>NC_077243.1:16061250-18484375 GCF_947179165.1 Solanum dulcamara | reverse complement strand
GTTTCAGTAACCGCAATAAACTCAGCTTCAATTGTAGACAGTGCAACACACTTCTGCAACTTTGATTGCCATGATATAGCTCCTCTTGAAGAAGTAAATAAATATCCAGTAGTGGATTTTCTGTTATCAAAGACACCTACCATATCAGCATCTATATAGATCTTCAAGATTTGATTTGATCCTCCAAAACACAAACATTTATCTAGCCTCCTCTCAGATACTTAAGTATACACTTTACAACTTCCCAATGCTGTTTTTCTAGATTGTCGAGAAACCTGCTGACGACACTAACTGCGTGAAAAACATCAGGTCTAGTGCATACCATTGCATACATTAGACCTTTGACGATGGAGGAATATGAAATTTTGACCATGCTCTCTTTTTCCTAGCTGTAGGACACATTTTCTTGCTTAACTTCATATAACCAGCAGGAGGTGTAGTAACAGACTTAACATTCTTCATGTTGAAGCACTCCAGTACACGTTCAATATACTTCTCTTGTGACAAATAAATCTTCCTTTAACCTCTGAGATGAGTAATCCTCATGCCCAAAATTTATTTGGCATGACCCAAGTCTTTCATGGCAAAAGATTTACACAACTCTTTCTTTAACTCGTCAATCTTGAAAATATATTTGCCCACAATTAACATATCATCCACATATAGTAAGAGGATGCTAAAATCATTGTCAGAAAATCTTTGTACAAACACACAGTGATCTGAGGAAGTCTTCTTGTAGCCTTGCTCTCCATAACAGATTCAAACTTTTTGTACCACTGTCTAAGAGCTTGCTTTAGCCCATAGAGACTCTTTTTGAGTTTGTACAAAAAAAATTCTTTACCATTTACTTTGAAGCACTTAGGTTGTTCAATATAAATCTCTTCTTCTAGGTCACCATGAAGAAAAGTCATCTTCGCATTCATCTGCTCAATCTCTAAATTAAGACTAGCAGCCAAATCAAGAACTGTAAATGGAGGATATTTTCACGATAGGAGAAAATATTTTATCAAAGTCAATACCCTTTCGTTAACCAAATCCTTTGACAACCAATCTAGATTTGTACCTGGGCTTCAAGCTTTAAAGCTTTCTTGAGCAGTCATCAATAAAAGTGACAAAGTAGAGTGCAACACCCGAAGTCCTTGTCTTTATTGAATAACATAAATCAGAGTGCACCAGCTCAAGCAACTCTGTCTTTCTTGAATGAGGGTTAGACTTAAAAGAAAACTCTATTTTGTTTTCTAGCCAAGCACTATTCACACTTTTCTAATTTAGCACTTTGAAAATCTGACAATAATTTCTTCTTAGTTAGAACATTAAATGTTTTCTCACTGATGTGGCTAAGCCTCTTGTGCCATACGTTGAAAAGTTATTGCTCTCAACGACATTCACCATACTGGCACAAGTAGAAGCCATAGTCCAGTATAGACCACGACGTTTATTACTACGAGCCATAACTAAGGAACCCTTAATAAGTTTCCATTTTCCTCCACCATTGGTACTAACATATCCTTTATTATCTAGAACACCAACCAAACTAAGGTGTAGATGAACATTAGGTGCATGTTTTACATTTTTCAAAACTAGTTTAGTTCCAATTCTAGTTTTCAAACAAATTGTACCAACACCAACCATCCTAGATGCAGTCTTATTACCCATACTCAAGGTTCCAAAGTCACCAGAAGTATACAAAGAGAAAAAAAATCCTTCCTTCTGGATTTACTCATGCTATGTTCTCTATTCTGAGAACCACAATTTTTATTTATCCCCTTGAAATCAATTACCAGGACATCCGATGAAGAAGAACTGTAATGACCTTGAGGGTGATTTTCGTAAATTTGTACAAAACACGCGTGAACAGTAACACGCGTGAACAGTAACTTTTTGGGCAGAAAATGCCCCTTTCTTCTCATTTCAATATTTTTCAACATTTGTTTGAGTTCTTGAACTCCTTGAGGTGATTTGAGAAGAGATTTTCGAGGCAAAGTGTTGGGTAAGTGATTTTTGACCTAAAACCTTCCTTTTTCATTAAGTTTTTGACGATTTTAACTCTTAAATTTTAGTTTCAAACCCCAAAAATCCTTGTTTCTTCCCTAATCCGAATTTAAGGAAAATTGTGATTTCCAACTCGTTTTGAGCTCTATTTTTATGGGTTTTTCAACCATGAGTTCCTTATTACCAATAGAATGGGATTGTTCAATAAATTTACAGATTTGACCCTTTTCGAAAATAGTTAATTTTTGGACCATTTTACCCCCGGTTCCGAAACCTATCAATATGGGTGTCATTGGACTCCTTGTGACGTGTATGTTTCATTGTTGATAGTGGGTTGTCATTCCGAGCGCTGAATTCGAGAGTTACTTGTCCGGTGGAGGTATTCAAGTGCGGTTTCGGCAATTGAGGTAGGTTTGGCTATCTTTCTTTGAGATTGAGATGGGGTAATTAATCATTCATATGTTATAGACTTTGGGATGGGGTTGTAGTATGAGTTGAGAATGTTATATATATTGTGATGTCCGTGTGGAGGCTTATTTATTAATGTGTTGCCGTGACGGGGTTTATTTGTATTACATAGCCCGTGTGGGGGCCTTATTTGTTATCTTATTTGCTTTGAGAGCATGTGAATTATGATTTGCCTATGAGAGAGGCTTGAGTATATTATTTGTCTTGTGATGCCGCCTGAGAGATTGAATTGGGGGTTTTGAGCATACTTGAGTATTGAAATATTGTTGAGAAAGGGGTGAATATTTAAATGAAAGTGTGTTCTTCCCGTTACTATTTATTGAGGGTGAATATCATGTGTAGGTTAAGTTTTGAGAACTTTGAACCTTATACCACATGTGAGTTGATTATTACTTCCATGCATATGTGTTTTGATGCATTCATCCTCATTCATCATATCATGAAACATGGGAAGTTGAGAAATATGGAAATTCTTTTTGAGAAAGAAAATGAAACACCTTTAAACCTTTGTATCTTGAGTCCTTGACCGAGGCAGTTTTCCGGTAGGGTAGTGGATGCATTGTGATCCCAACCTTTGTATCTTGAGTCCCTGACCGAAGCAGTTTTCCGGCAGGGTAGTGGATACATTGTGATCCCAACCTTTGTATCTTGAGTCCCTGACCGAGGCAGTTTTCCGGCAGGGTAGTGGATGCATTATGATCCTAACCTTTGTATCTTGAGTCCCTGACCGAGGCAGTTTTCCGGCAGGGTAGTGGATGCATTGTGATCCCTTGACCACGAGGAGGTGGCAAGGATAATGAGATATTGTGATTGAGGTATATGGTCTGCGAGACCCCCATGGGTCCTGCTTGGTAGCACAGCTCGGCAGGTGTATACGACAGGCTGTGCGACAGTCTTGATTCCACCGTACCACCACATCATTGCATCATCATATTGCATTGCATTGCATTGACATTTGTGCTGCTTGAATTATTTGATTAATTGTGATTATGAGTTGTTATTATACTTTATTCGTGCCACTATATATATAAACTGGCGGCACCGATGCCGAAGTGGGACTTTTCTATATGCAGGTGGAAGCGTTCCTTAGTTTATTTCATAGGTTTGATTAATTCCTTATACTCAGTCAGCTAAAACCTACTGAGTACATGTGAATTGTACTCACCCCTACTTCTGTGTCCCTTTTTGATGCAGATACTAGTCGGGGTACCCCACGTGGCAGTTAATATTCTAGCGGATTGTGTAATTCTCAGATTAGTGGTGAGGTCCCAGAATTCGGATCGTCACTAGTCTATCTTTATTTTTCAGTCTTTTGTATCATTCAGAGACTTATGTTGTATCTTTAGATTCGAACCTTGTATTAGATGCTCTTTATACTTATGACACCAGGTTTTGGGATAATTTCTTCATTGTTTTTTTTTCTTTTTATTTAAATCGTGGAATCACTTTCCTCTTTGGAAGTCTTGTATGAATTTTATTTTTAGGGTTACACATCAGATTGAGTTTTGAGATGTGTGTCATCATGACCTCAGTTTTTGGGTCGTGACAATTGGTATCAGAGCACTAGGTTCACCAGTCTTATAAGTTAAAGAGCAGGGTGTCTAGTAGAGTCTTGCGGATCGGTACGTAGATGTCCGTACTTATCTTCGAGAGGCTACAAGATACTTAATAGGAGAATTTCTTTCTTTTTACTTCCTTCGTGCGATTTATTCATATCAAGTGTTATTTACCTCTGATCTATTCCTTCCGCATTAAAAGTAACTGTCGGGTTCGAAATATCGGCTCTTGCTTAAGGATGATTTAGTGATGCCTATTCGAGCCTGATTATGAGTATGAAGATGTGGAGCAACAAAAAAAAAGTATGGAAGATGGTCGGTTAGACTTTGATAGTTAGATTTCAAATTTTAGATATCTAATTAGCCCACTTTGGATTCCTTTGAGATCTGTGGTTCCACCTATGTCTTCTAGCGTTGCTATGTTTACTTAGGAGCAAAAGAGATTTGGAGAGATTCGTCAGGGTATTGTCTCCCAAGTTTGAGGTTATCACTGTTGAGAAGGCTTATATCTTTTTGACCAAGTGTCAGGACAGGTTGTTCAAAATTGGGTATCTTAAAGGCACATGGAATGTCTTATTTCTTTTTATAATTGCGGGAATGGCTAAGAAGTGATAGAGGTCTGTTCTTGCTCATAGACCTGTCGGTCCTCCTATGATGAGTTGGGAGTAGTTTACTTAGGTTGTTTTGTGATGGTGAGTTTGAATAAGGGGCAAATATGTGATTCTTCTTCTATTTAGCCAGGGTCACAAGTTGTCTGCAATACACCAGTTTTAGTTGTTTGAGGTGCTTTATGGAGTACTCGAGGTGGTGGTTGTAGTAGTTCACAAGCTAAGGGTGACCATTAATTATGCTATGCTATACTAGGTAAATTTGAGGCAGAGGCCTCTGATGTGGTTATTACATGTATTGTTCTGGTTTGCCATCATTTTACGTCAGTATTATTTGACCCAGGGTCTACCTATTCTTATGTGTCGATTTATTTCGATGTGGGTATTGATTATGTGAGTGAGTCCCTTATTGTGCCTATTACTATTTCTACCCCAATAGGTGAATCTTTAGTAGTGGATCGGGTATACAAGGGATGTTTGGTGATATTTTCGGGTAGAGAGACCCGTGCAGACTTGATTTTACTAGACATGCTTGATTTTGATGTGATATTGGGTATGGACTGGTTATCTCCTTATCATGCTATATTAGATTGTTATGCAAAGACCGTGACCTTAGCTTATCCCGATTTACCTAGCTTAGTATGGAAGGGTAATCCGAGTTCGTATCCTAAGAGGGTGATATCTTATATTCGTACTCGTCGCTTGATGGATAAGGGTTGTTTGTCTTATTTGGCTCATGTACGTGATCTCACCACGGAGTCATCTCATATAGAGACTACGAGGGTGGTGAGAGAGTTTATGGATGTATTTCCTACAGACTTGCCGGGAGTTCCTCCTGACCGTGATATCGATTTTGTGATTGATTTGGAGCATGACACTAAACCCATCTCTATTTCTTCTTATCGGATGGCTCCGGCAGAATTGAAAGAGTTGAAAGAACAATTGGAAGATTTGTTGAAAAAAGGGTTTATTAGACCTAGTGTATCACCGTGGGGTGCACCGGTTTTATTTGTGAAGAAGAAAGATGGTACTATGAGGATGTGTATTGACTATCGACAGTTGAACAAAGTCACTATCAAGAACAAGTATCCTCTCCCTCACATTGATGATTTATTTGACCAGCTTCAAGGTGCATCGGAGTTATCAAAGATTGATTTGAGGTCGGGTTACCATCAGTTGAGAGTTCGGGAATCTGATATCCCGAAGACTGCATTCAGGACTCGTTATGGGCATTATGAGTTTGTGGTTATGTCCTTCGGGTTGACTAATGCCCCGGCTGCTTTTATGGAGTTGATGAACCGGGTATTTCGACCTTATTTGGACTCGTTTGTGATCGTGTTTATTGATGACATCTTGGTTTATTCCAAGAATGAGGCGGATCATGTTAGGCACCTGAGGACAGTCCTTCAGAGATTGAGAGAGGAGAAGTTGTATGCAAAATTCTCCAAATGTGAGTTTTGGCTTGAGTCCGTGACATTCTTGGGTCATATAGTGACCAAGGATGGTATTATGGTTGATCCAGCCAAAGTTGCAGCGGTTCGTGATTGGGTTAGGCCTACTTTGGTTACCGAGATTCGGAGTTTTATTGGGTTGGCAGGCTACTATCGTCGGTTTATTCAAGGATTCTCTTTTATTGCAGCCCCCATTGACTAGGCTAACTCAAAAGACCGTGGCATTTCAGTGGACTGATGAGTGTGAGGCGAGCTTTCAAAAGCTCAAGGAATTATTGACTTCAGCACCTATTCTAGCCTTACCCGAGGAGGGCGTGGCATTTATTGTGTTTTGTGATGCTTCGGGAGTCGGTTTGGGTGGTGTATTGATGCAAAAAGGTAGAGTTATAGCTTATGCTTCTCGACAGTTGAAGGTACATGAGAAGAACTATCCTACCCACGACTTAGAGTTAGCAGCGGTGGTGTTTGTTCTGAAGTTGTGGAGGCATTATCTCTATGGAGTGCATTGCGAGGTCTATACTGACCACCGTAGCCTTAAGTATATCTTTTCTCAGCCGAATCTGAACATGCGGCAGCGTAGGTGGTTAGAGTTATTGAAAGACTATGACATTACCATACTTTATCATCCGGGAAAAGCTAATGTGGTAGCGGATGCCCTGAGTCGCAAAGCATCTAGCATGGGTAGTTTGGCCTTTCTTAAGGCTGTGGAGAGGCCTTTTGCATTGGAGGTTCAGTCATTGGCTAGACAGTTGGTCCGACTTGATATTTCTACACATCATGGTATTTTGGCCTTGGTGGAGGCTAGGTCTACTTTGATGGACCAGATTCGTACACACCAGTTTGAAGATGAAAAGTTGAGGGCCATTCGAGACAAAGTGTTAAGTGGTGAAGCAAAATCAGCCTCTCTTGATTCGGAAGGAGTTTTGAGGATTAATGGTCGCATTTGTGTGCCCAAGGTTAGTGAATGGGTACGTATGATATTGGAGGAGGCTCATTGTTCCAAGTATTCGATTCACCCGGGAGTGGCAAAGATGTTTCATGACTTGAAACAACACTATTAATGGTGTGGCATGAAGAGAGACATTATTGATTTTGTGGCTAAGTGTTTAAATTGCCAACAAGTGAAGTATGAGCATCAGAAATCGGGTGGTCCTATGCAAAGGATGCCCATTCCTGAGTGGAAATGGGAGCGTATCACTATGGACTTCGTGTCTGGATTACCCATGGCATTGGGTAAGTATGACTCTGTCTGGGTGATTGTGGATCGATTGACCAAATCAGCTCATTTCCTTCCGGTGAAGACTAGCTACAATGCGGATCAGTTAGCTAGGATCTATCTTCGTGAGATTGTTAGGCTGCATGGGGTGCCTATCTTTATTGTATCGGATCGGGGTTCAGTGTTCACCTCTCACTTTTGGAAGGCATTACAGCGTGGTTTGGGTACGCGACTAGAGATGAGTTCAGCATTTCATCCCCAAACCGATGGTCAGTCTGAACGGACTATTCAGGTGTTGGAGGATATGCTTAGGGCCTGTGTGATTGATTTTGGTCCCCGATGGGACCAACACTTGCCCTTAGCAGAGTTTGCCTATAATAACAGTTATCACTCCAGCATTCAAATGGCACCATTTGAGGCATTGTATGGTCGTAGGTGTCGATCACCCATTGGATGGTTTGATTCTGTTGCGGTTGATGCATTGGATACTGACTTACTTAGGGATGCTGTGGAGCGGGTACGTTTGATTCAGGGTCGACTATTGACAGCTCAGAGTCGTCAGAAGAGTTATGCTGATAGGAGGGTTCGTCCCTTAGAGTTCATGGTGGGTGATTGCGTGTGGCTTAAAATATCGCCCATGAAGGGTGTGATGAGGTTCGGAAAGAAGGGCAAGCTTAGCCCAAGGTTTGTTGGCCCGTTTGAAATCCTGAGGAGAGTAGGTGGAGTGGCGTATAAGTTGGCCTTACCCCCTAAATTGTCAGCTGTCCATCCGGTGTTTCATGTTTCCATGCTTCGCAAGTACATACCGGATGAGTCTCATGTGATTTCTTATGATGCGGTAGAGTTGAGTCCGGATTTGACTTATGAGGAGGAGCCGACAGTTATTCTAGATAGGCGGCTTCGTAGACTCAGGACCAAGGAGGTCGCTTCGGTCAAGGTGCAGTGG
Source organism: Solanum dulcamara (assembly GCF_947179165.1). Lineage (NCBI taxonomy): Eukaryota > Viridiplantae > Streptophyta > Magnoliopsida > Solanales > Solanaceae > Solanum > Solanum dulcamara. The sequence goes on along the minus strand of NC_077243.1, from coordinate 18,476,138 downwards.
CAGCATCGGCCTGCTGAGGAGGCGACTTGGGAGTTAGAGTCTGATATGCAGGCTCGATACCCTCAGCTTTTTGAGACCCCAGGTACTTTATTTTATCTTATGTTTGAGGACGAACATCCTTTTTAGTGGTGGATATTGTAATGACCTTGAGGGTGATTTTCGTAAATTTGTACAAAACACGCGTGAACAGTAACACGCGTGAACAGTAACACGCGTGAACAGTAACTTTTTGGGCAGAAAATGCCCCTTTCTTCTCATTTCAATATTTTTCAACATTTGTTTGAGTTCTTGAACTCCTTGAGGTGATTTGAGAAGAGATTTTCGAGGCAAAGTGATGGGTAAGTGATTTTTGACCTAAAACCTTCCTTTTTCATTAAGTTTTTGACGATTTTAACTCTTAAATTTTAGTTTCAAACCCCAAAAATCCTTGTTTCTTCCCTAATCCGAATTTAAGGAAAATTGTGATTTCCAACTCGTTTTGAGCTCTATTTTTATGGGTTTTTCAACCATGAGTTCCTTATTACCAATAGAATGGGATTGTTCAATAAATTTACAGATTTGACCCTTTTCGAAAATAGTTAATTTTTGGACCATTTTACCCCCGGTTCCGAAACCTATCAATATGGGTGTCATTGGACTCCTTGTGACGTGTATGTTTCATTGTTGATAGTGGGTTGTCATTCCGAGCGCTGAATTCGAGAGTTACTTGTCCGGTGGAGGTATTCGAGTGCGGTTTCGGCAATTGAGGTAGGTTTGGCTATTTTTCTTTGAGATTGAGATGGGGTAATTAATCATTCATATGTTATAGACTTTGGGATGGGGTTGTAGTATGAGTTGAGAATGTTATATATATTGTGATGTCCGTGTAGAGGCTTATTTATTAATGTGTTGCCGTGACGGGGTTTATTTGTATTACATAGCCCGTGTGGGGGCCTTATTTGTTATCTTATTTGCTTTGAGAGCATGTGAATTATGATTTGCCTAAGAGAGAGGCTTGAGTATATTATTTGTCTTGTGATGCCGCCTGAGAGATTGAGTTGGGGGTTTTGAGCATACTTCAGTATTGAAATATTGTTGAGAAAGGGGTGAATATTTAAATGAAAGTGTGTTCTTCCCGTTACTATTTATTGAGGGTGAATATCATGTGTAGGTTAAGTTTTGAGAACTTTGAACCTTATACCACATGTGAGTTGATTATTACTTCCATGCATATGTGTTTTGATGCATTCATCCTCATTCATCATATCATGAAACATGGGAAGTTGAGAAATATGGAAATTCTTTTTGAGAAAGAAAATGAAACACCTTTAAACCTTTGTATCTTGAGTCCTTGACCGAGGCAGTTTTCCGGTAGGGTAGTGGATGCATTGTGATCCCAACCTTTGTATCTTGAGTCCCTGACCGAAGCAGTTTTCCGGCAGGGTAGTGGATACATTGTGATCCCAACCTTTGTATCTTGAGTCCCTGACCGAGGCAGTTTTCCGGCAGGGTAGTGGATGCATTATGATCCTAACCTTTGTATCTTGAGTCCCTGACCGAGGCAGTTTTCCGGCAGGGTAGTGGATGCATTGTGATCCCTTGACCACGAGGAGGTGGCAAGGATAATGAGATATTGTGATTGAGGTATATGGTCTGCGAGACCCCCATGGGTCCTGCTTGGTAGCACAGCTCGGCAGGTGTATACGACAGGCTGTGCGACAGTCTTGATTCCACCGTACCACCACATCATTGCATCATCATATTGCATTGCATTGCATTGACATTTGTGCTGCTTGAATTATTTGATTAATTGTGATTATGAGTTGTTATTATACTTTATTCGTGCCACTATATATATAAACTGGCGGCACCGATGCCGAAGTGGGACTTTTCTATATGCAGGTGGAAGCGTTCCTTAGTTTATTTCATAGGTTTGATTAATTCCTTATACTCAGTCAGCTAAAACCTACTGAGTACATGTGAATTGTACTCACCCCTACTTCTGTGTCCCTTTTTGATGCAGATACTAGTCGGGGTACCCCACGTGGCAGTTAATATTCTAGCGGATTGTGTAATTCTCAGATTAGTGGTGAGGTCCCAGAATTCGGATCGTCACTAGTCTATCTTTATTTTTCAGTCTTTTGTATCATTCAGAGACTTATGTTGTATCTTCAGATTCGAACCTTGTATTAGATGCTCTTTATACTTATGACACCAGGTTTTGGGATAATTTCTTCATTGTTTTTTTTTTCTTTTTATTTAAATCGTGGAATCACTTTCCTCTTTGGAAGTCTTGTATGAATTTTATTTTTAGGGTTACACATCAGATTGAGTTTTGAGATGTGTGTCATCATGACCTCAGTTTTTGGGTCGTGACAATAACCTTGAGATTTTCTTCTCATCTCTTCGTTCAAGACACTATTCTTGGTAGAATCCATAGAGATCATACCATCTGGAGCAGAATTTGACAATGAAGTTCTAAATGTTTCCTAAGAGTTTGGTAGAGAACCAAGTAGAAGCAAGCCTTGAATTGCTTCATCAAATTTAATGTCCATATCAGATAACTGGTTCATGATTTCTTGAAAATTATTCAGGTGATCTGTCATCAGAGAACGATCACGATATTTTAAACTTAACATCTCCTTTCTTAAGAATATTTTGTTGTTCCAGTCTTCCGAGCATACAAGCTTTCAAAATGCTCCCATGGGGTACGAACATATGTTTCTCCAGAAATATGGTTCAACACATTATCGTCAACCCATTGCTTAATAAATTTACAAACTTGTATGGGCAACAAATTCCATTTTCATCTGTTTTATTATCGGGGATTTATAATGGTAAAGATCGATTGATAAAAATTCTTGACATAAAGCAAATCTTTCATTTTTTCCTTTCAAATGATATAATTAACCCCATTCAAAGTAATCATTCTACTAGTGTTGACTTCCGTCATTTTTTTTCAAAAATATATAACTATTGCAAATCAAAGTAAATCTTTTCTGATGTGGAAGTTCAGACTATGTTGCAACCATAGATCATACTCAGATAAAACGTTGCTCTGATACCAGTTTGTTGGAAAAATGTGGATTAACACAAAATTATATATGGTCAAAATAATAAAATAATATGAGAAAATAATGACACCAAGAATTTTACGTGGAAACCCTTTTAAATAAAGAAAAAACCATAGGTTAAGAGGAGCAATTGATATCACTATAATAAGAAACTTTACACCGTGTAGTCACGAGTACAATATCAAAATGACTACTACACTCAAAATGAATAACACTCTTTTGATTTACCAACTTACTAAAATATCGTTCACACTCTATTTTTTTTACTAACTATTTTATTATATTTAGTCTATGAAAAAATCACGGCTCTCTAAATATTTTTCTCTCTGTGAATTGAATGATTGTGACAATGAGATTATGTGCTCCTTTTATAGGAGAAAATTATTCCTATGATGTCATTGGTGACATCACGGAAGACACCAAAATTTCAACATTTATTGTAATTTTTTTTGACAATTTACTGCAATTATTGTTGACGAAAATACATAGAATGGACCCCACACCAATTGTAATAGGTAAACGGGTTCCAAAATATTGTCGATCTCTACAACTGAAGAAACCTGATTCCAAGAAGGACTAATAGATTTCAGGAAAGATTCAGGAATTTGACGAATGGTGTGTAAATTTTCTTTTCAATTACATTAAGAGTATGTAAAATTAAAATATACACTAGCATATAGTGTGCATCGAACCATCCTTCGCCTGAGTTTGTTTTGCCCATTCCTTATATATAGCATATGTGCCATGCATATTTCATGAGGGAAATAAACTAATACTATCAGTCAATGTAACTTTAGAATCAAGGGCAATAAATTAAGACTATGTTTGACATTGCTGTTGAGAGGTCAAAAACGCTTATTTTAAGTAAATTTTCTTTTGAAAAATAAGGTGTTTGGCTCATCAGTAAAACTGATTTTAAATAGAAGTAGAAACAATTTTTCGACTGTTGAGAATAAACTAAAATTTTCTGATTCTTAAAAAAAGTAGAAGCAGAAATAATTTTTTTAAGACCAAACTATCCCTGCCGTAATATACATATTTGCCAATGCATATTTATTTATTTTTGTGGTTAATTTTGCGTATGTTATGATTTAATTTGTGGAATAATTTTAAATTTATTTTGCTCGCTATTTTTAATTATCTTTAAATCGCCATGTTGATATAATATCAATATTTAATTTTTTTTTATCTCTGTATAATATTTATTGAAAGTTTGAATATGTACATTTTAATTTAATAAAAATAAAAAATTTTATGATACAAATTTAAAATAATTTCTCTCTATGAAATAATTTTAATATTAAAAATGCATTGATACTTGTCTTTTTTTGCAATTTGACTCGCCAAAGCACTTTAAAAAAAGAGAAGCCAAACATAATTTCCTTATCAAAAGTCTTTTTCAAATGAATTAGTCAATCACAAATTATTATTTTTAAAAAGTACTTTTCTAAAAAATTATTTTTAAAAACGGCTTTTAAAAATAAACAGAAAAAAATACTTCTAAAAATAAGTAATTTATTTATTTATTTATGAGAAAAATTGAGGGCAAAGGAACATGTTTAAACTACTACTCCACTAGGTTAGTACTATGTGGCTTTTCAATAGATCAAAAGGGTCATCTGGATTTTCCTATTCCTCCACCGCTGAATGAGTCACCCATGGAATCGACGGCTCCGGTCTCACTGCCATTGTTACAGGTCCTTCCTACATTTCATCACTCTCTTGAAAATTTGTGCTTGCATATAATTTTGGTTTATATATTCTAGTGGCGAATGAAGTGGCTGAGAACCACCGTGACAAAAAAAATATTAGGTGACTTTTTTTTTATCTGTCTTGACTTGGTCAGGTATCTTATGAAAATATTTGAGGTGCATGCAAATTGGTCAGACACCACCACTATAAAAAAAATAGGCATAATATATAAATATATCATTTAACTTAGCTTCAACTTACATTCATGACCTCTAACTTTGAGTTTTCATAAGTAAATACTTAAACTTTATAAAATTGAACAAATAGATACATTCGTCCTACGTGGCATCCTACATATATTATGCCATGCTAGATGTGTGTGTCTAATTGTTCAATTTTATACAAGTTTAAGTGTCTGCTTGTTCACATCCAAAGTTGGAGGACAATAGATATCACATGAAGCCAAGTAAAAAGGCATATCTATGTATTATGCCAAAACAGTATCTCCATGGACATATTTTACTAGAGATATGTCACAACACCTATTGTACTGTAGTGTGTTGTTACTTTAAATATAATATTTATTTTCACTGTTGCTTAAATTTTATTATATCTTATCTTTAAGTGCATTCGTTAGGTGATGACGGAAAGTTTCATTTTGTATAACGGTCGATTTGGTGTGATCACGTTGTTACGTTATTTTGTCTTTATTTATTATTTCATACAACAACAACAACAACCCAGTGAAATTCCACAACGTATTATTTCATAATTTTACTTTATCTTTTATCCTACCTTTTTATAGTAGCTCTACATTGTATCCTACTTTTTTTTGTAGGTTTATTCTTCAAATTATTGATGTATGACATTATGTAATGACGTAAAACAATACAATCTATCCAAATATTGCCAATCTATCCAAATGTTGCATTCGTTAAAATAATATTGTACAATAGAATACGATACATTATGAAACTCCAAACAAAGTATAAAACAATGAGCAATTGTAGGTTACAACTTAATGACCTAAGAGACTAGCTCGAACTACTTGACTGCCTACATTCACTCAATCATAGCAATACCTTTCAAGCTAACGCTAGCCCAAAAGTACAAGGGTTTTCTTAGAAGAAATATCTCATAATAATGTTCTTGAAGTTAATAACGTTACAACTCAAATCATCTGCTACAAAGAATAGACAAACTGTAAAACTCAAATGAACTTCAACGCACAAGCTTTTGTTCTTCAGGTTGATCTATGATCTATCTGATCACTTAAGATTTGCTTCTTACTTTAGCTTTCTCAATTTTCTCAATATTAAGTGTGTGATTCTGCATGACAGTGGACTAATAATACATAGGACAAACATTAGAGGCAACAGTTAGACGATAAACCTAACGAATAAATAAGCATAACAAAGCACAGTACTCCTAATATGATGCTACAGAATATTGAGTGTTTTTCTTTTTACGAAGCAAGAAATTATCAGCATTTGTTTTGCTTATAATCATCCATCTATTTGTAGGAGCATCAAGTGGTATTGGTGCTGAAACTAGCCGTGTTCTTACTCTGTGTGGAGTTCATGTTATCATGGCTGTCAGGAATATAGCTTCTGGAAAAGACGTTAAAAAGCAATAGTAAAAGAAATCCCAGCTGCTAATGTTGATATAATGGAGTTAGATCTTAGCTCATTGGCATCAGTAAGGAAATTTGCTGCTGATTTTATATCATCAGGTCACTCATTGAACATGCTAATGTAAGTGACAAATAAGAGTGTAGTACTGAAAGACGACATTGCACTTTTGCCCCCTATATAGTTTTGGAAGAATCTTCATTTATCTATTAATGTTACTTGTCTTCTGTTAGTAATAATGCAGGAGTGGTGGGAATTCTCTCTATGCTTTCCAAGGACAACATAGAGCTGCAATTTGCCACAAATCGTCTAGGTATGGCTGTTGTTAGGTGTATGTTTCTGATCAAGATATTTGTCATGCAGTGCCTTCCTGAGATGTCATGGAAGGGAAACGTGAGCTAAGTAATCGATTTCCATATGATTATTTTCTTCCAACTGCCTTTCCCCCTTTCGTACAATAGACCAGACTGTTTGTACCGTATGGGAAATTGAATATCACAGCATACATTATGCAAAACGAGAATTGAATGAAAGCTTACTTGTACAACGATATCAATGATTTACAAGAAAGCCAATGTGTTGTCAAGGGGGAGAAGACATCAATACAGTGAATTGAATTTCTTTCTTGCTGCAAACTTTGACTATTATACTATCCCCTTATATGTGCTTTAAAAAGTAAAGCCTAAGTTACTGGACATGACATAACTAAACTAGAAATATAATGCAAATACAAGAAGTAAAACTACTCTATATTTACATGGAAAAGGACCTAAAGTTATGCAAAGGATAAGTTGATCCAGTGGACAACTTGGAGCGGCTGCATCCTTGTCCTTAGCTTCTGTCGTGTGTGCGCTGCGTGCAGGGCTTGACCACACAGACACTGGCTGTGGGATATCTGCTTGTTGGGGCTGGCAGCAAGTGGGTGCTGAGGGCATTGTTGGCATTGCCTGGTGCGGGCACGGGCTATCGATGGGGTGACATAGGCACAAGCGCACTTGTCACTTGGTGCTGCTAAGACCACGTGGTCGTTCAAAGCACTAAGCATTGGGAGGTTTGCTTAGGTACCGTGGGGCATGGCTAGGGGGTCGTGGGACACAGCTGGAAAGCAGTCCATGACATATATTGATCATAGGATGAGGAAAAGCATAAAATGCACATATATAATAGTAGATCATATGAGACCTGAATTAACTTGTATATTTAACATTGAAACAAGGGAGATTCTAAAATCACACTGGTAAAGAGGCAGTTCATATCCGTTTTGTCCGCACTATAGTTGGTAGTACGTTGTAGGAGATGATAGGTGCCTTCTGATGCTTCAAATTTGTAAACTTTCAAGAGGGACATTCAATTTATGGTTCTTGTTAATTTATCTTGCCCAAAATTGTTCTCTTTTCTAATTCCCTGTGTTTGCAGGTCATTTTCTTTTGACAAATTTGTTGTTGGACAAGATGAAGGAGACAACACATAAAACAAAGAGAGAGGGAAAGATTGTCAATGTTTCTTCAGTAGGTTATTGTATATTCACATATCGTGAGGGTATTCACTTTGACAAAATTAATGATCCCAAAAGGTAATCTAATTAAATTTTTATGCTGAATTTCCAAAAATTATCTTGATTGTAATTAATAGGAGAGTGTGTTCACTCCAATCATGTTATTTGATTGATCAATCATCTTATTTGGTTTTCTTCAATCTCGATAGTTGCTCATTATTACTATTGAATTAATCAAGATGACAAGCTTTTCGTGCTAAAAAATGCTGTTCTTTTCACTTCAAGCTGCATAACCATGATCAGATTTACATGATAAAATTAGTCTCCTCCCGTGGAAAATTGTTTCTTCATTGTCTATGTTGTTTGTTATTTTATTTGCAGCTACTGTAGTTTTTGGGCATACGGACAATCAAAGCTGGCCAACAAACTGCACGCTTGTGAGCTCACAAGACGCTTAAAGGTGCTTTGAAAATAAATCATTACATGCTTTTTTTGTTCTAATAATTTGTTTTGGCGGTTCTTGTGTAGTCATGACATGTCTCCATTCCTCACGAAAAATACCCATATTTCTTGGAGTTGATATTTGGGTATTCCATTTTGCACATTGAAAAATCATTGATTTAATTTACAGTCTCTGATTTCTGTAGCTAGGCCAGTCATAGCTTTGTGCTAAGGGGTCGATGCCATTCAATTGAACTCTAAAAATTTGAGTGCTCTTTATTTTGAATAGGAAGGAGTGGAAATAACAGCAAATTCACTTCATCCTGGAACAATCACAACCAATATGTTTCGTCATCTGGGCTTTTTTGATGGTAATAATAAGATTCTCTTTTCTTCCTTTCTCTATGGTGTCTAATTAATAAGATTCTCTTTTCTTATGTCTGAAAGAAAGTCTTTAATGCTCTCACTAAATAGTACAACAACAACATAGTGTAGTCTAACACAGTGGGGTGAGGGGAGGATAGAGTGTACGCAAATTTTATCTCTACCTCAAAGGTGAGATAGAGAGGCTTTGAGGTAGAGATGTTGTTTCCTATTGACCCCTGGCTCAATACAAGACAGTCTAGAAAAAGACATAATGGAAGTACAAGACACAATAGAAAGTATCAAAAACAACAAATAGTTATAGAATAATACTACAACAAAATAATACTACAAACGAACTACATGAAATAATAGATAGTAACTATTAATGACATATTTAACAAAGGGAAAAGGCTCAAATATGCTATCAAATTTTGAGAAAAGGCTCATCTATGCCATCCGTTAAAAGTTTGGCTCATCTATGCCATTTCCGTTTGAGAACTTGACTACTACAAACTTTTGGGGATTTGAATTGAGCCATCACTCTGATCTAATGCTTAATTGTTATTGAGCCCCCAGGTTGCCCCCTTGCCGATTTCTTATAGCCTTGTGAGATACACGTCTCTTTGACATTTGACATATCAGACAGTCCTAGCCATAGTTGAATACTTTAAGTGTAACGTTTGTTTCATGTGCTGCCTGAAGAGAAGTGAACATGAATTATTCGGTATTCCTTCATGTTTATTTTATTAAACTTACACTCCCTTTTCTGTACGATACAGGTGTTGTAAGCAAGTTTGGAAGGTTTGTTTTTAAAAACATTCAACAGGTATGTTCCACACTGAAGCGTTTATTAACTTTGCAGTATACACAAATTCTTATGCAAATTTATAGAATTTTCGACATCTTCCAGAGCAAGTTTATAGATTTGTTTTTCCATTTCCATCTTCTCTATATAGGGAGCATCAACCACTTGCTATGTTGCTTTGCATCCACAATTGAAGGGGATAAATGGTGAATATTTTTGTGACAACAATTTGGCGACAACAACAGCAATTGCTAGAGATATGGATTTAGCTAAGAGGCTCTGGGATTTTAGTATGGATTTAGTCGAGTAATATATAACATGTTATACCAGTAATAGAGAAAATAACTTTATATTTGATCGTTTGTGAAGTTTATATTTGCATTAAGAGTTAGCAGATGGATTTCTAGGTGTATTCCTACTGTATCATATCCTCAGCTTTCTGGAAAATGTCAAATGTCTCTGGGAAGGAAGTGAGAGTGTTTCACCATATGAAAAGCATTTTCGAGTACTGAGGCATAGATTCAAGATTTGAAGTTTATGTCTACTTACAAAAGCGCCTAGTTTATGTACAATAATAACTAGGTTCATAAATTTATATCCAACAATAAAAAGGAAGTTGATAAACTTTTGACGGATTCTATTAGAAGTTTCTTGAAAGTTGAGTTCATTGGAAGTGTTCATTAATAAAATCCCCATTGATCATATTAAAAGACTCAATGATTGATTATCATTACGACTTCGATTTTATTGATGTAAAATACTTTATTTAATAACTTTGTTAGATAAATTTTTAAAATAGTGTAACTTCTAGAGATATTAAATCTAAAATATTTAAAAGAGAATGGAGTGCTGGCGTGCTAATCATCACAAACAAACGACATGATATTCACATGTTATATACTAATAATTTTCTCTCTTTAGTTGTACCTGAAATGAAACCATGTTAATTCCTTTCTTTAATTCATATTTTTTTTTTACCGTAATTTTTTTTTATATGTGACAGATTTAAAATCAAAAAAAGATTATTTTAAATTTTAAATTATAAATTCGATTTCATTTATTTATGGAATCTATATTTACATGGCATAAAAGAAAATTATTTTGTCATGTCAAGTTCTTTTTAATGATAAATTTAATTGAGTCATATTAGTAGATATCTCAAAATAATTTATCATTAAAAAGAATTTGACATGACAAATTAATTTTTTTTATGCCATATAAATATAGACCCCGCAAATAAATCTAATTCGTAATTTGAAATTTCAAATATTTTTTTTTCCTATTTTTAGGCCTGTTATCAGATTGATCACTTGGTCTTAATTTTAGAAGCTAATCAATATCCACATGCAAATTATAGTTTTTTTTGGGCAGTATAGAATATAGATTAATGTTTGGCTGGGAAATGCATAGATTTATATTCTGTTTAGCCAATTTTTCAAAAGAATTTTTTAAAATTACTTATTTTGGAGAAATATTGAGATATTTGACAAAGCATTTAAAAAAGAAAATAAATATTTTCAAATAATAGTAGAAATTATTTTTAGAAGCATAAAAAGTAGTTTTCTTTTGAGAGGATTTTTTGAACTTTAGGCCAATAGAGGTGGCTATTACACCATCTTCCATGTAAATAAATGTATGGTAATTCTACAGAAACGTCAATATAATAATACCATCAAAATCCGTGTAAGCAGAGTTTTTGTCTGTTTGCATCATTTTCTCACTTCGCATCTACTCGACTAAATAGAGTGATAACAGAAACAAGCAAATTAAACGTAAACTATGTGGCTTTTCAAGAGAAAAGGGCCATCTGGGTTTTCATATGCCTCCACTGCTGAAGAAGTCACCCATGGAGTCGACGGCTCTGGTCTCACTGCCATTGTTACAGGTCCCTTCTCCTTTAATTTCTCCTTTTTATTAATGGGTGCTTTTACTTATTGGATTGAAGTACAAATTAATCAATTTCACGTTGAAAATCTGTCATCTTTGTGCTCCTCTGCAAATCTTCTTTTCCCTCGTTTCCATCAAATCTAATTAAAATGATAGGAAAAATGTGAGATTAACTTTTGACAAACTGAAAGCACTATTTTGAATTTATTCTCATACATTTTTGTCATTTTCTCTCCATTCTGCTCACTGCTCTGTTTTTTTCTTTTAAGTCAACATGAATTTCAAGAAATTTTGAATGGACTTTCCTCCATGTGATTTTAGCTCTCTATCATGTTACCACCTATGGATTAGTTTCATTAGGTAAAATGAGTATTTCAAAGTTAAATTGTTACATAAAAATAAATTGGGACACAGGGAGTAATATGTTCCTCTATGTGTTTGACTTGTACCTTTTGTTGAATGTCATCATTTATTAATCTCTTTTAATTTTTTATTACCACAATCAATGTGAGATGTCATGTTTACATGAAATCTTCTAAGTTCTTACAATAGAATTTACGTGAAAAGATCAAAAAACTCGTTTGACTCTCCAAATGTTATAAAACATGCATGGATCCATTTGCAGGAGCATCGAGTGGTATTGGTGCTGAAACTACCCGTGTTCTCGCTCTTCGCGGAGTTCATGTTATCATGGCTGTCAGGAATATGACTGCTGGAAAAGATGTTAAAGAAGCAATAGTAAAGGAAATCCCTGCTGCCAAAGTTGATGTAATGGAGTTAGATCTCAGTTCATTGGATTCAGTAAAGAAATTTGCAGCTGATTTTATATCATCAGGTCGCTCATTGAACATTCTAATGTAAGTGAAGAATAAGAGTGGTGATCACATACTGGAAGAGTTTACACTTTTTCTCCATAGTTTTGCCCTTTTGCAAGAATCTCTATCTCCATACACTGCACATCTACTAAGATTATCTTGTCATTCTTAAGTAATAATGCAGGCGTGATGGCAATTCCCTTTATGCTCTCCAAAGACAATATAGAGCTGCAATTTGCCACAAATCATCTAGGTATGGCTGTTAATTACATCTATTACGAGTTGAAGAGAAGCATAATCAGGTCATGCTATGGAGAAGACATGAAAAGTTGAAGTCTAGAAACAGAAGAAAGCATTAAATAGTTGCATCTTTTCTTCCACCCATAGTTCTTTAAGAAATATGATAGCAAAAGGTTTATCAGATTTAAATGTACTATCTCCCTTCCTGACAATGGCTGAGCCCTGCGTTCAAAATATGAAAAAGTAAACTCTCGAAGAAGAAGCTAAAGGGATACATAAAAAATAATTTTTAACTATGTATAAATAGTGTAAGTTTCTGCCAAAGGGAATTTGGATGAACCCCTCAGTCCTGACCTTTAGCCGTCCCTGCTTCCTGATATTACTAAAATGAAGATTCAGTTCTCCCTTAAACGAGATCCATGATCGAGCTGTCAATACTTTTTCATCTTAGACTTCATCTGTTAATGTGAACGTGGAAATCCTTTTGAGACCCGAATTGACATATCTGTGCAACAATGATACAAGGGAGATAGAGCATGATTTTAAATTATTACTGCTAAGGCTTTCTACGTTGGAGCTAGTTTTCATTCAGACGTAGAAAGCCTTTGCCCATACTTTGTCATCCCCCTCTTGACTCTTGAGTCACACAATACATATGTAACACATCTTACAAGGTTTGTATTTTCTGTACTACAATTATAGATGAAAGATGGACGATAATTCTATAATTGCACTTTTAAGAGGGAAATGCATACCCACTTAATCATCTTAGCCATAATTATTTCTTTTTTCTTGTGTTTGAAGGTCACTTCCTTTTGACAAATTTGTTGTTGGAGAAGATGAAGGAGACAGCATGTGAAACACAGAGAGAGGGAAGGATAGTCAATGTTGCATCAGACGCTCATTATGTTACATATCGTGAGGGAATTCGGTTTGACAAAATTAATGACCAGGAAAGGTAATATAATTAAGTTTCGGTGTTAGTTCCATCATGACTATAAGAGTGTGAAGTTCAAATGTCAAAATATCTACAAGTGCCCTTTTATATTTATTACCCACAAGGGCATGTGCAACTAACATGCTTAGTAACTAACCAACCACCTCACTACTAATCACTCTTAATCAGTGCTTATCCTCATAACAAACATAACAAACTAACAGCCTACTTCTCCATTCTCAATTAAGAGAAACCTCTTTTTGCTCAGAATCATTGCTTCCGTCGCTTGATGACTTTTGTAAGCATACGGGAGAGTTCTTACAGCTTCAGAAGTTGTATGCTTGTGTGATATATTTGAAAAAAGATGTTTCCAAATGTAACTTACTGGAGGTTATACTATCTGTATTGGAACCTTACTATGAACTATGTTGGGTATCCCTAATTTCGTGATCACACCCTTTAACTGATCATTGATCTTATTTGATTTCCCTCAATCTTAATTCTGTTAATACTCTTGAAGTGATTAAAGAGGACAAGCTATTCATGCTCACAGTTGGTGAGTCATTTCTATCATTTGGACTTTAGGCTGCACAACCATGAGGACATTGCAGATAAAAAGAGATTTGGAACAAATGTTACTCTCTTTTGTACTTCTGCGTAGAGAACAATCCCTCTATGGATGATGTGGAACATTTGACTTGAGTGAACCAAAAGATGCTTTGAGGGGGGAAACCAGGAGACATCTATTGACAAATATAAGTGCTTTACAGAATCTACCTTTTTTAGTGCAAGGAAGAGATAATTGATGATGTATCACATATTTTTGATTTGTTAGAATCTCTGAGATAATTGCTATAATGCTGTAATGGAACTATTGTAATTTTGCTTTGTACTCTTGCTGTACCTTCTTGGTACTCGCTACAATAAAATTACTTATCTTATAAAATTTCAAAAAAAGACATTAGGCCATTGGAAATTCATTTCCACTTTTTGTTGTTTGTAATCTGCTTGCAGCTACAGCAGATACTCGGCATATGGCCAATCAAAGCTGGCTAACATACTGTCAACAAAGGAGCTCGCGAAGCACTTAAAGGTGTTTTCTCAGAAATGAATCTTACATGCTGCTTTTTCGTCTTATTTTCATATTGAGTTTATGTGTAAGTCATGGTATTGCTCTATTCAAAGAGACAAACACATATGTTGCTTGGAGTGGACATGTGAGTATTTCCTTTTTCCACATCAAGAAATGCTTGGTTTGCAGTTCCTGGCCTCTGTATTCAATCGTAGCTAGAGCTGAGGGGTCCATGTTATGCAACTAAACTCTTAAGAATTTTAGTTGATCTTTAATTTGAACAGGAAGACGGTGTGGAAATAACTGCAAATTCACTTAATCCTGGAGCAATCTCAACCAACCTTTTCCGTCATATGACTGTCGTTAATGGTAATAATATTCCCTCTTTCTGTTTTCTTTTCCTTTCTCCTTTTCAATTAGTATCTGGCGTCAGATTAGTATGATGGAATGTGTAGTACGTTATGCCTTCTTTAGATATCTGGAATCCAGTATCTAGCGCTAACTGATACTAAATCATGGCATAGCAGGCAAATGGCATTTGCCTTTTGATTTGTAGCTTTCTGGGGTGTCAGTATCTTTCAGTTCCTCACATCCACAAATTACTTCTCAAGTCTGTGTTGGTTAAGTTTCTTATGTTTTCTACTGGGGGTGGAGTAGAACTTTTTCATTACGACTTTTGGGGAGGAGGGTGGATAGCATTGAACCTTCACACCGATTCATTGGAACAGTGGTTCCCCCTTTGGACTTTGCATGGCCTTGTGACTTGTGAGACTCATTCATTTGACATTTCTTAAAGTCTCTTCATATTGTTCTAGCTTCTAAGTGTACAGATCATTATAGAATGTTTACTTGTACTGTTTCTGCCTTAAGAGAGACTTTTTATAACATCTGTTTTCTGCTTATAGTTGGTTGAAAATTAATGCTACGTTTTCTGTATGACCCAGGCTTAGTATGTACGATTGGAAAACTCGTGCTTAAAAATGTTCAACAGGTATGTTCTGCTTGAATCATCTAAAATTTGCAGTATACAAGTTTCACCATTTTCCATAGATTCTTTTGGAAGTGTAAACAGGTATGACAAATGATCAGTTTTTAACTTCCATTATTCCTCTTCTCCAGGGAGCATCAACCACGTGCTATTTAGCATTGAATCCACAAGTGAAGGGGGTGAGTGGCGGCTATTTTCTGGACAACAATTTGGGCACCCCATCGACGAAGGCTAGGGACATGGATTTGGCTAAAAGACTCTGGGATTTTAGTATGGATATGGTTAAGTAAAACACAGCATGTATCAGTAAAATAAAAAACTGTTCTATTTGGTCGTTTATGTCACAAAACAACAGATTTAGTAAATCCATATTAACATTTGGTGTTGTATGTTTAATCAAATCTTCAGCTCTCTGCAAATGTTGAAATTTCTGGTAAGGAATATTGTTCTTAGCCAAAGAGAGAAGCAAGATGAGAGCAGGAAATGAAATGAGAATGAGTTGTATTGATCATGTTCAAGTGAGCATTTACATCTGTAGATATATTGGTGATTAGTTTGCTAACAGATTAACTAACTGATTTGGCCACTAATCCGGAAATGTTAAAATGACTACATTGTCCCTGTGGCCAAGTGATGTCTTCTATTCTTTTATCAACAGTACTCCCTCTCAATGTTGAATAAGTGTTAGAAATTCCTAGCTTGGAGCTTAGATAGCAATGTTGAACTTTTTTGAGGCCTTTAATTAGTATATTTGTTGGATGTTCCTTTGTTGGAATGTACTCTGTTGATACCAAACCTTGGCTTATTTTCTTCCTTATAAAGTGACAACCAATCTCTATATGTTTTGTTCTTTCATGGTACGCTAGATTGACCTCAATTTGTAATGCAGCTTTACTACCAGTAAAGATGTCAGCATGCTGCTTTACTTCAACTTCAAGCTCTTTCATAACTTCTGATAAATCGAACCTTGTGGACTCAGTTGATACCAAAAGTTGTTGAAGTAATTGGTGTGAACTATGGGCTCCTTGCAAATAATATTGGAAAAACCACCTAATTATACAAACATTCCTACCAAATTTACTATTTTTCCTCATAATTTGAAATAATTATATATTATCTCACGAATTAATAATTTCATACAAGATTTTAAGTCATATACACCTAGATACATATATATTTGCTATCAAATACACTCTACATAGGAAGAGAGGCGAGCGAGAGAATTATTGTATTCCATATACATTTTGAAATACAGAGATATAGGTAGAGAAGCGAACGATAGAGTCCTGCAAATGATCCAACTTTTGCAACAAATTGGGTACTCACTAATGTTCTTCCACTTGTTAAGTTCATATGCACAACAATACAAGTTTTAGCAACCTCGTATCCCCCTTCGAACAGAGCATTCTCCAAGGATAGTTAACGTACGGTTGTTATGTGTGTGTTCTCAAACACAGCATGCTCTATAGAGTAACCTAATCTAGCAGTTGAAATAGATAGAATGTCTTGAATGATTAGAAAAGGGTAGGAATGAGATTACTTAAATTCAAAAGTACTATAAATTTCCAAATTTTTTCGTATCAATATGATAAAAAAAATTAAAATATTAATCAAATTTCATATCATTTGTCTTTTAAAAAAAGAATCTGCGACAACTAAAAAGGAAACTAGGGAATATCATAATTACTACTCAAATGTCTTACTTGATTTGTCATAAAATAGTTTTTTTTTTGTATATTCAGAAAATTTTTAAATTTCAACATTCTACACAAATTTAAAACCACACAATTTAAAGAACATACATAACTTTAATTTAATATCATTCAAAAATTTCCTTTTATTTCTTAAATTATGTGTCTAGTCAGACTAAGACACTTTAATTGAGAAAGAGTACTACAAGGTATACTAGTTACTAGTAATCAAAGTCTATATATGACCATTTTAATTACTAGAATAATTTAGTTAATTAATTAATAGCCCTGCAGTTTCTTCTAATCTCTCCATTAGTTCCAGTTAGTGGACTAATATTCCCCATCTTCACCATTGCTGCAGCAAAATCATTTCTAAAACTCGCATCATTTGTACTATAACTCCTCACCAACGCATCCTGAGATCCACCGTTGAACAATTCCTGATCCGAGTGAAGCAACCCACGCCGAACAACTAGGTTCTGATAATAATCGTTATCGAACCGGTTCGGCGTCTGGATATCCAATGGGGCCAAATTGGCGTCGCCGCCAGAAGCAGGGCATGTAGCCCTGCGCGTGGCGGCGAATTGCGAGTCGATGTTGGTGTCGTTGTAGATCCGGTTTCTGAAAGTGGTGCAGCGGGCTTGGCCAATCGTGTGGCTTCCAGAGAGTGCCGTCATGTCACGGGCATTTAGGCCTTTGGCAGAGAACATGGAGATCAAAGTTGAAAGGCTGGAAGTTGGTGCGGGGATTTGGGTGTTGGCGGCGCTTTGGCTTGCGGTCCTTGCGTCTCTACGGCCCAATGGCACTGCCCATGATGGCCCTCCTAGCTGCATAACAAATAATTGGGAAAATTACATTTCAATGCGTTTTGGTTATCTAAGTTTACAAAAGCATAATACATGAATATGATTCTTAACTTGATTTCAGTCGGTAACTATGACCTCTAACTTTACTAATGCACAAGCAGACACTTTTATTATCCAAAACTTAAATAAATAGATACATTCGTCTTACATGGTAATGTTGCGTTATACGTGTATTGTGCCACGTAGGACATCTGTGTCTACTTGTTTAATTTTATACAAGTTTAACTGCCTACTTATGCCCACTCAAAGTTGCAAGGCATAAATGTGAAATGAGGTCAAGTTAAAGGGCATATGTATGTATTATGTCTTTACAAAAGACATATTACACATATCATTTAATTTGACCTCAACTGATATCTATGTACTCCAACTTTGATAGGCATGAGTAAACATTTAAATTTATATAAAATTAAATAGGTAGGCACACATGTCTTACGTGACATAGTACACATAGGACGCCAAGTAGAATGCAAATTGGCCATATAGGATGCCACTTAAAACGCATATGTCTACTTGTTCAACTTTATACAAGTTTAAGTGTTGACTTGTGCGCGCCAAAATTAAAGTGCATATATACAAGTTAAAGCCAAATTAAATAACACATTTATTTATTATGTCTTATTAAATATATACACAATAGATAAATATACATATAATATACATAACTATGCACAATATATACAATCGATGTGTATAGAAAATATATACTTCATCCATATTGATAATTTAGATGACTGAAGGGTATATTTACACAAGTTTCTCTCATATATATCATAAAAAGGAGATTTGAGTTAGGAATTAACTTACTCTTCTATTCTAATTCTTGTTAATTACTCGATATTGAGTTTAAGAAAGAAAGAATGTTAAAACATATAGTTTTGAACATGTTACTTCTTTGTTTTAATTTATGTGGTGATGTTTGATTAAAAAACGAGTTCAAAAAAAATTAATTTTTAAATAAGAAAGCATGACATTTTTTTAAACGAACTAAAACAAAAGTATGTCAGCTAAATTGGAAGGATATATATAACATTTGTATGGCTTCAAATACTTCTTATATAAGAACATAATATTCATGTTAGAACCGACTAATACGAAAATAATGTCATATAAATCCGAACAAAAATAATATATGTTATGCACTAAGAATGTAAAAATATTTTACAGAGTTAATCAATGTATTTAAACCCATTGTAACGGGAAATATGTCTTATGCTTCAAGTAAGAAATGAAAATTTTGATAAAGGCATGCATGGTGAAAACGAATTACTGACCAACACAGTGCCTTCTCGGGCAGCAAGAGCAAGGATGTCAGCACAAGAGACAATATTAGGACATGCAGCTTCAACTTGAGTTTTAATGGTATCTATCACTTCATATCCTCTTGCTGAGTTCCTGTTTGGGTTTGCATTCTTTTCTCCCGTAAATGTTGATGTGTCATCCAGTAATATTGATGCATCGCACCCCTAAATTAAGAGACAAATAGTATTATATTAGAATAAAACAAATGCTTCGTGATTTATATACCTCCAAATTTGTAAGAAGTAATATATCACCATTATTAACACTCATTATATCTATTGCCTCTGCAATTTAAAACTTCCCTGGGATATATACTATCCCATCCGTTTCAACTTATGCGATAACGTTTGAATTTGATTTTTGAAATTTATGATTATACAGATGTTATAACATTTGTGATTATATATAAAATTTTTGAAATGTGATTATAGATTCTTCTCTTTAAGAGTATATGAGAAGTTCAAGTTAAATTGTTTCTTGATTTAGAAAGTTATTATTCTCGTAGGAATGAATTGTTACATAAAACTCGAATGAGGAAGCATGTATTACTACTACTACTTAGATTATGTATGTAGGCCCTACTTATCAATATATGTTGTCTTTTATTAAAAGTGTGTGCTAATATATTAACCAATAAGAGAAGTATTTTTCTGTCGGGTCAATTTACCTAAAAGATAATGTTGTTACACGTAATTATCAAATAAATAAGATAAATAATATGTTAAAAATATAAATAAAAAAATCTGATGCATTAAATTTTTTGCTAGTATTCAAAAAAAAAAAAACTAAACCACAGTAATCAATTGTACTCGAATAACCAAAGTGAAGATGGGGTGAGCTTACATTGACAAAGCAATCATGGAAGAACAAACGAAGAATAGAGGCACCAAGTCTTGTCTCTCTATTCACAGCTTGTCTCATTGCATTGCTTACAATTGTCTGCAGATTACGGCACGATGTCCCATAAAAATTGGCCGACAATTGAGCATTGCTACAGCAAACAAAGCCCAATAAAACACACAAAAATACAAAAATGAGGTTCCTAGTTAGAGACACCATAATGCTTGAATATAACAATTTTTTCTTTTAGTGCAAATTAAGATAAAAGTAAAGAACTCTATGATATTTGTATAATATATGACCATGCATGAGACCCTTTATATACAAGTAAGATACGTGCAAAAGTCTACTTTACTTTAAATTTTATCGTTTACTTTTTTGAGTAAGCAAGTGGTACTAGCTAGAGAGAAAATTTCATGTGTACAAATTAAATTAAGTCGAGAATATATATATTCAAACTTAGCTGCCGAACCGCGTTTTTAATTACTTTGATTTGATTGGTATGCACACTCGAGCGGATATAAGTGTATTTTAAGAATAATACTATTTCAGTCTCATATTAATTGATTGTTTTACTAAATTAAAAAAGCATTAATTAGTTTTTTTATATTATCCTTACAATTAATTATTTTTGAAAGTATTCATATTTGTCTGTAAAATTCTCAAGAAGTTTTTATGATGTAAATTAGTAAAATTATCTTTTTATTTTACTATCTCCGTCCAATAATACATGTCCACTATATATTGACTTTGCACAATTCTTAAGAAACTACTTCCCCCGTCCCATATTAAATGGACAATTCCAACTTTATACGGTGATTACGAAATCAATCATACATTGAAAGACTTTACCATTTTACCCTTTGTTTATATCAATGCAATATACATAAAGTATAAAAATAGCTAGTATTAAGAATTGTTTACATTCAAAAAGTCATATTAATTGTAGGGATAAAATAGAAAAAATTGAATTAATTTTATCTTGATTTAGTAAGTGATCAAGTAATATGAGGTAAGATGCTCATCTAATATGGGACGGAGGTAGTATAAATAGAAAGATAATTTTATCATATCACTCTTTGAATAAAATAAATATAATATCTTGAAAAATTTATAGGGAAATGACTATTAATTAATGATAAGGGTAAATTACGAATTAAATTAAAATTATCTCTTGATTTCATAAATTGAACAAGCATTGTTGAACATTTATTTTTAGTATAGTGGACAAGTAAAGATGACAGAGGAAGTAATTTCTTTAGTACCGTGCAAAAAAAAGTGATTAACTAATATGAAACGGAGAGAATACTAAATATTTACGGTGAATTCAATAATTATTATAATATTAATTTGAAATTATTATAAAAAATTATTCATAAACTTTAAATATATTTCTAGAATACATATATAATTTATAACTTTAAAATGTTAGCTTCACCTCTAAATTTGAAACCTTGTATTTACACAAACTCACTAAATATTATATACAAGATTTAAATTTATAGCATAATTAATTGCTAACAATTGACTTTGTTATCTTAATCCCTCCGTAAATTTTAATTTGTCAATTATACTAAACGTAGATGTCTTCTTTTATTTGGGCAATTTAGAATACTAAGAGATAAATTATTACTTAATTTCTAATTTGTCATTTTTATTAATTATAGTCATTTTTTAAAATATTTAATTTATTATACATTTAAAAATAAAATAATAAAATTATCATTTACTTATTACTTCTTAAAACGTATATTAAGTCATTAATGCTGGATAAATAAAAATAAATAAAAAATAATATCTAAAAGTTATAAAATTTAAATTTCAAATTTGCCAATCCAACTAGATGAGGTAGGGTCCCTTAAATTTGGGGGACGGTTTGACTTCTATCTTTGGAAATTACAAATCCAAAAAAAAAAGTAGGAAAAACATGCAAGAAAACAAAAGTTATAGCTATATTTCATTTTCTTGAAATTAATGAGATGGCATTTTATTCAAAAAAAAAAAAAAAAGTGCTCCAGCTGCACGTCGCTTTTATTTATTTCAATTTTCGTCACTTAATTAATTCCAATTTTTTTAAGAAGGAAAAAAAAAAGAAGCAAACATCACCAAGAGAGTTTGACTAATTTCACCCGCATGTGATATACTAATGTACTTCATCCGTTTCATATTAAATAGATATTTTATTAAAAATATTTATTTCATATTATTTTTTTACTTATTAAATCAATATGGAGTTAATTAAATTTTTTCTATTTTACTCCTATAATTAATATGGTCTTTTGAATATAAACAATTTTTAATACTAGCTATTTATATATTATATGTATATTGCATTGATATAAATAAAGAGAAAAATTGTAAAGTCTTCTAATATATTAATGATTTCTTAATCACCATGTAAAGTTGAAAGTGTTCATCTAATATGAGACGGATGGAGTAGTATATATTTCCTCCGTCCACTTTTACTTGTCCACTATACTAAAAATAGATATTCAACAATATATGTCAAATTTATGAAATTAATAAATAATTTTAACTTAGTTTCTAATTTTTCCTTATCATTAATTATTAATCATTTTTCTATTATATTTTTCAAGACATTGTATTTATTAGATTCAAATGGTAATATGGTAAAATTACATTTCTATTTATATTTTTTTAAGAATTGCGCAAAGTCAATAGTGGATAAATATGGTTAAAAATAATTGAATTATTCAAAGTTCAAAATAGATGTTTGAAACTTTTTTCATATTTGCCATTTTATTTATTGAAGTTTTATATTTTCTAGGAGATAAATCACACTACTTGCAAAGTTATATTTATGATTTTTTAAAGGACAATAGTGGAAAGTATGGTTCAAATTATGTCCTTGAATGTTTTTCTTAATATGTGTGCATTACTTCACAAATTCACTTAATATGGAATGGAGGGAATAATATAATATACTACCTCCGTTCCATATTAGATGACATTTTACAAAAAATGTTTGTCCTAAATTACTTGATCAATTACTAAATCATGATAGAATTAATTGATTTTTTCTTATTTTATCCCTACAACTAATATGGCCTTTTGAATATAAACAATTTTCAATACTAGCTATTTTTATACTTTATATATATTGCAGTGATATAAACAAAGGAAAAAATGATAAAATCTTTCAATGCATTAATGAGTTCTTAATCACCGTATAAAGTTAAAAGTGTTCATTTAATATGAGACGGAGATAGTTATAGTCACCATAGCTATTAATTGTTGTTTGACTAATATAGCAATATCCAAATGTATTTCCTCCATTTATTTTTATTTATTCATGATAAATTATGTATTTTTTTAAATAATAATAATAATAAATAAATAAATAAAGTGTACAATTTACTATAACATCTATGACTATTAGCGTTTTTTGAGAAATTAATAGTTAATATTAAGAATAAAATAGGAAAATATTGTTTTCTCTTAATATAATTGTGACACATCAAAATTTCTATGCTAAGATTCGGACCGTTCTTCGTATGCGTATAGGCTTGAACTTGAAGGCTTCAAATTGTATATATGATCTATGATTGCTTCATAAGTATTTTAAGTATATTAGATGTGATTTAGGGTCATAAGGGATCCCAAAAATCAAGCCAAGTCCAAGAAATTTCTCTCGGCTAAGTTTTCAAATGAGTTCGTATAACGATCAACTTCAAATGACCATATCTCCTAAAATATAACGAATTGGATGGCCCATGACCTATCAAATTAAAGGTCTTTGAGTCTTATTTCCTCTCCACCAAGATTGTATTTTTCCGAGTTTGGAGTCAAAAGTTATGATTGGTCAAACAGAGAGGACCTGCAGCGAACTTTGGCCGATTTCTAGATTTTGTAGGAGTATTTTGGAAAAATTACCTAATACCTATATATACGAACTTGTAACGTTTTGGGATCACTTTTGTTGTCTTCTCACCTCCAAAAAACCTTAATCTTCATCTTCCTCTCTTTCAAATCATCTCCAACAAGATTTGCTAAAAAAAAGCAAGGATTCAAGTTTTCCATTGAAGATCTAACATCAAGGTTTCTTCAAAATCTACTCTAAGGTATATAAGACTACTAAAAACATGGATTGAATTCACCATGTGCCCTACATCTTCTTTGAGATTGAATGCTGATAGGAATTGAGTTTTCTTAATAGATTTATGTCCTAATGAGTTTATACATCTATTAACTTGATTTTGTTATGTTGATATTGATAAGTTGAGAAATTGATAAATACTCCATGTTTGATATGAGTTGATTGATATGAGTTGTTATACATATTTTGTTATGTCTAAGAGTTGATTGATATGAGTTGTTATACATATTTTGTTATGTCTAAGAGTTGATTGATATGAGTTGTTGAACATATTTTTGTTATAAACTTAAAAATTTGAGTATCCTATATTGTTGAGTTAGAGTCTTGGTGAATCATGATTTAGCCTTAAAAGATTGGCTAAATGAATGGAGAAATGATTGGATAGAATTAAATGTTGTCATAAATATATATCTAAATTACTCTTGGAAAAATATGAATGAGGTTGATTGGATAATATGATTGGTCAAGAGGCTTGATTTGGGATAGAATTGATGAATTGACAAAGGTCCAAATGAGACTAGTCGATATGATTAGATTGAATTGATTGGACAGAGTTTTATGAGCATTGAGTCTTGGAAGGAGTATCAAACACCGAATTAGGTAAGAGTAAGTAATAACTCGAATCCAATAATTACGTCGCCAAACGTAGAAAGGGATTGGACCATTAAAGTCGGATGTTTTTCAAATTACTATCCTGATATAATAGGACTTGATTAGTTATGAAACCATGATTTGTTGATTCGTTTTTACCCTAGCAAGGTATGAACGGACGTGGCAATAACGTCGGCTTGTTGTACTAATACTGGCTCATAAGTGATGGTTGTCGGATAAGAAAAACTCCCATATAAGTCTTGATAGTACTCTGAATCGGATTGGGATGGATTGGGTTGAATTGTATGGGATTGGTCTTGTATAAATCATATATTCTTGTTTAGACTCAGAACATCTTGATTGAGTTGTTTCTTCTTCTGAGTTGAGGTTCCAAGTTGATTTGATTCTACCTTGATGTCTGTTTCATTCGGCCATTTTACATACTCGTACATTCCACGTACTGACGTCATTTGGCCTGTATCGTTTCATGATGTAGAGTCAGGTACTAGAGATCATCAACAGCTGCACCGTTGAAGATCTATTCATTTTCAGCTAGTTGGTGAGTCCTCTTTGTTTTCGGAGCATACCGCAGTTATCCTTTCAGCTTTGAGTTAGTTTTTCTTTATTTTGATTTGTGGTAGCCATGAATATATCATTGGCACCTCTTATATTGTTTATAGAGGCTTTATAGAGTAGAGTGTGGATGATGCTGAATTGTTTCGTTGTGACTAGTTTTATTTTTTTCTAGTTGTTGAATGGAGACGTGGTTGGCCTTTGACCTTATTATGAATAGTATTCTTATGATTTGAGTCTTCTACTGATAGAATGTGATTGAATGAAAGTGTGATTGGACCAAGTGATTTGCTTGAAGGCCAAAAATGGCTTTCGAGTGCCGGTCACGTCAAGGGTACCCTCCCAGGGCGTGACAATACTAAAACAGATAAACAAAATGAGATTGATGTGTATATTAAATTAAAGGAGATGGCATATTTAGACGGTTAACTTAATTAGCTAATAGTCGAATGAAAATATGCATAATTTTTTCTCCTAAATTTTGAATCAAAAATGTCTAATTGAAACACTTTATTAAAACTTGAGATATTCAATTAGAACGAATAATAAAATTTAGTCAATAGTTCAACTATCTAAATAAAATACCCTATGAAGTTAATTTACACTACACCAAAAATGATCTTTAGAACAATTAATTCATGGCAATAGCTTTATTGCTGTTAAATATGTTTTTTAGATGCATTACTAGTGACAATTATATTTTAGCGCTCTTTATTTATGCCGCTAAAACCTATACTGATATTAGATCTAATGATAATTAACTAATGTCCATAAAGATTTTCACATTTTTATTAATGTACATATTTATTAGAGATAATTACGCTACATGGTCATTTGGCAAAAGTAATTACAAAAAAATGGTCATTCGTTGTATAAGCATGTATAGTCAGTGTATATTTCATGTATAGTCAAGCTATATTCAATTTTTGAGTGTATCATAATATATATTCCGTGTATAACTCATATATAAGTAATCTATATTGTATAGTCAATGTATACTTTCTATTACTTTTGGTAAGGTATATTGTATAGTCACTGGATATTTTCTATGAGTTTGGTTATTTTTATGTAAATAAAACATGATTATATTTGTTGTAAACTAATTAATTTATTGTATATATTTGAAACTGTCTCTATTTATTATCGCTAAAAGCTATTTTTGTCACAGTTTTAAGGGATTGACTATAGTAAGCCTAAATAAATTCATATAGGACCACATGATTCCCATAGATCATCTTATTGAACTTGTTGGTTCCCAGCTAGGTAGGAGTTTATATATTTTAACAAACTCAACACTTTTTAAATATTTGGGAACTTAATATATAATTGGACCAAGTCTTTTTCATCAATTATTTGAATTAGCAAATTGGACATGTTCAAGTGTCAACCTTTTACCTGCTCAAACACTCATTTTCTTGTGAAAGAAATTGAAACGCCTCGACATTTTTTCATATATATGTGACTTGCTTTATTTGTCACCATTAATTATACTACATATTTAATAGTCATCTGATTATGGATTTTTTCAAATACTCTCTAACTATATTTAGCTATTAAATCGGTAATTTATTTGAAGTTTCGGTATGTGCATATTTTAAATTAAGGTGTCGTTTGGCTCTAAATGGTTTTTGGAAAAAATTTTAAAAAAAAACTTGAGAACTAGTGTTTGGCCATATAATTTGTTATTACTTGACAAATATATTTGACAAACATCCCAAGTTTCCAAGTTCTAATATTTGGAAAATTTAAAAAAATTAAAAATTATCCCAAACTTTTATATTTTATAAAAATACCCCAACTTGTAACCTTAATTTTTATTTTCCTAATTTTATATGTCATCTTTTTAAAAATTTCAAAAACTTGATAATTTTTACTATTATGTATTAATTCGACACTTCACATTTCACAAACAAGATTAGTCTCCCTGGTCTTCACAACATACGTAGTTGTGCGTGTAGATTAGGTTCTGTTTTTTATTACTTTCTCCGTCGATTTTTATTTGTACAATATATTTAAAATGGTTGTCCAATTATATTTATGTCACGATTTGAAATTGAGTGTGATGACACTCGTCTTAATTCACCGAGATGAGTCAGTCTAAAACCCAACGGAAGTAAATGTGAAAGTAATAAGATAATACAAGGTATAATTTAAGCAAAACGGGTAAATATACTCAAAATCTCTCAAGATTAATTGTTACGTGTACAAACCGCTAATATAATATAGAATATGCGAAAAGAAATAGAGTCTCAAATGTCTGTCTAAAAAACTAGACTAAAACATAGGAAGAGTAAGAGGTGTGCGCTGGAAGGATACAACAGCTACCTCAACAACTCCAGATAGTAGCCTCGGATATGGTAGGAATACAAAGAAATCACACAGGTTCAGACTCACAATCTACACAAGTGTAGAAGCAAGAAATGAGTACCAAACAACACGGTACTCAACAAGCGGATTACTAACACTAAGAAAAGCTAAATAGAACACAAGTACTCATGTCATCCCAACCGAACCTCCTTAACTACAACTTGCATAGAATCAGACCAACCTAGCAGTTCATAATCATATAGCACTCAAGTCAATAACAATTCAACATCTCCTGTCAAGTCATATTAGGATCATGTATATCAATCACAGAACATCAAGGGATATACATAAGTTTACAGATGACAAATGATGTGCAATGCAATGCAATGCAATGAGATGTTAAATGTGGTGATGCATGTTTGCCCTAATGATATATACACATCCGCTGGCTAGTAGGTCGTAACCTATGGAGGACTCACATGATCCATGTATTTGACAAAATCATTTTTCTTCAGCATAATCATCAATCGCCGGAACCAAATCCCTTCGGACTTCGTCAGAATCATTTTCCTTCGGCATATTTATCATTTCAATATCATCACAGTATATCAAAACTAATGCAAATAGGCAATGTTCACACAAATAGGAGAATATGATGAATATCATAACAACCTACAATTTATATCAAGATATTCACGTCATATTTCCACCAATGTGTCAAGATCATCATCACATCAATTACACCGACAAGTCATCAAATTACCATTTTATTACCCTTTTTCATCGTTATCATGATCAATCAAATGAACAAATCACCCTAACAAATTCTCATTACTCTCCTACATACATAACAGGAAGCACAATATTTTATAAGGTTCAACGAAGGTTTAGAAGTTCACTTGCCTCAATTCAATCACAAACTATCCCGAAACTTGGGCCTTCCCTTTTCGTCGACTTTTCAAATCAATAAAATCTATTCAAATAATGATTCGTGATAAGAATCTGGAACTAACAACACTAATTTCAAAAGAATTGGCCAAAAGAGTCAAAGCGACTAAAAATTTCGATTCCAAAAATGGGGTTCAATTCTGGAAATTCTTACATGAAAATGTCCCCCAAAACAATTGAAATTCATTAGTGAAAATCATTTCAAAATCAAAGTTAAAATCAGTCCTCAATCCCCATTTTTGATAAAAATCAAGTTCTTTAGAAAACCCACACTTTTTGGAATCAAAAATCAAGAATTCGGAGTTGAAAACACAATCTAATCAATGGATATTGAAGACTCTTAGTTAAAAACACTTGCCCAATTAATAGGACTTGAAAATCCACTTTAAAATCACCTGTTCCGAACTCTAGAATTCAAAAATGGTGAAATGAGTTTGAAACCTCGATAGACCCCTCAGGTCTCGCTTTCGCGGACCACTGGTTGCTTATGCGGCTATCGCGATCACGACCCATGGCCGCTTAAGAGAATTCTGCAAAAATATCGGCCCTCACGAAAGCGAAGGGTCATCGCGAAAGCGACCACTCTTCCACAATTGCGAGGCCTGAGGCATCAAAACACAACAACTTAACTAAGTTCAACCATACACCAAATGGACTCTCGGGATTCGTTCGCAACCCCTTGCACACAAACCATACATGCTACCCTATTAAATTCGACGTTTCGGACTCAATAAAATTGTTGAAATTCAAATTCGAGGTCTCCTTGATCTGGAATCCGATTAGTCGCAACTAAACTAATTTTAGATTCAAAATTACCAAGTCAAGCTTGGGACCTCTGAAAATTTAACCAACACTACTTCTAGACCTAAAATCACCCCCGAATCCAACAAAATCATTGGAAATCCATTTTGAACATCCGAAGTCCGAATGTTGATCAAAATCAACACTAAGTCTAAAAGTTAGATAATATAATAATATATAAAATAATGATGATCATTTATGTGGTTATAAAAAATTTTATTTTGTCATCACAACAAACTTAGAATCTTGGTTAATTTTTCATTACCATAATATATATAAAATGAGGACTCCCTTTTATTTTAATAAAGAGAATC
This sequence comes from Solanum dulcamara, assembly GCF_947179165.1. Lineage (NCBI taxonomy): Eukaryota > Viridiplantae > Streptophyta > Magnoliopsida > Solanales > Solanaceae > Solanum > Solanum dulcamara. Next base: position 18,446,366 of record NC_077243.1, on the reverse strand, counting down.
AAATAAATTGAACATAGACAAAATAGTAATAGCAAAACCATGATTCTAGTAAATCATATATAAAGAAAAGGCCCACCTAAATAAAAAGGGTAAAAAATAGTGATAAAGTGGATGGAACAGTTCTTATCAAAAGAAGTTCCCATCACTTCCATTACTATTACTGAAAAAATGTTTGTTTGTAAACGGCTATCTTTAGCATAACTTTATGTTCTATCACTAAGGAGTTATTTGGTTGGAAATGCACGTTTAATTATCTTAGAATTAGCTATTCTGGGATAAGATGAATAACTTATCTTATATATGAAATAACTTATTCCATCACTATGGTATAAATGGTGATATAAGTTATCCAAACATGTCAACTAAATAAGACACCAAAATTTTATCTTTGCACTATTTTTTAATCCCAGAACTATTTATATTTATCCTTCAAACCAAACGACCTCTAAGATAAGTTAGTAGCAATACATGAATTACTATACGTAAATTTTAATATACGTGGATAAGAACAAGCATTTCTATAATTTACTTCTCACCAATACAAAAATAACAAACATTTATAACACTATCATTAGCAAATATTAAACGTGACCACTCTTCTATATGCAGAAAATCATCACCAATCAAGTGATCTATCTTTCCTTCAAGGTGCGCGAAGAAATCTGTTATATCCAAGTGTGTGATGTCAACATGATTTTCAGCCATAAAATTAGCTTCAGAATTTTTATCCTTCTTTTTTAGTGATGCTTGATAAAGCTCAACCAAGTGTTTGGGAGTATGACAATTATGTGCATAATGATTCCTTCCACCACATCAAAAACAATTTGTTCTAACTGTTTCACGTTTCTCATCTTTTTCTTTTCCCTTTTGGTAGAGATTGTTCTTTGGTGAATGATTAACACCAGGAAAATAATTTTGTTCTTGGTTATAATCACTATCACGATCACGACCACGTCCATGATTAGGACTGCGACCTCTTCCACGTCAAGCGTGGTGGGCATACACCTCATTCACTTCAGCGAATGGTGTAGATCTAGTAGGTCGATTCTCGTGATTTTTCATTAAAAAATTATTATTTTATTCAGCCACGAGAAAATGAGAAATCAGTTCAAAATACTTTTTGAAACTTTTCTCTCTATATTGCTGCTATAGGAGCACATTCGAGGTATGAAATGTAGAGAACCTTTTACCCATCATATCAATATTACTAACCATATCTCCATATAGCTTCAATTGAGACGTAATTTTGAACATGGGAGAATTGTACTCATGAATAGATTTAAAGTCATGTAGCTTTAAATACATCCAATCATATCGTACCTTTGAATGTATAACTATTTTCAAATGGTCATATCTTTCTTTTAAATTATTCCACAGAATGAGTAGTAGATACTCGATTGTGAGATTTTCAATTTTTAAAATTTCGTCAATATGATAATGCAAGAATATTATTGCTTTAACACAATCTTATTCCAAAATTTTATTTTCAATTTTAATGGTGTCTCCAAGATCCATTCATCCAAATGAATTGTAGCTTTGAGAAAGAAGAAGCTCAATAATGTGGTTTCTTAGCAAAAAGGGTCCTTCTGCCTTCTCCCCAAACTCAACTGCTGAGGAAGTAACTCATGGAATTGATGCCTCTGCTCTTACTGCCATTGTTACAGGTTCCACACTCTTGCTCGATTTCAAATGGGAAATGGAAATTGAACCTCCCCATTTTTATTTTTATTTTAAGTTTCTTGGTTTAGTTTTATATTTATACTCCGTAGGTTTCAATTTATTTGCCGGATTTTGATTTGTAACGGAATTTAAGAAAGTAAAAAAGGATAAGAGTTTTGAATGTATTAGACATGTCAAGTTGAAAATTGAAATAAAAAAGAGTTGCCAAACTTTTTGGAACGGATTAAAAAGGAATGTTGAAAATTGAAATAAAGAGCTTTTGAAACACAAATTAATTGTAATGGGGAGAGTAATAGATTTTGCATAATGCAATTCTGATTTCTAATTTTCTTGATAAGTCAGAATTAAAGCAAAAAGTGCAGTTTTTGCCTCTAAATCTTCAGGCCACTCATTATATGAACTAGGATTTTTACTCAGGTGTCAAAATATGAAAAAGTAAACATACAACAAAATTAAGGGGATTCAACGCTTAGGATGTGTACATTTTTAAAATGATTACTTTACTTAACTACACAGTGTAATTTTCGAGTGAAGCCTTGGATGGATTCATGTATCCTATACTTAGTTGTATATTCCATAAAGAACTAAACTAGACTAGTGTTAATGTGCACGAAAATTGTATGATCCTGTGGAATGAGGAGCCCAAATAGACCAGAATGTGTATGAAGGATTCATGTAGCTCGCCCCAATGGTTCAATTGGTTTGGGATTGAGACATAGATATTGTTGTATTTGAAAATTGACCATCTCTGAGTGTTCTCTTTGTCTTTGTGGATACGTGTCCTGTTTAACATCCGTGATGGTAAACAGGAGCATCGAGTGGAATTGGTGCGGAAACAGCACGTGTTCTTGCATTGCGAGGTGTGCATGTAGTTATGGGGGTCAGGAATATCTCTGCTGGAAAACAGGTTAAAGAGACAATAATTAAAGATGTCCCACAAGCTAACATTGATGCCTTGGAGTTGGATCTCAGTTCACTTGCATCAGTGAGGAATTTCGCATCAAATTACATTTCTTTAGGCCTTCCTCTAAACCTGCTTATGTAAGTGCTTGATTTGAAGTCTCAAAAAACGAGAATCCTGTATTAGAGAAAGTACACATATCTGCTGTGAGTCTTATGCACATTTCTATCCCTAAGTTCTCGTAAAAGATGTGATCGTCCAGGCTAAACTATAGATGTATGCATGTAAACAAAGAAACAAGAGAAAAGTAAGAAGTTAAAAAGACATCAAGGATAGCTAACGGTTGTTATGTGTTAGTTCTCAAACGCAGCATGCTCCAGGTCTATATTATTAGGTAACATAATCTAATAGTTGAAATAGAATGTCTTGAATGATAGAGAAGTGTAGAAATGAGATTACTTAATACATTAAGTTCCAAAATATATTCTATACAAACTTTAAGTCAAAGCAACTAGACTTTTACACTAAATTGAATAGGTGAGTCAATAAATATTGTAGGAAGTATCTTTGATGAACTATAATTCCTTATTTGAATGTGACATATTGAACTTATCTCCAGAGTTTTCCTTCTCTACTATACATATGATAAGTTTTCCGTTTTGCTTGTTGTCAAATTGTCAATATAAATATGGAGATCACTCTTTCATATTCCAATCATACTCCATGATTCAGATGATACAAAATTAACATTCAGTTTTTAAAAGTGAGCAATTTATATTACTATGTATAATGTAATGCGATCTTTTGGACAGTTTCCGGTCTCTCTTTCATGTTCCATAGCAGGATTCAGACGATACAAAAGTAAAATTATTGAAACTTAGAAATTTAATGCAATCAGTGATTCTAATTTTTAGTATCAGTTTTCACCTCTACCCACCACCCCTAATTATTACTATTTTAATTGGCTCAAGAAGGCATAATTCATCATATGTAATAATAGCTGCATGTCCTTTTTACTTTATAATACTTAAAAAAGGAGACAGACTGGATCCAAGGCTATTCAGATTTGGTTGCTGATATGGCAAAGTTCAGTGTACTGGTAAATAAGCTACAGATAATATTATTTGAGCTTTCTCCCATCACCATTAGGGTGAACAGAACTTGCATTCATATTCATTGTACTTGTGTTTTAACTCGATTTTAGGCTGACTGATGAGCACAGAAGTAACTAGATGATTGCTATCTTGTGGCAAAGTAACAATGCAGGAATCATGGCAACCCCATTCGCACTTTCCAAGGATAAGATTGAGCTGCAATTTGCAACAAACCATGTCGGTATGATGCATGACATTTCCTACTAATTTAACACTGAAACGAACTAATCAACGAAAATGAGAATAGAGGGACTGGGTATTTTCTATAGAGATGATAAGTTAACACAAATATTTAGCCCTTGGGCCTTAACACTGGAATTATGAGGTCAATTATGTTGGCTAAGTGATTAGCGTGTATTAATCTATGTCCAGCTTGTTAGACCGATTGTGATGGTCAGTTCATGGTTTGCTTAACTTAGATGATTACCATGACTCGACTAACAAATTTGGCTCAGTTTATGTTTACATTGTTACTCCCTTGTCTTTAATGCTCATAGTCCTTAGTTTGTGAGGTTGTGTTTCCTAGAGTTTTGCATACGGCATACCTTTATGACATCTTTTCTAGTTAAGTATCATTTAATGTGGGTATCCCAGTTGGTGTTTCTAGTGCTGAATGCTAATTGTTTTATTGTCATTGTTCTCCTTCTTTTGGTAAGGTTCTATATTTTTAGATCTCTGCATAACTTAATGACAGCTTGTGTGCAAATTATGTTTTTGGTGATACTGAAGTCAAATTGCATCACTCTAAAGGATGTTTCACACGGTATATTTTATTGCAGGCCACTTCCTTTTGACAAATTTATTGCTGGACACTATGAAAAAAACAGCTCGTGAGAGTAGAAAAGAAGGGAGGATTGTTAATGTCTCCTCACGTCGCCACAAATTTTCTTATCATGAAGGGATTCGGTTTGACAAGATTAACGATCAATCAGGGTGAACATGCTATAGTCTGACATATCTTTTGAGTGTTAATTCTTTAGTTGTTTAGTCTTTGAGTTTCTTCCCTAATAATTTGACCAAGTATATATTAGTATCCCACAATGGCGGAAGATGTCGCATACACTGCACAGAGTATCAGTAAAGAACTAAGTGCAAGGAACTTATCTTTGTGATCTCCCAATCTTTTCTCTCATTATGACTGAGTATCTGCGAGAAACAGGATCTAATTTCCTTCTTGTCTTATCATCGACCACGTTGGAATGAAAAAAACATTATAACTGTGCTACTTCCAGTGACTATAGTAAAAATTTTATGCCCTTCACGAATTTAAAAGTTTTGGCGAATAATTTTCCCTAATTCTCAGTGATGGGATGGACAAAGATGTTTCAGCCAAAGTAATTGATCATTTATGTGCAGTCACGAGGTGTTTATTTATGTTGTTTCCAGAAAATAGATGAAATGTGCTTATGCCTAGAAAAAGTTGTCAAAGGGCTTTGTCTTATGTGGATGAATGATCCTCAGGTATAATGGCCTGTCTGCATATGGTCAGTCAAAGCTTGCGAATGTGCTGCATGCTAATGAACTTGATAGACATCTAAAGGTACACACTGATCAAGTAAACAGTTTAATGTGTTTGAAGATTGAATTTTCTGATACATTTGGTAAAAGTATTGTACCAGACCATACAGCTATGTCATTTAAATATGTCAAATTTGAGACTATCATCTCAGACCTAGTAATTGTCAAATGGATTTACCATGAAGACTGGACGAACGTTCATCAATTCTCTTTCCGGTTTGGTTTCCAAGAGGTGTCAACCATAAAAAAAGATTCTGTCCGTCCCTTCTACTGACCGAACCCTCAGTTCTGGGGCCCTCGTCAACATGTTACGAAACCTCCTCAACTGTTGATATTTTCCTGGAGTAGATTGAGGATTGTAAGTGGCAAACCATAATGGTACAAGTCTTTTGGCATTGTACTTGCTGCTAAACAAGGACATAAAACAAAACTTAAAAATTTCAGCATTTGCTACAAATGTTTTCAAGGAAGCATCATCCATTACAGTGCCTGTGAATGTGATATTGCGTTGTACACTTTTTGAGTTGCAATTTTTATCTTTACAAACATTAAAGTCCCGTACTCCTAGAATAGACGTTGGCATAAGTTGTTACCTCTTCTTTTCTGATTAGGCGTGAAGTAGTTATATTGAATCCTCTCATTAACTAATATTACCAGGCTTACAGAACCTTTTGGTACTTTGCTTCACAATGGTTATCTAGTATAAGTAGACGATAAGCTCTTTATCCATTTTATGAATAATAATGTGGTCATTTTCTTGAAAAGGATGAGGGTGTGGAGATTACAGCGAATTCGCTTCATCCAGGAGCCATTGCCACCAACCTTTTCCGTCAGCACAGCATTATCAGTGGTAATCTCTTTTGACTTGTGAGTCATGTGTTCTGCCTATCTCTGCATGGATGCTACATGTAAAGCGCAACTGAATGGTATACTCTTGATTGCTTGCATTGTGCTCTTGCTTCATGACTTAATAGGTGAGGAATTAGGTTAAAATTGCTAGTTGTTGAGAATGAACCACACCTGTCAGATGATGCTCCCTTGAGCTTGTAAGCATCTAACAAGCAAAATCTGGTTCAAAGCCCCTTGTAAAACTGTCCATATGGGTCTTCTCAGTGGCTTGTTTCTGACATGTGTTGCTTATGTCTTGTTCTTTACTAACACTTGTGAAGTTATTTACATTTGATGGAAGCTAGATGTAACAGAAAACTAACTGGACATCTGCTACTTTGTTTTATGACTTCTATAAACATCTTCATAATTTCGTCAATATCTCACCTCAAATGCATAGACCCTGAGAATAATGGATAAGTGGCTTGGGGTCCTGTGACTATCCTTTCTTCATGGGGCTTGTTTACATTTTACTCTCTTTTTCTTTCTTTTAGTTTCAAAAATGTTTAATCCACTGTCCTCTTCGAGTAATGCAGGCATTGTTAATGTCATTGGGAAGCATGTGATGAAAAATGTTCAGCAGGTAATGTTGAAGTCCTATTAATTTCTTTTGTTTTAGACTCAGAATCTTTAACAAACGCATAAGGGCAACTGAATGAGACATCTAAAGATATGTGATTTCTAGAACTTGAATTTAACGTTGAAATCACGATTCATGGGTCATATTCCAAATGGGATGTGATATAAAGAGTGCTATAATTTCTCCTTGAATAGTCGAGTTGGAGCAAGACTCAATTTCTCTAGGTATGAGCATGCAACAAACCCTTCTCCTGAAGATTGACTTTTGTCATCCTTTTATCTTTTACTAAAAAAGTATTTGAGTACCTCATAGCTCCTTTCTTTTCTCCGCTTCTACTGTTACAGTTTCAATTCCACGACCTTGTGAAAGTAGCTAGCAAATCAAGGCACCTGGTGGCTGTTATGACTAATTATAGTTTCAGAAGCCAAAGAGACGAGAAAATCATAAATACTAATCCTTTAGTTTTGGCTGTGGCACCTTTTTCTGGTTCATTAGGCAAACAATGTTGTCTGCATAAGTTTCTTTATCTGTTTGCTGATGTGTAAAAGTGATCTCTGCAGGGAGCTGCAACAACATGCTATGTGGCTTTGCATCCTGATGTTAAAGGTGTAAGTGGCAAATATTATGTGGAATGCAACATAGCTGAGGCGAGCCCCCAAGCTAACGATGCTGGAATGGCAAAAAGATTGTGGTATTTTACCACGAGTTTAGTTCACTAACATAGCATACCCTTGCTTGTGAAAGCACATTACCATCTACCATGCAGCCTACCTTTTATGCTGTGCTGTGTATCTTGTGGTTTGTAAAGCATCACATCACTGGAAATCTCAAACCATGAGGCCTTGGACTCATCCCATTTCGTGCATTGGGAACATATAGTCAGTCTCTTTCAATGAATTTTATAGGACCATAGACATGGTGAAAAATGAACTTGCCTCTACCATTCCACTTATATACCATACTTATAATCTGCCTAGAGTCGAACTCATAACTTACACTTGGTGACGCCAGCCACCTCATCTAATCGTTTATCCATGGGATTTGACTTAATCTAGTCCCAATCAACTGATAATGTGCTTCCATAAAAAATTGGGCCAGGCATTAAAAAGTCTTTTAAATTACGACACACTTGGAGTTCGACTAAGTCAAGACACCAGCACCAGTCTAAAGTCAAAATGTTGATAAGAAATGTGCTGTCATCTCTGATTTTGTTTAATCAGAGCAATATTTTCAGTTCATTGTTTACTGTACAGAAACCCTAACATCCTGTTCCCAAAGGGGGAAGAGGAGGAAGATAAAGGGCCCTAATCCTATTTAATTTCCACGCTTGCTTCTTTTGTTCTCTCTTCTATGGGACAGCATAAATATACAAGTTTGGTACCACAAATGTCATGTTGAAGGATCAGCTATACATTGAATCACTTGCAGCTAGCCTCCACGAGCAAATTTTCATGGCTCAGATTCGGTTATCAAATCTGATCTTAGGCACTCAAGATTTTACAAACTGCTTCAATGTCCACAGATGCTACAATGAAGGTCAAAAGTTCACTGGGAAGTAAGCTTCATCTTTGTAACACTAGACCCAAGGGCGGACGGAGGTAATAAGATCAGCTGAATGATCTCGACAATGGATAAGTTCTGCTCAAGAAGTTGCTAGTTTATTTCCTAGTTTCCCCCCGGTGGATCCTTATTGTGCAAATCAGCTTCCTTCAAAGTTACCAACATACACTGATAGTAAACAAAGAAACTGGAAAGTGTGCCATGAATGTTGTATCTGACAAAGAAAAAATCATGCTTCACCTGTCCGACCTTCCAAAGGAGGACAAGGGTTTAGATCTAGTGAAGGAACCAATTTCACATGATCCCTTAAGAGTTGCTGAGACACCCGATTAGCCAGCACTGACTGCCCATCATAAAGCTCTCCTCCTGTAGTCCTCCCAAACTGCTTTCCAAGAGCATCATTTTGAGAGGATGCCAATTCCCGGAAAGCATGAGATCCTGATTGTGGCCCTCGTAAAACATCAGGATCCCAGTAAGAAGGGCCATTCATGTAAGGACTCTGTGGAAGTGGTGCTGCCTCCTGTAAGTAAACTGACTGATTAAGGTGATGAAATGGAATAGCACCAGTCCCTCCAGAGAGTGGTGTTGATGAGCCAGACATGGTGATTGGACTTGATATGGGTGAGGGAGACAGCCTCTCATTTAGGCGTTGAGGTGACCTTGGATGTAAAAGAGGGCTACCAATTGGCGAGACAGGGCATGATATGTTTCTTGTAAAGTGGATGTCACTGGAGATCAAAGAAGAATATCAGTGATCATAAAAGATGAGTACTACCTTCATTATTTTCTCTAGTATATTCAGAATTAAAATTTGAATGGCAACTGCTTTCTTTTGAAAGCTTCTAAATTAAAAATTAGAGAATTTACGAAATATAAAATGATCAGAGAAAAAACCTGCAGTGAAAATTAGATTTTGACACTCTGGATGAGTGGATTGCAAGTCTTTCTGATTCTGATGTAGGGATATTCCTTGCCTGTCCAATGCCCTAAGATTCATAAAGAACACACCGGTAAGATTAAGCCATGCCACAGAAGTCCAAGATGGAGATTTATAATGTTTATGTCATCGGTCATACTGCAAATTTCATTTGGGATTACTATTCTATGCATTCCGACATCATGAATTTATTATATACTCCCTCCGTTTCAAATTATCTATAGTAATTTCTAAAAACACTTATCTCAATTATTTGTCATTTTACAAGTTTAGGATAAAATTAATCATCTTTTTTCCATTTTATCCTTAGTAGTAGTTATTCTTGAAGACTACAAACACCTCAATAGAATAAATATTTAATAAAGAGATTATAACTTAAGAAATAATGAGGGTAAAATAGTCAAAAACTCTTCCTAATTAATGCGTGTAAAAGAGAAAAATGACAGATAATTTGAGACGAAGGGAGTAGTAATTAGTCCCTTGCTCCCCCCTTTTCTACAGGAGATGATTTAGTCCCATCTCTTTTAGATATGTAGTAATTAGTCCCTAGCGCTCCCCTTTTCTACAGGAGATGATTTAGTCCCATCTCTTTTAGATATTCCAACACGGGACTAATCAAGACAGTCTGTTCCAAGGAAGACATGTTCCTTCATACTGGTGCTAGAACAAAGATATATACATCTAGTAGTACGTCTAATAGTGTGATAGCATTAATATGCATTCACCATCTCATATATCCAGCTCCATGACATCCTTCATCTAAATCTCCTTACAGCTACCGAAATAAGTCAATTTTCATTTTTTTAAACATAAAAGTTCACTTGCTTCATTTTAAGCTCATTTGAAGAACAAGAATTGTATTTCTGCTGTTTTGTTTTCTCTTGATGTAAATCTCACTTTTTGTCTTCCAGCCCAAAAATTTGTGCTGATGATTCTTATGAATATACTGGATGTCACCTTCTCAAAAAAAAAAAACAGGTTCACTTGCTTCTATTTCTCTCTCTATCTATCTATCTCTTTAAACTCAAGAGTGGATCCAGGATTTGAACATTATGGGTTTGAGTTTGGGATCCTGTACATAAATAATTACAGGGCACGATCCAAAGCTACTGGGTTTGGATGAACCTATAACTTATACATTAGATCCGCCCTGCTTACTCTGTAATGAATCAAGAAGCTAAAAGCAAGTCAATTTCTCTTCTTTCCTTTTAACCGTAGAGGTTCACTTATACTTTCTTTTTTCAAAGGATGAAGCCTCTTACTATGCTATGAATCAAGAAGCTAACAAGAACTAAGCTCATCAATCTCACTTGAGGCTGAATACTATATCTAACATCAGGGGCAATCAAATTGCACCTTCAAGGAAAGCAAAGACAAAAGAGATGGCATTCTAAAATAAGAAACATGTATGCTTAAGAAGGCACATACACAGACATCATCCTACCCTCTTTGCTTTCAATTATATACGGGGGAAGAAAAGAGATGATGGGAGAAGCACTAAATTTCAAGTTTACTTGGCCATCGAAATGAATCTAGCTTGTTAATATCGTGAAAAGAACCAGCTTTTAGCCACAGGACAGAACGCAATACAACCAGTCAGCAAGTAGAAAGTTTCTCACGGTTCCTTTTTTTTGAAATGAGCTTGTCTTAGTAATTTCCTTTGATCTCTTTTTAAGTATTTCTGATAGTTAAAAGATTCAAATCCAAAAAAAAAACTCGCAGTTCACCAAAAGAAAAAACAGATAACAGAAACTACTTGATGAAAAAAAATATGTTCATTATTGTAAGAGCCCATTCCCTGACCCACTTGTGGGATCACACTGGGTATGTTGTTTATTATAAGAACCCATCTTACAATAAGCTAAAAACTCCAGTACACAGATTATATAGCACACATCAAACAATATAAGACCTTACCATATTTACATATTCAGTTAAATTATTTCCTTTCCAGAAGGAAATGACCCAATTTTTAGAACTAACCACCCTTTGAGTCGCATGCGACAAGTTCATAGAACTGAATACATATTCCAGTACATTATTACCGACATCTGCATTGGTACTGTATGAGCTTCAAATCTACTTGAACTTATCTTAAACAGGAAAGAACCTTAAGAATATATGCTATCAACAGATTTCAAATAAACAAAGCCCGACTCTTTGATATATGTAACCAATCAGTTAATTTTGCCAAAATTAATTGCTGATCCAGAATCATTTTATGGACACGGAAGAACAAATGTGCCAGTGTACTTTTATCAGTATCATCAACACAGCCTTCCTGTTTCTGAAAAGAAAGAGAAATGACTTCCAATGTCTTAACAACAGAGAGAAAAGAAGACTAAAATAAACAGAAGCGTACCAGAGATTTTACGCCATTTGCTCCTGTACATGGTGGATCCAAAGGTGCAGGAGAAATATTTGGCTTCTCCAGAGTTGCAGCACTTTTCACAAAAGGATGCTCCAATAGCTGAGCAGCAGTAGGACGATGACGGGGCTCACGCTGCAAGCACTTCCTCACAAAATCTTTAGCTTCATCTGAGAGCTGTTCTGGTATAGCTGGGAGCTCTTTACTATTTCCAATCTTAAACATAGCAGCAACCTTTGGGCCAGAAGACATCAAACACCACATCTTATAGGTCAGGGGAATGAACTGGCATTGTGACTTGCAATCTCAAACTAAATTATGGCAAAACATAATCTACAGAAACTTTCCAGAAGAAAAAGCAGGCAGGAAATGCTCAACTAATGGTCTCTCGACCAAATTACTCACCCCTTCATACTGGCTAAAAGGAGGCTTTGATGTAGCCATTTCTAAGACGGTGCACCCAAGACTCCATATATCAACAGCAAGGTTGCAGCCACTAGAATTCTTGATAACCTGAAACAACAGCGAAGAGGCGCTTTGGAGTCAAACTATAAGTAACCAAGGCACATAAAAAACTTTTAAATACTTCCCAAATCAAACCCTTACCTCGGGGGCCATCCAGTAAGGACTTCCCTTGAATGATAATGGACATGATTGCCCTGTGATCTACAAATTTGGGATTGAAAAATTAAAGATATGAGTTTCAGCCTGAAGAGCACACCTACAGAGGGAAAAGTATCCAGATGGCACAAGGTTGACAATAACACAAGTGCATTACTTAATGGATCAAAATTCTGTATTTATCAATTACCACTCCAAAAATAAGGAAGAAGCCAGATGATTAGAAAAAGATGTATCCATTCCAACAGCAATATTATTTAGATGGAAAAGCAGATTTGGAAGGGGGGGAAATCCATATGCTATCTCCAATTGATAATTTCATACAGCAATTGAGATCATCTAACAATATAACGCCCTTAGAAGTCTATGCTTAAGCTTACATGTTTTGCCATTCCAAAGTCTGCTAGCTTTATGCGCCCATTTGGATCAACAAGAATATTTGCTCCTTTAATATCTCTGTGAAAATGCAGAGTTAGACAATCAGGGTACGCAAGTAAAGACTGCTAAAAGAATGAAACTTAACATAAATTATTCAACCCAAAAAGCATAATTACCTATGCACTGTGTTTTTAGCATGTAAGTATGCAAGCCCTGATAAGATTTGTTGAGTATAACTACGGATCGCTGCTTCTCCAAATGCACCATATTCTTGTAAAAGCTTATAAATGGACCCACCCGATACATATTCCAAGTAGATATACAGTTTATCGCCAACCTGATTGAGGTAAACAATTCAGAAGAAATGACAGCTCAAAAACATGACAAAATTTCTGCAAGCAAAAGTATATGGCTCTCATATGATAAGGTTTATAATCGCTCCCCACTTAGATCGGATATAAGATTTGGATTGCTACATTTTGACCAATTTTTTTTAGTCAGGAATTTTGACCAAATTATTTAATTAAACTTAATTGATAAGACTGCTAATATTGTTTGAAGCTCACCGTTTCTGTCCCGTAGTACTGAACAATGTTTGGATGCCTTAATCGGCTTAACAATGCAATCTCCTGCAAAATACTTGAACATAAGAGCATACTCAAAAATGAAAACATATGATTATATTATGACTCAGAAACAAACAACTCTAAGCTGTCCACAAACATTAAACCTTCATTAGACTGTTCCCTATATGATAAACTTACTTGTGCCAACTGCTTTGCACTTTCCTTTGACTTTGCATCATCTGAAAATAATGTAACCTCCTTCATTGCACACATTTCACCGCTATCACTGCAGAATAGACAAGGCCAGATATTAAACAAATCTTCAGGCTGTCAATCTTTGATTTGCACATGCCAATGGGCACGCATAAGTAACATGTTGGATTTGTATTTACTTCAAAAGGCCAAGGTCAATGTATATACCTATTAAAACCAACATAAACATGTCCAAATGTGCCTCTTCCCAGCAATTTTCCTTTTTTCCAACGAGAGCCAGGGCTAGCAAGGTTCTCGGCTCTACCTGGACTACGAGGCAGCGAGGGAGATGTTGCAACTGAATTGGAATGTGAAAAGGGCGAAGAGTTGGAAATTATCAAAGGAGGAAGAGGCAAAGGGTGACTTTGCAGTCTTCCATCGTCAGGCCAACTAGTCTGCAATTCAGAGGCACCACCTACAGCCCTAGGATGAATTGGTGTGACAGCGCCACTATGAATTCTCGAGCTAGGTCCCGGACTTGTCATCCTAGGACTAGGAATAGGAGAGTACTCTGGACTTCCTCTACAAGGCTGCCAAAACAGTTGTCCAGACATATCTCCTCCCATTGAATTATGTCCAGAATTCTGACCAGACCCTGGACTTGAACAATGGCCAGATCCAAGTGAAGGAAGATCTGGATAAGCCCTTCCTGCCCATAGAGTAGAACTAGTAACTTGCTCACTTGGAGCAGCTCTCATAGGACTTCTAGAAGGACTTGACATAGAACTATCAGGAGCACTGCAAAAGGCTCCAGGAGGAGGCACCTGTAGAGTGGTTACATGACTACTCAAAGGTCTTCTCTTAGGAGATACAGAGGAAACATTTCTACTTGGTGAAAGACTAATTGGTCTTGTCATTTCTTTCGAGTTAATTTGTCCAGCTGCAGATTGATCCTTAACAACCAAACTTCAAAACCAACAAGAAAAAAGAATTGTGTCAATCAAGGTACTATAATTACTTATCAAAAGAAAGCACCAAATGTTTTAACAAGAAAAATACAACCCAAAGCAATTAAGCCCTGCCAAAGGAAAAAGAGCTGACTTTTGAAAGAAAAGAATCTATAATGACCAAATTTTCTTTCGAATGACCTTCTACATTTGCTAACCTGGAAGGACTACCAGCAGCAGTTCTGCTCCCAGTTTCATAATCAGTTGCAAGTGGACTACGTTGACGCGAATCAATAGGATCATCACTCTCAATAGAACACTCACTTGAAATAGATGCAAAGACAAGCTCTCCATCTGTATCTGCAGGGTCCAGTTTGTGCCTGATGCATGCAGGCTTGGGGAGAGGCAGAAACAAGGATGGCTTTGATGCCTTCTCTACTCTGGACTTTGCTGATGGACTGATTCCAGAATCCGACCTACCTACATTTGCTGGACGCAGACCAGGAAGTGGTAGTGGTTGGGCCAGAGGCCTTTCAGCAAAGCTTTGACATCTTGATACATGTTTAGAAGGTGACGACGCTCTTGATTGTGCTTGGGACAAAGAACCCTTCTCAGAAGCAATGTCACTGCTATGCCTTCGAGAACCTCCTGATTTACCGGGAGATTTAACTTCAGCTGGACTCTTAAACTTGCGATGCAATGTATCAATAAAACTTTCTTTTGTTGGTTTCTTCTTAGCTTCTTTGGATGATTTCCACCATGAAGGCATATTGCCTTGTGCTAAAAATTAGCAAAATCAATAGACAACTTACTATAACATAATTTCCAAATAACCAGCCTTATATTGGACAATAAACCTGCAAGCAGAAACAGACTAGCATGCTTTAATTAAGTACTTGGAGTTAATAGAATCTTAATCTGTTGCTATAATGCATATGTCAATCCCTCCATATATTTGAAATTAAAATTTCTAAAGATAAATATTACATAAAAATATTCCAATTTCCAACATAGGCATGATGTTGATCCACCCTAGATCAACTATGCACAACAGAGTGCCCACCTCCCCTCCCCCCCCCCCCCCCCCCAGATGATCAGTGTGGCGGTTAGGCATCCTTAGACGAAAGAGTAATATTTCAGGATTGGTTATTGTGTGTCAGGCTGTCAGCATAACCAAGGACATGCTTACAGAGTTACATATGACAGAACTAGTCAACCAAAGCAGTCGGCTTCATGATACAACCATGGTAACCAATACTTATGTCAGTTCATAAAAAAAATGTGGAGAGAATCAATTAGAGACCAAGTAGTTAAAACTCTGGACAAGCGCAACTAAGATAAGACGATCAAACCTTTTTTCACCTTCTTATTGATTTGCGTAAACAGATAGTTTAGTTCCAACAATATAACTGTCACTTATAAATCATCGCATAATAAAATAGAAATTCCCACCCTGGTTCTTTATTTTTTTATTTTTTTTACAGATAACTAAGCAATATTACAACAAACTTCCTAGCAAACCAATTAAAAGCTAATCAGCCATGAACATGAAGTTGTACCCATGATCCAGTTCAAAGAAATAACTCCCTTCTGACACCAATTTTTTTCTCCCTTTCCTATAATTCCTCTTGACACCAATCTTGAAAAGGTGGAATCAAAATTTATTTTCCTGTTCCGCCTCTCAAAAATGAGTCCCCTCAACCTGCTTCTACTAATTTATGTTTATCCCATTTCAAAGATTAATGGGTCTCCTAATATGAGAGGACCCTCAGTTCATCCAGGATGAAATTTCCAGTATCCAAATCTTCTTCAGAAATCACAGCAAAAAATATTACTTCTCATTTCTTGCCATCTCCCCCTGTTTGCATCAAACAATAGAGATATAACATGTGTCTTTTACATATACCCTTATCCATGGTTAATCAATGTTCCAATTTTGCAAGTAGTATTCCTCTTAGAAATAAATCAACTTGGTTGGGATAACTTTTCTCGATGATGCTACTGATCTTTCAGTGTTGAGTACAGCAATCATCATGATTTTAAAAACTCAAAAAACACAGCCTTTCCACACAGATCTAACATACTGACAATGCACTTAAACTAGTAAAAAAACAAAAAACACAGATTAACAAGTATAACAGCCAGAAAATTGTTCCTAAAATGGAACAGAAAGATCACCAAAACCTCACCTCCAAAGTTCAGCTGTCACATATCGAACACAAACAGCTCGCTTCAGATTTGGTCTGCTGAATCCACCTCTGGTACTACTAGCTCAAATGAAACCCTAGAAAAATCTCAGCTTCCCTGTCCCCTCTCCGAGATTTTCCCGAAAGACAGAGAAATAGAGAGATAGAAAGAGAAACAGAGGTTCAAGAATTCGAATAGCAGAAAGTTATTTGAAGAGATCGCGTAAGAATGGAGATGGAATTAGAGAGAGAAAGGAGTGAGAAGAGAAGCTAAGTAAGAGAGATAAACAGAGTGGAGTGGAAAAGAGGTGTCCCAATAATAATACACTGCTACTAGACAAGACTTGTGCCACGAATTCAACCAAGAAGCATTCCTAATATTTCCCTTTAGGATATCGCACCAACTACGCCAAACTTAATTGATTGAGAAAGGACTATTACTTTGTATTTGAATAAATTATATCGTTCATCGTCATTATATAATGTTATACATCAAAAATTTGAGTAATAAACGTACAAAAAAATATATATAATATGGGACAGTGCTACTATCAAAAAGTATGGTAAAAGATAAAATAGGAATATTAAGTAATAAGTAATGAAAAGAAAATATTATAATAATAATGCAACCACACCAAGTTAGTCGTTACATAAAATGAGATTTTTCATCGTTACCTAACGATGAATTTAAATGATACAATACAATAAAATTGAAGTAACAATCAAAACAAACATTATATTTAAACTAACAATACAATGACAACCATCCAGACAAGGTATAAGTGAAATTCCATCCCTAGTCTCCCTTGTGATTTTCTAATGAAATACTCTTGAATGAAATATATTTTTCTTAAATTAATTCATATATAGCTAGATTAAAATGCGAATTTTTTTTGATCAATTTATACTTAAAAGCTTTTAGTAAACGTTGAAGCTATAAAAAAAATATCAAGTATGATAATTTAAAAAAATGGAAAATATTTATGATAAAACTTAATAGATTTGAGTTGTTCTAATTAAAATTCAATTTTAATATTTAATTCATTAGCTATTTCTCGGAATTATTAAAGTTGCATTTGAAATAAAATAAGTGTGAAAAAAATGTGACTTTTCTATATAAACTACAAACAGCATATTCGATATAATCCTATAAGTAAAGTTTGAGAAGAATAGAATGTAACACAAATTTATTTTAATATTTGTGAAAGAAGAAAGTGATTTTTGATAGATCTCAACTCAAAAGAAAATTTTCTGATGTGGAATAATTGAAAGAAAAGGCAACAAACTTAAAATACAAAACAAATATAGTTTCACCTAACTCTTCGTTCCAAAACGGAATTAAAATAATAAATGATAGTAGTAATTATAACTATGAAGCACGGGAAATAATAAATTTTATAATTATGAAATAATTAAAGTTGGGATTCCATTGTGTGCTGCTTCTTTATTTCTTTATTGTTTCCGTTATCTAATAGACTAAATTCCATTGTTGTTAATTTATTTATTATTTATTTATAGACCTGTGAAGTGTAATATTTCCTTTCATATGGACAATCTAGTACTAGAAAGTGACACACAAGTAAAATAATTTATTTCTCTTTGTTCTTTTATTCTCTTAGGAATAATTACATAAATCCCCCCTGAAGTTTGAATATGTAACACTTGATTACATAAATATTTAGTTTAACCCCGTATGCTTCTATTATATATATATATATTCAAATTTTATTAAATAATCTCATGTCGTCGTTTATTCAACTTCTTCAAATAAATAGAGAAATAAAATTAAACTAAATATTGCAAATAAAATTAAAAAAATTATTATAAAAGGTGAAAATTATTATTTGTCCTTTTCCATTAGAATCTGGAAAATTAATATATTTGGGAGTAAAGAAATTTGCCTTTTGGTTTAATTATAATAATCCCACTTGTCGCGAATAATTGATAAACCAGTAGGGTCCTTTCTTTTTCTAACCTTAAGAATTAAGGCCCCTAAGAAGCAAAAGAAAAAGGAAGGCCATTTTAAAAAATAAAATAAAAATAAAAAATATATATCAATTTGCCTTGAAGATATAATAAACTTTTTTGTCTGTATACAATATGTAAAAATTGACAAGAAAAATGCGATTAAGATTTCAAGATAAATATTTTTGACAAAGTACATAATGATGAGTCTAAGGAGATACACTTTTGTATTATTACCAAAATATTTTTAATTAAATAAGTGAAATAGACATGCTTCCTCCGTCTCAAGATTATAATATTTTCATTTATACATTTTTTTAAAAATTATATTAATTAAAAGGAATTATTTTATTTTTATTTATGTCTCAAGATATATTCAATTTCTCTTCAATGTATATTTTACTATATTTTTGTGACATAATTGAGGTATTTATAGTCTTCAAGAATAAATTATATTTAGGACAAAATAGAGAAAATAAATAATTAATTTTATCTTAAACTTTTTAAAATGACAAATATTTTGAAACTGATATTTCTAATAAAAACTATAAATATTTTGAGATGAAAAAAATATTTAAGAAATAAATTCAGCACAATGTCAGTATCTTTAAGTCTTAACACAATAGTTAATAATTTGATACAAATATTAAATGCGCGTAAGTTGTTTTTAATAATATTTAATTTTAGTGTTTACATTGCTTTGCTGCACTTTGTAGTATTGTTGTGTCAAAATTACTTCTCAACTTTTATTTAATAATTAGTTTTATCTTTCATTTTACTATTTGGCTATTTATAACCCTTCGTCTCTAAACTTGCCACTTATATCCTTCAATTAGATGGAAAACTTCAAATCAAGTAAAAATTTCTTGATTCTCTCTTTTAATCCGAACCCGACCAACTATACAAAATAAACTCATATCAAATTAAATCCCCAAACTCATATCTCCAATCTTCTTCATCTCCTTCTTCCATTTCTACAGCAAAACAGGTTTAGCGTTCTTCTAAGAAAGAAGATTTCAATTCCCCAGTGTTGTTTCAAACATTTTTTCAAATTGAGTTGTATAAAAACCACACCACTATTTCTTCATTTCCCATCCACCAATAGTGACCTACCCTCCAACGACAAATTTCTCTTAACGCACAATTTCACTTGTCACTGCTATTTAAGAGAAATCAAAATGGAAAATGAGGAAATATTGGTGTGGTTTTTATACAACCTAATTTGAAAAATAGATTGAAACAACAATATGGATTTGAAATTTGCTAAGGAGAACATTAAACTTGTTTTGTTGTAGAAATGGATGAAGCAGATGAAGAAGATTAGAGATATAGGTTTGGGGATTTAATTTGGTATGAGTTTATTTAATATAGTGGGCTAGGTTCGGGTTAAAAAACAGAATCAGATAATTTTAATTGAAATTGGATAATTTCACTTGATTTGAAATTTTCTATTCAATTGAGAGGTATGAGTGGTAGGTTTAGAGACTGCAGGGTTATAAATGTCTGGATAGTATAACGGAGGAAAAAGTTGACTATTAAATGAAAGTTGAGAGGTAATTTTGACCCTTTTTAAAAATTTATTAAGAATATAAATTATTGTATCTGCTTATTTTACTTGTCCCTTTTAAGATATGAAGAAAAGACAATTATTTTTTTCTATTTTATTCTCAAGATTAATTATTTATTTCTCAAATTATTTATCAAAATCTAAGACTGTACATCAATTAATATGAGCACGACATTGTGATAGAAAATACTCATATGAATTATGATTTTTTAAATGATATAAAATCAAAGTGGACAAGTTAAAAGTAAACGAATAGAGTATATTTAATGTTTTTGCTGGTTAGAAAATAATTTACATATTGGAAGGATCATTTTTTTAAAAAAATAATATATATATATATGAAGAATCTTAATAACGACATGTGAATTCTTATTATGATTGATTAAGACTTTGTGCTTAAAAATAAGATGAAATTTTTTTGACAATAAAATATATAATACCAAAATCAATTTGTCTTATAATCAAAGTATCTCTTTTTAGAAAAAAATAGAATAATCTTAATAGTGAATTAGAATAAAAATAAACGTAAAAACTTATCAGATTTATGTGTCCTGACAAGTCATTGTCTTGAAAGTGCCTTCAACTAGATTGGGATGCAAACGTTATGGTTGATCGCTCTGCAAGGTTTCATAGTCACTTTGAAGCATGTGCCCTAATTGATTTTGGCTCGATTGGATGCAAATCGTTGTGAACGATCGCTCTCGAAGGTTTCACAATCACTTCAAAACACATGCACTCCATAATTGAAAGTTTTAAATTTGTACAACACAACTGCTTAGAAAACAATTGAAGAAGAAGAGAAAGTATTTCAATGTTTATTTCGCTCACAAGTATGTTTATATAGGCCAAGGACAGAAGTTGCAAAAAGAAAAATTAATGGCGAGATAAAAGAGAAATTAAATCAACAGATTAAATAAGTCAGCACGGAGAATTGAAGAGGTGTTACAAAATCTAATAAGATATTATCAATAATTAATTCGGATGTTACTCGAGTTTGAATTCTAACAATGTATCCAGACAGGTTTTGGAAACAATGTATTTGAACACTTTTCTGATAGGCTCAAAAATATATATTTTTTGCAAAAAACAAATTTGAATTATGCCTAACGTATGCGAGGTCAAAGAGATCCATTTTGACTTTTTTGTTGTTTATAAGAAAATCTACAATTGCTACCCTTTATGTGTGCGAAGGAGCCAACGTTGGTTAAAACATGAATTGAGATGATTTTGACTCTGATAATATGATATAAAAATAAGTGGGTCATGGGTATTAAATTTAGGGGTGGGCATAAACACTGAAAATCAAATCGACCAAACTAGTTTGATTCTTCGTTCTTCAATTTTTTGATTTTGATTTTATCTATATACTTGGTTTGATTCTCGATTTAAGGATACCGAGTCTTGGGTTTAACCAAAATTTTATAACATGAATTTTAAAAAAAATTAAAAAATACTACACTAAAGGCCTAGATATTTTAAATCAACTTACATCTAACCCAAGTCCAAGCCCATTCATTTTTCCTAATATATTTTAGGAAAACTTATACGGATAGGCAAACATATACTAGTTAATTAGTTAACATAGCTATAGTTTGAATTAATTACGGCTCGCAGCAAATATCTAGCTGTAATTATAGTTTGAGTTTTGTATAATTCAAGCGATTAAACAAACGTTGTGTGCGATTATACAAATGATGTGAATTGTATACCGAAATATACAAACACTGCGAATTATTTAGCGAATTATACAAACGTTGTGCACCTCCTCAATAGGGACTTCTGCTCTTGCATGTGTTGCCCTCCCTTTACCCCTGCCTCGCCTACCTCTCATGTCTCTCCCTCTACCATACCCTCGAACGACTGACTTTTCCTTAGGCTCAACTAGAGCTACTGGTCTAACACCGTTGTAACGTTTGTTAACTATCTGCGGACAAGAGAGTGAAAGCAATCAGATACCAATTTGGATCACCAGATGCCAATTGAACCCAAGTTATAGCACGAAAGAAGGAAGACATTGAAACTTTTCCTAAAATCCTGTAGCCTTTCGAAGAAAAGTACAGACGTCTTCATACTGTTCCACAAGACTCTACTAAAACCGTTTTGGTACGACGAGATCAACGAATCTAGGCTCTGATACCAACTTTGTTACGATCCCAATCCATCGTGACTAGCACCCACAATACTTATTCCAGTGGAAGAACTATTTCTACAGCCCAACTTATTAAACTTTAGGATGATAGCAGTTAAAGACTTGCGGAAACAGGAATAAACCAGAAATAATGCTGAGTTCCCATAAACTCAGCCAACCATGCTATTAACAATGAAATGCGGAATTAAATAAATCCTAGGAACTAAAAGTCATCGTACCAAAACTCTAACTAACAAGTCTAGAACAAGCGTACAACTCCAAATAGAAACTAATAAATAAACAAAAACATTATCAGAACATTTGAGTCCCAAAAGAAGGACTAATATTAATAGAAAAGTCCACGGCAGCATGACCGAATAGCTCAACATGGACTTTGGACAATCTGCTAATCTTCCAACCGAGGTCTCTCTGCAACCGACTGAATATGCCCTGTACTCAATAAAAGGTCAGAGCAAGAGTAGTATAAGTACACAAAACAACAGTGTACTAGTAGAATCACGTAGTTAGCTAATAGGCGGATCATAGACAAGTAAATTTCAACACAATAGACATATACATGTACAAAATAAGTCAACCACATCTCAGTATTACAGCTCAATGTCTTTTACATGCTACAAATTCACACAGTGGTCCTCTCAAGAGACCTACAAACAATCAACTTTGTGTCAGAATGTTACACCCGATCCAAGCATGTGTCAGAACGTGACTCCCGATCCAAATACGTGTCGGACGTGACATCCAATCTAATTTACGTGTCGAAAATGACATCCGATCCCAAGATATCACAATCACAAGATCATTCAATGTTTACAATATTTATACCACCAAGAACAAATTCATCACAACAGCAGGCCACCAATTGATCATTTTACACATAATCTAGCATATTTCCCTATTCATATACACACATACATACAACAACAACAATAATAATAACAACAACCCAGTGAAATCCCACAACGTGGGGTCTGGGGAGGGTAGAGTGTACGCAGACCTTACTCCTACCAAGGTAGGACGGCTGTTTCCGAGAGACCCTCAGCTCAAAAAAGGCATAAAAGGGGGTCAGACAAGGTTAAGAAATTCAAAGCGCTATAGGAAAATAAATAACGAAGGCATCACAGATAAAATAGAGTAATCAAAAGTACTGAAAGCAATAAATAGTAACAGAAATAGCAGAAATGAGAGTACAAAGAATTGTAATGTGCTAGTGCGCCTATGAATAGGGAAGAATAACGAGACTATGTACTAGCCTTCTACCCTAATGTGGGTCCTCCACAGCCTCCTATCTAAGGTCATGTCCTCGGTAAGCTGTAACTGAGCCATGTCCTGTCTAATTACCTCTCCCCAATACTTCTTCGGCCTACCCCTACCTCTTTTGTAACCATCCATGGCCAACCTCTCACACCTCCTCACTGGGTCATCTGTGTCTCTCTTCTTCACATGCCCAAACCATCTCAGTCGCATTTCCCGCATCTTGTCTTCCACCGAGGCCACTCCTACCTTGTCCCAAATAGCCTCATTTCTAATCCTGTCGCTCCTGGTGTGACCACACATCCATCTCAACATTCTTATCTCGGCAACTTTCATCTTTTGAATGTGAGAGATCTTAACTGGCCAACACTCTGCCCCATACAACATAGCCGGTCTAACCACCACTTTGAGAACTTGCCCTTAAGTTGTGGTGGCACCTTCTTGTCGCATAACACTCCGGAAGCGAGCCTCCATTTCATCCACGCTGCCCCAATACGATGTGTGACATCATCGTCAATCTCCCCGCTCTCTTGCATGATAGACCCAAGATACTTAAAACTACTTCTCTTTTGAATGGCTTGGGCACCAAGCTTAACTTTCACGCCAACCTCCTGAGGTGTCTCACTAAACTTGCACTATAAGTACTCTGTCTTGGTTATACTCAGCTTAAACCCTTTAGACTCCAAGGTATGTCTCCAATCCTCCAGCTTAGCATTAACTCCACTACGAGTCTCATCAATCAGGACTATGTCATCCGCGAAAAGCATACACCATGGCACCTCACCTTGAATTTGTCGCGTCAATGCATCCATTACCAAGGCAAATAAAAATGGACTTAGAGCTGATCCTTGATGCAACCCCATCCCAACTGGGAAATGCTCTGAGTCCCCTCCTACTGTCCTTACCCTGGTTTTGGCTCCCTCATACATGTCCTTGATCACCCTAATGTATGCCACAGGTACATCTTTAGCCTCCAAACATTTCCATAGTATCTCTCTTGGAACTTTATCGTAGGCCTTTTCTAAGTCGATGAATATCATATGCAAGTCCCTCTTCCTCTCCCTATATTGCTTCACCAGTCTCCTCATAAGATGGATGGCTTCTGTAGTTGAGCGTCCCGGCATAAATCCGAACTGGTTCTCTGAAATAGACACGCCTCTCCTCACCCTCATCTTCACCACTCTTTCCCACACTTTCATAGTGTGGCTTAGTAACTTGATACCTCTATAGTTGTTGCAACTCTGGATATCCCCTTTGTTTTTGTATAGAGGGATCATTACGCTCGACCTCCATTCTTCGGGCATCGTTGCCGTTTTAAAGATGACATTAAATAACCTAGTCAGCCACTCCAAACCTACCAAGCTGGCGCTCTTCCAAAATTCCCCAGGAATCTCGTCAGGTCCGGTTGCTCTTCCCCAGCGCATCCTACGAACAGCACCCTTAACCTCTTCGACCTTAATACTCCTGCAATATCCAAAATTGCGACGCCTCTCTGTATGTTCCAAATATCCCAACACAAAGTCTCTGTCCCCTACGTCATTCAAGAGTTTATGGAAGTATGACTGCCACCTCTGTTTAATGAGAGTCTCTTCTACCAATACTTTTCCATGCTCGTCCTTAATGCACTTCACTTGATCCACATCGCGTTCCCTTCTCTCTCGCGCCCTGGCTAGCTTGAACAATTTCCTATCCCCACCTTTTTCTTCTAGTTCAGCATAAAGGCGTTCAAAAGCTATCGTTTTTGCCGTCGAAACAGCCGACTTCGCCTCCTTCTTCGCTATCTTATAAAGTTCCTTATTCGTCCACTTCTCCACCTCATCCATGTTTTCTATCAACTTCGCGTACGCCATTTTCTTTGCTTCCACCTTCCCTTGCACTTCTACATTCCACCACCAGTCCCCTTGATGTCGACAACGACTACCTGTCGAGACTCCCAACACTTCCCTTGCTACGACCCTAATACAACTAGTCATCCTATCCCACATACTGTTCGCATCCCCACTACTATTCCAGGCCCCCATGTCCTTCAATTTCTCTCCCATATCCAGGGCACTAGCCGTGGTCAAACTCCCCCATCTGATCCTAGGTCGATCATTCCCGACCCTCTTCTTCCTCGTCATATTGATCCCTAAATCCATTACCAAGAGCTTATGTTGGGTTGTAAGGTTGTCTATCGGAATAACCTTGCAGTCTTTGCACAGACCTTTATCATCCTTCCTAAGGAGTAAAAAGTCTATCTGAGTCTTAGCCACCGAACTACTGAAGGTTACCAAGTGGTCTTCCTTTTTTGGGAAATTCGAATTAACTATCACCAACCCAAAAGCTCTTGCGAACTCCAAAAGTGAAACTCCTCCTCCATTTCTGTCCCCGAAGCCAAAGCCTCCATGCACATCGTCATACCCTCCCGAAATAGACCCGATGTGCCCATTGAAGTCCCCTCCCACTAAAAGCTTCTCAGTAGGCGGTATGCTTCCCACTAACTCATCCAAATCCTCCCAAAAGCGCCTCTTCTCCTCCTCTGCTAAGCCCGCTTGCGGCGCATAAGCACTAATAATATTCAGAGTGGTCCCTTCAACGACCACCTTAATCGACATCATCCTATCAGTGATTCTCCTAACCTCCACCACCTGATCCCTTAGATCACTGTCTACTAAAATGCCTACCCCATTCCTATATTTTGATCTACCAGAGAACCAAAGCTTATACCCGTCTACCTCCTTAGCTTTAGTACCTACCCATTTGGTCTCTTGGACACAAGCTATATTAATCTTCCTTTCCTTAAGAATCTTAACTAGCTCTATTGACTTTCCCGTTAACGTCCCAATGTTTCAAGAACCTACTCTTAGTCTAGACTCTCCTTTAACCCATTTACCCCTCATTACCCTCGTCCCCGACCCTAAATGAGAACATGACCCTAATCTACCATCACTATCCAAAGCCACGAAAACGCGTATGAACTACTAAAGTATTCAATGGTCTAAAGTGAGCAAAATATAACGACAAGTGTATGAACAAAGAATATTTGGAAACCGGAGGTACCAACTCCAGTTGAAAAGAACCTGGTTCACGCCGGAAATATTGTTCACGCGCTAAAAATACTGTTCACCTCGAAACACTGTTCACGTGCCGGAAACACTGTTCACGCGCCGAAACACTGTTCACGCACCGGAAACACTGTTCACTCGCCGGAAATACTGTTCACTCGCCAGAAATATCGAAATACCTGTGCAAAAACTGCTCGAAAATCTACTGGTAGAGGATTTTCGATCGCAGTCAAAGAGGAAAAAAGAAAAGAAAAAAAAAACACAAAGAAGAAGGAAAGAAGAGATGAAGAGAGAGAACAGAAGGGGGAGAGATCTGGCCGGAAATAGTCTTCGCCGGTGGCCGCTTGGGAAGGTGTTGGCCTGGGTGTAGGTGGGATGGAGGTGGGGGGGTCAGGGGGGTCGGGGGTGGGGGTGGGGGAGTCACTTACCGTTGTGGAAGATGAGCAAGTATATGAAACACATACGGGAAACTAGACCATCACCTACCTTAAATTCAAGCTTTAAAAACCTTACATCGTAATAGCCTTCCTTTTTTTGGATTCGTTCTTCTCGTTCTTGATCTAGAAACATTAAATACATATCAAGAATTAATACAATGGCCTAACTATCAAGAAATACAACACAATTTCATTCCTAAGTCAAACTCATGATCCTACCTTACCCTAGGGCTATTTCTCACTAAAATTTTCAGTTCAAACCCTCCCCCAATGATTATCACCCATACTTCTAGTTTGTAAGAATCAAAGTATGAATCTAGGGAGTAAAAACGTTACCTTAAGCGTGGAAATTAATGGAAAATAAATGAAAATCACCCTAGGTCGCCTCTTGGGGTTTTAGAAACTTATTCTTGCAGAAAAGACCGTTTCTCGTCTTTTTCATGATTTAAGTCGCGACTGTCCTGCTCTCCCGCTCTGGCGAGATATGCGGGAACAATGAGCTCGGAGTTTGTGCTCCAAGCCCCCATTTCACAACGCACCCCCTTTCAAAGACGTACTAAAATATATTCCTCACACAAACTTCAATTTCGGTAGTTTTACTCACCCGAATGCGATTCCGCAAAGCAGTAAATGCTCTGTATCGCCTCGGCTATCAGCCTGTCCAATCAAATTATAAATTTGACCTTCCATCATTCACATGATCACCAGACTTTACTTGGCTCAGAATTCGTCAAAGTATGGCTTAGACTCAAATTTTTCGAAGTTACTACCCGAAGTTTTCTGGCCCGAAATCCTTCCCTATTGGCCTATCCCTAATTACGGGAGCAGGTTGTTATAGAATTTTATAGTGAATTATACAAACTTTATAAAAAAACTGCGAATGCTATAGTGAATTATACAAACGTTATACAAAAATTGTGAATTGTATAGCGAATTATACAAACGCTGCGTGAATTATACAAACGATGCTATAGCTATAGTTACGAAATATAATTACCCAAACTATAGTTATGGAATATAATTAAGATATTTTTGATTGGCTATATGTGAAAATCCTCTATATTTTAAGATCTTATTATGTGCCTTCACTTTAGTTTTCAAAATTATTTCTCGTACCACATTTACTTTGCCAGATAAATGCACATTCAGATATATATATATATATATATCAATTACATGCAAGTTAAATTAGGTGTAATTTGTTTCAGAAATGTTGCACCCAATGTGATTCGCACGTATGTGGATACACTAACTCTCTCGCTTGCCTCTCTCCTGTCTCGCTTGCCTCTCTCTTTCTCTCGTTTGTCTTTCTCCTTATGTATCTTTAATCCAGAATGTATTTGGTATCACAGATACATGTATCTAGGATACACCAACTTTCTCTCTCTCTCTCTCTCCTCTTTTGCTCGCCTTTCTTCCTATGTATTTGTATTTCATAAGGTACCAAAAAAATATGCATTTAGTATCTTTGATACACATATTTGGCTTAAAATCTGAAGTAGCAGTGTATCTGACTTAAAATCTGAAGGAGTAGTGTATCTAACTTGAAATCCGGTATGAACTTATTAATTAGCGAGACGATATGTAGCTATTCAAACTATAAAGTAAATTAATATTTATGGTAGTAATACTTGTGTAATTAGATAATTTTTCCTATATAGTATGAATTGCTTACGAAATACTATTAGGGGTTGTTGGGTACAATGTATCAAGAGAAGAGGTCCATATATTATGTATGGTATTATTTAGTATTATATTTGGTAGGAAATTTGGGCCTATTTATAACTAATTATACACCCTATTTGGTATTTAGGGTGTATAGCTAATACATTCCATTTGGTGGTATTAGTAATACATAAGATTTAATACCAAGAGATTAATATATGTAAAGATAAAAATACCCCTCAAATTCTTTTAATCATTTTTGTTTATTTTCTTGATTTTATGTTTTATATTTGTACTAGTAAATTTATTTAAATAAATTTACTTACAAATTTTATTATTTAAAAAGATTTGTTTGTTGCTAGATAAATCCAATACAAATCGATACAATATTTGAAATATGAGTTGCTTAACATTTACTAACTGAAAAGGCAAATCTATGACCACATGGCTTTTGTGATCTTAATTGAATGTATTATTTGTTGATATATATATATGATTTTCTGATTATTTATATTTTGAACAATTAATAAAATCGCATACATATTAAAATTACAACTTGCAATTTTTATATGTAAACGTAGATGGTTTATTCGATTTTAATATTATTTACCGTCTTTTCAATTTTAAAAGTAGACGATCTATCTTTTTTAAAATTGAAAATTGACGTTTTGTGAGTAATCAATTTAATAAGATGACAATTATTTACCCTCAAATAATTCAAGTGAGAAAAATGCAACACATGGTGATAAAATTGTTCTTATTCTAGCTAATTAGCAGGTCACAAAAAAATAATATTGTCTGATAGTTATCTATTTTGACCCAATTACATGGAATAAAAAAATTATGATAATTTAATATATTGGAAAGAAGCTTTTTGTAGAGTTTTAAATCAAACACAAGATTAGGTGAAAGCAATGAACTAAGCATTTGTTAAAAAATAACATTTGCATTACTTATCTCTGCATTATTAATTCTTGCGTTATATAAACTCGTTCATCGACTTCCTCTTAAAAAAATAAAGGCTTTAAATATCTACTATACATTTGGGAAAATTACATAAATGAACTCTTTTAAATTCATAATTATCCTTTTTTAGGATTATTTTTTAATTACGACTTACTTTTTCTTTTGTTGATTTCTAATCTTTCGAATCGATTTGATTGGTATAATGGAAAATATGTATAATATATTGAATTAAAAATATATTACAATTATCGTTTATATTTATTTCTTTTATTGGATTTGAAATACATTATATATGTATTTACATAAAAAATTATTTAATTTAAAAAATAGTAAAATTATTAATTCCATAATATTTAATTTAAAATTAAATTTTAAATTAGAATAATTAATTATTATTTTTAAAAGAGGGAGAAAGGAAAAAAAAAAGAGAAGAAGGAGAGAGAAAGAGAAAAGGCAGAAGAAAAGAAAAGAAGGAGAGAGAGAAATAAAAGAGAAAAGATGTATTTATTATTTTTTGTTATTTTAGGTAATAAAATTAATATTTTTTTTTTGTAAGAGTCATAATTTATAATTAATGTAATATAATATATTATTTATGTAATTGACGCCTATACATTTCTCCGATGTCATATGCCCCCGGTACCTTTTTAATTAAAGCTTTAAAAAATGAGTTATATTCTTGTTTTACATAATTTGTT
Organism: Solanum dulcamara; assembly: GCF_947179165.1. NCBI lineage: Eukaryota > Viridiplantae > Streptophyta > Magnoliopsida > Solanales > Solanaceae > Solanum > Solanum dulcamara. The sequence goes on along the minus strand of NC_077243.1, from coordinate 18,416,148 downwards.
GGGACTACCGAAACTGGAAAATGCAACAAGGGTAAAATAAAATCTTTATTTTTGACTTCTTTTTTGATAAATATACTTATTACTATTTCACTATGAAATTGCATAAACATAATATCAACAATGCAACTCTTTGTTTTGAAAAGATTTATCTTGCTTCACCGATTATACTTGTTCATGCTTTTGATAATAGTAGAGGAAAGGGGCGAGCGAGAGACGAATTGTATATGTATATCTGTCGAATTGTATATGTATATTTGTCAAAAAATTATATATATGTAACTAGTATACACATGTATTTTTATACCTGGCAAGCGAGATTGAGAGAGAGGAGGATAGAAGCGAGCGAGATCGAGAGAGGGAGGAGAGAGGAGAATTGTATATGAAAATCTGTCGAATTGTATATGTATATTTGTCAGAAAAATTGTATAATGGTAACTGATATACATATATATTGTATATCTGACAGCGAGATTTGCCATACCGAGTAAATATGTTTGCTATAGAAAGGTTTGACATACTGCGTAATTTTTCCAAAAAAGAACCCATTAATCAGGCCCATACCGAAAAAATCGAACTGAGTTCGGTACATAATATTAAAAAATCGAATCGAAGAACCGAACGCCCACCATTACTTGTGTCTAACTCAACTTCAAAAGTTAGTTAATGAAGATAAGGTGAAAATTTTCAAACACCATATAATGAGTCCAATGCCCATACTGATGTGAGAGCTCAACACCTCCACACTCCCAAGACTCAACATCTAGAGTATGAACAATATAAAATGGGACCAAATATAAATTAAAATGGGTCTAACTCGAATACTATATTAAGAAAATGGATATATATTAGGCCTAGCTCAAATGTAAAACTTAGCTGGTGAGGTGAGTCACATCCCTATCGATCTGGAAACTCAACATTATTCAACTAGAAAACTTGCTCAATAATGCGACTCCTATCCTTTTCTCACATCCTAATTATTTATCTTCGGCAAAAGTAAAACTTAATTATATGTATAAACCATAAGATTTCAATCAATTTTCTTGCAGATTGGCTGTGCAAATATTTTTTAATTGAATAACAAAATATAGGTCTAGAATACCTCATGCATTATCATTCATCATCAGACAAAACATTTAAATTAACTTCATATCTTTGTGAAAGTTGTAAAGTTGGACAAAGATGAGAAAGCATTACAAAAATATAAACATCAAAGCAGGCAGCAAAACATTTAAATTAATTTCATATCTTTGTGAAAGTTGTAAAGATGGACATGGTTTCATAACATGTCCATCTTAATTTGAAATTCTCAGATGTGATTTTATTAGTTGATTTGTTAATTAAAACTGGTTTTTTCGATGAAAGTGGCTATTGTGACAATGGTGGCGGCGAAAATTAACTGATTTGTTTGCTTTGTTTGTTCGGAGTAAAACGAATGGTTCCATATGTATATTTAGCTAAGTGATTGATAATAGACCTAACTTTTAGAGAAATTTACATATTAATTCATTGCTTTATCTAGGTTATTGGAGTTGCTATAAAATATTATTGACATTTTGTTGAAACCATAGGCAGCCATTATTGAAGATCAAAGCTTCAAAAATTGAAAATTGGATTTTCGCATATAAGCTCCGTTTGAGGGGGTATGGTTATAAAATATCGATAGCATATTGAGGAGTCTAACTATGAATTTTTGGGTGATTTAGTGTATGTTTTTGAGGTGTTTTTGAATGAATATGATGTTTGACTTCAAGGAAGCAGACGAAGTCTGTTTTTTATATAATAATGTATAATATTATATATTAGTGTATATGGTGTATAAAATATTGTATATTGAGCATATAATAATATATATCAAGTTATTAAATAATTTTGTAAAAAATAAAATATGGAAACTTTGTATATTGTTGCATACCAAATGTATTTGTATATCGAATTGTGTTTTAGGCTAAAAATTTGCAACGTAAGTTTTGGACTATATTTTTACAATGCAAGTTAGGTAATTGTATATTCTGAAATTTTCCATCTATATATTGCATACTTAATTACAACAAAATGGAAAATAAAAATATTTAGTACTACTTTTAGTTACTTCACCAAATATTCCAATGAGAGACGAATCAAGATTTTATAGTTTATGAATTTTTACTACGAGCCTAAATCATATATTGCCTGCTAACATGAATAAATATGACATGATGTGACTCAAAATATAAATTCATCTTTTATTTTTGCAGAATTTCCTAGTAGGCCAGCCTGCACATACAACACGTACACCACTTGTCCAAGTATTAATTTTTAGCTATTATTTGGAATTTGGATCATTAATTTGGGTACATCTTCCCTGACCCTTTTCTTTCTGTTAAAAAGAAATTGGAACAAAAGCAAGTGTTGTTTATGTGGAACTTCTCATAAATGCAACGTGAAACTTATGCCTTAAATAGAAAACTTTAGTAATGAAAACAACTTTCACCAATTATTTGATGGCCAAGTGCTGAGGATTGATATAAATTCTGTAAAACAATGATCAAATTCCATTGGTCATGAGAATATATAACTTTCTGAAGAGATATGAAACATATCTTACGAAAGATTCCCCTTTTTTTTCTCTTTATTTCTAACTAATGTTCGTTATGCTTTCTAGAATATGATAATTGTATATATTTTTGAGTAATTTATATAAATCTCACAGTGTTAAGAGCTAATTACATTATTTTTCTAGTTTTTTTCAAATCACAAAAATTCCTTAAAATTTATGGATTTCGGATGCATTACTGGACTTCCGAATACATCAGCAGACATCTGGATACATAGGGGGTATGGATGTATATGCGAGAAGGGAGTGATGTCTCCAAGAGGGGATTTTTGATTTTTTTTGAACTGGTAGAGAATTTTAAAGATTATGTGTAACGATCCATTATGTCGTTTTGAGAAATAGAGCCTTTTATTTCATAAAAGACTCATCCCGTATTTTTTATGAGTATTTTGGACTATTCGATAACCATAGTTATTTAGTTGAGGGGTAAATTTAAATAACTAATTTAATTAGTGGGCTAAATTGATAATTTATTTAACACTCTATACCAATTATTAAAGAAAAAATATAGAATTTATTAATTTTGATACATAATTAAGTAGGAAAGAAAAAAATAATAATAAAAAAAAGAAAAAATAATAATATATACATATATATAAAATCTGATGGCTTATGCCATCAGATTACGAGAAAACACGAAAGAACGCAGAAACTAAACGAAAAAAACGGAGGAAGAAAGAAAAAAAAGGGGAAAAAAAAGGAGAAGAATAATATAGGGATTTTCATTCCAAAGTGTTAAGGTAATTATTCTCATCCTTTCCATTAAATTTTTATGTGATTATGAACATATTTTTAGGGTATATTGGTGGAGAAATAACGCTGAAATAAGAAAATATGACCTAGAGTTCTTCACATAAAATCTTGATTTGGGGTCAAATAACGATCCGTTTTAGCTGAAATTTGACATGGAGTTTATTTTATCATGAGTGAACATAATTGGAAAGAAAATTTCAGATTTGACTTTAATGACTCAGGATGATATTTTGACCTAATTTTTTATCCGAAAATAAATATAACTATATGGGTGTCATTGGATTCGTATTCTTATGAAGATTATGTATTTGAACAGATTTTTATCGTTCGGAAGCATTACAAAAGACTCAAGTTTTAAAGTAATTATTTAATTTAATTGAGGTTTAACCCTAGTTTTGAAATTCAAAAAATATGGGAGTTGACATGTTAAGTGGCATCAAGATTAGGATCGTGTTTATAGAATTGGGTGAGTTATTGAGTCTAGGTTAAACATATATATAATATTGGTGTTTACGAATTAGTTTACTTATAAATATTATATACTTGATAGATTGAAATTGGTCTGAGGCATTGAAGAAAGGGAAGACATTGGTGGATTAGCTTGCTTTACTTCGGTTCTTCAGTTGAGATAGGTTATGGTTTATTCTATATCATAGATAGACTCTTAATAGTGATTGATATTTATTGAGTAATGTGTGAAGTTTACTATGCATTTAATTGTTGTGGTTTCGATAGTTGATATGTTGTTGTGATTGGTCTGAAATCCTGAGTCCATGAAATCCATAATCTTGAACTTGTCCTATCAAAAATGGTGTCTTGAATATAGAAGACTTGATAAAATATTATTAATGAAGTAGAATGCAATAATAAAGAACGATAAAGTAATTATATCTAGATCGGGTGTCACGAGCCGACACAATATATTAGGATCGGGTGTCACATTCTGATACGGTATATTTGGATTGGGTATCATGTTCTAACATGGTATTATTAAATCGGGTGTCACATTCTGAAACAGTATTATTGGATCGAGTGTCACGTTCCGACATGATAATATTAAAGGAAAACAACTTAAAATGACTTAATATTACCCAATCTTCAATAACTCATTTTCCAAAATAACGTGATGTGGAGGCCTGAGTCCTCATGTATGATCTTAATATTGTTGACTGGTTATGTAATTATTCATTTTGTTGTCTCTTGACCTTGATCTTGTTGGTTGCCACCTGTTAAGTGGTATGGTTGATTCTCCGCTATTATTTTATGTATATTGATTTCTATTTTGAGTCGGCCGATGATACCTACTCAGTACATATTGTCCTGTACTGACCCTTACTTGTATCTTTTCTAGTTTTATTTTGTGGAGTGCAGCGAGTGTTTCACCGATTTTGACTCGACCTCAGCTCTAGTTAGTCTCTAGTTCATCAGATTGCAGGGTGAGCTATCCTTCTAGCTGGCGAAGAAATTTCTTGTCATGGCATGGTGTCCTTAGTTTTTGGACACGTTATGTTATTTATTTATTTGGTGTTTGATAATTCGACACTTAATTTTAGAATTTAGATGTCCTTCATGTGATGACTTTCAGGTTTTGGGAAAACGTATTTAATTGAACTTTCGCGTTATTGTCATATTAATTAATTGGGGTTTGTATCGTTGGTTCTCCCACCTAGGAGGTTAAGTGTGGGTGCTTGGATCGTGACATTATGATAAAATAAAATATGTATTTAGGTTATTTAGGTAATTTTTCCTATATTTTATCGGTTAGATACAACACAAGTGATATTGTTTAACTTACTGTTTCAGTGATTAATTGATAATTATTTCGTGAAAAATAAGTGGTTTTCTTATTTATTTTTTTGTTCGAAAATATTTTTAATACAATAATATATTCCGTTAATAAGAGAAAAAAGATTATGATAGATTTTGAATTCAATGTATTACATTATAAGCATATTTTAATACACATGGTGAATATATAACTAAAACAGTTTTAATACAATAATATATTTTAGCACTGTTAATAAGAGAAAAAAAATAAAAATAATTATAATATTTTTTAATTCAATAGATAATACATATTATAGGCATGTTTCAATGCACATGGTGAATATATAACTAAAATATTTTTAATACAAATATATTATAAGTATTATATGTGAATTTCAAACATTCCAGTAATATTCAAATTAATTTACGTTGTTAAAAATGTATTATATTTGTTAAAATAACAACAATCGAATTCATAATAATATATAATATTGAATTTGAATTGTAATACATTTTGAATTCAATATATTATCTATACTATATTAAAAGCATGAAAATCCTTAAAATATTGATTGAATTTTTTGCCCTTCATTAAAAAATTCTGTTTTAGATAAAATCGTTTTTTATCAATTTTTTCAAATTACTATTTAATTATTTTTATAATATTGACTAGACTCCTAAAATATATGAGAAGAAAAATAAAGTAGTTTTCTTTTACTAAACTCCTAAAATATATGGGAAGAATATGACTTCAAAATCAATTAGGTTTTATATATTAAATTCTTCCCTATTTAAACTATATGATCACTTTTCATTCTTTTTAATTAGCAAACACACACGGGATTATTTTTTTTCCAAAAGAAAATTTTAATCACTTTTATTGGGTTTTAAATATATTTTAAATAGTATTCTTTAGATATATATGTTAAGTAACAAATAAAAATACTAAATTATTTAATATATTTTAGAATTGTAATTTATTTTTTCCTAATATTTAAAATTTTAAAATAAACTAAATATTGTGTATTAATTATTTTCTTATTTGTATGAAAAAGTAATTATAGTAAACCACGCCAAGAAGAATCCTAATTTGCCATGTGTTCTAAGGGATATAATCTATATATATGACCTTTATAAAAATATAAATGAAAAATAAGAAAACCTTGAATAGGGTTTATTCTTAAGTGATTTGCTATGTTTTTCTTTTGAAGCTTTTATCTCTGTACTATATCTCATATTCTTTATTTTTTTCGTATTTTATATTTTTTTTTCCAGTATATTTTGATTAGATCTTTAAATACACTTTTTATTTTAAAAACTTTACGCTATCTTTAAAAAAATTATATTTAATAATATAACATGCTCATAATGATCTTTTTAAATATATATTTATTATTAATTAACACGTTGCACATGTGCAAAGCACGTACACTTAACTAGTTATATTATATGCATGTTCACATGCTGAATATATATATATATATATATATATATATATAAATATTTTAATACAATAATATATTTCGTTAATAAGAGAAAAAATAAAAAATAATTATAATAGATTTTGAATTCAATATATTATAATTAAAATGTGGTGAATATATAATTAAAATATTTTTAATATAAATATATTATAAGTATTATGTGTGAATTTCAAACATTCCAATTCTATTTAAATTAATTTACATTGTTAGAAATGTATTGAATTAATTAATTATTATTTTTAAAAGAGAAGAAAGAAAAAGAGAAAGAGAGAAAAAAAGGGATCAAAAAAAAGAAAAGAAGGATGCACAAAGAGAGGGAAAGAAAAAGAGAAAGAGAGAGAAAAAAAGGACAAATGTAATCCATTCTAACATAATAAAATAAGGAAAATAAAAAAATAATTATAATAGATTTTGAATTAATATATTATATATATTATAAGCATGTTTTAATGCACGTTGTGAATATATAATTAAAATATGTTTAATATAATAATATATTCCGTTAATAAGAGAAAAAAATAATAAAATAATAATAATAAATTTTGAATTCAATATATCATAGGAATGTTTCAATGTATGTGGTGAATATATAACTAAAATATTTATAATACAATAATATATTTTAGCACCATTAATAAAAAAATAAACAATAATTATAAGACATTTTAAAATCAATTTATGATACATATTATAGGCATATTTCAATAAATATGGTGCATATATAATTAAAATATTTTAAATACAATTATATTATAAATATTATATGAATTTCAAATATTTTGGTACTATTTAAATTAGGATAATAAATTATTATTTTAAAAAAAAGAGAAAGAGAAAGAGAAAAAATAGATAGAAAAAAAAAGCAGCACGCAGAAAAAGGGGGGGGGGGGGAAGGGAGAGAGGGAGAGGGAGAGAGAGATAGGAAGAGAGGAGGGTAATGAAGTAATTTTAGTTATTAATTAAGATAAATATGCTATAGACCGTAATTAAAAAAAATATCTTAAAAAATATAATTATTAATCTAAATACGTAAAAATTCCAAAGCTTTATTAAGGTCCATTATTCCCTCCTTTCCCATTGGTAAAATTTAAGGCCCAAGTATATAACTGCAGCTTAGTTTTTGTATTGTGCTCCAAAAAATATCTATGTCAATATTATAATTTTTGGATTATTTTCATAGTAGATTTTTATAATTAATATAGCATAATTTAAATAAAATATTATCACTTTTCTTTTATATATGTAATGATCCATTAGGTCTTTTTGAGTACTAAAGCTTTTTATTTAATAAAAGACTAATTTCTTAAATTTTTAATGGGTATTTTGGATTATTCGATAACTACGGTTATTTAGTTGAAGGATAAATTTAGATAATTAATTTAATTGGTGGACTAAAATGATAATTTAGTTAAATATCTTATACCATTTGTTCCATAATTATTAAAATAAATGAGTGGAGTTTATTTATTAAAGTACATAATTAATTTATTTAGAAAAGAAGAGAGAAAAGAAGGGCAGAAACTTACCTGCGGCGTCACACGAAGCGACTGCGCACTCAGGTAAAAGCTTCATAATTGTCAAATTGTTGAATGTTTAGCAGATTGTTAGGTTTATAATAGAATGATATATTGTTAATGGGAGGGCAATTGGAGGGCAAATGATTAACCAATGATTTCGTAATGATTGGGGGTGAAAATATAGAATTACAATTATCAAACTAACAATTGACTTGGATAAATATTGTTGTATGTGCGGGTCAACACAATACTACATCACCATTCTAAATAATGCTAGGCCAAAGTATATAGAATGCTAATTAGAATATAGAAAAAGCAGGTAACATTAGCATGTGCTAATTATCAAAATGATTGGGTTGTATATTAACGTTTCTTCACTGGATTTTCAGTGCTCCAGTGGAATTGGCGCTAATGGATTAGGGACAAGTTAAAATAGAGTCCTGGGTAACTTGACTTCGATTATTTCTTATAGTTATCATATTATAATTTAGGTTTATGATATTTGAAGAAATTGAGACTTAATTCCGAGCTTGAGATTTAGGAAATTGATTATATATTTTGGATGAGTTATTGAGTCTAGGTTAGATATATAATAATATAAGTGTCTACAGACTTGTGTACTTATGAAGATTATATATTTGATAGATTGAAAACGTTCAGAGGCATTAAAGAAATCAAAGACATTGGTGAATTAGCTTGCTTGACTTTGGTTCTTCAGTTGAGGTAGGTTATGGTTTATTCTATATCATAGATAGACTCTTAATAGCGATTGATAGTCATTGAGTAATGTGTGAAGTTTACTATGCAATTAATTGTTGTGGTTTGAATGATTGATATGTTGTTGTGATTGGTCTGCAACCTCAAGACCGTGAAATCCATAATCTTGAATTTGTCCTATTAAAAGTGATGCCTTGAATAAAGAAGGCTTGATGAAATATTGTTAATAAAGTGGAATGTGATAATAAAGAATAATAAATTAATTATATTTGGATCGGATGCCATGTTTTGACATAGTATTATTGGATCGAGTATCACGTTCCAACATGATATTATTGGATCGGGTGTCACGTTTTGACACGGTAATATTAAATAAAAACATATTAAAATAACTTAATACTACCAAATCTCAAATAACTCATTTTCCAAAAGACATTGGGTAAATTTGATTCGATATGGATGATTGTTGGTAGGTTAAGTAAGTCTGCACACTTCATTCTAGTTAAGTGTGGGTATCACTCATGGCCCAGTTTGGATCGTAACTGTTAGTAAACTGTATTGTAAATATTAAAAGCAGTAACAACAACTAAAGGTAATAAAACACAGAATCTGAAATATTAATGCAGAAACAGAATCGAGCCCACTGAATGCATAGTGTGTCCTTAAGGAAATTATTCCCCTCAAAGTACCCGAGGTTTTGAAATCTTTCCTCCCAGAATAGAACGATTTACTCACCAAAGTAGAGGTACTGCAAATCTTTGATGAGTGCGAACCACTTGAAGGATGTATATCACACGATTTTAGGAAGTGCAGAAAGAAGAAGAAGAAGAAGGTATGTTCAGAATTTCGTATGGAACATTCTGAGAATTAACAAATATATATAGACTGTTTATACCTTTTAAGAAAAGGCACCTGTTGGGAAAAGGTTTGCCTGTTGAGAAGGTTTGCAACTTTTCGGACAAGGTTGCAACCTTTCAAAAATCCGTTGGAAAAAAATGGAGGGAAATTTTAAATTAATCCGGGAAAGAAATAGGTCGCGGGTCAGGATTTTTTCCACTTAATTAATTAAATAAATAAATAATATTAATTAATTAAAAATTTAAAGAAAATTTGGTCCAAAAAGATTATCAATCAAATCAATTGACCAAATCCAAATCCAAATCCAAATCCGAATCCGAAGCCGAATCCGAAGCCGAAGCCATAGCCATAGCCGTAGCTGAAGCCGAAGCCGAGCCGAGCGAGCGACGACGACGACGGCGCAAGGTGAGACCCTCTTCTTGACCCTTTAGCAACATGAATGAGTGCTTCTACTTTTAAATAGGAGATTTTTCATTTCCACCACCTATGTGGGACCAAAGCTTATTTAATAAAATAAGAGAGAACATATCATTTCCTCTCCACTTCTTTTTCCCTCAATTTCCCATTCAACCTATCAATTAAACCCAACAATCCCCCACATGAATGGGGAATGTCTACAAGATAAAGGGATGCACGGATAGGTGTGTGATATACAAGCGAAGTTTAATTGCATCTGGATAAGTAGGTTTCCCTTTGAACTTTCCATAGTGAACTTATATAGGATATACTCGATCAATCGGTAGATGCGATATCTTTGAACCGTCGAACTTTGTTGTATAACTAGACAACATAAGTCACACAATCAATCATCAACCATCTATGGTTCTCACGGTTGTGTTCGTTTCAGCCATGAACACCGCCTGGTTTCGTGAATGCATAGAGAATGGGCCTTTACTGTCATTCCCCTTGAAGCGGCTTATACTTCACATTCACATAGGTGATTTCTAAACGTGTAGTCCTATAGACACACTATCTAGTCATTTTCCGTCAGATTTAGATAATCATTAAAAAACCTTTAAAGCTTTATTAACTCATTAAAAAGCCTTAAGGTTTTATCCTTTGTTTCTGAACATTGTCATCATCACGAGAATGGGTTGAGTTATTTGACAATGTTGAACCGTCAATCATAACTTTATTTGATCTCTTTGAACCTAGTTCTTGGGATCTCCAGTCTACTAGGTAGAGTTACCGCCATGTTGACTTGTCCTAGGCCTTAACCCCATTCCCCTCGATGATCTTTCAACAGCCTCTCTAGATAAGCCTTTTGTTAGTGGATTCGATATATTATCTCTTGACTTTACGTAGTCAATAGTGATAATACCACTAGAGAGTAGTTGTCTAACAGTATTGTGTCGCCGTCGAATGTGACGCGATTTTCCATTATACATAACATTTCCTGCCCTTCCTATTGCCGCTTGGCTATCACAATGTATACATATGGGTGCCAAAGGTTTGGGCCAAAATGGAATATCTTCCAAAAAATTTCGAAGCCATTCAACTTCTTCACCAGCCTTGTCTAAAGCTATAAATTCAGACTCCATTGTAGAGCGGGCGATGCATGTCTGTTTTGATGATTTTCAAGACACTGCTCCTCCACCAATGGTGAAAACATATCCACTTGTGGATTTAACTTCAGATGATCCGGTGATCCAGTTTGTATCACTATATCCCTCAATTACTGCGGGATATTTATTATAATGCAAAGCATAGTTTTGGGTGTGTTTCAAATACTCCAAGACTCGTTTCATTGCCATCCAATGAGTTTGATTAGGATTATTCGTGAATCGACTCAACTTGCTAATAGCACATGCTATATCTGGTTGTGTACAATTCATAATATACATTAAACTTCCCAAAACTCGTGCATAGTCCAATTGTGAGTCACTTTTACCTTCATTCTTTTGAAGTGCAAAACTTACATCAATTGGAGTTTTTGCAACATTGAAATTTAAATATTTAAACTTATCAAGTATATTTTCAATATAATGTGACTGTGATAATGCTAGACCTTGTGGAGTTTTATGGATCCTAATTCCTAAGATTAAGTCAGCAACCCCTAAGTCTTTCATGTCAAATTTGCTAGCAAGCATACGCTTCGTAGCATTTACATTGGCAATGTCTTTACTCATTATCAACATGTCATCAACAGATAAACAAACAATGACTTCATGATTTGGAGTATTTTTAATGTAAACACATTTGTCACACTCATTAATCTTAAATCCATTTGCCAACATTGTTTGGTCAAATTTTGCATGCCATTGTTTAGGTGCTTGTTTAAGTCCATAAAGTGACTTAACAAGTTTGCACACTTTCCTTTCTTTACGTGGAACTATGAAACCCTCAGGTTGTTCCATGTAAATTTCTTCCTCCAATTCTCCATTTAAGAAAGCCGTCTTAACATCCATTTGATGAATTTCAAGACCATATACAGCTACAAGTGCCACTAACACTCGAATAGATGTTATTCTTGTTACCGGCGAGTATGTGTCAAAGTAATCAAGACCTTCTTTTTGTCTATAACCTTTGACCACAAGTCTTGCCTTATATTTATCAATAGTGCCATCAGCTTTCATTTTCCTTTTAAATATCCATTTTGATCCTAAAGGTTTATTTCTAGGAGGAAGATCAACCAATTCCCATGTATGGTTATTCAAAATTGATTGAATCTCACTATTGATTGCCTCTTTCCAAAATGCTGAATCAGAAGAAGACATTGCAGCTTTAAATGTTTGAGGCTCATTTTCAAGCAAGAATGTCACAAAATCTGATCCAAAGAAAGTAGATATCTTTTGACGTTTGCTACGCCTTGGATCCTCTTCGGATAGTTTACTTTCCTTTTGAACTTCTCTTGGTCGTTTAGATCTTTCACTTGAGGATTCACTTTTAGTTTTATACGGATAAATATTTTCAAAAAATTCAGCATTATCTGATTCAAGGATTGTTCGATTTGTGAACCAAAAATTGACAAGCTTTGTTGTTTGTAGCATAGCCAATAAAAACACAATCCATGGTCTTTGGTCCGATTTTTACCCTTTTGGGCAAAGGAACTTGGACCTTTGCTAAACACCCCCACACTTTGAAGTATTTCAAGTTGGGTTTTCTTCCTTTCCATAGTTCATATGGAATAGTTTGTGTTTTGCTGTGGGGTACTCTGTTGAGTATTCAATTAGCTGTAAGGATAGCTTCCCCCCACAAGTTCTGCGGTAAACCGAAACTTATTAATAAAGCATTCATCATTTCTTTTAATGTTCGGTTTTTCCTTTCCGCGACTCCATTTGATTGAGGTGTGTAGGGGGCAGTAGTTTGATGAATAATTCCATATTCTAAACATATCTTTTCAAAAGGAGATTCGTATTCTCCACCCCTATCAATTCTAATCATTTTTATCTTTTTATTCAATTGATTTTCTACTTCGTTCTTGTATTGCTTAAATGCATCAATTGCTTCATCCTTACTATTAAGCAAATATACATAACAATATCGAGTGCAATCGTCAATAAAAGTTATAAAATACTTCTTTCCACCACGAGTTGGTGTAGACTTCATATCACAAATGTCTATGTGAATCAATTCTAAGGGACTAGAATTCCTTTCAATAGATTTATAAGGATGCTTAGCATACTTAGATTCAATACATACTTGACATTTTGATTTATTGCAATCAAAGTTAGGCAATATATTTAAGTTAATCAGTTTTCGCAAGGTTTTATGATTGACATGTCCTAAACGTGAATGCCATAAATTATTTGACTCAAGTAAGTAAGAAGAAGCTTGAACTTTATTATCATCAACAACCATTACATTTAGTTTGAAAAGACCCTCAGTGAGGTAGCCTTTTTCTAGATACATTTCATTCTTACTGACAACTACTTTGTCTGAAACTAAAACACATTTGAATTCATTCTTGATAAGAAGGCCGGCAGACACCAAATTCTTTCGCATTTCTGGAACATGATACACTTTGTTCAGCGTCACCACCTTGCCGGATGTCATTTTCAGAAATATTCTCCCATACCCTTCAATCTTTGCAGTTGCAGAATTTCCCATATAGATCGTCGCATCAGGTGCTGCAGGGGAATAAGTAGAGAAGGCTTCTCGGACTGCACACACATGCGAAGTAGCTCCCGAATCAAGCCACCATTCTTTGGGATTACCTACTAGGTTGCATTCTGATAGCATTGCACACAGATCATCAATACCTTCTTTATTTTCCACCATATTGGCTTGTCCCTTTCTCTTGTCCTTTTTCGGAAGACGACAATCTGGAGCTTTGTGTCCAACTTTCCCACAATTATAACAATTGCCCTTGAACTTTTTCTTGTTCTGCTCCTGATTCTTTCCAAAAGGTTGCTTCCTTTTCTTATTCTTTGGACCAGCATCTTCAACGATGTTCGCTCCCATAATTGTTGAATTTCCACGCAACTTCTTTTCTGTTATTTTGTTATCTTCCTCAATCTTGAGACGAATTACAAGATCTTCCAACTTCATTTCCTTACGCTTGTGCTTTAGATAATTTTTGAAATCTCTCCACGAATGAGGCAATTTTTCTATCATCGCAGCCACTTGAAATGCTTCATTAACTGCCATACCTTCAGCAATAAGGTCATGAAAAATAAGTTGTAGTTCTTGAACTTGGGTTCCAACAGTTCTGCTATCTATCATTTTATAGTCTAGGAACTTAGCAACCACAAATTTTTTCAAGCATGCGTCTTCAGTCTTGTACTTCTTCTCAAGTGCATCCCATAATTCTTTAGAAGTTTTCACAACACTATAGACATTGTACAAATCATCATCCAATGCACTTAGGATATAACCCTTGCATAGAAAATCTGCTTGTGTCCATGCCTCAGTAATCATAAATTTTTCATTGGCTGGCATATCAGTAGCGGGCACAAGAGGATCTTCGTTAGTGAACTTCTGCATAGCCGTAGCCGTAGCCGAAGCCGAAGCCGAGCCGAGCGAGCGACGACGACGACGACGGCGCGAGGGGAGACCCTCTTCTTGACCCTTTAGCAACATGAATGAGTGATTCTACTTTTAAATAGGAGACTTTTCATTTCCACCACCTATGTGAGACCAAAACTTATTTAATAAAATAAGAGAGAACATATCATTTCCTCTCCACTTCTTTTTCCCTCAATTTCCCATTCAACCTATCAATTAAACCCAACAGTAACAGTATATTCTCTACCTTTTCCCCAAAAAGTAAAAATTACATTTAGACTCTTATTATTTATTTTCTCTTTATCTCTTATTCATAATGTATAAATTATATTAGTCTCTTTATTGTATAAGAATCTTGGTGATTTTCATAGATAATATATGTTTAAAGTTGCACTCATTCGAAACCACACACACACAAAAAGAAGCTCAAACTGAAGTAGAGTATTGTAAAATTAAAACAAACAAAACACAAACTTTTTTAAGAAGGATTCAATAGAGCAGGGCTAAAGTAGAAAGAAATGTTAAATAAGGAAGATAAGGCGGGCTAAATTGTAGTGGGTTAAGATTAATTTTTTTTGTTGCAGCCCGTCCCGCCCCATTTAGCTTCTCGCAATTTTCACGACTTCACTTCATATTTTGAACTCTCTTGTTGAAATCTCTGACACCGTCAGTGTTAAAAGGAAAAACAAGAACACATGTACAAATCTACCTATTTATTTCACTAGTCCATCAATGTAGTCACATGTTAAAAATTATGAATCAACTGGATGTAAGAATTATACAAGGTATAGAATTCCCTTTTTTGAAATTATACCAAGTGCCGGTAAAGACATAGTTTATTGACTTTTCATCTGCATTGTTTACATGTTGTATAGAGAACATAATACATAAGGTAATTAAACTAACTCCCATTGACAATCTTTGAAAAGTTAATTACATATATTTAATATCAATCTCTGATAAGTGTTAAACCAATAGCTGTAACAATTATAGTAGAGGGAACTCCAAATTTGAGATGAGTCCAGAATGAGAGATTGTACCCCGAGGGTTGAGCGCGACGAGCTTGTTCACATACTATCAAGTTTGCTGCTGATCCTAATAGTGAAAGGTTGCCAGCCACAGTACTAACCCAGGCTAAGATGAGCCATGCTTTCTGCTCACTTGCTGCAGATATAGCACCTGCTGATGCACCTACCCGAACTCCCAGCAATAGAACTATCACCAAATTAACAAGTTTATGTTACTTAAATCAATCAAGCTGTTATAGTCAATCCATTTTCAACCTGTCTATTAATCACCTAATCTGATTTTGACCCTATAGTACTGAATAATGAAGTATTGGATACCTACTGATATTAGCTAATTAGAAGGTAGTCGAGCGTTGTTAGAACTGTACTTGGTATTTTGAGGTAGGAAGTAGTAGTACTAGTTGAGAGTGACAAACCAGTAGGCACATTAGAGGCCAAATTTGAGAGGACAAGTATGACAACAGCAAGAACTGCTACACCACCAGCATGATCTATCTTGGCATATGGTTCCATAAAATCCCAGAAGGCACTTGGAATCCCTGTTCTGTTAAATCCATCTACTGTGATAAACATACCACAGAAGAATATTAACAGTGAATACGAGACCTGTCAATTTGAAACAGCACAATGAACAAGTTTTGCTTTTGTCTCAAAGTCAATAGGAATTACATATACTAACTAATATAATGTAGCTGGTAACCTGATAGTGTAAAAATTATGTCATTTCGTAGAAAAGCTCTATATAAATAGGTGAAAAATGTAATTGTTGAACTTGACATAACATGAAATGTAAACACAAGGCCAAAGTACCTTTTCTAAGCATTCTCTGGCATCTTTGAAATCAAGAACCACAAGAGCAAGTGCTGCTGTGATAGCAGTCCATGACATATTCAAACCCATCAACAAAGATATTAACATCCCAATTGTAACAAGATAAACACTTATTTTCCATAACAATCTTTTCCATTTTTCAGAAAAGTTCTGCTTTTCCTCATAAGATGTGAAAATTTGTTCTTCACATCCATCCACAGTCTTCACAGACACATTCTTGTCCGTCATTTGAAGTGATCCATGATCATTTTCTGCTTCTCTCGAGGCATTAGAATTCTTGGAAGAGTCAAACACCCCGTTCGTATCCTTCTTGATTTCATTTTCACTGAAATTACCTTGATTTTGACTATTAGGATTCATAGAATCAACCGAAAACTGTTCCTGAGAATATAACGAATCAACAACATGTGACATTGTTGCTGGTGAAAAACGATGAGAGACTACTTCTTCATCCGAAACTAATTCTATGTCAGCATTTTCGACATCCTTCTGAACAGACAACACCTTCCAATACATGCAAAGCAACAATACAACATTTACGACAACTCCAACAAGCATTGCAGGAAATATACCAAATAAAAACCTCCCGAACGTTATGTTGCTCAATACTGCTATAACTAAGTTCTGAGGATTCCCAATAGGAGTTGCTGAAGATCCAATATTTGCACTCGACGCAAGAGCTAAAAGGAAGGGATGAGGTGGGAGATTTTGTTGCCTAGCAATTTTTAGCACAAACTCAGTTAATACAACACAACAAGTATCATTTGTGAAAAAGGCACTGGAAATAGCAGAAACCAAACAGATTCTACAGAGTAAGTCCTTGGCTCCCCTGCTTTTCCATGCCAATAATTTTCCCAAGTACTTAAACATGTCTGCTCTTTCTAAATAAATACTCACAACCATAGTTCCAAAGAGAAGTCCTAAAATTGGAAGATCGATAGCAGCATAGGCTTCATCGGGTGTCAATACTCGAAATATTACCATTAGATTAGCACCAAGTAGTGATCCTGCTGTCCTTCCAATAGGCATAAATGGGACAGCAGGAAAAACTGCCAATATCCAAAAAATTGCAAAGGCAATTGAACCAAGAATCACTCTCTCCGTCGATGCCATAGCCATATATAATAAAAAAAGAGGCTAACAAACGTTAGATCGCATATGAGAGTGATGAGAAAATGACTAAGGAGGATAGACCTTACCCCATGATATGTGAAAGTATCGTGAATGCTACATGTGATAGAAGTTATAGGTAAGTAGCTAGCAAGTGATATTTCAATGTAAATTAATTGAGCATGCTATAAGTGAAGTGATGAAAGTGAAGGTTCTATTCAAGAAAGAGTGGAATGAGTCACCTGGTCCAGAAAAAAAGATTGATGATTTGCACTGAAATTTAAAGACTTTTCAGCATGTAATGTAAGTACATTTATTCACTTGGATTAATGGTTTGACTATTGGAGTAATTTAGATAGCAACTTCTTGTAAAGGAAACTAAATAGGACAAATTGAAATACTCGTATACAATTTACAAACACACTTTTCATTTGACTTCTCTACCTTAGACCTCAGTCGTAGAATCACATTAATATATTATTGTGGTATACTTTTCCTTTGATTCGCCACTTGTTTGCCTGTTTTGCATTTAATTTTACCCTTACAACAGTACTCGTATACTTTCTAAAGAGTCGAACATGATCATGTTTTCAAGGATCCGGTAATTCTGCTGAATAACATTTTTCTACTATACTATACTAGAGATATGCTAGTAACCACATGCTTATTAGTTTGGTTTATTAATCAATTAATAAAGTAGTGTTGGTACGTCCACGAAAATAGTTAGGTTAACCAGGAATATTTTATTTTTTGGGCAGTCTACTTTCTTGTCTTGTTTGCTTTGAGTTTCAGAATCGTAAAATTATTTATAATTAAATTTCAACTTGACACAAAGTTACCAAAAAAGAATAAAACATTCATTCCCCAATTGATTAACCTAAACACTTTTACAGTATAGCAATAACAATTTAAGAATCTTGATTAGATAATATTTGGATTACCAACTTGGGATATAATATAGTAAATTTAATGCTAAAGTATAAAAAAAAATAAAGTTAATACTTAATACTACTAATTAAAAAACAACATGCAGAGAGGTAAAATATAATAGTACAGTATAAATTAATGATCCACTTTACTTGTTTAATTTCTCATTAAAATTGATATCTCTGCTGACCATATAGATCTCTCGACTTCTTCCTATGCATAAGAAGATGCTGTACTCCCTCCATTTCAAAATATTTGTCATAATTTTCTTTTTAAGATTCAAATGATATAAATTTTAATTAATATTTTAAGATATATATTTTTATCATATTGATATGAGAAAAATTATAATTTATGGTAATTTTTGTATATTTTTAAATATCGAATTAATCTAATCTAATTTAGCTTTAAAAATTAGTCAATTGGAAAACGAAACGTGACAATAATTTTGGAACGGAGGGAGTATATAGTTTTTTTCCTTATTTTATTACATTTGATAAACTGAATAAAATTCTCAAAATCTTTCATAAGCCACATGACTTAATTTAAAATTTGAATAATTAAAGTAGTTATACTTTAAAAAAAAGAGATAAGTGTCAAAAACACATTTAAACTATCCAAATTTTTTTGGTTTCATACCTAAACTATTGGAAGCACACCCCAATGATGTGTCTAATACACTCTCTCTACTCTCTCTATTTTTTTTTTGAAAAAACCTTGTCACATGGATAAAATATTCCACCTTGAAAACAATTAAATAAACTATTAATATTAGTTAAAAGTTAAGGACTAAAATATTTATATTATTTTTTTATAAAAGAAATTACCTTTTAAAAAATAATTTAATTTTTGTTTTTAAAAAAAATATATTTTGTTCACGCACTCCACCACCTCTCCCCCCCCCCCCCCCCCCGCCTAACCACCACAATCTCCATCTTTTTATTTTTTAAATTTCTTTTATAAAATATTTTTAAAAAATTCATACTTCACCCCCTCCCCCACTCCTTCCTAAAAAATGTTATTATTTTTATTTTCTTAAAAAATAAATTATATTCACCCCATCTAACCGTCCGCTCTTAATTTATATTTATTTATTTATTATACTTTTCTCGTTTTGTGTTAGATATGTATATTTATTTTTAGGAAAATATTTTTTTCTTACTTGTGTACTGAATATAACAAAAATAAAAAAATTATTTTAAAAAATGTCTTGTTGCAAGTAAAAAGTATTTTCCTAAAATCATATGTATATATATCTAACATATATTTTCTTCCTTCCATTTTAATTATCGTTTTAATTTAAAATATTTGTTTAATATTAAAAGTAATAATTATTTTCTACTATACCTTTAATATTTGTTTTTGATAACTAAATAGGTATTATTTACCAAACTAATATATGTGCAGTCTTTTCCTTATATCCACAACATACAACTTATAAATAGTTGCAAAGTGAAATGAATATATATAATGTTGCTGCATCTCACCATTCCTTCATGAGTGTAAATTTCAGTGAAGCTGATCATACTTGGATTCCACACTATTCAATTTCTCCTCTTATATTGTTAGCATTATAGTTGGTTAGCCAACTCTATCTTGGTATTATGATCTTCCTCATTACAACTTTTGAGTGTTGTTTATTTACTCTATATTTTACTATAGCTAATAATTAATCTACTTGTTGTATGGAAATAAACTTCTTGAGCTCCTTTTGCTTGTAGTCTTGGTTGAAGCCCCTCACATTCCAGGCGATTCTCGTCCAGCATGATCATGTATAGTGTCATCTACTTTGATAAGAATGCGAGGACCTAACTCAACTCTAAAAGCTAGTTCATGAGGGAAAATTTGTCCAAATTCATATAAGGTGACTAATTTTCACCCCTCTACCGATGTGAGACTTCTTATATAACACTACAATGAATTTCTAGCACAACAAACTTTTCATTGTGATAGTAAATCTTGAATTTAGCACTCTTTTTAGTAATTTCTTACTGTACGCTGAATGCTACATTAAAAGATTACTCTGACTAGACTTTTCAAAACATCATTTTTACAGGTTATGAATACTTGAATTTACCTAGGGTGTCAAAATGAGCCCAAACATAGGTAACCCGCCCAATCGGCCCAAACTTTTATGGGTTGGGCTCAAGATAATTTATATTGAGTTCAATCTCAACCCATTCAAGCCTCAACCCATATTAAAAAAATCTTCAATTGAAGGTATGAATTGGTGTAATGTATGTTTTTATATTAAAGGTATGAATTACTATCTATTTTATATCTTTTATGATTAATCTATCCATTTATAATTTTTTTTTATTTTCTTGAGTTGAAATTCAAATTGTGGTTATAAAAGGTAAATAATAATATGTTAAAATTATTGAGATTAAGCGGGTCATGACCCAACCCAATTTTTATTTCAACCCATTTTAATATTCTCAATTTTAACTCAATCCGCTCATTTTACACCCCTAAATTTACATATCAAGATGCAAGTAATTTTAAATATCAGCGTTTGTACTTTGTAGTGTTCTAAATAGGGAAAAATTACGCTGTAAAGAAAATCTTACTACTATATTACACATTTAGGGTATAGTTTAAAGTATCAGTTACCATTATATAATTTTCTGATAAATATACATATACAATTCGACAGATATGCATATACAATTCGCCTCTCTCCTCCCTCTCCCGATCTCGCTCACCTCTCTCCTCCCTCTCTCGATCTCGCTCACCTCTCTCCTCCGCTCTCTCAATCTCGCTTACTGGATATACAAATACATATGTATACCAGTTACATATATACAATTTTTTTACAAATATACATATATAATTCGACAGATATACATATACAATTTGCCTTTCGTTCGCCTCTCTCCTCCCTCTCTCGATCTCGCTCGCCTCTCTCCTCCTCTCTCTGAATTTCGCTGGCCAGATATACAAATACATATGTATACTAGTGTTTGTATATTTCGGTATACAAATAATTTATGGATATAGCGTTTGTATAATTCGCTACAGCTTTTATATAATTCGCTACAACATTTGTATAATGTCATTGTAAGTAATTAGGAAAACTATACCCATATAGAATATTTATGCTTAAAAAGTTTGCCATATCTGAAAATTCCCCTTCTAAATAATGTAAGAACAAATATTGTGTCTTAGATTCTCAATCGTCCCATTGAAGATCCGAAACAGGAATTTCGCTTTAGAAATTGCATCCAACTAAAATTCACAAATATGGCCCCTTTCCTCTCCTTATTGCGAAGTAGTCACTCCCATAAAGTTTCAACTTCTATATGAGTGAAACTTCAAAACATTATCATAAATTTCAGTTGTAAAATTAAAACTTCATCATGACACTGTCTCTTTAAGGAGTTGACATATTAGGACCACAGAAAAAAATAATTCATCATCCATCTTATCTCCATTTTTATCAGTTCAATCAGGATTGCAACAAATGAACAATGACTTAGACAAGCATTTTGAATGGGGAGATCGGTGACATTTGATTTCCACGATAAGACTCGAGCAATAGTACCGTAGAAGCATATCAAATTAAAATTTAATATTGAGCAAGTTAAATATTCCCCACTTGATTTTTCTTGTAATATATTATAGAAGTCAAAAGTTGATAAAATTGAGTGCCCTAGGTTTTCTTTCTCTTGATATCAATTGGTGGAGAAAAACAAGGCTAGCTAATAAGTGCAATTTTTCTTGGATGAGATAATTTTGGAAGTTTATTACTAAAAAAAAATTAGAAAGAATGTGCTTCGTACACAACTTCCAGATTGACTATAGTTAACAAGTAAATATTGTGCTATGACAATAGCTTTTATTTGTCTTTTTATCCCGTGTTCGTACTTGTATTGAACTTTCGATTAGTTTGGATTAACACTATGTAAGGATCATTAGAACACAAAACACTCCCTACTACTAAATTTTCATATATACCAAAACTCTAAACGAACACCTTTAATTAAAAGAGATGAAATTATATTTATTCTGGAATAATACATTTTAGATATCTGTAGGCATACATAGGCTACAGGTTGCTTAGCCAGAATAATAATGTAGAAATTAAGCAGTTCAAAAAAATATCTTTCATTTATAAAACAAAACAATGCAACACAAAGAAAGTTATCAGAATGTGAGCTCAAAATATTTTGTGATTGGTAAGCCCAATTGGCACAACTTGTTACTTCAACTACCACGACAGCTACCATGCCTAAACAATGACCTTTTTTAATTTTTCTTTTTCCTTCTAGAAAAATCGGGTTATAAAAGTCTATTCTGTTGCGCAAAGACAGAGATATTTTTTTTAGTATGTAGTAGGTTAGGATCAAAAATTCGGATATTGTGGAATTTAGCCAAACAATGTTATAATGACAATAATACAGACAATCGTAAGTTGATAACAACGAAGACACAAATTTGATGTGGTTCGGTCAGTGTAACCTAGTCCACAGGCAGAAAGGAGGATTTCACCGTATCAATAAAAGTACAAAAGAGAGTACAACATTAGAATAAATACTCTAATTAATCACAAATACCCCAAAAGAATAACCTCACAAGATCGCTCCAAAGTAGACCCGTCAAAAGGGCGGGTTGGCCCCCTAACCGGCCCCCTAAGATCGGCCCATTAAGGGCCCGAAACGGGGAAATCGGACCAGGCACCAGCCCAACAGAAAAAAAATTGGGCCGGTCCGGTCTATTTTTGGACTCAGACCGGTAAGACCGGCCTAGTAAGGGAACCGGTACCGGCCCGCCGGTTCACCAACCCAGTTCGAGAATTTTTTTATTTTCTTTTATTTTTTCGGAAATCAGTTTTTGGGCCATTTTCCGAAAGAGCAGTTGGGCCCAACGGCCAAATCTAAATATATGCTTAATTTTTTTAAAAAAAATTAATTAATTAATTAAATTTTTTTGTATAAATACCTTCAACATTTAATCATTTTTTGCCACCAACAATCATCTAATTCTCTCTCAATTTCTCAATTATCTCTTAAAGTGATATCAATCTTTTATTATTTTTTGAAATTAACAACATCAAGTGGGAGTTTTCAACTTTCAAGTATTCAACATTTCATTAATTTTACGATTCTTTGTTTGATTCTGGCAATTTAGTATAATAGTTTCTTCTCTTGCTTTTATTTAGTAAATTAATTTTAGTATATTTAAATATTTGATTTTTGTGTTTATAATTTTTATTTGTTTAATTTGCATAATGGATAGATTAAAAAATATAGGTAAAAGTATTAAAAATTTGTGTCCCGACGAAGGTAGTGGTAGTAAAAAAAAAGTGCTTCCGGTAGAGATAGTACAAGTAGAGATTATTCTCGTATGCCTGAAGCACCACCTAGTGAATTTGGAGAAATAGGTGTAGGTTCACATAATATGAATGAAAATGAATTTCAAGAAACTTACAGTATAGAAGAACCAAATGAATTTGAAGTAGAAATAGAATAAGATGATAATGATGATGTGAATGTTACACCAACTAGTCCTGATGTAGATTTAGGTAATGCTCAATTTAGAACTGTTAATCTTCCTGCACGACTTGTAAAAGAAAGAAAAAAAAACTAGTCTAGTATGGCATTATTTTGAACGCATAATCGGAACAACTAAAGTTCAATGTAAAGAGTATTACAAAAAAATTCGAGCATAAGACCGGGGGTAATAGAGGTGGAATGAGTCAATTGACTAGACATCTAGAAAATGAACATCATGGTTGGAAAGAACGAATAGAGGGTGCTACTGGGCAAGTTTAAGGTAGAATAAACCTACAGACCGAAAAATTAAGGGGGACGTATAATAAAATGAGGGACCATGAAGAGATAGCAAAAATGATAGATGTAGGTTGTCTACCTTTTTCATTTGCTTCTTCTGATGCTTTTATTCATTATATACAATCAATTTATAATCTCACATTTAACGATATTTCTAGAAGTACTTGTAGATCAGATATTTTTAGACTTCATGGACAATATGTGTAACACCCCTCTAAATTTTTCGCTAAGATTTGAACATTTCTTCACGTGTGGGTAGACTTGAACTGGAGGACTTGTAATTCTACACATGAGTTAGGATTAATTCCTAAGTATTTGAAGTGTGTTAGATGTGTTTAAGGGTCATAAGGGATCTCTAACACCAAGTCGAGTCCAAAGAACTCCAATTGATTAAGTTTTCGGACGAGTTAGTTTAAGGGTCAACTTCAAACGACCATATCTCCTATTATATAAAGAACTGGGTGGCCCACAACCTACAAAATTAAAGGTATTTGAGTCTTCTTTCCAACGCCACCAAGATTGCAATTTTTGGAGTTCGGAGTCAAAAGTTATGGCGATTTTACTACGAACTAGCACTGCAGGAATATTCAGGCCTGGGCGAAATATAGGCTTGGCGCCCTAGTGGCGCGACGCGCCACTATAGCGCCAGAAAACAGCCTCAGTAGTTTGATCCTTGGCGCGACGCGCCACTATTAGATGTGCAGGGTTTTAGGCCTATTTTGGCTTGGCGCTGCAGTGGCGCGACGCGCCACTATAGCGCCAGCAAGACTTTTGCCCAATTTTTCAGATTTTTGAAGAGGGGCAACTTGGACTTTTTCCCTAATTATATATACCTATCCTTGGACGTTTTGGGACCATATTTTCAGTCCCTCTCTCTCTCTAAAAGCCCTAATATTTTCTCTCTTCTTCTTCTTCTTCTTCTTCCCCAAATCCATCTCCAACAAAGGGTGCCTTCAAGAGTTTCAAGGATTCAAGTCTTCCATTGAAGACCTAACATCAAGTTCCTTCAAAGTCTTCAAACAAGGTATGTAAGGCTAACCTAAAATATGGATTGAGTTCTTCCATATGCCCATATATGTGTTGGATAGAAGTTGTGAAAGAGTTGAACCTTCTAAGAAGGTTTTCTTGAAAGTTTTCCTAAACTATGAGAGGTTTTTAAGTACTATTAGTTGATTGATGTTTTTAATGACTTGAGTTACTAAATAGTTAATTTTCATATTATTGACTACAAATGTATCTTTGTAATGGATTTATAGGTATTGACGATTCTCTTGAGTTGAGTTTTGTTGAGAGTATGGGTTCATGTTTCATTCACATGAACCCAAGATGAAATTTCTTGTTATAAATGTCTTGAGGTTGAGATGGATAGTTGTGTGTATATATGTATTGATTGGAATAAAAAAAATGAATTGGTTAGTTAAGAATGTCCCTTTGCTTCTATAAAATGAACATAGGACAAAAAAATAAGGATTTTAGAGTAAATATTTGATGATGATGTAAATGATAATATATGAGGATGATGTGATGATGATGTTTTGATGACGATGTGAGGGATGACGTGAATGGTGCTTATTTAATATGTGTAGAATGATTGATGAAGAGGTATATTGTTGAGGATGTTATGTGATGAAGTGGATTGGAGTCTAATGTGATTTTGTGGTATATGATGTGCATAATTTGAGTTGATTGGAGTCTTAGGAATATTTTAAAAATAAATTATCTCTTGAGGGGGAGCTTTAAATAAAGTATTTGTGAACCTTTTTGCATAACCTATTTATACACTATTATGAGTCTAAAGAATTATTAGTTTCATCTTTGATTTAGAAAGGAGTTTAAGTATGAGTTGAGTATGAAGAGCCTTTGAATGAGTTGAGTATCTTTACATTAAAGTATTTATTTTGAGTTTGAGTTGAGGAGTTGAAATTATATTTTGATGTACATAACATTTTCTACATTCATTGAGTCGAGATTGTATAAATTTTTAAAGAGAAGAGTTTGATGATTTGAAATGAGTCGATTTGAAAGAAGGTCCAATGAGACTTGTCATTATGAGTTAATTGAGTTGAAATGAGAACAGAGTTGATGAGGTGGCAATGTTCCACATGAAACTAGCCGTGAGGGCTTGTTTGAGATGATTGAAGGAGTTTTATGAGCATGGAGTCATGGGAGGAGTATCGAGCACCGAATTGAGCAAGAGTACAGTCCATACTCGAACCCAATACCTGTGTTGCCAAACGTAGGGGGGATTGAACCGTTAAGTCGGATGCTTCCCCGAGAGATATGTCCTGACATTATAGGACTTGGTTGGATTGGATCCATGAGGTTCGTCGTTCATGCCCTGGCAAGGTATGAACGGGCGTGGCAACGACGTCGTTTCGTTGTACCTTCACTGGCTCATAAGTGTTGGTTGTCGGTTAAGAGAAACTCCCATTTAGGTCTTGATAGTGCTCTGAGTCAGTTGAGTTGAGTGAGTTGCTATATGCTTATGAGTTAGTCCTGTCTAAACTATTTCTTGTTAGACTTAGGACACTTGAGTGAGTTGTTACATATTTATTGAGTTGAGTCCTTTGAGTTGAATTGTAAAACGTCGCATAATTTAATTTGCATATTTACTGAGTTGAGTCCCTTGAGCTGATTGTTGAGTTGAATGTTAAGTTGATTGTATACGGTCGGATTGGAGTAGATGAATTGTGATTGGATTGAATAGGATGGTATGTGACTAGATTGGATTTGATTATTGAGTTGATCGTTGAGTTGAGTGTATATAATCGGATTGTACATGATTGAAAGGGATCGAATTGTAAATGATTTGATTTAACTGTATTATACATAATTGGATTGGATTGTATGGTATATGATTGGTCTCTGTCTAAACTGTATCCTTACTTTAGACTTATGATGCCTTGTTGAGTCTCTCTTATCTTTCAATTTGAGATATTTGGACCGCTGCTATTCTTCCTTGAGGTATGTTCCATTCTGCCATTTTACATACCAGTACATTCCATGTACTGACGCCATTTGGCCTGCATCGTTTCATGATGCAGAGACAGGTTTAAGAGATCTTCAATAGGAGCATCATTGGGGATCTATTCGCACTCAGCGTAGTGGTGAGTCGAGTCCTCCCCTACATTCGGAGGACACCGTCTGTGTATTCTTGCATCGAGTTAGCCCTTTTCATTTTGATTTGAGGTAGCCATGAACATGTCATTGGCACCAATTAGATAGTAGTGATAGAGGCTTCATAGACTAGATAGTGATGAGTCGACTGAGTTATTCTTGTCAAACTATTTTTAAATGACAAATATTTTAGTTGATCTGTCGGCCCATGACCTTTATTCTTTGAATTGAATGGATGATTTGAGTTGCCCGCTAAATTATTCTTTACTTTTAAACTTTCCGCTGAATGAATGAATGAACGGATGTGTGATTAGGCTATATGGTTCGCTTGGGAGCCAGAAATGGTTTTTGAGTGCCGGTAACGTCTAGGGTACCCTCCCGGGGCATGACAAACATGGTATCAGAGCACAGAGTTCAAGTGTCCTAGGGAGTCTATGAAGCCGTGTCTAGTAGAGTCTTGCTTATGGGTGTGTTGTGCACCACACTTATAATCAGGAGGCTATAGGACATTAAGAATTTGTTTCCCTTCTTTCATATTCTGAAATTCGTGCGATAGAGTTTAACTCTATAAATGTTCCCTTCTAATTCGTGCGTTGCTCAAATCCATTTGACTACCCCTCATACTCAAGGTAGTTGAAATGGTAGATATGAGGTTCTTGTTGATGAGTTAAGATAAAGTCTTGAGGAAGTGAAGAGACTACACAAGGCTTGAATGGAGCCGATTATTGTGCTTAACTCTATTGATTTGTAAGGATGTACTCTCATTCGTATGGATCGTGCGTTGAGTCAGAGCGAGATGTATCCTAGAATCTTATCCCTACATCTTGATTTGAATGTCACCTTCGAGGGGGAAGTTGTGTATCTAAGTGATAAGTGTCACCATCCGATGGAGTGTAATCCTAGGCATGGAGAGCTATGGTTGATATGATGATTGTAGAGTTAGAAAGAGGGAGTTAGAGGAGTAGAACTGAAGTAGTTAGAATGGTGGTTGATTGGGGTGAGTAATGAGGTGTAATAAATGATTATGATAGTTCTAGTTTTAAGATTTTATTTAGTAGGCTTGACATGACGTATGCGAGAGATTAAGATATTAACTTGCGAGGAGTGTGTGTTATGAATGGAGGGGTTATGTGACCCTCAGAGGTAAATAGCAAATTGAGTTTAAGTCATATGGTGAGAAGAGGCTTAAGAGGTGTATGTGAAACAGTATAGAGTTATATGAGGTTCTAAATTGTGAATTGCTCTAAGTGACTAGTTAGTATTCCTTAGTTGATGACTTTAAGCTAAGGGGGAGATGATAGGGTAATGAGCCAAAGTAGGTCTTGAGCTTTTGATAGTGGTGAGTTGACCAAGATGATAGTAGGCGGAGTTAAGTGAGAGTAGATGGGGAAGAGTGAGTTTTGTTGATTTTGATAGTTGTGTTGTACTTGTCTAGTTGAGGATAAATGTGAGGAGGAGGAGTGAGATGAGATCTAGTGATGAGCAATAGATAGGTAAGAGTATGTTAGTGTGTCTCCGGGAAAGAACTTATACAATAATGGAGGTAGAAGTGTTAAAGTAAGCTCGAGAACTCTTAGATATGAGTGAGGTAGTTAGAGTGATAATCTTGAGTGAACGGTTGTCACTGTGAGAGTGATGGTAGTAGGCTAATGATCACATTTGGGGGAATGATTGGAGGTACGTGAAGGGTGTTATGAGGCTTGGAAAGGAGGGAAAGTTTGGACATCGATATATTGACCTTATGAAATTGTGAAGAGGATTAGGAATGTCGCTCATGAGTTGGAGTTTGACGATTGACAATCTAGAGGTTGGAATGATTCGGTTGATGGAGTTTCGATGTTCTATTCGTGCCTAATGATAAGGGTGTTAAAGGAGAAGTCCCTACTCTTGACCTAAATCGATTTGTTATTCTGAGCGGGGGTAGTTGAATTGCCAAACTTCTCGATTGGTTGATTTGTTGATGTGATTGAGTCACGATTGTTGTTCATTCCTCGAGTCCATCTTTGCTTGATCTTCATTCGAGGACGAATGATCCCAAGGGGGAGATATTGTAACACCCCTCAAAATTTTTCGCTAAGATTTGAACATTTCTTCACGTGTGGGTAGACTTGAACTGGAGGACTTGTAATTCTACACATGAGTTAGGATTAATTCCTAAGTATTTGAAGTGTGTTAGATGTGTTTAAGGGTCATAAGGGATCTCTAACACCAAGTCGAGTCCAAAGAACTCCAATTGATTAAGTTTTCGGACGAGTTAGTTTAAGGGTCAACTTCAAACATCCATATCTCCTATTATATAAAGAACTGGGTGGCCCACAACCTACCAAATTAAAGGTATTTGAGTCTTCTTTCCAACGCCACCAAGATTGCAATTTTTGGAGTTTGGAGTCAACAGTTATGGCGATTTTACTACGAACTAGCACTGCAGGAATATTCAGGCCTGGGCGAAATATAGGCTTGGCGCCCCAGTGGCGCGACGTGCCACTATAGCGCCAGAAAACAGCCTCAGTAGTTTGATCCTTGGCGCGACGCGCCACTATTAGATGTGCAGGGTTTTAGGCCTATTTTGGCTTGGCGCTGCAGTGGCGCGACGCGCCACTATAGCGCCAGCAAGACTTTTGCCCAATTTTTCAGATTTTTGAAGAGAGGCAACTTGGACTTTTTCCCTAATTATATATACCTATCCTTGGACGTTTTGGGACCATATTTTCAGTCCCTCTCTCTCTCTAAAAGCCCTAATATTTTCTCTCTTCTTCTTCTTCTTCTTCTTCCCCAAATCCATCTCCAACAAAGGGTGCCTTCAAGAGTTTCAAGGATTCAAGTCTTCCATTGAAGACCTAACATCAAGTTCCTTCAAAGTCTTCAAACAAGGTATGTAAGGCTAACCTAAAATATGGATTGAGTTCTTCCATATGCCCATATATGTGTTGGATAGAAGTTGTGAAAGAGTTGAACCTTCTAAGAAGGTTTTCTTGAAAGTTTTCCTAAACTATGAGAGGTTTTTAAGTACTATTAGTTGATTGATGTTTTTAATGACTTGAGTTACTAAATAGTTAATTTTCATATTATTGACTACAAATGTATCTTTGTAATGGATTTATAGGTATTGACGATTCTCTTGAGTTGAGTTTTGTTGAGAGTATGGGTTCATGTTTCATTCACATGAACCCAAGATGAAATTTCTTGTTATAAATGTCTTGAGGTTGAGATGGATAGTTGTGTGTATATATGTATTGATTGGAATAAAAAAAATGAATTGGTTAGTTAAGAATGTCCCTTTACTTCTATAAAATGAACATAGGACAAAACAAATAAGGATTTTAGAGTAAATATTTGATGATGATGTAAATGATAATATATGAGGATGATGTGATGATGATGTTTTGATGACGATGTGAGGGATGACGTGAATGGTGCTTATTTAATATGTGTAGAATGATTGATGAAGAGGTATATTGATGAGGATGTTATGTGATGAAGTGGATTGGAGTCTAATGTGATTTTGTGGTATATGATGTGCATAATTTGAGTTGATTGGAGTCTTAGGAATATTTTAAAAATAAATTATCTCTTGAGGAGGAGCTTTAAATAAAGTATTTGTGAACCCTTTTGCATAACCTATTTATACACTATTATGAGTCTAAGGAATTATTAGTTTCATCTTTGATTTAGAAAGGAGTTTAAGTATGAGTTGAGTATGAAGAGCCTTTGAATGAGTTGAGTATCTTTACATTAAAGTATTTATTTTGAGTTTGAGTTGAGGAGTTGAAATTATATTTTGATGTACATAACATTTTCTACATTCATTGAGTCGAGATTGTATAAATTTTTAAAGAGAAGAGTTTGATGATTTGAAATGAGTCGATTTGAAAGAAGGTCCAATGAGACTTGTCATTATGAGTTAATTGAGTTGAAATGAGAACAGAGTTGATGAGGTGGCAATGTTCCACATGAAACTAGCCGTGAGGGCTTGTTTGAGATGATTGAAGGAGTTTTATGAGCATGGAGTCATGGGAGGAGTATCGAGCACCGAATTGAGCAAGAGTACAGTCCATACTCGAACCCAATACCTGTGTTGCCAAACGTAGGGGGGATTGAACCGTTAAGTCGGATGCTTCCCCGAGAGATATGTCCTGACATTATAGGACTTGGTTGGATTGGATCCATGAGGTTCGTCGTTCATGCCCTGGCAAGGTATGAACGGGCGTGGCAACGACGTCGTTTCGTTGTACCTTCACTGGCTCATAAGTGTTGGTTGTCGGTTAAGAGAAACTCCCATTTAGGTCTTGATAGTGCTCTGAGTCAGTTGAGTTGAGTGAGTTGCTATATGCTTATGAGTTAGTCCTGTCTAAACTATTTCTTGTTAGACTTAGGACACTTGAGTGAGTTGTTACATATTTATTGAGTTGAGTCCTTTGAGTTGAATTGTAAAACGTCGCATAATTTAATTTGCATATTTACTGAGTTGAGTCCCTTGAGCTGATTGTTGAGTTGAATGTTAAGTTGATTGTATACGGTCGGATTGGAGTAGATGAATTGTGATTGGATTGAATAGGATGGTATGTGACTAGATTGGATTTGATTATTGAGTTGATCGTTGAGTTGAGTGTATATAATCGGATTGTACATGATTGAAAGGGATCGAATTGTAAATGATTTGATTTAACTGTATTATACATAATTGGATTGGATTGTATGGTATATGATTGGTCTCTGTCTAAACTGTATCCTTACTTTAGACTTATGATGCCTTGTTGAGTCTCTCTTATCTTTCAATTTGAGATATTTGGACCGCTGCTATTCTTCCTTGAGGTATGTTCCATTCTGCCATTTTACATACCAGTACATTCCATGTACTGACGCCATTTGGCCTGCATCGTTTCATGATGCAGAGACAGGTTTAAGAGATCTTCAATAGGAGCATCATTGGGGATCTATTCGCACTCAGCGTAGTGGTGAGTCGAGTCCTCCCCTACATTCGGAGGACACCGTCTGTGTATTCTTGCATCGAGTTAGCCCTTTTCATTTTGATTTGAGGTAGCCATGAACATGTCATTGGCACCAATTAGATAGTAGTGATAGAGGCTTCATAGACTAGATAGTGATGAGTCGACTGAGTTATTCTTGTTAAACTATTTTTAAATGACAAATATTTTAGTTGATCTGTCGGCCCATGACCTTTATTCTTTGAATTGAATGGATGATTTGAGTTGCCCGCTAAATTATTCTTTACTTTTAAACTTTCCGCTGAATGAATGAATGAACGGATGTGTGATTAGGCTATGTGGTTCGCTTGGGAGCCAGAAATGGTTTTTGAGTGCCGGTTACGTCTAGGGTACCCTCCCGGGGCGTGACAATATGCATATTATTTACGTTGGTTATTAACATTAAATCTTCCATATAAAGTTTCACTTACTTCTTATCTTGGTCGTGCTATAAATAAAAATGAATATTTAACTGTTACTTGTCATTAGATAGATAATGATTTTATTATGCAAAAACATATTTTAGCATTTCAATATGATGAATACCGAAGAAATAATGCACAATTTATTTCTGATTCTATATTAATGGTTGCAAAATATTATGGTCTTGAACACAAAGTTTTATGTATTTCTTTTGATAATGTATCTAACAATACCGCTGCTATTAATTCCTTGAAAATTGAGTTTTTCCCCCCTTTAGATGATATTTTTTATATTAGATGTGTTTTTCATATATATAATTTAATTGTTAAATATGGACTTTATTTTTTTGAGCAAACAATTAAAAAAATTAGACATGTAGTTGGTTTTATTCAAGAAAATAATAGAAAAGCTAGACTTAAAGAATTTAAAAGAAAATGCGAGGAAAATAACCTTAGACCTAGATTAATGCCCGAAGAAATTGAGACCAGGTAGAATTCGACTTATGATTTTTTAAAGACTTGTAATATTTATAAAACCCTATGACTACAACATTTAATCAATATGCATATAAATTTTTTGAAGTCATGCTGGAAGAATTTAATTGGACTAAAATTAATGATCGTGTTGTGTTTTTAGAAAAATTTGATTTGGCTACTCTTGAATTTTTCGGTGCTTATTATCCTAATATTTCTAATATTTTAGCTTATTTAGCCAAAATTTCTGTATTGCTTATGGAATATAAAAAGAAAGTTGATTACAAAGATGCTGTTGTTGAAATGATAGAAAAATTTAAAAAATATCTTTTTCCTATTCCTCTTATTTATTTAATTGGTGTTATGTTAAATCCGTATATGAAATTTAATACTATGTCTGAATGTGTTCGCCTTATATATACTTCTATAGAAATTGAAAAAGATGAAGATCCTACTATATTTAAGGCGATGGGTGATACAAGTGATCATATTCAAACATTATTATCGATTTACTTGATAATGCTACCCCTAGTTATACTATTCCTTTATCTCGTCCTTCTGACGAACTATCATCGTCTAAAATGCAGGCACATGGTATGTCTACCCATGATTTTTTTAATTTATCTATTTGGAATAGAATACAGCCTACATCACGATGGAGCATAGATCGAGAAGAGCTTAATTATTATTTGAGACAGGCTCCAGAAACCTATGATGAATATAGTGTCACTACACTGGAATGGTGAAAGAACAATAAAAAATAATATCCAGTATTATCAACAATGGCTAGGGATGTGTGCTAAATATTCCAATGTCAACTATTTCATCGGAGAGCACATTTAGTCAAGGAAGACAGCAGATTAGAGACAATCGACACTCTTTGGGGAGTAATGCTATTAATGTTTTAGTTTGCCTCAGAGATTGAATTAAATCAGAGCATAGGAATAAAGGAAGAGTAGAAGATACGAAAGAAGACGAAGAACTTGAAGAAATAATGTCAATTGGAGATCATTCGGCACAAGCTAATCAATTTCTGTTAATGTTAATACAGATGAATTGGAGAAAATAATTCGAAATATGTAGAAGTCAAATATTAATTTGTATTTTTTGAATTTTGTCAATATATTAATAAAGTCAAAGTCTTTGCATTTCTTATTTTTTTTCCATACAAAATTTGCATGATTCAATTAAATAATTATTTTTACTTTACATAATCATCTAAGGAAAATTAAATCTGTAGTCACTATAAGATTTCAATACTTGAAAAAGTATTATTATTATAATAAATAGTATATTATAAGTATATTTGTTATACATCGTAAGTATATATAATAAATAATGTAAGTAATAGATTGTATATTGTGGGTATATTAGATATACACTGTTAGTATATATAATATATAACATAAGTATATTATTATAATAGATAGTATATTGTGATTATATTAGATATACATTGTAAGTATATATAATGTAAGTATATCACTATAATAGATAGTATAATGTTAGTATACTTGATATCAAATATTGTGACTGTCAAATCTTTGACATTTATGACTGCCTAATCTTTGACAAAAAAAGAAAATTTAAGCCAAAATAACAAAGCCACATTACATAGTATTTGTTATTTATTAATTATAAAATGTATCTTTTACCTAAAATCTCATTGTGAATCAGTCCAATTACAACTTATCCCTACTATTTCCAATA
This sequence comes from Solanum dulcamara, assembly GCF_947179165.1. NCBI lineage: Eukaryota > Viridiplantae > Streptophyta > Magnoliopsida > Solanales > Solanaceae > Solanum > Solanum dulcamara. The sequence goes on along the minus strand of NC_077243.1, from coordinate 18,381,116 downwards.
TTACTCGAAATCCCTCTTTTTTCTTCACTTTCGGATAGATAAGGGGTCTTCATGATACATAAGTAGCTGATACGAAGCATTAGTTACAATAGAGGTTTTTTATGGAAAGAAAAAGTTAAATAATTTAAAATTTCTTATTTCAAGCAATCATGTATTAGAAGCAGTTAATTACTCACATCAATTCAGTCCCTCATTTGTCGTAACAGCTTGAGTGAATTCAAAATTGTAAAAAGCAGAGCATCAAAAATCCTTCAATTTTGGTTCAAATTTTTTTGAGAAATTTGAGAAGATACATAATGAATATCTCGATTTTGCTGAGATATGAGAATCTAAAGTGAGGTATGAACGATACAAAAGTGATGGAATCGTTGTTGGCGAAAATATTTGTTTCATGAATTTGAAATCTGGTCTTCTTCTTCAATTTTAATTTCTAAAAAAGGTAATAGAATTTATCCCTCTCTGTATTTTTGTTGAACTTCTTCTTTTTCTTCTTCAATTTTCGATTGGTTTTCTTCCTAAATTTTGTGTTCTTCATCTCTAATTTCTAATACATATGAATTTTGGTCCGTCTTTTAGTATTGGTCTTACCCAATTAAATTCTCAACAAACAAAAATTTATTTCTCCTAGATCTGATTCAAGTGGTGATGATTTTGATGAAATTAGATCCAAACACCGCAATGATCCTTTAGTTATGGAGAAATTGCGTGAAGAGTATTTAGCGAAGGACCATGATATAAAATTAAAATCTCCAGTTGCACAACCCCAAAAAAAAAATTAAAAAAAAGCTGAAAGTGTTACAACACGCCCTTCTCTGCCCAAGGTATACATTTTCTAATGTATCTTGTGATTTTAATTTTAAATTCCATGAATAATCATTACATTGCAATGTATCATGTTTATAAATCTTTCTTGATACATAATCCTAATTCATTGATACAAAATTTAGCATGCATCATGTTCGCATTTGTATTGTTGATACATAACTAACTGTGTTATTAATATTCTGACTGACTGTATCATATCATGACACATAATTTTTTTGTTTATAATGTTAATTGTTGGTTTTGTTCATGATTCATTAATCATCAGTGAACATTTCAATGTGGATACATTACTTACCAATGTATGTCATGGTTAAGAAATAATAGATACATTTAAAGTTATATCTGTTAGATTACTTTTTGATATTTTATTCATTATACAACATGACTTTATGTATCTAGTACATTTAAATAGATTTTCCTGATTTTATGTACATTTCAAATTCTATCTGTGTGAATATCTCTTAATTTTTTATTCATGATATAAAAGAGTCAGTATGTATCGGATAGAATAATTCTGCACATTTTTTATTCATGATACATTTGAATTCTTATGTCTTGCCACCAAGATGCAAGAGGATGCCTGGAAGACCAAGAAAAGAAAGAAAGAAGAACTATGGTGAGAAGTTAAGTATGAGTACAAACTGTTGTGAACGTTGTGGACATGAAGGCCACAACAAAAGAACTTGTAACATATTTTCCAAAGAGAAGTGATACTTTGATTTTTCTAGATACATTCAACTTGAATTTGAATAAATGTCATTTAATCGTTTTAAATAAAAATGTGTATTGTTTTTTAGATTATTGAGAAATTCTATATATATTGGTCAATTATTTGTGTATCTAGTACTTTCTTTAAATTGGAGTACTTGTTATTTGAAGTTTTAGAAAATGATACATATAATTTTGGGGAGAAAAAAGCAATGATGTATTATTTTATTGGTTATATTTTATATTATGTATAAGAGATTTAATTGGTAAAGAGCAAAATATTTTGATACATTTTATTTGAGTATTCATTATTTTAATTACATGTGTTTGTGTATGAGTTATTTTTCTTGAGTCTCATTTCAATAAGCATCATTTATAACTCATACACGGATGGTATAGATTTATTTTGAAATGTATCAGCTACATTAGTTTGTTTATCAAATGATAAATAGATATTAATTATTTTTTTAAAATCTGATAAATAAGATGTATCAATTTTCATTATAATGTACCTGTTGTTTAAGTGGTATATGATCTTAGTTAGCAAAAGAAATATATTCAATAAGGATATTTCAGATGATATATGTCAATGATATCTGATTGGTATGCATCTAATACAAGAGATATGTAAGATGTATCAATATTCAGGATAATATCACTGGTACTTAATTGGTAATATAACCAATCATGTATAATATGCAGATAATACATGCTAATGATAACTAATCATGTATCATATTCGGATGATACATGCTAATAATGCATCAAATGTGATGTATCTGATAACAAAGTTGATGTTATGTATCATAATTTTAATAAAAATATGTTATTTTAGAAGGTGACAAACTGAAATTTAATAACACCTGATAAGTAGTTGTAGATAAAAATGTTAAAAACAAAAATAGTTCAAACAATTTTACAATAGTACTTATCCAACAATTATTTTTTTTAGAAACACTACTATTTCAGTGTTATATCCAAAGCACCTATATTTTACTACTATCAAATTCACAGCTACATGAATACTACTCAACATCAATCATTGCTTCTTGAGCATGAAAGATGAATTCACCCTTAGGCTTTGGTGGATCGTCATTTTCACTAACACAACTCTCCTTTGCCTTTCAACATCTATATTTTCATAAGAGAGGCGTATCTTGAATGGAGGTAATCGGCCTGTAGTCCAGTAGATGGGATAGAAACTCCATCACTGAAATATTCAGCGATAGCGGTCAAAAAAGCACCACGATCTTTGCAACACATAATTAAACAACATTAAGAAAAAAGAAAGACAAATAAAGAATTAAATATACATAGTGAATTTATGTATCAAATACATGATCAACACCTTATGTATCATAAACATAGTAAAAAGCAGTAAAGAATGGATCCTAAACATCACAAAAATCATAAAAACTTATGTATCAGAACAATTTATGTATCAAGCATTAAACCTTATGTATCCATTACATGATCAGTAAAGATACATAGTGAATAAAGATACATAGTGAACACCTCATGTGTCATAAACATCATTAAATCATATAAAATTGATTCCTGAACATAACAAAAATAAGAAAAATTTATGTATCATGACTAGTACGTTATGTATTATGAACACAGAAACACACAGTGAATACTTATGTACCACAAACATATAAACAATAAGCATTGCATGACCCTATGTATCATCGACATTAAAAATACAAATAAATGTATCTGATACATTTAGTCTATGTCAGATATGGTTATGTATCATTAGAAAATTTCAGATTGATACATTGTAATGTATTCGAGAATATGAGATTTAAGGAGAAAAATTATAATATGCATTGAAATAACTGATACCTTTGAAAGAGTAGAGCGTGTTGTAACACCTTCAAAAAAAAATTCTGCTTCTTGGGTGGGTTGTTGAACTAGAGATATTGACTTTTCTACTGGAGATTTTGATTTTGCACGTAATGTAGCCATAGATAAGGAATCGTTATGAAATTTGAATCTAATCTCCGTATAACCTTTCCCAGAAGAATCAGACCCCGGTGAAACAAATATTCCTTGATGGTGCAATGTATCACACACATTAGAATCTACTAATTGTGTAGAAGATACATTATTGGTAATGAACAAAATAAATCTAGCATGTAGAATTAAGTGTATCTTTAAACTTATATATGAAAATGTGTATCATTTTAATGTAGTTGATACAATATATGGTGTTATGTATCATATGCTAAAAAGCTCATCTGTAAAAATATATCAGATACAAATCAAAAATCAAAAATTCAACAACATGTAGTAATTAAGATAAACGGAATCAAATTTATAAACATTATGCATTCATAGAAGTTTCAAGCAGGACTTCTTCAAAATATTGGCTACTAGATACAAAACTAATGAATGAATCAACTAGTAAAAACAAAATTATAGATCACTAATGGTGACATAACTACTCTACATCAACCAAATCCTCACGAGTTGGGGGGACGAAATCACTCTTAGGCTTTGGTGGATCGTCGTTTTCACTGACATATCTTTTCTTTGCCTTTTCAATAGTATATTTCCATAAAAATGATGTGTATCAAGCACAAAGGTAGTCAACTTGGAGTCCAGTAGATGAAATCTGAATTCTCACAAGCTGTCACTTTCTTGTTGAGTAATGACTTGGACATATTCAACATGAAAAGCGTGTTATGATACAAGCAAGCTTATATAAGACTTATATATCATGATATTAGATATAATAATTAAAGGCCTTGGGTTATAAGTTGTACCAAACCTAAATGAGTGAGTGGGATTTTTTGATAACATATTTCATACCCTGCATTAACAACACAAGAATAAATACTTAATAAATTATATATACATAGAAATAGGAGAAAAAACATTGAATACTAAAAATCATCTTAAGTGTAATTGATACATAATAATATACTGATACATACATATATAACTGATTGAAACTACAAATTATTAGTCATGGTATGAATGATATATTAGTATGAGAATGATAGATTTGAATACAATTGATATATTAGATGTATCCTGATACATTGTATATATTTTGGTAAAAGACAATATGATTGTTACACTAAATATGTATTGATACAATAGTTTAAGACTGATACATTGAATATAGAATGATACATTGGATTGTTTTTGATACATTTGCATAAGTCTTGATACTTTATATTTAGAACAAAGTTAATAAGATTCATGATAAGAAAACAGGTACTAATACACTGGTTTGATGATGATACATTGGATTAAGACTCATAATAACAAAATAAATCTATTATTCGTGACACATCATATTTAAAACAACAATAAAAAGATACATAACAAAAAATTGAGCCTTTTGAAGCTTTGGGCGGGTAGTTACAGAAATAACTTTTTTTTCTCTTTTCTTAAAACTTTTTCAAAAGGTTCATTAACTTCCGTCCCAGAATTCGAAGATTGAACATTCTTTCTCTTTGTCATTGCAGATTCGTTGTCCCTAATAAATTGTTCCTTGGAATGGACCTATTTTCTTGAAACCCATGAACATTAACATCAGAAACAAATGATATTATAGCTAGATTATTTTGAGAAATTAGTTGGATAAGTTCCAATACTAAATGATGGACCATTTTCCATAGTTATCAGTAAACTTAAGATGATTTTGAATCAAAATTTTTGAACATTAAACAATTGAAATTGAAAATAACAACTGAAAAACAAGACTTGAACCCTTAGATAACTAAAAGCTATGAAAATAGAGAGAGAATGCAGTTGAGAATCAAAAGGAGACGATAGATTGTAACCTCTAACTCGTGTGAGTGATTTTAGGTGAGAAATTATGGATATGTTCAGTAAATTCCTTAAATATCTGGATCTTGAAAATCGAGAGAGAACGAGAGAAAATGATTTAGAGGAGAGAGAATGTTTTTTGAGTTATGTATCCGGAAGATGAAGAAAAAAACTGAAAATAAGGAATTTTGATAAAAAATTTAAACGGTTAGTACTTTTAGCAAATATGGTAAAAAAAATATATAGTTTGATAATTTTTCCTTATAAAATTCATATCGGGTAAATTTAAACATGTGAATCCAAACAAAAATAGAGTAGAAATAGAAATTCCGTGTCCACGCTGAGTATAGCGATGGAAGCAAGAAATATGCTTGCCATCCTCTTTTGTTATTCCCCAATATATTTACTACACCAGTCATCTACTTTAAATTATCATTTTAATTTACGTTCATATTTTATAAAATAATACTTACTAGAAACTATTTTGGGATAATATTTTAAAGCTAAAGCAGTTGAAATAAGACCAATCGTCCTGGCCTCTCACGTCTTTTTATTCAAACACATCATCAACCACTCATATGACTCCACGTGTCCGATATACCTTCCTCGGTTGCCTCAACTCTTCTCAGCTAAGGAAAGTAGCTTCTCTTGCCTAATCCGCCAATTCCTCATTTTTCTTCTTTCGTATACATTGACTAATATGCCCACGGTTCTAAGAAAAAACCAAGGTCATAAATGGAACTTAAAACAACCAAAACCAGTTAAATACTAAACAGCCATTTTTATACTTGTTTTGGGGAAAAATCATGGGATCGAGATTCGAGGTGGAGGTGAAGATATCATCAGCTAAGGATTTGAAGAACGTCAATTGGCGTTATGGCCGTCTCAAGCCATATGCTGTTGTTTGGGTTGACCCGAAAGGAAAATGCTCCACGAAAGTCGATGATAATGGTGATACTTCTCCTTCTTGGGATGAGAAGCTTGTGATTCCTTTGTATGCTCCGATCCAAGAGTCTACTCTGTATATAGACGTTGTTCACGCTAATGCAACTGAGGGTACAAAGCCTCTGATCGGTTCAGCTAAGCTTCCGCTCCGTGATGTTGTTGATACCGTCGGAATCGGAAACATGACGGAGCGTTCGCTTGATTTGAAGCGTCCTTCTGGTCGCCCGCATGGGAAGGTCAAAGTTGAGGTTACTGTTCGTGATCCACACTATCGTGCGCCGGATCCGTATTATGCGCCTCCTTACGGTGTTCCTCCACCAGCTGGATTAAGGGATTACCCGGCTCCGCCGCCGCAGCCTTACGGCGGATCATACGGTGCTCCTGCCCCTGCTTCTGCTTTTGGATCATACGGTTCTCCTGCTCCTGCTCCTTCTCCCTACGCTGCTCCGCCGGCAGGTTATCCGTACAACGCAGCTCCGGCTCCGGCTACGGGTTATGGTCAACAACCAGGTTATGGTGCCGCTCTTACTCCTGCGCCGGGTTATGGTCAACAACCAAGTTACGGTGCTCCTCCTCCTGCGCCGTACGGGCAGCAAGGTAGTTACGGACAGCCTGGTTACGGGCAGCAGGGAAGTTACGGATCGCAGGGTAGTTACGGGCAGCAGGGAAGCTACGGGTCGCAGCAAGCAGGGTATGGGTACGAAGATAAGAAGAAGGGGAAGTTCGGAGGAATGGGGCTGGGAGCGGGATTGGCTGTGGGTGCGGTTGCAGGTGCACTGGGTGGATTAGCAATATCGGAAGGGATTGATCACATAGAGGATAACATCGCCGATAAGGCGGCGGAGAAGGTTGAGGATGATCTCGACGATGGCGATTATGATGACGATGATTACTAGAAAAATTACCAACCAATCCTTGATCTACCTAACTTGGATTCGCATTTTCTAAGAGATCCTCGTGTCAAATTATCCTAAAAGATTTTAATAAAAACAAGGTACTTCAATGTCCAAGCAAAAACTAGTAAACTTTATGCTTTTAATTGTTGTTCGATGTAATACGTTTTTGGAGTATTGATCACAGAACATGTAATGGATGCACGTTTTTGCTATAATTTCAATGTCTTGTGTCCAAAATTTCATGACTCATAAGAATTTAAATAATTAGAGTCTAATGTGGAAGCTAGTAAAACAAAATTTTGATAGACTATAATTAAGAGGACAAATAAAAAATATATTAAAAGAGAAACAAATATTTAATAATTATTCGATCAATCGATTTACATTAAAATTTAATTAATTTAATATATATATATATATATATATATATATAACTACGTCATATCAATAGAAATAATCTCACATAATTATGGAGAAAAAAAGAGAAATAGAAGTAACTTAACAATTTATAACGAGATCAATAATAGCTATTGATTGTTAAGGTCATATTTTAGTGACCAAACAATCCCAAAGCTTTACCGCATTCCTTTGTAACCGATAAATTAAAGACCATTGAGGTGCATTTAATGAAACCGTAACGCTAACACATGACTAAAACCTTCGTTTAGCCATGAAAAATTGTGGATGTTTGAAAAAACTATTTTTTATTTGCAAAAGAAAAAATCACATTTATTTGTCATGCTTTACTTTATCAAGAGTTAAATTATTTGAGTTTTGAGTCTTTGATCAATTAAGATATATTTTTTCGTTGTACTAATATGAGAGATTGTAATTTATAGTATTTTTTATATTGTATTAAGGAAAATTTAAGTTTTAAAATATTGAGTTTATCTAATTCAATTTAGCTTTAAACATTAGTTAAATTGATTTTCATAAAATAAAATGTGATAAGTAAAAGTGAACGGAGGGAGCATGTTCGGCCATAAATATAAATTAGTTGTTGAAAGATTATTTCTTTTTTTAAAAAAAACTTGTGAATATAAATGATATCATTAAAAGTAATAAACAGTTTAAAGTCACATTAATTTTTAACAACAAAAATATGAAAATATTTTCTAGGACATACTAACAATGAAAGTGTGTCACATAAATTAATACGTATGAAATAATTATTTTACGTCCCTGTAAAGACACTAAAAGCATCATGTTTTTCTTCTAGCTAACAACAACAACATCACATATTCAGTGTAATTTCATAAATAAGATCTTGGAAAATCGTGTGTTGTATGCAATTTTATCCCTACCTTACGAATAACATAAGGATGTTGTTTCTGATAGATCATTTTCCTTCTAGCTAATACTCTTAGTTTCTTTTATTTCTCTTCCTAATTTGTAGTAAAAGAGTTCCTAGTTTATAGGTACGGATGGAAGAGAATTATTACAACTCTCATCTACCCCTCTCTTTACTCCTTAGTTGAACTTCTTACTTATGTGATGGTATTGAAATCGAGTTGATAAAAAGCATTGAAAGTCTTCCGTATGTTCTATCATCCCTCCAGTGTCCCAACCATACTTTTCTCTCTTTTGGATTTTGAAATAATAATTTTGATATGTGATAGCTACTTATACATGCCAAAGAGACTTAAATTTCTTCCCTTACCCTCACATGCATTGGTGCCAAGACTTACTAATTACATCTTAGGAATACGTCACTATGAGATCATTGTCCTACTCTGGGGTAGCTCTGAAGGTGATGAGTTCACCATTAATGAACTGTTTAGAGAGTTTAGAAGAAGAGAAAGAAGATCAGATTGTATTCATTAATATTGTGCTTACACCTATATATAAAGAGATAGAGTGAGTGACTAGTTAACTACTTCTAACAACTTTTGTAACTAGCTAACGAAATATTTTAACTAACTAACCGATTATCTTCAACACTCACCATAAAGTTAGGTACACTAAAGATGTTAATATGCCTAACTTGGACAAAGATAATGAAGTTGGACTTTGTACAGTGCCTTTGTGAGAATATCAACTGGTTGTTGTTTGGTAGAAATATACTGAGCTTTCATTTTTCTTTGTTGAATCTTTTCCCTAATGAAGTGACAATCTATCTCTATGTGTTTTTCTCTCTCATGGAAAACTGGATTAGCTGCAAACTGTAAGGCTGATTTACTATAATTGAAGATTGAACTGGAAGTGATATGTTGACTTCTAGTTCTAATAGTAGGCTGAGTTGCCAAGTTAGTTTATCTACAGTAGAGGCTAAGCTTTTATACTCTACCTCAATAGAACTCCAGAAAATCGTTGGTTGTTTCTTGGATTTCCAAGATATCATAGTCTCTTAGTTTGATCACAAAATCTGTAACAGAATTTCTGGTGTGAGCACATGCTGCCCAATTAGCATCACAGAAAGCTGTCATGCTATCAGTATCTTTACTAGAGAGTGAAACCCTTTGTCCTGGTTGTGTTTTATGTATCTAACAATCCTTAAGACTGCATCCATGTGTGACTTCTTTGGCTACTACATAAATTAACTCTGTGTTTCAACACTGTATGCAATGTCTGGTGTGACTGTGAGATATAGTAGTTTACCTATTAACCTTTGATAGGCATATCTATCAGTTAGTAATTTGTTCTTATTTGTATCAAAAGTGTTCTTACTTATATGCTCATCATACTCTTTTGTGGTACATTTGTTGTTTGCATTTATGGGTGAAGTTGCTGGTTTAGCTGCTGCAAGACCAAGCTCAGAAATCAATTTTAGGGAGTACTTTTTTTGGTGCATGAGTATGCCCTGATTGAACCTTGCAAACTCTGTTCCAAGAAACTATTTTAGATCACCAAGGTCCTTTATTTTGAACACCTGTTGTAGTGCCTATTTTGTCTTTTGAATCAACGTTAAGTTGTCCCAAGTCACTAGCATATCATCCAAATAGATGAGTATGATTAAAGTCCCATCTTCTGACTTCTTCTGGAATATGGAGTGACCATGTTTGCTCTGTTTGAACTTTAGTTTGATGAAAGCCTCTGTTAACTTCGCATTTCATTGTCTAGGTGCTTGGTTCAAGCCATACAGGAATTTGATGAGTCTGCATACAGGTTTAGTCTCCCATCGACGTATAAATCCCTATGGCAATTGTATATAAATCTCATCAAATAGATCACCTTGTGAAAAGGCATTCTAGACATCCATTTGATGAATGTGTTATTGTTTAGCAGATGTTATAGCCAGGACAGTCCTTAAAGTTACCATCTTGCTACAGAAGAAAAAGTCTCCTCATAGTCAATACTCTCTTGTTGGCTATATTCTTTGGCCACTAACCTTGCCTTGAACCTTTTATTTCCCCAGAAGCTTTGTACTTGATCTTGTATATTCATTAGCAACCTATTGATTTCTTGTCATCTGGTAAGCTCACAATGTCTCAAGTGTGATTGCTTTGTAGTGCTTCTATCTCTACCTGCACAGCTTCAACCCATTTGGGATATTTTACAGCTTTTGCATAGGCTTTAGGTTCTGTTATAGAAGAAAATATAGATAGGTAAGCTTGATATTTAAGAAAGATATTATCATAGGTAATATAATCAAAAATAGGATAAGGTGTGTCCTGATGACAAAGAGTCAATGAGATGAAGTCTTTCATCCACAGAGAAGGTTGTTTATCTCTGCTTGATTTTCTAATAGCTTGTACTTGCATCTGAGTTGGTGGAGATACATGTTGTGCATGCCGGAGTTGTTCATGTCCATGTGGTCTAGGCTCAGATTGATGTGTTATATCAGTAAGAGTTGCATTGTATCTATCATTAGATTCTATGCCAGTAGCATCAAATGCATTGAACACGTCATTGGGAACTACTTCTGTGGATATGATGTCTGCATCTATATTTTCTGTACTACAATTCTCAACCATATCTGAGTTAGTGTGAAGTAGTTCATATGATACATTGTCCAGTTGCTGAAATATTGGTGTGTACAGAGTTTGTCTTAAAGGGAAACTCAGTCTCTTTGAATATTACATCTCTATTCACAAAAAAGGCTTATTAATCAGATCATACAACAAACATCTTTTTTGTACTTCAGAATACCCCATAAACACTCCAGTTTTAGTCCTAGGTTGTAGTTTATCAGTTTGATTCACTATTTTAGCATAATACAAACACCCTAATACTTTCATATGAAGAGAGGGTTGTCTGTTAAACACCTTTTCATAAGGTAAAATGCCAATAATGGAGGAAGGTAATCTGTTAGGGGTGACAAATGGTTGGATTTGATTGGATTTGGATGAATTGAATCTAAATTGAGTCAAAATGGATCGGACCAAAATGGATTGGGTTACAATCTACCATATAAAATAGAAAAAATTACTTGAGTGAGTACTTTTTAATAAATAATTATTAATCTTAGCAATACTCTCTATTTATTACTATTTATAGGAATACATAACAATATTATGATAAATCCGCATTATGTATTAAAAGTGAATTATGCATGTGATATAAATGTATTATAAGTGTTTTTAAAATATATTATGCTTGCTTAGTAAGAAATTAATACAATATATTATAAGTGTATTAAAGTGCGTGATAAATGCATTAGTAATCAATAAAATTTGTATTATAGATGTTTTATAAATTGTTCTCTATAATATTTATTAAAACTGTATTATAAATATATTATAAGTGTTTATTGAAAATAAAAATATTATTGTTATAAATAGTAAATATTTTCTCAATATAGTATATCTATGTAAGTTTTCCTATAAAATATTGGTAAATATGGATTTGGTCAAATATGATTTGGGTAAAAATCATCTGACCCACTTTAATCTCCTAAAGCCAAAAGAAATTATATCAAACCAAAATTTCTATTGCTCTAACCCCTACTACCCCCAACCCACCCCTAAATTATTATTTTTTAAGCAATTAATTTTTCATACAAAAATAATAATAAAAAATCTTCTTCCCCGTAACCCTCACCCCCACTCCTCACCCACCCACCAACCAACCAAAATTTTTGCCCACCTCCTATCTCCACCATCCCAATTTTTTTTTTAAAAAAATTGCCCCCCCCCCCCCCAACCCCCCCCCCCCTTACTCGGACTCCCTACCACCCCACCACAATTTTCTTTTTTAAGTTAAAATAATTTCAACAAAAAATATAAATTCCCTCTCTCCACGCTACCTCCCTACCAAATCCCCTATCCCCACCCCACCCCAACCAAACTTTTTTTTAAAAAAATAAAAAATTAAAACTTTTGCCCCCCCCCCTCCCTCCGCCCAACCAATTTTTTTAAAAAGAATTTTTTTTGCCTCCGCCCCCACGCACCCTCCACCCTACCCTAACCCATCCCAATTTTCTTTTTTTTAAAAAAAATAATAAATATTTTTAGTGCAATTAGAAATTTTTATTATAAGTGGATGATCTAAGGGTTTATATGAATATCTATATTTTACTCATTTTGCCCATATTTGTATGAGCTTTTGAAATTGGTCAATCCATATTTACCCATTTAAAAAATTTGAATGATCTAAAAAAAATAAAACAAACATTACAAAATATTTTTTTTAAAAAAACATATAATAATCCCATTATTGCTAAAATGACCCCCCTCGATTTTTTGGTCCTTAAGGCAAGGGCCTCATATTTCAAAGAGTAGAGCCGCCGGCCCTTCACTCCCTCTTAATTAAGAAAAGAATATACTTAATAATGTTGTTAACATGGCTCCAATTATATATTAGGTATTATAAAACAAACTAACTTAGCAAATTAATAAAAATGAGAAATAATAAGAAATAGTAAGAGAAAAGGAGAGAAAAATCAGAAAATTCAGTGTGTCTTCATTTACACAACACAGATAATTATTTATAGCCAATACAAAGTAGAAAAACGTAGAAAAAGTGGGGAATAAAGTTGGGGGATAATAGTTAGTGGAAATAAAAAGTGGAGATGGGACATCCACTTGTGCAACATTAGGATCATTGTCCCACTTAATCATCTTCAAACAGGATTAGAATACATTATTATTGTGGTTGATATTGAAGCTAGTTGCCTTGTAAGAGTTATCAAGAGTAAATGTAGGGAAATTAGTGGGCAATGGTTAATCCCTTGCAGTGTAAGTTCCCTAATAAGATCTTAGACGTACAGATAGTTATTCTCTTGTCTTCAAAGCTAATTAAAAAAAGAAGCATATATTATATATATCACTTAGCATTTAATCATTATAAGAGATGCCCCAAACGTGTACTCTGCTCTCTCCTTCACCTTTTGGAATTATCAATCTCTCTTTTATTTAAAGTGCTGCTTCATCTCTCATATTTGAATAGTTACTTGTAAAATCTTCTTTTTTGAGTTTTCGATAGACAGGACTAAGAAGAAGTATGAAGATAAAATTTCGTCCAGTATTGAGAAAATATATTGCATGGAACGGTAAGCTTAATTCCTATATATATGTTCAGTTTAATTACTTGATTTCTTTGATTCATAATATTCAATTTTGAAAAGAAAGCGAAGCTTAGGTCATTTTACGCAAAACAAGATTATTCCGAAATCATAATCAGAATATATAATCTTGAACTCTATATGAAGTGGCTAATATCTTAATTTTAGAGGCATACATTTATGTTATTTTAGTTAATATAATCATAACAAAATGTTGCGTAAATTTAATCTAAAATTTTGATGTTGAAATAACTCTCTAAAAACAAGAGAAGCACGTTTTTGGCATTTTACAAGTCGGGACAAAAGTGTCAAAAATAATATATTGGCCAGCAACTCATCTGATAATATTTACTTTCTGGTCCCCCTGGGACTATATAATATGTCCAAAAGCACGTGTTTTGTGTTATACAGTACAATCATTCATATTGAATTGGATTTTTAAAAAATATATATATTTGTTTGATATATTAACTTTTTAAAAAATATATAAAAAATTATTTTAAAAACCGTGGATCCCCTTCTTAAAAAACTTTTAATTTCTCTTTCTCTTTATTTTGTTGTGTTACCCAATATACCTCTTCATTCTTCGTCCATCTTCATCTCCATTTCTATTCACTATTTTCACTTTGCTGTTTTTTTAGTAATAAGTAAAATTCAAAATGAACACCATATTATTAACGTCGATTTTACAAATGTAAGTTGAGTGACCCATTTTGATTTTTTTTTTTTAATATCAACCTTCTTATATAACATTCATTTTTCAATTAAGTTGTCAAGAAAATGGGTCCACATTTTAAATTTTGATTTTAAAAATTGCATTTTAAATTAATTAATTAGTGTAAATTAATTTTTAAAAAGTGTTAAAGAAAAAATGGTGAATAAACTAAAAGATATAAATAAAATAAATTACGTGATATTGACATGATTATGTTGTGGCGCTTACATGACTATGATGTGGTAGATGAGAGTGGTATTATAGTCTCATGATGATATATAATTCACTTGAAAGTTGTTAAGAAGAGTATTTAAATGTCCGTGTAATTAAAGTGATAAAGTAAATTTTGCTGTCAAATTTAGATGAAATTTGATGTATTTTCTCTTTTTTTAATTAAGTGTATACCTTATTGATTATACAGTTGCATATCATCTAAAACTTATAAAATATATAAGTTTAAGATTATTTTTTATTGTGGCCTTGTTGGGATGTTGTATAGTGTTCGAAACTTTTAAATTTAAGATGGATTACTTATAAATTATTTGGGCTTTATTAGGATGTTGTATAGTGTTCAAAGCTTGTTTTTGTTTGCATGCAGAGGCCCAAGATACTAAACCGGCCCAAACGGAAATGGACCTCCGAGAGGAATATGCCCATGCCTTTCGGACCGAATCCTACGCGGACTTCTGGACACGTGTTCTTGCTTTATCCGAAAAGATTTCTTCCCCGACCAAAATTGTTGGCTCTACTTCAGCTGCTCGGCTTCCCTCTTACCGCCTTTTCGTGGAGCATCTTTTGGATCCGGATCAACCCACCGTAACTCGGATTCTGGGTTTGATCCAAACCCAGAAAGAAACCCAATCTCTACTATCTCAATACTTCTCACAAACAGCTGAAGCTTCTGTACTTTGTAGTGTATTACTAAAAGACGTGCAACGTACACGTTCCAGATATAAATCACTTAAATCCTCCCTAGATTCTCTTCAAAAAATACCACACTCACCTAAAAAACACATGCCCAAAATCCTGACCCGATTAACTAAATTCTGTAACTCACTTAACCCGCTTGTTTCATCAACATCTTCTCCCCTCCGATTTAAAACCGTTCAAGCCAACTGCTCGCAATTACTAAAACGGATCGAGCTTAAGCGCGATAAGACCAAAGCGAAACTCCGATTAATAAACAAATTCAAACGTGGCTCAGCCATATTTGTCATGGCTTTAACAATCTCGCTCACCGTCATTGTAGCGACTCATGCACTAGCCTTGCTAGTTGCGGCTCCAACGGTAATGATGGCTTCATTCCAGCTGATGTCGACTAAGAAGCTGGCTAGCTGGTCGGCTCAGCTGGACATAGCCGCGAAAGGTACTTACATATTGATTAGAGACTTGGACACTATAAGTCGACTAGTAGGTCGGCTAAATGATGAGTTAGAAGACTTGCAAGCCATAGTTCGGTTTTGGCTCGAGAGAGGTGGAGACCCGCTTCAGCTTGAGCTACAAGCCAGTGGGGAAGTGGCTCGCCACCTGAAAAAGAATTATGCAAACTTTGTGGAGCAATTGGATGAATTAGAAGAACATCTGTACTTGTGTTTTATGACTATTAATAGGGCTAGAAACCTTGTTATTACCGAAATTATGAATTCGACTCCATATTTGTTAACCCAAATTAAAAAATAATGATGAAAATTGAATCAATTATTTAATTTCATGTTTATAGCAACTGTTGCTTGAATATTTCACTTTTCGATTCAAAGAATATTACAAAAAAAAGGTATCTTTTTAAGGAAAGAAAACAAAAGACTTATTTATATTTTTCTTTATTTAATGATATGGGCTTTTATGGGCAAGACATGGTGGATGTGAAAATTTATGACCACACCAAATACTGACATAGTTAAAAAAAAATGGGGAAATTATGCGACCTTATTACTATATTACACGTTTAGGGTATAGTTTAAAAATAATTACAGCTCACAGCAAATATAGATATTTATTTACACGGTATGGCAAATACATATATATACCAATTACATATATATATAATTTTTTGACAAAATATACATATACAATTCGACAGATATACATATACAATTCGCCTCTTGCTCGCTTCTCTCCTCCCTTTCTCGATATCGCTCGCCTCTCTCTTCCCTCTCTCGATATCGCTCGCCTCTCTCTTACCTCTCTTGATATAGCTTGCCTCTCTTCTCCTCTCTCTCAATCTCACCTTCCAGATATATAAATACATATGTATACCAATTACATATATATAATTCTTTGACAAAATATACATATATAATTCGACAGATATACATATACAATTCGCCTCTCGCTCGCCGCTCTCCTCCCTCTCTCGATCTCGCTCGCCTCTCTCCTCCCTCTCTTGATATCGCTCACCTCTCTCCTCCTCTCTCTCAATCTCGTCTGTCAGATATACAAATACATATGTATACTAATTACATATATACAATTTTTTAAAAAAAATATACATATATAATTCGACAGATATACATATACAATTCGCCTCTCGCTCGCCTCTCTCCTTCCTCTCTCGATCTCGCTCACCTTTCTTCTCCTCTCTCTCAATCTCGCTTGCAAGATATACAAATACATATGTATATCAGTATTTGTATATTTCGGTATACAAATAATTTATGGGTATAACGTTTGTATAATTCGCTACAACATTTGTATAATGACAAAATTTATGTTTGCCATTATAAGTAATTATGAAAACTATACCCATATAAAATAATTATGCTTAAAAGGTTTGTTATATCTGAAAATTTTCCTTAATAAAAAATTGCACATAATTAAGTTTGTCAGAGTTTAGTTGGGGTAGCTATGTGGATTAATGTGTTTGATCACTTTATTATTTCACATTATAATTGAATAGCCGACATTTTGGTTGTTTTATCAAATTAGTGATTTTTTTGTCACGTGAATATTATTTCAATCTTATTTATTGGAGTTGTGATAAAAAATTTAATAAGTCAATAAATATTTTAATAATAATTGACAAATATATAATCTATTAAATACATAATTATTAGGTCTTTAATGATAAAAGGCATTCGAACTAAATCAAATTTTAATAACTAAACACAAAAGTTAATATAAATTCTAAAAGATAGTACACATAATTGTTTGATTTTATAACTTACCGGTAATATACCATCTCAAATTCAACGAAAATGTAAGACTATAATATATCTTGAAATAGGAATATAAAAGAATAATTAAATTAATGCATTTCACTTGATAAAATAGGAATGATACAAGCTAAATTAAGCATTATTTAGAGTATGTAAAAATGAATGCACTTATATAATTTTAGGAGTATTAAATATTACAATGTGAGAATTACAAATATTTTTAAAGAAAATTCAATACAAAGTATGTATTTGTCTTGATTCAATTTTTTCTTACTCAATATCAACTAATCGGATATTTCTATTGATTTGATTTAGGCCAAATACATAAATAATCCCTCTAAGTTTTCCTTATTTTTTATTTTGCACAATTGCACTTCATCTCAATTTTGTTTCCTTTAAACTCTTCATGAATCCCCTTTTTTTTTTGGGAAATTTACATAAATGTACAATATTAAGAAAATATTTACTATTTATAGCAATAATATTTTTTTTCACTGAACACTTATAATACAATTATAATACAATTTTAATACATATTAGCGAAAATAATTTATAAAACTCATATAATACAAGTTTTATTCGTGGATACTTAATTTATCACATACTTTAATACACTTATAATACATTGTGTCAATTTCTTACCAAACAAGTATAATATATTTTAAAACACTTATAATACATTTATATTGCATGCATAATTCACTTTTAATACATAGTAGATATATCATAATATTGTTATATATTGCTATAAATGGTAATAAATAAAAAAATATCGCTAAAATCAGTAATTATTTATTAAAAAATGTTTTTTCTAGTAATTTTTTCTTTTTTTTTACTACCATCTAAACACAAGAAACTAATTTTTAAATAAGATAAGTGTCAAAAACACATCTAAACTATTCCTTTTTTTTGAGTTTCATAGCTAAACTATTAAGAGTGTGAGTTTCATACCTAACTATCACTTCTCAATTTGAGAAACACACCTCAGTGGTATGTGTAATACACTCACTACTCTCTCTATATTTGTTGATTTTTTTTGCTGCATGGCTAAAATATTCTATAAAAAAAAAAAAGGGCAGCCCGGTGCACTAAAGCTCCCGCTATGCGCAGGGTCCGGTGCACTAAAGCTCCCGCTATGCGCAGGGTCCGGCTAAAATATTCTATATTGATAAAAATTAAATAAACTATTAATATTAGTTAAAACTAAAGTATTTCTATCCCCCCCAAAAGAAATTTACTTTTTAAAAAACCAAAAATTATATTTTTAAAAAATGAAATTTTTTTTTTAAAAAAAGTTATTTTTTTAAAAAAAGTTTAAAATATTTTTCTCACTCATGTGTATGTATCTAACACAAAACGAGAAAAAAATTGAAAGCAGAGGGTTTTAAAAAAATAAAATAAAAGTAATATCTAAATTATTATTTGAAGGGGAAGGTGGAAGATCAAGTAAGAATTTTTTTAAAAAACTTTTATAAAAGAAATTTAGAAAATAAAAATAAAACAAAAGAATTTGGGGGGGGGGGAGATGGGGGAGTATGGTGAGAAAAAGTGGTGGGGTGGGGTAATAAAAATATTTTATATTTTATTTTATATTTTTTTTGAAGATGGGATATTAATATTTTAATATTTAAGTTTAATTAATTCTAAGAATTTATTTAATTTTTGTCTAGATGGAATATTTTGTCTATATGGAGTATGATGTGACAATTTTTTTAAAATGAAAGAGAGAGTGTAGCACACACCATAGTGAGAGTGGAATAAAAGAGAGGTGTGTTTCTCAAACTAAGAAGTGATAGTTTAAGTATGAAACTCATATTCCGAATATTTTAGATATGAAATTAAAAAAAAAAGAATAGTTCAAATATGTTTTTGAAACTTATCTCTTTTTATTTATATCCTTCAACTACAGTTTTACATTTTATTAATCGACAGATGCCCTTTAATTTTGCAAAAGAAACAAATATCAGTATGTCTGTCCGTTGATTTTCTTTAAAAATAATAATTTTTGCCCCTTTTTACATGAAAATTAACCAATGAAAGTATGTCGATTTTATTTTTTTAAAAAAAAATTCATTGACAATTCGACGTAGTCCGTCGAATTTTATTGCCTTTTAATTTTCTACCCAAATTGAAGGTGGGTTCTTTATACCAATATTGAAACTGAGTCACAATAGAAAATAGATATTTCGATTAAACTTAAATTACCCGGATGAAATAACAAAATATGTGACGTTATTTAATTATATATTTCTTATCTTTTTATGCTTATTAAAATGTGCCGAATAATTTATATTAGATAATATTTTTGATATTTAAATGATATTTTTGCTTATATATTTAACGGTATGAAGTCGCATTTGTTAGGAAGCGATTTATCTTCAATGTGAAATTTTTCAACGTAAATTCAGATGTAATTGAATTTTAATGCGGGATATCAAAAATTAAGAAGAAAAAAAAAACCTTTAATTTAATATTTTAATTTACAAGTTCATTCATTCCTGCAACGTTTTATTACACCACCTTTCTAGTTGACGGACGGACGGTCTACATGCGATACTTTCTAATAAACGCCTAACCATCTATTTTAGTTATCTAATAAAAAAGCGGGCCCAGGGGGCCATGTAGGTCGGTGTTTAATGTATTTAAATATAAATTTAAAAGAAAAAAAATTAAAAAATAACTTGTATTTAAAATATAACTTCGAGTTGAATTTGAAACTTTCATGGCCAAATACTAATTTTTAAATAAAATAAAAATTATTTGATGAATAATTTTTATGGCCAAAAGATCCTTACTCGAGAAAGTGTGTAAATTTTGTAGAGAATAGAACCCAAATTCTAACAAAAGTAGATAATAAATCGCTACCTTTCTTTCTATATCTATATTAAGTCATCTTAGAAGATAGAATTATCGAATATTTATATCTATAAAAAGTAGCTAATATTTAGTGATCAAACAATCAAAATTGTGTAAGTCGATGTAAATATTATAATTATTTGAAAAAATAATAAAAAGTCAAAAATATTCTTAATATTTATGATTTGTCTTTTATGCTCATAAAATGCATATCTTCTAAAAATAATTATGGTGCGTATAATATTCTCCATAATGACGTTATTCTTACGGATTGATAGGAAGTTTCAATGGGTTAATTTCTCGATAATTACTTAATTAATAATTATTATCTCAAAAAATCACATTTTTTCTTTATTTCAAATTTTTTCAACATAAAACTGAAAGCTAATAACTATTAGTTAAATAACGATACGAAAAATTAACTATTATTAATCCAATTTACTTCTGATTTATCTTTGCATGCATGATGATGTAAAAGCAAAAGCTGGGGATTGACTAGAGAGTGGATGATCACATTAAAATGCCAAACTGGACAGGTTTAAAGGCCTTTCAATGTCATTATCATTTATATATGTTGTACAATAGTACTGTTGAATAATAATTAAATCAGCGGGAAAAAGCTAAAATAAACACTTTGCTTGAACAATTAATAATGACGGTTAGTTTCCCCAACTTCCTATTTTCAAACCTCTGCTGGTCAGTGTTTTATTAGTCATTAAACGGTTTCCAAATGATTAATTAGAAAAGACTTCACTTACATGCATGATTATATCTATATGGTGTATAGATCTTGTACACTTCGGTTTAATTTTTGATAATAAGTTATTTATCATTTTTGTGAAGTTAATTAAAATAACAATAATATAATCTGTGTAAACTCACAAAGTAGGGTCTAGGGAGTGTATGCAGACCTTACCAGCTAGCACTATCTTAGAGGTAAAGAGTCTGTTTTCGATACACTCTCACATCAAAAATAAATATAGTCTGAAGCAGTATAGAAAACGAAATAATGGAAATGAAAAAAATCATGGCGAAATGCTACAGATGACCGGAAAAAGTATCCTAAACAATAGTTATAAACTCAATGTACAAGAAACTAAAAAAGTAATACAACTAATAGTATGGCTAGTAGTAAAGAAGAATAAGCGAGACAATGATCAACTATCTAACCTCCAAATTCATGTCCATAACCTCCTATCTAACGTCATGTTCTCGATAACTTGAAATTGTCTCATGTCCTGTCTTATTACCTCTTTTCAATACTTTTTCGACCCGCCTTTATCTTTCTTTAAACTATTCATAACTAGCCAACCTTTCACACTTCCGCACCGAAGCATCGGTGCATCTACTCTGCACATGTCCGAACCATCTCAGCCTCGTTTTCCGCACTTTATCCTCTATCGAGGTCACTCCTACTTTGTTTAAGATATCTTTATTCCTAATCTTGTATAGATTCACTTTATAAATAGGTAATCCTCTTTGATCTCCCAAATGAGTTAGATTTCCTAAAAAAATAGCGGAACTCTAAAGAGATGACTATGAACAAAAAAGTATTCAGAATTTTCAGAAAATGAGTGCACTTGAATATTGTTTGGTTTGATTTCATAAAATTTTCATGACAATAACTTGATGAGCAAATAATAATTAATATTATCCACGAAAAATATCATTTAATTTACAATTACTCTTAATGAGTTTCCATACTTAAAGGCAATAAATAATAACATCATTACAAGAAAATCCGCTTCACAATTAAAAAAATGAAGAAAAAGAAAATAAAAAGAGATGACAAGAAACTATACACAAAAAAAGTCATTATATTTGGTAAAAATGCTATTGAAAATTTATGCATAGAAGAAGTTAGGAAGACAAATAAAATTTTGATTCTTTAAGAATTTTGAAATTCAAAAATGAAGAAAAAAAGAAGAAGCACAAAGAAATGAAATGAAAAAACCCATAAAAGAAAAGAAAAAATTAGAAAAGAAAATTAGCAAAATGGGAACAAAGAACAAAAAAGAAAAGGAAAAAAAATAGAATTTGAAGAATGAACCAAAAAGAGCAAAGAAATAAAAAAACAAAAAAAAAATCAGAAAAAAGAGATTAAGAATTAGTTTGGCAAGAAGAATCTGGAGATGATCCCAAGACATAGATGAACAAAGGTGCACGCTGTATGTTACCATTGCACCAAAGTTCTCTCTTATTTATGACTTCTCACATACATATCTAAGTTAGAAAAATAAAACAAAAATTCAAGATACAGAGGAGTTCACGTGAATTCGTTTTCTTCTTGTAATTTTACCCCTAATTATGAGATTAGTGCAATCAGATAATCCATCAAGTAATTCACATACATGATAAATGAACATTTCAATCCTAATGTATTTATTTATTAACAATAAAAGAGAAGAATGGCAAGGTGTGTGTTTACGGTAAGAATTGAATTGTCGCTTAGTGCAATCCAAAAATAAAACAAGAAACACATCATTAAGCAAGAATTCGAGCTAGCGAGAAAGTTAAATTATAGTCACATCATACATTAGTGCACATATAGAGTTTTAATTTAATTTTGTTTTAAAAGATAAAATGATAATAAATTTAAATTAAATGCATCATCAACATATTCTAAAAGTCAGATAATAATCCATCAATTTCAAGAATGAAACTAATAATTAGGTATTTGGAAAACAAGACACGTCTTTCCACTTAACTACTCAAAATCTCATGTAACATAACATGAGATTTACAAAGACACATGACTCGACACATAAAATGGATTATACTACATCCTTTGACGAGAAAATTAATTCCCTATTACGTAAGCTTGTTTGTTTAGTGTTAATTATTATAATCATCCATATTTGACTTAAAACACTAAGAAAAAAACAAAAGTAAAGTGAAATAATTTCCTTCAACTGCCATCCAATAGCTAAGGATAGTAGTAATAAATTATATCCAACTACACATTATGTAATTCATAAATGCACCCCAACCGCTCCCAATATAACACTCTCATTACTACTATACTACTAGTATAAGTAAATCACCTATCTTGGCTCCTTTTCCTATCTTGCAAAAACACACATACACCAAAAAAAAAATAAAAAAAAAATTAGCCATGACAAAGGAGGAAATTGCTGTTACAAATGTGAAAATCTTGAAAAAATCAAATGTGAAGCCTCAAAAACCATTAGGGAAAAAAGAATGTCAATTGGTAACATTTGATTTACCTTACTTAGCTTTTTATTACAACCAAAAGTTGATGATCTACAAATTAGGGGCTGAAAGCTTCGAGGAAACGGTGGAAAAATTGAAAGATGGGTTGGCTTTAGTGTTGGAAGATTTCTATCAACTTGCTGGGAAATTGGGAAAAGATGAAGAAGGAGTTTTTAAGGTTGAATATGATGATGATATGGATGGAGTTGAGGTGATTGTGGCTGATGCTGAAGGGATTGAAGTTGCACATCTTGCTGATCATGAAGAAGGCATTACCAAATTCCAGGATTTGTTACCTTGTAACAAAATCTTGAATTTGGAAGGGCTTCATAGGCCTCTTCTCGCCGTGCAGGTAAAAAAATATTTACACAATCAAGATAACTAAGTAAAAAAATCATTACTACGCGTATGTAACTTTAATTAGTCCTAATTTAGTGTATTTTGGCTAATCTTTGCACCGGTTAATTACACGTATTTTTTGTGATTATGTGGATAAAGTTTCAGCTAGCTAGTCACATATACGTACATTTATTAATGCACTTTAATTAGTGGTTCGGCGGTGGCAACAGAAATTAGTGACGGAGTATGAATCTGAACTTTTGTTCTCTTTTACTTGTCACATTTTGAACTATAAATATTCATTAAGAAAATTATGATTGATAGAATTATTTTATCATCTTATCCTTATTAATTGATATTTAATATCAAATCTTAGGAAAATATTTTAAGGAATAAGCAATTAATACTAAGAGTAAAACATAGAAAAAAAATAATTATCTTTTTTTAATACGTTAAAAGTGACAAATAAAGTAAAAATCTAATTTTAAAAAAGTGGACAAGTAAACTTCATATTTATGATATGACCAAGGATAAAAATGAAAGCAAATAACTAATTATCTCTTTGATTTTTTAAAATGACAAAATATTATGGAAATGACTAATATTTAAAAACGGAGGGAGCAATAAAGATCCAGCAGCTTTTACTAACAAAGGAAATGATATCATTTTCAACATTTTCCAATATCTTCCAAGTCATAAGCTAGTCGATATGAAATACATTTTATTTTGTGTCTCCATGTCTAAGCTGCGGATCGTCATGTTCCGGGGGTTCTCACATTGTATGCTAGCCCACTTTTTTTGCTAAATTAACATGCACTTTTTTGTATAAGTGGACCCAAAAGTAAAACGTAATGTATGTCAACTTTCATAATATAAGAAGGGCCTTCTACCAAATTTTACCTAGCACTAGTTCTTGCAGTTTATTTTTAGAATAGAAATATCTATATACATTACTATTTTGGTTTCAGCGTTCTTTGTTGTAATCTGATTAACTCATAAGTTATCTATCCTTTTATTAAGATTACTAATTTAGAGTATATACTTCTTACAGCAAATTAACTTACATTAATCTGACTGATAAATATTTTGTCATTTTGTGTTACATTTAATTTCAACTGAAAAAAATGCAGAGTAGTTAGTAGTATTAATTAATTGGTTGGACCCCATTCATCACTTATTTTGAGGTCTCATATTGTTTTGGCCAACTTGCTTACAGCTCACCAAGCTCAAAGACGGGCTGGCAATGGGATTAGCATTTAATCATGCCGTGCTGGACGGTACTTCCACGTGGCACTTCATGACTTCCTGGGCCCAGCTCTGTTGTGGGGCCACCTCCATTTCGGTCCCGCCTTTCCTTGAACGAACCAAGGCTCGTAACACTCGAGTCAAGCTCAATCTATCCGAGCCTTCCGACGCACCGGAACATGCCAACTCAGCAACCAATGGTGACGTTGCCGCCAGCGTGGACCCGCCTCTCCGCGAGAGGGTGTTCAAGTTTTCCGAGTCAGCAATTGACCAGATCAAGTTAAAGGTCAATGCTAACCCGCCAGAAGGCTCCACTGCGCCATCATTCTCTACGTTCCAATCGCTCTCCGCACACGTGTGGTTAGCTGTCACACTTGCCAGGCAACTCAAACCGGAGGAATATACAGTCTACACCGTCTTCGCTGATTGCCGGAAAAGAGTCGATCCTCCGATGCCGGAGAGTTACTTCGGAAACCTAATTCAGGCGATTTTCACGGTGACAGCGGCGGGATTGCTGCTGTCGAATCCGATTGAGTTTGCGGCGGGGATGATTCAGCAAGCAATTGCGAA
Organism: Solanum dulcamara; assembly: GCF_947179165.1. NCBI lineage: Eukaryota > Viridiplantae > Streptophyta > Magnoliopsida > Solanales > Solanaceae > Solanum > Solanum dulcamara. The sequence goes on along the minus strand of NC_077243.1, from coordinate 18,355,421 downwards.
GCACGATGCGAAGGCGATTGAGGAAAGGAACAAGGAGTGGGAAAGTAGCCCGAAGATATTTCAGTACAAAGATGCAGGAGTGAATTGTGTGGCGGTGGGAAGTTCACCGAGATTTAAGGTGTATGACGTGGATTTTGGATGGGGAAAACCGGAGATGGTGAGAAGTGGATCGAACAATAGGTTTGATGGGATGGTGTATTTGTATCCAGAGAAAAATGGAGGAAGAGGAATTGATGTGGAGATTAGCTTGGAAGCAAATGCAATGGAGAGGTTGGAGAAGGATAAAGAGTTTCTTATGGAAGCTTAATTAATTTGCTTTCTCAGTTTTATTGTATGTTTCTTTTGGGTATTTTATTTATTATATTATTTAATCATGTTCTATGTTTATGTTTCTCTTTGTGGTAATCATGTTATGCAGAGATGAACTGATGTGTTTTGATGATTTTGTATTGCTTAATGTATGATGTGTTTTGATGATTTTGTATTTCTATAAGAATCATACAAATAGTCAAAATACAAGTGTCTACAAAAAATTACTTATTATGAAATAATAATTTCATAATAATAATAATATTATATATAGATAGCAAAAAAAAGAAAGTATAATAAAGGAAGAGAAAGAGAGAGAGAAATAATAGAACGAGAAAGTAGAATAGTAATCTTTTTTAATGTGTTTTCGTATTGCAGATACAATGTCTTTTATTGGCAAAATTCGTTGAAAAAAATAATCATCTACAGTACAAAACGCATGAGTTACAGTGAAAATATTATTCACGTGAAAGTGGATCCCATAGACATCCACTTGTTTTACAACACTCCCTCTTGAATGTTCATGTACAAAAAAACAATATGTACATAATTATTTGTAGTACACATTGGTTGCTGTCTTATTAAAAATCTTACCAAAAAAATTCAGTAGGATAAAATCTTGATTAAGAAAAAAAGAGTGCACTGCATATTTTACTTCCACTGATGAAGACATCATTCAATATCTCGACGATAACGCATTTCAATCTTGTATCTCAATTTCTCAAAGATTGAAGTTGGCAATGCCTTGATGAACATATCTGCTAAATTATCACTTGAACGAAATTGTTAAACATTTATTTCACATTTCTTTTGAAGATCATGAGTAAAGAAGAATTTTGATGAAATATGTTTGGTTCTGTCTTCAAAGAATGTGTTGAGTTATTGATCTTAATCAATCACGTTGTCGACTTGCTTCATGAATGACTATTATCTCTGCATGATTTAAGAAAGTGGCAACCATAATTTGCTTTGTTGAAAGTCATGATATAGTTGTACCACCATATGTAAATAAATAGTTTGTCTGCGATCGACCTTTATGGGGATCAGATAAATATCCTGCATCTCCATAACTAATCAATTGTGAAATGGATTCATTTGAGTAAAACAATTCCATATTGGTGGTCCCTCGGAGTATTTGAATATATGTTTAATTCTATTCCAGTGTCTTTATGTTGGACAAAAACTAAATCTTGGTAACAAATTTACAGAGAAAGCTATATCTGATCTAGAATTGTTGGCAAGATACATTGATGCACAAATTGCACTAAGATATGGTATTTCAGCACCAACAAACTCTTCATCATTTTCATGAGGTCAAAATGGATCTTTATTAATATCAAGAGATCCACAACTATTGGGGTACTCAGTGGATGTGCTTTATCCATAAAAAAACTTTTAAAAATATTTTCAGTATATGTTGATTGATGAACAAATATCTTATTTGCAAAATTTTTAATTTGAGGACTAAGACAAAATTTTGTCTTTCCAATATCTTTCATTTCAAATTTCTTTTTCAGACATTTTGCTGCATTTGAAAGTTCTTCAAGAGTTCCGATAATATTCAAATCACCAACATATACAACTATTATGACAAATTCAGATCCATACATTTTCATAAAGACACAAGGGCAAATTGGATCATTTTAAATCCTTCTTTTAGCAAATATTCGCTAAGACGATTGTACCACATTCGTTCTGATTGTTTTAACGTGTATAAATTTTTTTGAAGTTTTATTGAACAAGTTTTCCGAGAATCTTTATATATTTCAGGTATTTTAAATTCTTTGGGATTTTCATAAAAATATCGTTGTCTAGAGAGTCATATAAATAGGTTGTAATGACATCCATCAGATGCATGCCAAGTTTTTCATTGACTGCCAGATTTATAAAATACCTGAAAGTGATTGCATCTATCATAGGAGAATATGCTTCCATATAATCAATGCCAGGATTTTGCGAAAATTCTTGTGCCACAAGTCGTGCTTTATATCTTACGACTTCATTTTTCTCATTTCATTTTCGCACAAAGACCCATTTGTACCCCACTGAATCTATACCTTCAGGTGTTAGGACTATTGGTCCGAAAACTTTATTTTTTTCAAGTGAAGCTAATTCAACTTGAATTGCATCTCTCCATTTTCGCCAATCATTCATCTGTCTACTTTTTCCGACAGATTTTGATTCAAGATCCCCATTTTATTGCATTATTTCAATAGCAACATTATAAGCAAAACTATTATCGACAATTACATTATTTCGGTTCCATATTTTTCCTAATGAGGCATAATTTATTAAAATTTCTTCATTATTTTTTTGCGCCTCAACCTCTTTCAAGGTTTTATCAATTATTATGTCTCCTCGCTTTTCTTGAGCAGGTTCTTCCATATTATGACCATCTTCATTGTTTGCTCCTTTTCGTTTTTCGAGGATTTTTATCTTTGAAATCGATCGGTCTACCACGTTTTAAGCATGGTTTAGACTCATCTACATTAATTAATTGTTTTACTGGGACATCAACTAGAATTGAAGCATTATCAGTTGGAATATGAGATTTAGTAACTCTTGATAGGTCAGTGAATGCACTTGGCAGTTGATTTACAATATTTTACAAATTGATTATCTTTTGTATTTTTAGTTCACATTTACTTGTACGAGGATTTAAATGAGATAGTAATAATGCATTCCAATTTATTTCCTTTTTGAGCTGTTTATTTTCTCCCCCTAATGCTGAGTATACTGATTAATCAAAATGACAATCAACAAATTTTGCAGTAAATAAATCTCTAGTCATAGGTTCTAAATATTTTATGATAAAAGGAGATTCATACCCAACATATATCCCCAATCTTCTTTGGGGTCCCATCTTTGTACGTTGTAGTGGAACAATTGGAATTATATCGCACATCCAAATATTCTAAGATAAAAAATATTCGGCTCCTGGCCAAAAGTCAATTGTAATGGGAAGACTTTATGATAACTTGTGAGTCTTATCCGCACAAGACTCGCTGCATGCAAAATAGCATGACCCCATAATAAAATGAAAAGTTTTGTTCTCATAACCATTGATCTAGCAATTAATTGGAGGCGCTTATTCAATGATTCTGCCAGACTATTTTGAGTATGAATATGAGCAGTCGGATGCTCAATTGTTATCTAGTGGACAAACAATAATCATTACATGCCTGAGATGTGAACTCACCAGCATTAACAAGACGAATTGTCTTTATTGCATGATCTGAAAATTATGCTCTTAACTTAATTATTTGAGCAAGTAATCTCGCAAATGCCATATTACGAGTTAATAATAAACAAACATGTGACCATCTTATAGAAGCATCTATTAAAATCATATAATATTTAAATAGTCCACATGATGGGTGAACGAGTCCACATATATCACCCTGTATACGTTCCAGTAATGCTGGCGATTCAATTCCTACTTTGATTACTGATGGTCTAGTAATTAATTTGTCTTGAGAACATACAACACAAGAGAATTCTTTAAATCGAAGAATCTTTTAGTTCTTCAAAAAGTGTCCATGTGAACTCTCAATTATTTTGCGCATCATATTAGAATAGGGATGGCCTAACCGGTCATGCCAGATAATAAAATCATTTAAGTTAGTAAACATTTGATTTACTATGACATGAGTTTCAACCATGCTAATACTTGTGAAGTATAAGCCAGAGGAAAGAGCGGGTAATTTTTCAAGTTTAAATTTCTTGCCCGACATCATTGTAGTAATGTAAAGATATTCTTTTTTTCATCATTTGTAGTCTCAATATGATAGTCATTTTGACGAATGTCTTTGAAACTTAATAGGTTTCTTTGAGACTTACTACAATATAATGCTTCATTAATTATCAAATTTGTTCCTCCGGTAAGTATAACTTTAATTTTTTCGGATCCTTCAATTAGTCTTGTACTACCAGATATTGTGTTAACATTAGCTTCTTTCATAATCAAATAAGAGAAATATTTTTTATCTCTTAAAATAGTGTGTGTTGTGGCACTATCGATAAGACACATATTATCATAATTGATTTTGGATCCAACTGATGACTGAAAATTTCCATATTCTGAGATAGAAATTAACTTATTCGGAGAAAATTAGAGCTTTGTGTTGATAACGTATTATGAAATAATAATAATAATATATAGATAGCAAAGAAAAGAAAGTATAATAAAGGAAGAGAAAGAGAGAGAGAGAAATAATAAAACAAGAAAGTAGAGTAGTAATCTTTTTCAGTGTATTTTTGTATTGCAGATACAATGCCTTATAGACAAAATTTGTTGAGAAAAACTATCATCTACAGTACAAAACGTGTGAGTTACAGTGAAAATATTATTCACTACAGTGAAAGTGGATGTCATGGACATCCATTTGTTTTACAACAGTACTATAATTCTTTTACTTTTAGCTATTTGTATCTATAAAAAGATGGCTTATATGAGGAAATTTTACAAATAACTATTATAAGTATGTTAATTATGCTTCTTAGCTATCATTTGCATATTTACATGTTGTAGCTATAGTTTAAACTGTCTTGTTTGTATACTTCGCAGGTTTGTATAATTCGCGAGTGAGTTTGTATAATTGAGCTATTTTTGTATAAACTCGAAATAATCAATTTATACAAACACAAACATCCAAACTTTAAACAGTTATATAAATTATATTATACAAAATTACATTTTACAAAAGTTATACAAATTATATTATACAAATTTCGAATTATACAAACTTGAACCGTAATCAATGCTAAATATTAATGGCAAATTGTAAATAAACTAATCTATAATTATGCTAACTAATTAACTAATATTTATTTACTTATTCACGTAATTTATATACGAAATAAATTAATGAAAACTTTCATAAATGACTATATAATAAAAAAAATATAGTTAAATATGGATACACTCCTAAGATGATACGAATACAGACAAACAGGGATACAAGCACTAAAGATACATTTCATATCTAAAAAGTTAATACATGTTTCGTGCAAAATCAATACGAAATTGTCACTATTCAAAAATTAAAGATCGTAATGAATAAAAGGACCGAAACCGCTATATCATATCATTTTCTCATGAAAATATCTTAGGTAAGCGTATATAGAAATTAGAAAGATAATGAAGATGGAGATAGAAAAATTTATGAGTGTCTTTCATTGATGTAACCTATTCTATTTATTCTAATACAAAGGATCAAAAAGTGAATCAAATAATTGCCAACAAACCTAAGTGCTATATAAAATAATTGCCAACAATACTAAGTGCTATGTAAAATAATTGCCAACAAACCCAAGTGCTATGTAGAGTTATGTAAAATAATTGCCAACAAACCTCAAGTGCTATGTAGCTAACTCTTTACACCTATACACTTACGAGAAGAGTCTAAAGAGAGAATACTAATGGTGAATCGATCCATTTGTTCTTGTCGGAACAAATTTCATTTTTTTTTTCATTCTTCTTCAGATCAGAATCACCATTGTCAACACCCCCCTCAAGGTGGAGGTGAGAGAAACGAGACCCAACTTTCCCATAAGAGTATGATGTGAAGGTCACGACAAAGGTTTGGTGAGAAGATCCGCGATCTGCGACGAAGCTGGAACAAAGGAGAGTGAGATCAAACCGGCGGGAAATTGTTGTCTAACAAAGTGACAGTCAAGTTCTACGTGTTTGATCTGCTCATAAAAGATCGGGTTCTTGGCTGTGTGAATGGCCGTTTGGCTATCGGAGTGAACAGAGATGGGGAGAGATGGAGGAACACCCAAATCATGAAGAAGACGATTGAGCCAGGTGAGTTCTGCAACGACACATCTCATTGAACGATATTCGGCTTCAGCAGACGAAAAGGAAATAAATGCTTGTTTCTCGGATTTCCATTAAATGGGAGAACCACCAAAGGTGATGTAAAATCCACTTACAGATTGTCGTGAGTCGACGCACGAACCCCAATCGGCGTCACAAAAAGCAAGAAGGGAAAAAGAAGGGTCTGCAGTAAAGAAAAGACCTTGACCGGGATCCAAGCGATGATAACGGAGCACACAGAGAGCAGCAATGAAATGAGGGAGACGAGGTTGTTGCATGAACTATGAGAGATGTTGGACGACATAAGAGAGATCAGGTCGAGTATGGATAAGATAGTTGAGCTTACCGATAAGACGACGATAGGAAGTAGGATTAGCAATGAGATCACCAGAATGGGAGGAGAGCTTAACAGAAGAATCCAACGGTGAAGACACGAGGGGAAAATGGGCACAATCAAACTCTGCGAGAAGTTCAAGGGTGAATTTGCGTTGAGTGATAATCAAACCATTAACTTCTCAGAAAATATCAAGCCCCAAAAAGTAGTGTAAGTGACCCAAATCTTTGACTCTAAATTCAGCATCAAGAAACACCTAATACCAGTAGAGTCATTCCCTGTGATAATGATGTCATCGACATAGATGGCTATGATAGTAATAAGATCACCATTCGTCTTGTAAAAGATGGAATAGTCATTTAGGAAAGAAATAAAACCTTTGAATTGTAAGTTGAAATTTTACAAGGTCTCCATATGTCAATATGAACTAACTCAAAAATTTATTTGGTTTTTATATGACTAAGAGGAAAAGGTAATTTGGTTTGTCTAGCAAGGGGGCAAACATCACATATATAATCAGAATCAGATTTAAGAGGAAAAGAAAACAGGTTGTTCATTGATGAAGTGGGCAAATTCCCCGGCGGTGAAAATCAGAATTCTCATTTTTAGAACTGAACTAGATAAGGAATTACAAGAGGAAAAACTATGACTAGAAAAAGAAACCTTGTCTTTGTTGAAAAAACTCTTAGATTAGAGACTTGAAGAAAATAGCTGATAGGGTCCACTCTTTGCCTCACCAAGAACCAAAGGCCTTTTCACTGAAGGGGCCTGCAAGACACATTTGGTAGATGAAAAAATGATTAGACAACCTAATTGATCGGACATCTCGTGTACTCATAATAGATTTAACATGAAAGAGGGGATATAAAGAATATCTTGAATAATGAGATCAAGATATAAAGCAACAGTCCCTGAATGAGTAACCCCTACTCTAAAAGAATTTGGTAGAGTAACACTGATGGCTTGGGAAAGAGGTTGGAGAGTAACAAACATGTTTGAATCAAAACACATGTGTTGAGTTACACCCGAGTCTAAAATCCAGGGTTTAGAATTGAAAGAGAGTAAGCAAAAAACTGAAGTAATACCAGCACAAGCAGCTGTTGCATTTGGTTCAACAAGGGAAACTTCTGGTTGAGTAAACCTTAGCCTTATTCAAAAGCTGGACCAACAGAGAAAAATTTTCATACGTTAACTGATTTCCAAAGTTGCCTGCAAGATTAGAAAGAGAGCTAGGGTAACAAGGTAATTCAAAAGGAAGAACAACATTGCTTCTCACAGTGTTCTGCTCCCTTTCGGTCTTAATGAACTTAAAATCAGGGGGAAAACCAATAATCCTGTAGCATTTGTCAATTGTATGTCCCACTTTCTTGCAATGGGAACATGTCAAGGATGTGTTACCCTTCTTGGATCTGTATTCAGGTGTGTGAATCCGCTGTTCATTTTGAGGGTACTGAGGAGGTCCATTGTTATCAGCAACCAAGTAGGATGAGTGATGTCCTGTAGGATTAGAATAAATATAGATCTCTCTTTGTTTGTTATCTTGGATGAGAAGAGAGTAATCAAGACTTACAGAGGGCAAAGGAGACATCATTAAGATGTTACTTCTCACAGCAACATAGGCTTCACTTAGTCCCATAAGGAACTGAATGAGCCTCTCATTTTGGTGTGCCTTAACCATCTTCACATTTTCACCAGAGTCACAATTATAAGAACAGGGTGGTTTTTGTATTCAATGTGTCTAGCTCATCCCATAAACCTTTGATTTTGGTATAATAAGCTGCAATGTTGTGTTACCCCTGAGAAAAATCACTAATCTCTTTTTGTAAGTGAAACAATTTTGCCCCATTGGATTGACCAAATCTTTCCTCAAGATCTTTCCAGAGTTCTTCAGCTGTTTTAAAATAGAGGACACTATCAGCAATGTCCCTAGAGAGTGAATTCAACAACCAACTGGTTACCATATCATTGCACCTGCTCCATGATTGCAGGTTTGGGCTATCGGGAGCAGGAGCTTTGCAACTTCCATCAATGAAGCCCAGCTTGTTCTTAGCTGAGAGAGCGATAAGGATGGATCTTCTCCATCCTCCATAACCTTTTCCTTCAAAGGTGGAATTCACCAAAGACATTCCTGGTTAATCAGAAGGATGAAGGAACAAAGGACTACTTTTATCCAAGACTTTAGATCCAGCAGATGTAAAGGTGGACTCAGTAGTAATAGCCATTGAAAAAAAAATCAAAGGAATGATCTTTAATGGTGCTCTGATCCCATATAGAAATTAGAAAGATAATGAAGATGGAGATGGAAAAATTTATGAGCGTCTATCATTGATGTATCCTGCTCTATTTATTCTAATACAAAGGGTCAAAAAGTAAATCAAATAATTGTCAACAAACCTAAGTACTATATAAAATAATTGCCAACAATACTAAGTGCTTTGTAAAATAATTGCCAACTAACCCGGGAAAATTAGGTAAAAGGGATGTTTGAGAGTTGAATAAAGAATAAGAGATTTGTATTTTTTTTTTTTTTTTATAAATATTTAATTAGGGATTAATTATTTAGAATTGGGGTTGATTTGAAATATTTATAAATTTAGGGTAAAAAATTAAAATATCAAAACTTATAATAAAAACCCTAAATCTATTCATTTCCTAAATCTATTCATTTCCTTCCTTCATCTGTTCTGTTTCTCCTCCTCTTCTCTTTTCTTTTTTCGAATTCGTTCTCCTTTATTCGAATTTCTTTGTTCTCCTCTCATCTCTTCTCTTTTCTTTCCCCAATTCTTTCTCCTTTATTCAAAAAGCAAAGTAGATCAACATTATTTTGTCATCCTTCAAGTTCACCTTGAAGACAATTTTAATTTTATCTTCTTCTTCCTTAACTTCTTTACTTTTGTTTCTTTTTCTTTCATCTTCTTCTTCCTTAACTTCTTTACTTTTTTTCTTCTCCGTTTTTCCCTTTCTTTTTATACTTTTTGTGTTTTCATCTTCTTCTTCAGATGTCATTCTCATTTTTTTCTTCATTCCGATTTGATTGTGAAAATTATGTTAAAAAATTGATGAAAAGAGAAGAGAACAGAAGAGAGGATATGTTGTAAATGTTTATATAAACATGACTTGTTCAAGCAACCAAGAAGATATTTAAACAACCAAAAGTTGTTTAGTTCAAACAACCAGAAAATATTTAAACAACTCTAAATTGTTTAGTTCAAACAATCAGAAGATATTTAAACAACCCTAAATTGTTTAGTTCAAACAACAGAAGTTGTTTAAACAACCAAAAATTGTTTAAACAACCAAAAGTTGTTTAGTTCAAACAATCAGAAGATATTTAAACAACCCTAAGTTGTTTAGTTCAAACAATCGGAAGTTGTTTAAACAACCAAAAGTTGTTTAGTTCAAACAACCAGAAGATATTTAAACAACCCTAAGTTGTTTAGGTGTTTTTTACAACCCTCTTATATGTTGGACCTATTTGTAAATAACAAAACTTTGGGGTGTATAAAAATATTTTTTTAAAATTAGCATAACCCATTAATACCTAATTATACTAGAGTCCCTTTTACTCAATTTTTAAAACTTGTGTCCTATATCCTCAAATAGATAACTCAAAAGTCTCTTTTAATTAAAATCCCCAACTAACCCAAGTACTATGTATCTAATTCTTTATACATACACTTTCTAGAAGAGTCTAAAGAGAAAATACTATGGTGACCTGATCCATTTGTTCTTGTCGGAACAAATTTCATTTCTTTTTTTCATTCTTCTTCAGATGAGAATCACCATTATCAACAACGTGAGTTCAATTTACTCGTAACCACTTTTTTCTTGTTCTTTTTATTTCATTATCTCCAAGGCGTAAAGTCTATGTGTAGTTGAGATTAAATATTTTAATTTTATTTATAAATTAAGAGAAAGAGTTAAAATGTAAATAAGTAAAAAAACATACTTATTTCCCCGGACCCTGCGCATAGCGGGAGCTTAAATGCACCGGACTGCCCTTTTTTATTATAATGATGGGATGCGGTGAGAAGTGGGGGTTCAAGGGTGGTCAAAGGGTGAGAATTGGGGTGTTGGAATTTGGATGATGAAAAGATGACAAAAAATTTAAAATATTACTTGATGGAATTTCTTTTTCCGACAGAAAAAGTCATTTTCTTCACTTTCAAAGAACTTATTTTTCTAGGTTACCAACGAATTAGTACATCATTAGAGAATTAGCACTGTTAACATAGAACTTACTCTTAAGTGAGATGCAATATGAACTCTCAGTTAAAGATGATTACTAAAGAATAAGTTAAATAGCTAATCTTATTGCTTTTAATGTTCAATTGTTAGTTTTAATTCTTTGTTGGACAACAGCAAATAGAGATTGTGATTAAACAAACTGATTTATTCAGTAAAAAAAATCACTCAAAATAATTTAAACCCAACAGGCCATAGTTCATGTTACATCAAATTTAACAAAATATAAAATAGTATAAAAAAAATTCCCTGAGTTTGTTGGAGGTACCTCTACCCTTTTTTCTTCTTGGAAGAGGACCAAAGAACAATACAAACCAAATTTTATTTTGTGCCTCACAACGTCCACTAATATGTGGGGAAAAAAATCTCACACGACTTGTGTCAGTTGTGTATAATATGGGAGAGTGTTAGTGTTGACATAATTAGTATCATGTGTGAGATTTTAAATTTAATTTATACAATACAATGTAGGAGGACTAATTAAGTACAACACTCTTCCAATGGCTCTAATGTACAAAATTGTTTCTCCGGGCAGAACATTCCATGTTAATCAAGCATTTTAAGAATAATACTACAATATTCAATGAACAAGCCTATACCATTACTTCCCTATGTCTCACTTTCGGGCTTCATGGAAGAAGAGATCATCGAGGCAGCTTCTTCCGGAGCTTCTGGGGTATAATGCAGTTACGATAAACATCAGAACAGAGGGAGAGAGAGGGAGAGAGATTATTGTGTGCACACATTACTAACCTTGCGACTGGCTTTGGGAATTTGAGGGGTTTTGCTGGGGAGAAGACATCTCATTCTGCTGAGCTACCTTTGAAAGATCTTCAGTTGAGTATGCTCCATCTGCCGAAGAAGCACTATCTGCTATTTCAGAAACAATACCAGTTAGTTCGCTATGGATAAAGAAAACAACCAATCGGGTCGAAAAGTTTGGAAGTGCCTCCTGTGAATACAACGTCATATCAGCTCTAGTTGCACAACACAACTAGTATAAATGTTAATAAAGAAATAGACCTTGAGTCTAACTCAACCTCAAAAGTTAGCTAATGAGGGAGGATTCCCCAGACCAAATAAAGAGTCCATGTTCCCATCCCATCCCACGAATGATGTGGGACTCCAATCCCCCCCCCCCCCCTCCACGCCCAGGACCGGAATGAGCCTGACTCTGATACCATAGTAAAGAAATGAGCCTTGAGCCTAAATCAACTTCAATTGTTAGTTCATGAGGGGAAGATTGCCCAAAACCATATAAGGATTCCGTGTTCCCATCCCACAAATGAAATGGAATTCCAACAAATGTACCCTGCTTCACAACAGAATATTAACAGTAAAAGAGAAAAGAATTCAAGCAGTGGATCTCTTATTGTACTAACAAGGCAATAGGTATCCAAATAGAAATAGAGCACTTCTGGGCAGCTCCAGCAGGAGCACAGCAGAGCGACCAGGTTTCGTGACTTCATCAATTTAAGAGATGGCTCATAGCAAAGGGGAGTTTTCTATGTGCACATATTACTAACCTTGCGACGGGCTTTGGGCATTGAAGGGGACTTGCTCAGGAGTAGATGTCTCATTCTGCTGCTGAGCAGCTGCTTTTAGCTGTTCCTCACTGATCTTCAAGTACTCTTCAGTTGAGTATGCTCTATCTGAGGAAGAAGTATCTGCTACTTCAGAAGCATTAACACCAATTAGTTCCTTAAGGTTGGATGAAACAACAATTGGATCAAAAAGTTCTAAAATGCACCCCATGAATAAATGAGTCTAACAGCTCGAGTGGGTCTGCGGAGAACACCTAGTAGAAATATACCCTGTTTCATACCAGAAAATTAATGGTAAAGGAGAAAAGAACTCAAGAAATGGATTGCTTATTGTGCTAACGAGAGCAACAAATATTCAAATAGAAGTAGAGCACTTTTGTGCAGTCTTGTCATTAGGAGCTAAGAATAACCAGGCATCTGGAGTTCAACAATTTAAGAGATGGACAATGGCTGCTACAGTATAAACCTAAAGGAACGGTGTTCTGATCTTTATTTCATATATCTACTTACCTTGTGACACGGTTTGGGATTCAGACCGACTTTCAAGTAAGGCTGCAAGGTCTTTCTCAGCTTGTTTTTCAGCCTCAGCGATTCTCATCATCCTTTCCAAGTCGTCTTCACCTGTGGAAGCTATCTTTGGTGATGGAGAACCATCTGCCATTCATGTAAGAGTTACATAATGAAATTCTTTTCAGGATATGTAACAAACACAAATGAGCATGGAAAACTGATTTGCTTCTTCAATGATATAACGCCAAAAATAATAATTGCAGAAGACAACTATGGGTAATAGTAGGTAAAAGTGGTCCAAGATAAGGACCAAAATCCCACCTGCAATCTTGCAATAGTGGATATTCTGCAGATACTAAGCAGCAACAACCATTGATTGAAAGGTTGGATAATATGAATGAAAGATACGGAATAAAATGTTCTAGCAATTTTGGGTCTTCAGCTAACCGAGAAGCAATGAGCATTGCTTATGACGTAGAAATGCCAACAAGAATGCAAGGTTGTCCTTCCTCCAGTAAAAGATGTAACACATTTCTTCAGCAAAAACATGTTTCATGCTAGTCATGTGTGCTCTAAACAACTAAAATTTCCTCCAAATTTAATTTCCTCCTAGAGAGCCTTCTTCACAAAGGAAAATAGCTAGTTTTCACACGATGCTACGGAATCCTTTGGGATTAGCTTTTACTTCAGATAATTCACAAACGCCAAACAGTTCGGAGCACCTCTGATTGCAGTCAGTGAAAGTTTTCAAGTGTCCTTTTTTAAAAATAAAAATCCATTTAAGTGTTCATATAAAGTTAGAAGAACTAAACTTGAATCGTCGAAAGGTAATGTGTGGAATGAGCAAAAAGTTTCCATGAACTCTTCATGTACCCCTTAACGTTTTATACATGTACATGAAAAACCCAACTTATGTCCCTTTCATACACACGTTCTCTGAACAAAATTTCTTTAAATCCAAGTAGCTATTCCACAAAGTGCAAATGAATGTAAAAGTAAGATTCACACGAAGGATTGAAAATTCAAGGAGTCAAAAGCATGTCCACCTTGTCAATATTCTATGGTCTATGTTAAATGTGGGTCCAAATATGAACCATAATGAGAGACCTCTATCATCCTCTGCCAGGCCTGTCAAAGTGTTAAGCTCACAAGCAGGGGCGGAACTACAGGGGTGCGAGAGGTGGCAACCGAACCCCCTTCGTCGGAAAATTGCACTATATATATACTGCGATTTTTTTTATTCATGTACAAATATTATTTTTGCATCCCCTTAACAAATGGAGATTGTGGATTAGTGGATAAGGTGCCTGTGATTGAGCCTGTGGTCGTGGGTTCGATTCTCGACAATGACACATATTTTTACTTTTTTCATCCAGTCCCTTATTTTTTAATTTTCTTGAACCCCCTTATCAAATATTCTGGTTCCGCCCCTGCTCACAAGTCTCATGTCAGAGTGTGGCCAAAAGAGCCTGAGATGTCGCACATAACTACTGTTAACAGTATAAGTAGCATGCCTGAATTTAACTGGGTTTTGCATTGGTGGAGAACCTGGGTCAGAATAAAGAGGGTTTCAAGTTGTAAGATATCTAATGAAACTGTCACTGGAATTTTGATCTGATTCAAAGAGACAGATCAGACGGCTGGGTGAAAGACATAAACAGGCTAATGGTATCCTATATGATTAAGGAGAAGAAGGTCCATCTCCAATGGAAAATCAAATAATGAAAGAAAAAAAGAGCAAAATGATACTGGGAAATTTCATTGTCAAATGTTCTTTCAGAATAGAAGCTCCTAAATTCAACAACCCAAGAAAGAAATAGAAGTGCAGTCTTTGAATTTATATAAAAGGCAAACAACCACTCATCATGCACCTAGGTTAAATTGACTTAGCTCTTGCTTTTCAATTTCAATTTGGCCTTTTAGAGATCTTTCAATCCTACAGTTTTGTTGACTAAACTACACTGAAAGACACTACTGAGCAACATCCAACAGCTCCAGTCCTTCTGGTTTGCACTAAAGTGGCTTAAGTAGCCCTCGAGGAGTCCGTTTATTCTCTCCGTCAGCTGGTATAATCAAATGGTACTTCCCTTTCGAAAGAAGATGATGACTCCAACCAGCACACCTACAGTGATCACAACAAGTTCTAACGGAGCTCTTCACATTCTCTTCAATAGTGAAAAGAGAAAGAAGAATACCTCTATTCTTATGAACCAAAAATGTCGACCAAATTGGCATTCCACTCAACTCGACCTAAAGGAAGAGAAAGGGCCATCAGCTAACAGGTTTTTTCGAACCTAGGGATTGAATACGGAGCTTGGCTGCCCTGGGGAAGATCCATCCTTTCTTACCACCAACCTATGTGGGCCGGCAGGAGTGCGATAGGCCAACCGTTTAAAGTGCTCGATAGAGCCAAAGATTCCCCCCCACTGATCGGAGTACGCCGATTACCCCCCGAACCGTCTATCTCCTTTTTTTGGGGTCCCCATGAACCGCTTTTTAGTATTCGTGTTCACCTTCGCTCCGGGGCCCTTAGTTGAATACCGATCAAAATTGTTTGCAATTTTGAGACTTTTCCAATATAGAATTATTCGTTATGTTAAATACCCCGAAAAGCTGAAACCTCGGTCTAAAGCTTCTAGAGCACCGGTTTCAAAGAGGATGCTAAGTTTCTCGAAGAAAGGTGGCCATGCTTTGTGTGCATAAAGGCTTCACAAATGTGGTGATTGAAACTGATTCAACCATTGCTAGACTGATCTACGAGCCATACCCAGCGGAATACATATTGCCCAAATGGAACCTAAAAGATGGGATGGGTGATCCATAAGATCATTTGGCGAGGTTCAGCCCTCAGCGTGGGGATCTTTCTGGAAATAAAATCTGGTTTTGTTGAGGAACGCGCTATTCCTTTCCTCCACCGATAAAGGTTCATCCCGAGTCACAAGAGCAATCTCTTTTTTTATTTTATTCTTTTTTCTTTTCATTATGGTAATGCAATGCAAGAGGTCAAAAATCTAGTTGTTTCTGATGATGAAGCTAAATGCCCTCAAATCCACGTACGAAACCGTGCTGGTACCGTACCATTGAAGAGGGAAATCCCGCCCCCTGATCATGCCGCTCCACCTGACTTGGACCTGTTATTTAAGAAGATGTGTGCAGAATACAGCAGGTGTGTCCATGAAAACGGGAGGGCATTACCCCGGAATGGACCATGCCTGACCTTGTTCGGACAGTGCTTGGGGATGAGGCGAAAAGTCTTTGGATGAATGAATTTAGGTATCGAAGTTTGACTGTTTGACACTATCTTTCGATGGCGCTATCACTTTGGAGCGATTACCTAGTAGAAAAGATTGAAAAACAATCACAAACCTCGCCTAACACCGAAAGAGATAGACTAGAAACGACATCTGTTGTGTCCATGACACCAAAGGGATATTAAATGAATGGAATTGGGATATGGAAAGAGTAGAATTCATTCGAGAGAGCTTGGTGGTCTTAAGAATGATTCGGGTGGGGGATTCTCTTAAGAATAAAGAATTCGAATAGAATCTAGTTCATGTTCATGGTCTAGTAGGTGTACTAGTAAGGCAGCGAGATACTGAGTTTAGCATCGACAAGGCAAGTAGTGGATCTTTATTATCGAATGATATGGGAGACAGTCAAAGCATCAGCCCTTGACCTTTCGATTGAGGGTATTCAGCAGTGGGCCTGCCTTAAGGTAGGAGGTGATTGAAAAAGGGGAAACCGGTCACCTTACATAGCCATAATAGTCCGTTTTTTCGAAGTAGCTGAACAATGGAATCGGCTGGTATAGAATCAACTGGAGAAATGAAAACTTCTTTTAAGAAGCTTCGACCAATGTATCTTCCACATCTCCAATACATACCTCTTGAAAAGGGTATGAATTGGAAACCTACCTGGAAAAGTACTCCATTACTCGACAACTTTGTCCGCCGGTTTCAATATTCGCTTAACATGGTGTAACAATGTTCACTTTGGGTCAAACCTGCATGGTTTTCTCCTAAAGGCCTCACAACATTAAGAGTACCCCTACACCTTATATTTAGCTTCTATTTATCACTTTCCAATAAGCGACTTTGTTCCTCAATTACAAGCTAACCTAGAGCTTCGTTGTGTGCCACCTAAATCATCTAAGCATTTATCGCCACCAAAACCGACTAGTGTTTCTCTTTGTGATGGTTAAGGTCTTGGTAAGATTGGAGAGTTTACAAAACCATCAAGAAGGTCTGGGAAATGATTCCTCCAGTCATCTTTTGAGTTGTGTGGAACGAAAGAAACCGTAGGTGTTTTGATGGGATATCAACTCCTACTCAAGCTCTGAAAGCTAGTGTTTAGTTGTTTTGTTTAGCTGGAATTTTTTTACTCCTGTTAATAGCATGGACAGTTTTTTGGACTTTGTTAGCTCCATGGTACTGGTATAGGTTTTTTGTAATAGGGGCTAACAGGTTATTTTTTGCTTCAAAAGCCTACTGGCTTCTGCTTTTGTAATTTGGCACCTTCCAGTTGCCATATATCAATGACAACATCTTACTTCATCTAAAAAAAAAAGGTCTTGGCAAGATTGGTTGTGGGTTATGATTGACATTCGCTTGTATAGGAATAGGAGAATAGTAAGTACTATCTAAAATTTCTTTGGCAATAAGAGTGCAACCAACAATAGCGCAATTGTCTTTTTGAAAAGTTCAACAAGAAACTTTCTAGAACTCTCAATACATTATACATCAACCCTATGAAATATAGTTTCCACAAGATCAGACCACTTCTGCACACAAATTTTACCAGGGAAAGATGACGATCAAATCTTGCAACTCTACTGGTTAACTCCCAGCCAATGCTTAACAACACATGTCTCACTCACAAAATGAACTTCAGAATTACATGGGATAATAAAAGGAACAATTACAGTTAATTTTTTTTTCTACCTCACTTGGTAGAATAAAGACATATAATCTTCAGGACAAATTCAAAAATTAAGAAACCTCTCTTTAAGCAAGACATCTACTCTAGCACACTGAAACAACCCAGAAGACAAGAGGGAGTTGCTCGGATGTTAAGCACCCCTCACCTCCAAGGTTCAAGTCACCAAGTGAGCAAAAAAGGTCGGAGTTCCCTAGGGAGGGGGAAAAAGGAAAGAAACAACCCAGAAACCTTGACGTGTTTTAAACCTACATATTAGTGGTAGTTTGCTTTCTTTCCCCATGCAAATTGTAAACTGCACTTTTTACCACAGTGCCAATTGAACACCTCTCAAACTAAAGTAAAAAAAAAATGCACAACACCAATAGTTCTTTACTATGATAAGTGCACTCATATGCTTTGGTACTTTCTATCAGGCATCATTATAACCTCTGAAACATTCATAGAAGTACTGTTTGAAGTTAATGCATAAAAAAAAACATACTACTAATAGGAAACACAAATGGCATAAATATAAAAGGTGTGATGACTCACTGGGATCAGCCACCGGCATTGAATCTTTAGAGCTGCTATCTGATGAAGGGCTCATTGTGCTAGAATTTCTTGTGTCTTGGACTGAACCTTTAATGTCATCAAGGCCAATCTCTCGTTCAAGTGTGCTCTTGAACTCCCTTGAAACATCCTTCATGCAAAAGACAAGAACGCCATGAGAATCAAAACCTGCTTGTAGAATAAAGGAAACAAAGAAACTTAGACAAATGTCACACGGACCTACCTGAAGTTCTCTGATAGTAGGTTGAAATTCACGCAAAGTTTTTCCCAGGTTACGAGCAACCTGACATGCAGAAAATCTCACACTGTAAGATGATAAGTCAAAGTTTATGTTGTCATTAGATGTTAGAGTTAAATGAGACATGCTAGGCTCTCCAACTGAGAAAACAACTGGTAGTACAACCAAGGTACTGATAGTACGACCAAGGTTAACATTTACATTGGTATACTTGAACCCAACTGAAGGGTTAAAGTTTACAACTTCAAAATCCTCAAACTTAAGCTGCACAACCAGAGTAGAAAGCATCAGTAGAATGTGATATTTGCAGCGAAAATTGGACCAACAAAAGAGAGGCACGTGGCGTTCTTACAAACATGCATGTGTCTGCCTCATGACCTCACAAGAGGCAGTTATAGGTTATAGTCTATACTGCTAGTTTGTGCGGCCAGCCGTCCAATCATTAACTAGTAGTCTAGTACCATCCAAGGGATTTCAGAGACTGCTACCAGTCAGAAGGTGCTGCATCAGAATCCATTTTACCCAGCATGCCTAAGGAGTGGCACCAATTTCTAAAAAATTGTGGCTTGACAACACATTTTCTATAACCCAACCCTTTATCACTATTAGTCTTAGCCATGCTCCAGCTTTACCACAAAGAACTTCATCTCATCTAGTTGGATAACATAAATTGACTAGAGAGCCATGCCCGCACCTAGGTTACATAAAAAGCTAGCCTTCAGAATCCTAAAGGTAAAATGCTTGGACATTTATAGCAATTGTTTGTACTAGCACAAAACCTCATCATGAAATGCCCATAAACCTCTCGTGAGTCGTGACGGAGGTAGTATATTTTCCTAATTTTCTGACTATTAACATTAGTTCTTTTAGCCCCCACAGAAATTCCACCCTAGCCCAGTAAACATCTGGCATATCTCTTCACCTGTAGCAATCATTGTCCCCAAGGGGCTAGTGCTTCACAGAACCTATATGCATCAAGATCTTAGGTGCACCCACCGCTGCAAGACTTCAATTACCCATCTTAGTTTCGATGCTAGACCACCCCTCCTAATCATAAGCACATGAAAGATCATTTGGCTAATATCCAAGCACAAATGAACAATTTTATAGGCAGTTGCAATTTCAGAGAATGTTTTTAACTACCAAGGAAGGTGCCCTCTCCCCCCCCCCCCCCCCTTCCCCCAACCACTCCCTCCAAAGCTAACAGACTTCCTCCTCTCTTTTTAGGATGATATGTTTTACCTCTCTTAAACATTACAGTCATCCCCCACCCCACCCCACACCCAAAAAATATATATTTAGTCAACACGTTCTTGCGGCAGAATAAGATGATTCAAAATCCATTTGAAGTATTTCTAATCCTTACACAAAGAGCTAGAATTTGAAGCTCACTCTAGTTAAAATGTTAAATGCATCTACAACTATCTCGTGAATTTGAAGACACAACTTTCAAATTGACTAAATCAAAGGAGCCTGAGAATTTTGCAAGTAAGCAATCCAAGTAGAAGCTGATAGACATTGTTTATCTTACATCTAATTAGCTTTGCAACATATCAGTGGTAGGGATCATCTGCTCAGTTGCAATTACATTCTGAGTCCCTGGGAGCTCAACAGAAAGTTATTGAAGGATACAGTTTACTCATTTTTCATGTTATCACATTGCCTGAGAGTTGAGGTTGTAAACTCTCTGCTTTCAATAATTCGGTTGGCAAGAAAACAGAACATTTTTCTCCTGACTAATACTGTAATCTATGAGAAGAATAGAGTTGACTTAGGACTAATAGAAAAATGTTGTCAATAATGTACAAGGAAGAAGACAACATACCTCAGCAAGACCCTTTGGGCCAAAAACTAGCAAAGCGACAACCCCAATCACTAGTGCCTCAGGTGCACCAACTCCAAATAGAGATGCATATACACCTTTTCCTTTGAGTTTTCTACTTCTTCCTATAAACCAACCAAATCACTTCAAGAATCAACAAATATGAAGAATAGGCATTTGGCTAACCATGAAAACAGGTGAATTAGAAAAGCCGCAGAAAAGAGAAGTACCAATTTGTACCGAATATTGAGATTTGGAAATGCTGAGGTGCTTCAGTCCATTACAAGAAGAGAAAGAAGCGAGACCTGAGTAAGGAATCCACTTCAAGAACTGAACTTTGGGGTTTTGGGAAAGTGAAATGGAAGAAAATGAAAGGGCAGTCACAGAGAGCCTTCTACTAACTAGTGAAGAAGAAGAAGAAGAAGAAGAGATTGCAGAAGCCATGAGGGAAGTGGCGGTCATTGAATCTAACTCAGCTACAGCTACAGCACTACAACAGGCTACATTCATTTTGCTTTCTTCTATACTGGTGTTGGAGATATATTGGTCCTCCTAATGTGCCAAAAATAATGGACCCAGATTTTAATTTGGGCCACAAGGCCCCAATTTCTTCTTCTTAACAAACTGTTCTCCATTTTGGTATCATTTCAATTTGTGAATGCAGTATAGATACTTCTGTGGATTAATATGATTTTGTTATAATAGGGGAGAATTGTAATGTGATAAATTGATAAAATAAGCCTATAGGAAACTTATTCCATCCAATTCCAGACGTATTTCATTGTTCCATTTGTTATGAAGCTTTCTAACATAAGATAAATGTGAATGAAAAATAAAATAAAATAAAAAAGATAAATGTGAATGAAGACACTTGAGACTTTGTTTCGTAGAAATTCCTAACTCCTACGCGGTTGCACGAGTAGAGAAAAATAAATTATTGTAATGTATAAATGAATATTATATATATAGTGATACATTATATATATACGGTTATACGCTATTTAAATAATATTGATACATTATATATACATGCAACCACTTTAACTGGAATTTTAAAGTGAAAATTACCTAATTACACATAAACATTCCTACCATAAATATTAATTCACTCTATAGTTTGAAATAATTATATACTGTCGTGCTAATTAATAATTTCATACCAGATTTAAAGTCGATACACCACTCTTTCAGATTTCAAATTAGATAATTGTATCAAAGATACTAGATACATGTATCTATGATACACGATACATTCTGAGGCGAACGTGAGAGTCCGCGTATCCCAGATACATGTAAATCACACTAGATACATGTATCTTTGATACTAGATATATTCTGAAATACAGATACATAGGGAGAGAAACAAGAGAAAGAGGGAGAGAGGCGAGTGAGAGAGTTAGTATATCCCAGATACATGTGAATCATGCTTGGACACAATGTATTTGGAACAAGTTACACCTAATTTGACCTGCATGTATCCAAAATACATGTATATGAATATGCTAGATACATGTAACTGACAAAGTAAATGTGACATGGAAGGTAATTTTAAAAACTAAAATAAAAACACTTAATTAATCCCTAAACTAATGAAAATGATACATCTATATGTATGTGTTAGATACATGTAACTGACAAAGTAAATGTAATATGGAAGGTAATTTTGAAAACTTAAATAAAGACACTTAGTTAATTCCTAAACTAATGATATTTGTGTTGTTTGCTAAAAAAAATAAGGGATAAATAGCCACATGGTCATTCAGTAAAAGTAATTATCAAAAAAATGGTCATTTGGTGTATAAGCATGTATAGTCAGTGTATTTCATGTATAGTCAAGGTATAATCAATTTTTGAGTGTATCATAATGTATATTCAGTGTACAGCTCATGTATAAATAATCTATATTGTATAGTCATTGTATATTTTCTATGATTTTGGCTATTTTTTATGTAAATAAAATATGACTATATTTGTTATAAATTAATTTGTTTATTGTATATGTTTGAAATTGTCTCAAAAAATAATGGGCATTCGTATAAGGAAAATTTACATAAACATACTACATTAAGAAAATATTTACCATTTATAGCAATAATATTTTTTTTCAGAACACTTATAATATAATTTTAATACATATTAGCGATAATAATTTATAAAACTCATATAATACAAGTTTTATTCATGGATAATATATTTATCACATACTTTAATACACTTATAATACATTGTGTCAATTTTTTACCAAACAAGTATAATATATTTTAAAACACTTATAATATATTTGTATTGCATGCATAATTCAATTTTAATACATGACAGATATATCATAATATTGCTATATATTGCTATAAATAATAATAAATAAAAAATATCGTTAAAATCAATAATTATTTATTAAAAAACGTTTTTCCTAGTAATTTTTCCTTCGTATAATTACGTAAGAAGCCCAATTACATACCCATTTCATACCATGGACACGATCTTTTTTTTGCAACTCAAGTGGAAATAAAATATGGTAAAGTGTTCTAATTTAGTTTCATACACATACATCTAATTTATTAAATATTTATTATTTTTCACCAATATAACTATTATATAACCCTTTACGCTAAAATTTAGATAAGTTGAAAGAAATTACTATTACTTACCCATCCACTTGAATTTATCTTAATACTTCATAGAACACTGGTCATCACTCCAAGTTGGTGAGATTTAGAATCAAAGCATGTGACACCAGCTATATATATAAAATACTTATTCAAATGAAACTAATAATGTTAGAATATATGAAAATATATTCTGACAGATTGTAACAGATGAGGTTAATGAAATAAATATCTATATATTAGGAACTAAATATATACAATCTATTACAATCAGAATATATTTTCATATATTCCAATAAATAAGGCATTATACATCTTAGCTATTGGGGAAAACTTGATACACGTTCAACCGTTTAATTTTCTATTGCTATGCCTTAAATAAATTGGCCATTTGATTAATGAAATTAAACTATGCAATAAGTATTGAAATTGTCAAAGTAAATCTTAAATGATTAAGAGCCCTTTTGGATTGAACGAATTTAACTAAGTACACTTTCTAAGTATTGGAACTTAATTTATATTAGATAAAAAAAATTGTATTCGTGATAACAAAAAAAATAATAATATACATAATTGTTAAGCAAAAGCAATAAGTTGAATAACTCCAACTTAATTAGCGTGTCGTCAATTTTTATAAAGTGTTGTTGAAATGTGTTAATCTATCTAATATGTTTTCATATTTATATTCATATTTCAAGATATATTAAACTCTTATATTTTTGTCGAGCCGGAGATGGTGTATTATTGGTACTTTTTTAATCAAACAAATCGTCGATATAAATATAATTTAATCTTTGTTGAATATTGAAGCATGTATAACTCATTAATTAATTGAAACGAGTCTAGCGATCTGATGATTGATACAATGGATTTTTGAAAAAATAGACCTTGATTAGATCTCAATACTCAATCCAAAAAACAAAAAGTAGCTCATAAGGTGAGGTGCTCGATACTTGATAAGAGACCAAACGTATATGCACAACTATTGTGGGAACTCAACATCAAAATGCATTGATGGAACTATGTATAATTAAGTTGTTGTAATGCAAGTTCCAATTATGTAAGGAAACTAATTGCTTATGTTAAAAATAAAAGAGTTTGCCAGAGATGGCATTGAAAATAAGATGCAATATATGCTTAGAATGAGCCAAGACAACTAGCTAGACTTTAAGGTACAATGCATCTAAACCATCAATGAGTGTTAGAGCAAATAAAGAAAAGCATGACATTCAAAATATCTTAACTGTTGACAGAGAAGACGGGATAGTGATTTGCTATATGGTACTTATATCATATATATGTGATGGTTTTTGGTAGGGATACCTTTGCTCCTTTTGTAACCCTCATAAAAAAAATTAAAATAAAACAAATTAGATGTTGAGTTTAATTCAATTTCAAAAGACTAACTTATAATGTGTGAGTTATTCAAGATGATAAGAGGAGATCAGACCAAGTATTTCATCCATACACGACGTGAGACTACTGACACACTACTTAACAATGGGTCAAAATCGACGGACAAGGTCGATTTTTTAAGGAAAATTGACGCCCGTGGACTCTAAATTGTAGATTTTGCCTTCATCGCTTTCGTGAAATCGATGAACAGGGTCGATTTTTCAGAAATATACGTAACAATGTAGCTACTTGGAATCAGAAACATGTATTATATATGACTTTAGACAATTTTATCACTCGATCACACATGCTCTTTGATAAAATATTTCTATCGTTTTTATTTATACTCTTCAACTGCAATTTTGCAATTCAAAAATTGACGGACGGACGTCTTTTTTTATTAAAAATAACTATTTTTTAAAATTTAAAAAAAAAAGAAACAACAAACAAGATTAGTTTTTCCTCAATTTTTTGGACTGATCCAGTCCATCGATTTTTCATTAATTTTAACAGTGACATCTCTATACGCCAAAAATTGAATATCTGAAGCGTGGACAACATAACATGAGAGGTCCAACATCGGATAAGCCAATAATTGAGATGGTTCTGTCGATGATATCATGAAGAAATTGACATTGAGTGGCCTAATTCAAACCGTTAAAAGATAGTTCATAAGGTAAAATTTGGCAAAATCATTCATAATATACTTAAATCGTTTTCAAATATATATATCCTCTTTAATTAAAATATCTTGTTAAACATGGAGAGGCTCCACACGCTTATAACTATGTCTTCAACATTATGAAGATGACTAATCGAACTAATGATGATAGACAAGTAGCAACAAATAAAATTGCTCTAAAGAAATAGAGATCATGACGTTGAACTTCACATGATCAATGTTAGCAAGTAACTACAACTAAAATGTACAATAAAACGCAACGGTTGAATGTAGCTTATGTCATAATGTATATAGGTGACTGCTGCTTAGTACTCTCATTCTATAAAGAAATATAATTGGAATCTAACTCAATTTCAAAAATAAGCTCATGAGGTGATCAAAATTATCCAAAAACATATAAAAAGATCAAATCTCATTCCACAAACAATGTGGGACAAACTTAACATACCCTGCATGCTCGGGCATGTCTAGTGGAGCATGTACAACATAACATAGAGATCCAATACTAAGTAAATCAAGAATCGCAAGGAGACCAGGGGCGTATCCAGGGGGACTTCTGTGGGTTCACGTGAACCCATGATCTACTCCCTAAATTATATATTGTAGTGTTATATTTTTCTTTAAAATACTTAAAAGTAAGATATGTGAACCTATGTTCAAAGTATCATATCATTCGCTGATGATTGGTGCACCTCTCTAAGTGGGATTAGAAATTTAAATCTTATATCTATGTCGTTTTTTCTTTCTAAAATTGAGTTACACTTCTCCAAGTGGTTGGTTATCAGTAACACCTTTGGCATTTCAATTAATTATTCTTCTGTCTTTTGCTTTAGTCTTTCAAAATTTTCAAGTGTGTCACATTGGAAATTAAATCTTTTTTAGCACTTATTCATTTATATATATATAATTAAACAAAATGGTATGTTAAAATTTAAAACTAGTAGTAGTATATATTTTGGACCTATAATTTTAAAAATTTAACGGTTTAGTGTTAATAACCTAAAGATCAACCGGCTATATTTTAGATCCATCTTTTCGTAATAGTGCATTCATCTTCTTAAAATCCTGAATACGCCTCTATTAGGAGATCAAACCCCATCCCACAACTACTATATATGGGACAAACTCAACATGTATACATATAATGTACTAGTCTGCAATTACTTTCCACACATTACTGGATATAGTAACTTTATAATTATTGACTTGAAACACTGAACTCTTTTATATTGATAGAATCATATGCATGTACTCTAATGCATTTGATGCATGCTTGCATGTATGAGATTCAAGTAGAAGACAATTTGAAGAAGAAATTAAAAGTGGGATGAATGAGGACAAACACAAAAGGTAATGGCAAATTGTTAACAAATGTTTTAAAAGAGATAAACGATGAATTGTAGATAGTAGTAGAAATGTACACGAAAGGAGTTTAATTGGGGGGATCTAACGTCCACCTACTTGGAGCATGTGATATGTTGGGCTAAACTTTATTATTGTTGTAGGACCATTTACCCATACTCTCTCAAATCCCCCCACCCCCACACCACTTCAAACCATTCCCACACACAAGAAGCTTTTAATCAATAATAGAGCTTTTTTTACATATTTGATTGCTCGATTAAAATAAATTAGTCAATATATATAAAATATATATATTATAAAAATGATCGCAGGTTCAAGTCCTGTTATATTCTAACCTATCTTATACTTTACTATAAATAAGGATGTATAGTAATTTTAAAGATGATTATTTGACCTTTCGACTCGCTTCAACGATTTAGGTGACTAGAATATATTTAATAATAGTAATAACGGACGACTAGTAGAAATCTCCATCATGATAAAAATACTTAAGACATGATAGGCTAGTTTTTCTTGAGGAAATATGGAGTCCCAAAATTTCAATTGGTGGTGGCACGTCTTCTTCACTTGTTGTCATGGACCCCCCTGGCTATTTCTCTATTAATTCTATAGCCTTTTTCATCACTTTAGCTTTTAACCATCAAATTTAGGTCACGCAACTACTTTTAATTAGGTCCTCCTTGAAATCTTCAGCATCCTTTCTTTTCACGTTAGGGTAGGGGCAAATCCATGTTTCCATACCACTTGACGTCCAAGTCAATATATAAAAAAATTCTTTGAATCTAAGTTATCTAATATATCATTATGAGGGGAAAAAAATTATACTATCAAATTATTTAAAGATTATTCGTATGTAAGCTTTTTAAAAATATGAGATTTATAATTTTAAAATTAGATAAATATTTTTTTAACTTCCGGTTAAGGTTATATGAAGGTGCAAAAATAATAATTTAAAACTCATAAATCTTACTATAAAATAAAATAGATTAAAGTTATATTCACCATAATATAACAATTTGCTTGCACTATCAGTGAACTTAATGCCGACTTATGAACCACCATAGGATCGGAGGTAAGGTTTATGTCCCCCTCCTTGTATTTTATTTTGATTATTTATGGTAAGGCTTGGGGGTGCTGCTCAACCCCTGACTGTGCACGAGAGGTGGGAGCCTCGTGTAGGGTCTGTTCCCAAAAAAAAAAAAAAAAAAAAAAAATTATTATAATGGGTTAGTTATTGTTTAAGCTATCAACCAATATATATATAAATCTTTCAGTAAAATCATACTGCCCCGTTCATTTTTAGTTGTTACGTTTAGATTTTCAAGTGTTAATTTGATTAATTTTTAAAACTAAATTAAATTACATTAATTTAATATCTTAAAATAAAAATTTAGATATTCAAAAACTATATGAAAAATACAATAAATTATAATTTTTTTCATATCAAAATCATGAAAATATACATTTTAAAATGTTAGTCAAAGTTCATATCGTTTTACTTAAAAAAAACTATGAAGTAAAATGGTAACAGTGGGAGTATAACTTTTACAAAATCGATGTATATAATTTGAACTCTATAAGTCATTTACTTTAACATCAACATCTACTTATATATTAGTGTGAGTGTGTTCTGTGTAATGGTAAAATCGGAATTTTCACTAAAAAAAAATAATATATGAAGAAATAAATACACCAAAAAAAATTAAAAAGTTTAACATTATATATATATATATATAATAATTTTTAATCATACATAAATAATAAAAAAAATTATTAAAAAAAATTCGGATAAAATCCCTCAATCCTACCAAACTTCACCGATAATTATTGTTGATGTTGAAATGGATTCACACTTCGTAATTTCCCATGTTTGATGTTTTTGCCTAATTCTTTTTTGTCTATGTTAATTAACAATCATTATCTTCATCATTAAACAAAAAAGTTAATGGTTAAACATGTAAGGATTACATGAAAAGGTAAATGGCTGAAAAGGCTATAACTATAAAGCTAACTTCTTCTATGGAAAAAAGGTTAAATGTAAAAGTTAAGCAATATAAAACTTTTTTTATTATTAATTAAGTAGTTTTTGCTTTCAACGTTTCATGTCAAAGAAAGAAGACAAAGAGCCTGTTTGGATGGACTTTAAGTTGATCAAAACCACTTTAAAACCCCTTTTTAGCTTTTGGACGTGTTTGTCTAATGCTAACTTTAAGTCATAAAGTTCTTAAAGTCAGTCAAAAATGAAAAGTTAGAATTCCTAACTTTTTTCTCTAAGTGCTTAAAGTCATTTTCTTTGATCATAAAAATTACTTTTATATCCCTTATATTTTAACTAAATTCTCAAACTACCATTTTTATTCTTTTAACCCTAAAATTCACATTATTTTCCTCATTTAAGCACTTTTATCCAAACACTCAACTGCTTATTTATAAAAATAACTTTCAGCACTTCAAAGTTCTAAAAACACTTATACATAAAAGTTACTTTTTTTAAGCCCATCCAAACGGGCGTAAATTGGCATTATTTTTGCGGGAAAAAAGAATAAGTTGGAGAAATTATTTAGTTTAGATGGATCAATAATGATTGTGATAAAGTGATAAGTACTCCTTCATTCTTAATCAAGAGATCTTGTATTCGAATTTCCTTTGATACGGAATTACTTTTGTTAGGCATCACTTTATTTTTTAATATGAAATTTTTCGACGCAAGTATAAATTTAATCGAATTTCAAATATGAATATCGAAAAGAAAAAGTTTAGAAGGAAAAAAAAAGAAAAAAGAGGAGGGTCATTGTCTTAAACAGGAAGAGGCAAGCACACGAGGGCCTCGAAAAAGCACCAAAACTGAAAAAACAACAAAAGATGGGTGGTTCCCCGCACGTGTATTAGCTTCTCGTTATAATGCTCCCCTTTTTTTCTGTTCGTTTTGTTTTTAAAATTATAATCTCATGTTTGAGTGAAACGATAGTGTAATTTATTTATTTTTATATTTTTACTTTAAATAATTTAAATTTTGGAAATAATATCATTTTTTTCTTAATTAAGAAATAAAAAATTTGATTATAAATTATGATTCATAGTTTTATAAACATTGTATATCTATCTCATTCTAGAAGAAAAAAAGTAAAAAATTGATATGGAATTTATATTAAACAAGTTAACCCACATGCTTCGAACTCCTTTTTTTTCCCCCATAATATACCAGGAGTAATAATGTAATTTTGTAATAGCACTTGATATATGCTAGTGGTGGCTAATGGTTGAGTATTTTATTACTACTTAACTAATCAGGCATCTTAAAGGGAACAATTCAATATCTATAACATTACAAAATAGAATATCAATTTATCGAATCTTTATATTCAAGTATTCCCTTTTTTGTAACTCCTTTAATTGCTAGAGTATATGAAATGAAAGAAAGGAAAAAGCTAATCAAGCAAGTAAAATTAAATAAAGGGCTTACAATCCTTTTTTGGCTCATATATTCATGGAGATATTCCAAAAGTGAGTTGGCAAAAACATAGTCCTAGTTTGTTGTTGTCCTGATTTCAAATAATAATTATCTTAATTTTTTTTAATTTAAAAATTATAAAATTAAATTAACTTTTTTTTAAATCTTTAATACATAAAATAGGCAAAATTCCCTCTTGATTAATGCTTTTTTAAAAGAGGTGAAAAATACGATAAATAATTTAAGACGAAAAAAGAAAAAAGAAAAAAGGCATGATACATATTTATATCCTGAATTTGGATGCGTACAAATAAATATTTAAATTAGGCGAAATCCATCTGTGGCCCCCTAAAGTTGGCATCAACTTTCACTTAGACACCTCAACTAAGCTTTGTTCATTTTAGACACCTCAAGTAAGGCTCTGATGTGTCATTTTGACATTTTGTGCTGACTTGGCACATTGCGTGTGCTGCACCCATTTTAAGCGCATGAAAAATATTTTTTTCTTTAAAAATATTTTTTTTTTGTTGTTGTTGTTCTTCTTCATTTCTGCCATCATTTCTTCTTTGCGTATTCTTCTTTTACAAATCTCTTTTACAAAATACATTTTTTCTCCATTTTCTTCAACACCCATTTGCCCAAAATCCATAAATTCCCCTCCCCCGATCTCTCCAGACGATTCAAGAATCGTTGATAGACTTGTTCACATATTCACTAAGCCTCTTGATTCATCAAAAAGCCAAGAACTTGATGAATTGGGTTCAAAGATTACTACTTTTATTGTTGAAGTTGTTCTTAGAAATCTGAGAAATTGGAGAATAACCCATTTATTTTTTAATTGGACTTCAAATTTTGTTGTGGGTTCTTTAAGGTTTGAATTCTTTAACAATTTCAAAGAAAATAATTTTAGATTTGTATTAATCTTGCTGGAAAAAATGGAGGTTCGTCGATTTTTTTGATCCAATTTGATATATATTTTTGTTTGGCATTATAGCTCAATTTTTTCCTCTTTAGATGATATGAATATCGTTGGGTGAGTGTTGGAGGAGAAGAACATTTGGTGGGGTGGGGGAGGGGTTGGGGTGGGTGGGGTTGGAGAAGATGACGGCGGGGTGGGTGGATGGGGTTAATAGTTGTTAATTTTTATTTTTTTAAAAAAATATTATTTGGATAAAAAAAATGTCACGTGTCATCAAATTATTGGTCATTTTTTTCTATTCAAAAGTCATTATTTGATAATTATTTTTGATATATATATATGCCACGTGTCTTTATTTAATTTGCTGTTTTTGACACGTCAGGCGAGTGCATTACACATATTTAATATATTTTGGTGATTGTCAAAAAAGTGTCAAAATGACACATCGGAGCCTTACTTGAGGTGTCTAAAATGAACAAAGCCTAATTGAAATGTCTAAGTGAAAGTTGCTGCCAACTTTAGGAGGTCACCGATGAATTTCGCCTTTAAATTATCATAAAATTAAGTAAGTAGACACATGTCCTTCTACATGACAAATCACGTGCGATGCACATATCCTACATAACAAACTATCACGTGTCACATGAGATTTGTCATGTAATACATATGTGTCTACTTGTTCAATTTTATGATAACTTAGATGCCCCAAAGTTAAAAAATATTGTAAGATCAAATTAAATGACACGTTTATATATGATACAGAGAAAAAATAGATAGCAAACAACTCGGAGATCACGACAGTCACGTGATCCGAGTGAAAAACCTCACGCGGTGGCACAATGGGCATACTCTTCTGTCACCCAAAACAACATCCCCTTCCTTAAATGCGCATCCCTGGCGTCAGTTTTGCCATTAATAGCCAAACTTATCTATCTTGCGCCGCTTACAGAAAAATAAAAATGGCACCTCATTAAATTCAACCATAACCCAAGGTCATTTCCGTCATTCCGACTCTTCACTAATAATTCCAACATTATCCACACCCACCCCTCCGCCCATCTTATGCGTTAATATAATACCACAAATGTTTGCTTTAATGTTATTTTTGACCCCACTTTCCCTACATAATTACAAAATAACAGCTAGAGAGAGAGACGCTACTCTGTTTTTTCTTTCTTCTAATTAACTTTTCCTCTTTCCTTCTTAATAAATCGCTGTCTTTTCTCGATTATTGTGTTTGTTCTTCTTCGAATGTCTCCCAATTTTCTTTCTTAATTAATTTCCGGCCGTTCAGTTACCGGAAAATCCATCATTCTTCTCCGGCGAACTGAATTTGTAATTTTTTTTGTAGTTTTTTTTTTTCAAGGATTAAAGCATGAGTAGCGTACAGAATACTGTAGATACTGTAAATGCTGCCGCTTCGGCTATAGTTAATGCAGAGAGTAGAGTTCAACCGTCTACAGTTCAGGTATATATATATAATTATGTACTCTGTTTGTTCCATACTATGTACTGTAACTTGTAATTATTGCTTCTCCATGATAAAAGTTTTAAAAAGTTGAGTAAACAGTATTCATGATTTTTATGTTACTTTTTATCCTTATTTTTTTTGTTTTGTTTATAATGATTTGATGCAAATTTCATGTTTTTGTGAAGTTAAAGGTAAAAGCTTTGAGTTTTATTTTTCTTTTGTGTTTGAGATCCTTTTGTGGATTGGATTGGAAATTTGGTTGATCGTTGAGTTTCGGTGGTGTCACATTTGTCAGCTAAGATGATCCGAAATCATCAAACAAAGGGGGAAAAAAGGAACAGATCGAAGCTGATCATGAATGACACCAAATTATAGTTGTGCACTATGATATAAGATTTTTGGGGGAGATGGAAAGATCGTTTCCCGGTGATTAGATATGTAAAATTCAGTCCATTGTGGATTCTGAAGTACTGGAGGATTTAAAAAGCTAGTCACAAAAACATGGAGGATTTCTATTTGTTGAAGGTGATTAGAGGATAGACAAACATGTGGAGGGAAAAGCTAGAGAAATTTGGATTGCATAAGGGGAGTTCTGCTGCGATCCTCAGTCTTTTAGGGAGTTGATTTCTCATATGGTTAATCAACCAATAGTTATTATTTCAAAAAGTCTCTTGCTTTGTTGAAAAAAAATTGAAATCCAGAAGAAAGATGAGTTGCTGAGATAATAGTTATTAGTTGAATGATCATTGAGAAAACCCAGTTTTTATGATGTGGATTGGGTAAGATTAAGAAGTACTATTCTCACCTTTTTATCTAGGATCAATTGGTAGGTCGTGTAGAGAAGGGTGAAGACTTTTGCAGCATCTGGGTCCAGTTTTGGGGTCTCCTTTTTCTCTATCTTGAAAATCGTTCAACTTTTTAAGCAATAAGCAGTTCTCTTTTCTCCTCCGTGATTCTTGGTTCATCATCTATTATGTGACCATCTGTAGCGCTGGATCATGTGATACAGATCAAAGTCAACAAGGGGAGAAGTGACATGAAAAACATTGCATCCAACTGAAACAGCATATTTTGAAATCTGGCTTTCATAGGAGAACTGTTTGGAGAAAAGAGAATTCTCTTTGATTCCGCATATGTTTAACAAGACCTAATGCCCTTTGAAAATAAGTCTCTGATTTGAATGTTTTGATTAGTAATCTGATAAAAAAATCATGTCTCTTAGCTATGTCTGTAAAATAGGAGGAAGATTGAGGACTGATGAATTAATTGATCTGCTTTGTCTGCATCACTAGGTTTAATACAATGTTTCGGAAATAGTGAATGGAGCCAGTTTCATTACATTCTATTGCATTAAAATGGTTTACTGTGATTCTTTTGTAAAGTTTCAATTGAATATATATCTTCATACTTGTAGGTATTGATTTTCTACTCCCTCTTTCTGATATGTACCCCGGCTTTTGGGATTAGAAACGGCCAATAGAAAAATGAGAGTTTGTTATGAAATTTCTGGAAGCTGTGAGACTAAATGATGGGTTAATGGAGGTCGGAGCATAGTAGTTGTGATCGAGTCAGTGGAGAGAAGTAGTAGATTAGGATTTTTCCTTGGAACTAAACTACTTTGATAATAATTGGTTATTGTCTTGAAGCCACATTTATATTTTGAATCAGTGCTGAAACATTGACTGATCTTCTTCTATCATGTGGGTGTTAGTATTCCCTGTGTTTGTGCATTTAGGCAGCTTTTCAGCTGAGAAATTGGTGCTCCTCTTTTCCTTCAAGAATTCTTTGTACGGCTAAGGGTCTCTATGCTGCTAGAAAATTGAAACTGAAGTACCAGCAACAGTATAGAGTGACTTATCCTTCTACATTAAAAAAAAAAAAAACGAGGCTCCATCATTGTGAAAATGGTTGCACTTAAGTTGTGGTATACAATATTCAACGTGCATAGTGTTTTTGAGAAGGACGATTACCTCTGCACCCTAGCTTGTTTGAGCTATGAGAACTAGAAGTAATCACTGACGCCATTCCTGATGTCCAAAGGACGTATTTCTTTGGGAATACTGGTTTTACCAATTTACATATATGAAATTGCCAAAAAGTCAGAAGAGAATGTTGATAGTCAGGAAAATTTGTAACTGACCAGTTCTGGGACACCTATAGATTGTAGCCAGTTATTACCATCTTTAACAAGCCTTTTTGGCATATATATTAATGCTGACTAGAATAGTTCAGAGACGAAGTAAGACTCCCAGATATTCAGAGAAAGCAAGCATTGCTCGAGGCACAGGAGGAATCGCTCCAAGTCCGATGGACGAAATAAATGTTGGTCATGGTTAGGGTATACAAGGCTAAAGCAGCAAAGCTAAATGTGTGGTCTGAATTTAGCTTCATGTAATAAACTACCAAAAAGGAATTCTAAATAATCAGATCATCTTCTGGGAATCTGGGAGTTGGTAGGTTTTATACATGATCAAAAACTAATTTATGCAGCCAAGAATGCTGAATAAGTGGAAGTAAAACGTTTTCTTTCTTTCGGTAATTCTTTTATTGAATTCAAGTATTTGCTAGTGTAGGAACTTGGTACTACAAGAGATTTAATCAGTGTCAACTTGGTCAGTACTTGAGCTCCTTTCACATGCCCTTATAATTGACATGTTTAAACAGTGAATATTTCAAAAGAAAATATGGTACTAGTTTTCTCTCTAAACTTTGCTTGATGTAGACAATTAAGATATGTAAGAAGACTTTAAACTTGAGCATGATAGGATTATGCTAACAAATTCAAGACACAATTAAGACAAGTAAGAAGACTTTAAACTTGAAGTCTGTTAATATTGCAGCTTCTTGTGCTGGCTTATGATTTAAATGTAGCATACAACAACATTATTGAGATGTTTGACTTATTAAGTGTTGAAGTTTCAAGATGATTTAACTAGCAGGAATTTATGTGCTTGTAATAACATTGAGTACTAGAGTTTTCTACAGATTGGAGTCTGCTTGTCTTTTTCCTTTGAAGATTGAACAATGTGAAATCTATAGAACTTCAAGTTTGAAATTCTACTTGTATTTTCTTCCCTTGCCTTCTCATTTTGGTTTAACTAACATGGATTTTACTGTGCATGTTATAATGCTGAGTCTTACAGTTGTCTAAACGTGTAAAATTGTGCTCATAATTCTCCTTTGAAGGTTTATTATTCACAAACTTTAACTTTTTGGTTCCAGAAGAGAAGATGGGGAAGCTGCTGGAGTCTATACTGGTGTTTTGGTTCTCACAAGCACAGCAAAAGAATTGGTCATGCTGTCCTTGTTCCTGAACCTGCAGCACCTGGACCTGCTGTTCCAGTTACTGAAAATCCAAACCACTCAGCCACCATTGTAATTCCCTTTATAGCTCCTCCCTCTTCTCCTGCATCCTTTCTTCCGTCTGATCCTCCTTCTGCTACCCAGTCACCCGCAGGATTACTCTCTCTCAAATCCCTCTCTATCGGTGCATATTCTCCCGGTGGGACTGCGTCTATTTTTGCAATTGGTCCCTATGCTCATGAAACACAGTTAGTTTCCCCACCTGTTTTCTCTACCTTCACTACTGAACCATCTACTGCTAATTTTACTCCCCCACCTGAGCCGGTGCATATGACAACTCCACCTTCACCAGAAGTGCCTTTTGCGCAGCTTTTGACATCATCACTGGCCTGCAACAGAAGATATGGTGGGTCCAATTATAAGTTCCCGTTGTCCCAGTATGAGTTTGTGCCTTATCAAGATCCAGGAAGTCCGGGTAGTAATCTAATATCTCCAGGTTCAGTAGTATCAAATTCTGGCACCTCATCACCTTTCCCTGGAAAATGCCCTATAATTGAGTTCCGTAAGGGGGAGCCTCCAAAATTTCTTGGTTATGAACATTTCTATACTCGCAAATGGGGTTCAAGGGTTGGCTCAGGATCATTGACTCCAAGCGGCTGGGGCTCTAGGCTGGGTTCTGGAACTCTGACCCCTAACGGTGGGATTTCAAGGCTAGGTTCTGGTACTGTGACTCCAAATGGCGGGGAACCTCCTTCCCGAGATAATTACCTTTTGGAGAACCAAATCTCTGAGGTAGCATCTCTTGCCAATTCTGATAATGGATCTGAAATTGAGGAAGGTGTAATTGATCACAGAGTTTCATTTGAATTAACTGGAGAAGATGTCCTGAGTTGTAGAGAAAAGGAGCCCGTCATGTCACATTCGCAACAGACTCTGCCAATGGATGTCTCCAATTTGTTAGCCAATGAAATGAAAAGTGGTAGCTCTATGGTCGAAGAAAAAACATATGGATCGCCCAGGAAAGCTTCAGAAAATGGGGAAGATCAATGTCATCGAAAGCACCGGAATATTACCTTTGGCTCAAGCAAAGATTTTGATTTTGACAATGTGAAAATAGAAGTCTTGGAGAAGGACAGTAGTATTGACTGTGAGTGGTGGACAAGTGACAAGGCTGCTGGGAAGAAGGAATCAGGTATTCAAAACAACTGGACTTTCTTTCCTGTGTTGCAGCCAGGAGTCAGCTAATGCTTGAGACTAAAGGTTTTATGTTGGAAATCAATGTTAAACACACCGAAGTTTACTGTTTCTGGTAATATAAGCAAGGTGGTAATGCAATTTTGAGGCACAGAATTCTAATTGCAGCAAACTTAGCTCTAAAACTGAAGAGTTGGACAGACTTGTTACAGTAATTGGTGTTGTTTAATTTGGTCCTCAGATAGTCAGTCACCTGAAAATATTCCTTTGAATAAAGGACTTTTGTATACACAATAGAATATGTTTGTAAAAGAGATGTAAATGATTATTATTCCTTAAAAAATAGAATTTTCAATTCCAATTGCTTATGGTATCAAAGTAGTTATGTAAAGATTGGTGGTAATCTATTCCTTCTTTGGTCCTCTCCTTTGCATGACCAAAGTCGTCATGTCATTTATACAGCCTCAGAACACCTTGGAATCTCTCTGAACACCTTCAACCCCTTATCCATTCTCCAAGCCTCCGCGGCCCAAGTAGTAACCATGTCTAGTGATCCTACCCAACTAGCAAATTTCCCCACAAGACAAGTCTTCAGAAAATATCGTCTTTTCTGAGTATGTTCATTCCAGAGCTTGAATTTGGGTTCTTTTCTGCTTTGATTCCATGTCGAGGCTTGGCCAAGCTAAAGCATATTTGTAAGATGCCTCTTTGAGTTTCTTCGCTTCAAGAGAGAAGTAGGAGCTCTCTCTCTAACAGGAGGTCACATTTACATATAGGATGTGTGTGTTTTTAGGAATTCCATTCACCATCCTGTTACTCCACTCTTTTTGGCTTCTATTCATATTTCATTACCTACACGACGTTGTGTACAAGTAATTTGTTCAACAAATCAGAGACTAGAACTAGTACTCGACTATTCAGGTTCGAGTTTCTTGCTTCTGCAGGAATCCCTTAACTAGAATATGCAATATTCAACTTGTTTAATCCGTCGAGGAGGAACGAGCACACTTTTATTTGAAGTTTGTCAACACCGATTACAAGTTAAATTATTTGAACGAACAAAAAAAGGATGCGGTCCATATGCATGGTGAAAATAGACTTCCAGGTGCAATTGCTACCCAAATACCCTGAGCATGGTCAACAAGTTGGCCTAGTCTACCTTAAGGATACATAATGAAGAGACCACGTAAAGTATAATTTGAGAAGATCAACGTTCAATATTAGATGAAAACTAATAATACTATCTCAGACAGTACATCAATGTAAGGGAGGTTACATGAAAACTAGGAACCACTTAACTACTGAAAGTCCAATATTAGATGGAAGGTACAAAATCTCCAGTAAACGCATTAGCAAATGCAGCTAAAATTTGAAGCATAAAGATAGATGTAGTTACAGCCACTCATGAGATTCTCTGCAATTGTACAATTTGCTAGACCATAGAGCTGAATAGGGAAACATCGTTTTCTTTATATGGAGCACAGCATAGAGAATACCAACAGAAGAGGACCTTACTTCCAGGGGCCATTGAGGGTCATCGTGCAATCTTGCCACCCAGCAAAGATAAAATGCTCAAATGCATCTCTGCCGAGGAATGAAAGTGCTACTCTGTATTTATGGTAATTTTGCACAGTGCATATGTATTCATCTGGCCCGTCTCCTCTCCCTAGATTTGTCTCTATCATGATCATCTCTCTCCCTGCTTCCACTCTTCCTTTCCCTCTCACGACGCTTTTCCCTATCACTATCGCGGTCTCTGCTGGAAGATTTCCACAGAGGGCTTCCACTTCCGCTCCGACTGCGCTGACGCTTCCTAGAAGCTTCACGAGAATCGTCTCTTTTCTCTCTCCTCTCCAAAGATGACCTACCTCCTGTTTTTATGAAAGCAGAAATATGAGACAATTTGAATACAAAAAAATATAATCAATAATATAACAAAGCAAGAAGTGACATAATTCTTTTTGATCGATAACGTGAAAAAACTCTTCCCCAAAATTTCTTACCCCAGAAAAGAGTGATGATAATGAATAGATGGGAGGCAGTCAAGTGGTCTTCCTTGCAGCTAATAAAAGCTGCCCTGTATATGTTTTTCCTTGAACCAAGGGTCTATCGGAAACAACCTCGTTACCTCCCAAGGTAGTGATAAGGTTTGCTTACACACTACATTCCCCAGACCCCACTTGTGGGGTTATACTGGGTATGTTATTGTTCTTGTTGTAATAAAAGCTGCCTGTCCAGTATCCTGCTCAACCAGATACCTAAATCTTTTTTCTTTCTTTTCAATAACCGAGAAATCTACAAGAACCAGCTAGCACATAGTACAATGCTTGGTGGATATAAGCCCACTCCTCTACCCTTCTCTACTTGAACATCAAGCTTTAGTCTCGTCAAAGCTCAAGCTTGTGACATGCGCCTAATCCATACCACAAGCTACCACTAAACCTAATCCTTAGGGGCACCAGATAGACTAATCTTCCCGTAAATATGATGATGACCAACTCTATCCAGCAATAAGTGATTCATCATATAGATGCCGAGAAAAAAATATTGTTAAAAGGACATTGCATCTACAACATAATACTGTGACAGCTAAATCCTCACTTAAGTGCTTAAATATGTGATGTGTTATTCGCTTCGTTCCATTACAATTTCTTGTACTAACAGACACATTTTAGGAAAAATTTAGTCTCCTAAGAAGCAGCTTAGTAGCCTGTGATCCAGAGAATGTCTGATAGTGCTGTTGAAAGCAGTAAATATTAATATCAGCGATAAAACCAGACTGCTTCAGCTATTCTTTACCATAAAATGAGATATACATCAACAAAACATCTGAGAACTGACCAAAGGGACGACATGAGCATAAGGCAAAAAGATTCTGGGAAAAAATAATTGTCAACAAAAAAGATAGGATTGAGGTATGATACAGCAGATAAACCTAAGTTTCGACCTGCACATGCAATTAACTACACATAAGTGCTGTTTATCAGCTTCCTCTCTTGAATATCCAACGAAATGGTAGTTAAATCACAGCACTAAATATTAATCTATTGGATTTAATTTTCAAAAAATAAACAAATAAATAGATAAATACATGGACATCTCAAACTCGACAGGTTTAGAGCTTTACCTTTTTTTGATGTATCTTCACTGAAATTCAATAAACCATATTCAGATTGTAGGCATTGCCGATGTATTTCAACTTTCCTCTCAACTTCATCCGGACTTTTTATTCCTCGTTCTTCAAGAGATTCACGATATTCAATCAATGCAACCTCAAGACGCCTCAGCTTTTGTCTGATAAATTAGTTATGGTCAAAATCCGAACAGGAGAAAAACTGAGGATAGCAAATTGAAAGCAACAGATTCAATGTATGAGGCATAAGAATCCCACAAAAATTTGAAACCGAAAGAATCTGCCTCCAAATATTATGGAAATAGGTAAGTATCCTAAGCTTCCAACACTTGGCTATTTTTGATAAAGGTAACATTCAACACTTGGCATATTAACATCCCTAATCCTAAGAATATTATGAAAGTCCACATGCACAATCTTTCATTTGGTAAAAGTGCACCTTCACATCTTTCCACAGGAAAACTAATAAAATCAAAATGAAGAAAAAAGACATCCATTTGCTGGACTTAAGAGGGGTGGGGATGTATGAAATTCTTTCTTGTTTTCTGGCAGATCAAACTAGAGCAGTTTCCTATATACCTTTTAAGAAAATTCCTTCAATGATTTGAGATACAAAAGTTAGCAAGTAGTTTGTAGTAATTTTCATTAAGTTCCTAATCTCTAAGTCTTGTAAGCAAACGAGGCTTAATCCGAGAACAATTTCACTCCAAAGTCGTTCATATTGATCCTCCAGAACCAAGAAATTATCTTCCTGAACTAGGAAAGTATTGGAAGATATGGATGACATGACAATAAAGTAACACCTATTTAGGAAATAATCCCACAAGGAATGCTCAACTGCCCATACCTCAACTCTTCATTCATTCCACTTTCCGGGTATGATGAGTTGCTTGTGTCAGTTGTAAGCTCTGCATCCTTGATCTTGCTTAGCCCATCACCAGCATTCTCACTTCCAGAAGATGAATAGGTCAACCCCAGGTCCCTCGAACTTCTCTTTTGTTCATCATCACTTCCATCATCCTCCCTGGCCCATTTAGATGTAGGCAAAATTGTCTCACTTTTTTCCTCACTGGAAAAGTCAATTGAATTATAGTGTGGAGCAGAATTTGTTGGGGGTGAAGATACAGACTCTCTTTGTTTAAGTTGTACGTCATAATCCACTAGATTATTCCGTTCGGAAGGAGCCATCCTATCCAACTCAAGGTTGCTATCTTTCCGATTACTGGGGAACCTAGCAGAACTTGAATGGCTCGCAAATTTCAAATCTTCATCTAGTTCATGACCCCTCTGCTTTTCAGCCTCTTCCAGATAAAGTAACCGAGCAACCATCATTTCCCTACCACCTACAATAGACAAACCATTGTGCCTGCATCGTCTTTCTAGCTCAGTAAGTGGAAGGCTCAACAGTTCCCTCATAGCAGCTCCTTTCCCAATTGCCAAAGCACCATCTGGGTTAACTTTGCCACCATCACCTGCATCATCAGAGCTGGTCCTTTGTTCCACTTCAGGTGCATCACCACACAGAGAATGGAAGGGGGTCACACCAGAGTTCCCCGTTCGAAGAAAGGTAGCTCGTAAACCATTGACATAGGCATCCGAAAACAAAAACCAATCAGCCCATACTTGAAGCACTTTCAGAACTCTCTCCTGTAACATGTAAGGAAAAACTTAACCACCCATCAAGGAGGAGCAAAAAATGGATACAAAAAATGCAGCAAGTGCAGATCAAATGTAGGTGACAGGCACAGCTTACTTTAAGTGCCTCGGCAGTAATTCGTCCTGTTATACTTCGATATAGATCATTGAAGCTTTCCATTATGTCTGGTAAAGAGGCTTCAAATTTGGTGCGATAAGCAGATGCATTCTTCACAGGAGCACTACTATTATGAAGAATATCAGAGACAAGCATGAGCCTAGAAACTTTTGTTGGTATTGGAGTTTCCTTAAGTGTCAAAGACTCTGTCAAAACTTCTACAACCTGCAAATTATAATCAGCAGTGCAACTGTGTTAGAATATGCTCAAGAATGAGAACTATCCAAAGTGTACGTGTAACAGATCATGCTATAGTTATCTTAATGCTTCAAGACAAAAAATCAGCCAAAACAAGTGCAAGGGGCAACAAGAAGCATTATGAACATTGACACAACACTCTGCAAAATTACTGCAATTTTGCCTCCGAAAGGTTAAATATGAAAGAAAAGCTTCACGCACAAGTGAGCTCTTCTACTCCTGCATGAAACCAGCTTAAAGGTTACCTCTCCAGCAGCATCAGCATTGTCCAAAGAAAAACCCATTGCATCTTTTATTTGACTTCTTTCTAGTGTCAATGAACGGAGCATATCCTCAAATTCATCCCTCTGAGCATCAGTCAGTGTCCGTTCAACCTCCACCCGCTGAGCAACGTATAGAAAGAAACATCAATCACAAAGAAACTTTATTTAAGTTTCAAAGTCAAATGCAAACTCTTAAATGCCTTGGAGCAGAAAGCTAGCAAACGGGCATACCCTGCTTCTTCCAGCAGCATATGTGCTCCCAGCTTCTTTTTCATGATCAGCTCCTTTCGGTGTTGGTAGAGAGGGTGGTATCCACCTGCATATGTAAATTTGTTATATTTGAAGAAAGCACAATCTTCAAGGAGAACTTCTAAAAAGGCTGCAGGACTTCATCAAAGCCTTGCAGAACTCTGCAGCCATTGCAAAAATTGAATGATAAATTCTATTTAGATGATTTCATTCTTTCACAGCAAGCATATACTGCAGGGGCATATCGGTAGAAGCTTCCTAAGAAACAGTGTGACTTAAAAAGTGATGCATTCAGGAACTGACATGCACATGCATCAAATATCTGATACTTCAGCAAGAGGAAAGGTGATTATGAAATGTGTAATTAAAGATGATAAAGTTGGAACAATGTATTACCTCCCACTACCAGTTATCATGATGAAAGGGACTGTCCTCCACCGTTGAAGAGTATCTCCCTGTTTTTTTAAAACAAGGAAAGAAAATTTATTAGTGAGGAAAGAAAAGCATAAGAGGACAAAATGTCCAAATTCCTGCAAAGGGCATTCAGACAAATGAAGTATTTCATTGATTGATTATATCATAAGTACAATTGGTCATATTGCTTTGCATAACATGGAAAGAGAAACAACAATGGACAAGAACAAAATTCTCGTCAGCTACAATTGCATAAAACTATTGGCTTTCTGCCATTGAAACGTTGTTTGAAGTATCCACATGGATTGTAAAAGTGATCAATGAAGTTATGTCACAAGTACATAATTGCAATAACACTCATTCAGACTTTATAGTTGCAGCAAGTTACCTGAGCAAAAGAATAAAGCCTCCAAACGTAGTAAGTATGCTCCTTCGAGCCAAGCTCAAACAAGAAACTGAAGAGAGGATTTCCACGGCCTCGTTCCATTATGGCTTGTTCAAAAGCACAGCCTCCGTCGAGAACACACAGAGCCATTGTATCAATAACGTGGCGAAGATGATCATCCTCAGGTGGAACAACCATAATATCAGGTACATTTGGAGTGAGAACCTGCAGAACCAAAAAAAACATAAGATGAAATAGGAAAAAGGAGCTTAATAATCATCTTCATTATAGATTGGAGATACTCAAGAATAGTACATGTGTACAAAAGGACACATCAGAAGACAGGCTTATTGCTATATCGGTCAAGTTTTTCTAGCTAACTTAAGGCTCTACAACATATCAGACTATCGATTGAGAGTAGTATGTACCATCACAGCATACTACCTGTCTCTATTACAAACTCTTTTTTTTTTATAAAAGGTAATAATTATATTGAAATAGCACTAAGAAAGTGCTTCCAAAAGTATGTACATCAATAGTCAGCTTCCAACAGAAAAGCTGAATGTCTCATTTATAAGATCTAAGACATGTATTCTGCGTCCCTTGCAAACTCATGCATGTAATCTATATTTTGAACCTTAAAACATTCTATCACATTCATCGGACCTATTTCTCTATACAGCATATATAAGCACTTTCTTGAAATATACTTATCTTCCGTTATCAAAATATACTCATCTTCTTTTCATGTCTTGGAAATCTTAGGGAAGTCGAGGTCCACATCAGACTTAACCCACTTCTCTTTCTAAACTGCTATATTATTTCCATATCAAATGTTCATGATGAAAATATACACTCGAGCATTTACTTTATATGCTCAGGCATTAATAAATAGAGTACTCCCTAATTCAATATTTTCTCAAATACTAAGAAAACTTTCTGCTGATACCTTTTTTTCCTTTTTGAAAATGTAATGAACAATTTATTAAAAAGTAGCACCCAGAGAGTGCAAAGGATGAGTAGTACAACCATCAGCAATATGATTGCAACTCAGGCCTCATTTGTTTTCATTAAGATTAAGACATCTGAACCTGAATGCACATCTGAATATAAATATGTGCATTAAGATTTAGAGGTCTGAATCTGAATACACATCTGAATATCGAGATGTTGCATTAAGATATAAATATTAAATAGTTAAAACTGTTTGTTTATTCAACATTGGAATATATAAAATTTGTCTTTGTTTAAAAAATAATAAATATAAAATACTAAATTTATCTAATATTATAGCAATAAAATATTTTAAAACTTTTATATGACAATTGGTGGTGGTGATGACTAACGATGGTGATTGTGTGTGTCGAGTTGGATAGTGTTGACTGATGATGGTGGTTGTGGGTAGTATCTTATGATATAAGGACTGGCAGTATTAATTAGTCGTGGTGGTTGATAATTAGTATTGGAATGATATTGATAGCTAAAGGCTGGTGAATGATGATGATGATTAGCGATATATAATGTTGACTAATGGTGGTAATTATCGATAGCGATTAGTAGATGTAATAATAATTGGTGGTAATGATTGCAAATGATGGCAAATGGTGATGGTGATTGTGGTTGGCAGAGAACGGTGGTTGTGGATGGCAAGTGGTGGTAGCTATGGCTGAAATAGTGGTTGTGGATGGTGGGTAAAAGTAGATGGAGTAACGGTGAACTATCATCTTTGTAGAAAA
Organism: Solanum dulcamara; assembly: GCF_947179165.1. Classification (NCBI taxonomy): domain Eukaryota; kingdom Viridiplantae; phylum Streptophyta; class Magnoliopsida; order Solanales; family Solanaceae; genus Solanum; species Solanum dulcamara. The sequence goes on along the minus strand of NC_077243.1, from coordinate 18,310,534 downwards.
TTCTTAAATAGACATCTTAATGATATTAAAATTTTGTTATGCATCTTCATCATCTAGACCTATTCAGACCCATTAATTGGTTGTAAAATAAGAAAAACAAACAGATTTAATGATTGAGATCTGAATGATTACGAATAAGACCTTCCTTAAGTGCAAACAAATGAGGCATGAGTACACCTATTTACATATGAAAAAAACTAGGGACATTAGCCATTACATTTTCATTCTTATACTAAAAGGCTAAGAGAGCTCAATATTTGTGCTTTAATTTGCAAAATTTCATTTTCTCCAACAAATTATCTCTACTTTCTTTCCTTCCACACAATCCGCCATATAGCCTGTTGTATATAGTATTCCACGGACGTCTTGTTGTGATAATCTTCTATTCTAACAATGTAGCAGACTACGTTGCCGGGATGCAGGTTTGGGCACCTGACACAGGTGCATATCTAGAAGTTGGATTGCTACCACTTAAATCTTCGGAATCGGGGATGAGAAGAGTATGGGCACATGTGTTAAGATAAAACCAACAAACGCTTATTATGACCTAAGTATATATTTCGGTACTGAATTGAGGTTCTTAAATTAAAGCTAGGATAGTTAAGTTGCTTGTGAACACAAAATATTATGTAAATAAGTTATTTCATAAAATAGTGAAATGTTCTAAGTAATACTTCATGGGGTCATTTGGTATGCTGGACAAGCATAGATAATCCTCTGATAAAAATTTAGTACGTCTTTATCCCTTGTTTGGTAACTGATTCTGGGATAAGTTACACCAGGATTTGTAATTAGTACCAGAATAAGTTATCCCTGCCAAATGGTGGAATAGTAGTACCGAGATTAGTTACCCCTAGATAAAACAATGAAAATGACAAAAACACCCTTGAGGTCCCTCAAACCCTTTTTCTACTTAATAAGGTGGAGTGTATTTTTATATACAAACAACTTCTTGAAAATACAATAAATAATAATACTAGGATAATTAATCAAGGCACAATTAATCTCAACATAACTAATCCCAGTATAACTAATCTCAGCATAACATGTCTTCAAATCAAACGACCTCTATATGAATACATATATGATATAACCCATTTGGACTGGCTTATTTCTAAACCAATCCAAACAGGCTCTTAGTGACAGAGAAAGAGGAATTTCATTATGCATGTATGCCCACAAAAAGATAATTTTTTGTTATATATTTTTTTATTTTAAGATGTTTCTTAATAAAGAGTGTAAATACAATATCACTTAACATCAATTAGACAAAAATCTCAGTAGCTTTAAAAGACTAAAATTGTTAAGTAATTGGGAAAAAAAATTATATAACCAAGATGCTAATGGTAGTAAAATAGATTAAAAAGTTGAGACTTAATTTATTCGAATTTGAAGAATAAGAAGAATTCTTTTTAAAAAATATTGGATATCATAAAAATATTATACTTATAAATTCTAATAAGATATTTTAAGAACACGCGAAGCACGGGCATATTAAAGTATTTGATAAATATTTTTAAGGTAGAAGGAGCGCAAATTTGAATCATTTCAAATAAGTTAAGGGCATTTTTGACCCAATAGGTGAAAGGATGGGCAAATTTGATCCAATTGGTGGAAGGAGGGTATTTTTGAACCATTTCTAATATATTAAAGGGCATTTGACCCTTTTTCGTTCATACAATAACAGGTCAATTATACTAACTTCATTTTTTTTATGAAGGTATTTCATTAAAAAGCATCAAGCAGTGTGCAAAATTACCGAATAGACAAAAGGGCTCAAGAGGGCATAAGCAAAAGTTGTTAGCTCCTTTACAATCTTCAAACTAGTACTAGAGAGCTAACAAAGTCAAGAAATTGTTTGGTGCTAAATACAAGGGTTAAATTAACCCAACTAAATAGGATATGTAAACATCTAGTTTTAGGAGAGTAGTTTGGAATTGAGATCCCATCAAAATATCTATTCCTTTCAGTCAAACACCATAAAATAACTCCAGGGATCATCACCTAGACTTTCTTGATAGACTTATCAACTCCCCTTGCATAGGCTTCTTTCATTAACATTCGTACAATAAAAGGTGAATTGTACTAATTTCCACATGTATGGATATTCGTTCTTTAGTTCTTATTAATAATTAGAGGTTAGATATTTCTATGAAGGCTAAATAAATCATTTAAGCCACATAATCCTTTTAGGGATAGGAGCAAACAAAGCAAGTACTCAAACAAAATGCCAAACGCCTAAACTCATCCAAAGTTGCCTAAAGAAATTAAAAAAAATACTCTTCACAACGAATGTGTCCTGGCCAGCTTGCATTCACCTCGACTAATTCACCAACTTCCTGCTATCTCCCACAAGCACAAGTATTGGATAACTCTACTTGTCAATTCTGGTATGAGCTTAGCCAATAGATTCCTAACGTCTATCAATTTAAGGCACACTTCCAAGATTAAAAAGTATTTCCCCCAAAATTTGTCAAGTTGACTTTTTAATTGTCAAAAATGTTTTTAGATTGATTAATGCAATATACTTACCAGGAACATAATTCTTGTCATGCAGTTCATAGTATTTGCTATTTTGCAGCAACACTTCATGAACTTTCGACCTAAAAGAGGGTTTGACTAAAGGATACTTCAGCTTTGAAGGTCCAAGTGACCAAGTCTAAGCAAAAACTTATTGGACAAAGGTAGTATTAGCCACACCACTACAGAGATGGCCAATTATATGCACAATGAAGATGCTACTATAGGATCAATTTTAGACAAAAGCCCCTTCTTACACCAGTTCTTTTTCCCATTAAATTAAGACACCATTTCATTAATAGCACCTAGATGGTGCGGGGAACTAAAGGGAGTGAGTGGCTCAACCTCCCTTCACTATCAACCTAACCCAATATGTATGCTAGTATTCTCTCTTCATGCCAACAGAAAAAAATGAAATAGAAAAGCTATTTTAGTGCATCTAATATTCATCTCACTATCACAAAATAATCTCAAGTCATATCTTTCCAAATAAGACCAAAAATTGCACCATGGCATGGTTCTCCAAATTGGCTTATTCTCATTGCCTATCCTCACTTGTGATTGTTTCTTCCATTGTGCTCGGCACCATCAAAGTCACATCAAGCAATAAAAGTTGAGCTTTCGAAGATGTGTCATGAATTTGCAATTAATAAGATAGGCATTGTATCTTCCTCGCATTCCTTACACAGGCAATATCAACTCATCACAAGCCTCCTCATCTTCCTTAAATCTTCCTTAGATTATGTGTTGATATTATTGCATCACACACTATCACCAAGTAAAGGAGTTAGCTTCTTACTTGCCTTGGTATTCAAGACTTCCCTCCTATAACCATCTCCAAATGGTTCTTTGTGAAAAGACTCTTTCCCTCACCCCTTCCGTTCCACTTGTTTTTGCTAAGTCAAAAGATTTCACGAGACTAACCCCTTCCATACCATGTCTATCTTTACCTCTTGTAGGCCATTCATATGGCATGCAAAGAAATTTCTCAATCTCCTCCTATTGAAGTCCTGTAAACTTCTCTTAAAAGTAATATTCGATGTGATTTCCTGGCTTTCTAATCACAGATAGTCAAACACCGTGGCATCCCTGTTAATTACCACTCTAAGTACATGTTTCCTCTAGAGTGGCTCCAGCATGACACTTGTCTTCCCAAAACCAAATCCCCATGCTATTACCAATTGTGAATCCTAGACTGTAAAAATCTGTTTTCCACAAACTAACTCCATAAGAGTTTGTCACATCTCCAGAGAACCATCAATTCTCTAAGAATCCATATTTGAGTTATCAAGTTTCTGATCAATACATTCCTCTCCTAGGAAAATCTCCATGATTGTTTCTCAAACAATGTCATATTGAACATTGATAATCTTCGTATCCCTAGTCCCCCGATTTTGTGTCCATTATTTGCATCCAATTTTCGAAATGATACTCTTTCACCCCCTCTTTTTCTTGCCACGGTAAGTCCCTCATAATTCTCTAGTCTACCTAATGTTGGACATTAGCAACAAAAAAATGGCCAACAAATTATCCACATATTCTTGGAATTAACGAATTATGGAATTTAGGTCGTTCAACACTCACGAGTTTTTTGCCGCATAAATTGTTTAAATGAGTTAAAAACAAGCCTCAAAATGTATATGTGTGAACGAACAGAAGTAAATTCAGACTTGGTACAAATCAAATTCATGTGTTCACCTCAAGGTCAAAATGATGAGCATAAATTGGCAGATTGGTCAAAACCTCAAAATCCTTCCTACCCATTAGCACCCTAGAACAAAAACTTTCACCGCTAAACACAACTTCCTTGTAAAATTGCACTTATTGTACACTCTCCTCCATGTTTCTTGCCAAACAAGAAAAATAGATCAGTCCTCTTTAAGGTAATAGGAGCCCGGATTTCCTCTTCAGACAGTATCCTTTTTTATTCAAATAACAATCCATACCAAGTAAAATGCCTATTTTATAGATAAAGTATAAGGAAAAATTACAAATTTAAAATGAAGCTGAGAAGAACCCTCTCAAATCTACTCCAATAGACCTAAACTCTCTGAACATTTCGCTTCACTCAATCATGATATTTTTCAATAACAATGTGACGTAGAGCTATAGAGATCAGATAATTATCCCAACAAAGAAAGAATGAACAAGGAAATGTAGAAAGATCAACTAATAATCATACCAACTCAGAATTCTGGCCTGGAACAGTAGTAACTGGAGGACCTGATGGACCCGATAAGATAACAGTTGCACCCTGAAAACCAAGAAGATAGACCTCTTGAATAAGTACATGAGCATAAGCTGATATCACAAAGAGAACTGGGAGGTGACAATAGAAAGCATTTAACTACAGCTTTACAAAGCATGTCTAGCATGCTGAACTACAGCTTTAACAGAAGCTATTACATGGGAAACATTTCCAAAGAAAAGGGTGAGATACACCACTACAGGATGTCTATACATATCAAACCAACAAATAAACATGCAAGACAACTTATTCCAACATGAATACATGCTTCATCCATTGTCTTTGTTTTTAACGTGTATTCGACTGATCATACAATATTTTAACATACATAACTCATCAAATCATTCACTCTATCACTTATTGATTATTAATACACAAACTCCTCCACTTGACCATTTATCAAATTCTTAACATGTATATACCAGAGCATTGTGCTCAAAATAATAGACAAACCTCCTTACTCCTGATAGCCATATGTCCTGGAGGGGGAGCAGGGAGTGCTTGATTAGGCAGAGAGACAGATTTACCCCACCCAATCTTCAACTCATATTCATAAACAATAACTCCTGGATAAGAATAATATGGTTTAGATATCAGAAATACATTGCTAAAATCATATCCAATTGGAGTATTGCAGAAGATACAGAATATTAAGCACTAAAACGAGTGCACACGGAATTAGTACACATGCTAGCATCCCCATGCAATACCACGCGACTATTTAATTTCCAACTTCATACCAAAGTTTATATAGGCCATGGAAAAGACACTTCTGGAATGAGTACATAGCTGAAACTAGAGGAGGCACCACCTAAGAAGCAAAGTTATTAAAGGCTCAGTTGAGGCGCTAATGCCTGAAGCTCAGTTAAAGGCAGGTTATGTGCTTTGCCACACTTAGCTGGTGATATTCTCAATCCTCACGTGCTAAGACATGCACCTCATCACCTATGGACTTTGCCTTTAACAGGACAGCACGTAATTATAAATATAGTTGGTAAACTATTTTAGTAACTGTTAAAAAACGTTATGAATGAATATTTAGTGATCAGCAATTAAATATTATAAATTTAGAAAAAGAAAACTAACCATATTAGTTAAACTACATTTTTTCCGTCTAAATCGGAAATTTAAAATGGTTTTTAAACTTTGGACATGATTTTTACTTCATATACTTTGCTTAATTATAGTTTTTTCAATTCTGTTGTCCAAATAATCGTTGTTCATGTTTGTAGATCTTTTTCCTTGTATTGCATATATATTTCTAGTTCTTTCTTTATTAGCGCTTCTTCATTAAAGTCGACACTTTGCTAGTGCTTTCCGCCTAAAATCCCAACAAACTTCAGCGCTTTGCTTCGCTTCGCACCTCAAATTCTGCACTTCTCTTTTGACTACTTCGCGAAGAAGACTATTGACAAAACAAAGAATCGAAAATCACTGATCCAAAACCTTGTTCCTTGTGAATATCCCTCTATTACCAAATGTATATCTCAAACAAAAAAAAAGAATCAGAATAGACACAGAACAAGGAGAGGAAACCCAAGAAAAGGACAAGGATGGAGAGAGTCAGCTGGAACCAATAGACAAATATACAAATAAGATCGGCAACATTTGTTTGCTTGTGTTAATACAGAATTTAACAACCTTGGCTACAGAATTTTCTTCCTTTTTTCCGCTTCATACATTTCTGCATTGTAGACTCCACGTGTATGTTTTTCTTTTTCTTTATTTTACAAACTGAGAAATCCCACCAGGTCAGTGCCTCACAGTTCGAAATTTGGTGGATAATGGGTCTTCTCCACTTAAAAACCAGTTTTTTGGTTTGCTGCAGGGTTCGAACCCGTGACATGAGCTTACTCTACACATCACGCATTGTGCTCTTACCACTAGAACAAAGCCTTGGGGGAAACTCCACGTGTATGTTTTTAAACAGATATATATTCTATTTAACTACTTACTGTCATCTTACTGAGGCTATTGACCACTTGTCATTGAGGATCCTACAACTCTGTACTTTAAAAGAACATAATGTCAACTTCGTCAATCACTAAGAACCTAATGAACAACCCCTAAGCGTCTGGAGGGAAGGGGGGCAATAGAAGTGTTCTACAAAGAGTAACACAAATCACACTTATCAGACAAAAAGAATAGATAAAGAAATAAATTTACTTTCAAATCAAGAAGCTGAAGCTAACCTTCCATCTCATCTTTTGCAGCCTGAGCATCAGCTCTATTCATGAAAGCTACAAAACCACAATTTCTCTGTCGCCTTCTTTCTTCTTCTGTCCTTGGCCACATTATTTTTACACTTGCAATGGGGCCAAATCTCCCAAATGTGCGCAAAAGAAAATTCTCATCAACCTGAAGTAAATAAAATAAATAGGAATCACAAAAGAAACACCTAACGCAAAAACAATGATCTCAAAATTAAGCACAAAACCTTACCTGAGGTGATAGATTTCCTACGTAGAGATTTGTCGTTTGTGGGTCTCCATCATCAAATGATCCAGGCCTTCCACTAGGATCAAAGTCATCGGGCAGTTCATCAAACCGACTAGATGGCTGAGGAAAGAGTAAGATTTAAGAATATACAAATATCATCATTACGACACAACAAGATGCCATACAAAACCTCCATTTAGTTAGGCATAACATATTTTAAATCACTATTTTTCCAAGTAAATATTTGAAAAATGATCATTTCCTAAAACATCTTCAGGTGTAGACCAGATGCAGATATTGGAGGCATGTTCTGATAGTAGAGGGCTGGGATAGGCCTTTGGGGTGTTTAGTGACCCAAGGGGTAACAGAGAGTGGGAAGGAGTCCTGTATTTTTGTGGATGAAAATGATACCATTAAAGAAAGGATCATCAAAGGAAAAATCATCTTTTTTTATGACAAGGAACCCGCAACCGCTACCCTTTGGGTGCGCACAGGGTAACATGAAGGAAAATTCATCTTAAGATGACCAAATCCCTGAAGCTGAATGCACAAAAAGATCATTTTATGTTTCAGATCCCAGATGTTAAGAAAGGAAAATGAATCATAGATGCAAATTGTATGACAAACAAATTGTGATCATGTGATTAAATCATAAATTCATAGTTGTTGAAGTGTTGCTCTATTTCAGAGAAAACTGATCGAGCGCACTCATAGAAGATCAGCAACTACAACAAGATGTGTACATGTAAGATTCCGTGCAAATGTTGTGTATCTATTCCAATGTGGCAAAAGTAATCTTCTAAGTAATGTAAATAACTTTTCCAGTTCCCACAAAAGATTCAGATCCAGATATCATCTAGAGAACATGATGTAACTAACTGTCTACCAATTTTTATAATCCATCCAACACTCCTTAAGTTTTAAGGTGTTCATTCTGAATAGAAGCTATTACATCATACGTTATCTTGACTTTTTGTCAAATCTCCTCGGATCTGATTCATGAATTCAAGAATTAAAACAGAAGATTAAAGCAAACAATCTGAACATTTTTTTCTTTGTCGATCGTAAATCCACTTACAGCAGAATTTTCAGTATTACGATCACGCCACTGTTCACGGTCTTGGTTACGCCTTTCCCTCATTTCTTGTTCATGTTTCAGTTCCTCCATGAAATTATCAATGTTCCTTGCCTTGCCCTTCTCCTTTTCCCTCGGCTTGTCCTCCTTCTGCTAGAAGTAACCAACATATTTAGATATCAAGTAGTTACAAGTTCACTACTCTTACACCAAAGAGATTTCATTCACCCACTAACCTTCTTCTCATGATCTCTGCCCTTAGTTGCCATAGGAGGTGGTAAGAAAGAAGGCACATACCTGCAGTTCAAAAGATACATTCCAGAATCTTTGCTACCAATAATCTTATCCTTGAACAGTGACAGGATCAATAATTTAAAAGGGGAAGAAGGTAAAAGATAAAGGATCAAGGAGACGTGATATAAGCTAAATTATACATACATACAAGTAAACTGTAAGTAGCACCACATGATAACCACCCATGAATAGATATTAATATGCTTCTACAGAGCAGCAATAAAGATGAGTAAACCATTACAGACACATTAACTTGCACCAATATAACCAATTAAAGATGAAAGAAGCCAGTGATCCGCACATTTAATACAAGCAAGACCGCTTTTAATCAATTCACTGTTTCTTCTTATGCGCATAGAGAATTTATTGCTTTTTTAACCTATTCTCAGATGTAGGGATACATCATCTTCCCTCACTACACAATTTTTTTAAAATTGTTCACCGAGTATTTCAATAGATAGCAATACCTACCACAGGATCCTATAATTTGCCTGGTCTCTTTCCAAATACACATACACAATTTCGAAGAGGCAAAAAAAAGGAACAGTAAGGACAACATGAAAATACCTCCAGCTTTTGGAGTTAGTTAGCCTTCTCAGAAGAAATACACAGTGAATGCTATCCTACTCTGAGGGACAATTTTGTAGCCAGACAAGGGACCAAATCTTAGCGAAATGACTTAAAATGAGACTAGATTTCAGATGCTAATTTGCTCATTTTGATACTAGTTTGAGGGGAAAAGGGCATCAATCCAAGGTTACAGGACTATGGGATAAAGTCTTAAAATATCATGATGCATTTCTGTGAAAATAGAAATATGTGCAACCAAGGGGCGGCCTAGTGGTCAGTAAAGTTGGTGCTGATGATGATGAAATGGAAGAAGGTGAAGTTGTTGATTTGTCGCTTTCTGCAAAGACAGTATCTTCAAGTTGTGGATCAACCGGCAGGAAGATACTTTAGATTGTTACTTCCCGCAGAAGCCAAGAGACGGGACACGGAAAAGCACAATGAAATTTGCATGATGTTGCCAAGGATATTTTGAGGGATCGCACAGTAGCAGCTTTTTCACGATGAGTGTACAATGCAGGGCTCCCCTTTAATTGTGTCAATTATACTGACACTTCTGGGGCCTTCATTGAGATCTTAGGTTGATTTGGTCGAGGAATGAAGCCCCCCATTTATCATGAAGTTAGCGGTCCTTATCTAACTAAAGAAGTGGAAGAGACAAAAAAAATTGTGGAGAAGCATCAGATAGAATGGAACAAGTTTGGATGTTCTATTATGATGATACGTGGACGGCAAGAACTGGAAAATGATTTTCAATGTGTTGGTGAATTCTCCAAAAGGAAGCTTATTTCTTGAATCCATTGATGCGAGAGACTCGTCCATTGATTCCATCAAAATGTTCTCCTTGTTTAAGAACACTACAGAAAAGGTTAGAGCAGAGAAAGTTGCTGCAGTTGTTACAAACAACGGAAATGAAAATGTTAAAGTGGGTGATATGTTAAAGAGAGTGTTCCCATTCATTTATTGGACTCCATGTGCAGCTCATTTTATATATTTGATGTTCGGGGATATTTTCAAAAAAAGACCCTTCTGTACAGTGTAGATTTTTACATTGTTCAAAGGCCTTTGTCATTATATATGAGGAGATTAACAAAAGAACTTGGTGACACCTGGCAGACTAGATTTGCTGTTGTTTTCTTGACCTTTGCATAGCATGGACATGCAAAAGGCCAATTTGAGAAGCTTATTCTTTTTCAGAAGAATAGTAAATTTGCAAAAGAAATTATGGGGAAAGAAGTTGCACACACAATTATTTCTTGTTCCTATTGGAACAATGTTTTTTATACTCTTAAAATTGGTGGTCCCTTGATTAAACTGATTCGTTTGGTAGATGGGGAGCAAAAACCACCAATAGGCTATCTTTATAAAGCTACGGATAAGGCAAATAGGCTATTCAAGTATCATTTCTTGACAAGCAAAAATATGTGAAGGTTGGATTCATGCCACGGCAATCAAGCACATAAGCCATTCATCTTGTGAGGAGACTGATGGATAAATATCGGGAAAAGAAGATGAACTTACATATGGTGTCCATTGACCTCAAGGAGACCTACTACAAAGTTCTAAGAGAGTCTTGTGGTGATGCCCGGAGGCAAGAGGTGTATCGGTGGTCTAATGACATTAGAGCGATAAAGGACATGTATGACAGAGCTAAAACGCGCGTAAGAACGGTGGGAGGAAACTCGAAACACTTCTTTGAGGAGATTGGGTTACATCAGGGATCAACGCTTAGTTCGGTTCAATTTGCCTTGGTGATGGATGAATTGACGCGGGACATTCAAGATGAGGTGCATGGGTGTATGTTATTTGTGGATGACATAGTACTAATTGATAAGACCTCACAATGGAGCTAATGCTAAGTTAGAGATGTGGAGACAGACTTTAGAGACTAAAGAGTTCAGGTTCGGTAGGACCAAGATAGAGTATGTGGAGTACAAATTCGGTAATGTGATTCATGAGGTAGGCGTGGAACTCAAGGTTGACACACAAAATATCCCCGAGAGAGACTAATCCAGGGGATTAGGGATATTGATGATGATATCACACATTGCATTAGTGCGGCGTTGATGAAGTGGAGTCATGTGTGATAAAAAGGCACCACCGAAACTCAAAAGGTAAGTTCTATAGAGGAGTGGTTAGACCAACGTCGTTGTATGGGGTGGAGTGTTGTCTAGTCAAAAATTCTCATGTCCAGAAGATGCATGTTGAGGAGATAAGCATGTTGAGGTGGATGTGTGGTCATAATAGGAGCGATAAGATTAGAAATGAGGATATTCGGATGAAGGTAGGAGTGGCCTCCGTAGTGGACAAGTTGAGGGAAGCGAGATTGAGATGATTTGGACATGTGAAGAGGAGAGCGTAGACGTACTAGTGAGGAGGTGCGGGAGGTTGGTTATAGAGGGTACAAGGAGAGGCAGAGGTAGGCCGAAGAAGTATTGGGAGAGGCGATAAGACAGGATATGATGCAGCTTCAGGTTACAGAGGACATGACCTTAGATAGGAAGGTGTAGAAGACACATATTAGGGTAGAAGGTAAGAAGGTAGTGTAGTGTGGGCCATTGGACTAGTTGTATTATTGTAGCTCTTGTTTTTTATATTTATTATTGTTTTGCCAGGTACTAATTATATTGTTTATTATTGTTTTCAAAATCTATCCTAGTATGGTGTTGATTGTGTTTCGATTGTCGCACAATTTTTTTGTTGTTTTTGTTCTCTTCTGGTAGACTTTGCAATATTTCCTTGTTACCTACTATATTATCTTCATTGTCTCCTTTTTTGTACATGGATTCGCTACACTTAAGCCGAGGGTCTTTAAAAACATCTCTACCTCCATGAGTTAGTGGTAAGATCTGCATACATTCTACTCTCCTCATACCCCACTTGTAAGATTTCACTAGGTATATTGTCACTGTCTTTGAGATCATTGATAAGAAGTGGTCGGATCAACTTCATTGACCTTTGCATGCAACTGGGAATATTTGAGCCCATCACACTTATGATAAATGTGAAAAGGATTTACACGATAAAAATGGGTGGAAGGGATTCCATGATTGTGTTGACAAGGTGGTCGCCAATAAAGATGTACAAGATACAATTGTTGATCAGAATAGTACTTACAGGCTAAGTTGTTAGGACTTTCCAAAAATATTGTCGCACCCGTATCGGATACTCTAAAAGTGCACTACTTTTGAAGAATACGACACACACCCGATGACATTTTTGAAGAGGCCGAGCAATATAGCTTACAGGAATGTTGATGGACTTTTTGATTACCGATGGCTATCACCTATTAGACAAAGAAAGAAGAAATCACCGGGTGAGCGAGTGTTTCTATGTTTCTCTTAGCTTTAATTTTTAAGTTATTATTTCTTTATACTTATTAATTTTTGACTATTTGTTCTACTTCTACTTCAATAGTTGAATGGTGGAGGAATTATGGTTCAAAAACTCTAGAGTTACAAAAGCTCATCAAGTCGTCATCAAAGTTCTAAGTCTAACTTTTAATTCATCTGGATGTGATAAGAACTGGAGCATGTTTGAACATGTAAGAACTAAGAAGAAAGATTTAGTATATTAGGATAATTAAATTATTTGCATAACCCTAAAGCGCCTCAATGAGCTAGTGTTCATAAAATACAATAGAACATTGAGGCGTTGTTACAACACTTGCAATGTAATTAATCCAATTCTTTTGGACATCATTGATGATGTTAATGAGTGGTTAACCAGAGTCCCTGAAAATCATAAAGATGAAGCAATTTTTATGGAGATTCTAATTTCACTTGGGATGTTGCTGCGGAGGCAAGTGGAGTTGCGGAGAACCATTATGATTTAAGGGGGAATAACTCAAGCTTACATAAGAGAACAAAATAAGTAGCTACAAGTTTATCCCTAATTGATGAAGTTGAAAGGGATGATGGAGTTGAAGAAGATGATCGATATGATGATGAGGGAGGAATACAAAATTTTGACAATCTTGTAGAAATAGAAGAATAAGAATTAGATGTTGATCTATTAATAGCTTTGATTTTGTTTGTCCAATGGTCTATGGAGGATTAGTGATGTCTACTTTTTAGTTTTAAAATTGAACTTTTGATTATATATATTGTCTTTATTTATTTTGGTCTCTTTTCTTTTAATTATGTTTCACTTCAATGAAGTGAGGACATTGGTCTTTTTCTCGCTTCACACACTCCAAAACACTAGGGATATAAAGGGCCACCGTACCTTAGAGATCTGACAGAACTCTAAAAGGCATCTCATTTATCAAGATATAGAATCTTACTATTGATATACAAAATTTTACCCACTTTCTCCATTTATGTTTGAAACCCATGTCTTCTAATAGTCTATCAAAAAAGCCCAATTAACAAGATTATAGACTTTCTCTATGTCTAACTTAGATAAACCTTGTTCCTCTATCTTACAACTTTGCTATAACTTTGTAAATGATCCTAATTAGACTAATTGGCCGAAAATCTTTCAAATCCTTCACTCTGAAGTATTTGTGAATCAATGCAATATAAGTGGAATTTACACATTTAACAAAATATTTTTTTGATGACACACATTTAACAAAATATTTATGCTTGTGAAAGTGATCTTGAGCTATCATTAAATCTTCCTTGATCATCACCAGCCTAATGCCTTATCTCCCGCACATGCCCTTATTGCTTCCACTATTTCTCTCTTCAAAAGCTCTTTGGAGTAATTCACTTTCCTCTCAATCTAGACATGGACATGCAATTCCTCGTCCCCCCAAATTGGTCTCCGATTTAGGGTTTCATAGTACAAAGACTTTGTAGAAGTTTTTCATGTAATCATCGATAGGCTCTTCTTTTTTTTTTTGAAACTAGTAATGTTGTATTCCTCCACATGATGGTATGTTGGAGACCTTCAAAAAGGTAGTAACAAGCTAAAAACCAAGTTTATTTCCAGTCAAACAAGTTACACTAAGACCCGCAAAAACACATATACCTTCCTCGATTGACAAAATGTTTGGCTTACTGACACTTGAACAATAGGGTTGTTATGCTCATTACTAAACTTGTTGAAGAGATGAATATAGCAAAAGTATCTCTTTTTTTAATCAAGGTTGAATCGTTCTAAAACTAAAAATAGAAAAAAGAAAACAATTGACATCAAAATTTCGTTGGGATTGTTCGTATGGAAACTTCCTGAAAAATTGAGTGATCAAACTCCTATAATTGACATTCTCATAAGAAATTGTCATATAGCAGATAATGGAGGCACCAAGCTCCCTCTCCATAAACACAAAGTACCAACATAGTTATCATATGAAGATAAGTGAAAGGAAGACTGAATCAAACATCTAAGGAGCTGGAAACATATAAAAGCCTAATAAGAACAGTGATATCATCATGAAAAACTTGGTATTCAGTATCCCAAATTACAGTAACATGGTCAATCAAAAGCATTAGTTTACCTACTTCCCTTCTTTAAACCTGACCCCTCATCTTTAGAATTTCCACCTGCCATCCTCGAATGAATAGAAAAGGTCCATATGTTTAATAATTTGTTCATGTAATAAAAAAAGTCATTTTATTTGCAAGAATTAATAGAACAAGACTTATATATGTAATCAAAGAAAGAAGAATATCAAACATAGTATAGATTGTTGCAACGGACCTTGAGAATCCATCTTCAATTTATCATTGGGATTGATGGTTCCCCCTCTAACAAATGCCTTGGAACCTGGAGTATTGTCCGCTTGGAAGGATTCCACAAACTCTTGATACAGACGAGCTGTTTCATCCTCTGCCCTCTGCCAATAGAAGACATACACAGTGAGCAAAATGGAAAATCCCTAATCACCCGTCCCATTTCCACAGCAAACCCCAAAATTGCTACAGTTCATACCTTTTTCTTTGCCTCTTCCTCTTCTCTATGCTTCTGGAAAGGTGTCTTCTTCCGAGCACTCATTTTCTCACCAGATACTTCAATTGGAAAACAGAAATTTTTGGTTTCGGTTCAGAAAAACATCATTAACAAAGAAATATTCCAACAACTAACTTGGAAGGAATACACTTTTCCCCTTTTTGTTCTGTCGAAGTGTTTCTTTGATGAGATTTGTTCTTCCAAAGTTTCTACTACCCACAAGGGCTCTTCACCAGGGGCGGCTCAACCCTAGTGGCTTTAGGCCCCAAAAAAATAAATCCTCAAAATGTTTGGGTTTTTTTTTTGTGTGTGTGTGTTTGTTTTTGTTGTTGGTCCATTTTCAAGTTGTAAACTAATTTAATTTATGAAGATTAGATGAAAAGAATTATCTAATATTTTATATATATTTTTAAAAATTTTTTATTTTTTTATAAAATATGATTGATGAAATTATAATTAAAAATTGTAGGTTGTAGTTATTTTCTATTTTGTAATTTGTCTAATTCACTTTAATTCATGTTTTATTATTGGCTTTATAATATTATTTTTAATTCTTTAAAATATTTTTTTCGTTTCAAACTTAAATTATTATTTTTTATTACAAGAAAATTTGCAATCGCTATTCTTTTGGAAATGGGTATAGTATATTTGGAATAGTGACTATTGTCGTTCTTGACATTACGGTGCTTCACTGCACCTTTCTAATCAACTTTTTTTCTTTCCTCGAATCTTTTTATTTATTTTATTTATAATAATTGTCGGGTGTGACAGTTTGTTTTTAACACAATTTTACTTTTTTTCTTTGCTCTCTTTTTTTTTCATGTGTGAATACCTGCCACATCCTTTTATTTTTTCTTTTTGTAACACTCTTTTCTTTTCATATCCCTTTTTTTTTCGTTTTCCTCTATAATAGCCATTTTAATTTAGGCATTAGATGCACACAGGGTAAAATCTCGCTCATATATAATAGCTCGCAAATCACACAAAAAAAAGTAAAACTACTAAATAGTTAAATTTTAAAAAGATATTGTAACTTTGAATGTCTTCTAAAGTGTAACAATAGTCACTATAATATTGTTAATTTACATTAACTTTTATAATTAGAAGTATTATAAAATATTATACAAATAAAAATTAATACTTTATTTGACATACTCAATCAAGTAAAGTCTTAATTCTATTTTTAAATAATTCTAAAATAATTTTGATATAAATTAAATTATTATTGAAAAAATATAATTGCGTTTGATTATGATTAACTTTTAAAAAAAGAGTAAAAGTATTATTTAATATACAAATAAGATTGTATATATTTGTATATCTATGTGTAGTCATGTAGTACATATGTATTTGTATGATAGATATAAATTGTATAACATTGATTTGTGTGTATATATATAATAGTGATTTGTATGTGTATAATTTCAAAATGTATTTTTACTTATTAGATTCTGATGTGAAAGATATCATGTATAGCGATGTATTGTATCAATCTGATCGAGCTTCTGATCTAATGAATTGATAATGGTGTTTGATCATCTACATTATCCTATAAATGTAAGATGATGATTATATTTGAGTTAAGACTTGGAAGAAGCTCATCATGCAATTCAAATTGAGAATCCGATAAAATTGTATTTACCTTTGAATCAACAGAAGGTACCATCAAAATGGTACTGGACGTATTAACTGATCGCTGGCATCTTGCATATTTGAATTAGAGGAAGCATGTGCATTAAAAAAAGGAACACCACCAGTCGAATGAATAGTGTCCTCTATATAATAAAGTATAATATCCGGCTACTCTTTGTAAATGTCTTGATCACGAGGAACACTAACACCCTGAATTAAAAAAAAAGTTATATACTAATAGTATGGATAATCATTTATCAAAAAATAAAAAACACGTATAACCGAATTTTTGTTGTCGCCCAAATGATCATTCATGAAATTTGATTCTTTAACGGAAGATATTTTTTTTTTGCCAGTCACATTAATATTTAAAATCTCACCCTCATGAGAATAAAAACGTAAATCTTGACATAAATAATTTTGATAAAATATACATAATATCTTTATTGTAAGAATATTTAAATCGCTTAAAATATACAAATTCTTAATATATACAAACAAAAAAATATATAAAATGTGTAATAAATTATCAAACCATTGAAGTATCGTGACCTCGTTGTGCTTTGTCAGTGACAGACTTTAGAGTACCATCATTCTTCAAATCATATATATCAAATTGACTGTTGAAAATCTTGAATATAGGAGATATTCATAAAAAGTATTTATCAAATACAAATATATAAGCATATACAAATATTTATCTTTGAATTATGTAAGTTACTTATTTGTTCCTAAATACTATATTTATGAATCTGAATAGATATCGTGTATAGGTGACTGATAAATACTAACGGTGGTCGATTATGGATGAAACTTCTAAATCAGAACACTGAAATAAAATTGAAAACTTCAGAGATAATTTTTTTACTTATTTTGCAATTTAAATATGTATTTGAAATACCTTGGAAACAGCCTCTGGCAGAAATGCAAGGTAAGGCTGCGTACAATAGACCCTTGTGGTCGGGCCCTTCCCCGGACCCTGCGCATAGCGGGAGCTTAAGTGCACCGGGCTGCAAAAAAAAAACTACTATCATTTTACGAAGATTCTAAAACTCTTTTTTTTTACCTAAATTTATATAATTATGTACATTTTACATTATAAAAACATATACAATATTTAGAAAATGTAAATTATAATATAAAGTTAAATATAGAAAAAGTGTACTCATTATCAATAGTTTGAATAATTCAAACTCATCACGCGAAATGCTAAAGTCAGTTGATTTGTTATTTGATGCAATATCAGATGTGTCATCTGATATTTTTCACCTCAAAGATTGGTTAATCACTGATTTATTGACAGTAACAAAAAGGTGATTCAACTATTTCTTAAGATGATGAACCTTCTCGACAGAAGCAATAGGGTGCTTCAACTGCTTCTTAGCAAAAAGAATTTTCACTGATGGTAAAATTGTGACACGATATGGGAGTGGCTTAAAAAATTTTATTTTATTTTAAGGTTGATATTTGAATGCTTCTCAGTTAATTAATCTTTTTTTATGAATATTTGCACCGACACGACACCTTTTTATATTTGATGTCGATTCATCCACACTTTCATTCCTCGTAGACTTTTCTAGTTTAGATAGCGTATTGAGAATCATGTCAAAATACACCAAGGAGGGGGCAAAGAAGCAGCCAGCTGACTGCCCCCTTCCACTCGGATCAAAATGCCAATCGACAAGATGAGCCTACGAAAGATTTCAAGTCCAGACTATGATGACTGGTGATATATTTTGCAATAGCCTAGGATGGCGTCTTCTTCTAAGCAACAGAGGATATTGTCGTAGCTTCTTTCTTACGAGTGAAAACCCATAAACAACTATAGTTTGTTTTTTTTGTTCTTTGAAATTAAAGGGTATTGAAAATCATTTTTTATTTTTTCCTATGCAAATGGTGTTTGAAGTGGAGTTGTATTTATTTCGATAACTGAACCGATAATTGTTGAATTGCAATTTTATTGTAGCTGAACTTATGTGTTGAAAAATGATTTGAATAAATAAATAATATTCAAATACATGTATGTATATTTATACTAGGCAGAGATGGCCCATGCAAGCACGGGCCCAACGTTGAAAGATTTTGCGAGCTAAATGCACGCACAAAAACATGTATAAGCGGGCTAAATGTCCAGCACCGACTCTCTTTTTTTTATAATTGTGTGTTATGGCCCGCCACTAAGTCTAAGTCCGTGACATGTGGTTTCATTATTTATAGTGGATATTTACATCCTATACTATCTACGTAATACTGCATTTTGACTACTTTTCCATGTTATTCGGCACCTGGCAAAAGGTACCCGTGGAAGAAGAGGAATATCGAATTTAGATTCAAAATGGAATACTTACAAGTAAGAAAGTGACATGTATTCCTCACTTATGTCTAAATAGTTAAATAGACCTTTCACAAAATAGAGGTACAAACAAAAGAAGCAACCTAAAATGTGGAGAATAGTTCCTTTGTTCGTTCTCTTAACTGTTTGGTTGAAGAAGAACAGAAGATGCTTGGGAAACAGAGCAAGACCACCTATTTATCTAAAATTCAGACGTCTATAAATTGAAGAATGCAACTGACTTTAATTTTAATCTTGTACGTAGTTTGGAGCATATTAACTTTTTTACTGAAAAAATATAGAGAGGATTTATTTGCTAATCTAACTTAGTGAGATACTTAAGTCTCAAACTATATCATAACATTCAATTTTTTTAATAAATTACTTGTCGTGACACTAATGACGTTTTGATCGGTGTGAAAAGGTACAATTTTTATTTTCGTTTATCACAATTCTCTACAATCAAGAGAATAAACATCTACCTAGAATAGTGACCACATTAACAGTAGTGATAGCTATTTCATGAATATCTTAAAACTAATCCACTAGGGAAAAATTAAAGTTGAAGTTTCTAAAGCTGTGATAGTTCATAGATTGTGCAAGATGAAAAGTTCCAGCAAGTAGGAACACTGATGTTTAAAGTACAATAATATGGTTACATCTCCTGAGTAGGTCATGTTTCCTGGAGATAATTAACAGTTCGTTCAGGAACAAGTTTCGTTTTCATCTTAATTTTTTTTTTATAAAATGACTCAGCCTGTGGCTTTTTTGGGGGAGATTGATGTTGATATAAGACCAAAAACAGAACAATCACTAGCGTAATAGATAATGCATCAACAGTTATAGCAGTATTTCTCTCTGAACATAGTGCACTAAAGAGGAAGGATACTAAGTTAATATTGGACTGGAGCATACAAGATCTAAGTATATTGTAAACATTTTAGGTCGTACCTAATGTCGTAGCGAATATGAGCTAACGCAACCAAAGTGTACGCTATCAACAACAAAAGTGTATGACATCAACATCTTTAGTAGTTGAGTAGGCAAAAGAATGGTGCCAACCATATATTCCAAAAAGATAGTACATATTTCACTGGTATCAAAAGAAAAAAAATGATCAGTGGACATCAGTTTTTGGGGCAATAGAGTGTTAACAAATTAATGTAGTTTATCTTGCATTTTTTTTAGCAATTAGTGACTTATAGGTCACAAATTCGAATTATGAAAGCAATCCTTCATGCTTACATTAGAATAAACCATTTACATTACACCCTAAAGCTGTGCACGGATGTTTTTACACGATGAAACCGCTTATTAATTGTTATGGCCACTCTTATTCCTAAGTTTACAAAGAGGTACCATCTTTCCGTGGTATATTTTGCTTAAGCTAGAGAAACATTGCTATTACTACAAAAAAGAAACATTAGCAAACATAGAGGCTTCAGATAAGAGCTATCTAAAGCACACAGAGGCAAAATGTGGCGGATTAAGAGCACAACAATTATTTCCGAATCAGAGCAAATCAGAAATTTCTTTAAAATAGGTTACACCTAAAGTATTGCTACGTGTCTATTCCAAAGCAAGATGAAAGACATGTTTTGTTCAACTTCGTCAAACGGTAATATTAAAATTCAATTTCAACATTCTTGGGCACAACTAAAAAGTGTAAGTTCAATATTTTCATGTTTTGGGGTCAGTAACAGTTCCTCGTCATTTTGCTCAAGTGACACGAATGCATTTTTAATCATTCAATTAGAGATTAAAAAGATAGCCACCAACATATGCCTAACCATTCAATTCAATTAATTGTGTTAGAAGAAATATCAACGTTTAAACCTTTGATGTTATACCTGCGATTGCGATAAACTGATAATGCCTTACTGTTTCTTCTCTACTTTTCCGTATATTGAGAATACTTAAAAGGAGGGAGAAGCTCGAATTTCAAAACGTAAAATTATGTGTGTGTGTGGGGGGGGTAGAGTCCAAAAACACATATATTAATATAACAAGTCAAGCATTAAACACATGAAAAACAAAAGAGGAAAAAAATCGAAATTGAAACAAATCAAAGAGACCCAAATACATAAATAAAAGGAAAAAGCTTTACCTTTTGGGCAAGAGGATGCCTGTGGAAACTGGGCAAATTTAGAAAAATTAATTAAAATTAGAATTGAACAAAGAAAAGAAATTATTTAGCAGGTAAAAGTTAGGGGTGTACATGGACCGGATTGGTTCGATTTTTTTACAAACCAAACCAAATCATTTGTGTCGGGTTATTAAATCTATAAACCAAATCAAACCAATAAAAGTCGGGTTTTTCGATATCAATTTTTCTCGGATTTTTCGGGTTTTTTCGGGTTTTTCGGATTTCTCTGGTTTTTTGGGTTTTTTCGATTTTTTTCGGGTTTCTCATAGTATCTAATAAAAAGCACAGAGCAGTGCTTCTTAAAAAGAGTTCTAGTACAAAATATCAACATATAAGATGGAGGCACAACAATGTTTGAAGTTTTAACTTTATAATATAACTTTATAAGATAAGTTTTTTTTTGTATATTATTTAGATAGGCTACTCAAGTCCAAATCTAAATGTAAGAAAGAAAACAAAAATTATGAAAAAATTTTAAAAAATATTTATAAATTACATTTTAATAAATATTTTTATGTATAACATAATTTAAAAGTAGTATATCTATAATCGGGTCGGTTTGGGTTCGGTTTGACTTTTTTTAGTTAAAACCAAACCAACCCTATAATGGTCGGGTTTTTTTTTCAAACACCAAACCAAGTCAAACCAAACCACTAGTCGGTGTTTTTTTTTCGGTTTGGTTCGATTTGTCAATTTGGTGCGATTTATCGGTTTGTCCTATACAGCCCTAGTAAAAATAGAGCAGATAGAGAAAGCCATGAAAGATGTAGACCGAGAAAGGGTCGGATAAAGAGGTGTGCAATCCACTATATTCTTAACTTTACGGAGTGACAAAATCAAACCCAACTCGCCCAACTCAATTTATTTAAGTTTGGATTGGTTATTGACCCGCCAATTCATTAACTCAACCATTTCAATTCAATCAATTTTAACTTATAAAAAATTGGGTTGATATATAACCCGAATTTGCTCATGATAAATCTTGTTAAAATATTTTTTTTTTTTTCAATTTGATATGTTATATATAACCATAATTAAAAAAAATATTATTAGGTACTAAAATAGTTTAAAAGAAAAAATAAAACAATTAAGCTTTGTAAAAATTGGATTGAGACGGATCTTGACCTGTTATATAACTCATTTTAACCCAATCCGTATTGACCCAAACTAATTTGGATTGGATTAGATTTTGACCCAATTGTTATCTTTAACTCATTATGATCCGTACAAATTTGACCCAACCTGCCCAATTGCCCCTACTTAAGTTGAAATTAAACGATATGAAACTGACATAAGGTTAATTTAACCCAGAACAACACAAATTCAAAGGAAATCAAAAAATAAGCAAACTTTATCAAGCACTGTAACATTATATCCAAATGTTTCTTCCTTCCCCAAATCTGTATCACTACCAAGCTAAACCCACAATAATCGAAGAACGAAATAAACAAACACGGAGAAAATCTCGAAGAATTCATAATCCAGATCTCTATACATTTTTAAAAATGAACAGGATACGGGGTCTAAAGAGCAAGACTATGCAAAATAAATATGGCATAATTTATCCACAAAGAAATTTACCTGGAAAAATTCAAAAAAATCATTAACAACAATTACATATTGTGAGAGAAGGATGAAGCCCTCAATAAAAATTACACATCTCCATCCTTCTCTCAATACAATTGCACATGCAGAGAGAGATAATGATGTAGTTGCTTAAAAGAGAGAAAGCCACATGTGAATTAGAGAGAAAGCCAGTGACTGTTATGGAGGACATGTAAGTCTGTATATTGAAATGACAAAATTGTCCTCAATACAAATTTTATTGACATGTAAGCAGGCATGTTGAAATTAGCCTTTTTTTAATATAGTAGAAGAATCTAAAATGTATATGATAGTCAAGTGACTATGCATATATTCTGATTTGTATATGCATTTTTAAAATATATACATGTAACTTTAAGTGCTTTAACTTAATGTAGAAAATTATCGTATCGAATTATTGCGAAATATGCTTTTCATGAAATAGTTAAAACGAGGCTTATTCTTTTTGATATTTCAGTCTAGAATTTTAGATAACTTTAAGTGCTTAACTTAATGTAGAAAATTATCATATCCAATTATTCACGTTGCGAAATATGCCTTTCATGAAGTAATTAAAATGAGACTTATTCTTTTTGATATTTCAGTCTAGAATTTGGGGAATGTGATAAAAAAATTAATAATAATTTTTTAATCGACCTCGAAACAACATTCGTACAGCCAAACTTGCATAACAAGTAAAAAATCGTAATACTTTCTTCTCAATTTCATCTTGTTATGAATAATTTTGGCAAGATCTACAAATGCTTTGTTATCCCATGGATAGTTCATGTATCTTTAGTAACTATCAAGTCAAAGTGAACTCTTTCTATTGATAAATTATTCTACTCACCAGATGGAATAAATGTACACATATAATATTAAATTGTAAATTTTAATGCACCATCATCATTGTAACTCATACTCTATTATTAACTTCTGAATCAATTATGATTTCGTAATATATTTTTGCCTTTAAAATATTGTTGAAAAATTCTATTTCGTTCTTCAATGCTAAATTCAAAGTTTGATTCATCGTCAATACACTTCAAATTGAAAATAAGCGAGAATTTTCTACTTGCGAAGCATAGGTGGTTCCATTGATGTGTATGAGAATGTCATTTATAAAATTATCCGCCAACTGCCGCAACATAAAACACCTAAAAGACTGTGCTTAAACATGACATCAATGCAATGCTTTAACTGATCTTCAAATAGATACTTGACTAAGTCATTCACTATATTAATATTTGTATAATCCCACATATGAAGGGCACTATTGAGAGCTTAAATTTAACCCTCTAAGAAAACATGTCAAACAGGACATTATATATATACATATCAAATGTATACAGTATCAACAATAAACATGTGTAAGATATACATATGAGAAATGCTAGATAACTATTGCATATACACAATTGATGCATATACAAACAAGTAATTGTATACAAATGTTAAAATTATATTAAGAAGAACTAAAATGTATACTTACTGATAATATACAAATAGAAACTAAAATCAAATGTATACAAAATATTTACAGATAGAATCTTAAAAAATTATACGAATGATAAAAGCTAAATATCTATTGTATATATACATCTGATTCATAAATACAAACAAGTAATTGTATGTATATGATTGCTGAAAATATACAAATAAGGTCTAAACTATATAATTACTTAAAATACATAAATAGAAACTAATAAATATATATACATTTAATACAAAAATACAAAATTATAATAACATTGATATGACATATCCACAGAAATCGTATACAACATAATGTGGAATTTATTGATACGGAAACAAATGAGAAAAATACAAAAAATATTAACGACATAAAATAAAGAAATTAAAATTATACAAATACCTCCATTTCTTCAATATCTTCTTGGTTCATAGACCTAGATTCAACATCATTATCATTCTTTGTTTTTTGATTCATTGCTGCTAGATGTATTTTTTAAATATTTTTTTGAACTCATCAATTCTTTTGAACTATCATACTTTTATTCATCATCGTTTATGTTTCTATTTTATGAATTAGAAGCTTCCAAAATTTATTGCATCTTAATTGGATCATTATAGTGCTTGGATCTTGACTTTTCAATGAATATAATTTGTTCACTAACTTTAGACTTAGCAATATATCTTA
The DNA here is from genome assembly GCF_947179165.1 of Solanum dulcamara. NCBI lineage: Eukaryota > Viridiplantae > Streptophyta > Magnoliopsida > Solanales > Solanaceae > Solanum > Solanum dulcamara. Next base: position 18,285,638 of record NC_077243.1, on the reverse strand, counting down.
CAGTATTTTCAAATTTTTGAGTTATACCTAAAGAAAAAGATGGTGGATCGTCAAATTTCTGGACATGCATTTGTATATCTCGAGTAATACTCTTTGATGGAGTTTGTTCAACTATGAAATTGTATATACTTATTGATTTAACTGAAAAAATTAAAGATGGTTGATGAAAATTATTTAAATGAATGAGCAAAAAATATAAAATATACAAATATATGTTTTTTTAAAAACAATTTAAAACCGCTAATGTAGGTTACCTGAAATTGGGGAAGCACAATTAAGAGAGAAAAATGAAATCTTTAAAATTTCAAAAATTGATATGATTAAGTGAATTTAGGAGAAAAATTAGTGAGTGTGGAAAATGAGAGAGAATTAATTATATGTATAAACGAGGAAAAATAAATTTCATGTGAGAAAGAGACATCCGTTTGATACAATTTAAGAACGTGGGACCAACTTATTAGTATGCATCCTAATGAAATCATAGGGGCGAGTAGTAGTTAGTATAAATTATAAGCGTTAGTTTGAATTGACTTATTTTAAGTGCTTTTAAACAGTTTTTAAGTGTATGGATAAAGTTAAAAAGTACTTATAAACACTTATTTTTGAGCCAAAACAATTAAAATAAGATAAAGATCATAAGTTAGAAATTCTAAGTGTCTGTTTGACTTAACTTATTTAAAGCAGCTTATAAGCTGAAAATAGCTCATAAGCCCCCCAAAAAATAAGTTGGGGGTAGGCAAACTTATTTTTTTTGGCAACAATTTATAAACTACTTTAGATAAGCTAAGCCAAACATATTCAATTATTTTTTTGGGACTTATTTTAAGCACATAATGACTTTAAGTTGGTCAGCTAAACACTCAACAAAGCTGAAAATAGTTTATCAACAACTTATAAGTCAATCCAAACGAACTCTAACTTGTGACTTTTGGCTTATAAGTCAATCCAAACGCTAAGCCAATCCAAACAGGCTTTAAATATGTATAATAATTCAATAGTAAATGTTAGTTGAGTTATATTTCATCATCAATTCAGGATTGGCCTTGGGAAAAAGGAGCTGGCAAGTTTCAGTCAGATCGGCCCACCATGCTTCATATTTCCGGCCCAAGCCCAACACAGCACCCAAGTAGTTCCTTTCGCAAAACCCTAAACCCTGATTAGCAGTATAAAACTCCGCTCGACCTAAAAATCGTCATTCGGCATTAGGGTTTATAGCTCCACTTGAAGCTTTTCTGCTCCATCAATCTCCAAGCAGCAGTAGAAGCCATGGTTGCACCAACTAGAGGTAGGAATATCTGGTTCTATGTAATTACTTCTAATGACCGATTGTTTGAAATGGGTTCTACTTAGAGTAACAGTAGTAGTTGTTCTTGTTCTAATATATTGGTTGTTCTTACTGGCTTTGCAGGTCGCGGTGGTGGTGGATTCAGGGGTGGTAGAGGAGATGGAGGAGGAAGAGGAGGACGAGGTGGTAGAGGCGGTTTCAGTGGTGGAAGAGGGGGTTTTGGCAGTGGAGGAAGTGGGATGAAGCGTGGAGGTGGAAGAGGAGGTAGAGGAGACAGAGGTGGAAGAGGTGGAGGAAGGGGACGTGGAGGAATGAAGGGTGGTAGTAGGGTTGTAGTGGAACCTCATAGACACGGAGGTGTGTTCATTGCTAAGGGTAAGGAGGATGCTCTCTGTACTAAGAATTTGGTACCTGGTGAAGCTGTCTACAACGAAAAGAGAATCTCGGTTCAGGTTATAACCTATTTTTTTGGCTTTAGTTCTGATTTCCTGAACTGTGCTGTATGCTGTGTGTACTTGCTTTATATTACTCTTGGTAAATGCCTGCAAGGTTGAATCTTTCTTGGATGTGCCTAACTTAGTGCTAAGAAATTTGGTTACTGAGTGGATTAGGTTTCTAAAAGTAAGGACTTGTTGATAAAAATTACTTGCAGCTTGCCTCAATGAATTCAAATGTAAGTCAATGACCATTTATGCTATCAAATCGATGTATGTAGTTTATCGGGATGATGAATTTTGTTCTTACTTTTTCTCTATGGAAAACGAAAACTGTATACAACTGTAATGATTCAATTGTTGTTGTTGTTGTTGCTGGGCTCCTATTCCCCCATCTCGTACACTACCCTGGAGTTCTGATTGTTTAAACCATTTAGAATTTAATCATCGTGAATACATCCCTAAAATAAAAGCTTATTAACTTCTGCATGTCAGAACTAATCCAGCCCCAGAGATTGTACAATGTACAAGATTATTGACTTGTGTTTATTTATTCTATTCTTAGAATGAAGATGGAACCAAGGTTGAATATAGAGTGTGGAATCCTTTCCGTTCTAAGTTAGCAGCTGCAATTCTTGGAGGAGTTGATGACATTTGGATTGTAAGTTTGTCTCCTGTCAAATCATGAGCTTGAAAATAGTTTCTTTGTTTTGAGAATTAACACACTTCCTTCCGTATTGAATTTGTTCCAGAAACCAGGTGCTCGTGTCCTTTACCTGGGTGCTGCCTCAGGAACAACAGTATCTCATGTCTCAGACCTTGTTGGTCCTGTAAGCGTCTATGCATGTGAATTCATTCATAAGTTGTGTTGATGGCTGTGCTGTTTTTTATAAGATGCTCATCTTTGCAGGATGGGGTTGTATATGCTGTAGAATTTTCTCATAGAAGTGGAAGGGACTTAGTTAACATGGCTAAGAAACGTACTAATGTAATTCCCATCATTGAGGATGCTAGACACCCAGCAAAATATAGAATGCTGGTTGGCATGGTGGATGTGATATTTTCTGATGTTGCTCAGCCTGATCAGGTGTGACCTTTTATGACTGTAGATGTGCAATAGTATTTTGCTGTGGTATATTTTTTTTTGAGTCCATGTTCTCTGTCAGTGGTCGTCAACTGCTGTGGATTTATATTTTTATTATTATTACTTTATATTGACTTAATGACTTTACTTTAAGGAAACAATTATATGGTCCATCTTTTTGGTTGAGTCTTGCACTTCACATTTTGATTTTGTCTATCCTTCATTTGTTTAAAGGAACCTGTGCTTATTGTGGCTGGTTCTGTTCTTTTTAGTACTTTTCTATATTTCAACTTTAATTATTTTACTCAATATTTAGATGTTTATTTTCACGTTTTCTTAAATGTAACTTTTTGAAAATGCTTATTTGTCTATGAAATTTCCTTTTTTTTTGGTTCTATATTTAACTGATAAGCAGATGATGATTTACTCGGATTCCCCTTCAAGACTTCATGGGTGATGTTAAACCGAGTTTCTGATGCTGTCTTGTTAATTTGAAGTTTGAAATATTAGCTTCAACCTGACTTTCTTTGTTCTCAATTTTTGTTTGTTTGTTTCTTTTTTAATAAGATGTGAAATAGTATAATATTTCAGTACTTTTTGCGAAGGATCTTTTCTGGTTTTGTTAAACTGAACTCCTATTTTCTTCTTTTCTATATCATACTATTAGTTGATGAATCTCATTTACTTTTTATGTATTTTATTTTTTCTTCGAAACCTCTTCGTGGCTACTTTAGCACAATGCAGCAGATATTTAGCCTACAGCAAGAGTGTTGGTCTGCCGCTCTCTTTGAGTTCATTTCATTCTTATCTGGCAGCACAGCTGTATGTTGTGCATGAATTCTATTCCACTGTTTAAACAATTTTTTTTGACAACAGGCAAGAATTTTAGCTCTGAATGCATCATACTTCTTGAAAGCTGGTGGTCACTTTGTTATCTCAATCAAGGTTTGTAGCCACTGCTCTATCATGTTATGCTGTATGTAAAAATATTGTTGGAAGTATCAAATTTTACTTGGGGGAATAGGATCCATTTGTTTTTTAGCTTTTCTTTCCTTCTCTGTTGTTTACATGGCTCCCTGTATTTTTCTAGGCAAACTGCATTGATTCCACAGTGCCAGCGGAAGCCGTATTTGCTCAGGAAGTTAAGAAGCTACAAGCCGAGCAATTTAAACCAGTTGAGCAGGTTACTCTTGAACCTTTTGAAAGAGATCATGCCTGTGTTGTTGGTGCCTATCGTGTGCCAAAGAAGGCAAAGGCTGCTGCCTAGAAAATTTTAAGCTATTGTTTTTTGTTAAGTCAAATGTTTGTAGGAGGTTTGTTCAAACAGCATCGACACTATCATATTTGAAGTGTAATGGAATTTTGGTTCTTTATGTTATTGTTCATAGTCTTTGTTTCTCTCTTTCTTTTGAGTGTCTTTATTATGACCTGTGTGATTAACTAGGCTTTCTCAATGTTTCCATTGGTTTTGAAAAATGGACTTTACCTAATTGTGACAATCAGTTTAGTTTCTCTTTGCTATGGTTACAATTTTTTGAAAGCGTTACGTATGATGTGCTATACATTGCACTTGTATTCACTTATTTAATAGCTAGAATTATATAACTTCGTTCGCTAGTGTCAGTCTTTTTGCAAACCAACTACCGACTGCTTATGTGGGTTGTAATTTGTTGAGTTTGGTAACATAATTAATGTGCTTCTCAACTTGTAGCGTCTATGACATTATCAATAATAAGCTTAGTCACATTAGCCACACACAGTTAACCAATAACTTCAATTACAGTGTCCTAATAAAATTAAATTATTTCTTTGGCACTCTATTGGAATTAACATAGACAATTTGTTCCAATGGAAACAGATTTCTTTATTTTATATCTGAAATATATGGTAAGGAGGAATGTGGGGGGACAATTAGAAATATTTATGGGAACTGAATAGCAAGATTTAGTTCAAAAATAAATACCAACTTTGCAATTGGTATAGCCTTATTATATGGTTTAAGGATGTAACCAAACACAATTTAACAACATCGACAATTTATGCTAACTATATGAATGCAGTTAAATTAAATGGGGAACCTCCAAATTATCTATTATGTGTCCATGAGTTCAAGATTTAGCAGTGTAAATAAGCCATGTTCAATCCAGATTTTATTTCTAGGTCTGAAGATGCAATAAAACACACTTCGAACGCAATCTAAAACAAATGTTTATTCTAACAATTATTGAGTTGTTAACTAATAAAGTCGTATTTCAAGTAGACTTAAATCTTAATATAATAACAAATGCAATTTTTATAATATGAAGTTGATATTTGACTCATATAACACAAAGACACCGAGGAAGAAAAAACATGTCTATTAAAGAATGTGAAATGTTTTCATCCCTCAACAACTAACTACACTAGGAAACTGATCAGTGCTCATCTCGCGCTTTCTTTTAAAACCTGCTTTTCGAGTTTCAACATACTGTCCTCTAAATGATTCTTCTGGTAAGACATGATGGCCATTGCTCATGTATTGTATGCTTGTGCTATAAGTAGGATGATAAGTGGTAGGGTTCATATTCAACATGTTACTCTCAGCAGCTCCCCATTTCGTGTTTTCAACATCAACATCACATGGCTTCTTCCTTTTCTTCATCTTTACTGCTTCCCCAGCTGTGGGGTTTTGCTGCAGTTCATCGACAACTAGTGGACACTTTGCTGAAGTCTTTGATACCTCTACTACCTTCAAAGCTGCAGACGACTCTGTTGAGAATGAAAGTTTAGGATGGGTATTATGTGCTGACACCATATCTAGAACTCGAGGAAGAGGAGCACTAACCCCGTGCTCTGAACTACTGTTACTGGACTCCAAGATTCTGTTTATTGTGACCCTTAGAGTGATGTTAGGCAAGAGGGCATCAACAAGTATATTTCCAGCCCCACATACACAAACAGAGTTAGAGATGATATGATTCCTTATGCATTTATCGCAGAAACTACTAAAACAACATTTGCTAGCTATAACTGCATCTTTCATTAATCCTTTACACAATGGGCAATGAAGCTCTGGTGGTATATCTCTAAAGGAACTCTTTGTCGAGGAAGAAGAGGCAGACGACAACCCTTCAACAGCCTTTGAAACTCCAACATTGCCACTTGGGGTTGCCATCAACATGGACTTCGTTAGAGGATTCACTTTCTTCATGTCGTAATTGGGGTCACCATTTGTAGGGCAGTGCTGAATATAATGTCCAGGAACATTGCATCGATGACACACGTATCCAGGTGGTGGCCTTTTCCATTCCATTCCACCTCGACTAAAACCATAGCCATTAGAGGACTGCCCAAAGTCTGGACTATGAATTAGATTCTTGATCTTAGTGTCCTCATCATTTATACTACTAGTGTGGGCACTTGGTACAGGATTACCTGATTGAATAGGCAATATTTTTGGAATTGCATATACATCATCCCCAAAATCATCGCATTCAAAATCCACAGAACAATATTTGGCTGAAACTGAGTCATGACCCTCCTCTTCATACACTTGTTTTGACTCAGTAAGGGATGGAATTACTACGGGCAAGAGAGGTAGCCCAGGAATACGACGAATCAAAACACTTGTATTTTTAGGAATCAGAGTGGTTTCATCAACATAATGCTGGTTACTTTGTGAATTGGTAATAAGAAGATCAAAATCTTTACCCCTACCATAGCGCTTAGATTCAAATATTTTTAATTTGAGATTCCCAACAGAAATAAATGAATCGACAATTGGAATAGAATCATAATGTTTAGCACATTTATACTTGAAATACACAGCCATAACTGAATAATTCTATCAAGAATACAACACAACAACAGGCCTAATCAAATATTGAATACAAACAGAGAGTAAATTTGTACCAAAACAACACTAAAGAAGCAGAGCCTTTCTATCAGCTAAATCAAAGAATCTTCAATCGGCACTCGAAGCTAGGGTTTCAAATCCGGACGAACGAACAACCACGAAAACGCCGATGGTTCAAGACGGCGAACCACTTATTCTTCAAAAGCAAGAAGACGAGAGCGGATTGAAATTGCTTAAAAATTACGAACAGCAATTCAAATTGCTTGCGGAGAAAAATATTTTTGTGTATGGAAAGAGGCTCTCTTTAGGTTTATATAGATTTTCCGAAACAGACTTGGAGACCAAGAAAACGAAAACCTTTATTCCAACCGACTAACGTTCTCTTATTTTAATTATTCCTTTTTATTATATTCATAATGTTTTCCAAGTGGGGCGTGGTCTTCCTTTTGTTTCATGCTTTATACCTTTTCCTCTACTATAAAATGTCATCGAAGAAAAATACAGGGATATACATACGGCAATTTACTCTTCTGTTTCTTTTATTTTCTTATTCTCTCTGCATTAATTTGCCAAGTTAGTTTATTTTACAACACATAAAAGTTACTTAATTTTTATTTATAACTTAATTTCTAAACTATAATTTAAAAGTTATTTTAATGATTATAATATATATACTTATAAAATATCTAATATAATAATATAAAATTGACATAATAGATCGCGACCCTTTTAAACTTGTCGAATTTTATTTGGTGTACACCTAAATTTTATATTGACTTAGTTACTCACTTAACTTGATAGTTTAATAGTCACAACTCCTTGAATGCTGACAATCCATGAATGTGTGATGCACACGCCGTCATATGAATTTTTTTGTCCATGTGGCCCTTTTTTTAAAAGAATAAATATATATTTTACTTTTTTAAGTTCACTATTTATTCTTCGGTCAATTATGTAGATTTTTTTTATATATATAAAAAAAGCAAGAACAATGATATTTTGACTATAATGTTTTTATTTGGTTAGAAATAATGATATTCTGTTCAAGCCAGGAAACAAAGAAATATATAGTAAAAAAAAATAATCATTGCATTTAAAGAAGAAATAAATAAATTTCAATCAAATATTTTATGTATATTTAACCTTAAAAGGGAATAATGCACAATTAAATAAATAGTCTTTGCATAAAAATACACAATTTTTTTTTGTACAAAATACTTGTTTTGTACTTCATTATTTTGGTTAAACCATCTCTTAATTTGGCTAAAATAAATAAAACTAAGATTTGTAAACTTGGGTCCAAAAAAAGAGAAAAAATATATATACTTGAAACAAATAATCATTGTATATAAAAAAAGTATAAAAACACATTTAGAATAAAACATGCAATGCATATTAAGAAAAATATACAGAAATACAATTGAAACAAATAAACTATTATATAGATTATGTGATAATTAATAGTTGAAAATGCCTATTTGAAAATTGTTTTCTTATTTTTCTTCCTTCTCATACACTTAAGGGAGAGTGCATTCACGCCCTTTGCCACACCAACATCTAGGAGGTCGAGTCTGTTATATTATCAAGTTCAGAAGGCTAATTAGGCCAACAAAAAATTTAGATATGTATTGAATAAAACTAAGCAAAATTAGAAGATTCCAATCTATTCTGCCTACAAAATTTAATAACAACTTTTTAAATTGTCGCACACCATAACAAATTGATCCAACAAATCAAAATCTATGTTAATTATATGTTACAAAATAATAGTGATGGAAGTACCCTTTTTTTATTTAAACAATTTTATCCTATAAGCATTTGAATTTGCAAAAATATGTTATATTCAATTCTAATTAATATTGTAATTACTTTAGATATTTGATTTGTGACGTAGTTACTCGAGTTGAGGGTCTATTAAAAAACAATTTCTCTACCTTCAAAATATAGGAATAAAATTGCGTATATTTCACTCTCAAACTTTACCTGTGATTGCACCGAATATGTAATTGTTGGGGAAGGTTTACACCGAATTCATTCTCTAAAAAATATTACTCTGTGTCACAAATGACAAGTTATTTGAAAGGAAATCTCTACTTGAAACCATTTTATTATATTTGATAAATGGAGATTGTGAATCCAACAGTGTAAAATATTGGGTCCACCAATTTGTGAAACATAAACAAGCCTCACACAACTTGCGCCAGGCACAAAGTTTCTCATATCTACTATTGCTAACTCACCCGTCTGTGCATGTCCACCAATGGCTAAAGCTACAAGTTATCTGTTTCTTATGTTAATTGAGATATTAAACTGAAATATGATGAGAAAAAGCCAGCCTTTTTATTTTTATAAAACAGCAATTCATGACATTAGTGATACTCACCAAAGATCAAGAAAAGTAAAGTTTTAGGCACCACAATAGGAAAGAAAATAGGAGCAACAAACCTGTGAATTGACATCATATTTAAATGTAATGTAACAAACACACAGATAACAGAGATATTGGGGCTAAAAGGACTTCTATCATTCACTCATAAGCTGAACTACAAGCAAGAGAGTGGGAAAGCAATATAAAAAGAAAGGAGAAAAAGGACAACAAAACAAACATCTTAGCCTAATGTTCTAAATTGCACCTATGTTCCTATTAAAACTAACAGCCCCTTGCAGTTCCCCGCTCACAATGTAAGAGTATCTATTAGCCTGGTCACGTACAAAATCTGTTAAACTTTTGGATTCGTATTTTACCCATGTACACCTCAAAATCTCCCCCCTTGGCCTAGCTGTCATTAACTGGTTAACAAAAACAAAGATAAAGGCTCTTCATCCTCTGATGTCACCGTAAAATCTCACTCTTATGGTAAGGCCTTCGTAGGCTCTGAAATAAGAGTTTCCTCAGCTTCAAAATCTTGACCTCCCCACTTGCATAGGCGCTCTGCCGACTGCTCAACGTGCATTTCATTTTCTTATTATTACAATGACTAAATCATACCGAAACGGAAGGTTCAACAAAAATCTGCAACAAACTAAGTTTTTAACTAGTATTGCTTCATCTGTAACTTTCTAAGAAAAGAGTTATAGAGAATTCAGCAGTAGTTGAACAACTCCCCTTTGTGCACTAACTTTCTGTAGCACCTGGGCTGAACTCAACTCCAAAAGCTAGCTCATGAGGAGAGTTTGTCCAAGTGCATATAAGAAGACCAATTTTCTATCCCTATACCGATGTGGGACTTCTTAACACTTTCAAACAAAATTTGAACTTTAAAAACAAAATTCATACATTGTCTATAGGATAATCATTTTACAGAGGACATGCAGCTAATACCAACCAAGAATAAAGTAAACATTATCAAGCACGTTTTGTTTTGGAGTTTAGTTGGATAAAATCATCAACTGTTTCACTTACCTCTTTATTCCAATCAATTCTATAGAGTATGAATGAGAGTAGCAGTGTCTGCAAAGCAAGTCCTGCTATCATTCCTCCCCATAGTCCCTGCAAGATAAATTCATAATTGGGATAAATTAAATTTCTGTCATAATTGTTTTTAGGTTCAAAAAGGTTATGAGATGCCAAAATTTCATCTACTTCGGAATGAGAGTTTATTTACCACGACTCCATAGTTAGCCACATAACCAAGCGTACATCCTAGAGGAATACCAAAAACATAGTAAGATCCTAAATTGATATAAGCCACTAAACCTTGCCATCCACCTCCTATAGCAACACCTGTAAAACAATATTTGCCACAATAAGGACTACAAAGATGAACACACTTTTAACCATACAAACTGTAAAGTTGGAACAAAAGCAACACCTGATATTACAGGCTGAACACTGTTAAGAAGCATGGTTATTCCAAGAAGCCAAGCAAGGTCAGCAACGGGCTTGTTGCAAATCCTTGCTGGTTGTGAAAAAAATAGCCAGATGATTTCATACTGCCAGTACAAATATCATGCAGATTATCCCAATGAGGAGTGATTGAAACACTGTGATATATACACTATATTTGGTAGCCCTGGGATGCCCTAGCCCAAGCTCATTGGAGACTCGAACGCTGAGAGTGCGACAATGCATTAAAACAAATCCAAAAACAAATGAAGTACATTTTTTCTACAAGCTTTTAGACTTAATTACCTTATGGCAGCATTGATTCCAATGAACAACATCTCTTCCCATCCATCAACATTCATACTGAAAGACGAAAAAGAGAAAAAAAGATTGATTCACATTTGATAAAAGGAGCTCACAACATTTTCATCTTATTGAAAGCCATACACTAAACCACAAACTTTACACAGGACAATTAAGTTGTCCAATTCAACCAATTACACAGATAAACTTAGAATTCAGTGCTCTAAATAGTGTCTATTGATACAAGTTGTAGCTTCACTGTCAGTGAGCTTTAAAATTTATTTTAATGGGCTTAAGCATTGAGTGGTTAATTATCCTACCCTAAAATTGCTAACGCGTGAAAAAGAGCGATGAAAAGCAAACACAAAATGAATTTTTTTTTCCATCTGCCTAAGTCTTGTTAGACAGAGTTGTCGGCACATGTGCGAATGGGGAGACAACAGGTTCTAGTTAAACAGGCGAGCTGCACACAAGTTGGTTGGACACTGCCATTATAAAAGAAAAGAGAAAAAAGATACAAAACTTACCAGATAGAGAGGGATCCAACAGCAATAACTGCATCCTTGAGATGTCCGGTGAGGATAATAAAACTCATCATGTACCACATTTCAAGGCATAACATGACAGCCGAAGCAACTGAGAGTCTAACAAATGCCCAAATCTCATTTAATGCCGACAAAGACCATCCCGTCCACCCATCCTTACACCAAATAACCACATAAACAAATTGAGCTATTGCGTCAGCCCAACCTGTAATATTAAATGCTAACGCAGCCCCATTTGTACCCAAATTGAATACATATATGAACAACCATAGCAGAAGAGCATGGAGTAAAAGATCCACAAAACCAATACAAGCCACCACACCAACTTTAGTTTGGGCTTGCAAGAACTTTGAGGTGGGAATAGTGACAGCCAGTGAATACAACTCGGGGATTGACAACAGGGCAAATTTCCCAGCAAGAACAGCCATTTCATGTTCTTGGCCTAAAAGCTTAAGTAGTGGAGTTGCAAAAATATAAATTGGCAACAGAAGGAATGTACTAAACAATAGAATAACCATGGACCGTTGTGTGTAAACCCCAATCATGTGTATTTGCCCAGCACCAATGCCTGTCCACACAGAGTCTCCAGAGCACTCCCCATGCCCAACTAGACAAATATTACAACAAATAAGAAACTAAAATTACAGAATAACCAGAAGCAAAGGAAAAACAGAGAATACGATCCATGAAGCCGAAAGAGAAAGTACTAAATAACACCTTGAGCAACAAAAAATGCATAGAGCTCAATATTACAACGGGTAAATTTCTCTAATGGTCACTCAAGTTGGAGGAATTATGGATCAAAGTCACTTTAGAATCGTGTGTTACATCTTAGAAAATCACTCCGGAAATTCTTGTTGGCATTCTAATTTATATTCCATGTCGGACCCAAAGAAAAAATAAAATCAACAATGAAAACCTCAGAACAATTTTTTCTTTTCTTTTAGCACACAAATATATAACCTTTTTTTAGTTGTTGAACATAGGCTCTGCTCTCTTAACTAACTTGAGACCAACTAACTCACAAATTAATTTCTGTTTTGGCAAATTTTACACTATGATTAGAAATTCGAAACAATATCGATACGTAATTCGTTGATGTTGGTGCAAGTAATTATATATGGGATAATGCATGGAGCAGATATAATATGAGAATACGAACCATGAAGCCGAAAGAGATTTGCTTTCAATAACGTTTTGTGCAACAGAAATAGCAGAGAGTTGAACAGCACCAAGATGACCACAAAAAGCAACGGTAATGGAGTATTGACAAAGAATATTAAAAGCAATTGGACCTCCAATCTCCCATAGCTTGACAGTCTCGATCCAGAAGATGGTCCACCATTGTTTCAGGTCAGTAACGGGTCGGTAGTCACCGTCGAGCCTAATGAGGTGGTCGGCGGAGAAGTCGTGGAGAAATGGTGTTTCCATTTATTCATACGTAACAATTCTCCGCGTTTTGCTTCTATTATATTTCATCTTTAGAAAACGATTGTATATAATTAGTTCATAAACTAATTTCAAACAAATGTTTCAATTACTTTCTCATCAATTTGGCATGATTTGTGATGTTTCAAAATAAAATATTTCAAATGTATTATATTGATATATATTCAGATTTCATTAAACATATATAGTTTGAATTTACTATAAGATTTTAATTTAATTTGTGATTTCAGATAAACTAGTCTATTATATCAATTTGATATAATATGAGGTGTTTAAAAATAAAATTAGTTAATTGTACGATATTGATATATGTTCAGATTTCAATAAATTGATTATTATGAATAATTTTTTTCCAAATACTTTCTTATCAATTTAGTGCTGTTTAAAAATAAAAATTTTCAACTGTATTATATTAATTTATACTCAAGTTTCATTAAATGCATATAATTTGAATCTGGTATGTAATTTGATTTAATTTGTGGTTTCAAACAAATTGATCTATTTTGTCAATTTGGTATGATATGTGGTGTTCAAAAATAAAATTAGTTGTATCATAATTTTCACTCTTTTCAGGTTCAACAAATATATATCAATTGGTTATTGCAATGATTTTTTTTTTCAAAGTAAAGAAGTGTATAAAAAATATGTCTGTATGTATATGTATAATATAAATCTAAGTAACCTAATTTTAAAAAAAAATTAGACATCAACAAGTCATTTCAAAAATTTGAACACTTGTTTTAAGACTAGATTTAATATCAATGTCATACATAAAAGTAGCCGTTACGATGATATGTTGAATTGAAGTTAAGTCTGAAAATTTTGAATACATCATGTAAGTAATAAATTCAGCAAAAGGACACGCATGCTAGAAAAAATGAAGTTATGAAATGTGTTAGTTTATAAAAATATAGAAACGAAAAAATAATTTGAATTATTACCTTTATGGCAGTTACCGAGTTATTGAGCTGATTATGAAGAAAAAATTGGGATTTCAAATAATGGTTGAGATTATTATCTTTTTGGAAGACATGTAAAATTAAAAATTTTAAATTATAGTTAGACAATTATTTTGGTAATTACCATAAAAAATAGGAAAAATCACACCATAGATGCATTTAAGAGTTAATATTATAACTTTTGAATGTAGTTTTAAATATTTACCACTTATAACATTTTATTTATAGGTCTTAATATATTTGTATTAATTTAAAAATTAATTTAAATTAATTTCTTTTTAATATATTAAATTAAAACATAATTAATATGAGTGACAATCACAAATACAATGTATTTATTGGAACAATCCAATCACTACAATAAATTAATTTTAATTCATTAAACAATTATTAAATATCATCACAATAAATAAGAAAGAGGAAAAGACATGGAAAGTTAGTGCTTTACCTTTGTAACAATCCATTACTATCTTTAAGTGATTTACTTTTATATTATACACGTTTTTCCATCCCTCATATCTCACAGTAATTCTTTTCTTTCTCCATCATTAACAATAGTCTTCATCATATCACCATATTCAATAAAATTTCATCTCAACTGGTTCTATCTTTCTCGCTCAAAAAAATATCTTCAGCATAAGAATTAAAAACTTGTTCTTACACCTAGAAAAAGTCTTAGGATTGTCGAGGATAAAACATTAGTCGAGATAGAGCCACCAAGTTTTTACATTTTAATGCAAACACCAATGGAGAAGAATGTCTATCCAGTGAAAAAAATATCTCTCCTTTAAAGAAGAATCAAATTCTAGTCAAGAAGATTCAAACCCTTGTCATGAAGATTGTGCTGATGGTGAAGAAAATCTCAACTTCTTCAAACCAAAAGGAGAAAAAACGGAAGAGCAAGATGGTGCAATTTTCTTCATTTGATTATTAGAATTCTGATTTTGATTTTGTAGATCAAATAAACAAAAAAAATCAAAGAGTGTTTCGAGGGAAGAGTTTTCAAAACCCTCAAGAAAAATATTTAGTTCAATATTGAAAGAGGATTCAAAAAATCCCTAGTCAAAAAAGCTCAAACATGTTGTGAAGATATTTTTAATAAATTATTTTTTAAAAATATTTTTTATATATATAATGATATGAAATTGGATGGATCAAGTGAAGTGCATTAAGGACGAACATGGAAAAGTATTGGTAGAGGACACCCTCATTAAACAGAGATGACAGTCATACTTCCATAAACTCTTGGAACATACAAGGAGGCGTCACGATTTTGGGTGTTGCAGGAGTATTACGGCCGAAGAGGTTAAGGGTGCTGTGCGTAGGATGCGCTGGGGAAAAGCGATCGGACCTGACGAGATTTCTGAGGAATTTTGGAAGAGCGCGAGCTCGATAGGTTTGGAGTGGTTGACTAGGTTATTTAATATCGTCT
Organism: Solanum dulcamara; assembly: GCF_947179165.1. Taxonomy (NCBI): domain Eukaryota; kingdom Viridiplantae; phylum Streptophyta; class Magnoliopsida; order Solanales; family Solanaceae; genus Solanum; species Solanum dulcamara. The sequence continues at coordinate 18,270,486 of NC_077243.1, read as the reverse complement.
TTAAGACGGCAATGATGCCCGAAGAATGGAGGTCGAGCGTAATGATCCCTCTATACAAAAACATGGGAGATATCCAGAGCTGCAACAACTATAGATGTATCAAGCTTCTAAGCCATACTATGAAAGTGTGGAAAATAGTGGTGGAGATGCGGGTGAGGAGAGACACATCTATTTCAGAGAACCAATTCGAATTTATGTCGGGACTCTCAACTACAAAAGCCATCTATCTTATGAGGAGACTGGTGGAGTAGTATATGGAGAGGAAGAGGGACTTGCATATGGTATTCATTGATCTAGAAAAAGCTTACGATAAAGTTCCACGAGAGATACTATGGAGATGTTTGGAGGCTAAAGGTGTACCTGTGGCGTACATTAGGTGATCAAGAACATGTATGACGGTGCCAAAACCAGGGTAAGGACAGTAGGAGGGGACTCAGAGCACTTTTCAATTGTGATGGGGTTGCATAAATGATCAGCTCTTAGTCCATTTTTATTTGCCTTGGTGATGGATGGATTGACGCGACAAATTCAAGGTGAGGTGCCATGGTGTATGCTTTTCGCGGATGACATAGTCCTGATCGATGAGACTCGTAGCAGAGTTAACGCTAACCTAAAGGATTAGAGACATACCTTGGAGTCTAAAGGGTTTAAGTTGAGTAGGACCAAGACAGAGTACTTAGAGTGCAAGTTCAGTGAAATACCTCAGGAGGTTGGCGCGGAAGTTAGGCTTGGTGACCAGGCCATCTAAAAGAAAAGTAGTGTCAAGTACCTTGGATCTATCATGCAAGGCAACGGGGATATTAAGGATGATGTCACACATCGTATTGGGTCAGGGTGGATGAAATGGAGGCTCGCTTCCGGTGTGCTATATGACAAGAAGGTGCCACCACAACTTAAGGGCAAGTTCTACAAAGTGGTGGTTAGACCGGCTATGTTTATGGGGTGGAGTGTTGGCCGGTTAAGGTCTCTCACATTCAAAAGATGAAAGTTGTCAAGATGAGAATGTTGAGATGGATGTGTGGGCATACCAGGAGCGACATGATTAGAAACGAGGCTATTCGGGACAAGGTAGGAGTGGCCTCGGTGGAAAATAAGATGCGGAAAATGCGACTGAGATGGTTTGGGCATGTGAAGAGGAGAGACACAGATGCCCCAGTGCGGATGTGTGAGAGGTTGGCCATGGATGGTTTCAGGAGAGGTAGGGGTAGGCCGAAGAAATATTGGGGAGAGGTGATTAGACAGGACATGGCGCAATTACAGCTTATCGAGGACATGACCCTAGATAGGAGGGTGTGGATGACCCACATTAGGGTAAAAGGCTAGTACATAGTCTCGTTAATCCTCCTTATTAGTAGGCGCATTAGCGCACTATAATTTCTTGTGTTCTGCTTTCTGTTATTATTTATTATTTTCTGTACTTTGATTACTCTATTTTATCTGTGTCGCTTTCGTTATTTGCTTTCATATAACGCTTTGAACTTCTTGTACTTCTTAGCAGTATCTAACCTCTTTTTATATTTTTATTGAGCCGAGGGTCTTTCGGAAACAATCGTCCTATCTTGGTGGGAGTAAGGTCTGCGTACACTTTACCCTCCCAGACCCTAAGTTGTGGGATTTCACTGGTTGTTGTTGTTGTTGTTGTAGTGATATGAAATTGGAGTAAAATTGGTACGAAATTAATAGACTTTATTTATTGACTATGATTTTTGTGTTGACATAAAAATAATTTTATTTTGGTGTACTGTGTGTATATGCAAAAAGATGCAAGTATGAAATTGTTATAATGTGTGTATTATATGATAAAAAATTAGTATGAAATTATTATAATGTGTGTATTACTTGGTATGAAATTAGTTTGAAATTGTTATAACATGTCTTATTATTTGGTAAGAAATTGATGTGGAATTGGTATGAAACAATATCGAAAGTCTTTATTATGAAATTGGTGTGTATTTTGTGTTTGTAATAAGCATGAAGTTGGTATAAATTTCATATTATGTATACTGTTATAATGCATGTATTTTTTGGTATGAAATTGTTATAACATATATATAAACACAATATACTAGTTTTATATCAATTTCATATCAAATTAAAACACACTATTAACATACTACAAATAAACACTATGTACCAATTTCATAGCAAATTCATGCCAAATTCATATAACATTCCAATGAACAATTCTTCTAAACAAATCACATTCACTAATCCAGATGTTAACTTATTATATAATTTATTCTTTGAAAAAACAAAATTAAATACACCAATATTAATATATGCATAATCAATAAAATCGAACACTATACATTAATATAAAATTTCTCAAAACAAATAAATTTAAAAAACTAATCTATTTATTTAAATATATTTTTATCAATGAACACAATAATCATAAAAAAATTTATTATAGCACTAATCTGTACACTTTTATCTACCACTGTTATGTTGGAAAAAGACGGTTTAAAATTAATTTCAACTTTATAGAGAAAAAATTAATTTTAGAAAAGAGGAGTCGCCACTTAATCTTTTAAAGAAATTAAGAAAACTTAATTTAAAAGACCCTAACAGATTTAAGTCTTAAAAATTCAGAGAAAAAGGTACGTGGTTCTTATTTCCACTTTGAGAAGGCGTTAAACATTCAAAGTGGTTGCTAACGTGCGGTTATCCGACGATTTGAAAATTATTTGACTAACTTTTAAAAATATTAATTTAAAAGGAAACGAAGACTTTAAATTTTTTAGAAAAGATCAAACTTAAACATTGAAAATAATATACATGTATAAAAAAAAAAGAAGTAAAGTTTATCAAATGCCTAAGTAAAGGTAGGAAATCATCTAAAGAGTGAATTAACATGAATTGGTTTATCTTTAGGGGAATCTAATTAAGTTAAAATAAATTAAAATTAATATCTAAACAAACATAAATAACATAAGTGAATAAATTATTACAACCCGAATTAATATAAATAAACAATAAATAACACATAAAAATATTGCCCGACACTTAGTTTCTGTATGCCTAAACTAAGCTGTTGGGTTATATGCGTTTTGGGCCTTAAGCACAATTTCACTGTATATCGCAGTTGTATATACGCTGTATATCAGTGTATACATCCACCAAATTTCTTGTATATCAGTTATACATGGACTGTATATCAGTCGGTTTGTGCTACAACACCTATAAAAATACTTAGTAAACGTGTTAATAATGAATAAATAATAATAATAATAATAATATGAATAATAATAATAATACAAAAATAAATCCCGTCTTATTAACATGGGAGGCCTTGAAAATCGACGGTAATTTCTTCATCGGCCAATTTCAACTTGTAATATATAATATGCAATGTAAACTTAAACTAAAATTTTCGTCTTTTAAAATGGAGAGGCCTCGAAAATCGACGGAGAGATTTTTTCATTGACCAATTTTAACTTACCAAAATATAATATATATTCACGGTTGATTTAAATAAAAATTTCAAAGGGTAATCAATCTCCTAAATACAAAGCAATAACCAAAGTGGGTTAACCAAAGTTATTCATAGCAATAAAATATACATATATCATTAATGGTAGGACAACAATAATAATAATAATTTAAAACTCTTTAAGAAATAATCTAACAATATGAAAAGTAATAGTAATAAGTATAAAAAAAAACAAGAACAAACAATGATACAATAAACGCGTGTCAATAAAATATCATATATGTGAAATTATGAATTAATTAATAATTTTACCACTACATATATCACTTTACATAAAACAAAACTAATGCTCTATAACTAGGCAATTTATTAGAAAAAGAAGAAAATCTAAAATCAGTGCACTAGCAAAAGTTATAACTAAATGAAAATATAAATTAGTCTGTTCAAACAATAAACTTAAACTAAATTTCGTCTTTTAAAATGGGGAGGCCTCAAAAACCGACGGAGAGATTTTTTCATTGGCAAGAGTCTTGCAAATAGTTTTAAAAGGAAACAAACAAAATTGAAGTAAAAGAATAACATTAAAGACGTCCAAATTAACTAAAAATGCCGAACAAAATGACCCAAACAAAAATAGTAAATAAAAAAAACTTAACGGCGAATCATGAATAATGACCGGAGAACATGAAAATACAGAAAACAATGTCTGGAGTTTGAACCCTCCGTCCATATCTGAAACAGAGCAAAATATACGTGGAAATGCAACAAAACATAGCAACAAGAACAACAAATCATAAAACAAAGTGAAGCAACATTTATGTCTAGTTAGATTTGGGAGTGAAAGTTCAAACCTAACCAAAAATAAAGTGTGTTTGGCTAGAAAAGAAGAGGATTTTGGTGGTTTGGTGGTTGTTGGTTGATTTTAATGGAGAAATGTGAAGGAGAGGGATAAAAGTAGTGAAGAAGAGTTAAAATTGATGTTATTTATAGTGAGGGTGAGGGAGAGAGTAGAGAAGAAGAATAAATATTATGAGTATTTTTTTTTAGGAAGAATTAGAGATGAGAGAGAAAGAGTTTAAAAATAGTTATATAGGTGTAGGAAATTGTAATGTGTAGGTGTTAAACTTTTGTTGTAGTTGTTGATGGGTGTGATTTTTTAGGAAGAATAAGAGATGAGAGAGATAAAGAGTTTGAAAATGATTACATAGGTGTAGAAAATTATAGTATATAGGTGTTGGACTTTTGTGGTAGTTGTTGATTGGTGTTTTCTTTTAGGAAGAATACGAGAGGAGAGAGAGAGAGTTTGAAAATGGTTATATATGTGTAAAAAATTGTGTGTGATTAGTGGGATAGGTAAAATTGTGGAAATATTTGTGTGATTAGTAGGGTAGGTAAAATTGTGTGGAAAAATTTATGTGATTAGTGGAGTAGGTATAATTGTGTGGATAATTTGTGTGATTAGTGGGGTAGGTATAATTGTGGGGAAAATTTGTGTGATTAGTGGGGTAGATATAATTGTGGGTAAAATTTAATATTTATCTGTATTTTAATGTATATCTAGACTGTGCTAAAAATACTAAAATGAATATGAACAAATATAACAAATGACATGTAAAAATGCAAATTGACGAACTATGATAAAAAATAGCTATAACTAAAATTTTTTAAAAATAAACTGAGAAAATCCTCATCTAAGGATAATTATCGATAAAATTGATTTAAAATTGTAAAAGTGCAATTTTGAACTATTTAACAAAATAAAAATTAAAAGTATTAATTTTACAAAAGTCAGGCCAAAATTGGATGTCAACAGCCACCATATTGTATAACTATAGATAGTAATCCTTTACTCTCCATTCAATACTTCAATACCGGAGAAAAATTCTTCCAAAAATGATAAGAATGAAAATCAGAAAAAATGTTGAAAAAGAATTCTTTCATAAAAGAAAATAACAATTTAAATTAATTTCTTTTTAATATATTAAATTAAAACATAATTAATATGAGTGACAATCACAAATACAATGTATTTATTGGAATAATCCAATCACTACAATAAATTAATTTTAATTCATTAAAAAATTATTAAATATCATCACAATAAATAAGAAAGAGGAAAAGACATGGAAAGTTAGTGCTTTACCTTTGTAACAATCCATTACTATCTTTAAGTGATTTACTTTTATATTATACACGTTTTTCCATCCCTCATATCTCACAGTAATTCTTTTCTTTCTCCATCATTAACAATAGTCTTCGTCATATCACCATATTCAATAAAATTTCATCTCAACTGGCTCTATCTTTCTCGCTCAAAAAAATATCTTCAGCATAAGAATTAAAAACTTGTTCTTACACCTAGAAAAAGTCTTAGGATTGTCGAGGATAAAACATTAGTCGAGATAGAGCCACCAAATTTTCATATTTTAACGCAAACACCAATGGAGAAGAATGTCTATCCAGTGAAAAAAAATATCTCTCCTTTAAAGAAGAATAAAAATCTAGCCAAGAAGATTCAAACCCTTGTCATAAAGATTGTGCTGATGGTGAAGAAAATCTCAACTTCTTCAAACCAAAAGGAGAAAAAATGAAAGAGCAAGATGGTGCAATTTTCTTCATTTGATTATTAAAATTCTGATTTTGATTTTTTAGATCAAATAAACAAAAGAAGCCAAAGAGTGTTTCGAGGGGAGAGTCTTCAAAACCCTCAAGAAAAATATCTAGTTCAATATTGAAAGAGGATTCAAAAAATCCCTAGTCAAAAAGGCTTGAACATGTTGTGAAGATATTTTTAATAAATTAATTTTGTTTAAAAATATATTTTTTATATATAATGATATGAAATTGGAGTAAAATTGGTACGAAATTAATAGACTTTATTTATTGACTATGATTTTTTTGTTGACATGAAAATAATTTTATTTTGGTGTACTGTGTGTATATGCAAAAAAATGCAAGTATGAAATTGTTATAATATGTGTATTATTTGATACAAAATTAGTATAGAATTATTATAATGTGTATATTACTTGATATGAAATTAGTTTGAAATTGTTATAACCTGTGCGTATTATTTGTTAAGAAATTGATATGGAATTGGTATGAAACAGTATCGTAAATCTTTATTATGAAATTGATGTGTACTTTGTATTTGTAATAAGCATGAAGTTGGTATAAATTTCATATTATGTATACTGTTATAATGCGTGTATTTTTTGGTATGAAATTGTTATAACATGTGTAATTGGTATGAAATTAAAGAATCATATTGTGAATACTGTTATAATATATTATATTAGTTGATATGAAATTAGCATGAGTGACATTGACATTGATGCAAAATATCAAGGTACGAGACAATTCTCTGGCAATATGGAACATACAAGATCAATGAGAAAGCAATTAGCTAGAGCAAAGTAACCGGTATTGTTGCTAGAAAATTTGATGGTCCACACATAGCAAAAGAACAGGCTTCGGACATCATTAATTATCCTACACCAAGACCCTTGAAATCATTTGCCACATAAAGAATAGGTTCATATCTTCCTTCTTTTTTTTGATTTAGAATGCTGTAAATTTTTTGCTTTAGTTTTTGAAATTAAATGACATATATTATGTTTTTGTTTTATCAGTGTTACTATGCAGTATACTAAACGTTTTAGTGTCATTTGATTTAGTGTCATTTAAATGTTAAGTGATTCGACAATATTATAATTCTTTTATACTTTTGGTGTAACGGTAACTTCCAAATTCCGACGCCACCCCCCTTCTCCCTCCTTCACCGGCGAGAAACCATAGCCACCGACGAGCACCTTTCGTCCTCCGAGCTGCTGTCCAGCGAACAGTAACCAAGCAGCGGCGACCTCCACGCACGGCAACAGCAGCAGCACCTGCTGTCCAGCGAACATCAACGACGCGAGCTGCAACAACTCCGGCGACGCGCAGCGTTGGAGCAGCTGTAGTTGCAACGTTGTTTGGCTGCTGCCGAGCTCTTGTGAGAGGACCATTGTGGATCGGTGGAAATGGTACTACTGAAATACATCTCAAGTTTTTCCGGCGAAGCTCCAGTTTTTCCGGCGAAGCTCTAGTTTTTCCGACAAAGTTTTTTTTTTTTTTTTTTTCCCAGGTGTATAGATCTGTATTTCCGGTGACGAACAACCGCTGCAACACAACTAAGTACACCGACGTGAACAGTACTCCGACGTGAGCAGTATTTTCAGGCGGCAACCAGGTTCATTTCTACCGGAGTTGGTACTTCCGGTTTTTATATCTTTATATTCTATCCTTTGTTCATATACTTGTAGTTACATTTTGCCGATTTTAAACCCCCGAATAATTTATTAGTTCATACGCATTTTCGTGGCTTTGGATAGTGATGGTAGACTAGGGTCATGTTCTCGCTCATTGACGGGGACGAGGGTAAGGAGAGGTAAGTGGGTTAAAGGAGCGTCTAGACTAAGAATAGGTTCTTGGAACATTGGGACGTTAACGGGTAAATCCATAGAACTGGTTAAGATTCTAAAGAAGAGGAAGATTAATATAGCCTGTGTCCAGGAGACAAAATGGGTCGGCTCTAAAGCTAAGGAGGTAGACAGGTATAAGCTTTGGTTTTCTGGTAAATCGAAGTATAGAAATGGGGTAGGCATTTTAATAGACAGTGATTTAAGGGATCAGGTGGTGGAGGTTAGGAGAGTCAATGATAGGATTATGTCGATTAAAATGGTCGTTGAAGGGATCACGTTGAACGTTATTAGTGCTTATGCGCCGCAAGCGGGCTTATGCGAGGAGGATAAGAGGCGCTTTTGGGAGGAGTTGGACGAGTTAGTGGGAGGCATACCACCTACTGAGAAGCTTGTCATGGGAGGAGATTTCAATGGGCACATCAGATCTATTTCGGGAGGGTATGATGATGTGCATGGGGGCTTTGGCTTTGGGGACAGAAATGGAGGAGTAACCGCACTGCTGGATTTCGCAAGAGCTTTCGGATTGGTGATAGCCAACTCGAGTTTCCCAAAGAAGGAGGACCACTTGGTAACCTTCCGTAGTTCAGTGGCTAAAACTCAGATATATTTTTTACTCCTTAGGAAGGATGATAAAGGTTTGTGCAAAGACTGTAAGGTCATCCCGATCGACAACCTTACAACCCGACATAAGCTTTTAGTGATGGATTTAGGGATAAAGATGACGAGGACGAGGAGGGTCGGGGAAGAACGACCTAGGATCAGATGGGGGAGTTTGACAACAGTTAGTGCCCTTGAGATGGAAGAGAAATTGAAGGATATGGGAGCCTGGGATAGTAGTGGGGATGCGAACGATATGTAGGATAGGACAGCTAGTTATATTAGGGCTGTATCAAGGGAAGTGCTAGGAGTCTCGACAGGTAGTCGTAGTCGGCATCGAGGGGACTGGTGGTGGAATGGAGAAGTGCAAGGGAAAGTGGAAGCAAAAAAGGTGGCATATGCTAAGCTGATGGAGAGCAAGGATGAGGTGGAGAAGTGGACGAATGGAGAACTGTATAAGATAGCGAGGAAGGAGGCGAAGTCGGCGGTTGCAACGGCAAAAATGGCAGCTTTTGAACGTCTTTATGCTGAACTGGAAGAGAAAGATGGGGACAGAAAATTATTCAGGCTAGCCAGGGCCCGGGAGAGAAGGGCACACGATGTGGATCAAGTGAAGTGCATTAAAGACGAAGACGGAAAAGTATTGGTAGAGGAGAACCTTATCAAACAAAGATGGCAGTCATACTTCCATAAACTTTTGAATGACAAAGGGGACAGAGAAATTGTGTTGGAAGATTTGGAACATACAGGAAGGAGTCACGATTTTGGGGGTTGTAGGAGTATTACGGTCGATGAGGTTAAGAATGCTGTTCGTAGAATGCGCTGGGGAAGAGCGACCGGACCTGACAAGATCCCTGGAGAATTTTGGAAGAGTGCGGGCTCGGTAGGTTTGGAATGCCTGACTAGGTTATTTAATGTCATCTTTACGACGGCAACGATGCCCGTAGAATGGAGATCGAGCATCATGATCCCGCTTTACAAAAACAAAGGGGATAGCCAGAGCTGTGACAACTATAGAGGTATTAAGCTTCTAAGCCATACTATGAAAGTGTGGGAAAGAGTGGTAGAGATTAGGGTGAGGAGAGGCGTGTCTATTTCAGAGAACCAGTTCGGATTTATGCCGGGACGCTCAACTACAGAAGCCATCCACCGTATGAGGAGACTAATGGAGAAATATAGGGAGAGGAAGAGAGACTTGCATATGGTATTCATCGACTTGGAAAAGGCTTACGATAAAGTCCCACGAGAGATACTATGGAGATATTTGGAGGCTAAAGGTGTACCTGTAGCGTACATAAGGGTGATCAAGGACATGTACGAGGGTGCCAAAACCAGGGTAAGGACAGTAGGAGGGGACTCAGAACACTTCCCAGTTATGATGGGGTTGCATCAAGGATCAGCTCTTAGCCCGTTCCTATTTGCCTTGGTGATGGATGGATTGACGCGACAAATTCAAGGTGAGGTGCCATGGTGTATGCTTTTTACGGACGACATAGTCCTCATCGATGAGACTCGTAGCGGAGTTAACGCTAAGCTAGAAGATTGGAGATGCACCTTGGAGTCTAAGGGGTTTAAGCTGAGTAGGACCAAGACAGAGTACCTAGAGTGCAAGTTCAGTGAGACACTTCAAGAGGTTGGCGCGGAAGTTAGGCTCGGGGACCAAGCCATCCAAAAGAGAAGTAGTTTTAAGTACCTTGGTTCTATCATGCAAGACAGCGGAGAGATCAACGAGGATGTCACACACCGTATTGGGGCAGGATGGATGAAATGGAGGCTCGCCTCCGGGGTGTTATGTGACAAGAAGGTGCCACCACAACTTAAGGGCAAGTTCTACAAAGTGGTCGTTAGACCAGCTATGTTATATGGGGCGGAGTGTTGGCCAGTTAAGGTCTCCCACGTGCAAAAGATGAAGGTTGACGAGATGAGAATGTTGAGATGGATGTGTGGGCATACCAGGAGTGACATGATTAGAAATGAGGCTATTCGAGAAAAGGTAGGAGTGGCCGCGGTGGAAGACAAGATGCGGGAAACGCGACTGAGATGGTTTGGACATGTGAAGAGGAGAGTCTCAAATGCACCAGTGCGGAGATGTGAGAGGTTGGCCATGGATGATTTCAATAGAGGTAGGGGTAGGCCGAAGAAATATTGGGGAGAGGTGATCAGACATGACATGACGCATTTACGACTTACCGAGGACATGACCCTAGATAGGAGGGTGTGGAGGACACACATTAGGGTAGAAGGCTAGTACATAGTGGTTTTATTCACCCTTATTCGTAGGCGTATTAACGCACTATGATTCCTTGTACTCTGATGTATGTTATTTATGGTATTTATGTTATTATCTAATAATAATATCTACTGTTTTTTTTGTGCTTTGATTATACTATTGTTTGGACCGTTTTCGTCATCTACTTATTTACTCTAATAATCTTGTCTGACCTTTTTCTATGCTTTTATTGAGCCGGGGGTCTTTCGGAAACAGCCGTCCTACATTGGTAGGAGTCAGGTCTGCGTACACTCTACCCTCCCCAGACCCCACGATGTGGGATTTCACTGGGTTGTTGTTGTTGTTGTATTTAAAATAAAGCTTAGCAAGTAATTTTATAAAATTGAAATTCAGCTACATATCATATTTATACACATAAAATATAATACACCTATAATTCTAACTGGATACCAATTGCATATAATTATGCAAACTTCTGTACAGTGAGAAAAGACAAAAAAATATACCACATTTATACCAACTTCATATCAAATTAATACAAATTGTAAACAAATTATATATAAACACATTATACTAGGTTTATATCAAATTCATATGAAATTAAAACACACTGTAAATATACTACAAATAAACACTATGTACCAATTTCATAGCAAATTCATGCCAAATTCATATAACATTTCAATGAACGATTCTTCCAAACAAATCACATTCGCTAATCCAGATGTTACCTTATTATATAATTTATTATTTTGAAAAAAATAATTAAATACACCAAAATTAATATATGCATAATCAATAAAATCGAACACTATACATTAATATTAAATTTCTCAAAATAAATAAATTCAAAAAATTAATCTGTTTATTTAAATATATTTTTATCAATGAACACAAAATCATAATTTTTTTATTATAGCACTAATCTGTACAATTTCATCTGCCACCATATTGTATAAGTATCGATAGTAATCCTTTACTCTTCATGTCAATACGTCAATACCATAGAAAAATTCTTCCAAAAATAATAGGAACGAAAATAAAAAAAAATGTTAAAAAAGAATTCTTTCGTAAAAGCAAATAACAAATTGAGTAAACAGATTTGAGTAATTTAAGAAATATAAATATCTAATCAGTTATAGTCTCCTGATTAGATGGTAATTACTATAAATTATCTTTTCCATTTATAATTTGTTTGAGTGATTTCAGAAAGATAAATAATTAATAGATTTATTATTTTATTATTTTCTAATCCATTTTTAATTATTTTATTATATTATAAAAATGTTATAAGTTGTTAGTATTTTACTGTTAGTACTTGAAAGATAAAAAAACATGTTATAACTAGTAATAAAATATCATATAAATGTCATTTATGAAATTTTCACTAAAATATATGCCTTTTGTTTTTCCTTTCCAACATTAAATATAAATATAAAAGATAAATAAAATTTAAATTATCAATCGTATTGTAATGAACCTGAAGGTCATTTTTGGGAATTTTTATAAAATAACCATTTTATCCCTCCCTTTAGTTGCCCGAGTTGTTTCTGATTGGTATCGGGTGTTGGATTTTAGAAAATTCTATGAAAAATTAACTCTTTGAAAATTTTGAGTTTTCATAAGCTTTGAGTGTTCAAAATTGGTATTTGGGGCCAACCGGAGCTACGGATCTCAGAACGAATTTCCGTCGATTTTATCAGCTCCAGAATGTCAAAATTGTCCTAGGAGAGTTTACGAAATCAGTTTTGGAGTTGTAATCAAAATTTGAGGTCTTGAGTTGAGAATTTGAGGAATTTTAGGCTAAAATTTGACTTTGGTCAACTTTTGGAGTTTCGATGCTCTGAATGGAATTCCGATGATTTTGTTGGATTCGGGGGATGATTTTTGATCTAGAAGGAGTGTTGGCTGAATTTTTAGAGATCCCGAGCCCATTTTTATATTTTGAAGGCCTAAATTGATTTAGTTGTGACTTTTTGAGTTTTGGGTCAAGGAGACCTCAAATTCGAATTCTGATGTTGGCCAAATTAGGTTAGTAGCATCAACTCCGAAATGACCAAATTAGGTTAGTAGCATTGTTGGCATGACTATCGAGGAAATCGATACGAGTTTGGGGCCATTTGACACTTTTGATTTTGAAAGCTAGCCTATGGTTGACTTTGGTCAATATTCTCGGAAAATGCGCTCGGATGAAAATTCTGACAATGCGGTTAGTTCCGAAATATCGATTTTGGTCTAGAAATAAAATCGTTTTCTTTCCGAAGTTTTCGGTCTAATCCATAGGCCCGTTGTGGAATTTGGCTTAAAATGGTACTTGGATGTGAGATCCACTTTTTATTAAAATGACCTCGTATGATAATTTTGAATACGCCATTGAGTCTGAAATGTCGAATTTAGTAGGGTAGCATATCTGATTTATTTTTATCGGATTTCGAACGCATCTCGAGCACCCCGTAAGAGATTTTGGACTTTTACAAAATCAAATATTGCAGCAAAAAAATCTGGTGCAAGGCAGCCCGTTTTTGAGTTTTTCTCTCAACTTTAAAACCCTATAACTTGAGTTCTACAGCTCCATTTTGGGTGATTCGAAGCCTAGTGTGTTCGAAAAGTTTGTAGCTATACATTGGAGTGCTTGGGGACTGCTGGGTACTCTCCGTTTGAGGTAAGATTTGCATTATAGCAGCAACCCTTCCTATTTTCAGAATTAATTTTTGAAGAATTTTGAGAATTTATTTCTTGGTCTATATAAACTCGATTTTGACGATTCAAGGGTCTAAGTTCAAAAGAATTTCGTGAGGAATCCGCTGGTATACTCAGAATCTTGTGGGGAGGCTTTGTGTGAGGTAAATATTTGAATCTAGCTACTATTTTGGCCATTTTTGGATTGAAATTGGGTGAAATTTTGGAAGATTGTATCTTAATCATTTAAACTCCATTTTTAGTGATTTTTGAGGCTAGATTGTATTTTTTTTTTTGCAAGAAACATAATGGTGTAATTTTTTTGATTGGGAGGGTCTAGTTTTTTCAGAATTCGCTGATCAAGAAGCTGTCATTTTCACCTTTTAGTTCGAATTTTGTGAATTTTAGTTGCATGCTTGTCCCGCGTAGTTTTTCACCACGAATTATGTTATAATGTTGATTTGTGATCTTGGGGTGACGTTTATAACCTATTTTGGGCTCAAATCTAGAATTTCGAACGCGGGTCCCACATTCCCCATTTTAGACTTTAAAATTGGTCTGTCTCCAAAGAATATGAAATTAGTGTCTAAATGACCGTATCGACGTTGTTCTTCTATTTTCACAGCGTGGAAGCGTTCTGAGACCGCTCGGAAGGAAAAGGCTCTGACACTGTGATTTGAAGCTCGCGTGTTCAGCCTATAGGTAAGCTACGTTTTTCCTTTCTTTAGATTGAGATGGAATATGTGAAAGCATGTTGAAATAATTGGAATTTGGGGTTGGTAGCTTAATAGTATATTTTAGTTGTTAGAAATCATGCTTTAGACTTGTTATCAGATTTTTTGGGTATTTGAAAGTATGCGTGTCCTATCATTATTTTTTAATATTAGAAGAAGAGTTGAATTAGAATGTTGCTGATATTGTGGAGTATGTTGGCCTTAGTATAGGTTGTAAACCTACTTTAGTTGCCCCGGCGTCGCTCCGACGGACTTAGATCCTTGTATAATAGAGTAGCAGGCTAATTTTTGGTAGTTGGCCTTATCTAGGCGATTCCCTTGCTCTTAATAACACCCTCATCCATAACTCGGTATAATCATGACTCCGAGATGCGTCGACAATACTAGACTTCGTGATCGTTTGACTTTGGCTCTGGTTCAAGTTCTGGCGGCATATCAGTTGACGCATTGGGGAGGAGATTCTTGGTACTGTTGTTGTCTAGTTGGAAAAGAGAATATTCGGAACCATAGAATAAATTATCTGTGAGCATCTAGGTACCCAGTTTCGACCTCCGTTATGAGTTATCGGGGAGCATCCAGGTACCTAGCCCCAGCCTCTGCCGGCTTGCTAGTATGACGAGCATTCGGGTACCCAGTCCTGGCCTCGATCATACCGATGCGTTACGGCGAGCATCTGGGTATCCATTCCCAGCCTCGATCGTACCGATGTATTATGGCAAACATCCGGATATTCAGTCCCGGCCTCGACCGTACCGATGTATTATGACGAGCATCCGTGCACCCAGTCCCGACCTTGGCCGCGTTGGACATTCAGGCGAGCATCTAGGTCCCAGTTCCGTCCTCAACCCCTAAGGCACCCCTTGTTCGTTGACTCTTGGAGATTTTGGGTTTGGAAATGATATATTTCTTCGGTTTCTGACGTCGTAGATTCTTTGTTCCTAGCATTGGTAGTTGTAGCTATTCTGTGTACTCGACGGGTTTATGAGGGTTCGTCCAGATTTTTATTTAACTTGCGCACGAGTGTCCCTACTGGGTTTATGGGGGCCAGTTGGATATTGTCAGCTGTAGTTCTCGTAGATAGTACTCTTTTCACTTTAGATGCTTATGTTGATTCCTATTAGGCTTATTCCTCTTTTTCATATTGTTTTCACCTTTTCTGTTCAGTCGGCCTATGATGCCCACTGGGTACTTGTTGTTTGGGTACTCATACTACACTCTGCATCAACTTTCGTGATGCAGGACCGAGCATCAGCTACCGCCGTAGATAGATCGATCCTATTGTAGTTAGATTCGGAGACTAGGGTGAGCACTTGGAGTTTTTGGATCATTTCTGTCTCTTTTAGTATGGATGACCCACCTTTTTCCCTTTGAGACTAGCTAGTTGTTGTATATATTTTCGGTCCACTTTCGGGACTTGTACTCGTCTTTTATTTTGTAACAGCTCTGTACTTGTGACTTCCAGATTTTGGGAGGGATCTTTAGTTGTTTGTATCATGTTTTGGTTTACTTCCGCTTATTCTTTCTGCTTATTTATATAATTCGCTACTCTTGTTTAGTTTCTGTCTTCAAACCCATTAATTGAAGTTTCGGGTTGACGAATCGGCTTACCTACTGATGGGTTATAGTAGGTGCCATCATGATCTGAAGAATCGGATCGTGACACATATTAAGTTGTTGTATTAGTAATTTCTAATTAGTAGATTTATATAATGTACTATAGGGCCTTAAATACATATCTGGAGTAAGTTTTCCTATACTTTTTTCCATTCCAGTCAAGTCTTTATTGACGGTGGAGAAAATGAAATTAAAATGGAAAGTGCCAACAATTGGATTTGCCCCCAAATTGATTCCATTAATCCCCCTTAAATTATAAATATTTTGATGAAATAATATACTTATAAGATACTTAAAATTGTTCATGAAAAATTAATATATTATATATATGTAATTATAAAAAATAAATTTTAATATGTATATAATTTATACGTTAGATTAAGTTATTTCTTCATTTTTTGAACAAAATGAAGACCCAACCAACTTTTATCGAGTTTTAAAAATATTAAACCAAATCAAATTAAACACAAATAAAATCGATTTGTTTTCAATTGTTTTATTTGAATCAATATTTATCCAAACTATAAACGCTCCTACTTATAAATCATAAGTCATAAATTCATCGAAATAAATTTTTAGTTTGGACATATTTCTCAAGAAATTTACTCATAAAAAAGTAAAGGGTGTTTTCATTAAGTTACTCTTAATTAGTAATATCATATGAGTTTTTAATTATATAAAAACATATTATCTAATTATGAGTAAATTTAAAAATTGAAACAAAGTAAAAGTGAAAGTACTATGTGTTTGGTGCGGTGGAGATATTTTTCATGAAAATGTTTAGAAAAAAAATATTTTCTAGTGTTTGATAAGTAGGTAAAAAAAATTATTTCAAAAATATTTATATGTGATTTAGATAAACAATATAGGTGTGGAAGGGGGAAGAGAGGGACGTTGCGTGAATGAGGAGGATATAATAAACGTAAAATGTCATTTATGAAACATTTTTTTTCCTACTTTAATTAAGAAGATTATATTTTCTTATTTTTAAGGAAATTGTTTTGCTAGAGAAAATTCTGTCCAAAATTTTTATCCAACCAAACACAAAAATATTATAAAACATTTTTACAGAAAATGTTATCCGCCATACCAAACATTCCTAAACACAATTATTGAAGAGATACTCTTTCTGCTTCATATTACTTATCAATGTTGACCTAACACAGTCTTTAAGAAAGTTTTAATTTGGAGTGTATTTTAAATAATCCAATTTTTCAACCTCGAATTTTCTCTACTTTTTTTGTTTATTTGTAAAGTCTTCATACAAATATATAATTAACTTATATTTTAAATATTTCTCTAGTCCTAATAAAATACAATTGAAGACATTTCTTAAGAAAATAACATAAAATGTGAGATGACTGATGATACTACAATTCAACAACAAAAACAACAAAAAAATTCGCATAAAACAAATTTTATAAATTAATAAGCGATAATGAAAATGATCATAATTTAAAAATATTAAATCATGCTAAGATAAATCTAATAAATATTAATAATATGCCTACCCATTAAACAAAAAGATTATGATATGTATTTTAACGATCTAAATCATTGCAAAGCTAAAAAATAGATATTCATTATTATTGTCATTTCTAGTGTTGAATTGACTTCATTTATCAACATTAATAATGATTTGATTTTATTTTGGAATTTATTTGAGTTACTAATATTTGTGGGCTATAAAACTTATTGGAAATTTAAAATTTTAAGTCTGAACTTGAAATAATATGTTTAAAAAATAGAAGCTATGAATTTTTTTTAAAAAAATATTTATAAATTACATGACAACAAATGTTTTTAAAAGTTAAATACATGTAATGTCGGATTGATTTGGTTCGTTACCTTTCTTTAGTTAATAAATCAAACTAATTATGATAAAATCTTGATCCCTATATCAAATCAAGTCTAACCAAACCATTAATTGAATTCTTTTGTTTCAATTTGATGTGATTTATTGATTTCCTATATACACCCCTAATGACCACAATGACCTAATCTCACAAACTTTTACGTAAACTATACAACAGTCTCTTCATAACACTTGATTAGTGTCTCAGGATTAAAAGAAAAGTTCAATTTAGATTTTCGAGTAGTTTTTTCTTTAGATAAGAGTAGCTTTGATTGTTGTTCCAGTCCTTCACATATTTATCTTTTTGAGATAATTTATTCCCTAACCAAGCTGTGAATTGACATCATATATCATTCACAAAGAGAGAACAGAGAAATTGGGCTTAAAAGGACTTATATCATTCACTGATAAGCTGAACTACAAGCAAGAGAGTGGGAAAGCAACAGAACAAGAAAGGAGAAAGAGCACAACAAACAAACATCTCATAGCCTAATCTTCTAAATTACAGCTATGTTTCTATTAAAACTAACAGTTCCCAACTCACAATGTTAAGAGTATCTTTTAGCCTGGTCACGCTACAAAATCCGTTAACCTTTTGATCCGTATTTTACCCGTGTACACCTCATAACTTGCTGTCATCCACCGTGGCATCTGACATGGATTTAGGCTCCACTTCATTCACTACATGTAGATTTCTACCCAAAATCATTAAGTGGTTAAAAAACACAAAGATGAAGACTCTTCATACTCTTATGGTAAGTCCTTCGTAGACTCTGAAATAAGAGTTTTCTCAGCTTCAAAGTCTTGACCTCCCCACTTGCGTAGGCGCGCTGCAGACTGCTCAACCTGCATTTCACTTTCTTATTATTACACATGACTAAATCATATTGAAAGGAAAGATTCAAAAAAAATCTGTAACGAACTAAGTATTTAACTAGTATTGCTTCATCTGTAATTTTCAAAGAAAAGAGGAGGAACATAAAATTCAGCAGTATTGTGCAATGACATTCAAACAAAATTTGAACATGGAAAAAAAAAACCTTACGTCGTCTATAGGATAATCAGGTTACAGAGGAGGGCCAACTAATTCCAACAAAGAATGACAAATTAATTTGTTTTGGAGTTTAATTGTACAAAAATCATCAACTGTTTCACTTACCTCTTTATTCCAATCAATTCTATAGAGTACAAATGAGAGTAGTAGTGTCTGCAAAGCAAGTCCTGCTATCATTCCTCCCCACAGACCCTGCACGATAAAATCCAAAATTTGGATAAATTAAATTTCTGTCAAAACTTTTTTAGGTTCAAAAAAGTTATGAGATACTAAAACGAAGTGTTTCCTATTCATCACCAGTAGTTTCCTATAAAAAGATGCTTACAAATACACAGTGAGATTAAACTTACCACGACTCCAAAGTTAACGACATAACCAAGCATATATCCTAGAGGTATACCAAAAACATAGTAAGATCCCAAATTGATACAAGCCACTAAACCTTGCCATCCACCTCCAATAGCAACACCTGCAAAATATTTGCCACGATAAGGACCACAAAGACGAAGACACTTTTAACCATAGAAACAGTAAAAATGAAATAAAAGCAACACCTGATATTACAGGCTGAACACTATTAAGAAGCATGGTTATTCCGAGAAGCCAAGCAAGGCCAGCAACGTCTCGTTGCAAATCCTTGCTGTTTGTGAAAAGAATGGCCAGATGATTTCTTACTGCCAGTACTAGTATCATGCAGAGTATCCCAATGAGGAGTGATTGAAACAATGTGATATATACACTATATTTGGTAGCCCTGGGATGCCCTAGCCCAAGCTCATTTGAGACTCGAATGCTGAGAGAGCAACGATGCATTAAAACAAACCCAAAAACATACGGAGTACATTTTTCTACAAGCAATCAGGCTAATTACCTTATGGCAGCATTGATTCCAATGAACAACATTGCTTCCCACCCATCAACATTCATGCTGAAAGACAAACAGAAAGAAAAAAAAGGAAATATTGATACATGTTTGATAAAGGAGCTTACGACATTTCATCTCATCAAAACCTATGCATAAAACCTCAAACTTTGCACATGACAATTTAATTGACAAATTCAATCAATTACACAGTTTAGCTTAGAATTCAGTACTCTAAGTAACGTGAATCTTGACAAAGTTGTAGCTTCACTGTCAGTAAATGATTTTTAACGAGCTTAAGCATTGTCCAGCTAATTATCCCGTCCTAAAATTGTTAATTACACATGAAAAAGAACAACAATAATCAAACGCAAAATGATTCTTTTGTTATCTCGCTAAGTCTTGATAGACAGAGTTCTTTGTACATGTGTTAATGAGAGACAATAGGTTCTACCCTTCTGGTGAAATAGGTGAGCTGCACGCAAGCTGGTTGGACACTGCCATTATAAAAGAAAAGAAAAAAGAAAGACAGAAAACTCACCAAATAGAGAGGGATCCAACAGCAATAACTGCATCCTTGAGATGTCCCGTGAGGACTATAATACTCATCATGTACCATATTTCAAGGCATAACATAACAGCCGAGGAAATCGAGAGTCTAACAAATGCCCAAATGTCATTCAATGCCGACAAAGACCATCCCGTCCATCCATCCTTACACCAAACTACCACGTAGACAGATTGAGCTATTGCATTGGCCCAACCTGTAATATTAAATACTAACGCAGCCCCATTTATACCCAAGTTGAATACATATATGAACAACCATAGCAGAAGTGCATGTAGTAAAAGAACCACAAAACCAATACAAGCCAGCACACTCACTTTACTCTGTGCTTGCAGAAATTTCGAGGTGGGAATAGTGACCGCCAACGAAAACAACTCGGGGATTGACAACAGGGCAAATTTCCCAGCAAGAACAGCCATATCATGTTCTTGGCCTAAAAGCTTAAGTACCGGAGTTGCAAAAATATAAATTGGCAACAGAAGGAATGAACTAAATAATAGAATAACCATGGACCGCTGTGTGTAAATCCCAAGCATATGTATTTGCCCAGCACCAAATGCCTGTCCACACAGAGTCTCCAGAGCACTCCCCATGCCCAACTACACAAAGTTTACAACAAATACCCAAATAAGAAACTAAAAATTACAGATACACGTTTGGCCATGAGAATTTTCCACTTTTTTTTTCAGAAATTTTTTCACTTTATTTGACTATCAATGTTTGGCAATGAAATTTCAAATACAACACGAAGTTGTTTGGAATTTGAAAAACATCCAAATATTATTTCCAAAAATTATAACCAAACACAGTAGTAGTAGCTGAGTGTCAATCCATAAGATTATTACTTTTTAAAGCAAATTTGATTGTATGTTTTAAGTTGAACTAGTCAAGTTGTGTGATTTTGTTAGTTTTTAAAAATTGGCATATAAACCATATTTTTGAAAGAGGACATTAAAATTCCAAATATTCATTGCAAAAAGTACAAGAAACACAACTCCAACTTCAAAAATACCAAATAAAGTAAAAAATATTTGATTTTCATGTCCAAAAACGCAGATTAATAAGGAGGAACAGAGAATACGAACCATGAAGCCGAAAGAGAAAGTTCCAATGACATTTTGAGCAACAGAAACAGCAGAGAGCTGAACAGCACCAAGATGACCACAGAAAGCAACCGTAATGGAGTAGATCCCGTATTGACAAAGAATATTGAAAGCAATTGGACCTCCAATCTCCCATAGCTTCACTGTCTCAATCCAAAAGATAACCAACCATTGTTTCAGGCCATTAACGGGTCGATAATCACCGTCAAGCCCAATGAGCTGGTGGTGGTGTTCGGCGGAGAGCAATGGTGCTTCCATTTACTCCAACTAGTATAACAGTTCTCCGCGTTTTGCTCTGACTTATTTATTATGTCTCATCTCATAGTACATAAAGCATTAAAAAGTAAGATAGCCCAACTAGTACGAAAAGTAGTAAAGTTATTATACTATACAAGGACAAATCATAAATAATTCAAAATAATTAAGAGAATTTTCAAATTTGACAAATTTTTTAAGCATAATTACTTCATATGGATATAGTTTTTCTAATTATTTATAATGACAAATATAAATTTTATCATTATACAAATATTGTAGCAAATTATACAAAAGTTATAGCGAATTATACAAATACTATATCCACGAATTATTTATATATCGAAATATACGAATACTGAAATATATATATATATATGTATGTATGTATATATGGCAAGCGAGATTGAGAGAGAGGAAGAGAGAGACGAGCGAGAGGCGAATTGTATATGTATATCTGTCGAATTGTATATGTATATGTATATTTGACAAAAAAAATTGTATATATATATAACTGGTATACATATGTATTTGTATATTTGACAAACGAGATTGAGAGAGAATGAGAGAAGCAAGCGAGATCGAGAGAGGGAGGAGAGAAGTGAGTGATATCTAGAGAGGGAGGAGAGAGGCGAGTGATATCTAGAGAGGGAGGAGAGTGGCGAGTGATATCTAGAGAGGAAGGAGAGAGACGAATTGTATATGTATATTTGTCGAATTGTATATATATATTTGTCGAATTGTATATATATATTTGTCAGAAAAATTATATAATGATAACTGATATACATATATATTATATATCTGACAACAAGATTTGCCATACCGCATAAATATATTTACTACGAGCCATAATTATTTTAAATTATATTCTAAATACTTAATATAATAATAAAATTTACTATACCACGTAATTTTTCCAAATAATAACAAACAAAAATAAGGGCGGCCAGAAATACACCACATGGAGTATTTTTAGTAGGATTGAGATGCAACACGCCATCTTTGCTTTCGTTTGGATTGGTTGTTGTGAAACAATATACTCTCTCTCCTTCATTCAAGTCCATCTTGACTTTAACATCCCCCCAAAATTAATATTATTAATGATATTTTAAATTCTAAATTTAATTATTATTATTTTATATAATTATTTAATATTAAAAATAGAAAAAATTATAATAGAACTTTTTAAATTTTCCAATTTTAAATTGAATAAGTAAAATAAACTATTTATTATTTATATGTCGGTCAAGTAATATAGTAACTAATTTGCGTGTGTTCTAACACGAAGAAAGCCCTAAGTGAGCGGTTAGTGGTTTTCCCACCATATTTTATTTAGTGCAATTTACATGAATCTAAGAGATAATTATATATATATTTTTTTTAAATTATAAAAAATTCTTAAAATTTATCAATTTCGGATATATCATTAAATTCTGGATAAATTAGCACATATTCGAACATCTAGAAGATTGATGTATCAGAAAGGGGATAGGGCATCTAGATAGAAGAAATGTATCAGAGTGTGGAGGGATATAATATCTGCAAGAGGGGAGTGATAGATTTTTGAATTTTTTTTAAATGGCAGGAAACTTTAGAGATTATGATAAAATAAGATATGTATTTAAGTAATTTTTTCTTTTATGTATAAATCTTAATTTAATGAATACACATTGTAAGAAAAATAAGTTTTTTAGATTAAAAATATGTGTGATATTTTTTTAATGTATATTTTTTATGATCTTAAATATATAGTGATATGTTAATATAAAAAAATATTGTTTTTCCAAAAAACATATTAAAACAGAACTACCACAAATAAATTAGGCTAAATACACTTAAAGACCCTTGAATTTTCCCTCAATTTCTTTTTGATACTCCATCTCAACAATACTCCATTTTAACCCTTCAATTTTATTTCCAATAATATATCATTTAAACACAAAAACACATTATTCTAGGTAAAAATATATTCAGATAAACAGAATAACCACCTATTTCTTCTGTTCCTTTTTATGCGATCTTTTTTTTAATCCATTCAAAAAAAAATTATCATTTTATTATAATTAAAAATAATTTAATTTAATTTTAAAATTACCTTTTATCATTAAATAAATAATTTACAATTTTATAAATATTAAAAAATTTATTTTAGATCACAAATTTTAAAAATAATTTCTTTATTTTAAAACATCATGCCAAATTAAAAATGACACATAAAATAAAACGGAAAAAATATTTTAAGTTGGCTTGATTTGCGTTTCCTATGAGTGGCATGATCACATCCATAGTCTCCTAAGGGGAAACTTTTTCCCGTCTAATGATGTTTCGTCCATTGTTGCTCAATGTTGGTACATATCCATGTTATTATTTATGTTGCAAAAATAATTAAAAATGATAAAGACAATTTAAATACTAATAATATAATAAGGATATTGACCACCAACCAAAGTCTTTATCACGGACTACTTATCTTTATGTTGCAGAATGCAGATCATGTAGGTTCCCACATTATCTTTGACTGTACATAACAATAACAAGATCTAAAATAACCCTATAACGGATTGCTTCATTAAAATACAAGTTATGATGAAATTGATTATGTTGAAATTAGATATTGATATTAGCTATTTTTGTATTATTTTATAATGAGTGTGTAGCGACTTTTTTGTAAGGATGTCATTTTTTTTTAAAAAATAATATAATATTTGTGACATTTAAAATTAGTTTTACATAAGACTTATTAATTATAACTTAGTAGTGAAATTAGGCCAGTTCAAAATAGTTAAAAGTATAAAAATTAAAAATTCATTTGACCTTAAATTTAAACAAAGTAAGAGCTTCAATTTATGGAAGAATTACCTTTCAAAATAAATAAGTGGATTACAAGATTTCATGCATTATTCTATACTATTACAAGTTCACGTTGTAAATTAATACCAAACTTCTGAGTATCAAAGTTCAGTAGTTCATGCTTTGTACAAACATCCAAAACAAACAGTAAATTTAGTACATTACAAGACTTGAATTCACACACCCAAAATAATAAAACATGACACCAAATTTAAGTTACAAACCATGGTGTCACTTCAAACTACCTTCAAAATTACATATAAATGTATAACCCATGGATCATATACATGTCCCAACACTATTACAAAATATAGATGCCTATGCAAATGTGATTGTTCTTAAAGCTCCCAAAAACTCTATCTCCAATGACCAACTTTAAGTATCTTCTCGGAGATTTCTATGATAGAAATAACTATCGCTAAGCATAAAAATTAATGGTGTAAAAACTAGAGATTTGTGTAACGACCTATCCCCGTTATTAGAAATAGGCTAATGGGGAAGGATTTCGGGCCAGAAAACTTCAAAAAAACTTAGCCTAGGCCAAACTTGAACGAATTCTGAGTCAAGTGAAGTCTATGGTGATCATGCGAATAGTGGGAGATCGAATCTCTGATTTATTTGGATAAGCTGATAGCTAAGGTGATACAGAGCATTTACGGTATTATGCAATCACATTCGGGCGATAAAACTCTCGAAATCGAATTTGACGTGAATGGTATATTTTGATACGTTTTGAGAAAGGTGTGCGTTGTGAAATGGAGGCTTGGAGCTCAAACTCTGAGCTCTCTGTTTCCGTGCAACCTGCCAGAACGGGATCTATCTCGTCAGAGTGGGACAGTCGTGACTTAAGTCGGGGGAAAAACTCCAGAAATGGTCTTTTCTGCAAAAATAGTTTCCAAGACTTTAGGAGGCGACCTAGGGCAATTTTCATTAATTTCCCAAGGATTTCCACGCTTAAGGTAAGAATTTTACTCCCCAAATTCATCATTTGATTCCTATAACCTCGAAACTAAGGTTAGTAATCATTGGGGGAGGGTTGAACTGGAAACTAATGGTGGAAAATATTCCTAGGGTAGGGTTAGGTGTCACGACCCAACTAGGGCCGCGACGGGTACCCGAAAGTGTTATTACGAGCACGTACTATAACGCATCCTATTCTTACTACTGAGTGGGCCGAATGAGTGATACTTTTGTTAACAACATAATTATAACCATGTGTCCACAAATTTTACTAACATATTACACAGCGACGGACAAAGGTGCAAAACATCTAGTTGTACATATATGTCTACGAGCCTCTAAACAAGATACATATGATCATAGGGAGGGCCGATTTCTATCGTGCCCAAATATATACACAAAAGTAGTACCAAGAAAGTGAAGCTCCGAAATAACTGGAGCGCTCTCAGTGTACTGCTGGTGGAGCTCCTAGGGACCGAACTCGTTTGCCTGCCTACCTACATGGCATAAAACGCAGCGTCCACAAGAAGGGACGTCAGTACGAGTAATGTACCGAGTATGTAAGGCATAAAAATCAGCATAATAAAGAACATAAGGTATGAACAACCATATCATAGAATCATAGAACATATAATGAGATAAGAGAGTAACCTGTACATATGAGTGCCTTTTAGGCCGGATGCCATGCATGCTTGTCTCTTCTTTAAAAACATTTCTTTTTCATATACATAGAAAATAGAACATGTCATATCTCCCACATATGTCCCGCGTCCGAACATCTCGCGTCCAGGATGAAAATTATGCCAACTGACCAGGTGGCAATGCGTCTATAGCGCCACATATGAACCTTCCCCATATCCCCTATATACATATACATATACATATAGACAGCATGCAGGAGAGCTCAACGAAAGTCATGTATCTATCGGAGTGACGGAAGGTCAGTAACCTCCGATTGTATTATAGACTAACCATGGTTGCTTTGTCTCACCTTGAAGGAACAATTATTATAAGATGAGACTATCAACGAAGGATAATATTAAGAGAACGTAGAATAAGGTCACAATCTCGTAAGGAGCCAAATCGTATACATATGCACATAGGACCATTTTTCAAGACTCATAGAATAATCGAAATGAGCTATTATTCAAAAATAAGATAAGAGTCATGTCAAGTACCTTTTGAAAATTACCATGGATTATATCAAAATAAAACTTTTGAAATCATATACACGTATCTAAGCACGAGAAAATATCCTTTGGAAACTCAAGAAAATTGGCCATCCTAGTGGCTCTACGAATAGGACTTCCTTGAAATTGTATAAAATGACATATACTTATTTCATAAAACTCATGCCAAAAGAAAGAGTAGCTCTATACATTTATGTCAAAACATGCCAAGAGAAAGAAGAGTAAACCTTACATACCTTGTTCGCTTCCTTAGTCAATCCCACTTAATTCTTAGCCTTCCCAAAATCTATAACAAGGTTAACGAATGCAAACATTAGCTATAGATATCCAAGAATGTCATCCCAAACTAACATTTTATCTACCGAAATTTCGACAGCACTTCCCCTGTAAATACACCATCCCCGAGAATCTAACTCGGCCAATTTTATCAACAACAATCCGAGAATTCAACTCGATCAAATTACCAACAACAATACCAAATCAATATACTACTTCCTCCAAGACCTTTCAACTCTAATAAGAACAATAACAATCTAATCCCTTCTTTCAAATTCAATTACGACAACCCAATAATTTACACACTAACCACATCATACTAACAACATTAGCTTCCAAATATGCAAGAACATTATTTTAAATTTACAACTTCTAAAACAAGTCTCCAACTACTACAACTTTATAAGGATCCTTAAGCTTTTATTAGCAACATAGAATCCATAACAACAACTAAAACACTAAGTAGAATCAATTCACCATAACTTGTCAAACCACCCCCATATTTGGCCACACAACTACATGCCTATTTTCATGAATTTTTCATCCATTTCTATACCTTACAACAACAACCACATACTACATAAAATTAATCCATTCTCTCTACACAACATCATACATACATGGCCAACACCAACACACTTATTTTCATATACTTCATCCATTTATTCATTCTACAACATATACCAACCATCCATAACATTTAAAGAAGATTGAAACCTTACCTTTTCCACTTAGTTCTTCAACTTGACTAGAATTGTGCCTTACAAGAATGAATAATCTTCTCGTCCCAACAATCCCTCTATGTTGATTAGAGCCTTCAACTTGCTTGGAATACTAAAAGAGATAATTTTTGGAACAAGATTTCAAGGGATAAAATCCCTAGCTATGCCAATTTTCCTCTCTTATTTATTCCCCTCTTTTCTCCAAGTTTCTTGAAAATTCTAGGAATAGAAAACAAGATGACTACTAAGTCATATTTTAGACTTTGCTTCTTGAAGTTTCTAGCAAAATAGAGATATATCTATATAGATAGTATATGGGTAATGGACCTTCTTGATTAATGAACTAAATTTCTAAAACTTGGGCCATTTCTTGTGTTGGGCCTCAATTCTTCTATCATTATTCTTTTTCTTTTGAGCCCAAACTTATGAATCTTGCTTAGTCATTCACAAAACTAATTTTTAAAATTCCCAATTTTGCCCTCGACCTTCCTCCGTATTTTCACCTCAATTTTTCCTTGAACATTACACCGGTATTGAATAAAATAAATCATAACCTCTTTTCTTGCAAGTCAATTTTTTTTCTTTCCGAATGCTCAAAAGTGCGAGATGTAACATTAGGATCATGGGTTTGACCTAAGATGTGATAACTAGACATTTTCTGAGTTTATGAGAACTCAACATCTATTCTTGATTTAAACCTGTTTTCGCATCTTTAAGTTTTTTGTATACTTTGCAATTATTATTATTGGGCTGCTTAGAATGGTTCTTTCACCGTAGAGTTAGAGTGGGTGCAATCACGGCAGGTCGGGGTCGTGACAAAATTAGTATCAGAGTCCAAGTTTATTGATCTCGTCGTACCAAAAAGAGTATAGTAGAGTCTTGCGAAATAGTACGAAGACGTCTGTACTTTTCTTCGAAAGACTACAGGATTTTAGGAAAAATTTCATTGTCTTCTTTCCTTTGTGCTATAACTTGATTCCAAACTTTATTTGGTGATCCAAATTGGTATCTAACATCTTTCACTCTCTTGTCCGCAGATGGTCAACACTCGCTATAATAGTGTAAGGCCCGTAGTTCTAATGGAGTCAGAGGAAGAGCCAGTCATTCGAGGGAGTGGCAGAGGCAAACGGGGGAGATGAGGCAAGCAGAGGGAGAGTAGCACCCGCCAGGGTAGAAATTCCTATTGAGGAGGTGCCAGTAGGTAAGACCCCTCTTGCTCTGTAAAACGAGTTAGAAAGAGAGGTAGATGTTGGAGAGGAAGAAGAGCATGCTGAACAGGAGGACACCCAGACTGGGGCTACTGGTATTCCCCCTTTAGAACCCATACTAGCCCAACAGATCATGGAATTTTTGAGTGGATTGACTGGTACATGAGCCATTTCCACCATGCCTACAACACCAGCTCTTGTTGCTCGTCCGTTTGCTGCTGCAGCTTCGCTAGCAGATAAGGTGGTAAGCAAAAATGCCTTTTTAAGGCCACTAATGGGCTTTGTAATGACAGTTATTGAGCATGACATGCTCACCAAGTTCTTCAAACTCAAACCTTCAGTTTTTCATGGTACTGAAAATAAAGATGCTTATGAGTTTATTCTTGATTATTATGAGAGATTGTACAAGCTGGGTATAGTGCACCAACACAGAGTAAAGTTTTTGACATTTCAGCTACAGGGTGAGGCCGAGAAGTGGAGGGCTTATGTGGAGTGCCATTCGCCTGTGTTGCCCCTACTCACTTGGGTTCAGTTCCATACTATGTTACTAGAAAAGTATGTGCCCCATACTTTGAGGGATAGAAAAAAGGATGAGTTTATAGCCGTTGAGTAGGGTGGGTTATCAGTAGCTGCTTATGAGTCCAAGTTTCATGCATTATCTAAGTATACTACTTAACTGGTCATTACAAAGGAGGAGAGGATCAGGTTGTTCCTGAAGGGGTTGAACCCCGAGTTGCAGGTGCTGTCTGTCCATATGACTTCGTTTGGCAGGAGTTTCAACAAAGTCACAGACTTTGTTAAGAATGTTGAAGGTGTGAGAAGAGATGGGCAAGCCAAAGCTTTGGCTAAAAAGACATAGAGCACAGGAAATTTTTAGGGATCCTATTTCAGAGGGTTAGGCAGGTCGATGATTGCAACTCGACCAATTCAATCAGCGCTGCCCACTTCGACTGGCAATTTTTCAAGTACTCCACTACACTATCCAACCGATAAGGGCTAGGGAGCATTATTACCAAATAATCGCTTATTTTTTGATCACAACTGTTTTAATTATGGAGAGCCGGGACATAAATGAGGGGACTTCCCTTATCCACGCATGACAGTTTCAACACTCCAACAGGCCAGAGTAGTAGTCCCAGCGGCTGAGGAGAGCAATGGTAGAGGACGTCCACAGATTGGGTGAAGAGGAAATTTGAGAGGCCATGGGGGCCAAGGTAATGATAATGCAAGTCGAGGAGCAACCCATCCAGGTAGGAAGGTAACCCGTCAGGATGATCGGGCTCAGTTTTATATATTTTCGGGCAAGATTGAGGCAGAGGCATCTGACGCAGTTATCACAAGTACTACTCGTGTCGGTGACTGAATGACTACTATTTTATTTGATCCAGGTTCCACTTATTCTTATGTGTCTATGAAATATGCCTTGGATTTTTGATGTACTATCTGATATGTTAGATGCCCCTGTTCATGTTTCTACCCCTATTGGAGAGTCAATCATAGTCACCCATGTGTATCGTGCTTGTTTTGTTGTGTTTATGGGATACCAGACTTGGGTTGACTTAGTGATCTTAGACATGAAAGATTTTAATGTGATCTTAGGCATGACTTGATTGTCCCCATATTTTGTTGTACTTAATTACAATGTGAAAACTGTGGCTTTAGAGATCCTAGGGAAGAAAAGGTTAGAGTGAGAAGTGGTGTACAAGCATGAGCTAGCTAAGGTCATATCCTTTCTCCAGGCTAGAAAAATGGCGGGGCAGGGTTGTTTAACTTATTTGGCCCATATCCGGAATGTGGATGTAGAGTCTCTTATTATTAAGTTTATTCCAGTAGTGTGTGAATTTCAAAAGTTTTCCCTTCAGACTTACCTGGTATGCCTTTTGACCAAGATATAAATTTTTGCATTAACTTAGAGCTGGGTACTCGTCCAATTTCCATTCCTCCCTATCGTATGGCTCCGACAGAGTTAAGAGAGCTTAAGGCTCAGATTCAAGAGCTTCTTGACAAGGAGTTCATTTGTCTTAGTGCTTCCTCTTGGGGTGTTCCGGTGTTGTTTGTCAAGAAAAAAAATGATAGTATGAGAATGTGCATTGACTATCGACAACTGAATAAGGTTACCATAAGAAATAAATACCCTTTGCCTCGTATTGATGACCTTTTTGATCAATTTCAAGGTGCTTTAATCTTCTCAAAGATTGATCTCAGGTCCGGGTATCAACAGTTGAAAGTCAGGCCTGAGGATATGCCCAAAACGTCTTTTAGAACTAGGTACTGGCAATGTGAATTTTGGTGATGTCCTTTGACTTGACTAATGCACCTGCATTCTTCGTGAGTTTGATGAATGGAGGTGTTCAAGCCATTTCTGGATTCTTTTGTGATAGTGTTTATAGATGATATATTGGTATATTCAAAGAGTGAACGGAACCTACAGATCATCTTCGAATTGTTTTAGGTGTTTTAGAAAGACAAAAGTTGTATGCAAAATTGTCCAAATGTGAATTTTGGCTATCTTCAGTTGCCTTTTTAGGCTATGTTATTTCAAAAGAAGGGGTAATGGTTGACCCACAAAATATTGAGGCAGTTGAGAACTGGGCTAGGCCTTGTTCCATAATCGAGGTTAGAAGTTTTGTGGGACTGGCCAGTTATTATTGTCGATTTATGAAAAAATTTACTTCTATTACTACTCACTTAACCAGGTTGACTAAAAAGGATATGTCATTCAAATGTACAAGAGAGCTTCCAAAATCTCAAGTCTTTTCTGACCACAACACCAATTTTGGCCCTGCCAGTCGAAGGTAAAGACTTCATTATTTATTGTGATGCTTTACATTCTGGTTTGGGTGTTGTGTTGATGCAGGATAAGAATGTTGTAGCATATGCTTTGAGGCAATTGAAGGTGCATGAGAGGAACTATCCAACTCATGACTTGGAGTTGGAAGAAGTAGTATTTGTACTAAAAATCTGGAAACATTATCTGTATGGCGTCAAGTGTAAAGTGTTTACCAATCACTGCAACTTACAACATGTGTTCACCCATTAGGACTTGAATTTAAGACAACAAAGATTGATAAAGTTGCTTAAAGACTATGATGTCACCATCCAGTACCATCTAGGTAAGACTAATGTAGTGGAAGACGCATTGAGCCGGAAACTGATTAGCATTGGCAGTCTAGCCTGTTTAGGAGCTCTTAAGAGGCCCCTGGTTAGAGAAATTCAGGCCTTGGAGGCCAGGTTAATAATCTAGGCATCTTAGAGAAATGTGGGATAATGACCGAAATTGATCTAAGACCCACTTTCATAGAAAAGATCAAGACCAAGTAGTTTGAGGATGTCAACTTAAATGAAATTAGAGGAAATGTGTTGACGGGCAATGCTTAAGGCTCAACACTTGATGCAGGTGGGGTGCTCAACTTTGGAGGAAGGATTTGTGTTTTCCGGGTAGATGACTTAATTCAAAAAAGCTTATCTGAATCTCATGGTTCGCGGTACTCTATTCACCCCGGCGTGACTAAGATGTATCAAGACTTGAAACGTCTATATTGGTGGCGGGATATGAAGAAAGACATAGCTGAATATATAGTCAAGTGTCAGAATTGCCAATAGGTGAACTATGAGCATCAAAGACCTGGAGGTTTGCTTTAAAGAATGCTCATTCCTGAATAAAAGTGGGAGAAAATAGCCATGGATTTCGTAGTGGGACTTCCCAAGAGTTTGGAGAAGTATGAAACCATTTGGGTGATGGTTGACAGGTTAACAAAGTTAGCACACTTTATCCCAGTTAGAGTGGATTACAATGCACAAAAACTGGCCAGAATTTATGTGAAAGAGATAGTAAGGCAGCACTGGGTGCCCTTTTCTATTATTTTCGATCCTGCTACGCAATTCAGTTCCAAATTTTAGGGAAAGTTGCATGAAGAGTTGGGCACTCAACTCACTTTCAGCACGACTTTCCATCCACAAACAGATGAGCAATCATAAAGGATTATACACGTGCTGAAAGACATGTTAAAGACATGTGTGATCGACTATGAGGGGTATTAGGATAAAGTTTTTCCCTTGTGTGAGTTCTCTTACAATAATGGATACCACTCTAGCATCGAGATAACACCATTTGAATCCCTTTATAGGAGGGTATGTAGGTCTACCATAGGGTGGTTTGAAGCTAGAAAAGTAGAGCCATTGGGGGTAGACTTAGTGAGGGACGCTCAGGATAAGGTAAGAAGCACCCAAGCTAAGCTTCTAGTGACTCAAAGTCGTCAAAAAGAGTACGCTGACCGTAAGGTAAGGGATATGACATTCGAGGCTAGTGAGAAAGTACTTCTAAAAGTGTCACCCATTAAAGGGGTGATGAGATTCGCCAAGAAGGGCAAACTCAGTCCTCGCTATATTAACCCTTTCGAGATTCTTAACTGTGTAGGGCCAGTGGTGTACAGATCGGCCTTACCACCTAGATTTCCTAGGGTACACCCGGTGTTCTATGTATTAATATTGAAAAAGTACTATGGATATGGGGCCTACATCATTAAATGGGACTCAGTGCTATTAGATAAAGAACTTCAGTATGAGGAAGAGCCAGT
Source organism: Solanum dulcamara (assembly GCF_947179165.1). NCBI lineage: Eukaryota > Viridiplantae > Streptophyta > Magnoliopsida > Solanales > Solanaceae > Solanum > Solanum dulcamara. Next base: position 18,237,253 of record NC_077243.1, on the reverse strand, counting down.
TGCAATTCTTAATCATGATATCCGGAAGTTGAGGACTAAAGAGATCAATATGGTCAAGGTGCAATGGAAACATCGTTCGGTTGAGGAAGCTACTTGGGATACAGAAAAGGACATATGAGGTAAGTATCCTCAACTATTCGATGAAACATGTACTACTCTATCTCTACTTTAGTCCTGTTTTCCCTAGTAAGTCAATCTAGAATGAGTGATGGGTAAATTGGTATCTATTGTAATGACCTATCCCCGTCGTTAGGAATAGGCCAATGGGGAAGAATTTTGGGCCAAAAAACTTCGGGTAGTAACTTCGAAAAAATTTAGCCTATGCCAAACTTGGACGAATTTTGAGTTAGGTGAGATCTAGGGTGATCACATGAATGGTGGGAGATCTAATCTCTGATTTATTTGGATAAAATGATAGCCAATGTGATACGGAGCATGACTTTGCGGAATGACATTCGGGCGAGTAAAATTCCTGAAATTGAATTTGGCGTGAATAGTATATTTTGATACATCTTGGGAAGGGGATGTGTTGTGAAATAGGGACTTTGAGCTTAAAATCTAAGCTCTCTGTTTCCGTGCAACCCGCCAGAGCGAAATCTGTCTTGCCAAAATGGGGTCGCCAGAACAGGACCAGAGCGGTACAATCGCGACTTAAGTCGGGGAAAAACCCTAGAAACGATCTTTTCTGCAAAAATAGTTTCTAAGACTTCATCAATTTTCCATCGATTTCCTCGCTTAATGGAAGGATTTTACTCCCTAAATTCATTATTTGATTCCTAGAACCTAGAAACTAAGATTGGTAATCATTGGAGGAGGGTTGAACTAGAAACTAATGGTGGGAAATAGCCCTAGGGTGGGGTTAGGATCATAGATTTGGCCTAGAATATGAATTGTGTTATATTTCATGATAGTTAGGGCATTGTGTTGATACTTTATATGTATTTATGTTTTTAAAGCAAGAACGAGAGGAATGAACCTTGAAAGGGAAGGCTCTTGCATTGTAAGGTTGTTGAAGCTTCAATTTGAGGTAGGTGATATACCAGCGGGTAACAAAAGTACAAGTACGAATTTATACAAAAATCTTAGCCTTTTAACAAATCACAATCTAACCACATCTTCAAGAGTCCAAATTGTAGATCAAACAATGTATCAAGTTCCTCAACTTGTACACGAATATATAAAACCTTAAAAATACAATTAAATACCTTCTTTAATTTTTAGTAGCTCCATCATCTTGATATAAAACAGGACTATCATAAAAAATACACCTAGTTGATGTAAATAACACTAGGTTCCCAAAACAACAAATCTGGACAGTTTCAATATCTCATATTGTAATTTAATTTTGAAAAGGAAAACGACAAAATTAAATTTTATGTGCTTCAAAAAAGATGTAGATATATGTATTAAAATGGCAAAGAGTCAAGAATCACCCAAAATATATTAAATAAAAAATCACACACAAGAATCAAGAACCAAAAGATTACTTTAATACTCAGAATCAATGAATGAAATCACAAGGTATCCTCCTGTTCAGAAACGCTCGAACTTTCAGAAAAACCATAAAATTCAATACTCTAACACTCTAATAGAATTCTAAAACTATGTATTTATAGTTTCTAAAAATACTGAATAAAATTTGAAATAAAATAAACTCCGCACACGCGCTGCGATGCTACATCTCTTATTTGGGTCGCTACAACTTTGTCGCATCACGTAGCACAGTAATTTCTTGCGTCCAACTTGCATGGAGTGGTAAGTGACATGCAGCCTCACATCTGGAGTTACTGTCGCATCACGTCGTCACATATCTGACTTTTTCAGCAACCACTGTGCCTCGAGTTGTGGTTTGTGAAGTGGTGATGCAGCGCCACGCGACCGCATCACTTCCTCTGTATCGATATTAGGGTTGTGTATCGATCAGTTTGATTTAAAAATTTATCAATTTGACTTATCGGTTATCAATTTATAGACATAGTAACCCGTTGTAGAACCATTAAGATATTGACTTATTGATTATCTGTTTATTTTGTCTGTTTTATGTGAATGTACTATTCGTGAATAGTAAATTTTTATGAATAGTAAAATTCGGTGAATAGTACTATTTACGTGAATAGTAAATTTCGGTGACGGTATAGTTTGTCATGATTGTTCACAAAAATATTCAGAAATAATCTAAAAAGGTGTGAAGCAAATAACAATGTCGAGTACAACAAAGTTTGACGTTGAAAAATTCAATGAGACTAATTTCTCATTGTGAAAAATGAAAATAAAGGCGATATTGAGAAAGGACAATTGCTTAGCTGCAATTGAAGGCAGATCCATAGATTTTACTGATGACACCAAGTGAAATGACATAGACAACAACACAGTTGCTGATCTACACTTGGCACTAGCTGATCAAGTGTTGTCTAGTGTGGCTGAAAAGCGGACGACGAAGGAAATATGGGATACTCTTACAGGATTGTACGAGGCCAAGTCTTTGCATAATAAAATCTTCTTAAAAAGAAGATTGTATACTCTTCGAATGACAGAATCCATGTCAGTTACTGAACACATCAATACTTTGAATACTCTGTTTTCGCAACTTACAACAATGGGTTGCAAAATAGAGGAGTTTGAACGTGCGGAGATTCTACTTCAAAGTCTGCCTGACTTGTATGATCAACTCATCATCAACCTGACGAATAATACAGACAGTCTAGTTTTCGATGAAATTGCAGTCGCTGTCTTAGAAGAAGAAAATCGGCTCAAAAATAAGGAAGACAGACAAGCAAGTTCGTAGCAAGCTGAAGCTTTGATGATGGTGAGAGGAAGACCAACAGTGGCCCCAGTGGGAGTCACAATCATGGTAGATACCAATCAAGAAGTAAGAAAAATATCAAGTGCTACAACTGTGGCAAGAAAGGACACTTCAAGAAAGATTGTTGGTTCAAGAAGAAGAGTGAACACCCTGAGCCATCAAATGCTCAAGGGAATATTGCATGTACCTCGGATGATGGCGATATTTTGTGTAGTGAAGAAATATCAAATAACAAAGGCAAAAAACGTTTCTCTGATGTCTGGATCATGGACATAGGAGCAATATGGAACATGACTTTTCGAAGAGAATGGTTCTATCAATATAATCCTATCTTAGGAGAGTCTATGTTCATGGGAGACGATCATGCTTTGGATGTTATTGGTATTAGGTTTATCAAAATAAAAATATATGATGGCACGATACGCACCATCCAGGAGGTACGACATGTAAAAGACTTGAGGAAGAATCTATTGTCTTTAATTTAGAATAATTAGATGACAATGGATATTCATATAAGACTCATGGTGGAGTGATGAAAATATCCAAAGGAGCGCTTGTAGTGATGAAAGCAGAAAAACTTGCTGCAAATCTATATGTGCTTAAAGGTGAAACACACCAAAAAGGAGAAGCATCAACCGCATCAGTAAGTTCATTTGAAGAATCAATGATGATGTGGCATCGTAAACTTAGCCATATATCGGAACGAGGTTTGAAGATTCTTGCTGAGCAAAAGCTTCTTCCAGGACTCAAAAATGTTTTACTACCCTTTTGTGAACATTGTGTTACTAGTAAGCAAAATAGACTGAAGTTTAGCAATTCCTCTGCTAAAAGCAAGGAAATACTAGATCTGGTCTATTCTGATGTCTGGCAAGCAACGGTAGAGTTCCTAGGGGGAGCAAAATATTTCGTGTCATTTATCAACAATTACTCTAGGAGAAGTTGGGTGTATCCAATCAAGAGAAAGACAGATGTTTTTTTAATTTTCTATCAGTTCAAAGCTCGGGTGGAACTTGAATCTGAGAAAAAGATCAAGTATTTGAGGACAGATAATGGAGGAGAATACACTGGTGATGAATTTGATAACTTCTGTAAATAAGAAGGTATTAAATGACAGTTCACAGTGGCATATACTCCACAACAAAATAGAGTAGCAGAGCGGATGAACAGAACTTTGTTGGAACGGACAAGAGCTATGCTGGTAACTGCAGGGTTGGAAAAACCATTCTGGGCAGAAGTAGTCAAAACCACCTGTTATGTGATCAATCGGTCACCATCAACCGCAATTAATCTAAAAATGCCAATGGAGATGTGGACAGGAAAACCAGCTTATTATTCTCGTTTACATATATTCGAAAGTCCTGCTTATGTTATGTACAACACCCAAGAAAAATTGAAGTTGGATCCAAAATCTAGGAAAGGCATTTTATTAAGATATGTTGATGGAGTCAAGGGGTATCGCTTGTGGGATCCCACAGGCCGCAAGGTGGTAATCAACAATGATGTTGTATTTGTTGAAAACAAGATACAAGTAAAAGAAAGTAGCACTTCAAAAGAAAAATCAGAGACTACTACAGTTGAAGTTGAAGAAATAGAAGAAGTTTCAGTTTCTTCTGAAGCAGCACCAGAGCATGAAGAACAAGAGAAAGCTGAGATCGAAACTCCAAAAGTTCGATGGTCAACTAGGGAGAGAAAAGAACCAGCTTGGCACTCAGATATTCTATGGAGAGTAATATTGCATACTGTCTACTAAAAGAAGATGGAGAGCCTTCAACTTTTCATGAGCTATGAAAGGCCAAAAATTATCTCTGTGGGTAGCAGTAATGCAAGAAGAAATTGAAGCTCTTCATAAAAATAAAACATGGGATCTTGTTCAATTACCACAAGGAAGGAAGGCCATTAGAAATAAATGGGTTTACAAGATCAAACACAATGGTAATGATCAAGTAGAGAAGTATCGTGCAAGATTGGTGGTGAAAGAATTCGCTCAGAAAGAAGGTATAGACTTCAATGAGATATTTTCTCGGGTGGTTCGACTCACAACAATTCGAGTGGTCCTGGCGATGTGTGCTACATTTGACTTGTACTTGGAGAAGTTAGATGTCAAAACTGCATTCTTCATGGAGAACTTGAAGAAGAAATTTATATGCTCCAACCAGAAGGTTTTGAAGAACAGGGAAAAGAGAACTTGGTTTGCAGGTTGAACAAATCTCTATATGGTCTCAAACAGGCGCCGAGATATTGGTATAAGAGATTTGATTCCTTCATTATAAGACTTGGATACAACAGACATAGTTCAGATCCTTGTATTTATTATAAGAGATTTGGTGATGACGATTTTGTTATTTTACTGTTGTATGTTGATGACATGTTGGTAGCAAGCCCCAACAAATATCGTCTCACAAATTTAAAGGCACAGTTGGCTAAAGAGTTTGAAATGAAGGACTTGGGACCAACAAACAAGATTCTAGGGATGCAAATTCACCAAGATAGAAATAATAAGAAGATTTGGCTTTCTCAAAAGAACTACTTAAAAAAAATTTTGAGACGCTTCAAGATGCAAGATTGTAAGTCAATTTCTACCCACTTTCTATTAATTTCAGGTTATCCTCAAGTATGAGTTCTAGCAATAAAGTAGAGAGGATGGAGATGTCTCGAGTACCATATGCATCAGCAGTGGGAAGTTTAATATTCGCCATGGTATGTACAAGACCTGATATTGTACAAGCAATGGGAGTAGTTAGTCGATACATGGCTGGTAGAGAGCATTGAAATACTGTTAATAGGATCCTGAGATACATCAAGGTTACCTCAGATGTCGCAATGTGTTATGGAGGATCAAACTTTATTATTAAAGGTTATGTTGATTCAAATTATACAGGTGATCTTGATAAAAGCAAGTCCATCACAGGTTATGTGTTTACTCTTGCCGGATGAGCTGTAAGCTGGGTTTCAAAACTGCAATCTATCGTGGCTACATCTACAACAGAAGCAGAATATGTAGCAGCTACACAAGCTAGCAAAGAGGCAATATGGATGCAGATATTACTGGAGGAGCTCGGGCACAAACACGAGAAGGTTGCTCTATTTAGTGATAGTCAGAGCGCTTTGCATCTTGCAAAGAATTCGGTATTTCATTCAAAGACAAAGCACATATGAGTTCAGTATCACTTTATTCATGAGAAAGTGGAAGACAGTAGTGTGGATATTTAGAAAATTTACACTAGTGACAACCTGACAAATATGTTTACAAAGCCAATCAACTGTAACAAGTTCATATGGTGTCGATCTTCTATTTGCTAGTAGAAATGTAACATTGCAGTAATTGGGTAGAAAAGATGGTGTAAAGACTTAATTGATTCTCAATTAAAATCTTCAAGTGGGAGAATGCAAAGAAAAGTAAGGAAAGAAAGTCAAAAAGGAGGTGCTGTACATGCACCGTCCTTTTTGCTTTTAGAAAATGAAAATGGCAAAAGACAGTCAAAAAGGCAGTGCATGCCTTTTTTGAAGAAGAAAAAATGACAGAAACAAAATGCGTTTTTATTTCTTTTACGTGTTTTATTGCTTATAAATAGAGGGCCTTTTGCCCTCATTTATAATCATCCATAATTCAGAAAAAGTGAGAGTAAAAATACAAAGAGAGATATACATTAAGATAAATATTGTAGTCTTGAGTGTCCTCTTTAGTAGTTGTTCCTTTTACAAGAGAAAAGTGTTAATTGTCTTTTTCTCCTTGTATTTGAGAGCAATGTACTTCATATTTAAATAGTGAGATCTTTCTACCCCGTAATTTTTTCCTTCTATCTGTTAGAAGGGTTTCCACGTAAAATTTTCGTGTCCAATTTATTTTTATATTAATTGTCATATCAAACTTTAGTTGTGGTGTTTCTTCCCCTAACATGAAAATTACTTAGAAACAAGGTTACAAATCAAATGAACCATGCACATGAGTTGATAACTTGTGCCTTGCTGAAAAGCAAATGTAAAACATTGTATAATAACCAAGAGTTTGAGACAACAAGAAATAAAAGTATGAAAACTAAACTCTAAGCGAAAGACTTTATATACCGAATAGTAATAAATATATATTGTTAAGTTACTATTGAGTTATTGATTAACCCCTTAAGAAAAAATCTTAAACTGTTAAGAACCGATAAATCGATAATAAAAAAATTAAAACCATTACCGAAACCATTAAACTAATAATTCATTACTGATAAATCAATATATTTTTTTGACGATTCGATTTATCGATTTCAATTCGGTTTTGAACAATCCTAATCGGTACCAATTTCTGGAAACGAACTGTTTGCTTATTTTCAACCTTCTTTTTGCACAGTTTTACTTTGTTTCATCCCAGACACCTATAAATCATTAAAAAGAAATTGGGGGATACAATGTCGTTACTGTTACCTTTCTTCATTTGAAAACGCACAATAATAAAAGCTTAAGGATTAAATAAATTAGTAAATTACCCACTTATCAGTATATTTTAAATTAATGTATATATAAACTGAATTACATTCTTATTTATGTAAAAAAGGAGTTGTGGGCCAAATGAGTAGTCCACGACATGTCATCTACAATCTGCTTGAGCTACTTGTAACTTGTAAGGTGCTTGCTTGAGCTATTAGTTAGTAATAAGCTGTTTACTTAAGCTACTTGCAAATCGTTTGTCTAATTGCAAGATTATCTATAAAATTGTGTAATGGATATCTATAATAAATATGATGCATTTATACAAAATATTAGTATCTTTTATCCCTTTTCTATTCTAAGAAAGCAAAAGTGCTATTGAGATCAAACTTTGTAAAAGCGGAGAAATGAACTTTTGAAGACAAAGGTTCTTTTCTTTTCTGAACCTACTCCTAAAGAACTTTTACAGTATGTTATATTAAATTTTAAGAGCCAAAGTTACGATCCGCCATTTGATCTTGAAGAAGAAAGAACCTAGAGTCTTGGAGAGGTTTATAGAAGACTCTAGATTCTTGTAGAATATTGTAGAGAAGTTTTGAAAGACATAGAGTCCTTTAGAATTCTCTAGAATGTGTAGAGAAATCTAGAGTAGGAACTTCTTTCTAAATATGGAAGGACTTGTATAACAATTTTTATTTACACCTAAGCCCCTTAGGAGTAGTATAAATAGAGAAGACATTCATTTGTAACAAAGCATCCAGAAATCAAGTATTCTTCCAAGTAATACAAAGCCTTCTTCATAAAAGCTCTTTTGTCTTTCTTACAATCTAGCGTTCCCTTAGCAATCTAGTCTTAAAGTCTTATTTGAGCTTGCAAGATCGTGAAAGATTCGTGAGTAAGTTATCAAATACCGCACGGAGGTCTTAGCTGAAGTCTAAGTCCGTGACAACGTAGTATCAGAGCACGGTTCTATTAAGGAAAATGGAAAGTGAGGAAGGAATCAACGCCACTTCCGCCACCAACATCAAGCAAGATTTTGGAAAGAAGCACCGCAGGGGAAAGAAGAACTCTAAGAGAAACAAGGAGGTGCCGCTTGAGCCTACACCAAGAGAGGCCCTAACATCCTACTCATCCTCGACTACCGAGGTAAGTGACGATAAGCAAGGTGAAGAGCCCGTGAACTTCACGCCCGGCATAGAGTGGATCTCAAGGGTGGATGCTGCCCGACAAGATGTAGAGATATTAGGCAAGCGCTTGAACAAATTCGACGACAAGTTCAAGTGTCTAGAGGAATTCACCCTTGAGGAGAATGACAACATCCGGAAGGAGTTGGATGTGCGCAAGGTGGCCGAGTACGAGATGAAGAAGGCGATCACTTCCTTGGAGTGTCGGCTCATGGACGTGCTAAGTACGATAGAGACCATGAAGGCCGAGATGGCAGCACTCAAGGGAGACATAGAAGTGGGGAGATGCGTGACGTCCAGCGCGAACAGGGAGGCTAAGATTGAGGCTCCCAAGCCACCTATGTTCAAAGGTGCCTGTCACGACCTAGCCCCGTGACTAGTGTCCAAATTGGACCCTCGTATACACACATATTATCTATAGTCAATCGGCAATTAAGCATGATAAAGGATTTATATGGGTAGCACGTTGTCTCAAACTGTTACTTATATATATACTAAAATCACCTATTTCTTGGGGAGTCTTAATTGTCAAAAATAAGATAACATAATATGTAAGCCGACAAGGCTTCCATTCTGAATGTAAACGTCCAAAAACATAAGTCATACTAGTACACCGGACAACATCTATATACAACCCACTCATATGTCTACAGACCTCTAAGAGAATTAACAATAGCATATGACGGGACAGGGCCCCGTCGTACCCCTAAATACACAAATATATACATTATAAGGATTAGTACCCAAAGTTTGGGCTCCGAGACAATAGAACACTTCAAACTCGTTGAGTAGAATCCTAAGTTGGCGGCTCTCCAAAATGAGTATTTGTACCTGCAGGCATGAAATGCAGCCCCCCGAACAAAAGGGGGTCAGTACGAACTATGTACTGAGTATATAAAGCATAAAATACCGTAAAGGAGATCACATCTGAAATAAAGATTCAGGAGTCAAGTATCATAATCAATAAATCACTGTACCTGTGTCTTATAAAATGAAGACATGCATATCATCATATATCGTACCTAGCCCGTTATGGGACTCGGTGTCACAATTATATCAATATATCGTCATATGTATATATATACCATACCCGGCCCTCTAGCAAGGGACTCGGTGAATAGAGTAGTGTACACTGATACCGTACCCGGCCCATTATGGGACTCGGTGCCATAATCATATTGTCATATCATCATAATATCATATTATCATATCACGTACCCGGCCCTCTAGGAAGGGACTCGGTGAATAATGTAGTGGAATCCATACATGATAACATACCCGGCCTATCGTAGGACTCAGTGAATAATACCATAACAATATGCACGAATAAGGTATCATTAGCAACCTTGCGAAATTTGATCATTATCGGAGACTTAATAGAATAAGCAAAATAGTCCATCATTTGAAAACCAAGACAATAGTCATTATGAATCACATCAATTATGGATTATACTAAAATATGAATTATACCACAACATGAGTTATACCAACTAGGATGGCTGGAATCATACACATGAGTCAAGACATAACAATATAAATTTTGAAAATCAAGAACGGTAGCCATCCGAGTATATCTACGAATACGAGTTTCTTTGGAATTTAAGCATACGTCATTCGTTCGTTTCATATGGATCATGCCAAAAGAAGAAGATGTTAACTTTACATACCTTTAGCGTTTATACGTATATGTTGTCCAATATTGTCTCAACCTATATTAAAACGTTAAGCACTATGATTAAGCTATGGACAAGAATAAAACGTAGTTTATCGTTAGTAGGTTATTTCTAAAAAAAATTGGACAGCACCTCCCCTATACCGCTCACTTTTCCCACTTTCAAATCAGCCATATAATCATCAACCAACATCAACAATCCAAAATATTGACACAAAATAAGATTTATTATTCATGTTACCAAAGCAGTAAATTCGGAATTCAAGTACCTCACGTTGTATCTAAATTTTGAAAATGAAAACGGCAAAACTGGAATTTATAACCTTCATGAAACATTTAGATCTCTGTCTTAAGTTTCCAATGCAAAAGAAATCAACTCAAAATTCATTTTCTACAAAGAGATATCATCAAAATACGAACAGCTATACATGAAGGAATTTTCAATCCAGAATCTGGACAGAATTTGTCTTATGATTCATGCTCAGTTTTCGACATAATAACAGCAGATATAGACTAAGACATAAACATAAGAGTTGTAGGTACGTGTATTAGCTTTCCAAAACATGTTTAATATCTAAAATCTAAGGTCTACACAATGAGATATTCCAGAATTACTACCAGCTACTCAATTCCAAAAACGGGTTTGAACATTCACAATCTTCATACACCTTTTTCCTCCAAATTCAAGAACAACAACTCATCAACAACATCAAAATAATATCAACCATTATTATACATCATCACTAACCTAATTTCATCCATTTAATCTACCTAAAACAACCCTTTAACCCATAAATCTCAACAAATCACCAAACTAGTTTATAACACTATTTTCTCCGTTCTAATCCGTTAAAACTCTAACTAAACTTGTTAACAATGAAAAGGAAGCTTTAATATTACCTTAAATTTGCAGCACCACATAAAATCTTCTCCTTATTGGTTGATTTCTAGCTCAAATTGAAGCCAACGCGACGTACAACAATTTTCTCTTCATGAGCTTCGGATTTTGGGACTTGAATTTTGGTCGGATTTGGGATTTTTCTCAAGAACTCCCTTTCTCTCTCTCTCTGGAAATTTCCAGAATTATGTTGATCTTTGTATGAAGGAATAGTTACAAAAAAATCAGATTTAATTTTGTGGGTATTGGGCCTGACCCGAATTAGAATTGGGTTGGGCCGAATTCACTATTTAGTTTGGCCTGTCAGACTTAAAACGTCTATATCTTATTACTCCGATATCACATTTCGTCCCACGACCTATGGTTGGAAAGATATTTCAATTATCTACAACTTTCATGTTGAGAGTTTTCCCAAATTCTCAAATTATAAAGAGGTTAGGGCCTCCCGAAGTCAGCTTACCCGAAACGTGACTTTAAGAAAAACATATTTGATGGCTTCTATTTTGATTTGGCTTAAGGGTCCTTCTTGAGATGTATTTTACTACACATAAATTATTCATATAACTTGGCATCTACAACGAATCATGTCATTTTAAAATTCAAAATTAAAAGTCCTTGAATTTATAATCGTTAGCTTACGAATAATCCAAAATGCAAAAATACGGAATGTAACATTCTTCCCCCCTTTAGAACATTCGTCCTCGAATGTTAAACCCGCCTCATAAAGTCTTATAAGAGATTTGGGGGAATAGTCTTTTTTTTTCTTTTTTTTTTTGCAACAACAAATAGTTTCATATGTCAATCAATATAATTAATCGAGAGGTTTAGATTACCTGTAGGCGTAGAAAACAAGTGAGGATACTTATCCTTCATCTCTTCCTCGGCTTCCCAGGTCATCTCTTCTCTATTGTTATTTTGCCATAATACTTTGACGGAAGCCACATCCTTAGTACGTAACCTTCTGACTTGGCGATCAAGTATAGCTATAGGGTTTTCCTCGTAAGAAAGCTCCTCCGTCACCTGGATATCACCCATGGGGAATACTTTAGAAGGATCACCAATGCATTTGCGAAGCATCGACACGTGAAAAACAGGGTGCACTGCTTCCAAATCAGATGGTAGGTCCAACTCATATGCAACCTTGCCTATTCTACGAGTAACCTGATAAGGGCCAATGTAGCGCGGGCTAAGCTTTCCTTTCTTACCGAATCTCATTACCCCCTTCATGGGTGACACCTTCAAAAACACCCAATCACTAACCTGAAACTCTAAGGGTCGACGTCGATTATCTGCATATGATTTCTGTCGACTCTGGGCTGCTAATAACCTTTCCCGAATAAGCTTGACCTTATCAACAGCTTGTTGAATCATATCAGGTCCGATTAACTTAACCTTACCAACATCAAACCAACCAATAGGTGACCTGCACTTTCTGCCATATAAAGCCTCATACGGTGCCATCTGAATGCTAGAATGGTAGCTGTTATTATAGGCAAACTCAATAAGTGGCAAATGGTCATCCCAAGTACCTCTAAAGTCAATAATACAGGCCCGTAACATATTTTCTAGCGTCTGAATAGTGCGTTCAGCTTGCCCATTAGTCTGAGGGTGAAATGTTGTACTAAGATTTATTTGTGTTCCCAATCCCTTCTGAAATGATCTCCAGAAGCTAGCTATAAATTAAGCCCCTCTGTCTAAGATAATAGATATGGGAATCCCATGAAGTCTTACTATCTCTTTGATAAATAACCTCGCATAGTCCTCTATTGAATATGTAGTTCTAACTGAAAGAAAGTGGGTTGATTTTGTCAGCCTATCTACAATCACCCATATGGAATCATACTTCTGTGGAGTGCTAGGTAAGCCTGTAAAAAAAATCACATTAATTGCTTCCCAATATTTTCTCAAGTGTTCTCTTAGTTAATTATGCCGTTCATAGACCTCCTCCGTTTGTCGACTCGCTTTAGTTCATTATAACGCACTCCAAGTTCTACTAGTAAATCGAAATTTCACTAGGGTAATATTTTGGTACTCCAATATTCTTTCTTTACCCTACTATGACAATCCGTATTCTGGAATCCTCGGCATCATGTGTAACTTTCTGACTTTGACTTGAAGGTCTTTAACTATCATTTGTTTTTACCTCTTGATCTTGATCTTTTGGGTTGGTTATCAATTAGTGTTAAGGTTCCTTCATCTTATAACCTTACCGTCATCCAGTAACCAGTAAACCGCCTATTCTGATTGTCTCGGTTAAGTCATTTCATAATTTCCTTTACCCTAACTGGCAATATTTTAGGCATAATATCTTGAGTCATTTCTCTATTTTTGACTCAAACTTTTCTATTGCCCCTTTACTCTAATTTTCTCTTACTTCTCTTACCACACATACTATTGCAATCTTTATACGAATATGTGTAGGTGCTTAAATCAGCCCAGAAAATACCTAAATGTCTCCACGTTAGTCTTTATGCAGTCCCTATATTTTCTCTTACCTCTTTCAGTTGATATCAGGACTCACCTATGGCTTTTGCCCCCAATACTAATTATATCTCTATAGTTTTTCCTCAAACCATCTTATACTTTTCTTTGATGTATCCGGAATATTGCAATCGCATTGTGGTTACTAAATTCTTATTCTGCTTATCAAGTAATCACTTGATATCACCCTTAGCATACCAATATTCATAGGCTGCATAACCAATCTTGTAGAATTTGTACAACGTGTATTCAATTCTAATCATAGTCTTTCCTTCTCTTGGCTTATTCTGCTATAAATTTCTTATTGTACTAACACTCACTTGCTGTCTATTTTGTCATACTTGCATCCCTTCCTTTACTTACTATTAAGTTTTCTCATATTCTACCATATGAGAGATTTCTCTCCTTTGCTACTTGTATATCCCAATCTTATTAGCCGATAATTACGTTGCCAACATCTCAACCTCTAATCCAGTATAACCTTGCTATCATTTATAATATCTTCGAGCTACTTGTTACTATTCTCATGTTGTATTCGTCCTTTTTATAAGCATCCATCTTTTGATGTCACACTATCCAAGATCTTTACCAATAATTCTGAGCACCGTCTCAAATATCATCTTGGTTTTATTTTTCCATTTATTGCTGACTTTCAAATTTTTCTAACTTGTTCCAGCATGGGATCTCATATGAAGTTTAGGTGTTCACCTTAACGTGTTGCAGTGTCAGTTAATTTCATCTTACAGTTATATTTTTCTCATCCACTTCCCCCCTTTAGGGTGTACTCATATCATTATCTATTTATATTCTACTCTATGTCCCCATTTCAAATTTTCAAATTCATGCGATTCTTTTCCAATACATTATCTCTGTCTTTCTTTATATCATCAATAACTTAGATTACCCATGTACGAAACATTAACACAATCACAAGGTGATGAGAATTCCCGATATATAGTACAAAATCTCGTCTGATAAATGGTACTCAAATGATATAATTAATGTAGCAATTCATTCAAAGCCACATTCCATTTATTCTAATCAGTAATTAGCTAGTGTTTATAATCATTTTAAATTCTCTATTCGGTAGCACTTATATTCTAGTGATCAGTGTTCCAAGCTTTCTTATAACGCTATCTTTATCTCAATAGATATCACATGTTCCTCTAGTAAACTCACAATACATCCGTTATTTTTGCAAATCTACATTTCCTATCATTTAAGGATTTCACTATTTTTCGAGGTGAAGTCACATATACACAATACTCCTTTATGCCTTATACGCTTTCACCCTTGTCGTGTACCCAATACTAACTTTTAATCTTACTCAAAATCATATCCATTAGCCACTTTTCCGCTAGACTTTACTTATTTTCATAACGATTCTCATCATACTCACATTATATTCTGTTCTTACTCAATCCCATAGTGTAACACTTTTTAACCTTATTCACGATTCTTACTAAGGGTCAATTATACTCGGTGGAGTAAGCGTACTTAACCTTTTTGTAAATTATCCCTTAGTATCAAAACCCCTTTCGAATCATCCTAGCATTTCATGAACAACACATGAAATACATGATCCTGAATATTCCACAAGTTTATGTTTTCCATTCACCAGTTCCATCTCCAATTAATTGGTTAAGGACTAATAAAATGTTATCATAAGACATTCTTCAACCACCACCAAAAGGAAGCTAGAATCCAACGAGCACCACCGGACCTCTTAGTGCTTGATGCACCTGGTTTACCTCCAAGGTTATTCTTAAATTTTGAATGAATTATTTAATTCACAAACTAATTGTTGAGTGCCTTGTACTTCTCAATGGAAGTAAAACTTAATTATGAGACGTATTTTTTTTTCCTTCAACAAAAGCTTCTTTTAAGGAAAACATGCGATTGGAAGTTATCTTGGTTCGTTTAAATCAATTCTAAATAGGCTTTTTCCGAAATAAAATTTCCCAAATAAAAATGGTGTCCCTTAATGATGACATTGGGGTATTTCTTAACTCTTTACTACAACACAATAAATTTACCTCATGGTTATCAACCTTCAAAATATATTATGAACTTATGTCCCACTTTCTCTTCTTTTTTTTTTTTCTGAAAAAAAAATGGGCAGAGTTTCCTCTGTATTTCTTACTATCTCAAAATCTGCACGCAGAAAATACCAACAATGCCTCACAGGTTCAACATATATATATTCATATCATATCGCAGCCACACAGGGCACCCAATATCAACAACAGTATGAAAATGATGGACTTACCTCTTATGTCCGACTCGAACTGCACCTGTTACACTTTCATGTCTACTTTTTCTTTCAATTTTCAACTTTACATTTCAATCATACTTCAATATGCTTACCTTATCCACCATACCTCTTTCGCATCATTACTTACCCGTATATTGTGTAGCTTCCAATATCATCAATCGTTTTCTTCTATCGATGTCGTTCTTCAGCTGAAATCAAAAGATAGAAAAAAAGAATTTCATGTCCTACGGCTGGGCTCTATCGCACGATCTTAAATATGAAAGAAAGGCAACGTCCTAAATGTCCTGTAGCCTCCTGTTTATAGATGTGGTGCACAACACACCGATAAACAAGACTCTACTAGACACGGTCTGTAGACACTCCGAGGATGAACTGCTCTGATACCACTTTTGTCACGACCTAGCCCCGTGACTAGTGTCCAAATTGGACCCTCGTATACACACATATTATCTATAGTCAATCGGCAATTAAGCATGATAAAGGATTTATATGGGTAGCACGTTGTCTCAAACTGTTACTTATATATATACTAAAATCACCTATTTCTTGGGGAGTCTTAATTGTCAAAAATAAGATAACATAATATGTAAGCCGACAAGGCTTCCATTCTGAATGTAAACGTCCAAAAACATAAGTCATACTAGTACACCGGACAACATCTATATACAACCCACTCATATGTCTACAGACCTCTAAGAGAATTAACAATAGCATATGACGGGACAGGGCCCCGTCGTACCCCTAAATACACAAATATATACATTATAAGGATTAGTACCCAAAGTTTGGGCTCCGAGACAATAGAGCACTTCAAACTCGTTGAGTAGAATCCTAAGTTGGCGGCTCTCCAAAATGAGTATTTGTACCTGCAGGCATGAAATGCAGCCCCCCGAACAAAAGGGGGTCAGTACGAACTATGTACTGAGTATATAAAGCATAAAATACCGTAAAGGAGATCACATCTGAAATAAAGATTCAGGAGTCAAGTATCATAATCAATAAATCACTGTACCTGTGTCTTATAAAATGAAGACATGCATATCATCATATATCGTACCTAGCCCGTTATGGGACTCGGTGTCACAATTATATCAATATATCGTCATATGTATATATATACCATACCCGGCCCTCTAGCAAGGGACTCGGTGAATAGAGTAGTGTACACTGATACCGTACCCGGCCCATTATGGGACTCGGTGCCATAATCATATCGTCATATCATCATAATATCATATTATCATATCACGTACCCGGCCCTCTAGGAAGGGACTCGGTGAATAATGTAGTGGAATCCATACATGATAACATACCCGGCCTATCGTAGGACTCGGTGAATAATACCATAACAATATGCACGAATAAGGTATCATTAGCAACCTTGCGAAATTTGATCATTATCGGAGACTTAATAGAATAAGCAAAATAGTCCATCATTTGAAAACCAAGACAATAGTCATTATGAATCACATCAATTATGGATTATACTAAAATATGAATTATACCACAACATGAGTTATACCAACTAGGATGGCTGGAATCATACACATGAGTCAAGACATAACAATATAAATTTTGAAAATCAAGAACGGTAGCCATCCGAGTATATCTACGAATACGAGTTTCTTTGGAATTTAAGCATACGTCATTCGTTCGTTTCATATGGATCATGCCAAAAGAAGAAGATGTTAACTTTACATACCTTTAGCGTTTATACGTATATGTTGTCCAATATTGTCTCAACCTATATTAAAACGTTAAGCACTATGATTAAGCTATGGACAAGAATAAAACGTAGTTTATCGTTAGTAGGTTATTTCTAAAAAAAATTGGACAGCACCTCCCCTATACCGCTCACTTTTCCCACTTTCAAATCAGCCATATAATCATCAACCAACATCAACAATCCAAAATATTGACACAAAATAAGATTTATTATTCATGTTACCAAAGCAGTAAATTCGGAATTCAAGTACCTCACGTTGTATCTAAATTTTGAAAATGAAAACGGCAAAACTGGAATTTATAACCTTCATGAAACATTTAGATCTCTGTCTTAAGTTTCCAATGCAAAAGAAATCAACTCAAAATTCATTTTCTACAAAGAGATATCATCAAAATACGAACAGCTATACATGAAGGAATTTTCAATCCAGAATCTGGACAGAATTTGTCTTATGATTCATGCTCAGTTTTCGACATAATAACAGCAGATATAGACTAAGACATAAACATAAGAGTTGTAGGTACGTGTATTAGCTTTCCAAAACATGTTTAATATCTAAAATCTAAGGTCTACACAATGAGATATTCCAGAATTACTACCAGCTACTCAATTCCAAAAACGGGTTTGAACATTCACAATCTTCATACACCTTTTTCCTCCAAATTCAAGAACAACAACTCATCAACAACATCAAAATAATATCAACCATTATTATACATCATCACTAACCTAATTTCATCCATTTAATCTACCTAAAACAACCCTTTAACCCATAAATCTCAACAAATCACCAAACTAGTTTATAACACTATTTTCTCCGTTCTAATCCGTTAAAACTCTAACTAAACTTGTTAACAATGAAAAGGAAACTTTAATATTACCTTAAATTTGCAGCACCACATAAAATCTTCTCCTTATTGGTTGATTTCTAGCTCAAATTGAAGCCAACGCGACGTACAACAATTTTCTCTTCATGAGCTTCGGATTTTGGGACTTGAATTTTGGTCGGATTTGGGATTTTTCTCAAGAACTCCCTTTCTCTCTCTCTCTGGAAATTTCCAGAATTATGTTGATCTTTGTATGAAGGAATAGTTACAAAAAAATCAGATTTAATTTTGTGGGTATTGGGCCTGACCCGAATTAGAATTGGGTTGGGCCGAATTCACTATTTAGTTTGGCCTGTCAGACTTAAAACGTCTATATCTTATTACTCCGATATCACATTTCGTCCCACGACCTATGGTTGGAAAGATATTTCAATTATCTACAACTTTCATGTTGAGAGTTTTCCCAAATTCTCAAATTATAAAGAGGTTAGGGCCTCCCGAAGTCAGCTTACCCGAAACGTGACTTTAAGAAAAACATATTTGATGGCTTCTATTTTGATTTGGCTTAAGGGTCCTTCTTGAGATGTATTTTACTACACATAAATTATTCATATAACTTGGCATCTACAACGAATCATGTCATTTTAAAATTCAAAATTAAAAGTCCTTGAATTTATAATCGTTAGCTTACGAATAATCCAAAATGCAAAAATACGGAATGTAACAGTGCCCGTGATGCACAAGAGGTGGAAAACTTCCTTTGGCACATGGAGAATTAATTCAAGTGTAACAAATTGAAGAATGACGAGATGAGAATCAACACAGTCATGCTATATCTCTCGGAGATGGCTATGTTATGGTGAAAGCGCAAGGAATCTGAGATCGGGAAGGTTTTATGCACCATCAACACCTGGGAGCAGTTCTGGGATGAGTTTAAGAAGACCTTCTTCCCCAACAATGTCATCCATGAGGCCAAATGCAAGTTTTGGGAATTAAAGAAAACTGGTAGCATTCAGGTCTATGTGAAAGAGTTCACTACCCATATGCTTCAAATCCCTAACCTCACGAATGAAGACATGCTCTTCCACTTCATGGATGGGCTGCAAAGTTAGGCCAAGACGGAGTTGGAGTGTCGCCAAGTCAGCACCATCGATGAGGCCATCACCCAAGCGGAAGCCCTGATGGACTTTAGGCATGATAGAAACAAGGGAAAAGAAACAAAAAGTAGTCATGCCAAATGTGGGGGAGATCGTAACAAAGGCAAAGATCAACACTCTCCCACTAAGAGCCATGATGCCAACAAGTCTGACGATAGGAAGTTTAGACGACAGGGCTATGCCAAGAAGAAGGAGAAGACCAAGGAGGGAAGCGACTGCTATATATGTGGAGGTCCTCACGGCTATACTAGGTGCCCGGAGATGAAGAACCTTGGTGCCATACTACGGGAGAGAAAGGGCAATGGCGTGGACCAAGGGCAAAATTCGGGCACGACCCAGCTAGACATGATTGGGCTATGCGGATCCATCATGAAGCAAGCTGAGAAAGTGGGAGATTACTCTGCAAAGTATGTTGATATATCCATCAACGGACGACCAGCTCGTGCCATGGTGGACTCTGGAGCAGAAGCCAATATCATGACCAAGACGGCAGTAACAAGGTTAGGGCTAAGTTATGGGCAGAGCAACACCCGCCTGAAGACGGTCAATGCCCCACTGACTCCCATGTGTAGAGTCACTCATGGAGTAGACATCACATTAGGCAAGTGGCAAGGTAATACCAGCTTCACTGTCGCCCCCTTAGATATCTTTGATATAATACTTGGGCAGGAATTCTTCCAACAATGCCACACAATAATAGATTCCTATCTCCAATAACTCTTGATGATGGAGCGAGAGGGACCCTGCATGGTACCTCTAGTCAAGGTGCCAAAGAAGGAAGGACAAGCCTACCTGTCGGCCATGCAGCTTGCGAAGGGCCTAAAGAAGGGAGAGCCGACGTTCCTAGCCATCATTGCGAACTCGGATGAAGACAATTGTGCTAAAGAGGCATTGCCACCTTGCATAGAAAAGGTGCTTGAAGAAAATAAAGATGTGATGACTGAAGAATTGCCGAGATACCTACCTTCGAGGTGCGAGGTAGACCACAGGATCGAGTTGGAGCTAGGAGCGAGGCCGACCGCATACCTGCCATACCGCATGGCTCCACCAGAGTTAGAGGAGATGATAAAGCAGTTGAAGGAGCTCCTCGATGCTGGTCATATCCATCCATCCAAGGCATCTTATGGCGTGCCGGTCTTATATCAAAAGAAGAAGGATGGCTAGTTGTGCCTATGCATAGACTATCGGGTGCTCAACAAGGTGAAAGTGAAGAACAAGTATCCCATCCCGCTCATTGCCGACTTGTTTGATAGACTTGGACAAGACAAGTACTTCACCAAGGTGGATCTAAGGAAGGGCTACTACCAGGTACGCATAACGGAGGGAGATGAATCGAAGACAACATGTGTGACAAGGTACAGAGCTTACGAGTGGTTAGTGATGCCCTTCGGCTTAACCAACACACCCGCCGCCTTTTGCATACTAATGAACAAGATTTTCCACCCCTACTTGGATCAGTTCGGGGTAGTCTACTTGGATGACATAGTCATCTATAGCAACACCTTGGAGGATCATATGGAGCATTTGAAAAAAGTGTTCCAAGTCTTGCACGAGAATGAGCCTTTCATCAAGAGGGAGAAGTGCGACTGAGCCCAACATGAAGTGCACTTCTTGGGACATGTTATCAGCCAGGGAGAATTACGGATGGACGAGGAAAAAGTTCGGGCCATCAAAAAGTGAGAGACGCCCACAAAGGTAACCGAACTTAGATCTTTTCTTGGACTTGTTAACTATTACCGCAGGTTCATAAGTGCCTACTCCGCCAAAGCCACTCCACTTACTAAACTACTTAAGAAAAATAAGCCGTGGGTTTGGAGCGAGGAGTGCAAGAAGGCCTTTGAAGACCTCAAGACTGTTATGATAGAGGAGCAGGTCCTAGCATTGCCTGACTTCTCCAAGACATTTGAAGTGCACACGGATGCCTCTAACTATGCCATTGGGGGAGTATTGATGCAAGAGAGGCCCCTATTGCCTTCGAGAGCTGCAAGCTGAACGAGACAGAATGACGATACATCGTGCAGGAGAAGAAAATGACGGCCATCGTCTATTGTCTACGTATGTGGAGGCACTACTTACTTGGATCCAAGTTCGTGGTCAAAATATAAAATGTGGCCACTAGCTACTTCCAATCACAAAAGAAGCTCACGCTGAAGCAAGCTAGGTGGCAGGACTTCTTGGCCGAGTTCGACTATGAGCTGGAGTACAAGCCAGGCAAAGACAATGTTGTGGCCGATGCCTTGAGCAGAAAGTTCGAGTTGGCTGCCATCACTACAGCACGTTGTGACATCCAAGATGCAATCAAGGATGGCCTGTAGCACTATCCAGAGGCAAAGAGGGTTATGGAGTTAGCTGCTCAGGGAAAGACAAGGAGATTCTGGATAGAAAAAGGACTTCTGCTAACCACCGGATGAAGGATCTACATGCCAAAATTCGGAACCATCAGGCAGCGGATCATGAAGCAAAGCCATGACATATTGTGGGATGGGAATCTAGGGCAGCATCGCACAAGGGCTTTGATTGAGGCAATTTACTACTGGACACACATGCAGGATGATATCGAATGCTATGTGCAGACTTGTTTTGTATACTAGCAAGACAAAGTGGAGCAGCGTCAACTAGGAGGGCTCTTGGAGCCCCTGCCCATAGCAAAGCATCCATGTGAGAACATGACCATGGACTTCATTACTTGTCTGCCGAAGTTCGATGGGTACGGGACGATTATGGTCGTGGTGGATAGGTTCTCCAAGTATGCTAGCTTCATGTCCGCCACGGCAAGTTGCACTGCTAAGAAGGCTGCCAAGTTATTTTTCAAAAATGTGGTGAAGTATTGGGGATTGCCAAGGTACATCATTAGCGACAGAGACCCACGCTTCACCGGGAAGTTTTGGAGAGAATTGTTCGAGATTCTTGGCATGAGATGACATTTCTCCACTAGTTTCCACCCGCAAACAGACGGCCAGACGGATCGAGTCAATGCCTTGGTAGAATGCTACTTGAGGCACTTTGTGAGCTCGTATCAGAAGGATTGGGCGAGGCTATTGGACGTGGCCAAATTCTAATACAACCTGCAGCGAAGTGAGGCCATAGGGCAGACATCGTTTGAGCTAGCCACAGGCCAACAACCACAAACTCTACATTCACTATCAGTCGCTTTTAAAGGCAAGAGTTTGGGGGCTTATCACATGGCCAAAGGTTTTGAAGATCAGCTAGACACTGCCAAGTCTTATTTGGACAAGGCAGTGGAAAAGATGAAGAAGTTTGTTGACCGCAAGCGTCGTCCCATGGATTACAAAGTTGGAGACATGGTCTTGGTCAAGTTCAACCCAAGGCAATTTAAAGCATTGCGAGGCCTGCATCAAAACTTGGTGCAAAAGTATGAAGGCCCGTTCAGGATCGTTGCCAAGGTTGGCAAGATCTCATATAGGTTGGAGATACCAACGCATCTTAAGGTTCATCCTGTTTTTCACGCTAGTGTCCTCAAGCCGTACCATAAGGACAAGGAAGATCCTAGTCGAGGAGAATCAAGCCAGGCGCTACTCACAATTACCGCCTCTCATGATCGATACATCGAGGCCATTATGGACTACCAAGCCAATCGAAAATAGGGACAATAGGCTACTACTGTGTTCCTAGTCCATTGGAAGGGAAAATCCACGTTCGTCGCCACATCAGGTAGAGGAGAATGTTACGATCCGCCACTTGATCTTGAAGAAGGAGGAAGAACCTAGAGTCTTGGAGATGTTTATAGGACTCTAGATTCTTGTAGAATATTATAGAGAAGTCTTGAAAGACATAGAGTCCTCTAGAATTCTCTAGAATGTGTAGAGAATTCTAGAGTATGAACTTTTTTGAAAATATGAAAGGACTTGTATAATAATTTTTATTTACACTTAAGCCCTTATGAGTATTATAAATAGAAAGGGCATTCATTTGTAACAAAGCATCCAGAAATCAAACATTCTTCCAAGTAATACAAAGCTTTCTTCATAAAAAGCTCTCTTGTCTTTCTTACAATCTAGCGTTCCCTTAGCGATCTAATCTTAAAGTCTTATTTGAGCTTGCAAAATCGTGAAAGATTCGTGAGTAAGTTGTCAAGTGCCTTATGGAGGTCTTAGTTGAAGTCTAAGTCCGTGACACAAAGCTTGATATAGAGTTTAATAGCAATAAAAGTGTTGTTAATTTTTATAAGGAGTATGCGACAAGGATCGGTTTTAGTATTCCCAAAGAGTATGTGAACACAAATAAGAAATTGAGTTGTGTAACATCACAAAAGATTACATTATTTCAAAGAGGATTTTTAGAGAGTTGATAATCAAAAATATCAACTCGTGAGATAGTTATCAAGTACTAACTAATCGTCCTCTAATATATGTTAACTGTATCAATGCATTTGACATACAAGTAACAAAACTGTCAAGTTTTGTTATGCATATATCGTTGCTCTTAAGCTATTTGGAGCTTAGTTTTCTCTGTATGTAAGTCTTGATCTCCCCACATCCGCATCCGTTTTGTCATCTGCTCAATCTGCATTTCCATTTTCTTATTATTACTACTACTACTACAAAACACTCATTTATGCTAAAATGCAAAGCTTTTTTTACTTTAGTCGATAAGGAACTGAAAATTCTGCATTAGTACTTGTTGTCAACACAGATGATTTTGACCAAGAATTAAGCCAAAATGTAGAACAAGATTTGTTATGGAACTTAGTGGATAAGAAATAATAACCATTAGTTCACAAACCACTCTTTATCCCAATCAATTCTGTAGATTACAATCAAGAGCAGCAGTGTTTGCAAAGCAAGTCCAGCTATCATTCCTCCCCATAGTCGCTGCAACATAAAATCCAATATCCAGACTACTAAAACAAATTATAGTACTTAGATGTGTAACTTTGAGAATGAGAATTTAATTACCTTGACTCCCATGTTTGCCACATAACCAAGAACATATCCGAGAGGAATACCAAAGGCGTAGTAAGAACCCAAATTGATGTAAGCCACTAGACCTTGCCACTCACCTCCAACAGCAACACCTACAACGCAAAAATTTGGGTGCCCCAAAATTAAAGATCATTGTGAGGACTATGGAGGAGTAAAACTCTCTTAGCAACACCTGATAGCACAGGCTGAACATTGTTGAGAAGCATTGCTACTCCAAGAAAGTGAGCAAGCTCATAAACAGCTTGTATCAAAACCGCGTCATCGGTAAAAAGAATGGCAAGATGATTTCTTACTGCCAATACTACAATCATGCAGAGAATCCCAATGAGAAGTGACTGAAATACTGTGACATAGACACTATATTTGGTCGCCCTGGCATGTCCTAGCCCAAGTTCATTTGAGACCCGAACACTGGGAAAACAACAATATGTTAACACAAATGAAGTGCACATTTGTGATGCTTCAGGATTTCATTACCTTATGGCATCATTCATTCCGATAAAAAACATTGCTTGTCATTCATCAACAATTGAGCTGAAAGATGACAACAATTGACATAAATTTGTTAATGCCCGTATATATGTTTAATATTTTGCAAAAATTCCTAACTACTAATTAAATGGGAGAAAAAAGACACAAGACTCACCAAATAGAGAGGGATCCAACAGCAGTAACTGCATCTTTGAGATGTCTGGCGAGGAGAGTAATACTCATCATATACCAGGTTTCTACGGATAGCATAACAGCGGACTCAATTGACAGTTTAACAAAGGCCGACATGTCATAAAATGCAGACCAAGACCATCCCTTCCACCCATCCTTGCACCAAACAACTACGTCAGCAAATTGAGCTAGGGCGTTGTTCCAGCCTACAAGATTAAAGGATATAGCTGCCCCGGTGAAACCCCAATTGAATACATAAATGAAGAGCTAAAGGAGAAGAGCATGGAGTAGTAGAGCCACAAAACCAATCCAGGCCAGCACGCGAACTTAACTCTAGGCTTGAAGAAATTTTGAAGTGGGAATTTTGATAGACAGGGAATATAATTCGGGTATGGTTAACATTGTGAATTTTCCAGCAACCACAGCAATATCATGATCCTGTCCTAGGAACTTAAGCATAGGAGTCGCGAAGACATAGATTGGTAATAGAAGGAAGGTACTGAGCAGTAGAATTATCATTGAGCGCTGTGTGTAGGCTCCAAGCATGTGTACTTGTCCAGCACCAAATGCCTGCCCACATAGCGTCTCCAAAGCACTCCCCATGCCCACCTACACATACATCATAACAACGAATAAGGATTTTGTTCGCACACCCAATGTTACAACTTGTATCAAGATAACAAATTGACTTTAGGCCCCCAAATGTTATTGAGATAAGAAAAACTCACCATGAAACCGTAAGCGAAAGTAGCGATGACAGTTTGAGCAAGGGTAACAGCAGCGAGCTCTGTTGGTCCAAGATGAGCACAGAAAGCAACAGTAATAGCATAAAGTCCGTATTGACAGATGTTGGACCTCCAATATCCCATAGCTTCACTGTCTCTATCCAGAATACACCTCACAATTCATTCAAATTCATGCTAGAAATAGGCCGGTAGTCACCGTCATCGAGCAACGGTCATTCCATTACTCTTGACAAAATAGGAAAAATATTATGCGTTTTGATCTGACTTACTTATTATTGTCACTCGTATTTATCTAATTTCTTCAACTGACAGATGGAAAGGCACACCGAAATAATAAGCAAATGTGAACGAGATTAAGTCAAATAGTCAATGGCAAAAAATGTTTTACAAAATTGGAGAACAGAGCAGGAGTATTCGTTTTCCCCGAGACAGAACACTTCAAATTGGAAAAATTCTTGGCGGGTTAAGAAATCTTTCATTTTAGAAGCTTCTATAGTCATAAAAAATAAAATCAGGTTACCATAATTTAAGATAACGTGGTGTACACAATCAAATTATACGTGAATCCCGTAAAACGTAAATGCCTAGCTCCACAAATGATGGATCTGTGCATATGTTGTTAATTTATGGTTCTCACTCCCTACCCTCAAATAAACTTGTGCTATACACCGATCAGGTGCAGAGACACATAAATATTAGGAGGTTTATCCGAATTCCTTCGTGCATATGTAATAAATATCAAAAAAGTTTGTCCAAATACAAATAATGAATTTACAAATATGGTGTATGTAAGTCAGTCAATGTGGTGAAGGGTCAATTTTAAAATATAGTTTGTGGTCAAGCAATTTCTCTAATTCATTAGCTCTGTAATTTAATTGTTGACTCTATGGTAAACCTTATGAATATATATGTGTTTATTACTGGCAAGTAACCTACAAATTATTACTTGAAAATAAATTATACTTTCTAGACTTCTCTGCGGTTTGCTTTGACTGACTTCTTTTTATAGCATTTATTCAATAGATAGATGTAGACAGCCCCGGTCCACACAATAAAAGAACTTAATGCGATCGACGTGTAGTTGAACGAGAAATTGACTAATTTTTAAATAATATGAAAAAAATTATAGTTTATAGTATTTTATTTTTTATATAATTTTTAAAATATTTAAAGTATTAAGTCAATATAATTTAGTTAAATTTTAAAAATTAGTTAATTTAATGCTCGAAAAACCTAATATGATAGCTTAAAAGCAGCAGATGGAGTATAAAGCCAATGGGCAAAATGTCCAATCTTCCTTTTCTTTTTCCATACTTCTTTTGAGTAGAATAATCCCACATAGGATCCGAGACTAGAATTTTCAACTTCTTATATTAACTTTTTGGCGCAAATACGGCATCATTTGTTTATACTTAATAAATATCTTAATGTTAATTATTTAGCTCTTAATTATTAAATTATCTTATTTTTAAGATTTAAATATTAATTAATTAGATTTTAATTACTAAGTGTATTTATTTGTTTATTTTATAATCACTTAACGAGTCTGAATGATTAAGATTTATAACAAATTTAATATCATTAAAATGTCTAATTAAGAATTTATACAAAAATGATAGTTTACCGCAACTCTATCTACTTTTAACCACTATCCACAACTACCATTTTCAGTCATAACCATCACCACCATCAGTCAGCATCACCTACCATCCACAACCATCACTATCATCAATCACCAAAATCAATTGTCATTACGATTAGGCTAACAGTATTAGCCATCACTTACAATCATCATCACTAATCATTATTACATTTACTAATCACTATCAATAATTACTTTCATTAGTCAATATTATATATCGCTAATCATCATCATAATTCACCACCATTTTTAGCTATCAGTATAATTCCACTACTAATTATTAGCAGCTACCACCAATAACCACATTTAATCACTATTAACAACCACTATATCATAAGATACTACCTATAAACACCATCATCCGTCAACACCATCTCAAATCTACACATAATCACCATCACCAATTGCCATGTAATTTTTTTAAAAATTTATTGATATAATATTAGATCAATTTAGTATTTTATTTGAATTTTATATTTATTATACATTTTAAACAAAGACAAATTTTATGCATTAAATATTAAGAAAACAAACAATCTTAATTAATTAGTATCTAAATCTTAAGGCAACATCTTAATGTTTAGATTTTTATTCAATTTCAAACCTCAAAATTTTATTGTACATCTTAGTATTCAGATCTATCTTTAGATTCATACGTATTAATAATAATAAAAACAAATGAGGTCTTAGATGACTTATCCTTTTTGGGATAAGCTGACTATAAAAGTGTGATTCCAGCATACCAGACTACATCCTGCACTTGATCATTGTGGAAGGTAACAAAATATATATATATATATATATATATATATATATATATATATATATATATAGTATCGTCATTATATATTATTAAAAATAGAAAGCTTCAAACTTTAAAGTTTAATTTCAATTTTATTCATAAATTAAAAAAATTATTCATTTGATTTTTTTATAAAAGAATTGTAGATGAATTATCATAAATAATAAAGACAAAATTGAACATATTAATTTTCTGTATTTATTATGGACATTTACTCTTAGTTATTATAATAATAATCTATCTTTTCTTTATCCTAATTCATTATTTGTGCAATTTTTCAAGTTCAGTCATCATCACTTAGGGAGTCATTATTAATTGTCATTGTTTTTCACTACCGAATATGAATATGCGTGTAGAATACATAATGTAGTGCATATTATAATAATTATTCATAGCCAGAAAATTTATTCGCGCTTGGCGCATGATTAAAATTTCTAATTAAAGAATTAATCTTTGCTCTCCAATTAATGTCATGTTTTTCGTCTGTTTTTATATTTCATCTTAGTGTCCTGTATCTGCATTGAAGTCCGACTAATCAGTATTCACAACTCGTAGGGGCCTATTTAGGAGGAAGCGCTCCCTATTAATGATTTTTTCATAAGCAAGGCTCGAACCCGAGACCTCTGATTAAGAAATAAACAATCTCATTCACTGCACCACATCCTTTAATGGTGATGCAATGTAATACTCCACAATACTAGTTTGATATCTAACTGATACACAATTTGATTTTGATTGTAAATCTCAAAATAACTGTCATGACCCAAAATGGGCCATGAGTGACACCCACACTTATCCTCCTAGGTGGGAGAACCAACGATACAAACCGCAACTTACATTAACAATTCAACTTATAAAACACAACAATAATGCGGAAGCTCAAACCTTATTAAAGTATGAAATAACAAAAGCCACTAAAGTCTATTACGTAACGTTCCCCAAAATCTGAAAGTCATCACATCAAGGACGTCTAATCTCAAACTATCAAGTCTAAGAGTATCAAACACTAGAATAGATAAATAAAATAGTTTGTGTCCAAAAACTAAGGACATCATGTCAGGAATGAGAAAATCCAACACGAGCTGGAGGATAGCTCACCTTGGGATTTGATAGATCAGATACTGTCTAGAGCTGAGGGCGAATCGAAGTCGATGGTACACTTGCTGCACTCCACAAAATAAAACAAAGAAAAATATAAATAGGGATCAGTACAGGGGAACATGTACTGAGTAGGTATCATTGGCCGACTCGAAATAGAAATGAATATGCATAAAATAATAATAGGAAATTAACTATAACACTTAACATGTGGCAAACAATAAGATCAAGATCAAGTGGCAACACAACGAAACAAGTACGTAATCAATCAACAATATCAAGAGTATACAAGAGTGTTGACACTCAATTTTGGCTCTATGTGTTCAAAATTAATGTTTTCAGACTTCTTGATCGTTAAAAAACACACAATATATATTTTTTACACATTTTTTAGTTTAATTTTTTTTTATTAATAATTATCCTTATTTTAGAATTTTCATGAATTTATTCTCATTTTTTCCCTTTTAATAATTTATAGATAAGCATTCTTAGTTTCGTAAATAATAAGATTCTTATCAATTTATTGTCATTGTAAATTTTAATAGTCACACTATTTTTACAGACATCTTCAAACGTACAAAATATAGCACTATAATTTATTCTTACAACACAATATATCTTCCAAAATATCGATTATATTTTTTATTTTTTGTGTTATATATCGATACATATATTATTTTTTATAATGATTCGTTAAGTCATTTTGAGAATGATTTCTCACTCATATTCAATCACCTCCTCTAAGGCAAGATGCAAATTGGAACCTTCTTGGTTCCAATTTCCTTGCTTGTGTTCCTTCAGCCGTGACAATGGCATCCAATTTACCTCGTTGAGATACCAATTGAACTAAACCTATACCACAAGCGATAGACCGCACAAATAAGAGAGAAGGAATGGAACTACTTCCTAAAATGCTTCATAGCTTCCTGAAGATTAGATGTGGACGTAAATACACCAACCCGTAGGAGTCTATTCCACACCTGTTCTTGTACTGAGAGATCGGTAACCTACGCTCTGATATCAAATTGTCACGATCCCACCCACCGAGCTATGTGGTCGCCCACTATACATCCTAAGTAGGAGAACCCTTATATAAGAACAGTTGCAGAATTTAAAACAAACTTGAACAATTAACCAAAATTCCTAAAGAAAACTATATTAAAGATCAGTTTATTCAATTATACAAAATCCCCCAAGGATACTAGTCTAAACAGGTACAATAGCTACTAAGAGTAGAAATAAATAAAAGACCAATGACCCAGCTTCCACCAAGATAAGAAAAAAATAGAAGCTGTTGGAGGATCGCCTTCGTCTTCACCTACGAAACATAACTGACCCTGCAACCAGACTATGCCAAGTGGCATAGAAAGAGTAGTATCAGTACAAACAATACGTACTGGTAGACATCCTCGTTCAAACTGATACCCACCACAAAATATATGAATAGAAAATAAGGAGTGCACTTATTGGGCTAGGGTTCCTGAATTTAGTAACCCTAGCCCAATTAGTGCACTCCTTATTTTCACCCTTAGGGTATTCACCGCCCTAGACAACACGGTTTCTTTACCACCCTGATCACAATTTAAACTTGTGGGTTATGGGCCCACCTTACTATCATTCCATCACCCTAATAGTCCCGATATAACAACCTTACCCATTCAATGAGTTCGCCCAACCCTCACTAGTTGGTCTAATTATCTCTGTCATAAAGCGTATCCATCTCACAACCACGCTCCCCTACTCACTTGATTTCATGATAGCCGCAATCCCTACCTCAGTTAGTCAGGGAGATAACAATGGTAACACTCTCTGGCAACTAGAAACCTCAACTTCTAAGTTAATAAATACTGAGTACGATTATACCATATAGATCACATCTAGGCCTAACAGGGCCCATCCTCTTACCCACCAATAAGTGTATTGATAATCATAACCCTCTATATCTAGCACACCTCAATTCAAGAGTTCATTTATAATTCTCAGTCCATGGCTCATCTACCGCTAACCTTATTATTACAAAAAAATACACCTATCATCAGATCTTTTCAGGGGACCATCCACACACACATACTTGGCCCTCTAGGAGACTCAATTTAGTCATATTTATGTCGGAATGTGACACCCGATTCATATATGTGTCAGAATGTGACACTCGATCCAATCATACCACATTCACAATTACATTCAGTAATCATATCATTTATATCACCAAGAGCAGATTTATTGCAAAAATAGTCCAACAATAGCTCATTATATACTAACCTATCACATTTATCTGTACACGTTTAGGCATATCATAAGCAACTTAATTACACATTTAAGATAATTTGGAGAACAATCAACATCCACACTACCAAACCTTACGGTTTAACCTCAAAATCTGCTAGTTTTACTTTTCCATACAAGATTCTATGCCCGATATGAATTAACCAGCTGCACACAAACATCACAATAAATAGCTTCTCAATTCACTACAGCACCTTTCTACCTAGGGCACATTCAAATTTTATCCTATCACAACCGGATCTCTGCCCGTAACCCATGATCCCACAACTTAGTATCTGAATCCTCATTAATTTTCCTTCTATATTGCTCCTTATTTGCAAAAAATAGGGATGTAACACTTATTATAGTCACGCATCTGAGCTTACTATATAATAAAATTCTATTTTTGTAGTATATATACAGACACATATATTTTAAAATTATTTTAATAATTATTTATTCATTATTAATATTTACCAAGTGTTTGTATAGGTATTCAGAGATATTTTCCGAAAATGATATTCAAAATTATTTTTCTTTTCATATGGTAAAAGAGTTTTTTATTCATATTAATAAAGAACAATCCTTTTAATATTGCATAAATGCTATTTTTTATATATTCTTTCTCATATTTTCATACACATAGTTGACAATAATATACATTATTTACTTGATACATACTCTTTTATACATATATTTTTATACGATTTTAGTACATATTTCTTTATATATTTGTGTTATACTTGCAATATAATAATTTTATCCCCTCCCTCTTTGATAAATTAAGTCTAGACGAGTATCACATTTTGTGGATTTTGAAAGGTGCCTAACACCTTCTCTTTAGAATAATGTAAACCCTTACCTAGAATCTAAACTGGTTTTTCGCAGATTAAAATGTGAGTCATACATGTCATGCATCAAATAGGTTTTCTTATTTTCCTTAATAAATTAGATGGCGACTCTATATAACAATTAATCTTTTTAGAGTCTATAAGTTGTGCTTTATCCAACTTCGGTAAAAATAGGGCATAACAGTTTGGCGACTCTACTGGGAATAATCCAGGTTTTAATCATGATAGACTCAATTTTTCAATTGAGGGAGGTATTGTTGTTCATATTTTTTACATGTCAATATTTTTTTTCTCTCTTTGATTCTTTTCGCACCCTGTGAATTGTGTATTTTGTACATAAATTCTTTACATTATTATCAATCTTTTAATTCAATATTTAATTATAAATAGTAGTTGTATATTTATAGACAATCTATTTATTTATCACTTTATTTCTATCGAGTCGTAATTGTACACTATCCCTACACTGAACATGCGATGAAGTGTCTTGCATTTCTCCGGAATCTTTTCAAAACTCCTTAATTTCATAGTCGGCGTGTTTAGATTACTATGCATCTTCTCGCAGTTATTTGAATATTTTTTATCGAGACTTGAGCCAGATGAATTTCTATTTTTTATTTGTTATATTTTGTTTGATACATTTTTTTGCATATTCTATATTTTATATTACGTTTACTGTACATTTTTTAGTTGCACATATAGAAATTACACATCATTTTCAGCCTCGTCCACATTATTCAACAATTTTGGTTGACTTATGTTGAGCTTGGAATTTTTTTTAATACTTCACATTCATTTCAGTCTCTACGACTGTCTTTTTGAGTCATATCATTTTATTTTATTTTTACATCTATTTTAATCTTTAAAATCATTCTTTTTGAACTTTACCATCTAGTTCAAAAAATTATTAAAATTGTCTTGTACATTCTTTACATTCTAGAAATATATTGGTTCAAAGCTGAACTCTAACTCATAGCCTCACCTCTTTTAAACACAATCATTAATCCATAGTAATCATACAAAAGACGCATAGGTATGTTTATGTTTGAACTGCGTTTTGACATGATTCTTGTCCTGACAAGATACATAGGCAACTCTACATAAGGTTCAGTCTTTCATTGTTTCAAAATAACTTCTTCAGAATATAAAAACTAGGAATTTTTTTTTGAAACAGTTTAAATACGCTCTCCAAAGATCTGCTAAGAGCGGATATCAACAATTTTCTCAATCCAAATTTGTCATGACCCGATTTCTTAGGTCATGATGACACCTACCATAACCCACCAGTAGGTAAGCCAATCCGTCAACCCAGAATTTCAAGTAATGGGTTTGAGGGTAGAAACTAAATAAGAGTGGAGAATTATAAAGATAAGTAGAAAGAATAAACGGAAGTAAACTAAAACATGATATTAACAACTAAAGATCCCTCCCAGAACCTGAAAGTCACAAGTATAGAGCTTCTACAGAATAAAAGACGAGTATAAGTCCCGAAAGTGGACCAGACATATATATACAACACCTGGCTAGTCTCAAAAGGCAAAAGATGGGCCATCCATTCTGAAGGAGAAAGAAGTGATCCAGAAATGCCAAGTGCTCACCCTAGTCTCCGAATCTGACTGCAATAAGCTCGATCTATTCGTGATAGTAGCTGGTGCTCGATCCTGCATCACGAAAGTAGATGCAGAGTATAGTATGAGTACCAGAACAACAGGTACCCAGTAGGCATCATAGGCCGACTAAGCAGAAAAGGTAGAAATAATATAAAAAAGAGAAATAAGCCTAAATATGAATCAACATAAGCATCAAAGGTGAAAAGAGTACTATCTACGAAAGCTACAGCTAACTATACCAACTGGGGCCCCATAAGCCCAGCAGGGACACTCGTACGCAATTTAAATAAAAACTCGAACGAACCCCCATAAGCTCGCCGAGTACACAGAATAGCTACAACTACTAAGGCTGGGAACCAAGAATTTGCGATGTCAGGAATCGAATAACTGCATCATTTCCAAACCCAAAATCTCAGAGAGTCAACGAATAAGGGGTGCCTTAGGGGTCAAGACCAGAACTGGGACCCAGATGCTCATCTGAATATCTAACATGGCCAAGGCTGGGACTGAGTACCCGAATACTTGCCATAATACATCAGTACGATCGAAGCTGGGACAGGGTATTCGTATGCTCATCGTAATACATCAGTGCGGTCGAGGCCTGGACTGGTACCCAAATGCTTGCCGTAACACATCGATATAATCAAGGCTGGGAATGGATATCTGGATGCTCGTCATACTAGCAAGTCGGCGGAAGCCGAGGCTGGGTACCCGAATGCTCCCTGATAATTAGGAACGGAGGCCGAGACTGGGTACCCGGATACTTAGTGATATTTTATTCTATGGTGCCGAATATTCTCCTTTCCAACTAAAAAATAACAGTATTGAGGATCTACTTCCCAATGAGTCAACCGATATGCCGTCAAAACTGGAACTGGAGCCAAAGTCAATGATCATGAAATCTAGTATTGACGACGCATCACGAAAGTCATGATCATATCGAGTTATGTATTAGGGTAATTTTAAGAGCAAGGGTAATACCTAGCTATGGCCAAACTACCAGGCAGTAGCCCGCTACACCATTCTACAAGGATCTAAGTCCATCGGAGCAACGCCGGGGCATCTAAAGCAAGTTTACATCCTATACTAAGTACAACATACTCCACAGTATCAACAACATACTCATTCAACTCTCCTTATAATACTAACAAATACCGACAAGATACACATGTTTTTAAATATCCGAAAAACTCGATAACAAGCCTAAAGCATGATTTCTAACATCTAAGATATACAATTAAACTTTACAACCTATACTAAGGACAACATAATCCATAGTATAAACAACATGCTCATACAACTCTCCTTATAATACTAACAAATATCGACAAGATACACATGCTTCTAAATATCCAAAAAAATGATAACAATCCTAAAGCATGATTTCTTTTACTTGAGATATACACTTAAACTTTACAACCTATACTAAGGCCAACATACTCCATAGTATCAACAACATGCTCATACAACTCTTCTTATAATACTAACAAATAACGACAAGATACACATGCTTTTAAATATCTAAAAAACTCGATAACAAGCCTAAAGCATGATTTCTAACACCTGAGATATACAATTAAACTACCCAACCAAAATTCCAACTATTTCAACATGCTTTCACACATTCCAGCTCAATCTAAAGAAAGATAAACCGTAGCCTACCTATAGGCTAAACACACGAGCTCTAAATCACTATGCTAGACTTTTCCCCTTCCGAACATCCTCGGAACGCTGCCACACTATCAAAAATAGAACCACGACGTTGATACAGTTGTTTAGACACTAATTTCATAATATTTGAAGATAGACCAATTTTGGGGTCTAAAATGAGAAATATGGGACCTACATATGAAATTTTCAATTTGACCCCCAAAACAAGTTCTAAATGCCACCCAAGTTCAAAAATCAGATTTATAACACAATTCAGGGTGGAAAAATAACGCAAGACGATCAAACAACCAATTTCCACATTTTCAAACTAAGAAAACAAACAAGGCAGCCTCTTTACACATTTATTTCTAAAAAAAACTCTTTCAATCAAAACAAATTACATCATGACGTTTCTTGCGAAAAACCCCACAATATACAGTCAAGAATCACTCAAAATGGAGTTATATTGACCAAGATACTCTCTTCCAAAATTCAACAAAATTTCATTCCGAAAAATACTAAATCAGTAACTAAAATGCATTTTTACCTCAAACAAAGCTCCCCCTCATGTTTCTGAGATCTCCACGAGATTCCTCACAAAATTCTCTTAAATTTAGACCCTTGACTCACTAAACTCGGATTTATATAGGTCAAGAAATAACTTCTCAAAGTTTTTTAAAAAATTATTCCGAAAATGGACACTGTTGCAAATAAGATCATAATTTTTACTGAATAGAATGCTCCAAATAAGTTTCTGATCTCTCCAATGCATTCTCCTCAAAGAATATCATAAATTTGCCTTTTGAATCACCCAATTTGGAGCTCTAGAACTCAAGTTATGGGGTTTTAAAGTTGGAGAAAAACCCAAATTCGACGGGGTGCTCGGTATTCGTTCGAAATCCGATAAAAATAAATCAGATATGCTACCACACTAAATTTGATATTTCGGACTCAATGGCGCATTCATAATTCCCATACGAGATCATTTTAATAAAAAATGGGTTCCACATTCAAGTGTCATTTTAAGCTATATTCCACAATGGAGCCTCAATATTAGACCGGAAGCCTCAGAAAGCGAATGAAGGGTCGCTCTTGACCAAAATCAACATTCTAGAACTAACCACCCTGTCAGAATTTTTATCCAAGTGCATTTTCTAAAAATATTGACTAAAGTCAACCATAGGCTAACTTTCAAAGTCAAAAGCGCCAAATGGCCCCAAATTCGTATTGATTGCCTCGATAGTCATGCCAACAATGCTATTAGCCTAATTTGGCCATTTTTGGAGCTGATGGAATAATCAAAATTCAAATTCGAGGTCTCCTTGACCCAAAATTCAAAAAGTCGCAACTAAACCAACTCAGGCTTTCAAAATACCAAAATGAGCTCGGGACCTCTAAAAATTCAACCAACATTTTTTCTAGGCCAAAAATTATCTTCCGAACCCAACGGAGTCGTTGGAACTCCAAAAGTTGACCAAAGTCAAACCTTGACTTAAAATTCCTCAATTTGTCAACTCAAGACCTCAAAACTTCGTTACAACTCCAAAACTGATTTTGTAAAGTCTCATAAGCCAATTTCGATATTTCGAAGCTACTGGAATCGACAGAATTCTATGCCGAAACCTATAGCTCCGATTGACTCCAAATACCACTTTTTAATACGTAAAACTTATGAAAACTCAAAATTTCCAAAGACTTAACTTTTTATAGTATTTTCTAAAAATCAACATCCAGTACCAATCCGAAATGACTCGGGGCATTTAAATGGAGGGGTAAATGGTCATTTTACATGAATTCCAAAAATGACCTTGAGAGTCATTACAAAATCTCCCTAATATTAGTGTCAATATTGACCTTACATTCAAGCATAGTACAAAAGTTTTTTTTCTCGAGCATTGTAAGTTATGAAATATGGAGTTTCAACCTTCACTTTCAAAATGAAGAGTTCAACACTCCCTTAATCATTCAATCCTTTTGACAACGGCAAAGGAGGAACAACATCATCCTTGAAATTCATGGGAGAATTGCATTAACATTCGATTCCAAATTGGATACATCACTTGGCCACATGGCCAAACCCTAATCCCTATGAGTCTTATGATATGAGAGCAACTCTAATACTTTGTTATTTTATTTTTGCAGGTTAAATGATCCTTTAACTTCACATGAGATAATATCGGATCTTGAACTTTTTGAGGCATCAATATATAGTGGGGAAGACAAATTAAGGGTGTTTTTTGTCAAACGTTCACAGTTTTTATATATATAATTTTTTATGGCTTCCCTATTTTTACTCATTTTTCATATTTCTATAGGAGAACCAACCCCACCCACAAGTAGGGATGGTCACAATAATTCACAATCATAAAGGCATCTCAGAAACAACACCAATAAATTGATGCCTCATAAGCTATTGGGAGATCATAACAATAATCATCCACAAACAATCGGGAGACACACTCTTATCAAGGATGTCGCCAACAGTCAGCATACGAGGTAGTGGTTCGAGTTTGTCTTCTTTTGCAGTAATTTTGTACATATTTTTATATTTGGTAAATATATTAATTTTTTGTCTTACATTATTTCTAGAGGTGAATTTATTTATTTATTTTCTATTTTCTTCTTTCTGCATATACATTTGTTACCGTATTTTAATGACTATAGGTAGGTAACCCTTTTTGGGTTCAGTATTCCTTATTAAAAAGAAAGAAAGAAAAGAGTTTGTACATACATTTAGTTTGTATCTTCACGAACTAAGCAAATCTAATTCTCACTTCGATGAGATACGTAGAAAATCCTTCTTGGGTTTAGTACTCTTTACAAATAAAAAAATATTTGCTTGATTCACATCTTGTACTATAGTTGATTGAACTATGCAGACCTGATTCTTGTTTTTCACAAGATATGTAGGCAACCCTCATTTGGGTTCGGTCCCATTTTATTCAAAAAAAACACAAAATAAATCAAAGTTTGAACTTAATTGGCATCAACTTCATGGTAAACCATAGATTCTTTTGGTACCTCTTAATTGCACCTTAGTGACACTTGAGAAAATTCTCTTGCATACATCTAATACAAGAACAAAATCAATGTAACGATCTTCTCCCATCGTTAGGGATAGGCCAATGGGGAAGGATTTCGGTCCAAAAAATATCGAATAGTAACTTTGGCAAATTTAGGCCTAAGCCAGACTTGGATAGATTCTAATTCAGGTGAAATGTAGGGTGATCACGCAAATAATAGAAAGTAAAATTTATAATTTGATTGGATATGCTGATAGCCAAGGCGATATAGAGCATTTACGACTTCGTGGAATCGCATTCGAGCGAGTAAAACTCTCAAAATCAAAGTTTGCATGGGGAGTATATCTTAATACGTCCTTGAAGGGGGGTGTTGTGAAAGAGGAGCTTGGATCATAAACTTCGAGCTCTCTGTTTCCACCTATTCCGCTAGGGTAGGATCT
This sequence comes from Solanum dulcamara, assembly GCF_947179165.1. NCBI lineage: Eukaryota > Viridiplantae > Streptophyta > Magnoliopsida > Solanales > Solanaceae > Solanum > Solanum dulcamara. The sequence goes on along the minus strand of NC_077243.1, from coordinate 18,198,084 downwards.
GTCTCGCCAAAGAGGGGGCGATGAAGGGCAGCACCTGCTAGAGCAACAGTTTCTATTAAGGAGGAATTAGCAGGTGAGGCCCCTCCAGCTCCCCAGAATGATTTTGAGGGAGAGGTAGAAGCTGGAGAGGAACAGGAGCGGGCAGAACAAAAGGAGGGTGGCCAGGATGAGGTCGCTGGTATTCCCCCTCTGAATCCACTTTTGGCCCAGCAGATCATGGCATTCTTGAGTGGGCTAGCTGGCACTAGCGTCATCCCCACTATCCCCGCAGCACCAGCTCTTGTTAACCGTCTAGTTGCTGTTGCAGTTCTGCCAATTGATGTAGTGTTGGCCACAAATGCATTCTTCAGTCCCCTAATGGGTCCGGTGATGACTGGTACTGAGCATGACATGCTCACTAGTTCCTCAAGCTCAAACATCTAATTTTCCACAGCACTAAAAATAAGGATACTTACGAGTTTATTCTGAATTGCTATAAAAGGCTACACAAGCTGCGCATAGTATATTAGCACGGAGTAAAGTTTGTGACTTTCTAGTTGCAAGGAGAGGCCAAGCAGTGGTGGAGGGACTATGTGGAGTGGCATTTGCCTATGTTTCCCCCACTCACTTGGGCTTAGTTCCATGCTCTATTTTTAGAGAAGTGTGTGCCCCGCACTTTAAAGGACAGGAAGAAGGACGAGTTTATGGCCCTTGAGCAAGGAGGATTATCAGAGGAAGCTTATGAAGCCAAATTTTATGCCCTGTCCAGGTGTGCTACTCAGCTGGTTACTATTGAGAAGGAGAGGATCATGTTATTTATGAAGGGATTGGACCGTGAGTTGCAGATACTTTCTGTTTATATGACTTCATTTGGTAGGAGTTTCATCGAATTCACCAACTTTGTTAAGAAAGTTGAAGGTGTGGCGAAGGATAGGAAACCCAAGTCTTTGGCTAAAAGGCCCAAGAATACAGGTAACTTCCATGGTCCTATTCCAAAGGGTCAGGTAGGTCGGTGATTGCTGCTTGGACAATTTAGTCAGCACTGCCCGCTTCCACTTACATTTTTTCAGGTACTCCACAGCAATATTAGGCATGTAAGGGTCAGGGAGCATCACTCCCAGGTAGACACCCATCTTTTAATCGTGGCTATTTTAACTGTGGAGAGCCGGGCCATATACAGAGAAAGTGCTCTCACCTCGCGGGACAGTTTTAGTACTACAGCAGGCCTGACTAATAGTCCCATCAACTGGAGGGAATAGTAGCAGAGGACGTCCATAAAGCAGGCAAGGAGAAAATCTGAGAGGCCATGAGGGCCGGTGCGGTAGTAGTGTGGGTCAAGGAGCAGTCAAGCCAGGCAAGGAGGTAGCCCATCAGGATGACCAAGCTCAATTTAATGCATTCCCAAGCAAAATTGAGGCAGAGGCATCTGACGCAGTTATTACACATACTATTCTTATCTATGACCAAATGAGTACTATTATTTTAATCCGAGTTCTACTTATTCCTATGTGCCTGTGAGGTATGCCTTGGGTTTTGATGCATTATGTGATATGTTGGATGTCCCTATTCATGTTTTTGCCCCTGTTGGAGAGTCAGTCATAGTCACCCATGTGTATCATTCATGTTTTGTGGTGTTTATGAGATACCAGACTCGGGTGGACTTAGAGATCCTAGACATGACAGATTTTGATGTGATTTTAGACATGACTTGGTTGTCCTCCTACTTTGTTGTACTTAATTGCAATGCAAAGACTATGGTTCTAGAGATACCAGAAAGGGAAAGGTTAGAGTGGGAAAGGGTGTATAATCCTAAGCTATTCAATGTCATATACTTTCTCCAGGCTAGAAAAATGGTGGGGAAGGATTTCTTGGCCTATTTGGCCCATATCTGAAATGTGGAAGTAGAGTCTCCTTCTATTGAGTCTATTACAGTAGTGTGTGAATTTCTGGAGGTCTTTCCTTTAGAGTTTCCTGGTATGCCTCTTAACCGAGACATAGATTTCTACATTGATTTAGAGTTGGGTACTCGCTCAATTTCCATTTTTCCGTACCGTATGTCTGCGGCGAAGTTAAGAGAATTTAAGGCTCAGATTCACGAGCTTCTTGATAAGGGGCTCATTCGTCCTAGTTCTTCCCCTTGGGGTACTCCGATGTTGTTCGTCAAGAAAAAAAATGGTAGTATGAAAATGTGTATTGACTGCCGACAGCTGAGTAAGGCCACCATCCGAAATAAATACCATTTAGCTCATATTGATGTACCCAAAATATTTTATAGGATCAGGTATGGGCATTATGAATTTTTAGTGATGTCCTTTGGGTTAACCAATGCACCTGCAGATTTCATGAGTTTGACAAATAGTGAACAGGAACATGTAGATCATCTTCGAATTGTGTTGGGAGTTTTGGGCAAACAAAGGTTTTATGCAAAATTATCTAAGTATGAATTTTGGCTGCCTTCAATTGCCTTTTTAGGCGATGTTGTTTCAAAAGAAGAGGTGATGGTGGACCCAAAAAAGATTGAGGCAGTTAAGAATTAGGCTAGGCCTAGTTCTGTAACAGAGGTTAGAAGTTTTGTGGGACTAGACAGTTATTATCGCCGGTTCATGAGAAACTTTGCCTCTATTGCTACTCACTTGACCAGATTGACTAAAAAGAAAGTGTCATTTGACTGGACTGACCAGTGTGAAGAGAGCTTCCAAAAGCTGAAAACTCTCATGACCACAACACCAATTTTGACCCTGTCGGTCAAAGGTAAAAATTTCATTATTTATTTTGATGTTTCACATTCCAATTTGGGTGTTGTGTTGATGTAGGATAAAAATATTGTGGAATATACTTCACGATAATTGAAAGTGCATAAGAATAACTACCCGACTAATGACTTAGAGTTGGCAGCGGTAGTGTTTGCACTTAAAATATGGAGACATTATCTATACGATGTCAAGTGTAAGGTTTTTACTAATCACCGCAGCTTACAACATGTGTTCACCTGAAGGACTTGAATTTGAGACAGTGAAGGTCGATGGAGTTGCTTAAGGACTATGATGTCACGATCCAGTACCATCTAGGCAATGCTAATGTGGTAGCAGATGCATTGAGCCAAAAGCCGGTGAGCATGGGCAGTTTAGCTTGTTTGGGGGGCCTTAAGCGGCCCCTGGCTAGAGAAATTCAGGCCTTTGAGGCCCGATTCATGAAGTTAGGCATCTCAGAGAAAGGTGGGGTATTGACAAGAGTTGATCTAAGGCCAACTTTCATAGAAGAGATCAAAACTAAGCAGTTTGAGGATGTATACTTAAATGAAATTAGAGGAAAGGTGTTGATGGGGAAGGCTCCATACTCAACACTAAATGCAGGAGGGGTACTCCATTTTAGGAAAAAGATTTGTGTTTCCCTGGTAGATGGACTAATTCAAAAGATTCTATTTGAGTCTCATGGTTTCCGATACTCTATTCACCCTGGAGTGACTAAAATGTATCAGGACTTGAAACGATTAAATTGGTGGTCGGGTATAAAGAAAGACATATCTGAATATGTAGCAAACTGTCAGAACTGCCAAAAGGTAAAGTATGAGCATCAAAGACATGCAGGTTTGTTGCAAAGAATGCCTAATCCTGAATGGAAGTGGGAGAGAATAGCTATGGATTTCGTGATGGGACTTCCAAGACTTTAGGAAATCATGACTTTATTTGGGTGGTGGTTGACAGGTTAACGAAGTCAGCACACTTTATTCCGATTAGAGTGGATTATAATGCAAAATAATTGGCCAGAATTTATGTATAGGAGATAGTAAGGCTGCACGGGATGCCCCTTTCTATCATTTTAGACCGTGGTACGCAATTTACTTCCAAATTTTGGGGTAAGTTACATGAAGAGTTGGGTACTCAACTCACTTTTAACACATCCTTCCATCCACAAATAGATGGGCAGTTAGAAAGGACTATCCAAGTGCTGGAAGATATCCAGAATTTATGTAAAGGAGATAGTAAGGCTGCACGGGATGCCCCTTTCTATCATTTTAGACCATGGTACGCAATTTACTTCCAAATTTTGGGGTAAGTTACATGAAGAGTTGGGTACTCAACTCACTTTCAACACATCCTTCCATCCACAAACAGACGGGCAGTTAGAAAGGACTATCCAAGTGCTGGAAGATATGTTGAGGACATGTGTGATAGATTATAGGGGACATTGGGAAAGGTTTTTGCCCTTGTGTGAGTTCTCCTACAACAATAGCTATCATTCCAATATTAATATGGCACCATTTGAAGCCCTATATGGGAGGGGATGCAGGTCTCCCATAGGATGGTTTGAAACTGGGAAGTGGAGCCATTGGGGGTTGACTTAGTAAGGGATGTTTGAGACAAGGTAAGAAACATCCAAGCCAAGCTTCTAGCGGCTTAAAGTCGTCAGAAGGAGTATGCTGACCGAAATATAAGGGATATGACATTCGAGGCTGGTGAACAAACACTTCTAAAAGTGTCACCCATTAAAGGGGTGATGAGATTTGGCAAAAAGGGTAAACTCAGTCCTCGTTACATTTGCTCTTTTAAAATTCTTCATTGTGTAGGGCCGGTGGCATATAGGTTAGCCTTACCGCCTAGCTTGTCTGGAATACACTATGTGTTCCATGTGTCTATGCTAACAAAGTACTATAGGGATGGGGACTACATCATTAAATGAGACTCGGTGTTATTAGACAAGGAACTTCAGAATGAAGAAGAGTCAGTTGCAATTCTTGATTGTGAAATTCAAAAATTGAGGACTAAGGAGATCAATATGGTTAAAGTGCAATGGAAATATCATTCGGTAGAGGAAGTTACTTGGAATACTGAGAAAGACATGCGAGACAAGTATCCTCAACTATTTGACAAAACAGGTACTACTCTATAATTTTTTTAGCCAGTTTTTCCTAGTTAGTCACTCGGGGATAAGTGGTGGATAAATTGGTATCTATTATAACAACCTTCTCCCATCGTTAGGGATAGGACAATGGAGAAGGATTGTAGTCCAGAAAACGTCGGGTAGTAAGTTCAGCGAATTTGAGCTTAGGCTAAACTTGGACAGATTCTGAGTCAGGTGAATACTAGGGTGATCACGTGAATAATGGGAAGCCAAATTTGTAATTTGATTGGACAAGTTGATAGCCAAGGCAATACGGAGCATTTACGGTTTTGCGGAATCGCATTCGGATGAGTAAAACTCTCAGAATCGAAGTTTGCGTGGGGAGTATATTTTAATACGTCCTTGAAAGGGGTGTGTTGTGAAAGGGGAGCTTGGAGCACAAACTCCGATATCTCTGTTTCCGCCTATCCCGCCAGGGCGGGATAATAATAATAATAATAATAATAATAATAATAATAATAATTACTAAAATAAAATTTGTCTTATAAACATGGGAGGCTTTGAAAATTTACGGTAATTTCTTCATCAGTCATATCAAATTGTAATATATTTAATAATATAAAAATCACAAAATAACATTCTAAGCCGTGAACAGTGGCAAAAACACAATATAACATCAACAACAAAAAAATAGTGTAAAAAATGAAATAGTGTTTACAGGTGGTTTCCACCAAAATCTGTACTTTTCATTATCAAAATATTTAGCAAAAAAAAACATAAATACCTATTACATAATGAAATAAAGAATAATAGTAAAGCAACCACTATAATCATGACAAAGTAAAAGTAAAGCATATTTTTATGAAATAACAATAATATATAAAAAAGGAATAAATGGTGGACAGAGTTGAGTTACGGTCGGAATCTTACCAGATTTTTCATTGTGATAGCCAATTGTTGTTTACCGGAGATTGAGCAACCCCGAAGGTTATATATTTAACACTATTAGACTTTATATTTTAACTTGCAAAATATAAAGTCTAATGTAAACTTAAACTAAAATTTCCGGCTTTTAAAATGGGAAGACTTCAAAAACCAATGGAAAGATTTTTTCATTGGCCATAATCAACTTGTAGTATATAATATTTAAACTTGAAGTAAGATTTCATATTACCATTTAAGGCTATCAAAACAGTAAATCCGGTCAACCAAGTACCTTATGTTGTACCTAAATTTTAAAAATTCAAACGGCAAAACTGGACTTTATGTCATTCATGAAAGTTGTAGATATATGTCTTAAACTTGAAAACAAACATGAATCACCACAAAATACTTTTTGTACAAAAATATATGATCAAAACACTAAGAGTTGTATATGTGTTTTAGCTTTCCAAAACATATTTATTTACTTAAAACAAAGTTCTATACAATGTGATATGCCAAAATTACTAACAGCTACGCAGTTTCAAAACCGAATTCGATTTACTTACCACAATGGAGGGGATGCTTTGTTCTAGCTGAAAGGACCAGCTTCCTTGTAGACTTTGTAAGGGAGAAAAAGAGAAGAGAAGGGAGAGAGTGGTGTGTTTGTGAGAGAGAAAAAGAGAAGAGAATGACGAGGACCGGGATTAAGGGGTTTGTTTAATATAGTATATTGTTGTTCTAGGGGAATGGGGCGGTGGAGTATATTATGGGTATATTGAAAATTGTAATGGGCATGAGAATAGAATATTAGGCATTGTTTTGCTGGTATGGAAAAAAGGAATTGTTTATGTATTTGTAATGACTCATTAGGTCATTTCGAGAACAAGTCCTCCTTTCATAAAAGACCCTTTTCATAAATTTTAAACTAAGAATTTTGGACTATTCGATAACTACAGTAATTTAGTTAGAGGGTAATTTTAGATAATTAATTAAATTGGTGGCTAAATTGATAATTTATTTAATACTCTATACCACTTATATCATATTTATCAAAATAAAGTAAAATAGGGTTGGATATTTCTTAACCACCACACTTCCGCTTGCGGCACAAACTGTCGAACGGCAGCACCCAAAACAACTTCAGGTAAAATCAAATATGTTGTTCTCTTAATATTTAAGATTTTGATTCTTAATTTTCCCCAACATTTTTGCTACTGAAGATATCTATATTGTTTTAAAAGAAAAGAATAAGAAGTGTTAATGTTGTGGTGCTTGTAGAATATTGTAGAAGGTGATATAAGAATAATTTTTTATATATTATAATGTTTTTTAGTGATTACAAACTTTTGGACACTAATTATGGTGGGGGAATGATGGACTATGCACCTAGTTTCGACTAGTGGCTTCAATTTTGGTTATTCTTATTTCGTTATCAAAATATAAATTAAGTTTTTATATATTGAGATAGATAATTAAATATTCGGTCTGTTATATTATATGAACACCATTAGGTTTATGATATTTGGAGAATTTGAGACTGTCACGACCCAAGCCTAGGGCCTAGACGTGACATGACGAATGAGGAATCCGAAAGTACCTCAAACAAGCCTCTTAGCATTCTTTTAGCCTTTCATAGGTAATGACGATAAATGAAGAAGCAGAAATCATAATAGTAAATATTCAACTTACATATGCCCAACAATACCTCTAACTATTAGATTTAACGGGGCTAAGACAAATCCCTAGTTCACCCTTAATCATAATAGAAGAAATACCATAGTAAAATATCTCAACATATCATAAGCTAGAAATATAAAGGAGTATTGTTCCCAGAATATAGGAACTCACCAAAAGTAGTCTTCAAATGAAGTCTCAACTAGCCACGTGGAGGAAAATGAGGAGGAGCACCGATCCCTACATGGTGATATCATGTAGGCAAAAGAGTGTGCGTTAGTACTTTGAATGTACTAAGTATGTAAGGATGCATGAACATAGAGGAAACATTATAACATTTATGTAATATGGAACATAATATAATACATGCATAATAAATCATATGGATATCCTTTAAAATATTCATTTTGTGGGAAAATAACCATAACCGACATTTAAGACCATGCGAGCTATTATATGGAATCCAACATAACTCCCTACGTTGGCCGGGGAGACTACTTGCCGGGTAGAACTCCGTCAACTTCATTCATTTCTTTAACTTTAACTTTAAGGGCTATTTATGGATCCATTAGCCTAAGACTACAAGGGCTCCTATGTTGGCACATAGTTAATGAGATAAGGGGTTGCTACTAGGATTCCCTTACCGAATCCCACCTCAATGACCCATTCGGTGCTAAGTCAATCCCACGGAATAGTTTAATACTTCAAAATAATCATAACATATATCTTGAGAATTCAAAATATCATATTCGGTAGAATAGCTCATTAAAACATTTGGTAATTCAAATATGCAAGATATTTCCTTATTGCATAAAGAATCCATCATTCATATCATTTCATCATTCTTTTATTTCATAAGACTCCCTTTTGATCATAGATATTGCTTTTATAAACATTCATTTGGAGTCAAAGCTTTCAAGTCAAACTTTATTAAAAACATAGTAAAACTAGGTGGGTTCAAATCACTTCAACTTAAAAACATGTATGTAAATAAATATACATAAATACTTTGAAATCCATTAATTTAAAAGTCATGCTTTAGACAACTCACCATTAATTTCAAGAACCTTTAAAGAGATAAATAGAGAAATTACTTGCAAACCATCAATTTATACATTTGAAATAATATTGCATCAAAATAGACCAATAATCATTAGTTCAACCATGATTCATGCTATTAAGTAAAAATAAGAATTATCCATAAGAAAATTACTTGAAATTGAGAGATTTAATTGAAAGAGTTTTTGGACTACATGGGTGGAAGAACCCATGGATAAATACTCACATAACTTAGAGTAAATCTTAAAGAAAATAAATATAATTTATCATATACTCAAAATAATTTAGGCATGAGAGTGGAAGGAATACTCTCATTGAAGCCTTACATACCTGGAGACCGAAGCTTTAGTTGGTACCGAAAGACTTAATGAACACTCTTGAGTCCTAACTTTTCTCCTCGCCGGAACGTTTTGTGTACTACCCGGAGTATATGAATCACCGAAATAGTATTTCTTCACTACTAAGAACTAAAACTATATTTGAGAATGTGTAAAGAAGTGTATAGAGAGAAGACTTGCTTGAGAAAGCTTGATGAATAAAATGAAGAAATAAGGTGGGTATTTATTGATTGGAAAGAGGGACCTAACAATAAATAAGATAATTATAAAGAAAAATCTGAAAATTTAGTGGAATATATTGATGTCATGGATGATGTTAAATGGAGGACAATTTATGTCATGAGTGATGTCAAATGTATCTAGATCTTTCTATGGTAGGTGAAATGAGTTATCTTTGACCAAATACTCTTTTTGGGAGCTGCGTTTGAATAGGATAAATTCCTTATTAGGATTTGGTGTCTTCATAAGAATTGTAGATATGGACGTCTAGTTTCATATCGTTCAGAAATCAACCAATTTGGATAAACCTACAGTGACATATGATTTTTCTTCTATACACACTCATTTCTGTCACAGCATCCTACCTTACAAAAATTAATTTATTTGACCTACTTAACCTCCGAATCTTAAAATATGGTCTTCATAAAAGTTGTAGGTAATGATCGTGTGGTTACTCAGAAATTTGAATCACTCAATTTGGATATTCCTATGAAAAGTTATGCCCAAAATACAGAGGTTATATCATGTTTGGGCGAAAATTGAAATATCGTATACAACGTTTTTAGGAGATGTTACAGAGACCTAATCCTAGACTTTTAACTTAGAAAATATAAGAGATGACATGTTAATTGGCATTAAGATTAGGAACCCGATTATAGCGTTGGATGAATTTTTGGATTTAGGCTAGATATATGATAATATGGATAATGTTAGTTTTGAATTCTTATTGTGATTACTTATTTGATTAGATTACGTTGATTTGGAGGCCCAACAAAAAGGGAAGGCTTAAATCCCGAAGTGATTGCTTGATTAATTAAGGCAAGTGAATTTTTAAACCTCAATTTAAGTTTGTAGATGCTTATATTTTCTTCTTATTTGTAGGGAATAATGAGAATTGGACTGGGTTATTGACTGTATGATTGGTCTTAAAAATGGAGATGATGGGTATAAAATAGCGATCTAATGACATGTATTGATGGAATTGATGTGATGAGATTATGAATTTATTTTGGACATGTGAAATGACTATGTTGATATGAGATAGGAAAAATTATTATTGTTTTCATGTTATTATCGTGAATCATATGAACATGAATTGATTGCATTGGTTTTGACATACTGTGCTGAGACTGAAAATGATATGAAACAAAGGGGTCGGGCCACACGCTCCATGGCAGGATACGTATATTGAGGGGACGGGTCACACGCTCCATGGCAGGTAACATGGAAAGAAATGTACCCCATAGTTCGGACTGTAATTCAGCGGATATGTACCGATAGGACAGACATGCATCATCTCATTGCATTGCATCATATTTTTTTGATATTTGTGAATTCGTGTTTACTACTTATTGCTCTGTATATGTTGAACTTGACTTGATATGATTCACTTGATGAGAAAACTGATGAGTATTCGTGGAATGTATTATTATTATTGTGTAAAGTGTAGAGTTGGGCTGGTTTATACAGGTTGTAGTTAAGAAGGTTCGGTTGGATGATAGGAGTACTTGTATCTATTGAGTTTTGCTTAAATTTAGTTATCCACTTGCTGAGGACTGTGTTGTTTGGTACTCACCCCTTGCTTCTACACTTGTGTAGGTTATAAGCCCAGACCTGCTTGATCTCTAAGTGTTTTCTAACACATCTTAGGCCATCATTTTGAGTGTTGAGGTAGCTGTTACATTCATCTAGCAGACACCTCTTATTCTTTTAATATGCTTTAGTCCTATTCTAGAGACAAAGACATTGTGACTGTATTTTCTTTCGTACTTCGGTAATGTACTAGTGGCTTGTACACATGACAACCAATCTTGGTGGAGTTTGAGTTTGTTTTACGTGTTTTCGGTTAAGTTAAATTTTGATTTATTTCTTTTTCTTTCGCATCTCTGTGGGTTAAGATGAGTTCCATCACACTCGTATTTGGATCGTGACAGTATTGTTATGGTGACAATTGTAAGAATATGTTGGCGGGAAAAAGTAGGTGGGCCGTGTGTTATTGTGATTGGCAGAAGTATATGTACATTTGCTGGAATTGGGATTTTGGTGTCGGTATATGTTGATGTTACAATGTGGAAGAGTTGTTAGGAATTGGATAGTGGAAATTGAGGTGGTGTGATAGGGACATGTGTAAAAGAGTAGGAATGGGTGGTGGTTTGTACTATTAAAGTGTAGAAAATCGTAGGATTAGGCAGAATATTGGCTAGAATTGCAATTTAAACATGATCATATGATTTTGATTATAGTCAATTGAATTATAAATTTAACCAAAATAAATTAAGAAATTTAGCCAAATTGAAATTAATTAGGGAAATCGGCTAAAATTAAAATAGGATGAATTAATATCAATTAATTAATGAGCTTCTTAATTTTGACATAGTAAGATAATTAACTTAATTTTTAAAGCAGTTAATAAAAACACATAAATCTATTAATTAAGTCAAACTAATTATCAAAATATTTACTTAAAAACAAAATCTTTTTTTGGACAATTTTCAAATAACCATAAGGAAATTATATAAAAATGTACATATCGTTCAAAAAAAATTATAAAAATGCTAAAAATTATTTAAAATTAAAGAAGCTCGATTATTAATTTATGTTGTAGAGGGTCAAAATTGGACGTCAACATGAATAAGAATCCTATTATTTATGAAACTAAGAATACTTATCCACAAATTATTAAAAGGAAAAAGATGAGAATAAACTCATGAAAATCCTAAATAAGGATAATTATTAATAATTTTCAAAAAAAACTAAAAAAATGTGTAAAAAATTATATGTTGTGCTCTTTAACGATCAAGAAGTCTGAAGACGTTAATTTTTAGCACAGAGAGACAAAATTGGGTGTCAACAGTTTGCCCTTCTTTGTTCAATGATGAAGGATGAATTGTCGGGCAAAGATGTCGTCACAACCCAAAAACCGCAGTCATAATGGCACATATCCCAAATCTCATCCCGATGTGTAAGCCCCCAAAAAATAAAACTATACGAGACTTCCAAAAAGAAGTCTGGCCATAACTATACAAAATAAACAGACAATAATAAAATTATCCAAAACCTGGTGTCATAAGTATAAAGAGCATTTAATACAAGGTTCGAGTCTGAACATACAACATAAATTTCTGAATGGTACAAAAGACTGAAAAATAAAGATAGACAAGTGACGATCCGAATCTTGGAACCTCACCACTAATCTGAGAATACACAATTCGCTAGAATATCATCTGCCATGTGAGGTACCCTGACTAGTATTTGAATCAAAAAGGTACACAGAAGTAGGGGTGAGTACAATCCACATGTACTCAGTAGGTTTTAGTCGACTAAGTATAAGGAATTAATCAAACCTATAAAATAAACTAAGAAACGCTTTCACCTGCATACAGAAAAGTCTCACTTTGGCATCGGTGCCGTCAGTTTATAATTATAATGGCGTGAGAAAAGTAAATCCATAATATCAACTCATTATCATAATTAACTAGATAAGTCAAATAGTACAGATATCGATGCAATGCAATGCAATTTGATGATGCAATGATATGGTGGTACGGTGCAATCAAGACTATCGCACAGCCTGTCGTATACACCTGCTGAGCTGTGCTACCAAGCATGACCCATAGAGGTCTCGCAGACCATATACCTCAATCACAATATCTCATTATCCTTGCCACCTCCTCTTGGTCAAAGAATCACAATGTGTCCACTATCCTGTCATAAAATATCCTCGATTAGGAATCAAGATACAAAGGTTTAAAGGTATTTTATTTTCTTTCTCAATTTTTTTTCCATATTTCTCAACTTCTCATGTTTCATGATATGATGAATGAGTATAAATGCATCAAAACACATATGTCATGGAAGCAATATTCAACTCAACATGTAGTACAAGATTCAAAGTTCTTAAAACTTAATCTACACATGATACTCACCCTCAATAAATAGCAATGGGAAGGAAATATCTCAATTTAAGTGTTTACCCCTTTCTCAATAATATTTCAATACTCAGGCATGCTCCAAACCCCCAACTCAACCCCTCAGGCGGGCATCAAGAGTCAAATAATATCCTCAAGCCTCTCTCCCAGGTAAATCATGAATCACATGCTCTCAAAGCAAATAAGATAACAAATAATGCCCACACATAGGCTAGTAATTCAAATAAGCCCCAACACTGCAATACATAAATAAATAAGCCCCCACACGGGCATTATAATATATATAACATTCTCAACTCATACTACAACCCCATCTCGAAGTCTATAACATATGAATGATTAATTATTCCATCTCAGTCTCAAATAAGGATAGTCAAACCTACCTCAATTATCGAAATCATACTCGAATTCAATGCCCTAAATGACAACCAACTATCAACAATGGAACATACACATCACAAGGAGTCCAACGACACCCATATTTATAGGTTTCAGAACAAGAGGTAAAATGGTCCAAAAATTAATTATTTTCGAAAATGGTTAAAGCTGAAATTTTATTTAAAAATTATCTTTTACACATTGATGTTCGTGGCTGAAAAACCCACTAAAAACGAGCAAAAATCAAGTTTCAAATCATTAAAATATAATTTTCTAACTTGAAAGAAAATCTCATAACCCACCTTCAAAATCTTGATTTAAACATGTTTTGGAAGATAATAATTGCAGCAACTGGTAAAGTTTAATCTCACCAAGATGTTCCTTCAGAAAAAACTCACAATTTAGACCCAAAAATCATTAAAATGAAGCTAAGATGACCAAGAAACTAAATGATAAAGGCAGCGGCTAGCTTAACGAATTTACCTCATACGAAGCTCATACTAAAGTTTTGAGCTCACCACTGTATTCCTACGGAAAAACTATATAATTTAGAGCTTTGAATCACTAAATTCGAATCTAAGATGACCAAGAAATCATCTTCCAAAGTTTACAAAAAATCTAAATCCGAAAATGGTCGAGGCAGCATCTAAAACATCAAATCTTACCTCCAACGAAGCTTCTAATCAAGATTTTGAGCTCACTAATGAAATCCCCATGAAATTTCTAAACGGACCCTCAAAATTTATTCGGAACCCAATAAAAATAACTAGATATGCTAACCCACTAAATTCGACCTTTCGAACTCAATGGCGCATTCGAAATTAGCATACAAAATCATTTTAATAAAAAGTGGATCCACATCAAAGTGTTATTTTAAGCCAAATTTTACAACGGGCCTCGTGATTGGACCAAAAACTTCAGGAAGCAAACGAAGGGTCATTTCAGACTAAAATCAATATTTCAGAACTAACCGCGCTGTCAGAATTTTAATTCAAGTGCGTTTTCCAAGAATTTTGACCAAAGTCAACCATAGGCTAACTTTCAAAGTCAAAAGTGTCAGAAGTGTTAAATAGCCCCAAACTCATATCGATTACCTCGATAGTCATGCCGACAATGCTACTAGCCTAATTTGGTTATTCTGGACCTAATGGAACCACCAGACTTCAAATTTGAGGTCTCCTTGACTCGAAACTCGAAAAGTCGCAACTAAACCAACTTAGGCCTTCAAAATACCAAAATGGGCTCGGGACCTCAAAAAATTCAGCCAACACTTCTTCTAGACAAAAAACCATCCTTTGAATCCAACAAAGTCGTCTGAATTCCATTATGAGTATCAAAACTCTAAAAGTTGACCAAAGTCAAACCTTGACCTAAAATTCCTTAAATTCCCAACTCAAGACCTAAATTCTTTGTTACAACTCCAAAACTAATTTCGTAAACTCTCCTAGACCAATTTCCACATTTTGGAGCTTCTAGAATTGAAGAAAATCCATTTCAAAACCCGTAGCTTTGGTTGGTATCAAAAATTACTCTTTCACCTCTTAACTCTATAAAAACTCAAGAATTTACACAATTTAAAAATCATTAAGATTTTTTGACACTTTCAACTACACAAAGTGATCAAATAATACTCGAGAACACTAATGATAGGGGTAAAATAGTAATTTTATAAAAAAATTAATTGAAAGAGTTTTTGGACTACATGGATGCAAGAACTCATGGATAAACATCCACATAACTTAGATTAGAGCTTAAAGAAAATAAATATAATTTATCATATAATCAAAATAATTTAGACATGAGAGTGGAAAGAATAATCTCATTGAAGCCTTACATACTTGGAATCCGAAGTTTTAGTCGGAATCAAAAGACTTAATGAATACTCTTGAGTTCTAGCTTCTCTCCTTGCCGGAACGTTTTGTGTATTAGTCGGAGTATATGAATCACCGAAATAGTATTTCTTCACTACTAAGAGCTAAAACTATATTTGAGAATGAGTAAAGAAGTGTATAGAGAGAAGACTTGCTTGAGAAAGCTTGATGAATAAAATGAAGAAATAAGGTGGGTATTTATTGATTGGAAAGAGGGACCTAACAATAAATAAAATAATTATAAAAGAAAATCTAAAAATTTAATGGAATATATTGATGTCATGGATGATGTTAAATGGAGGACAATTTATGTCATGAGTGATGTCAAATGTATCTAGATCTTTTCATGGTAGGTGAGATGAGTTCTTTTTAACAGAATACTCTTTTTTGGAGCTGCGTTTGAATAAGATAAATTCCTTATTAGGATTTGGTGTCTTCGTAAGAATTGTAGATATGGAAGTCTAGTTTCATATCGTTCACAAATTAACCAATTTGGATAAACCTACAGTGAGATATGATTTTTCTTCTATAAATACTCATTTCCGTCACAGCATCCTACCTTACAAAATTTAATTTATTTGACCTACTTAACCTCTGAAACTTAAAATATGGTCTTCACAAAAGTTGTAGGTAATGATCTTGTGGTTACTCAGAAATTTGAATCACCCAATTTGGATATTCCTATGAAAAGTTATGCCCAAACTACAGAGGTTGTATCATGTTTAGGCGAGAATTGAAACATCGTATACAACATTTTTAGGGGATGTTACATGTTTACGAGGGCATTTATTGGTGTTGTTTCTGAGATGCCTTTTATGATTGTGAATTATTGTGACCATCTTTATTTGTAGGTGGGGTTGGTTCTCCTATAGAAATATGAAAAATGAGTAAAAATAGGAAAATCATAAAAAAATAATACATAAAAATATGATTGTTTGATCCAAAACTCCCCTAATTTGTCTGCCCCATTGAATATTGATGGCTCAAAAAATTCGAGGTCCGATATTATCTCATGTGAAGTTAAAATCGCTCCCATATCATAAACTAAGAGGGATAAGAGGTAGGCAATGTAGTCAAGTGATGCATCCGATTTGAAATCGAATGTTAGTATGATTCTCCCATGAGTTTCAAGGATGATGTTGTTCCTCCTTCACTGTCGTCGGAAGGATTGAATGATTGAAGGAGTGTTGAACTCTTGATTTTAAAAGTGAAGGCCGAAACTTCGTATTTCATAATCTAAGATGCTCGAAAAACAAAACTTATGTCCTATGTTTTGGGATCAAAGTCGAGTGAAGGTTTAAATATAAGGCCAATATTGGCACTAATGTTAGGGAGATTTGAATTTGAAAGCATTGTTCTCTTATTAGAACTTTGGAGAGCGTATTTGAATTATTTCAAAAAAAATCCAAGTTTTAAAATTTTGAAGAAATTATTTTGACACAGTGAAAGACTGAAACCTTATGTAGGGTTGCCTATGTGTCTTGCCAGGATAAGAATCAGGTCAAAATGCAGTTCAAACATAAATATACCTATGCGTGTTTTGTATGACTACCATGTATAATGATTGTGTTTAAAAGAGGTGAGGCTATGAATTAAAGTTCAGCTCTGAAATAATGTATTTTTAGAATGAAAAGAATGTACAGGACAATGTTAATAATTCTTGAACTAGATGGTAAAGTTCAAAAGAATGATCTTAAAGATAAAAAAAATAGATGTAAAAATAAAATAAAATGATATGACTCAGAAAGACAGTCGTAGATACTGAAATGTATGTGAAGTATTGAAAAAAAATTCAAGCTCAACATAAGTTAACCACAATCGTTGAACAATGTAGAAAAAGTTAAAAATAATGCGTAAAATATATATGTGCAACTAAAAAATGTGCAGTAAATGTAATATAAAACATAAAATATGTAAAAAAAAACATGTATCAAACAAAAATATACTAAAAAGTAAAAATAGAAATTCATCCGGCTCAAATATCGATTGAAGCTATATTTATATCGATTGAAGCTATATTTAGGAGGACCTAAGGATTCTACGAGTAATTCACCTAAGTTGACTGTGAGAAGATACATATTAATCTAAACACGCTGACTTTGAAACTAAGGAGTTTGAAAAAAATTCAGAGAAGTGCAAGACACTTCGTCACATGTTCAGTGTGTGATAGTATACAATCAAGACTCGATAGAAATGAAGTGACAAATAAATAGAGTGTCAACAAATATAAAATTATGGTCTATAAATAAATAAAGAATTCAAAAATTGATAATAATGTAAAGAATTTATGTGTAAATAATGAATGCAAATTTAATTACAAAATATACAATTCACAGTATGCGAAAAGAATTAAATAATTTTTTAAAAAAAATTGGCATGTGAAAAATATGAATAGAAATACCTCCTTCAATTGAAAAATTAAGTCTATCATGTTTAAAACCTGGATTAATCCCCAGCAGAGTCGCCAAACTGTTATGCTCTATTTTTACCGAAGTTAGATAAAAGCACAACTTATAAACTCTAAAAGGATTAATTGTTGTATAGAGTCGCTACCTAATTTATTAAGAAAAATAAGTAAACCTATCTGATGTATGACATGTATGACTCACGTTTTCATCAACGAAAAAACCAGTTTAAATTCTAGGTAAGAGTTTACATTATTCCAAATGGAAGGTGTTAGGCATGATTCGAAATCCACAAAATGTGGTACCCGGCTAGATTTAATTTATCAAAAAGAGAGGGAATAAAATTATTATTTGCAAGTATAACACACACATATATATAAAAAAGAATATGTACTAAAATTGTATAAAAATATATGTATAAAAGAGTATATATCAAGTAAGTAATGTATATCATCGTCAAATATGTGTATAAAAATATGAGAAAGATGACATAAGTATATATAGAAAAAAGGGTAGTTTTTATGCAATATTAAAAGAATTTCGTTTTATTAATATGAAAAAAGGGAACTCTTTTACCATATATTATCGTGCCAGAACGTGATACCCGATCTAAATATACCGTGTTGGAATATGATATCGAATCCAAATTATACCGTGCCGGCTCGTGACACCTGATCCAAATATATTATGTCAGAATGTGATACTCGATCCAAATATATCATGTTGGAACGTGACACCCGATCCAAAAATACCGTCTCAGAATATGACATTCGATCCAAATATAATTAATTTATCATTCTTCACTATCACATTCCACTTTATTAACAATATTACATCAAGCATTCTTTATTCAAGGCATCAATTTTGGTAGGGCAAGTTCAAGATTATGGATTTCACGGTCTTGGATTTGTAGACCAATCACAACAAAATATCAATCATGCAAACCAGAATAATTAAATGCATAATAAATTTCACACATTACTCAATGATTATCAATCACTATTAAGTCTACATCGTCTCCCATACAAAGTCTCAAAGGATGCCAACTCAATACTTGAGTGGTAGCTATTATTATAGGCAAATTCGATGAGCGATAGATGATCATCCCAATTTCCTCTAAACTCCAACACATAAGCCCTTAACATATACTCTAGTGTTTGAATCGACTTTTTGGCTTGCCCATTGATTTGAGGATGGAATGCAGTGCTCAATTTTATCTTAGTACCGAGGCTCTTTTGAAATGATCTAAGTCAATCCCACGAAATAGTTTAATACTTCAAAATATTCATAGCATATAGCTTGAGAATTTAAAATATCTTATTTGGTGGAGTAGCTCATCAAAATATTTGGTGATTCAAATATGCAAGAATTGTCCTTATTGCATAAAGAATCCATCATTCATAGTATTTCATCATTCAGAAAAATCTGAAAATTTAATGGAGGATTGTGATGTCAAATGGAAGACTATTGATGTCATGGGTGATGTCAAATGAATCTAGATCTTCTATGGTTGGTGAGATGAATCTTCTTTTTATTGAATACCTTTTTTCGAAGCTATGTTTGAACACGATAACTTCTTAATTAGGATTTGATGTCTTCATAAGAATTGTATATCTAGCAGTATTCTTTCATTTCATTCAAGAATCAACTGATTTGGAGTATCATACGGTGAGATATGATTTTTCTTCTATAAATACTTTAATTTCTTCACAACACCAAATCTTGCAAAGATTAATTTATTTGATCTACTTAGCCTCCGAATCTTAAGCTATGGTCACAAAAGTTGTAGGTAATGATGTTAGAGTTATTTAAAAATTTGAATCACCTAGTTTAGACCATCCTATGAAAAGTTATGTCCAAAATACAAAAGTAATATTATTTTTGTCGAGAATTGAAACAGCATATACAACGTTTTTTTATAGAGGGTGTTACACTGATGTAGTAATTTTTTTTTCATTTTCGGATAATACTTGTTTTGTTTACGCAAATAGTACATTATCCCATCAACATCAACATGCTGTATTAAAATCATGTGTTGTTAATTAACAAATAAAAAATATAAAAAAAAAGGTAATGTGCAGGTTATGTATAGAACAATATAAATCCTTATGAAAAATTAAAATTTGAAAATAGTAATGAGCTTGAAAGAAAAATTAATGGAGAAATCAAAATTTAAAAATGATGATGAGCTTGAAAGAAAAACTAATGGAGAGATCAAAAAATTAACTTGAAAAGCTTGAAAGAAAATATAACGGAGAAATCAGAATCTGAGAGTGATGATGAGTTTGAAAGAAAAATTAATGGAGAAATCAATAAATTACCTTGAAAATAAATGTGTTAGAGAATTAGTGGTTATCCACTTTATACTAGTAGATGCTTTTTGTGTGGGGCCCATATAAAGTGGGCAAGTTGCCCACTATATTTTTTCTCTCCCTCTGGCTATAAATTGCCAGATTTTGGCAATAAAATGTGAGATACACAGACACGTTTTCACTCCTCCTTCTTTCTCTTATTCTCCTTTATTTCTTATTTTGCTAAGTTAGTTTATTTTATAACACGTTATCAGCATGAGCTTCCATCACTTTGAGCTACTTTTAAGAAGGTAACAAAAAAGGGTATGAATTTTATTTTCTTAAAATCTCTAATATCTCAAAACTTGAATTTGTTGCTCTTGATATTTCTGAAAAAGGCTACTCATCATTGGCACTAGATGTCGAAATACATTTAGAATCGATGGGTCTGGCGGACACCATCAAAGATGACAATACGGAATCTAGTCAAGACCGTGTCAAAGCCATGATATTTCTCCGCCACCATCTTGACGAGGGCTAAAATTACAATATTTCACATTAAAAGACCTCCTTAAACTGTGAAAGAATCTTAAAGAAAGATATTACCACCTGATGTTGGTCATCCTTCCACAGGCACGTCATGATTGGCTAAATCTGAGATTAATGAATTTTAAAAATATAACTGAATATAATTCAGTTTTGTTTAGAATTATAGCTCAATTAAATTTATGTAGACAGGAAATTACTGAACAAGATAAATTTAAAAAAATTTATTCCATATTTCCACCCGCGAATATGCTCTTGCAGCATCAATATCGCGAAAAGGGATGTAAAAAATATTCTGAATTATTTTCTCACCTTCTGATTGTTGAACGCCACAACGAACTTCTAATGAAAAATCATGCTAGACGGTCTGTTGGTTCTTTGTCACTCCCTGAAGTGAATCATGCAAATTATAACCAACGAAAAAGAGGTCATGGCCCCAGTCGTGGTCGAAGAAATCATGATGCTCGGCTAGCACCGAGAAAATAATCTGCAGTATAAAAAGAAGAGTGAAAAGCCAGAAGTTTTACCAAAAACAATTCAGAAAGTATTGATAAGTCTAATAATATTTAAATAATTTTCTTTTTTTATTTGTCTGTACTAAATGATATGTTTGTATTTTTCTAATCCATGTAAATAAATAAAATTTGTGTAATGAGCCATGTTTTAATTATAATATTTACTTTATTTCTTTTTTAAGAAAAATATGGATATGCCTCAAATTTTATTTGGATCAATGATCAATCACGAGAAAATTTGTGTAATTAATAGTAGAACAACTCATGTTATTTTTAAAGACGGGAAATATTTTTTCAACTTGCTTAGAAGAAAAGCAAATGTTACTACAATTTTGATAATTCAAAAATGATTGAAGGCTCCGGAAGAGCTACTATATTTCTACCTAAGGGGACAAAGATTGTTTAGATGATGCACTATTCTCTTCTAAATCTCTAAAAAACTTGTTAAATTTTAAAGATATCCACAGAAATGGATATCACGTTGAGACACTAAATAAAATGAATACTGAATATCTTGGTATAACCAAGAACGTCTCAGACCAGAAATATATTTTGGAAAAATTATCAACTTTGTCGTCTGCCCTATATTATATAAAAATTAGTTCAATTGAAGCACGTTTGATCGTAAACCAAAAGTTTACTGATCTAAATACATTTGTGCGATGGCATAATCGAATAGGTCATCCTGGATCAATAATGATGAAATGAATTCTTAAAAATTCAACTGGACATCCGTTAAAGAATCAGAAGACTCTTACGAATGATGAATTTTCATGTGCTTCTTATTATCAAAGGCAAATTAATTGCCAGACCATCGACCCTGAAGGTTGGCATCGAATCTCCTGGCTTTTTAGAGAGTATACATGGAGATATATGTGGACCTATTATCATCTCGCAACCTGGCGTTTGCAAAGTTGTTAGCACAAGTAATAAGATTAAGGGCGCAATTCCCAAATTATCCAATTAAGGTCATTCGCCTTGATAATGCTAAAATATTTATATCACAAGCTTTTGATTATTATTGCTTATCAATTGGGATAAAAATTGAACATCCTGTTGCTCATGTTCATACTCAAAATTGCCTTGCAGATTCATTTATTAAGCGCCTATAATTAATAGCAAGACCTCTACTAATGAAAATAAAATTGTCAATTACTGTTTGGGGTCATGCTATCTTACATGCAGCCGCACTTATACGTCTCAGACCGATAAATTATAATAAATAGTCTTCACCACAATTATTATTTGATCATGAGCCAAATAGCCCATCTATGAATTTTTGGTTGTGCAATATATGTGTTTGTAGCACCATCACAATGTATAAAAATGGGCCCTCAACGAAGGTTGGCATTTATGATGGGTTTGACTCACCCTCCATAATTTGATACCTTGAACCGTTGACTGGAGACTTATTCACTACTCGATTTGCAGATTATCGGTTTGATGCATCCACTTACAGAAAATAGCAAATCAAATGCCAGATACATTTACTGATTTGAAATGGATAATTAAGTCACATATCCCTGCAGGGAATGTGCCTACCCGAATTGATGTTCCAAAAGGACCATCTACTAGTATCATAGCTTCTGAATCTCAAACACGCCTGAAGCATGGTAGACCATTGGGTTCAAAGGATAAAAATCCTAGAAAGAGAAGCGTAAGGAATAATAAAGATGATACAACACAAGAACCTCCTGAAGAATGTCAAAATTTGAGTAATCTTTATATTCCTGAAAAATCAGTGAACCCGAGACTCAAGTGAATGAAGAACTTTCAATAAGTTCTACCGGTGGTGAGATAAATTTAGATCGATCGAAAATTACAGTGGATAATATTTTTGCATAAAATATTGCACTTAACCTCATGTAAGATAGTGAAATTCTTTAGCCTAAATCCATCGAAGAATGTCGACGTAGATGTGATTGTCCAAAATGGCAAAAGGCAATTCAATCAGAATTAGACTCACTTGCTAAACATGAGGTTTTTAGACTTGTAGTCCAAACCCCTGAAGGTGTAAAACCAATTGCCTATAAATGGGTTTTTGTGCGAAAACGAAATAAAAGAAATGAAATTGTAAGATACAAGGCACGCCTTGTTGCACAAGGATTCTCTCAAAAACCCGGGATCAACTATGAAAAAATATATCCACCTGTTATAGATAGAATAACTTTTCGATATCTCATTAGTTTAGCTGTACATAAAAATCTTGAAATACATTTAATGAATATAGTTACAGCTTACCTTTATGGTTCACTTGATAATAAAATTTATATGAAATCCCAGAATAATTAAAATTGCCTGAAGCATGTAATAAGTCTCGGGAGATGTACTTAATGAAATTGCAAAGATCATTATATGGTCTAAAACAATCAGGGTATGTGTGGTATAATCATCTTAGTGAGTACTTAATAAATGAAGGTCATATAAATGATGTCATTTGTCCATGTGTTTTTATTAAGAAAATAAAATTAGAGTTTGTTATCTAAAGAAAGAATTTAAAATGAAAGACCTTGGAAAAACAAAACTTTGTCTAGGTCTGCAAATTGAAAATTTAGTAGACGGGGTCTTTGTCCACCAATCTGCCTATACTGAGAAATTCTTAAAATGATTTTACATGGACAAAGCAAATTCATTAAGTACTCCAATGGTTATTCGATCACTTGAAGTGGAAAAAGATCAATTTCGACCTTCAGAAGAGGATGAAGAACTTCTTGGTCCTGAAGTACCATATCTCAGTGCTATTGGTGCACTTATGTACCTTGCTAACGCAATCAAGCCTGATATAACATTTTTTGTTAATTTTCTAGCAAGATATAGTTTATCCCCAACGCGAAGGCATTGGAACGATATCAAGCATATTTTGCGATACCTAAAGGGTACCATTGATATGAGTTTGTTTTATACTAACAAAGATTGTGCAGAACTTATTGATTATGCAGATGCAGGTTATTTATCAAACCCACATAAAGCTCGATCTCAAATAGGCTATTTATTTACACACGGAGAAACTGCTATATCATGGCGATCTACAAAGCAGTCTATTGTTGCTACTTCTTCAAATCATGCTGAAAAATAGCAATTCATTAATCAAGTAGAGAATATGTGTGGTTGAGATCCATGAATCAGTTTATCAAAGAAAGAGCGGCCTAGAAAATAATGTTAAAGTATCCACAGTTATATTCAAAGACAATGCTACGTGTAAAGTTCAATTGAAAGGTGGCTTCATAAAAGGAGACAGAACGAAAGTAATTTCATCAGAATTATTCTTCACATATGATCTTCAGAAGAATAGTGATATTGATGTACAACAAGTTCGTTCAAGTGATAATCTTGCAGATTTATTCACAAAGGCATTTCCAATATCAACTTTTGAGAAGCTAAGATATAAGATTGGAATGCTTTGTCTCCAAAATATCAAATGAAGTTTTCATCAGGGAGAGTAAAATACGCGTTGTACTCTTTTTTCCATAACCATGATTTTGTCCCACCGGGTTTCCTAGTAAGGTTTTTAATGAGGTAGCACTCAAGGCATATTACCAGATGTGTGTACTCTTTTTCCTTCACTGAGCTTTTTCACACTAGATTTTTTCTGGTAAGATTTTAACGAGGCACAATATTTATGGATGTTCCTGATAGCTATGCATATTATTTCTTGTAAAAAAAATTGAGTCACATTTCACATGGACATCCAGGGGTGTTAGAGAATTAGTGGTTGTCCACTTTATACTAGTGGATGCTTTTTGTGTGAGGCCCACTTAAAGTGGGCAAATTGCCCACTATATTTTTGCTCTCTCTCTAGCTATAAATTGTCAGATTTTGACAATAAAATATGAGATACACAAATACATTTTCACTCCTTCTTCTTTTTCTTATTTTCCTTTCCTTCTTATTTTGCTAAGTTAGTTTATTTTATAACACTATGTAAGTTGAAAAGATCAAAGAGAGAGATGAATTTCTTTTATTTAAATAGAAGAGATAATTTAGAGTGGGTGAAAAGGTGAGATACGGCAAAAGTAATAGTAGTGGGAAGAGAGAGAATTTTTGTACCTTGATATTAGGAAGGTAAAAGATTTGATAGATAGTATTGAATATAAAATCAAAAAAAATGTAGTAAAAATATCTTAAAAGAAGAAATATATAAAACTATATTTGTTGTTGAAAAGTCAAAATATAATATAATAATTATCAATCCCACAAAATCAGCACATAAATCAAAAAAAGAACCATAAATAAAATATATACATAAATTTCAAAAAAATCTATTTTTGGCTATGTTTGTAATTAAAAAACTAGTTTTGTAAATAAAAAGGAGTATATGTATATATTGTTAATAAATGTTTTAAATAGTATATTCTTGTAATTTTATGCTTAGATTGTGTTTTTCATTCCAGGAAAATGAGAATTTTTGATAAATGCTACAAATATAGACCCATTCTCTAAATTAAATGTGGTAGCAATGCATAATATGTCTGAAAGAAGACAAGTGGTTGAATAATGCACATGAACGTGGAATGAGGTACTAAGATATCATCATTTGATATGCTTAGATGATTGTGTTTCATTCATTAAGAATGAGAACTTTTGATAATGATGAGAAGAATTATAGAAAATTCAAATGGACATCCATTAAAGAACCTAAAAATTCTTTTAAATAGTGAATTTTATTGTATTGCTTATTATCAAGGCAAGTTAATTATGGGACCATCACCAACGAAAGTTGAGATTGAGTCCCCTGTGTTCTTGAAATGTATACATCGGATATTTATGGACCTATTCACCCACATAGTGGATTGTTTTGATATTTTTATGGTCCTAATAGATGTTTCTTCTAGATGGTCTCATGTGTGCCTATTATCATCTCCCAACTTGGCATTTGCAAAATTGTTGGCACAAATAATATGATTACGGACACAATTTTCTGATAATCAGATTTAGTCCATTTGTCTTAATAATACTACAGAGTTTCATCGCAATCATTTAATGATTATTGCCTATCAATTGTATTGCACAAATCCAATATTGAAGTGAATGTGATAGTGCAAAAATAAAATTTATTAATATGGATGTGCATTTTATTGTGACGAGATCACGACTCACCTTTAGAAAAGGTAGAGTAATTGAGAAAAAAAACAATTCTGAAAATTACTTTCAGAATAGTAAATTTGAAATTTACTCAAGAAAATAGCACATGCCATGGTAAACTTAGAGTTTACTAATGCAGATAATTCACATGAACGTTTGGCCATCTCGAAGATGTGTATACTGAGTAATAGACATATTGGAGAATTAAAAGATTCTTCAAGAATTATTTGATGTTGCTTGTTCTCATAATAAGTTGATTGGATCAACTAATGTTGGGATTAAATCCCTAAATTCGGAAAGTATAATAGGTGAATGTGGGCCCCTTCATCTTTCATGTGATATGTTAAAGAGATGCATCTATAAGATAATCACATGTGTGTTTTATTGTCAACCTGCAGTTTGACATTCGCAAAATTATCTGTGCAAAATAATTGAGTTAAGAGTACAACTTTTAGAATATGTAATCAAGACAATTCATCTTGATAATGTTGATTAATATTCAAGTTAGTTTGCGTTAAGTGACTCAGATAAATAGCTGAATCATTGCTTATGATAACAAAGTTTCATGGATTGAAATATGATAAATTGCATAGCAAAATAGTTGTGTGCATCAGACTAATAAATTATAATCAATTTTTGTCTCAATTGATTTATGGTCAAGGACAATGTAATTTCCATTGAATAATTTTGAGGTGCGGTATATGATTAATGAATATATCATGATGCACAAAGATGAATTCTCCAAAGTAGATTGAGATATATGTTAGTTTTACTAACATAAACGGGAGATAGTAAGCAACCAAAAGTTGGAAATGCTCCTATTGAATGTCCCTAAAGGACAGAGTCTATAGCATGCATGAAACATGATAGACCAGTCGGTTCTAAATAAAATAATACTTGAAAAAAGGGAGGAGCAAATGATAAATGATGATAATGAGTATGTAATGTGTTCTTGAAGAGCGTACAACATAACACTTCATGAAACCTTATGAGAGGGGTATGCACCTCAAAATAATGAAGTGATGAGATCTCAATAAGTTATATCGTATTGTGAACGACTACAAAATGATATATCTTCAATGATATCTTGATACAATAGCACGCAATATTGTAAAAGATTTTGAGGATCTAAATTCTACATTCTATTAAAGCATGCTGACATAAAAATGTTTATCAAGTGAAAAGTGGAATGATGCATCTTGGTAAGCTTAAAGCTTATTTGACTTGCAATCTCGACACTAGAAGATGTCATGCATTTAATATTGAAAGTTGTCACTTGACAAAATTGATATGAAAATCCCTTGAGGATGCAAAATTGATAGCATATGCAAGTTTTTGAAAAACTTGTTTATAATCCTTATATAAATTAAATCAATCAAGAATCTTTTGTATTGTGATGCAAGTTGATTACTTGAAATGGAACTCTCGAAGAGTTTTCAAAAGGCAATAGCTTATTTGCTTAAAGAAGTTGAAGTGAGGAACTTGCAGAATTCTTTGGTCTTGAAGGGATGGTTCATGAAAGGAGATAGAACGACACATTTTGTCAAAGCTTTTCTACACACATGAGCTCCCAAGAACAGTGATGTCATGGTGCAACAAATTTGTTCAAGTAATAATATGGTTGATTTATTCATCAAGTCTCTAGCAACTACAACTTTCGAGAAGATGGTGCACAAGCTTTAAATGCGAAGATTCTAATCATTGAATTGATGTTCTCATTAGGAGGAGTGAATACATGATGTACTTTTTTTCCCTCACAGGGTTTTGTGTCATTGAATTTTTCTTATAAGGTTTTTAATAAGGCGTCCAAAATGCGTATTATTAAAAATGTGTACTCTTTTTCCTTCACTAGAATTTTTTCCCATTGGATTTTATCAAGTAAGGTTTTAACGAGGCACATAATCTATCAAATAGACATCCAAGGGGAAGTGTTGTAAACATATTTGTATTATAGTGAATGTCTATTATGTGGATTCCTTGGTAGAAAAGTTAGGAATCCTACTTAGGGACAAAGTCAGTTTTTCTCTATAAATAAATGAGCTTTCCTTCACTATAATTCATACATGAATATACCTTCATGAGGAATAAGAAGTCTTCTCTCTTCTCCCAACTTTCTCCTTCTTATTTTCTAGTTTGATAACATTGATATGGATGTGCCCATAAATTTTCTCCTTGGGAAATTCATAATATTGCCGGAGCAATCAAGACGAATGAGAGGATTCCTCTCCATGTCAATTGCTTACTTCATATGTAAGTTTTATCTGTTTCTAAGTATTGACCTCCCCAGCTCCGCATCCGTTGTGTCGTCTGCTCAACCTGCATTCCCACTTTCTCATTACTACTACATAACACAAATTCATACTGAATGCACTACTTGCTGTCTATAGAGTAATCACATAGCCAAAACGTCAAACATCAAGTGTTACGGAGTTTAATAATTGGATAATAGAAACCATTAGTTCACACACCTCTTTATTCCAGTCAATTCTGTAGAGTACGATCGAGAGTAGGAGTGTTTGCAAAGCCAATCCACCTATCATTCCTCCCCATAGTCCCTGCAAGAGAAAATCCAAAATGCCGACAAATTAATATTTTGTCGAGAGTAAGAGATACTAAAACAAAATTAGTGTTTACTCATTACAATAGGTAGTTTTCTACAACAGAAGATGAAGATGCCAAGAAACACAAAGAGAGATTTGAATTATGAGAATGAGAGTTTGTTTACCACGACTCCAAAGTTAGCCACATAGCCAAGAAGATATCCGAGAGGAATACCAAAAACGTAGTAAGAACCCAAATTGATGTAAGCCACTAGACCTTGCCAGCCACCTCCAACAGCAACACCTACAAGAGAAAGTTGGTCCCAACAAGATCACTGTGGGGACTATGGAGGAGTAAAACTCTCTTAACTATAGAAACAGAACAATTTAATAAAAGCAACACCTGATATCACAGGCTGAACACTGTTGAGAAGCATTGTTACTCCAAGAAACCAAGCAAGCTCAGAAACAGCTTGTTTCAAAGCCTCGCTGTCGGTGAAAAGAATGGCTAGATGACTTCTTAGTGCAAGTACTACAATCATGCAGAGTACCCCAATGACAAGTGACTGAAACACTGTGACAAAGACACTACATTTGGTCGCCCTGGCACGTCCTAGCCCAAGCTCATTTGAGACCCGAACACTGTGAAAGTAACAATACAATTAACTCAAACTCACACACAAATGAAGTGCACATTTGTGTAAGTTTTAGTACTTCATTACCTTATGGCAGCATTGACTCCAAAGAAAAACATTGCTTCCCATCCATCGACATTTATGCTGAAGGACGACAACAATTGACATGAATCTCCAGCTCACAAAATTTTATCTCATTCACAAATAAAAATAACTACCAACTTTTCATTGCCTGTTTGAGTTGTTCAAACTTCAAGCCACCAAAATACACAGTTTAAGCGCAACTCGCCTAACCTGACTGGATGTTAGGTTGCATTTTAACAGCTTCAGCATTGCTGAATAATAATCTTATGCTTAATTGCTAATTAAATGGGAGAAAGGACACAAGACTCACCAAATAGAGAGGGCTCCGACTGCAGTAACTGCATCTTTGAGATGGCCAGTGAGGAGAATAATACTCATCATATACCAGGTTTCTAGGCATAGCATAACAGCCGATTCTAATGACAATCTAACAAAGGGCCAAATCTCATTGAATGCAGACCAAGACCATCCTTTCCACCCATCCTTACACCAAAAAACTACGTAAGCAAATTGAGCTAGTGCGTTGACCCAGCCTACGAGATTAAAGGATATAGCTGCCCCGATCAAACCCCAATTGAATACATCAACGAAGAGCCAAAGGAGAAGAGCATGGATCATGAGAGCCAGAAAACCAATCCAGGCCAGCACACCAACTTTACTTTGGGCTTGAAGAAATTTTACAGTGGGAATATTGATAGACAGGGAATATAACTCGGGTATGGTAAACATGGCGAACTTCCCAGCAACGACAGCAATATCATGATCTTGGCCTAGGAACTTAAGTAGAGGAGTCGCGAAAACATAGAATGGTAAGAGAATGAAGGTACTGAGCAGTAGAATTATCATTGAGCGCTGTGTGTAAATTCCAAGCATGTGTACTTGCCCAGCACCAAATGCCTGCCCACACAGTGTCTCCAGAGCACTCCCCATGCCTATCTACACATTGATTACATATAAGAACAAATGAGAGTTGTGCATTACTGATACATCGTTCCATTTGAAACATAATTCACACATTACTTTGTTTAAAGCTCAAAATAACTGATGCAATGTAATACTCCACAATACTAGTTTGACATCTAACTGATACACAATTTGATTTTGATTGTAAATCTCAAAATAACTAATGTAGCTTTTTGTTTGATGTATTAAACTATGCATTGCTAATACAAACATAACAAAGTCATGTACAATCTTTCTCGAAATAGAATGCGGAATAAGATTACATTTGATAATAGTAACTAGACCGTTGGCTTAACCAAACCAAAGATACTCTTATTTACTTTCGTAAGCTCATGTCAAGTCAAAATCAGACAATCTAAATAGTAGTAGGAAATATACGAAATGAGCATTAATAACGAAGTGGGAGTAAAAGGAAATTAAGAGGGGACGAAGACGAACCATGAAGCCGAAAGTGAAAGTGCCGATGACAGTTTGAGCAAGGGTAACAGCAGAGAGCTCTGTAGGTCCAAGATGACCACAGAAAGCAACAGTAATAGCATAGAGCCCGTATTGGCAGACGATATTGAAAGCAATTGGTCCTCCAATCTCCCATAGCTTCACAGTCTCAATCCAGAATACACCCCACAATTCTTTCAGATTCATGCTAGAAATAGGCCGGTAGTCACCATCGTCGCCGATAAGCTGGCGGTGGTTGCCGGAGAAGTCATCTAGCAGTGGTGATTCCATTACTCCGACTTACTTGTTATTGTAGGTAGTAATTATCTAATTGTTTCAATGGGTAGATAACCAAATACCAATAAAGATATGTAAAAAAATGGGAGCGCAGAAAACTGAAACTCAGTAAGCTTTTATTGCACGTGGTTGGTGGATACAACTTTTCTACGTTGATGTAACTTTCTAAAAAGTTACCAATTTTTTTCTAGTCGTTTCATTTTTTATTTTTTTATTTTTATTCGATGTTCGATATTCACATTAAACTTTAATTAAATTTGAATTTGTGTCGAGAAATTTCACGTTGTGGACAAAGTATTTTCTAGCAAAGATAACTCTGTATTCAAAGGGATTTGAACTCAAAAATTGTGATTAAGGATGAAGAAATATTTATCATTCCATTACGATCGTATTGGTTACTCATTTCATTCTTACCCAGCAGCAGCATCTTGACGCCACTTTTTTCACTTACATACGTATCTTTTTAAATAGGTCTGATTTGTCCTGAATTTTATGATATTGAGCTGATATATTTTTTTAAAAAAAATTAGCTTATATATATCTCTGTAGTTATTGAAATGACACATATATACTCCTACACACACACCGTTATAAATTAAAAATAGCCCACATATACCCCTTTCATCTTAAGAAAGTGAAAAAATTAATTTTTTAATTTTTAAAAAATTCATGTATGAAAATATATCTTTTTTGAGAAAATAAAAAAATAAAAAATTAAAAGTTATATAACCATACATGTAAAGAAAAAATTAGCAAAGTTCAAGGTATATATAATCTTTTTCACAAATTGTTATGAATTAACTAACTTGACAATTTTATAAAGGAAGAAGAACAAGAGAATATGTATATAGAAAGTATTAATAGAGAGAGTAGTAATATAGAGAGAGTAATAATTATTCTTTCTTTTATGTGTTTTGTATGTTTTTACATTGAAGTTTAAGGCTATATTTATAGCCATATTTACAAGTGGAGGAAAATATTAATGGGCATTTTACCCACTTAAAAAGTAAATGGACTATCCACCATTTTAAGTGGACAACCATTTTACTTGGTTGATATTACTTGGTTGATAATACTCCCCCTTGGATGTCCACGAGAAATGTGCCTCGTTAAAACCTTATTAGGAAAAACCCAGTGGGAAAAAGCCTAATGAAGGAAAAAGAGTACACATATCTGATAATACACCTTGAGTGCTGCCTCATTAAAAACCTTATCAGGAAAACCCAGTGGGACAAAACCTTGACTAAGGGAAAAAGAGTACAGCGCGTATTTTGCTCCCCCTGATGAAAATATCACTTAATATCTCGAAGACGACGCATTCCAATTTTGTATCTCATTTTCTCAAAGGTTGATGTTGGCAATGCTTTGGTGAACATATCCGCCAAATTGTCACTTGAACGAATTTGTTGGACATCTATTTCACCCTTCTTTTGAAGATCATGAGTGAAAAAGAATTTTGGTGAAATATGTTTTGTTCTGTCTCCTTTGATGTATCCTCCCTTCAGTTGAGCTATACATGCAGCATTGTCTTCATACAATATTGTTGGAGCGTTTTTTGTCAAAGAAAGACCACATGTTTCTTGAATGTGTTCAGTTATTGATCTTAACCAAACACATTCTCGACTTGCTTCATGAATGGCTATTATCTCTGCATGATTTGAGGAAGTGGCAACCATAGTTTGTTTTGTTGAACGCCATGATATAGCTGTACCACCACATGTAAATAAATAGCCTGTTTGCGATCGACCTTTATGGGGATCAGATAAATATCCCGCATCTGCATAACCAATCAATTGTGACGTGGAATCATTTGAGTAAAACAATCCCATATCAATGGTACCTCGAAGGTATCTGAATATATGCTTAATTCCATTCCAGTGTCTGCGTGTTGGTGAAGAACTAAATCTTGCTAACAAGTTTACTGAGAAAGCTATATCTGGTCTAGAATTGTTGGCAAGATACATTAATGCACCAATTGCACTAAGGTATGGTATTTCAGCACCAATAAGCTCTTCATCATTTTCATAAGGCCGAAACGGATCTGTATTAATATCAAGAGATCTCACAACCATTGGAGTACTCAATGGGTGTGCTTTATCAATATAAAATCTCTTTAAAATATTTTCAGTATATGTTGACTGATGGACAAATATCCCATTTGTAAAATGTTCAATTTGTAGACCAAGACAAAATTTTGTCTTTCCAAGATCTTTCATTTCAAACTCCTTTTTCAGGCATTTTACTGCCTTTGAAAGTTCTTCTGGAGTTCCAATAATATTTAAATCATCAACATATACTGCTATTATGACAAATTCAGATCCAGACCTTCTCATAAAGACACAAGGGCAAATTGGATCATTTTTATATCCTTCTTTTAGCAAATATTCGCTAAGACGATTGTACCACATTCGCCCTGATTGTTTCAACCCGTACAAGGATTTTTGAAGTTTTATTGAGCAATTTTCTCGAGAATCCTTGTATGCTTCAGGCACTTTGAACCCTTCGGGAATTTTCATAAAAATGTCGTGGTCCAATGAGCCATATAAATAGGCAGTGACCACGTCCATTAACTGCATTTCAAGCTTTTCATGAACTGCCAAATTCATTAGATACCTGAAAGTAATTGCATCCACCACAGGGGAATATGTTTCCATATAGTCAATGCCAGGTCTTTGCGAAAAACCTTGGGCTACAAGTCGTGCTTTATATCTTACGACTTCACCCTTTTCATTTCGTTTACGCACAAAAACCCATTTGTGCCCTACTGGCTTGACACCTTCAGGTGTTCGAACTATTGATCCGAAAACTTCACGTTTTTCAAGTGAAGTTAACTCTGCTTGAATTGCATCCTTCCATCTTGGCCAATCATTTCTCTGTCTGCATTCATCGACAGATTTTAGTTCAAGATCCTTATCTTGTTGCATTATTTCAATGGCAACATTATAAGCAAAAATATTATCGACCACAATATTATTTCGGTTCCACCGTTTTCCTGTCGAGACATAACTTATTGAGATTTCTTCATTCTCATTATTTTTAGGTACTTGGACCTCCTCGGTGGTATCACCATTTGTTGTATCTCTGGGCTCTTCTTGAGCACTCGCCTCCAAATTATGATCATCTTGATCATTCATTCCTTTCCTTTTTCGAGGATTTTTATCTTTGGAACCAAATGGTCTTCCACGTTTTAAGCGTGGTCTAGATTCATTTGCCTGAATAAGTTGTCCTACCGGGACATCAACTCGAACTTGAGCATTAGCAGCTGGGATATGCGATTTAGTAACCCGTGGAAGGTTAGTAAATGCATCCGGCAGTTGATTTGCAATATTCTGCAAATAAATCATCTTTTGAACTTCTTGCTCACATTGATTTGTTCGAGGATCTAAATGAGATAGTGACAATGAATTCCAATCTATCTCATTTTTCATCTGCTTATGTTCTCCCCCTAATGTTGGGTATACTGATTCATCAAAATGACAATCAGCAAATCTTGCTGTAAATAAATCTCCAGTCATAGGTTCCAGATATTTTATAATAGAAGGAGATTCATACCCAACATATATTCCCAACCTTCTTTGGGGACCCATCTTTGTGCGATGTGGTGGAGCAATTGGGACATATACCGCACACCCAAATATTCTAAGATGGGATATATTTGGCTCCCTTCCAAACGCCAACTGTAATGGGGAAAATTCATGATAATTTGTTGGCCTTACGCGCACAAGTGCTGCTGCATGCAAAATAGCATGCCCCCATACTGAAATAGGAAGTTTTGTCCTCATTAGCAATGGTCTAGCTATCCATTGGAGGCGTTTAATCAATGATTCTGCTAGACCATTTTGTGTATGTACATGAGCGACCGGATGCTCAACTTTTATTCCAATCGACATACAATAATCATTAAATGATTGAGATGTGAATTCACCAGCATTATCAAGACGAATTGTCTTTATTGCATAATCTGGAAATTGTGCTCTTAACCTTATAATTTGAGCTAACAATCTCGCAAAAGCCATGTTGCGAGTTGATAATAAGCACACATGTGACCATCTTGTAGATGCATCTATCAAGACCATATAATATTTGAATGGTCCACATGAAGGGTGAATTGGCCCACATATATCACCCTGTATACGTTCCAGAAACGCAGGGGATTCAATCCCAACCTTAGTTGCTGATGGTTTGATAATCAGTTTTCCTTGGGAACAAGCAACACAAGAGAATTCCTTAGATTGAAGAATTTTCTGATTCTTCAAAGTGTGTCCATGTGAATTCTCAATAATTCTGCGCATCATATTATAACCGGGATGGCCCAACCGGTCATGCCAAATGATAAAATCATTAGAATCAGTAAACCTTTTGTTTACAATGGCATGTGATTCAACAGTACCAATATTTGTATGGTACAACCCAAAAGAAAGTGCAGGTAATTTTTCGTGCACAATTTTCTTCTCCATATTTATTGTAGTAATATAAAGGTATTCAACCTTTCCTTCATTTGCAGTCTCAATATGATAGCCATTTTGGCGAATAACCTTGAAACTTAACAAGTTTTTTTGAGACTTACTACAATATAATGCATTATCAATTACCAATATCGTTCCTCCAGGTAGTAATAAGGTTGCTTTTCCAGAGCCTTCAATTAATTTTGTACTACCAGATATTGTATTGACATAGTCCTTTTTCATAATCAAATGACAAAAATATTTCTTTTCTTTTAATATCGTATGAGTTGTGGCACTATCCAAAATGCACATATCTCCATTATTCATCTTGAATCCAATTGAAGACTGATAAATTTATTTATCTTCATAAAATAAAAATGCATTGTAAGAAATAAAATAAGTAACAATTTTGCTAGAAAAACATAAGTCCTTTTTTTTTTTTTTTTAAAGTTAAATTATGGTAATTTATAATTAAAAAAATTATATGATTCAATTATGATGAATGTTACAATAATTTAGTTTATGGAATTGTATACTTATTAACCTTAAATAAATATTATACACAAGTATTAAAAACAAATATAAAATATTATAAAACATTAATATAATATTATTCATCATGTATAGATAATTTGTTTATTGACAAAAATAATACAATCATTATATATTATTAATGTCTAAAACATTAACAAGAATAAATAGTTATTATAATGACATTAAATAAGGCGAATATTATTTTTAGTAACAATATGATATTAAGATTAAATAATAGCACACTAATAGTAATTAATTACAACATTGTAAAATAGCACAATGTAATAAATAATATACAATTATCATAAAAATGTAACCTTGATTATTTTTTTTTTCTTCAAATACATAAACGTAAAAACACAATAATTCAAAGTACATGATAACATATTGAAAAACATGAAATTAAACATCAATTAAGATCCTTAAAAAAATCTTCAACCTCCAAATGAGTAATATCATTGAGGTCATTAAAATCACCATCCCTTAAGGCCATATTTGCTTCAATATTATCATTATTCAAAGGCCTTGCCTCAACATTATTTTCGAACGCCAAGTGTGACTCTATCCGAGCATTAGAAGAAGAGGCACCACCTCTATTTGCCTTTCTTTTAAAAGAATTTTGATAAAGTCTTACAAAATGCTCAGGCGTCCGACATTCATTTTTCCAGTGGCCTTTCATGCCACAACGATGACAGTTACTTTTTGAAGGGTCATTTTGAGAACTGATATTGTTCTCCCTTTTATGTTGACCACCACCACGACGATTATTATATCGTCCTCTGTCATTGTCACGCCCACGCACATTATTATGACCTTGATATTTATTATGTCTTCTTTCAGACTGGCCATGTGCTTTTACCATATTTGCCTCCGGTAACGGAGCAGTTCCAGTGGGACGGGCTTCATGATTTTTCATTAAAAGGGCATTATGTTGTTCAGCCACCAGAAGGCATGATATCAATTCAGAGTATTTTTTAAAACCCTTTTCACGGTATTGCTGCTGTAATATTACATTAGAGGCATGAAAAGTAGTTAGTGTCTTTTCTAACATGTCCTCATCATTTATATTTTCCCCACATAATTTTAATTGGGAAGTTATTCTAAATACAGCAGAATTATACTCAATTACGGTTTTAAAATCTTGAAACCGTAAGTGCATCCACTCATAACGAGCCCTTGGCAATACCGTTGCCCTGAGGTGGTCATACCTCCCTTTTAAGTCTTTCCACAATTCAAGTGGATCTTTCACTGTCAAGTATTCCATTTTTAGGCTTTCATCTAGATGATGACGAAGGAAAATCATAGCCTTTGCTTTATTCTGACTTGATGCTGTATTTCCTTCAATTATAGCATCACCAAGACCCTTAGCG
This sequence comes from Solanum dulcamara, assembly GCF_947179165.1. Lineage (NCBI taxonomy): Eukaryota > Viridiplantae > Streptophyta > Magnoliopsida > Solanales > Solanaceae > Solanum > Solanum dulcamara. Next base: position 18,160,729 of record NC_077243.1, on the reverse strand, counting down.
GTAAGGTGAATTTCAGCATCAAGTACCTATGACAAATAATTTTTACCAGAAATATCAAGTGCCACAAATTCCAATTTTGACAAGTTTGACATGATGAAAATTAATTTGAAAGTAACAAAGATAACTTAAAAATTAAATTTCTTTAGTAGATATACCTGATATAGAAGTTAATTTTCTGAAAAATTAGAGCTTCGTGCTGATAACGTGTTATGAATTAACTAACTTGACAATTTTATAAAGGAAGAAGAACAAGAGAATATGTATATAGAAAGTATTAATAGAGAGAGTAGTAATATAGAGAGAGTAATAATTATTCTTTCTTTTATGTGTTTTGTATGTTTTTACATTGAAGTTTAAGGCTATATTTATAGCCATATTTACAAGTGGAGGAAAATATTAATGGGCATTTTACCCACTTAAAAAGTAAATGGACTATCCACCATTTTAAGTGGACAACCATTTTACTTGGTTGATATTACTTGGTTGATAATACAAATAATTTTTTTTTGACTTCTTTAATTATTATTATTTGAGTTTCTAATTCTTATTTTATTTTTAGTTTTTCATTTTTTGGTGTAAATATAAGAGAAATTAAAAAAGAGTGAATGAAAAAAAGAGAAAAAAATAAGAAAATAATTTAAAACTATTTTGCAGCTATATTGTAATTTAAAACTAATTTTTTTGATGTTATATTGTAATTTAGTTTTTTGTATCTATAAAAAAAATTGGGGCATGTATAATAAATTTTACAATAAAAGTAGTAAGAAAAATAAATTTGACCATCAAAATAATAAATTCAAATTAGTTGTTGAATCAAAAAAATAAATTATGTGTGAGAAAGATCAAATATACCCCTATATGTATTAGTTTTTTAATAAAAAAACTTTAAAAAATAATTTTAAAAATAATTTTTTCACTTTCGTTATATGTATGGGTATATATATTTTTTTAAAAATAATTCATTTGTGAAAAAAATTATATATAGGTTAGGGAAAAAAATTCTAATTTAGTAAAAAAATAATTTGTAACGATGGAGTATATATGTGTCATTTCAACAACGACAAAAATATATATGAGCTAGTTTTTAAACAAATGATATATCAACTCCATATCATAAAGTGCGGGGTAAATCGGGCTCTTTGCCTTTTAAATATTCCTAATAGGAATTCATTGTGTTATTTTGCTATTGTTTTGATAATAAATTAAAATGATAAAAATGTGTAATATACGTGTGGATAACATAATATGATAGACTAATAAAAAAAGGACACGTGATATTTGAATATAAAATAATAATTTAAAAATAAATATACAACCCCAAACTTATCTCCTCCTCCCTTTTCATTTCTTCCTGGCTCACTGTCCCTTTTAACCCTTATGTGTTCTTCTACTTTTTCTTTTAATTAGATTTTTTATTGTTGTTGTTGTTGTAGATTTGAATTGACGGACTATTTTATCCATAGTGATTTTTGGCGAAGTTTTAATAAAGATGGCATGATTCTTCTTCTATTTTTCATTCACTTTTTTGTGTTTGTTCTTTTATGTTCTTATAAAAAAATTCAAAATTAGTTTCATGATTTTTTTAACTTTGTTCTTCCATATTTCGTAAGGTTTTTCATCAAGATTTTCCATATTGAAAGGTGGAATAGGTGGTAGGGATAAAGAGTGAAGAAGACGAGGAAAAAGAAAATGATATTTCTTTTTACGAGAAAAGAAAACGTTCCTCATCCGCTAAGAGTAGCTGCAACACTCGTAATGTGTTAAATTAGTAAAAAGTATCAAAATAATATAACGAAACCTGCTTGAAGTGTTTAAAATGAACCGGCATAATTAAAATGTCTAAAGAATTGTGGATGGCTTCGCCCATTCTTAATAAACAATCTTCAATAAAAATCTCATGGTACCTTATTTAAAGTAACATGTTATAGAAATCTTTTACTCCCTTTGTTCTAATTTAATTTTTTTTTTTTTGTATGTCTCAAAAAGAATTTGTTTTTTTCATATTTAGTAAGTTTTTTAATTTTAACATTTACACAATAAATTTAAAATCACAAGATTTCAAAACCCTCTTTTTATTTTTTAAACTTGGTGTGTTCACACTGAAACTAACATTCTTAAATTAGATGAAGGGAATACTTTTAAAATCCACATGATGATTGTGAGTCTATAACAAAGAAACAGATTTGCAAGTTTCCAACTCAAACATAAACATGAAAAATACAGATTTCCATCAATCATAAACTCAAGCTACACCACCATTCTCAAGAGCTAACGGTCCATCGGTAGGTTTCTGTGTTTCAAAATCTTGACCTCCCCATTTGCGCATACGCTCCGTCGTGTCGTTAACCTGTAATTTCAACTTGTGTTACTATGACACAACTTGTAGTAGTAGTAGTACTAGTAACATCATGCATGCAATGAATTGGTGAAGGGTCAATTTTATGGTTGAATTAATTGCAACTTGATACTAACATTATATAATTACCAGCTTTCAAAAACAGTGTGTTTTGGCTAAGAAGTTGGTAAACAAGTGTATGGTCAAGGTTTGTAATGATAAAGAAAGACTAATAACCCACCTAAAAGTCCAAAACCAAAATCACCTACTCTATTTGTTCTGATACTTTAGGCCTACTTATTCTGTTATTTTTATATGACTATTAATGGGGTGATGCAAAAGAATGAAATAGCAACACATTTTTTGCCATTTGACATACCTCCTTGCTCCAATTAGTCTTATACAGTATAATCAAGAGTAGAAGAGTCTGTAAAGCTGCCCCTGCTATCATCCCTATCCAAAGTCCCTGCACGACGCATAACACAATTTAAGCTGTTATTGAAGTTGTTGGTGAAATTACAAGACTACAAATTACAATTGAAAAATAAAATAAAGGAAACAAAATCTCTTCAGGCTAAGACACGGATATCTCACTCTCTTTAAGAATATTCAAGTCCACTGCAGCAAATATTTTCATCGGTTCAGCTGTTATCCTCTTAATTGTCCCCTCCAGGATACAACAGTCTTATCACAAAGTGTAACTCAACAAATTCTGGACAAAAATTGAGTTTAAAGCTCCACAAAAAGAACACATCCCTTCAACTAAGAAGAACTCTCTTTTTAACTAACTTTTATTCACTCTATATTTTTTTTTTGAGTATGAAAAACAAAGTAAGACCATCTCTATTTGTAGGCGAAGAAGACTTTCTAGCAATGAATAGGAAAATAATGGTGAAGTAAATAGAGAAGATAAATAGCCTAGAAGTTATATAGGTTATAAGGTATAATGGCGGAATAAAGAGTGAAGTAATGTGAGGGAAACAAATGCACCAACGTGCAAATGCAATTGCTGCAGCCTCACAACTGAACGGACACAAACTGCTGCACTTAGACAATTGTAACATCTGTAATAACTCCAAAATGGAGCAAGTGTCCAACGGCAGCAAGAAATGCATGGCATCAAATGCCATTAAGCCACCAACGGGCTGCAATAACATGTTTGACTCCAAAATAAAACAAATTAATATATTTAATATTAATATTAAAATGCTTAACAAACCAACAGAAGCAATGTGAACAAATGCAATTCAGCAGGGGCGTCCTGTAAGTGACAGTATATGTAGTTATTATCTCATAAAGTCATTTTTCTTGTTGATTCCAATTTTCTTGAACAAAGAGTATGACTGCATGAGTTAATAATTGTTAGTTGAGTGATCATCGAAATCAACTCAATTACAGGGACAAGAACATATACTTTCGCTTCATCATCTTAGAGAAAAGTTTTTAAATTTATGTTGACAACATAAGACAATTAAGCTTGCTTCCCTTCCACACAAAGGCTAGATTTACATGCCCAAAGTTTCTTATTAGAAATATTAGTTACCTTCGTTCCCAATTTTGCTACATAACCAAGAAGATATCCCAGAGGAAGTCCAAAAATGTAATAACAACCAAGATTGATATAAGCTACTAAAGCTTGCCATCCACCTCCAATAGCCACCCCTGCACGATAACATATATCGTTAATACTGGAGTTCCGAAGCAATATATTAACATGGCGGACATTAGATCCATAATTAAACACAGAAATTCCGAAGCAAAGCAATACCTGATATGACCGGCTGAACGCTATTAAGAACCATGGTGATCCCTAGAAGGAAAGCAAGATCAGCAACAGCTTCTTGCATCTCCTTGCTGCTTGAAAAGATAATGGCCAGATGATCTCTAGCTACCAGTACAATTACCATGCAAAGTATCCCAATTAGGAGGGACTGAAACACCGTGATGTAGACTGAATATTTGGTAGCTCTCGGATGTCCTAGCCCGAGTTCATTTGAGACTCGGATGCTGTTGGAAAATTAACAAGTCAACAACAACAACATACCCAATGTATTCTCAGAGAGTGGATCTGGTAAGGGTAAAGTGTACACGGGGGACCCACATGCAGTTCATCCCTTCGTTAAAAAATTACACTGTATATATAAGATAAAATTTTTAATTTATGTGTATATATTTAACATTGAACCCTTGAGCATAAGCCAAAGGACTAGCTCAGTGGCAAATGGGATTCAATATTTCGCCTTAGCTTGTCTCATTTTCTGATTAGCGTGTTTAATTTTTTTTTGAACCCCCTTCATAAAAATTTTGGGTCCGCCACTGAGTGTAAAGAGACCTTACCTCTAGCTCAGAGCTGAGGTAGAGAGCATGTTTTTGATAGACTATCGACTCAAGACAGAAACAAACTAAAATAGACATAATAAAAGTACAAGAGACAATATGTAGTAAACAAAACAACAGATAGTAACAGAATAGTGCTACAACCAAATAATACCACCATCGAACTACTATCATAGCACTATGACTACTAGTTCTATCAACCATCAAGACATATTACCTGATGGCAGCATTAATTCCAATGAAAAGCATGTTCTCCCATCCATTGATGTTCATGCTGTAAAACACGAAATTTAACACGAATCAGAAATGAAGTTGAAAATCTCACTAATTGATGCACAACAAACTTGACTCAACGAGCTTAGACGTATCTATCTGTACTCACCAAATTGAAATGGAGCCAACTGCTATCACGGCGTTGTTAAGATGACCAACAAGGAGAATAATACTCATCATGTACCAAATCTCAAGGCATAACATAACAGCTGAAGCAATAGAAAGCCTCACAAATGGCCAAATCTCATTGAACGCTGCCCGCGAGAACCCTTTCCACCCATCCTTACACCATCCAACAACATATCCGAATTGAGCTATGGCAGTAAGCCAATTCGTGAGATCAAAGGCTATAGCAGCACCAGTGGTACCCCATTCAAGCGCATAAATAAATAACCAAAGGAACACAGCGTGCACCAGCAAAGCCGCTAACCCAATCCCAGCGAGCACATCCACTTTGCTCTGAGCTTGAAGAAACTTGGAAGTAGGGAAATTGATAGCAAGTGAAAACAACTGGGGGATGAGAAACATGGTATATCTTCCAGACAGTTCCGCGATTGCAGTTTCTTGGCCTAGCAATTCGAGGATTGGAGTCGTGAATAAGTACATGGGCAATAGAATGACACAAGTAGCTAGCAGAATTATGATGGATCGTTGCATATAAACGCCCAACATGTGAACTTGCCCTGCTCCATATGCCTGTCCACATAGTGTCTCCAACGCACTCCCCATTCCCATCTGCAACATACACGAAAATCGAAAATCAACATCAGCAAGAGGATCAATTAACTGTTCAATCAATCTACAACTGCTATAATTGAATCCCAATTTAGTAGATGTAACAATAAGGATATATTTGAGCCACTTGTGCAACAGTAGGGTATATATAAGCCATTTTTTGTAACGAATAATATATCAGCTCTAAATTACATTACAAAGTTGAGGGTATATTAGGCTCTTTTCCTTTCTAAAATAAGATGAGAAAGGAAAACAGAGAGCTAACCATGAAGCCAAAAGAGAAAGTACTAATAACAGTCTGAGCAATAGAAATAGCAGATAGCTCAATATTTCCAAGATGTCCAACAAATATATTGGTAAGGGAATTGACTCCATATTGGCAAATTATGTTGAACGCTATAGGACCTCCTATTCTCCACATCTTCACTGTCTCCACGCAGAAAATTGCCCACCAAACTTTAAAACTTTTTGCCGGACGATAGTCCCCGTCCGTTCCGACAAGCTGGTTGTGGTCGCCGGAGCCGGAGTAGCCATTCAGCAGCGGTGTCTCCATTGTGAAGTAAACACTTCTCTAAGTTACACTTAACGCTCAAATGATCTTCAAGACTTGCATCTTATATATAAGCAACAAAGCTATATTTTGATTGGTCCACATCACTGCCACCTAGGATTAGTAATGGGTCCCATGTATTTTTTATTTTATTTTAATTTTTAATTGGGAGTAGAGGGAAGGGAAAATGAGAGAGGTGATTACAAGCATACACGAAGTCAAATTTTTAGTTTGTGGGTTTTGAATTTTATAACAATCATTTTTAGTGTTAATAATTGAATTTTAAACAAGTGAGGATTGCTCAGTTGGTTAAGCACCTCCACCCACGACCGATAGGTCCTGGGTTCGAGTCACACTGGAGGGAAAGTGTGGAAACACTATAAATCCTCCAAAATGGGGGGTAAAAAAAAAATAAAAAAAAAATAATTGAATTTTAAACTTAATATATGTGCATATTTAAATAATTTCTTAATACAAAATATATTGTTTAAGCAAAAATTATTGGGTATAAGTTTGATCTTCTCAAGATCTACCCCTGATTACAAGGTGAATACTCGAAGTCTCTCTTGTTAATAATGTAAAAATTCAGTAATTCAATCAATTAAGCCCTAAAGAGTTAGCTAGATTTGACCAGTTTTTGACCATATATTTTAAACTATGTCCAACCCCCATAGTACATTGTATGATTTTGGTGCGTGCTACTCACCGTTCCACGAACTTCACCCCACTACCTTTTTAGGAGAATTCGGATTATTGGGATTCACTTATGAACTACAAAACAAAATAATTTGTTTAAAGCTTATGTTCTGATATTGTAAAAAGTACAAATATAATCACATCACTTATTATTAGGTACATTTTCTTATTAACATTAATCGGTAATTAGACGTGAAATTGTAAATATGAATTTATGAATTCTAAAAAAAAAGTTATTTATTGCATTATGAATGAATTAGTTATACCTATTATGTAGACTTTCTTTTAGCTTAGAGACAATGTTCGGGCCAAGCTAGTGGATTCTATATCGAACATGTACGTAGAATTGAAGCTCTGACCCTTTTGGTAATCATGTTAAAAATGGTAACTAGCATGTCATCACAAGTTAAAATTAGTGTTTTCAAAAGTATTTTTAGGGTGAGTCCCGAGGTGGGGGCAAATGAAAAACGTAGATTAATAGTCTGTATGCGTTAGAATTTGAGGCATAAATTTGATTTTTGTTGTTTTAATATGAATCAAGTAAAGAAGAATTAGTTGGAGTGAAGTAAAGAATGGGGAGTGAGCAACATGCAAAATTGTGCAACCAATCTGTTTGGTAAGTAGAAACAAAAGAACTATAGACAACCACGTAGCCAGTTCCCAAAACACAACAGACCACATTAAGTACTCTTATTGTCCTATAATAATTGACTTGTATGGTTTTTAAAAAAAAATAGTTTTATGATAAAATTTGAGTAAGTTATCCCTCCATTTTTTCAAATTGATGTGCACATTTTCTTTTGATCCGAATTAAAAGAAAAGGTGAAAAATAAAGGATTTGACTATGTTAGGAAACTAATTAGTGTGCATGTTCATTTATATAGAAATAAATCTTCATTATTGCACATTACCTTCTGTCACTCAGGTACAATAACCACTGCACCAAAAATAATTTTTAATGACAATTAATCAATGGTAATAGCATAATTATTGCTAAATATATATATATATAGAAGCAATTACTAGTTACAATTATATTTTAGCACTCTTTGTAAATATTGTTAAAGCCTATAACAACATTAAATCTAAAGACAATTAACTAATATTGATAAAGATTTTAGCATTTTTTATTAATGTGTATAATTATTACCTTTAAAAGTTATTTTGTTTCTAGTGAACTCAAACACTTTATTCATGATCTCAAATGGGTCAAATGTCATGGCCATGACGCATGAAGTAAGGTAGCCCCTCAAAGTTGGCATCAGCTTTCACTTAGACACCTCAACTAAACTTTGTTCATTTTAGACACCTCAACTAAGATTTCGATATGTCGTTTTGACACTTTTTTTTACAATCACTCAAATATCTAAAGTGTGTGTAATACACTTGCCGATGATGTATCAAAGTGACCAATTAAACGAAGACATGTGGCATATATATCAAAAATAATTTTGAAATAGTGATTTTTGATTAGAAAAAAAAAAGTGGTCATTAACTTGATGACATGTGACATTTTTTACCCAAATAATAATTAAAAAAAAGGAAGGAATTCATCACTTTAAAAAAAAGTGATTTTTGAAAAAAAGAAAAAACCCACCCTCCACCTAGTCGTCTTCTTCACCCACCCCACTGAGCCCACGACACCACCTCCACTCGTCTTCTCCACCTCCCCACACCCCAACCCCAACTCCACCTTTGCTTAAAAAGTTGAATTGAAATACACTATTTTTTGAATCGTTTTCATTTCCATTTTCATTTCATTGTCCAATCCGATTCAGGTTACCTTTTTATGGGCTTAAAGATTACTATTTTGTTTGCTTTTCACTCATTCCTCTATTTTAGCTTTTCTTCCGTTTCAGTTGGGTTTCATTTCTTCGACTGAAGAGGTGTGATTAACTAGTGTTTCTTTTTCTTTTTGCAGTTTTATTATATGGGTATGAAGCCCTTTTTTCTTGTTTTTAATTTGGTGTTACGATTTTAGTATTTTTAGGGGGGAAATATTTGTTAATGGTGAAAATGTTTAATTCAGTAAAGTGAGTGGTTTAATTTGATTATCTTTTTTGCTTGTGTAAAAATGGGTGCGGTATGCTCAAAATCTGAGAGGAGTGAAGCTTTGAGATTGAGTAAAGAAAGGGAAAAAATAGAGAAGAAGAAGAACAAGAAAAAAAATTAAAAAAAATTATTTTTTTTAAAAAACGCTTTTTATGCGCTCAAAATGGGTGCAGCACACGCAATGTGCCAAGTCGGCACAAAGTGTCAAAATGACACATCGGGACCTTACTTGAGGAGTCTAAAATGAACAAAGCTTAGTTGAGGTGTCTAAGTGAAAATTGGTGCCAACTTTAGTAGGCCACCGATGGATTCCGCCATATAATTAGTGTAAATACAACAAAATCATTTTGAACTTGACATCAAAACTTACTTTAACACTTTAACTACACGGGAGTTTAAATACCCCCTTAACAATTTTGAAGTGATTTAAATATCCCCTAAGGGGTGATGTGGCAAAGTGTATACACACTTTCCTAGTGTGTGAAAAAAAGAAGAAAAAAACTGAATTTAAAATTATATACATGGCCTTTTTTTATTGGCTAATATATAACTATCATTTTTTATATTTTTTCTTGATATATTAATTCTTTAAAAAATATATAAATTTTCTTAATTAGAGGTAAATGAAAATTGTGGGTCTTCTTTTTAAAAAAAAACATTTTTTTCTCTCTATTTTGTTATGTTCCCCAATACACATTTTTCTCCTTTGAAACACTTTTTCCTTCATCTTCATCCCACCTCTATCAATATTTTCATTCCACTAGCGCTTTAATAATATATAAAACTAACACCAACATCATATTATTGACATTGATTTTTTAAGATTTTAAATTTGAGAATACTTGCAAAGTTTAAAGATTTTGAAGAATGGAGGAAAAGGGGAAGAAGAGGGAAAAGGTTGAATAGAAAAATTGGGAAGTGAAATCTCCAGTAATTATTCAGATTAATGGAGAGTTTTGAAATGGGGGATAAAAATCAAGAATTAACAAAATTTACAATCCACTGAAGTTTCAGTTATTTTTTTAAAAAAAATTATTGAATGGTGGAGGAAAAAGATAAAAATCTACTAAAAATTAAAATGGTGAAGAACAAGGAAGAAGAAAGAGAGGGGTCGGTGGGGGAGGGGGGTGGAGGAGAAAATAAATAAGAAGATGGGGCCACTAATTAAAAACATTTAAAATTAATGAAAATGGCTCATATTTTAAATTTTGATTCTTCAAAATGTATTTTTTAAATAATAATTAATTATAAATCGTGTGTAAGAAAAAATGGTGAATGAATAAAAAGAAATAAAAATTAATGACGTCGTGCTACAGTGATGTGGTGGGTGAGAGACTGAGAGTGGTGTTATACTCTCAGGGTGGTATTTAATTAACTTCATTTTTTATCCCACCCCGTACCCGTACCAGTCCCACCCCCTTCCCACACACACAAAAAATTTACTTTTAAAAATATTTCAAATTTTAAAAATTTTATTTTTTCATCCCCCTACACCGCCCCCCCCCCCCACCCCACGCCACCGGACTCCCCACACACAAAAAAAATAAAAAAATTATTTTTGAAAATTATTTTAAGTTTTGAAAATTTTATTTTTCAGCCCACACCTAACCCCGACCCCCCTCCCACCCCCACCCCACCCCCAACCCCTTCGGCCCACTCCCAAAAAAATTAAAATTATTTTTAAAAAAAATGAAATTATTTGAAAGTTAGGTCTGGAGTCGGGTGTGGTTGGATTTTTGATCGAAAATCGGAATTGAGTCTAAATTTGAAAGTCGAGTCTTGAGTTGAGAGTCGAGTTGGATCCCACATCAAGTGTCGGGGTCGGATCCCGAGTGTACTATGGTAGATTTTCATATCAGAAACTATTTTTCTAAAAAATATTTTCTACTTTAGCAAAAAAAAAAATATTTTCTAAAAAATATTTTCATTCACTAACCAAACAAATAAGTTAGAAATCAACTTGTTTTCTAAGAAAACATTTTCTAGGAAAACATTTTCCTTCACACCAAACACACCCTATATGTCTAATGTCTATTTTCATCCATTTCAAATTTAAAAAATAAAAAATTATAGTAATTCCTATGTGGGTTAGAAAATAAATCTAACCACTTGAAATTGGGTGAACCTAAAACAATATTTCCTCGGTTCCATATTTGTTATGTTTTATTTTCCGAAAGTTAATTTAATTAGTTTTAAAAGTTATATTAACTAAATATTTTATAATTAAGATATATATATTTTAAAAATATATAAAATAAGAATACTAGAAGTTACAACTTTTTTTATTGTATTAATTAGATGAAAAATTATATGAATGAAGTGTCAAAAACACATCTGAACTACTAATTTTTTCGAGTTTTATACTTAGCTATTAAGAGTTTGAGTTTCATATCCAAACTATCACTCATTAGTCATGTCGCGATCCAAATCGGGCCATGAGTAGTATCCACACCTACCCCCCAATAGGAGAATCAAAATTATACCCCAACCAACATCCTAACACAGAAACATGCATTCAAGAAGATTATGGAAACAGTTTTTTGAAAATAGATTTTAACTGTCTTCCCATAAACTCAAGAAAGTAAAACAAACAATCATCAATGCAGTCAACATGTGGAAGTGAAATCCCCGCTAATACATGAAAGTCTTTGTACCAAAACTATACTAAGGAACAAGTCTAAGAGTAGGGGGATGCAACCCCAAAACAACAATAAAAAATAAGTCTGAAAGGTCTAAGTCCGAAAAGATTGGACTAAGATCCTAGAAGAATTCACGGGAGCCTGAAAGAGTTGGCTCACCCTTGAATTCAAACAATCATTGGTCTCCTAGTTGAGGTCTGTCGGCAGCCGCCTGAAGATGCCCTGTACTCAATGAGGAAAAACCAACTGCAGTATCAGTACACATAAAAAATGATATACTTGTAAGATCACGCGCCGAGCCTAGTCAATAAAACATATGCAAGTAGTTATATTGTAGTAAAAACAGGGATCCATGAACATATTACCACTTAGCAAATTCATAAGTATTATTCATTTTCACAATGTCAATCTCAAATAACAACCAACAATAATCCTTTCATGGGACCCACACTCAAACGAATAGTTTGTGTCGGAATGTGACACTCGGCCCAATATGTATGTATATATATATACATATATGTGTGTTTTTCGGAATGTGATACCCGATCCGATATATAACAATCAGAATCACAATCCACAACAAATAATTCACATACTTGCACAATCAAGTAACAAGTTCAGTGCATGTAATTGATCACAGTAGTCATTTCATTAAGTTTATTACATCTTTTCTAGTCTCACACATGCGGGCAATACTATCAATTACAGTAACGAGCACATGTAGCACATACAGGAATGTAAAATCATCACCTACCTTCAAATCAAGCCTTAAAAACTCTAAATAGCTAAAACTTTTCCTTTTTGAAGTCTATCAACTTGCTCTTGGTCTAAAATTAAACAAGAAATACACAAATCAATAAACTATTGGCATGCAATATTTGGGTTACATCAAAATTCTATCCCTTGGCCACTTTCATGATCCTATCACCCATCTAGGGCTAATTTCCACTATTAATTCAGGTCAAGAACCCTCCCCCAAGATAATTACCATAGATTTTAGGTTCTAAGAATCAAATTACGAAATAAGGGAGTATTTAACTTACCTTTGGCGCAACAATTGGTGGAAAACTGAAAGGTATAGCTCTAGTTCGTCCCTTTGCTCTTCAAAAATGAGAAAGTGTAGAAAATAATATTTTGGGGACTTTTCTCGATTAAAATTGCATTTTTCCCGATATGGCACCACTTACCTCGCCATAGCGGGAATAATCCTACTGTGGCGGGTTGCACAGGATAGAAACTCGAGATTTGTGTCCCAAGCTCCTATTTCGCAACATGCCCTCAAATCATGACGTTCAATTTTAACCCTTTATGCCAAGATCAATTACGAGAGTTCTACTAGCCTGAATTCGATTTCGCAAAGTTGTACGGGCACCTTAGTATCTTGGCTATCAATTTCAACTATCAAATTGATAAATACATCACACATTCATTACCGGATTATCCCATACCTCACCGACTCAGATCCGTTCAAGTCTGGCCTACGGTTAAATTTTTCAAGTTACTACTCACAAGTTTTCTGGCTCAATTTCATTCCTCATTGGCTTATCCATAACGACAGAAACAAATTGTTATAAGTCATTAGTTTGAGAAACACACCACTTTCTTTTACTACACTCTCTTGATTGCATGTGTGCTACACTCTCCCAAAAAGTATTTTCACATGGACCAATATTTCGCTTTGACAAAAATTAAATAAATTATTAGTATTAATTAAAAATTAAAAATTAAAGTATCACTATCCCTAAAATATTTTTCCCCCAACCCCGCCCAAAAAATCATTTTTTTTTAATTTCTCTTATAAAAAATCCTTATCCCCCGCCCTTTGAACCATCCATCCCTACCTCCCCTTTTCTCTCCTTCTATAAAAAAAATTAAAGATTTTACTATTTTTTAAAAAGAAAAATTTACCCCACCCCGAAAAGAAATTTTATTTTTATTTTATTAGATATATACAAATACCTTTAAGAAAACATATTTCCTTTGCATATCTAATATAACAAAAATGAAAAATTTAAAAATTGAAAAATTGAAAAAGAACAAGAAAAAAAAGGAGTTTAAATGGTAAGCACGTGATATGATATTAATTATTTGAATTTGAAGTTATCCTATGCAATATATGTTCTAAGGTGGAATTTTTCATCTATATGAAATACTATGTGATAAGATTTTTAAAAATAAAATAGACACACATAAATACATATTAGTTGTGGTAGTTTTTTCAAATTAATGAGTAATACTTTATATATGAAACTCACACTCCTAATAATTTAGATATAATACTTTAAAAAATAAAATAATTTAAATATGTTTTTAAGACTTTACTCAAATTTATATAAATTTCATGAAAATATATAAGGTCCTAAATTATGGAAACAGCCTCTGGCAGAAATGCAAGGTAAGGTTGCGTACAATAGACCCTTGTGGTCGGACCCTTCCCCATACCCTGCGCATAGCGGAAGCTTAAGTGCACCGGGCTGCCTTTTTTTTATATATATAAGGTCCTAAATTGACTTCCTTACCGAACTTCCTTACCGAAGGAGAAAAAAGCAAAAGACAAACATATACAAAAAGGCCATGATTGGAATACAGCTAATGCCGACGAAATACGATAGAAGTAATAAAAAATTGAAGGAAATGTGTCAGAATTTAAGATGGTCTAATATCGGATAAAAAATAAATTAAGATAAGTTTAATTTTGATATCACGTTGAAAATCATGACCCTTGTGAACAAATCACTAATTCAAGAAAAAAACTATTCATATTAATAAAACATAACTCGCATAAATTATTATAACTTTTTAGATATTGCATATTACTGGATTTTTAGCATGTGAAACGGAATTACAATTAATTGAAAAAACTGTATCATTTGCGGTTCAAATTTGAAACTCAATTAAATTTCAAAAGATAATTCATGAATTGAGAATTGTCAAAATTACATAAAGACACCAAAATTCAAATGTCCTTAATCCACCGATATGAAACTCAACATTAGGTACATCTTTTCTCCTCATGATAACATATTTTAGTCCAAGTTTAAATGATTTAACAAGAGATTAAGAAAGTAAATAATAAATGTACATACATAACTTAGAAAGAAATGGCACTAAAGGTGTCAAAAGTACAAAATAATGGAACCTTTCATTGTACTGTATATTGAAGGGATTCTTTGGACCAAACTTAATAATTACAGGCACCAAACTCTATAGATAAGAGCTTTATCAATATTGAAAGACGCCTCAAACATATGCCAATTCCATCTACCTTCATTGAATTCATTGGAATAAATGTCAACACCCCTCTTGAGATGTACTACTAATTCTTAGGTTTTTAGGCAAACTGTGACGGCTTGTATAAGTTCACCAAAAGTCAATGGACCAGGTCTCTTGATAATATTAAAAACAGTATAGAACGAAATGCTAAGAATAAAAAACAAAAGAGTTTACGTGGAAATTTTCTTGCTCAAGGGGAAAAAAAAATCATGACCTGTCACACTGAATTTTACCAATAATTCTATTAATCAAAGAGTCAATATTCAAATTACAAATCCTTGCAACGTAGGAGTTAAACTCTTAATCAATCTCAATTGTAACAACTCTATCAGAAGATAAAACTAAGCATTAACTCTATTGCCCACTACACCATCTAACTCTAGTTGATATTGACTTCAAATAAACTCTTCAAAGCTAACTCTAGCCATGAACTCAATGATTTATATTCCTTTATAACACATGAATAAATCTTACAATGTTCGGACTCAAAACACAACTCACTAAGAAGCAACTTAAGACTTTCCATCGGATAACTCTATCAGGTCTCTTGCTGTTCTCGTGAGCTTGTTCTTGCTTGAGATTGAATAGATTTTGCTCTTCAAAAAATTTTTATACAAAAACTAGATTGTTTTTGTCAAAGAGTGCATAATAAAGTATGGACAAAACAATCTAGTACGATCCCATTGGATGAGAGCTCAGATGTCCTCTATTGTATTCACCAACCATAGCAGGTGGTGACAATTTTTACAATTGGTCCTCATTCTGCCTTGGACAGACGTTACTTATGGGACCAGATCCCGTAATTTATTAAATCATCAAAACTCGAATATAACAACCTGCTTTTGTTTACATTATGCTTTTTACTAACTCAAATCATTTAGCTCCCATTTGATAATTGATTTTGAAAATATCTTTTTACCAAATAATTAAATCAAATATATGTTTAGCCATACGATTTATATATATATATATATATATATATTGGGAGATTTTAAAAATCATATCTTTAAATCTCAAAATATTTTTCAGACCTTTCTTTTAACCCAAAATATAAGCGTTGGCCTATTTTAAAATTTTAAAACTTGTCCCAAGTTTTTATATCTTAGGAAGGATTACACAAATTTCATAGTATCAAGAGCTAATTACATCATATTCCTACTCTTTTTTAAATTACAAAAAATTCTTAAATTTAGTGGAACCCGGATACATCCCAAAACGTCCTGATATATTACATAAAGTGATGTATACAAACGATACATCGCGTAAAGTGATGTATACGACCGATACATCGCATAAAATGATGTATTTGACGTCCTGATACATCACGAAAAATGATGCATCCGATCGATACATTGCATAAAGTGATGTATCCGACCGATACATCACGTAAAGTGATATATTCGACGTCCCAATACATCACGTAAAGTGATGTATCCGAGAATTGAAAAGAGTGGAAATTTTTATAATTTTTTCAAATGGTTAATTTTTTTAGAGAATATGATAAAATAAGTTTTGTATTTAGATAATTTTTCCTTTAAAAAAGCTCATAAACTTTTATAGTCACTATCATTTATTTATTTTTCATTGATAAATCATTGTAACTAATGATAATTTGACAGATTGTAGTAGTTTGTAATTGTGTTATTAATAGTTGTTATTTCATGCCAAATTCTCAGTTTATAGGATTATAATTTGTGATAATGATAAGGAAAAAGGCTCAAATATGTCATCGAACTTTGAGAAAAGGCTCATCTATAACACCCAGTAAAAGTTTGGCTCATTTATGTCATTTTCATTTAAAAAAAGGCTCATTCATGCTATTATCTGTAAACTAAAAATATTTTCCGTTTTGCAAAACTATTTTGTACACGTGGTCAATTATGATTCGGCCACGTCATTAACTAAATGATTTCTTTAAATGGAAAAGGTTCAAATATGCCATCGAATTTTGAGAAAAGACTCATCTATGCCATCCGTTAAAAGTTTGGCTCATCTATGCCATTTCAGTTTTCAAATAATGGCATGAATTAGCCTTTTCTCAAATGAAAATGGCGTGAATGAGCCAAACTTTTAACGGATGGCATAGATGAGCCTTTTCTCAAAGTTCGATGGCATATTTGAGCCTTTTTTCTGAAGATAATGAACGTCATTAATAAAGGCACTACATAATTTGAGCTTAGTAAGTGTTTGTTTGGTACGATTGGATGTTCTTGATAGTTTTTAAAACTTATTGTATAAGTCATGTTTCATGTTTTTCAACCCAAAAAAAGTTAAATCTATTTTGAAAAATCATAGAAAAAAAACATCTTCAACTTCAATCCAAACTTCAAGCAAGTCATTTTTTTCAAAAAGAAAAAAAAAATCTAGAGTCAAACGCTAATTCAATTTACAAAATTTATTTCCATGTAATTTATCCATATATTCGGCAAATGATAAAATGGAAATATTTCTTCAATCATTTATTTTAATATTGAAATGAAAAGAGATATGAAAGGGAAAAGAAAAAAGGACAAAGTTATATTAGAACCCTCCCCTCTTTAATTATTTAACAATCTAGATTAGTATACTTATAAATTGGAGGTAGTGTTATATATGCTAATAATTGCAACTGATTCAAGGGAACACAAGTCCTAACAATAAAGAAGTATCCAAGAACCTTCTTCCATTATTATATATAACTCTATTTTGTGGTCCTACTCATAATATGTTATGAACGAGGAATTGTCAAATTATATTTGCGACTTTGGAAAAATGCCTATATCTATAATAAGGAAATAATCTACTAGGACTTATCTGGAACTTTTCCCTTCTTTTTATGTTTTCTTTTTCCTTTGAAAGATTTTATTACTAATTTGGAGTATATATAAAATAAACTCTTCGATTATTGAATTCATAAGTAAATATTTATATGTTTGATATATTAGTTTTTTTAAAAAAAAAAATTCATTCAATGTTTGATATTCACATTTCAATATATAATATGGATTCATTACACAAACACTTCTCCATCTCTCTTCTGATTAATGCAAATTTATTTTTTTCTTGAATTTTAAATGTCACAAACCTCTGAGGTTGGTCAATCTCAAGAATTAATTAAGACAAAAAAATGTGTTTAATGAACAATAAACCGTGTCCAACAATCCGTCTCTTATTCCCACTTTACGTTAGATATAATTTTCTCCCATATAAACAATATTTAAAATCGTTGCTAAAAGAACAAGATAACCATTTGTAATCTCTTATTTCCACAAATTGACAATTAATTTAATTAAGTCTAATGTGTACCACGAAGGGTTGTGCTAAAAAGTTTTAGGATGTCACTACATGTAATTTATTTCAAAAATAACATGACTGTGCAAAAAAGTTTTAGGATGTCATTTGTTGATTTTTCAAATTAATTCAACTCACTCAATGCAATTCCACAGTTACCATTACAAAAATAATTTTTAGCGATAATAAATATGCTTATTAATAAAGAATGCTAAAATCAGCTTACAGGCATAAGTTAATTATCATTAGATCTAATGTTGTTATAAATTTTATCGACATTCATAAAAAGTGTTAAAATGTAATTGTCACTAGTAATTATTTTTAAAAAATAAAATTAGCAATAATTAATCTATTATGTTCAATTCTTTTGAATTCATTGGATCCTTTTCCGCGTTTTCTATCCCCTTTTTTTGTTATAGGTATTGTTCCAATTATTAATTAATTACCGCTAAAGATATTTTTGTTATAGAAAAGTGTGGTTTGATGCTAATTGTTTTAAAATCTTGATGAGTCTCAAATCAAGAAAGAAAGATCTACTGCTTCTGTCATTTTCTATTTAATTATAAAACTGTTTGACGTACTACCTAATTTAATTAATTCATTTCCTTAAAAGAAAATCAAGTTGGTTCTTTGTGCAAAGATTTTTGGTCCACCATTGATCTTCGTTAACATTATTAATATCACCGATATCCTTTTTCCTTGTTCATGTTCTGCTTATATAATGTGTGTGTACGTAAAAAGTGATGTATAAAAATTAAAGTATTTGAGGGGATTATTTTATCGTTTTAACTATTTTATTTTGAAATAATTTTTTTTCAGAATTATCATTCCACTCAGAGACATGAAGAACTTATCCAATTATTTTAGTATTAATAATTAATTCGGAGATAAGTTATTTTTAACTTTGTGATTAAATAAGAGATTAAGGATGAGGATGCTAAATGAATATCAAACACTTAATGAAAATAACAAAAACATTTACTAATATTTAAGATCCTACTATAGTACATCCACTAGCAAATTTTTATTTTTGAGATAAGTATCAAAAACACACTTAAATTATTTCTCTTTTTTGAGTTTCATACCTAAACTATTGGGAGTGTGAGTTTCATACCTAAACTATCACTTCTCAGTTTAAAAAACACACCTCAGTAGTGTGTGTAATACAGTATCTCTACTCTCTTTATTTTTTGAATTTTTTTTGCCACATGGCTAAAATATTCTATATTGATAAAATTTAAATAAACTATTAATATTAGTTAAAAGTTAAAATTAAAGTATTTCTATCCCCCAAAAAGAAATTATTTTCTAAAAAAATGAAATTATTTTTTTAAAAAGTTATTTTTTTTTAAAAAGTTTAAAATATTTTTCTCGCTTATGTGTATGTATCTAATATAAAACGAGAAAAAAATTTGGAAGCGGAGGGTTAGGTGTGGTGGGATAGAATTTTTTTTTAAAAAAATATATAAAAATAATATCTAAATTATTATTTGAAGGGGAGGGGGAAGATGAATTAAGAATTTTTTTTAAAAAAAATTTATAAAAGAAATTTAGAAAAAAAAATTTGTGGGGGGGGGGGGGCGCAGGGAGAGTATGGTGAGAAAAAGTGATGGAGTGGGGTGATAAAAATATTTTATATTTTTTAAGGGTGAGATAATAATATTTTTTTAATATTTAATTTTAAGTAATTCTAAGAATTTATTTAATTTTTTGACTAGGTGAAATATTTTGTCTATGTGAATTGTGATGTGACAAGTTTTTTAAAATAAAAAAGAGAGTATAGCACACACATCATGGTGATAGTGAAATAAAAGAAAGAAGTATATTTTTCAAACTAAGAAATGATAATTTAGATATGGAATACACATTTTCAATAGTTTAGGTATAAAACTCAAAAAAGAGATATTATTTAAATGTGTTTTTGACTTCTTTTTTTTATACTAAAATCATGCCGTGATAATAATGTTTTTACTAATAGGTGTGAAAAAACTACTTCGATGCGTAAGGAAATAACCAAACCACGTGTAGGATGTATATATGTGTCTGAAAAATTGAAATATTAAAAACTTGCTTGATTATAGAAAACAAAAGAGGTTGTTAAACTGCTTTATTAGAGCCATGTTGCTGTTAAGATTAAAAACAAAAGAGGAAGCTTCTCCAACTTTATAGCAAATTCTAAAATTTTATAAAATATGAAGAGTAAAAGATAAAAATATAAAGGGGAAAACACAACAACTATGTAACTTAGGGGAATAAGGGATGACAGCTAATTGCCGACTAATTTTAAAAAGGGAAAATAATAATTAAGAGGCAATATATGCCAATGAATATATCTGGTGATGGCTTTGAAGAAGAGTGTTTTTAAATTCACTTAATCAAGTAGAAGAATATTTTCAAGACTATCAATAATTGAGAGACTGAAGTAATAATTCACGCTAAATTTAGAATTTTTTTAAATACTTATCTCTTAATTTAAAGTAAACATTCACGAGCATATAATGTCACAAAGATAGAAGATTTATTTGTATCATATATTTATATTAAATGAATAAATAGAGTTTTTGGCCAAAATAAATCTTAAAACTATACTCTAAATTTAGATTACATCATTAAAATATTATTCTTTGCAGAAAACATTTTTCAGGTATTTAAAAAGTTAACAACTTTCATCGTTCTGATAGAATTTTTCAGAAAACTAACAGGTCCTACAAAAATCAAGTCATTCCTTTGTATTTATTATTTTGAGATATGCCAAAAATATTATCGTGAACTTTTTGGCAATTGAGTTTAGCATTGTGCAAAATCTTTTAATAAACAGTTTTTTATTTATTTTTCATGTGATTTAATATTAAAAAATTATCAGTTGAGATATGTTTCTTCTCAAATGAATCTACTAGAAGCGGTGTTTGTTGGAGACTTCCACTTCTAATTATGGAGAATGAAAATCGAATGCGACACATAATCAGAATTTTGATCACCTTAATATCAAATTGCATCGAAAAATTATTGATCTAACAACAATTCGACTTTGAAAAAAGTGAAGATAATTAAGCTCCAACTTCGTTCAGTTGGTAAAAGAGAAGAAGAGCAGATCATGTATCCTCACACATTCCTAACATTTTTTGTTTCAGCAAGCAATTGTGTCCGAGATTTTTAAAATTCTTTTTTTGAGGAGCTTTTTATAGCAGATAATGAATTATGGAGGAAAAAATTTTGTTCGCTTGAATTGCACATGTTTTTGGAGGGTCCCTTAATTTTTGACAATATTTAACAGAAGATTGGAAATTGTTAACTTTTAAATACTTAGAGGATGTTTTCGGTCAAAAATAATATTTTAAGGATATAATTTAAGTTTGGGATATAGTTTTAAAATATTTTTGGCCAAAAACTCTGAATAAATACATAAAATATATACGTATCACCTAATCATAGCTAATTAATGTTTTTTTTCTTTTCAGTTTGTTTATCTTATATTTTTTTAGTCCTTTTAAAAAGAAATGTATTTTTTAATAATTATTTAATTTAAACTTTTTACATGACATATTTAAGACTACAAGATTAAACGGTTTTTTAACATATTCCATATATCTTTATTTTAATATTCAAAATTCAAAAATCTTTCGTACCTTCTAAAATTTAGTGTCAAGTAAAAATTAAATCAATAAATTAAAATTAAAATAAATATAATTTCTCTTTATTAAAATTTTAAATTACTTAATTATAATAAATTATATTGTGTAGTATAAATATTCAGTACCAAAAAATACTTACCGTGTTTTGGCATGTCACGAATGATGTTTTACTTTTATAGCTTATATCACAAGAGAACAATTAAAAGAAAAAGTAAATAAAAATAAAAATAATACATAGTATTAGTGGCGGAGCCAAGATTTTAAATAAGGGATTTCAAAATCTAAATAAGTGGACACACGAGCTAGTCGAAGGGGGTTTGACATCTACTTTATATACATAAAAATTATTTTTAATCATATATAAATAATATAATTTTCCCTTTCGGCACAAGGCGGCTCCGCCATTGCATGTACTTGTCTTTAACTCAAGTTATAACTCATTATGGTAGATTGTTTTGTCTCCTGCGTCAACTTGTAATGATTGCTTCAATATATATTTTCAAGCTTGTCTTTTTTATTTCTTCATCAAATTTTTTGAATCCCATTTTTTACCTAGTAAGCTTTCTCTGTTCGGCTATAAGAAAAGAAAAAGAAAAGAAAAAGATTAAGCATGGGTTTGGTTACAGAATTTGGGATCTCAATTTTATTTTTTTGATTTGAAATTAATATTTATTGATAAAGTTTATATAAAATTATAATTTCAATTTTTTCAAAAAGTAGAATTTTAAATTGTGATTTTGATTACTTTTTTAAATATAATTTTGATCTATATATTTATATTTGCAAACAAAGACTCATTATTTTAATTATTTTTTTTTAAAAAAAAAAACTCATGCTAAGTGTTAATCAATTGTTGTGGATGAATTATATTAAAAAATAGCTACTTATCGTTGATTACTGGGGATTGTTCATAACTTGTGGATGAATGATACTAAATATATAATAGTTATTTATTGGTATTGTTGATTAATGGATCTTTATAAAAATATGAGTATGCCATCGCAAATATTTAAAAAGAACATGAAGATGTGCAATTAATTAATGTGGTATTTTGTTTACTTTCTTTGTCTAGCAATAGTTATCCACTATTAACTTGACACAGAAATTAAGAAATAATAAATGATAGATGTAATTTTACCAATCATCCTTATTAGATAAAAATCATCTAAACATTAAAAAATGAATAGTATTTAATAAAAACGATAAAATAAACACATATAGTAAATTGTTCATTGATTATATAAACTGATGGCCTCAAACTTCAGTAACTTCAGAAAACTCAAAAGCCTGCAACAAAATCACACAAAAACTCTACTTTTTTGTAAGAAACGTATATAGAAGAACGAGAAAGTTCAATGTTTAAAAATTGAGAGAAAAATCCTATATTTATAAACAACAAAAGGTAGTGCGAACATGTGATTATTGTGCCTTATCGAAATATCACAAATTTTTTAAAAAGTTGAAACCTTTCGCAAAAGTCACAATATTTCAGAAAAGTCACAACTCTTCAAAAATGTCTCGAAATTTTGGAAAAGTCAAAACCTTTCGGAAAGGTCACAACCATTTGAAAAGGGCACAGCATTTTGTAAATGTCACATTCACACCTTTAAAACTCAACATAAACTGAACAAGTATTGTTGGACATTCCAAAATAGTATAACGGACAAGTAAAGATGAAGATATATTTTTTGCTCATTTGGTAAAATTATATAAGAGTTGAAAAACTCTTAATACATTTGTACAAATTATGAGGTTAAATATCCATAAAATAAATGTAACTTAATATATTCAAACAATAGTTTAACTTCAAATGCATATAATTTCAAAAAGCTAATATGAAGTCATTATTTAAAATCATGTCCGAACGAGCCTAAGGACCAAAGGGTTTGGCAGTTGTAAAAGTAGAGTACAATTACTTTTCTTCATAACACATTGCCCACTTACCTTATCGTTCTTCTTTCCACTAATAGCAACAACATATTTAATATATGCAGATTATATTTCTATCGTAGAGATAAAAAAGTTTTCGATAGATCTTCAGCTCAACAGAATAATCTAAAACAATTCAGGAAAAAAAAGTAACAGAATAATGGGACAATACAAAAAAGAAAAATTAAAAATTTTGTGTCTACAAATACTCCAATCATTAGTTAATTTAATCCTCAGTATTGGAATTAATTATTTATGGCTCGAAAATCTCACAAGAAAGGCAAAGAGTTTGAATCAATAGGAATATGACAAAGAATATTGCTCGATGTTGTAAGCATATTTGTAGAGCTTCCTCCATTTCATGCTCATTCTCTCTTCTTCTTAATGTTGTGTTTATTAATCGTATGTTTTTATTACTCTTTTATCTTAAAAGTTGATTAAAAATGAATTCAACTACCTAAAATCTTTTAGCAATAATACAATAATCTATTTAGTGCACAGACAAAAAGTAAAAAGAAATCGGAAAAATATTCAATACAGAAAATAAAGGAACCTTTGAACAAATGATGTGTTGGGTTGAACCAACCTATATATCTTTATAGATCAAAGCTTTGGGAATATTAAAAGCCGCCTAAAGCATACGCCACCATTTTACGTAATTCATTCCACATGAAACTAACGTCTAAATCCCTCTTGAAAGTGTAATTCTTACGACTTTTCACTCAAAACTTTTATTGTTGCTATACTTTTTATAAATATTGTATAGTTTACTGATATTTTATTGTAAATTATCCACGTTTTCATCCAAAAAAATTAATAATAATTGCTTCATTGATTTATTTTTTAAGTACAGAATAATGTGAGGAAAAAAAATAATACACTTAGTTATATATCCAACTCCGTTTATCTGTTTTAGTAATCTAGATTACTACTCCCTCCGTCCCCTTTTAGTTGTCATGGTAAGATTTTGCACAATCCTTAAGAAACACTAATTAGGAGAGTTATTTGACTAATATATTCCTTATTAATTCTTTAATATTTATCTATTTATGTGCCTCTTAATTCTAGAATAATTAATGTTAAGGGTAAAGTGGAAAAATATAATTAATTCTCTCTTGATTGTTTAAATTGACAACTAATTTGGAATAATTATTTTTAATATACATGACCACTAATATTGGACGGAGGGAGTTCTATATTATTTTAATTTGTTTTGTCTATTTAATTGTCACTTTAAAAAGAATATTTTATTTTTTGATAATCTTTTATTTTAACTTTATAAATGGCATATTTAATACCATAAAATTAATGGTTACTTTGATCTCTTTCACATATTTTTAATTAAAAATTATAAGATTTAATTATTATTATTTTTTAATCGAGCTAAATTAAAAGATAAACAAATTAAAAAGAAGAAGTAAATAAAAATAAATAGCAAAATATTAAGTTTATATTCCATCCCCTCCATTTATAATCACAAGTCATCTTTCTTTCCTTCCTAAGTAACATGCCAAGTCGAATTAATTAAGATGAGATTGAAGTACTTTTTAATGTATATTTTTATTGAGCAGATGATAATTGGAAAGTGCGGCTTAATGGTCCTTTTTATTATTACTATATTCATCTTTCAATTCCTTGTCTCTGAATTCATTTTTTATTTTTATTTTTCTCTTTTAAGGACACTTTTGAGTTTTGGCTAAGCTAACATAAATGCAACTATTGTCTCTACACCGTTAGATTGAAGATAGAGTGATCTAAACCGTCCGATGAATAGGATTAGGTGGGGCTTCAACAGTCTCCACTCCCTCACCATATTCTATTATGACAATTTCAGAAAGTGTGCGCTTCTTTTCTGTGTGGCGTTCATTTGTCGTATTTCCTATGTTTCAAAATAAATGTTATTTTAATAAAATAAAATTAAATTAATTATTTTTAAAAATTAAAATTTTAATCATATTTTAATATTCTTCCTTTTCATATCGTTCAATTTTTTTAAAAAAATTAATAAATAAGCATTACTTAGAAAATTATATATTAGGATTGTGCAGAAATCGAATTGATCAATAAATTAAATCAAAAAAAATGTTATTCGGTTATTGCTATTGGGTTATTGAATTTTTAATAATTTTATAAAAAAATTATCATCTTATTGATTTTTTAATATTGAGTTATTAGGTAAATCGATAACTAGTAAGACATATTTAATTTATTACTTTACTCCTATAGAAATATTAAATATAAATATCGATACTTTATTGGATATTACCTTTATCTTTTAGTTTTTAATTCACATTATTGTCTTAATTGTTTTATTTGTAGTGCACTTCTATAATTCTTTTTATGTTAGTTATTACTGAATCTATTTTATGAGTATTACATAAAGTTATGTTATTACTTTGTCACATCAAATTATTGAAGAAATTATATAATTATTTTATGAGCATTTTATATTGATTAAATAGTAAATTGAATCGTTAAAAATAAAAATCAATAAATCAAAAATATCTTATCGAGCTGTTTTTGATTAATTTTTATTAAAATGAAACAAGAATATTTCGATTTTGCTCGATCTTTACACGCGCTTCTCTTAGCGAGTGAATCCTCCACCTTTCACTACTTTTTGGCTTTAGACTTTTATCTTTTTTTTGTCCTTTCTTTTTAATTAGTCAGAATCTCCACGTAGATAGACGAACCTGTTTAGTTTAAAGAACCTTTTCAACAAAGAAGGGCCCACATTTACTTACACGTGGACTGTCCAAATCTCTAATTCCCGTTTTATTTTTGTTACATTAGAAAAGGCGTAAAGCATCCTAAAATTGACATCAATTTTTACTTGGATATCTTAACTAAATTTTATTCATTTTAGACATCTCAAGTAAGATTTTGCTGTGTCATTTTGATTCTTTTTTTATAATCACCTAAATATCTAAAGTGTGTGTAATACACTTGCTGATGATGTGTCAAAGTGACCAATTAAACGAAGACATGTGACATATATATCAAAAATAATTTTGAAATAATAATTTTTGAGTAGAAAAAAAAATATCCATTAACTTGATGACATGTGACATTTTTTACCCAAATAATAATTTAAAAAAAAAAGAAATTCATCACTTCTATAAAAAAAAAAGTGATTTTCGAAAAAAAAAAGAAAAAACTCACCCCCCACCTAGTCGTCTTAACCCACCCCACTCAGCCCATGATTCCACCTCCACTCGTCTTCTCCACCTCCCCTCACCCCAACCCCAACTCCACATTTGCTTAAAAAGTTGAACTGAAATACATGTTTTCATTTTCATTTCATTGTCCAATTCGATTCAGGTTATCTTTTTATGGGTTTAAAGATTACTATTTTGTTTGCTTTTCACTCTCTTCTCTGTTTTAGCTTTTCTTCAGCTTCAGTTGGGTTTCAATCCTTCGACTGAAGAGGTGTGATTAACGAGTTTTTTTTTTTTTTTACAGTTTTATTATATGGGTGTAAACCCCTTTTTCCCCTTGTTTTTAATTTGGTGTTACAGTTTTAGTGTTTTTTGGGGGAAAATATTTGTTAATGGTGAAAATGTTCAATTCAGTAAAGTGGGTGATTTGATTTGATTATCTTTTTTGCTTGTGTAAAAATGGGTGTGGCAAGCTCAAAATCTGAGAGGAGTGAAGCTCCGGGATTGTGTAAAGAAAGGGGAAAAAATAGAAAAGAAGAAGAACAAGAAAAAAAATTTAAAAAAATATATTTTTAAAAAAATGCTCTTCACGCGTTCAAAATGAGTGCAACACACGCAATGTGCCAAGTCAGCACAAAGTGTCAAAATGACACATCGAGACCTTACTTGAGGTGTCTAAAATGAACAAAAACTTAATTGAGATGTCTAAGTGAAAATTGATGTCAACTTTAGGAGGTCACCGATGAATTCCGCCCATTAGAAAATGACGACTTAGTGTTCTGATTGACATGGTGTTTAAGAAATTTAATTTGACAAATTTTATTACGACTCAATAATTATATAGGCATTTAGTTACTCTGTTTCGTCAAGCTTTTGTATAAAAAAATAATATTAAACACTTATTTTAGCGAATGAAAATGTTTAGTGAAGATTTTGGTGAAAATATTCTTGAGTTATAGCAAAGTTATTTAGCAATTTTTGAGCTTTTAACCAAAAAAGAAAAGGAAATTTCTTCTAAAAATAAGGGTTTTAATTATTTTTTTAAGAGAAGATAACTTGTAAAAGAAATTCATACCAATTTTAAATTAATATAACTTTCATTTTTGTTATTTGACATGTTATAAGTAATTTTTTGAAAATATGAATCAAATACAACCAACAAAAGCACTTCTTGAGTGATTTAAACGATAAGTCAAATATCAATAGCTATATTTGCAAAACACTTTGTGTATAACACAATTGATAAGAATAAAATAAGATAATGTTGGAAAAATCCTTCAACGTTTATACTGTCAGCGAATTTTATTATACTGTTCTTTTGCAATGACAAAAAAATTCCCATAATATAAATGAAACCATATTTACAATATTTGTATGAGTTTAAATTTTATATAAAAAGGAATAACGACTATATACACAAAATAAATGTTTATTAAATAATTAAAAATTGAAATATTAATTAATATTCAAATAAAAATAATTATTAATCTACTATCATAAATTAAAATTTAATAATAGTGTAAAAATCAGTTATCGAATAAATAAAATATTAGGTGAATAAGAAAATATGACAAAGTTAGGTAGGGAGCAAGTAGCACATATGCCCCCATGCCTACAAATTTAATAGACAAGGTTTGGATAGAAATTGGAAAGCATCTCTAGGTGTTGATGTTGTTTTTTGAAAAGTACAAGGAGTTAATTGAACATTTTCTCACATAGAAGAAAAAGAAAAATGGATTATTCCTTTTTTTTACTTATAAAATTAGATTTGCTTCTTTTATTTAAAACATCACCAAAAATTCAATTCCTCATATACTAAAGGAGAGGTTTAGAGATAATTTTTTTGAAAATTTCTTTGAAAATAATATTTTAGAAACTGGGGTGTGTGAGGAAAATATTGTGTATTGTATGGTGTACTAATTTCTATATAGTAAATATTTTTCTGGGTGGTCCGTGATTTTTTTCACATTGAGTTTCCACGTTATATCTTGTGTTGTTTTTATTTTCTTTAATATCTCTGTTATTATTTTCTACTTGAAGGTGGTTCAGAAAGGACGAGAATTAATCGGTGCTTTTTTCTCAACACTAGAAACAATATTAGAATAATTAAAAAGTAGATTAAAAGAATACTCCCAAAATGTCTTATGTAATAAACTCTAATTTTCTACTCTCATTTTATATGAATGTATCTGACTGAGCACAAAATTTAAAAGAGTAACAGAAACATTTAAAATCCATAATATTGCTATAAATTATGTATTAAGAATAAACACAGATAGACAGAAAGTTTGATGTTATTGTTACGTACTATATGTTATTCGAGTTTCATAAAATAGGACCCATATGTGACATTGTGTGGATAATATGTGGTACGTACTCTAAAAAAAAATAAAAATCTGTCCACTGAAATAGAGAGATAATAATTTTCACCAGTATTGAGTTGTTGATTAAATTTAAACTCCATTATATTTAACTTCAAGATGAAAAACCCAAGGAATAATAAAATTGTTCATTAGTCTTCCTAGAGGAAAAAAAACACTTCTACTCTTTTTAATTACTAACTTTTAGCTAACGTTTGATCATAGATTTTATTGAAATTTGAAGTTATATTGAACGTGTATTTTTAATCGAGAAAAACTTAAAATTTTATGAGTGGAAGTGACTTTTTCACCCAAAAAATAATCTCGACCAGTTTTTTGAACTTGAAACCTCTTTGAAAATAAATTTCAAAAAACGAATCAAATTTCATGAACAAAAATATTTATTAATTTTTTAAGAAAAAAATTACTTTCAAAATTTAAAATCAAACAAGAGCTTAATTTTTGTAAAGGAACAATACATAAATGTGCTATTTAATTTGATTTCATTTCATATTTATGCTCTCCAATTTGGAATGTGCACAAACACACATTTAAATTTGTAGAAAGTTAAACAAACAGATACATGCATCCTTTAAAACATAATTCACCACTAAAGACTGAGTTTTTCTTGGAAAAAAAACTTACGTACACATTGGATAATTATACTTGAACTAAGTCATCATGATTAATCATGAAATTGAGTTGAAAATGTGAATCATCAAACTATACTTTAAATTACTACCAAAACATGAATGTAAGTAATATTTTTGAAATTGACTACACAAATTCTAGATTAGATGGCACCGCCATCCATATTAGCAAGGCGGATGGTGGCTAGAGGTTCATTCGAATCCTCTTTGATCAAAATTTTTATTATTTATATATAGTTAAAATATTTTTTTTATGTATAAATAGAACATGTTGAATCTCCTTCGACTAGTTCGTGTTTCTACTTCTTCAAATTTTAAATACCTTTATTAAAAATTTAGCTCCGCTACTGCATATTAGTGTATCCAATAATCTTCCCCTTCATAAAGTGGTGGGGAATCAAAGGTCGTCTACACCATATATCAAAGCTAGTAAAAAAGAAGAAAAAAAAGTTTAATTTTGAAGTTTGATTTGTTCGCTCTAAGTGAGGGAAAAAAGTTAAATACGTTTATTTCTTGTCCTTTTTCTATTATCTTATTCTTTTAAAAAAGTATACAAATGTAATATAAAGTTGGTTGATGACTAAATGTGGTCCAAGTACACCACAACGCTATTATGGGATGGCGTGTACAATAGAAAGAAAATAAAATCTTCTTTATTTTGTTATTAGTTGTTAATTAAGCAAAGCGATTTCTTGATATTCAACTTAATTACAAAACAACGATATTACATTATTAAACCGTAATGTCAAAAAAATTGGCTATCAACTACATAGTTTCTACGTTTCAATTTTGATATAATTTCAGTTTAGCTCGGCATATCTATATTATTTATAAATATTAAGGTGTTGAAAATGTGAGTATATCAGTTAATTGGATGTAGGCTCTGTATTGGTGATAAATATATCGGGGCAAATACTATTTGTTGGTGAATTCATAAATTATAGTTGAAATATAAAATGAATAAATAAAAATATAGATTGATATGCGGATATCACACATTTTTTTAATGAGATTCAAACTTACTGTGGGATAATTTATAACGATCCAACATTATAACTCGTGACTTGTCCTCGACCTCCAAGAAACAACAATACTCCAACAACGTCATAAAACTTAAAAAATCCAGAATTAATTGAAGAATCCAAAGCTCAAGTAAAAGAATATCCTCTTTCAATATAAAATTATTCGAAAAAAAGGACTTTATTTGAAATTTTTCAAAATTTGAATTAGAGTTGTATTTGAACATATCTTTTGTAATAAATATTTAGAATTAGAATATACTTTTTTTTTAAATATGAAATATGATTTAAAGGAAAAAAAGTTTAATATACCTTTCAACTTTGCCACTTAAAATTGATATACTCTTGTTATAAAAACGTCTCACATATACGCTTACCATTATACAAATGACTCTGATATATCATCCGGTGGCATGCTGCCAAAGCTTAGAAAGATCCCTTCAAGGCCTTTTATGTTTCTTTTGGTGTGTGTATTTAATTTGTAAATGAAAGCAAACTAATTTCTTATAAATTAGTTTGAATTACTCAACAATTAGGCTTGACTTTCTTCACATTTTACCCTCTTATGAATATGAATAAAAGAAGAGTATATTGCAAGGATACCGAATTTGTCATTTGACAACTAATAAAAGTTGACTATGGAGCCCAAGTAACTAAAATAAACCCAAAAAATGGACTGATTCTCTTCACTTTTTAAAATTTTAAAATATTCAAAGCTTCTATTTATTTATTTTTATATATATCTTGTTCTGCACCAAATATTAGATAACCATTTAAAATGTTGACTTATTTAAATTTGTTTTAAAAAATTTTAATTCAAGAATTAAGTATTACTCCTTCCATTTTAGTTTGTTTGATCTATTTTTTTGACTCATTTCAAGAAGATTGACTTTTTTCTTATTTAACATTTCTTTAATTCTAATTTTTTCATATTACATGTTCAAGATCACAAGATTAAAAGATTTTGAGGTATACTTGATATATATATATTTTTTAAAAGAATGTTTGAATTGACTTATAAGCTAAAAGTTAAAAGTCATAAGTTAAAAACATTCAACTTTTATCTTTTTTGTAATTTTTCAGTTTTAAAAAAAATATTCTAAAAAAACACTATTTGCTTTACGTAAATAATTCAAAATTTTAAAAAGAATTTAAAATTCAAAAACTATCTAAAATAAATCGATTCAAACATTCACTTAAGATCATAATATTCAAAAAAAAAATTATTTTTTTAACTTCATACCAAATCAAAATAAATTAAAACAAAAAAGGTACTCCTCATCCGCCCCCCCAACCCCCCCAAAAAAAGAATTTATCGAAACCTACGATATTTTGGGTGGTGTGAAAACTTCTACGATGTTTTTTCACAAAGTTCAATACGTAAAGCAAGTGAGGACACGTGTCAAAGCTGTTCAAAAGAGTTAACCGGGGATAGGCTGTAGGTGTGAGTTAACAGTGGTTTTACAAACTAAGAACATTATTGAATAGATTTATTTTAGGCAGATTATAAATTAAAAATTGTTTATAAGTTAAAAAGAAATAATTAGGTGTAGTTTAACTTTATTTTTTTTTTGTATTTATTTATTTTTTTGATTTATAAACTATTTTCAATTTATAAATTGTTTAAAATAACTCAATCTAAACAAATCTAATTATTTATTGAGGCTTATTTTAAACATAAAATGACTTTAAATTGGTCAGTCAAACACTCAAAAAACTGAAAGCAACTTATAAATCAATCCAAACAAGGTCTAAGTGGTGGATTTGTTTGATAGCCAATTAGAGTTATCAGAATATTAGAAATATAGACATTACGCATAAGAATATATATTATATTATTTTATATATAAGGATTATTATGCATAATTTAATTATTGATAAGCTCTTTAATTGTTTATTTACCAGTTATTATATTTTTTATTCAATATAAAATAATATATACTTCATTCTATCATAATTTGTATATATATATAACTTGTGCATACTGCAGAGTTTTAAATTATAAATCCAATGCTGTATTAGGGGTGTTGGATGTAATATATAGCAAAAGAAGGGAAAATTACTTCATTGAGTATTTTTTTAAAATTAATTATTGATTTTAGAGATATTTTTTATTTATTATCATTTATAACAATACATAGCAATACTATGATAAATTTATATTTGTATTAAAAGTGAATTATGCATACAATATAAATGTATTATAAGTGTTTTAAAATATATATTATGTTTGTGTAATAAGAAACTGACATAATATATTATAAGTCTATTAAAGTATGTGATAAATATATTATCCATCTATAAAACTTGTATTATATATGTTTTATAAATAATTCTCTGCAATATGTATTAAAACTGTATTATAAATGTTCAGTGAATTTTTTTTTATTGCTATAAATGGTAAATATTTTCTTAATATTGTATATTTATGTAACACGATACTCTTTAATTTCATTGTTTCATATTGTATGTTTAATATTCTAAAATTAAAGATTATTTTGATACATTTTATATGCCTTTAATTTAAGACTATAAGATTTCAAAAAAAAAATAAATTACTATCTTGAATTTCGTGCCATTTCATAATTGAAAAAACTATTTGAGAATAATATTTATGTAATATTTAATAGATAAATAACTTCGCCCATAATTAACTATGTAACGACCCCCTTAATTCTACAAAAATGATTAAATTCTTCATTTGTGATACAAAATTTTAATAAATAGCATATCACAAATTCATAATTTTAAAAACTTTAGTAAATTTTGTGAAAATGAAATTTAAAGTATTAAATTCATTGAGTGAAAAGAGGACGAAAGCCAAATTTCATTTTTTAAAAAAATAAAATTTATAAATTAAAAATATATTTAGATTGTTGATATGGTAATTGAGAGAAATAAATTAAAAAGGGAAACAAGTACTACTGCCTCTATTCCTTTTTACCTCTCAAAATTTTTATTTTTTTTTTTACTTATCAAATTTGATAAAATTAAGAAAGTATAATTTTTTTTATCTATTATATCTTCAATTTATTGAAAAAATTAATATCTTTGATATCAAAATATTTTATAATTTGAATTATAACTTTAATAATTAATAAAATAAAATAATAAACTCACCATATCAATAATTAATTTCTAAACACGTGTATGAAGTCAAAAATTGTCAAAAGGAAACGGAGGAAGTAATATGGATGGAGGAATTAGGGGGATTAAAGTGTAATTGTCCTTTGGGGTTTGACAAAAGGCATCTCTATAAACTGTTGTGTTCAGGTGATCCAACATCTGTCTCACGCGCTGTATCCTCCACATTCCCACTCACTTTTCTCGCTGTTTTTTTTTCTAAATTAAAAATAATATTCTCTCCGTTTTTATTTATTTATCAAATATTTTTAAATTTGATTTTCTTTTTACTTCTTAATTTTGAAAAATTAAGAAATAATAATTTTTTCTTATTATGTCCTTAATTTATTAATATTGAGTTAATGTTTTTAGAAAATATAGTGAATAAATATGTTTAAAACTCTATCAATTAATAAAGATAAAATGATAAACTCACTATGCTAATTATTATTTTCTTAATAAATATGTCAAGTCAAAATTTGATAATTAAAAAAAAATGAATGGAGTAGTTGAAATTCTTATTTCATGGTTTTTGTCCTTTCCTGTAAATCTTTTTTTTTTTGCTCAAATTTGAATAGGAATTAATACAGGATATTAATAGGCTCAATTATTTAAATTTTTGATTTGGTCTTGAAATATAAGAGAAGCAACAGTGAATTAGTTTCATACAGAAGTTCTTGATTATTTACAATCATTACCAGGTGGAAACCACAATTAATCAAATCATAATACAGTTTAATTTATTTTTTTCTTTAACCTATTATGCCGTGAGAAAGATTTGTTTTCCTCATTATCTAAAAGTTTCAGGCTAATGCACAATAATCTAACAGTCGAGACAATTTTAGAAGCAAGTTGTATTTTTTGTTTTGTCACTAAATAAAACCACATTCTAGTCAGACCGTTTCGATTTTTCTTTTTACGTTTTTCATTTGATGTTCATTATTTAATGTTTTTGTTAAAACTCGGACTAAATATAAATCACACATTAACAAGCTCATTCTAAAGGCTATGCTTTCAATAATTTTTTCAATTTATGTGATATATTTTTTATTAATCTATCCCAAAAAAATATTATTCTTTAAAAAAATTTAAAATTATTAATACGTCTAAGGTTGCATAAGACTGCAAATTTCTTTTCTTCAATCAAATCAGACTAACAAAACTGAAACAAAGAGAACACATTATTTGGTAGTTTTTAGTTATATAATTCATATGATATAATTTAATTAGATACATAATTTAAGAAATATAAGAAGGTTTTAAAATATTTTAAAACTATCATTAAGATAAATAAATATTTGAACAGCAGAATACACTTTTTAGACTTCTATCAAATAAATAGAGTCTGTATCCGATATAGGTATCATTAGACATTTATCAAAACAAAAATATTATTCTTTTATCATATAATTGAGATAAAAAAAAATAGCTAATATTGTAACCAGCGGTGGAGCTACCTTAATGACACCCCTTTATAGGAAAATTTTAATTTTTAGTTAGGTTAAAATTTTAATTTTATATATATGTGCTACCTATTAACTTCTTTTTTAATTTTATGTTTGTCTTCATTTTGATATTTTAACATTTTTTAATAAAAATTTCTAATTCCGCCATTAATGGTTACTCTAATCAACCACGAAATGAACTCTCACTTGATTAGAATGATAAAGGTCCAATGCAGCTAGTGACATGCATGTTAAAACATGATAGCTACTTGACTTGTACCTTCTACCTATTTCATACTTTAATCTGCTTCCTGATTTGACCACTGCTCTTCTTTTTTCAATCAACTAATTAAACATTACTGTATTATCATTATAAATATCCACTCTAATTACTTCCACTCACCTAAGTAAAATTAGATAATTTCAAAACAGGGTGTTTAATTACCACTCCAGAGATAGGATGGGACCAAGAAATAATAATAATTCAAAACACAACCATCCTCATTTTTAGCTTTTTGTTATTCTCTTGGGGGGATTTTTGTTAAAATTTAGTGTTGGAACTTTGGACATGATTAATTAACAACTTTGTCAGTTACACTGACTACTTAAACATCATTCCAGATTCTCAGTTTCTTTGCCTTTTTTTTTTCTAAAATCGCGTAGTATCCACGCTCTTAAGAAGCGCGCGTGGAAACTGTGTCCTTATCCGGCCCCATATCTAAGGACCTTTGAAAGTTCATTGAAGAAGCCGTACATCTACCCTCTAAATCGGACCGTCCATCAAAGGTATAAGGATGAAATTAATCAGAAATTGAACGGCTGAGATGTAGAGAATAGCACCAAACACAAGGAATTTCAAATTAAATAAGGCACACAAGAAACCCCAAAACTACCCAACTTATAATCATAACAAGAATCGATCAAATAGAGTTGCTTAATACGAAGCTGCTCCTTTTCTCTTTCTCTCTCTCCCTATAAGGAAATTACCTTTTCCCTGTAATGCAGAATTTTGATAAAGATCCAAACTTTCTGTAATAGTTTTTTTGAGGTTTCTTTTGCAGATCAAAAATCCCATTTGGCCGGAATTCCTTGAAAGATGTCGTCAGGTTTTACCGGCGAGTTCTACGGTGCCGGTGGGATCAACAATGGAAGATCTACTACCATTAACAACAATAACTCACTAAGGCCTCAAGTTCAACTTTCTGGAATTTTGCCCGACCCAGTTACCCAGATCGTTCATCAAGGAAGACCCAATTTGATGGGGAAACGATCTCTTGCGGAGTTTCAACAACAACAGCAATTGCAATTTCTACATCTACAGCAGCAGCAGCAGCAAAAACAACAGCAACAGCAGCAGCAGATGTTACTACTTCATCATCATCAACAACAACAGCAAGGACTTGGGTTTTATCTCCGTAACGTAAAGCCCAGAAGTTATCAGCAATCTTCTCCTATGTCTCCTCTCTCCCCTGTAGATTTTTCTGTTGCCGCTGCTGCTGCTTCTTCAATTTCATCTGAATTCTCTTCAAATTCTAATGTTACCACGATGATGAACACGCGCCACCCTCTCCCTGTTCTGCATCAACTCCGGTCACAGCCCGGGCTTCTTACTCCGGGTATTCAGAATTATTCTACAGGGGTTTCTTCTCTAAATCCGGTTCAAAACAGAGCAACCGTAGGAGTACAGGAATTGTTGTCACAAGAATCGGACAAAAAGATGATGAATTGTCTTCAAGAGCTTGAGAAACAGCTCCTAGACGACAACGACGAAGAGGAAGGCGATACAGTTTCCGTTGTCACCAACAACGAATGGTCGGAGACAATACAGAATCTGATTAGCCCGTGTCAGAATCAGAACCAGAACCAAATTCAGAAACTGGCATCACTATCTCCATCCTCTTCGACTTCTTCATGTGCTTCTTCCACAGAATCTCCGTCAATATCTTGTCCCAAACAGTCTCTAATAGAGGCTGCTACAGCAATATCCGAAGGAAAAAACGACGTCGCAGTAGAGATCCTCACGCGCTTAGCACGATTTGCCAACATCAGAGGTACCTCCGACCAGCGGCTAACGGCATACATGGTTTCAGCTCTCCGGTCGCGCGTGAACCCCGGCGATTACCCACCGCCGGTTCTTGAGTTGCACAGCAGAGAACATACAGATACTACTCAGAATCTATACGAGGTATCCCCCTGTTTCAAGCTCGGTTTCATGGCTGCCAATCTAGCAATTCTTGAAGCTGTAGATGACCACCCATTTAACAAGCTTCACGTCATTGATTTTGACATCGGCCAAGGCGGACAGTACTTGCATTTACTGCATGCACTGGCTGCCAAGAAATCAGATAAGCCAGCCGTTTTAAAAATCACGGCTTTCACAGAGCAAGCAGGCGGAGTTGACGAGAGACTCAATTCTATCGGCGTCGAGCTGAAATCCGTCGCTAATCGAGTCGGAGTTTGCCTATATTTCAACGTAATGGCTTGTAAAGTTACGGATTTGAGTCGGGAAAAATTAGGCCTTGAACCTGACGATGCACTAGCAGTGAATTTCGCATTCAAATTGTACAGATTACCCGACGAGAGCGTAACAACGGAGAACCTCCGTGACGAGCTTCTGCGGCGAGTGAAAGGGTTATCGCCGAAGGTGGTAACGGTGGTTGAGCAAGAGATGAACGGTAACACAGCGCCGTTTCTGGCGCGTGTGAACGAAGCGTGTGGGCATTACGGTGCAATATTCGACTCGCTGGATGCAACTGTGTCAAGGGATAACATGGACCGAGTTAGGATCGAAGAGGGACTGAGTCGGAAAATTTCTAACTCGGTAGCGTGCGAAGGGAGGGACCGTGTTGAAAGATGCGAGGTGTTTGGGAAGTGGAGGGCCCGTATGAGCATGGCCGGGTTCGGGCCGAGGCCCGTTAGTCCACTCGTGGCGAACTCTTTACGTTCGAAACTCAACTCGGGTACACGTGGCAACCCGGGCTTCACCGTGAATGAACAAAGTGGAGGTATCTGCTTTGGTTGGATGGGACGAACTCTCACCGTCGCATCAGCTTGGCGTTAACGTCGTTGTTATTCTCTAATTAATATTATTAAAAAGAGAAAATATTCTGATTATTAGCTTTATTAAAATATTAATTAAATTCTCAATGTGATTTGCTGTATTAAGGGCTTTCTTTAATTTTGGTTATTTGTTAATGGAAATTCAGATGAAGAAATGGATGATGTGCCACATTCAAAAAAAAAAAAAGACATGAATATTAATATTTAGATTCCCTTTTTGTAAATATATTTTGTGTTAGTGCATGTATCGCTGTTGGAAGCATTTTTATTTTTAGGCTAAGGTGTTTGGCAGAATGCGGACTTGTGTTTGGGTCCACCAATTAGATTATTTTGTAGGTACATTTGGTTGGTCGTGTATTAATGAATTTGGTTCTAATTGAGCATGGGAGGGGGAGGTTCACGTGTAAGAATTGCTTAGCACATTAGCTAGTTGTCACCGAACATTTTTGCCAAAGGCTTTTGTTTCTTACTTACGCATTCAATAATTACGTGCCAATATACCAAATTCACAATTAAGCAAACTACTCTTGCTTCATCTTTCTACTTAACATTAATTGCATCTTAATTTTTTAATTACCCTACTTAAAACCGATTACTATAAAACTAATATTAACGGTGAGTATTATAATCAATGACTAACCAACTGACTATTTTTAGGATTTAACTTAATGTAGGCTGATAATATAAAATGATATTACTATATTAAGTGACAAACGTAAAAATATAATTTTCCTTAAAAATAATCAAGACTTAATATATATATATATATATATATATGTACATTGATAATGTAAAAATGTATATAATATAATATTAATGTGGTTTATCATGTTATATGTTTGGGTTAATACTCCTTCCATTTAAAAATAAGTGAATTGTTGAGAAAATACACACTCACTTTCCACTATTTTTCAAAATATAAATAATTCAAAGTAAAAACATAGTAAATATGAACAGTTAACTCTCTTGAAATTATCACCTAGAAAATGTAAATGAGAGGCAAAAATGAAAGAAATCTCCAACAACTCTCTTGAAATTTGAACAATTCACTTATTTTAAACTATCAAAAAAGGTCCAACAATTCACTTATTTTGAAATGGGGAAATAGTATTTTTGGTTCCTCAAATTAATTTAGTTTTCAAGGTATTTGACTAAGTTTTTTTTTAGCTTTTCATTAATTGAAATATGCATTTTTTATTCCAATTATTTGTGAATATTTAGAATTTTACTATATTTATCAATTATTTCCTTACTCATTACTCATGTCATGTGTTATGTTAATTCCGTACTCTAATTTGATCATACTATAGTTTTTTTTTAAAAAAAAATAATCCAAATATAACATATTTCCTATACATAAAGATAAAGAACACGCACTGTACAAAATTTGAAATTAAAAGTATGCAGTGAAATATTACGAGGACTAAAATTATAATTTATCAATAACACCAGGGTGAAGCCAATGTATAGCTTATATTTTCGGTCGACCTCGATGATCCGGAAGTCCCGTGTGGAAAGTGGAAAGGCTCTCGCTCAACGGATCAAAGGTACGCCGGGGATAACAGGCTGATGACAGTTTTGATCTAAATTTTATATTTATTCAAAATATTAATTTTAAAAAACTAAAATTTTTAACTCATGCACTTTAAATTTTGATTCTGACTCTGAATCAATGTTGGCTCTACGAGGTTACAAAAAAGGCAAGTGCATGCCTTAGACACTGAAATTTGAGGGCCCTATTTTATTTTAGCAATAATAGATTATAGAGTTTTTAAAAAAAACATATTGAGTACTATTTGTAGAATTGAAGGTGAAATCTTGATATTTTGAATTCATAATTTTAGAATTGAAGGTGAAATCTGTTTATAAGGCCTACACGATATCTCTTGTCTTATATGGAGTTTGAGTTGCTTAATTATTTTTTGTTTATTTAAGAGAGCTAGAGAAATCTAGGGTTACGGTAGGGGGAAGATCTAGTGAAGACAAGTTGTGATCTTCAAGAAAAGAAAAGTATATATGGACTAATGGAATCCACGAGGCAAAGCAAAAACAAAAAAACTGTATATGTGGTGAAAATATCAACTATGGACATCACAAAAACAAAATTAGGGTTGGGTTAAGTTGAGGAGGACATAACACACTATGGAGTGGGTCCAGGACCCCATGTTAGGTTTTCTTATTAAACAAATATTCACGACATATATAGCTCTGTCAAAATGTCACAAATTATTGTAAACTTCCAACAAACACTGCCAAAGCCTAATTCCTTTACCATAAACTTGGACGACTAAGATATTTAAGTTCGTATTTTAAAAAGTTAACTTTTTATAGACGCAACCTGAAGAAGTATTAGGAAATATGATTAATTAAATAAGACATCATATACATGTACATTATCGAAAAGGTGATCATGACTCTAGATATTATGATATGGAAGTTCAAAATTAGGGTAAAAAGTTAGTAGGTAGTCAATGTTGTATACTTTTTTATTACCAATATTATAAAAATAAGTGTCAAAACACATCTAAAATATCCTCTCTTTTTTTAGTTTCATGCAAAAATTATTGGAGATATGAGTTCATACTTAAACTATCACTTATTAGTTTGAGAAACGCATCCCAGTGATGTGTGTAATACATTCTCTCTACTCTTTCTATTTCATGAAAAAAATCTTGCCACGTGAATAAAATATTTCACCTTGACAAAAATTAAATAAACTATTAATATTAGTTAAAAATTAAAGACTAAAGTGTTTTTATCCCCAAAAAATTATTTTTTTATAAAAAAAATTACTTTTTAAAAAAGAAATTATTTTTACAAAAATAAATTTAAAATATTTTGCTCACGCACTCTACCACCTCCCCCCCCCCCCCAATTCCCGTCCTTTTAATTATTTTTTTAAAAAAAAAAAATTAACTTTCTTTTATAAAATATTTTTAAAAAAATTCATACTTGACCCCCTTCCCCACTACTTTCTAAAAAATATTATTATTTTTATGTTTTAAAAAAATAAAATTATACCCATCATATCTATATATATATATATATATATATATATATATATATATATATATATTCTCGTTTTGTGTTAGATATGTACATATATTCTTAGGAAAATATTTTTTTCTACTTGCGTACCGAATATAGCATAAATAAAATCTTATTTTAAGAAAAGTCTTATGGAAAGTAAAAAATATTTTTCTAAAATCATATGTATATATCTAACACAAAAAGAGAAAAAATTTGAAAGCGGAGGATTTGGTGGGGCGGGGTAGAATTTTTTTTTAAGAAAATAAAAATATCTAAATAATTATTTGAGGTGGGGGGATAAAGTAAGCATTTTTAAAAAAAAATTATAAAAAAAAATTAATAAATAAAAATAAAACTTAAAAAATGTGGGCGGGGGAGGGGGGGTTATATGTTAAGAGAAAGTGGTGGAGTGAGAT
This sequence comes from Solanum dulcamara, assembly GCF_947179165.1. Classification (NCBI taxonomy): domain Eukaryota; kingdom Viridiplantae; phylum Streptophyta; class Magnoliopsida; order Solanales; family Solanaceae; genus Solanum; species Solanum dulcamara. Next base: position 18,118,747 of record NC_077243.1, on the reverse strand, counting down.
AGGAAAAATATTTTATCTTTTATTTTATAATTCTTTTGGGATGGAGATAATAATACTTTAATTTTAATTTTAACTAATTCTAGTAATTTATTTTATTTTTTGTTAAGGTGAAATGTTTTGTCCATGTGAAGTGTGATGTGACAAAAAAATTTAAATGAAAGAGAGTGTAGTACACACACCATGATGAGAATGAAATAAAAGAGAGATGTGTGTTTCTCAAACTAATAAGTGATAGTTTAGGTATGAAACTCACATTTCCAATAGTTTAGGTATAAAACTAAAAAAAATGATAGTTCAAATGTGTTTTTTGACACTTATGTCATTATTATACTCTCCGGTTATATATCTTATTCTTTGATTTTTAGTATAACATGTTATTTTCTTTGATTCACTTATCGTATTATTTATTATTGCTATTATTCTTTTCTCCATTATTTTCAGCATGACTTTTTTTATTATTGCATTCTTTTTTCAAATCTGCTTTGAAATCTTTTATTTGAATTTATGGTCTAACGCAAACAATCTTTCTAACTTTACAAGGTAAGAGTAACATCTCCATCACTTTCTCAAAACTCATTTGTAAAATTATATTGAATATATTATTGTTTTTATTGTTATTCTTTCAATACTTTAAAATTAGAGATGAGTATTGAAAACGCCTTTAAATTTGAAAATTATCATTTTAGTTTCTCAACTATTGACAGCATTAAAAACACCCCCTTTACTTGATTAAGTGATTTTAAAAACAAATTTTGCTTACTAGGTTTTAAATACTTTAGATAAAGTGTATTTTGAGCAAATAACCATTTAATTTTATTACAAGGTAAAAATCTTATATGATGTGTCAAAATCATCAACAATCACCTATATGTAGAGAGTTACACGTTTAATGCCGCTAGATTCACAAAATATTTTGTTAAATTATACAATACTAATCTCATAATTGATTTAGACGACATATCAACTCATATTTTAATAAATTAAATTAATAAATCAATAAATCGCTCAAACTTTATGACTTGTGTTAATTGAATTTCATTTCGTCACCTCTAATTTTTCATTAGCTTGATGGTATATGAACCAAAAACGGGCCTATCGACCAGCTCGAGGGAAAGAAGGTCATTGATAAGAGCAATATAGGGACCAATTAGTGAGTAGTACCAGCTTTTTCAGAAAATTACAGTAAAATATTTATAGGTAATTAATATGTATGTAATATATAAGTAGTGTATATTTTAAGGCCAAATGACCCTTAAAATTAATATTAAATTTTACTTAGACATTTTAATCGAATGATATTTACTTTTGACATTTCATGTATAATTTTGCTATGTCATTTTAACATTTTTTTACTGAAGTGAAATAATGGGATCTTACATGATATGTCTAAAATTAACATCCCCCAATTGGGATGTATATTTATGTCTTTTTTTTTGGTAATTAAATGGTCGAATGGTATATATTGGCAAATATCCATGTCTTTTTTTTTTCCTAGCAGCTGACATTTAGAATTAAACTTTAAAAAAGATTCTACCAATGATAAAATTAAAATGAAGATTTTAGTCTCTGTGTTATTTGACTATGCACATCTTTAAAGTGTGTAATTTTAGTCTTTGAAGTTAATAAAAGTTAACTATTTAACAAAATAATTATTTGATAATATATAAAGTAAAATAACTTTCAATGTTTACTAATCAAATACGATTACATTTGAGGGTTTAGTAGGTGGACAAGCTCCTTAAGGCTATCAATGGTGTCCTAACAACTTTCACTCTTTAAAAAATATAACATTTAATTTTTAAATTTTATATTTTAGTGAAAATATAATTGTTACATATATTTCTTATTCGGTGTTGATCGATGGTTCGATTTGAAGGAAAATATTTTAATCACTTAATTCAGAATCTCTTTATTTCTCTAATTTCTCTTTATTTCTTTCTATATTTCTTTTTCTGTTGTAAATAACTAGACATCAATTAAATAAATATCAAAAATAACAAATCATAAATAGCTTATGATAACTATTTCAACTTTTAATTACTATTTCAATGTTCTGTATATTATTGATTATCAATTTGTAAATATACAAAATCAATGATCGGATCAATAAGATATTTATTTTCGATAACAGTCTTTAATGATTCAATTTTTAGTTTAATCGATATGAAAATACTGTATTTCATGAAATACTATGTACTTAGTTTGAGAGAAGGCCGGGGGGAAACACAGCTTCTCAAGAAATTCTGAAACGAAATATAAGAATTTAGAAAATAGTAATAGTCGAATAGGGTTTCTATCTAAAGTCTTTTTTTTTTTTTTATAGTTGGGGATAAAAAAAATAATTTTAATATGATCTTATTGGATCATTAGTCTAACCATTAATCAAACACAAAAATCGAAAACCAAACTAATAATTCAATAAGAAAATTACAAAATAGTTTAAAAATCGTTAATCCAATAACTTAATATTGATGTTTGTTTAACATCAATAATTCAATAAGAAAATTACAAAATCTATAACATCGTTTTCTAATTCTGTTTATCGATTAAATCGAAATTTGCACATCCCTACAAGCTAATATGACTGTATACGTCCCTGTTTCTTCATTTACACAATAGTTCCTGCTGAAATTAAATGCTTCTGTCGTGATAGTTGTAAAAACAATTTAACAATTGAAACATCATCAGATTAGCAACTACTATGATATATACAATGTTAATTTCACCCAAATTAATAGTGGCAGCACTCTCTTTTTTTTTTTTAAGAAAAAAAACTTGGAAGTATTAAGCTTGCTTTTGAAATCACGATTCAAAATTTTGCATATTCAAAAATATTGATTTGAAATAATAATTTCGTGTCGAATATCAAAATACAAATTAAATATGGTCAAGCAAAAATTGGAGACGAGTACAATTTGCAGGTTATAAAGTAAGAAACTTTAATCTAAAAAAAAATTAAAAAAGAAGAGGTCCCCCACTTGATTAAATTCCAATATTCCCCACCCACCCATGGTGGATATAATAGTGATATCATCAGCAGTTCAGTACTAACTAAATATCATAAATGCATTATAATGTATTTATTTATTTATTTATTTATTTTTTCTCATAGATTTGGGAAGCAGAAAAAGTAGAAACTCAAAAGTACAAAATGGAAATGAAAAATAAATGATATCCGTGCAATGAATTTATTATGAGATATGTCTGCAGATTAGAACATTATGGATGAATACTTGGTCATAAAGTCTGTTAGGAAGGGAAATAATATGATACATAAATCGTTTTTATGATGAAATTCACTGACCCAAATACCTTCTTTTTTTTTTTTACTCCATTCACTTTTATTTATCACATGTTATTTATTGAGAGAATTTGTATGAACTTTTATCAATATTTCAAGATGTATTTTTTATTATATTAATATAAGAAAGACTACAAATTATAGTATATTTCATATAATTTTTTAATATTTAAATTTTAAATATTGAATTAACCTAATTTAATTTAGCTTCGAAAATTACTTATATTGACACCCACAAATTGAGACGTGACAAGCAGTTGGAAAATCTTGATTTTCATATAATGTATATATAAAAATAAAGATCTCTTATAAAATAATTATAAAATTAAAAAAATGTAAATGACCGAGAAAATCAATTCTCCTAAGGCATAATTGTAAAAATAATTTATTATATGAAGTCTTAAGCTTGAGTAATTTCTTATTACAAAAAAATAGTTCAACAACTTTAATTACAATAAAATTAAAATTGAGTCAATGTCTGTGAAATCAATCTTTAATATAATTAGCAAAACAAATTACATCAATATTAATAACATGCCAGATGCATACACTTCTTTGTCAACGTGTCTCAGACATATATCGAGGACATTTTTAAAATTGCAATGTCTATATTTTTAAAATTGCTTTTACTTTTCCATTGATCATAGTTTAATTTCACTTCAAAAATTAATAACGTCAATAAATAGTTATTAAATAAAAAAATGTGTTATTTTTAAAATTAACTAAAACGTCAAACATATCATATAAATTGAAGGAAAAAAAAATACACAAAGCCACTTTTAATATGATTTGTTGGACATGTGGGGGCTTTGCATCTAGTACCTTAATATTGGTTCATGCTTCGACTTAATTAAGCATGTTAACTCAAATAGTATTAAATAATTATTGTTTTAGGCAAACTTGCAACAATTTTTAAGATCGTTTAACCACCCACATAGAGAGAGAAGATTTGATTGAACTTTTTGTTTTTTCATCTTAATTATACATTTGCTGCTTTTCTTACTGCATTGAATTAAAGATAAAAGAGATTATTTCTGTATAGAACCATTCGTCATCCGGAATTTACTAATTTAATTAATTTGAATTTATATCTTATAAGAATTATTAAAATATAATTTTTAATTTTTTTAACGGTTGAATCTATTCATTTCGCCACACGTGATTTGAACCTACCAACATCAATTTTGGTGTAGTGGTGGATTGCTTCACCCTTAATCAGAGGTCTCGGATTCAAGCTCTGTTGGATGCATCACTACCGAATGAGTCCTGCAATGCATGATCCGAATTTAGTCGGGGTTCCATGGACTCCGAACCAGATGAAAAATAAAAAAAATGTGATTTGAAGCTTGAAAAGTGGGTAAAAACACATGTTTTTAGAATAAAGTGGGGATCAAAAAGTTAGGTCTTATACTAACATGATTAGTTTTCCAAAATTCTTTTCTACCGCTTCCATTTTAGGTAAGTTGTCCACTTTTATTATATCGTCGTTAAAAAAAATTAGAAATAAAAAAAATAGTTTTACTAATTTATTGTTTAAAGAACTTTTTTGAAACTTTACAAATATTTAGTAATAATAATAAAATATTTAATTAATTCTATTTTAAATCAATTAATAAATAATTTAAAATAACTATGTAATAATATGGAAATATGAAACGGAGTAAGTCCAAGTTTGTTGATGCCCCTGAGTTATTTATGATAAACCTATAAGTATTCTGTTAGACTTCCTAGCATATTTGTCTAAATAACTTTTAAAATTCAAACCTACCTTCTTCTCAATATCACGGATATCGAAACAATGACATAAAATTGCATATTTTGCTTTTTTAAATAGGTTGAATTCATCGGTGAATTCTTAAAATAAATATTAATCTTCATTTAAATATTTTAATTATGCTTTGTTTATTTTAGGCATCTTATATCATATTTTGTTGTGTCATTTTGACACCTTTTTGCCAATAAGCTAAAATTACAAAATATGTGTAATCCACTCGCGGATGACGTGGGATGCTGACTAATAAAAAGAGGACATGTCAATTTGATTCATAAAAAAAAATAATTTTTTAGAAAATTCATTTCAATCAACAAGAACTCTTTTTTACCTTGAAAAAAATTATGAGATCAGATCTGATTTTTCTCCAATGACTTTCTAATAATTTTAATTTTAGATAAAATTTATTTTGGTGGAAGAGAGAAAGAGAGTGACAACAATGGTGGATCTCCATTTTTTTGGCGAGTTGTAGATTTTATTTGGAAGAGTATTTATCGTTAGTAATTTTTCGATGAAGTTTATTCATATTTTATTCTTTTCGTTCTTGTAAAAAAAATTCAAAATCAGTTAATGATATTTTTTTTATTTTGTTCAAAATCAGAGCATTTCTATGTTTTTATAAGAGTTTTCCAAATTAATGTGGTGGTTGTTTGATGAATGGTGGTGGGTGATGGAAGGAGAAAGATAGAAGAAGAAAGGGAAAAAAAAAAAATCATGCGCTCAAAATGAGTGCACACTCTGCCAACTCAGCAAAAAGTGTTCAAATGACACAGTTGAGCATGACATGATGTGTCTAAAATTAACAAAGCCTAATTAAGTTAATGTGTCTAAGTGAAAGTTACTGTCAACTTTAGAGGATCACCGATGGGTTCATCCTTTTAAATAAGTTGATATTTACATCTTTTAGCAATCAAATTTATGTCTAGCAAGACATAAAAGTTCGTTAAAAACTAAAATTACGAAGATATATAACTTATGAGATATTAAAATACAAATATGTAAATTTATGTCGTTCAAAAAATTTATTTATTATGAGTGATAAAAATTAAAAACCAACTCAAAACAGAAATAAAAGTGCAAATGACACAATGGGCGACCAGTTTGCGTTTAAAATTTTGATAACTTCACGTAACTATACAATCTTCAAAACTACATTACATATTTTTAGCACAAAAAATATATATTTCAATAGTAGCTTTTCTAAATTATTATTAATTATTATACCCTTAATATACGTCAGAAACGGCGGATTAGTCATCTTTCCAAACATTTTTGTTTTTAAATTAGATTTTTTTTGCCTTTTATTTTTTCTAGTGTTTTTGTTTCTTTTTTGTAATTAATATACGAACACAATCCCTTTTTGGAATTCAAATGTAGATATTACAATATTATATTAACAAATTACAAGTTGAATTGTTGCCCTTGTGTATTTTTATATTCAATGGTGTATATGAAAAGTCATATATTGTCGCTATATATTAAATACACTGCACATATTAAATTATATATATAAATAATCGCTACTATATAATTCTTGGTTGGGAAATTGACACTATGATATAAGTTCTATATAGAATTGACATCTTTTTAATTCAAAAGTATTTAGCATATCTTAAGCCTAAAAATATTGGTACCACATAGCCAATTATTAGATAAAGAGATGGTGAATTAATCCCCTATTCGTTAAAAGCACAATCTCTTTTCATAATTAATTTTAGATTCGTATAAAAAAAAAAAATTCATTTGAGTCTGATGTATACATCATGTGTATGAAAATAAGGTGTGCAGCTTTAACAGAATGTTATGTACAATATCACGTATGTAAATTCAACAACAGAAGTAAAAACAAACTGCATGCAACAAATATATATGTGTATACAATATATGTATACAAATTTTGAACTCTAGTCACAATATTAAGAAACACAATTATTATCATCTGAAAACATGTATATAAATTCAAATTGGTAAAACACAAATAATTGGTAAAACCCTACTCCCAACGGTAAGATAAAGAAGCTTAAAATAAGTCATTTTCCATTTTCTTTAATAATTTTAAAATTTCATACAAATTCTTGAGGATGAACTACTAATGCAATAAATCTTCTTTTTTTCCGTCTCCAACATAAGGTCCATTATCCGCTTTGAGGCTCATTTTTTTGGAGGTAAAACGCTTTCTACTAAAAATGACTCTATTATAAATGAAGGCTCAAATTCGAGATTTTTAAATAAAGATGAAGCGTCACTTACCATATCTATTTAGTGTGATTGATTCCAATAAATGAATTGAAAGCCAACTCTCCCTAGTTACTAGTCTGTTGGGAAGAGGAAGCAAAGAAAAATAAATGGTCTCTTTATGCATCTTTGTTTTTGTATATTTATTGACACCTGTTTTTACTTAAATGAAATAAGATGTGAATAAGATATATATATAACTGTTATTTTAGTTCTTTTTTACATTCATTAAAAAAAATGCAAAATATAATTTATTAAGTTATCAGGAAAATTTTAATAGCTCAATTAATTGACTATCTAAATTTTTACTTTATTGGTGGGGGTTTGATTTTCAAACTTGTTATCCGTTAGCATGCTTCCCCTTCTCTCCCCATTATTTCCCCCCAAAAAGGATTTACTTGGTAATCCTTATTGTTTTTTATTTTTAAGAATTGAGTGATATTAAAAAGAATTTGTGTAGGTTTTAAATGTTAAGGGCATGATTAAAAACAATTGTCATCTTTAATTTTGCATTTCTAAAGTAAACAATTATTTTGAGATAATTTTTTTAAACTAAAGGGACTGGACTGTAAAATCCAAATTGAACCGTCTTTTGCCTCTGTCCCAATGCTAGCACTTTCAAATTTCAATTAATAAAATTTGAGCTTGGTAATACATGAGCAAACTATATTTTAGTAAAACTTTTTCTAGATTATTGTTTTTAGTTACATTTTTCCTTCCTGCTTCTTTGAAAGAATAGGTATGGAGCATTGTTGAAAATTTACTTTCAGCCCATCAATACTAATTGTGCTTTACTCTTACGAACTCATTTTTTTGGGCTCCAGATCAACATGATATTGAACAATCATATAAGTTATGATATGGTTATTACCTACTATATTGTGTTATTAGTTTAAATATAATATTTGTTTTAATTCTTTCTTCAATTTCATTGATTATTAAGTAATGCCGAAAAGTTCAATTTTATGTAACGCTCGAATTTGATGTAATTACGTTATTACTATTTATTAATTTAATTTTATCTTTTATCCATGAGACTAATAATGGAAAGCCATATGATCTTTGAAACATGATATTTATTTGAACCACCAAAAGAGTGCAAATGAAATGTAAAAAAGGAAAATATATAAAATAAAATGTCAGAAGTGGGATTTGAACCCACGCCCTCTTACGAAGACCAGAACTTGAGTCTGGCGCCTTAGACCACTCGGCCATCCTGACTTAACGACAATATTTTTCTTCGTTTTCAATAAGTAATAGTAAAAAATCAATGCCTGCGGCAACAGTGCCGAACTATAGGAAATGGAATGTATTGAAATGAACAAAGATTCATTACAATTTACAAATGTGCGGAACTTTGAATAAAGGAATCTTAATGCAAATAGTGGATCAAATTTATACTTTTTTTTGTCGTGGTTGTAATACTATAATTACACATTACTTATTGATAAAGAGGAATAGCAAACGCGTCATCGTCTAAGGTCGCTTTTACTTGTTATTATTATATTCATTATCTATTTTTAATATTGAATTATCAAAATCAAATTCAGGAAATCGAATCGAATATCGAATGTACACCCTTAATGAATTGTTTATCATTTATATGAGTATCATTAATGAGTTATTTGAATGTCTTGATTGACCTATACTAATAAATTCATAATATTAGAGTTTGCAAATAAATATGTAACCTCTATACATGATTTCAACAAAAGTTAACATGTCAAATTTGGACACACTATGAACATATTTTGTCAAAATATATATTCCTTTCAATACATAATTATTGAATTACATAAAGCCTAGTATTTAACATCTACTTTCAATTACATCAATTATCAAAGACATAATATATAAATAAGACCTTAAACTTGATTTCAAATTTTAAGTTGGATTTTGAACTTTTATAGTGCACAAGTAGGCACTTTAACTATCTCACGCTTAAACCAAAAAACACTCGACACCTGCAGCCTAAACGCGTGTAAAGCAAACGCAGTGACGTGGATTTATTAGTCATTCAATGATTGCCAACTAATTTACATGTAGATTTTAAAATTTAAAAATAAAATAGTATCATATACAAGGGTAAGGGCAGGGTGAAAGACTTAAAAATATATTCACTTTTTCACTCACTATTTTCTCAAAATCAAAAATCCTAGTTATAATTTCTTCGCAAATCAAAGGTTTGTTCAAGATTTGTGCTTTCAGCTGATATTCTTGGATGTTTGCCTTTTCTTCTTCATCAATTTAATTCAGGTATGATTAATTTTTCCTTTTGAAAGTTTATTATTGATAGATTGCAGATTAATTTTTCCTTTTAAAAGTTTATTATTGATAGATTGCAGAATCCTTTTAAGACCATGACTATAAATTCGTTTCTTTTTTAAGCTTTGGTCATATGGGTCGTCTTCATTATAGCTCTTTTTCCACAATGACAAAAAAAATTTAGAAGTCATTTTCATTAAAAAGGATCAGAAGTGATGAAAAAAAAAGCAAAAAAAACTTGAGTATAGAATTAGAAAGAAGAGGAAAAAAAATGAGATTTTGATTTGAATAAATAAAGGATATATATAAAAGGAACTCATTAAGGATATAAATGTCAATTCAACATTTTTTAATCGTTGTTGACCTAGAATTTCACTCCTGACGCGCGCGAGCAAAGTGCCTTACGCGCGTTTTGCCAGGTAGGACTCGCGTGTTTTTTTGTTTAAGCGTGGGATAGTTAAAGTGCCTACTTGTGCATTATAAAAATTGGAGGTCATATTTAAAATTTGAAGTCAAGTTTAATAACCAATTTATGTATTATGCCATTATCAAGTTAATGAAATCAAACTTTGAAAAGACCAAAGCAAATATCGAATGCCCACCCCTAGATGGGAATACCAAACATCACCTAATTATTATTCTTGTAATTACTCTTTTTATCCAATAATAGTTGTCCGCTACCGATTTGACATGAAAATTAAATAACATTAAATGACAGGGGTAATTTTATTAAATCACCTTTATTAAATACAAAGTCATTTAAACATTGAAAAATAAATAGTATTTAATATCAAGAATAAAATCGACACAATATAAAAAAATATTTATTAATTTTATAAACTAAATAAGTGTGTATTATTAAATATTTTAAAATAGTATATTGAATAAATAAAAATTAAGAGCGCAGTAGTATCTAAAATCATGGCAATTTAGTAAAAGGGGGCGAAATATGACCGTTGGGTCTCATCCAACGTCTCTCAATATATATTTACTATCCCCTGTTCTTCCACTCCAAAATTCTTGACTGAAAAACACAAAACAATTCTGAGAAATCATCAACAGATAAATTACAGACTTACTCAGAAGAAAGCTTGATAATACTTGTGTGTAAATCTCTATATTCTGTGAGTTCTTCTATCTATCATCCTGTTTACTTCAAGAATGATAAATTCTAAGTTTCTGTCGTTTAACTGCTATGGAAGTATGGAACTATGTTCAAATCTCGACCTTTGTACATTTCTTGATTTGGAGTTTCTTTTCTTTTAGGGTTCAACCTGAAAACCGATTTTAAACTCGATTTTTGGTTCTTCATATGGGATTTTTCTAGGGTTTTTCTTGGATAGAAACCCTAGGTACTTTAGTAAGATAATAACCACCCCAGCAACTCTAGCAGTGATATTTTATCCTTTACAAACAAGAATGTTAATAAAAGAGACATCTTTCTACTGCAATGTTTGCAAAAATTGAAGGACAGATAATATCTGGTAATTATTTTGTTTATTATATATAGTAGGCCGGTCATAAAATCAAATATTTTTTCACTTTATTTGGAACTTTTGAAGTTACTGTGTTTGGGTTCAAAGGTAGGGATAAAGTCCGTGTACACCCTCCCCTCATGCTCCACTTAGGTAATTTCATTGGGTTGTTGTTGGAGTTGTGTGTTGGTTATAATTTTTTCAAATAATTGGTTGTTTGAAAATGTAAAAAGTGAAAACAGGGTTTTGGTTGTTTGAAGTTGTATTTGGAATTTTCATGGTCAAACACTTGATTTCAAGTGGAAAAAAATCTGAGAAAAAGTGAAATAATTCTTATGGCCAAACGAGTCTGTTTGGGCATCTTTTTCTTACCCTCTTTCCGGGATTGATAGTTATGTTTCTTGCTATTACTGCAAAGCAAATGGTCATCTTACATGGTTGCAGTGAGTAAAGAGTTAATACACATTGAGTCATTTTATCAATAAGATACCACAGACTCACAGTGCATTGATAAAGTCACGGGTTATTTAAGCTTTGATTCTTGTATTTACGTTCATTACTTTGTTGCAAAACTAGATGACCTGGTATTTTAGGCAAAAGACTAAGTCTTTAATAGTGTAGTAACTGTCTATAATTAGTTGCCTTCTAAGATGGCATTGGTAGGTGTACATTATAGAGACTCTTTTCTTTTCCATATGCCCTTTATTTGGGCAGAATTTGAACTGCTAATCTTGAAAAGCCATTTCCAGCTTTTTTGATTTTTTCTTAATCTGTTTCTTGCTACCACTGCAGATGTTATTCTAAGTGATTGAATAGAGAAAATAAACTGAATCAAAACGTAACATCATAGTACACTACCAAAATTCATGGAACTAATGAGCTTCTTTGATGCTTATAACACTCAATTCTTTGTTGTTTTTGCTTGTACTTTCTGTATGCGATCAATCATGTTTTGCTCTCATTTCATGTTATAACCTCATTTACAGGGTGCAGGATCTTCTCCAAATTCTGTTGGAACACGAATACATGGCTACACTTCAGGATCAGAATATCAGTATATCATTAGATAAACATAAGAGTATAATGCTATGATATACTTCTTTTTGTTTACTAATTTTTATTTTTCACAGGTACTTCTTTGTTTGGAAAGAATGATACTTCCAAAGCCCTGAAGAAAGGAAGAGGGCTTGGTGGAAGAAAAGCACTTAATGACATCTCAAACTCAGCAAAGCCTTCTTCTCTGCAGGCATCAAAGAAAAATTACTCCACGAGTGTTATTTCCATCGGTAAAGATCTTAATGCCACTAAAAACAAATTTAGTGCTGGGACTAAAGATAACTTTGCCAAAGTACCTGACAAGGGTGGCAGGAAAGCACTCACTGATCTTACAAACTCAAGCAAGCCATCAGCAAAGCAGGGGTCCAAGAAGGGACTTGATAAGAAACTGAGTGCTGCTGCAGCAGCAAATATTCCAACTTCAATAGCTGAAGAAAAATTTCTGCATGATCATGAGAAGTGCATCAAAGCACAGAGGAAGGTGATTGACATGGATTTTTTTCTGAAGGAAGTTGGACTAGACAATGGTATAAAAAAGTGACAATTGAGCAAACTGTGTCTTTTTATTGTTTTATGAAGCAGTTGATGATAATCTGATTTTTGTATGACAGATAGCCCTGTGCAGATATTAGCATCTCCACATGCGTCTAAACTCTCAATGAGGTCAATGGTTAGTAGGATTTTGGTTACTTCTTTTCCCCCATAGCTTTTATCAGTTATTTTTCATACTCATGTAGTCTTATGATGAAATTAGACTTGTTTCTAAACCGCTTATGTTTTTGATTTGTCAATCAGTCTTCGATGTACCTAGAGACCCCTGTGAAGAAGCATTTTGAGGTGGATGAGGTGCCAGAACTGCTGATGTATGATCCGGTTCCTCAATGTGATAAAATGGGAACTTGTGGAGACTCTTCACCTTCTCTGGGATCTCCTATATCACCAAAGCTATCATATATGAACTGGAAAGATGTCAGCGATCCATGTTTCACCTTGATTGGAACACCCAACCGTCCAAAGTATTGACGTGTATTCTTTGAGATGCATGATCCCAAGCACCCTAATTCATTTGTGGTGGGTCATCAGTCAGTTGGCTAAATGACTGTTGAACTTGTTTTGTTCTTTCTGGTTTTGCGGCAAGAGAAGGCAGACTAGCTCCTTTGTCTGACATGATTTTACATTTTCGTCATATTAACTGATGTTTTAGACTCTGGTTTATCCTATTGTAAAACTTAATTTCCTGTTTCAGATGATCATAAATTGCTGGAGTAGTAGTCATTCTACACCTTCTCTTGTTGGACTTTTTGCCTTCTTTTTATTATTTATACTACTATACTCGTTGTCTACAAGGTTGTATAAAATATTGCACCAAGAAACAGCTGCAAGGGCTGGGGATTATGAAATGTCTAAGATTAGAATGACTAGGAATATCCTTTCTTTGTGTGTGTAGCTTCTTAGGAGCAATTTTGATCTGAATTTTCTTTCATCTTCAATTGATTTGTCAAGCATGTTGAAAATAGGAACAGATGTGTGAAAGCTGAAGTAACACTCTGTTGAGGGGTCACTTCAATTCTCATGTTTTATGGAAGCTTCAAATCAATGTTCTGATCAGATATTGGTTATTTTAGTTGTGGGAAATACTGGTAAGAAGTCTGCACGCATCATGGGAAGTAGGTATTCAATGCTCCTAAACATGTATTCCAGACCTCATTTGTAGAATTACACGGAGTATTTTGTTGTAAGACTACAGTATCACATTCTCGCCACTGGACTATATTTCCATCATTTCCCCAGCAGCTTCAATCGTCAAAAACAGGATTAGTTGAGAAATTCTATTAGATGAGGAATTCTTTTTCATACATTTTGCATCTAGTTCTAGCTATTTCTGCACATTTTATTTGACCTGAACAAGATACATGGATCTTTTTGGAAACATAGCTCTTTTATCGCAGAATTAGACATGCTATTAAGGTTGACTTATTTTTCAATCGGGTCATTCAGCATTACCTAAATAGATACTATATTTACATATAAATATCCATACATCGTTACATTTAATTTATGATTAGGAATACGCATCATCGAATTTGTCTTTTACGTATCTCAAGCACCGGCATAACTGAAAGTGATCTTCTTTCAAATAAAGGACCACTTCTCCCGACAACTCTTTTTTAAATTTGACAGTCACTATCCCAAACATCTGTCACGATCCAATTTTTTGAATAAAGATACAGAGTTTTCCTTACTCTCTTAATCAGCTCTCCTTATGGTTGCACTACAGCATAAATAAGGTGGCTTTTCTATCGGTCTTCGTTGATATGAAGTGGTGAATATTATTGTGCCTTCCTTTTGCTTCTGCATTTTCTCCTTTACGTTTAAATTTTTGCAGCAAAGGAGATTGAATTAAGTTACTTTTAACTATGTATTCATTAAGAAAACAAGCTAAATGTTTTCTATTGCCTTGCAAATTATGTTTTCTAAATGTTCATGACCAAATCATATTTCTTTCTCTTGATTTATCTAAAAACGTGTAGCAAACATTCAAATTATTTACATACTTGCATGCTAGTCCAAACAGGAGAAATATAATATCTTATTTTTAATCAGGAGAAGATAATAGATAAACAATTAAAATATTATGCAATAAACAAAACTTAGATTTTTACGTAAGATATGACAAAACAAATTTACTAAAAATTAAAATTAATTGAAATTACTTTAATTGCTAAGAATAAAACCATATAAATCACGTTCGAGATGAGCAAGAGACATCAAAGATTCATTATTCTCAATATTTAACATAACAATATAAGTTTAATTACTAAATTGAAGTTATAAATCCAATACTACCTCTGTCCCATATTAGATGACATCATATTAAAAATGTTTATTCCATATTACTTGATCACTTACTAAATCAAGATAGAATTAGTTAGTTTTTTTCTACTTTACCCTTATAATTAATATGACCTTTTAAATGCAAGCAATTCCCAATATTGACTATTTCTACACTCTATGTATATTGCATTGATATAAAAAAATGGCAAAATGATAAAGTCTTTCAATGTATTAATAATTTCTTAATTATCGTGTAAAATTAGAAGTGCTCATCTAACATGGGACGAAGGTAATACGAAATTAGAGACACTCCCTAATGGATTGTTCTACATTGTGAAATGCTTTTGAAAATAGAGTTATGTTTTAATTGCCACGTACTTGTTGATAATTATATTAATAATAAAATAAACCATAAATTTCTTATTTTCAAGAAAATGAAAAACTTGGTCAATCATTTTGATAGAGTTTAACAAAACTTTGTTTTCTTTTAATTTCTGTTTTCTCTGATATTTGCTTGAAATTTTAAATTTTAACATTTAGATATCTTGTTTTTCACACAGGTTCTGTATAACAAAATTTAATTACTAATTGTAACTTTTAGTGTTTATAAAATTAGCTTAACTAATAATGAAGGATGATCAACTTGATCCTAATTAAAATTCACTTAACTCATTAATTTACTTCCAAAAATGCAAAAAGTTTACTCATTGACCAATATGCCCTTGATTCCGCCTCCCCCAGAACTTTTGCCCTATTTTACACAGTGCTCTCTGAGAAGCAACAAATTCGAGCATAGCCAAGAAAGGAAGAAGAATGAGGCGACAGAGAAAATTGGGATTTTCTGTAAAAGGGTGGTTGCCCATCTCTGCTTTGCCAGTGATTTCTCCATTAATGGAACAAAAAACCAACAACCCTTTGAAATATACAAGAAAAACAAACATTATACCTTCATCCAAACACACGTTAATACTCTTCTCGCTCTTGCTTTTTCTCTTTTTCTTTCTCCTTTCTTTGTGCTGCTGATGTTGTAAAGGGGCTATGATGATTGATTGCTTCCTTTCTGGGCTATGTTCAATCACGGCATTGAGAAAAATTCGACCCGTATCTTGGCAGGGCGACCCGGTTAAGGCTTTGAATAGCAAACTGGTGTCTGCAGCCATGGCGGCGTCGCTTTTCCCTTTTGCTTTGTTAAGAAATACAGCAAATCTGAGCCCTTAATAACCCGTTTCATGGTCTTGAATGGTGAGTCCATTCTCGGGTCGGAAAACCCTTTACGGGTTTGCGTAGAAATTTCAGCTCTGAAGAATTAGGCATCGGAGAAATTGGGATTTTCTGTGAAGGGTGGTTGCCCATCTCTGCATTGCCAGTGATTTCGCCATTGATGACCAAAAAAACCAACAGCCCTTTAATATAAATAAAAAAAATAAAAAAATTAAAAAAATATGGATGAACTTCATCCGAACACATTATACACCCCTAAACTTTTCTTGCTCTTCATCTGTATCTTTGTGCTGCTTCTGATGATGATGATGATGATATGAAGGGGCTGTGATGATTGCTTGCTTCCTTTCTGGGCTTTGTTTAATTACGGCATTGAGAAAAACCCGACCCGTATCTTGGCAGGGCGACCTGGTTAAGGCTTTGAATAGCAAACTGGTGTCTGCAGCCATGGCGGCGTCCCTCTTCTCTTTTGCTTTATTCAAATACAGCTAATCTGAGCCCTCAATAGCCCGTTTCATGGTCTTGGATGGTGAGTCTTCTCGGGTCGGAAAACCAAACAATTTCCCCAACCTTGGAGTTTGGGTATTTCTTTACAGCTTGTTTGGATGCTTGTTACCTTATTTTTATTCTTCGCATTTTGTCTCTGTTTATAATTTAATTATCTTATTTTATTCTTTACCCTACTAGTTGTACCTGTATCCTACTTTCTGTTAGGTTTATCTTTCAAATTATTGATTTTTGACATTATGTAATGACAAAAAATGATACAATGTATTCACACATTATATTCATTAAAATAATATGATACAATACAATATAGTGTCATACATTATGAAACAATAATGTAACAACATCCAAACAGACCCGGTATGCCTTTATGTAGCTAACTGTTGTCTGCAGCCATGTTATGGTCTCCTTCTCTTTTGCTGTGGTACAAATACAGAAAATCTGAGCCTGAATGACCAGTTTCATGGTCTTCAATAGTGAGTTCATTAATGAAGGTTAAAAAATATCCAAAGAGTTTACCCAAATACGGAAGGTTACCCAGAAAGAAAGAAATGAGGCAAAACAGAGGGTAATTGGGACTTTCTCTAAAGGGTGGTTGCTCCCCTCCATTCTGCCATTGATTTTCCTCCATTATCAAACAACCAACAGCCCTTTGTTTTAATGAGAAAAGTAGAAAGAGAAAATGGAAAATGCAAAATGGATTTAACTTATATACACGTCTTTTCTAGTGTATGTGTGTACGTGTGTTTACTGTGTTGATGGAAGGTGCATAAAGAGGCAGTGATGATCATGTTTCTATATCTGCGCTAACCAATTCGGGCATGGAGATGACCAAACCCTTATCTTGGTGTGGCAACACGGTATGGCCTGTGATTGAGACCTCTCTCTCATGCAAACTGTGTTTGCAGCCATGGCGTGGCTGGCTTCTCTTTTGCCTTATCATAAAATACATCTGTGCCTCATTTGTTTGAAAAGAGAGAACAAAAAAGAAACTTTTCCGGGATTTAATTTTATGTTGCACCTGTAATTTTCTGCGACAAGCTATAAATCATCTTGCGGTCTTACTGTAACACCATATTTGTTCACTATTAGCTGATCATAGCCTTGAAAGGATAAAGAATGAGGCATCATAGAGATTGGGATTTTCGTTAAAGGGAGGTTGCTCCTCTGCTATGCCAGTGATTTCCATTGATAACCAAAAAATCAACAGCCCTTTGAAATAAACAAGAAAGAAAAAAAAATTGTCATCCAAACACTCTTTTGGACTAGTTTCAATCATTGCATTGAGATTATTGGACCCCACTTGTGGGATACATTGGGTATGTTGTTTGTTGTTATTGTTTGAGTATATTATTAACAGTTCGCTTGCATGGTTGTTACGTATCGTTTCATAGTGTGTCTGTTCCCTTCAACTCTTTTTCTCTTCTTTTCTTTTTTAATGCTTCCGCGAAGCATTGAATGTTGCCGGTGGGAGCGGTGGAAGCGATGGTGGTGAATATAATCAGTCTACTTGAAAGAGGCGAGATGATGATTTTGGTCAAATTTTAATTCCCTTCTGAGCTGATTAATCAGGCATTTGAGGTTATCTGATCCGTATCTTGGTGGGGCATGCCACCAGATTTTCTGGTGGTTTTTTGCAGCCATGGTGTTGCCGGGACACTCTTTTTGTCTAAAGCTTAAACACAGATCTGAGCCTTACTTTCTGTGTTAGTTTAGGGAAACAAAAGGTTGGGGAAGTGAACAAAGCAAAAACTCAAGAAAGGCAAGAGTGAGGTTACAAAGAGTTTAGGGATTTTTCATTGAAAGGAGGTTGTCTCTCTCTGTACCAGCCGATGATTTCTCCATTACTGTAAGAAACCCAACAATACTTTTGTCAATTTTAACAGAGGGAGTATTATTAACAGACCTTCAGCAAGGGTAAAGCTGCATACACATAACCCTTCTGGACCCCGTTTGTGGGATACACTGGATATGTTGTTGTTGTTGTTTGATTATATTATTAATAGCTCACTTGGTTGGTTTTTACATATCGTTTCAAAGGGTTTCTATGCTACAACAACAACAACCCAGTGAAATCCCATAACGTGAGGTCTGGGGAGGGTAAAGTGTACGCAGATCTTACTCTTACCAAGGTAAGACGTCTGTTTCTGAGAGACCCTCGGCTCAAAAGAATCATAAAAAGAGGTTAGATAAGGCTAAGAAGTTCAAAGCGATATGGAAAAGCAAATAACGAATAACGTAAATAACGAAAGCGACACAGATAAAATAGAGTAATCAAAGTACAGAAAGTAATAGAAAGATAATAACAGAAGTCAGAGCACAATAAATTATAGTGCGCTAATGCGCCTACTAATAGGAAGAATATCGAGACTATGTACTAGCCTTCTACCTTAATATGAGTCCTCCACACCCTCTTATCTAAGGTCATGTCCTCGGTAAGTGTAACTGCGTCATGTCCTGTCTAATCACCTCTCCCCAATATTTCTTCGGCCTATCCCTACTTCTTCTGAAACCATCCATGGCCAACCTCTCACACCTCCGCATTGGGGCATCTATGTCTCTCCTCTTCACGTGCCCAAACCATCTCAATCGCATTTTTCGCATCTTGTCTTTCACCGAGGCCACTCCTACCTTGTCCCGAATAATCTAATTTCTAATCCTATTGCTCCTGGTATGCCCCCACATCCATCTCAACATTCTCATCTCGGCTACTTTCATCTTTTGAATGTGAGAAACTTTAACTGGCCAACACTTCGCTCCATATAACATAGTTGGTCTAACCACCACTTTGTAGAACTTGCCCTTAAGTTGTGGTGGCACCTTCTTGTCACATAGCACACTGGAAGCGAGCCTCCATTTTCATCCACCCTGCCCCAATATGATGTGTGACATCATCATCAATCTCCCCACTGTCTTGCATGATAAACCCAAGGTACTTGAAACTACTTTTTTTTTTGGATGGCCTGGTCATTGAGCCTAACTTTCGTGCCAACCTCCTGAGGTGTCTCATTGAACTTGCACTCTAAGTACTCTGTCTTGGTCCTACTCAGCTTAAACCCTTTAGACTCAATCCTCCAGCTTAGCGTTAACTCCACTACGAGTCTTATCGATCAGGACTATGTCGTCCGCAAAAAGCATACACCATGACACTTTACTTTAAATTTGTCGCGTCAATCCATCCATCACCAAGGCAATTAAAAATGGACTAAGGGCTGATCCTTGATGCAATCCCATCACAACTGGAAAGTGCTCTAAGTCCCCTTCTACTGTCCTTACCCTGGTTTTGGCACCCTCATACATGTCCTTAATCATCCTAATGTACACCACAAGTACACCTTTAGCCTTCAAACATCTCCACAGTATTTCTCGTTGAACTTTATCTTAAGCCTTTTCTAGATCGATGAATACCATATGCAAGTCCCTCTTCCTCTCCCTATACTGCTCCACCAGTCTCCTTATAAGATGAATGGCTTCTGTAATTGAGCGTCCCGGCATAAATTCGAACTTGTTCTCTGAAATAGACACGCCTCTCCTAACCCTCATCTCCACCACTCTTTCCCGCACTTTCATAGTATGGCTTAGAAGCTTGATACCTCTATAGTTGTTGCAGCTCAGGATATCCCCCTTGTTTTTGTATAGAGGGATCATTATGCTTGACCTCCATTCTTCGGGCATCGTCGCTGTCTTAAAGATGACATTAAATAACCTAGTCAGCCACTCCAAACCTACCGAGCTCGCGCTCTTCCAAAATTCCACAGGAATCTCGTCAGGTCCGGTCGCTCTTCTCCAGCGCATACAACGCACAACACCCTTAATGTCTTCGATCGAAATACTCCTGCAACACCCAAAATCGTGAAGCCTCCCTGTATGTTCCACATCTCCCAACACAATCTCTCTGTCCCCTTCTTCATTCAAGAGTTTATGAAAGTACGACAGCCATCTTTGTTTAATGAGGGTCTCCTCTACCAATACTTTTCCATGCTCGTCCTTAATGCACTTCACTTGATCCATATCGCGTGCCCTTCGCTCTCGCACCCTGGCTAGCTTGAACAATTTCCTATCCCCATCTTTCTCTTCTAGTTCAGCATTAAGATGTTCAAAAGCTGCCGTTTTTGTCATCGAAACCGCCAACTTCGCCTCCTTCCTCGCTATCTTATAAAGTTCCCTATTTGTCCACTTCTCCACCTCATCCTTGCTTTCTATCAGCTTCGCATACACTATCTTCTTTTAAAGATCTGGCTGGAGCATTGATGTTGCTGGTGGGAGCGGTGGAAGTGATGGTGGTGAGTATAATCAGACTGCTTGCAAAAGGCGATGATGACTTTTTTTCAAATTTTAATTTGCTTCTAAGCTGATTAATCGGGCATTTGAGGTTATCTGACACATATAGGGGCAGGGCATGCTCCCAGATTTTCTGGTGGTTTTTGCAGCCATGGCATGGTTGGACTCTTTTTAATTGAGCTTAACGCACATCTGAGCCTCACTTTCTCTGTCAGTTTAGGAAAACAAAAGGTTTGGGAAATGAATAAAGCAAAAGCTCCAAAGGGAAAGAATGAGGCTACAGAGAGTTCAGAATTTTTTCATTGAAAGGGTGGTTGCCTCTCTCTGCATCAGCCAATGATTTCTCTATTTCTGTAAGAACCCCAACAACCCTTTTATCAATTTTAACAGAGGGATTAATATTAACAGTTTGTTTGGATGGTTGTTTACATATCGTTTCAAATGGTTTCTATACCCCCTCCATGCCATGCTAATACAATGCATTCTCTTTTCTCTAATGCTTCTGGCGGAGCATCGAGTGCTGCTGGTGGGGGTGGTGGAAGTTGTGGGCGAGTATAATCTCGGTGGCTTGAAAGAGGCAATGATGATTTCGTCAATTTTTAATTCCCTTTTGAGCTGATTAATCCGGCATTCGGGACAATCTAACACGTATCTTGGCGGGGCATGTTTCCACACTTTCTGGTGATTTTTGAAGCTCACACTGTTGTTGGACTCTTCTTGTTGCCCGAGCTTAACATAGATCTGAGTCTCACTTACTCTGTATCAATTGGGAAAATATTATTTAGGGTTTGTTTGGTATTGGAGACGAGTTATGTAGGTGCTGGTGAGTATAATTGGCTGCTTGAAAGAGGGTGATGATTTTTGTCAATTTTTATTCCTCTCTGAGCTGATTAATCTGGCATTTGAGGTTATTGTACCCGTATCTTGGTGTGGCTTGCTCCCAGATTTCTGGTGGTTATTGCAATTTGCAGCCATGGCGTGGCTGGACTCTTTTTTGCCTGAGCTTAAGCACAGATCTGAGCCTCAATTTACTGGACGCCATTACTTAAGAAACCCAATTACCCTTTTGTCAATTTTAGTGGAGGTAGTATTATAACAGCTTCAGGGTACCATATAATCGAAAGTTCAGGGAAATGAACAAGGCAAAAAGCTCAGAAGGGAAATACAGAGGTTACAGAGAGTTTGGGATTTTCATTGAAAGGGTGGTTGCCTCTGTCTGCATCAGCCAATCGTTTCTCCATTACTGTAAGAACTAAGAACCCCAAGAGTCCGGAACTTGTTTGAGCCACAAAGAGACAAGATTGACACAAGTAAGCCACATTTTTAGAATGTAACTAAAATAGGCTTAGTGGAACTTTTTTTTCTGTTTTATCAAATTTTCAAACGGCACTTTTTTTTCCCGTTTTATCAAAATTTTCAAACGGCAGACGTTAAATTTGTTAACACCTAAATTTTGATATAAAACGGAAGTTTTTCTTCCACTTTATAAACGGAAGATTTTCTTCCACTTTATGAAGTGGAAGTTTTTCCACTTTATAAGAAAAAATTACTTCACCAAAACTTTTCACTTTCTTCTTCACATTTCACACATTTCGAGGAGTGGATTATGTATAATGACGAATCGTTGACCAACTTTTTGAGGGCTCAAAAATGACTACATAGATCAAATCAAGCTAACTGTGCTTGAAATCTATGTTAGGAAGGAGCCTAGGACTAGTTGACGACGTTCTCCTTTACCGTATGATGTCCATGAAAATATTATCCCCAAAATATTTTATATAATCTAGGCAAACATTATGGGGGTAGGGGTAGGGTTGGGGAGAAGGAGTGTTGCGTGTGGTGGGAATAGGGGTGGGGTGTGTGTTGGAAGGTGGGGAGGAAATAATTATTGTGGAATTCCATTCGTGGTACTAGTAGGGAAGTCATTTTCCTTATTTTAAGGAACTTGTTTAAAATTTTGAACAACCAAACATGCGACAATTGGAAAGCATTTTCTGGAAAATAATTTTCTGTACCAAACACACCCTTAGGGTTCGTTTGGTTTGGAGACAAGTTATGCAGGTGGATGAGTATAATTGACGGCTTGAAAGAGGCAATGATGATTTTTTAAAATCTTTTATTCCCTCATGAGCTCACTAGCAGGGATTATCCGACCTGTATCTTTGCGGAGCTTGCCCCCAGAGTCTGGTGGTTCTTGCAGCCATGGCGTTGTTGGAATCTTTTGCTGAGCTTAAACAAAGCAAAAGCTCAGAAGTGAAAGAATGAGACTACAGGGAGTTTAGGATTTCTGTTGAAAGGGTGGTTGCCTCTCTCTGCATTTGCCAATGATTTCTCCATTAGTGTAAGAATCCAAACATCCCTTTTATCAATCTTACCGAGGAAGTACTATTAAGGGTTTCATACCCTTCCATGCTAACTATGCTAATACCATTCATTTGTTTTTTCATATGCTTCCGCTGGACTGTTGAATGTTGTCGGTGGTGGCAGTGGAAGTGGTGAGTATATTCAAATGGCTTGAAAGAGATGATAAGAGGCGATGATGATTTTGTCAAATTACTATCCTCTTTTGAGCTAATTAATTGTGCATTTGAGTATCTGACCCGTATCTTGGCAGGGCATACTCCCAGATTTTCTGATTGTTTTTGCAGCCATGGCATTGTCGGACTCTTGTTTTGCCCCAGCTTAATACAGCTCTGAGCCCCATTTTCTCTATGTCAGTCTGGAAAGTGTTCTATATATAGGGTTTGTTTGGTTAGAGACTGATTTGAGTTCTGCAGATGATGGTGAGTATAATTGATGGCTTGAAAGAGGCGATGATGATTTTTTAAATCTTTTATACCTTTGTGAGCTTATCATTCGGACATTTGAGATTATCCTATCCATATCTTGGCGGGGCATGCCCCAGAGTTTCTCGTGGTTATTGCAGCCTACTAGTTTGAGATGAGATGTAGTTGTTGATGTTGTCTTGGGTAATGGAAGGATTTGACCTCGTGACTTGCTAATTCTCAAGTTGATTTCTCTCCTTGTCCATTCATGGAGCTCAAAAACCCTTATATTTATTCACTGATTTTTACCATGGTGTTCTAGTAGTGGATACAGCTTTATGACCGGATATAGATTTGGAATGGACTTTTGATAGGCAAAAATTAATGTGCAATTGGTTGGGGGTGCAAAATGCAAAGAACTCTAAAAATAGTGAAAATCTCATTAGTTTGAGTCAGAGGCTGCAGTGAAAGCAGAGAACGGTGGGGAGTTTCAATGATTTTGCCACTGCCATTCTTGGCCTCTGATGATCATTCATGAAAAAACTTTATGAATGCAAAGCCACCCTTTGGTGAAAATATATATTACCTCTCATTTTTCTTTTCTTCCTACTCCCTCTGGTCCATTTAATCTGCAATGAGCATGTGAAGATTTTGTCTTATGTTTAATCAGACATTGTTATCTTGAGCTGAAAAAACTATATCTTTGCGTGACAGCTCAGATAGGTCTGTGAGATATTGGAGAAAAATCCTTTTTCTTGGTCCTTCTGTTTCATTAGGCTAGCTGATGCCCGCAGCCATGTCAGTTTTGGAAGCATTTGGGTTTTGTCTTAGTAAAGGTGAATCTGAGCCTACCTGATTTCATTGATTTTATTAAAAGTATGTGGTTCTTGTGACAATGCAGGAATTCCTAAGGGAGTTTGCTATGCTTCTTTGGGAGTTCCATTGGCAATGAAAACCCTTTGGTTCTATTGTCATCGCCAGCCCTTGCACCAGGAATTGCTGATCTCATGCATTTTCTTTTTCTTTTTGTTTATTGCTTCCCCTCGGAGTATTTAGTGCTTCTGGTGGCGGTGAGTATAATTAACATCTTAAAAGAGGCGAGTGATGATTTTATCAATCTTTATTCCCTTGAACTTATTAATCTGGCATTTGAGATTATTTGATCAGTATCATGATGGGGCATGCTGCCAGGTCTCCCTTGGTGGTTTTGCAGCCATGGCGGCACCAGAATCTCCTTTTGCCCGAGCTATAACATAGATCTGAACCTCAATTTGTTCAAAAATGGAAATATTTATGCTGATCTTGGAACTCCTGCCAAATTCTCGGCAGCAGAAGTTACTCTGGTCCAAGGAAAAAAAAACATGCTTTGGTTGATCTATTTATCTGTTAACTCTTTGACCGAGGTGACCCTCTCTGTCATTCTTTGCTGTCAATGATAACTTATATAAAAAAATTCAATTATAGAACCACTCTTATGGTTAAAATGCACATGACCTCCATACTTTTCTTCCTCTCTTACTCCTTCAGTTCCATTTATAAACAATGGGGTGGTGAAGAATTTGGTTTCTGTAAAGTTGAATCAGACATAATCTTCTCCTGAGATGAAAAAACTGTATCTTGGTGTGGCAGCTCAGATGGGCTGTGAGAAATTGGTGGAACTTTTCTTTTTTGGCGTTTCTTATCTGTCTCATAAGGCTTACTGATGCGTGCAGCGATGACATGCTTTTGTTTTTTTGTCTGAGAGAAGGCAAATCTGTTTCCCTTTACCTTGATTGTGCTAAAAAGAATGAGGCCATTACTGATGCTTGCAGCCTTCATTTTTGGTGGTTGTGCTGTTCCTCTGAAATTTGATTGTCTATTTACACTTTTGTTCTTTTTTGATCAACGAGCCTTGCATCAGGAAATGATAATGATGACGATCATAAAAATCAGTCCTCGGAGGCCATGTGCATCTTAATGATGGCATTGACTATATGAACCTTTATGTCATTCTTCTCTAAAATCCTGAACTTAGTGAATGAAGCTGTGGTAATCTTATCCAGCAAGCTTGAATTTTGAAGTCAGAGACATTTGAGCTGATTTTTATATTTACTTGGCAAATTTTGGGGGAACTTTTGAGTCGGTTTTATTTCTCTCTCATAAAGCTTCTGCTATTTGCAGCTTTGTCAGATTAGCCTTTTTCTGACAGTTTAGACAAATCCATGCCTCATTTCTGTGCAACTCTCCGTTCCTCCTACAATCCGGTAGATTCTTTTTTCCTGGTCCCGAGGTATCTGCATTTTACATATTTATCTCCCTCTTATTACGAGACCAAAAATATATGAATCTGGATCTGCATTAACCATTCAGTTCCATTTGTCCCATCTCATCCAATGTTGAATATTTCCGGGACTTTTCTAACACTAGAAGTTCCCTGCATTTTTAACTGACTCCATAGGCACTGGACTTAATGCAAGGGTACTAACGTGACTAAGTCTTTATCTCTGTTTTTCAATTGAAGTGCATGTGTTTATCCCCTAATTTGATGCCCTTTTCTATATCTTGATAGTCCAAAAATTCCGAGGCTATGAAGATTATCTTAAAAAAGACTGAAAAACATTTGAGTTAATTCCAAGGCCTGGCTTGGCAAAGACAACCTTGAAGGTCTGTGAAGGAGGATGAGAAATAATAAGTTTCTTGTAGTCCCTTCTCACGAGGCAACCAATCTTTGCAGCCATGGCTGTTTTAGCTCTGCGCTTTGATTAAATAGGCGAAAATCTGAGTCTCCTTACCTCAGTTTAACTTACGTTTCATGATTTGATCACTGAAACAGTATATGTTGGGAGCTTTCTTGAATTTGATCTAAAAATTAAGTTATTGCTTTTCAGTGTTAAACTGATTTTATTTTTTTCAAAGATGTGGTGGGATAATTCGGTTTTCATGAAAAGAGTGGCAAACAATGGCATGGTCTCGAGTTTTGATGCCTTCATGTCTCCACTAATTCATTTCTGAAATTTGATGACTGGTCCCAAACAAGAGTTGATTGCAAACACAGGTGACGGTGAATGTTGATAGTAAAGTAAAACTACTTTTAGTTTCAATTGAGAAGTCTATCTAAAGTATGATCAGTAATAAACATGGCATATTGGTCTTTCTTTTTCATTTTCAGTTACCCTACTGTTAAGCAGTACTAACTTCTATACATCATGAGTATATTTCTTATAAAGAAGCCCTCATATTGGCTATGCATGGTTCTTCTGTATTGTTCTAGCACTCTTTTGTAAGTTGGAATGTCTTCAAGTCTTAATATCACGGGACTTCTACTTGACATGCTCAAAGCCCCTTGTTGCAAGGTCTTCAGCATCTTGAAGACAAGAAGTTACAGGTATTAGTACTACCTGCTGTTATGATAAATTGTTAGGTGAAGGATGAAGCTAGATTCTAGTATGCCTAAGTATTAAAATGCTGAACTTTTGCCTTAGAATTCTAAGAGGTCAATCTTTCTCACGCTCTTGCTAGCAGTGCCTTGATTCTTCACTAATAATCACTGGACATTTAGCTGCAGCAGGTGTAAAATAGGGAGGGAGGGGTATTGAGAATTAGTATTATTTTAATTTCGTTGTATTAGAATATTTGATGTTTAGACTTCTCTTTTTGCATTGTTCTGTAGCATATGATATTTGGAACTGTTCTTCTCTATTTTTGGAATAGCCTCGGTCAAGCCTAACAGCATCAAGGAAGCATGTGAAAGCTGGTGTTCATGGGAAGTTGGAAAATCCATCACAAAGGTTTGGGAAATGGTACCTGCTGCTATATTTTGGTGCATCTGGAATGAATGGAATCGTAGATGTTTTGATGAGATTTCAACACCTACACATGTACTCAAAGCAAAATGCTTACTGTTTTTGTTTAGTTGGCTCCAACAGGCCCTTGTAATTCTTGCTTGCTTCTTCTGGATGCCTTTAATGAATTACCCTTGCTTCATCAAAAAAGTATTGCAGGTCAAACCGAAAATCCCCAAGAAATATTCTTCTTTTTTGATCTGAGTTGCTCATCCTGATGCTGTAGTTTTTTTGGAGGAGATCAGCTGAAGACTATAGCTGAGTGCAAACTACATCTTCTTGGCGTATGGACAGAAAATAAATTGCTTCATGATACTTAATTATTTGGGCTTAAAGACATAGTATCATGATGTTTGACCATTTTCTTGATCTTGTCCAAATCTTGCAGACTCCATTGGAGATAAAGAGAAGGAACACTTACCATGGACCATGGTCTGCTGTGGCTGTAAAAAGTAAACTCTTTGACCTTCACTCAACAACAAAACATTACAGAGAGTTATGTGATATTGCTGTATTTTAGTGCATGAAGTTGTCATTTGCATAATGATATGCATGGTACTTCAGGACATGGAGAATTTATTAACAATGGTTTGTGAGTTCTGCTTCACCTCTATTTTCATGTGTATCTTCATTTTCACCTACTATTTTCTGAAATTCTGTGCGTGTTAATGAGCAATCGTTTGTAATCATCAATTGATACGTGGAACCCTAGGATGTTCTATGGCTGTGAGTTAACGAAGTGAAATTTGACTCTCAATGAGTTTGAAATATTATTGTTGCTTTTTGGTTATATTGAGGATTACTATAAACTGGCATGTCAATATGGTACTGTGAACATTGCTATGGCCTGTTCATTCATCTTTTTCTTGATACGCTAACTGTTGCCATTGACATTTATCAAATTAGGTGTCCATGTTTACATATCTATTGCTTAAACTCCAAAATTTTACACACACAAAAAAAACCTTGTTTGTTCAACCATCTTTGTTAGCTGTTATTTCTATTTCAACTTGTGGTTTGACCCAATACCAAGAAAAAGGAGCATTCTTTGGTGCCTTATTTGTTGGAACAAATGACTCACAAATTAATGTGAACAAAGCTAGGAAGAATGGGAAGTGAACATATGCTTATTTGCAATGTATGTTCAACCTAAAATCTTCTATGTTAAAGAAACTTATAATTTAATTTTAACAACTGGATTAGAGTTTCATTGGTAATTTTAGGATAAAGCTTCATACGATGTGATAATGTTTTTGTTTTTAAGACCACTAAAAGCATAATCAGAAATTTATGCAGTAGACATCAAAGAGGTAGTAACAACTTAAAGTAAGTAAGATTTTTTTTAGGAAATAAAACCAGTATTGTTCTTGAAAATTATATTCTAAAATTTTCTAATTCAAAAGTAGTAACATCTTTGTTGTCCATATGCATTTTCTTTTTTTGAGTAGGTAGAGATGATTGTGGGTGTTTTTGATGACCCTTTTTAGTTGTTCACAACGGTCAGATCGATACTTTAATTTATTTAATGACCAGATAGACACCTCTACCCGACATAGGTGTGTTGACAGAGTAGATGAGGAATTTGATTAAATATTTGTTTCGATCCTATGAGATTTTTCTGGAGGTTGAAATGTTCAATGTCCTTTAATGATGAATGGATATTTGAAGAAGTGTGAGGAAGATGGTGAAAATGTGGGGCATATATAATTTAAATAAAAGGTGTGTTTTCAAATATTTAAATGTTATTTTAAAATATTTGAAGAATCTATACCCTATTTATAGTCAAATTTAAGTGTTTTGACCTCGTGCTCTGGACACTCTCACATAAATTATGATAGAGGAAGTAGTTGTTTGCCTTCAACCTTTTGCTAAGAAAAGATATTTTTATATCTTCATTCAAGACTTGAGAATTTAAGGATTTTTGACACTATTTGTGTTGGCACTTCAAGGGTTTCCATGCCCTTCCATGCTATAATGCTAATACCATGCTATTTTCAGTTTCTTTCTTTCTTTTGTGCCTTCACCGGAGCATTTAATTCTGCTGGTGGTCATGGTTAGTAGAATTAGTGTTTTTAAAGAGGCGATGATGATTTATGTGATTGTTTCATGGGAAAACGGTCAAATTTGCTCCTCTACTATTCAAAAAAGATTAATTTTGCCTTCTGAGCTTATTAGTTGGTCATTTGAGATTATCCGACCTGTATCTTGGTGGGGCATGCCCCATTTTTTTCTGGTGTTTTTTTTAGCTATGGTGTCGTCGGATCTCTTTTTGCTTGAGCTATAACACAGATCCGAGCCTCAATTTCTGAGAAAATGGAAGTACTTGGCCGAACTCCAGCCAATTCCTTAGCTGCTGAACTTTCTCAGGTACATCCTCTTTACCGGGGAAAAGCTCAAAAGGCAGAGATGAGGTTACAGAGACTCAGAGAGTTCAGGATTTTTGTTGAAATGGGTGGTTGCCTTCTCTGCATTAGCCTATGATTTCTCCATTACTGTCAGAAGGCCAACAACCCTTTCTTTGCTCTTTTTGATTAAGGAGCGGTCTCAAAAATATCTATCTGTGGCATATACAGCCAAACCTCTATATAACAGTCAATACTCTCTAACAACATTTTGCTATAGCAGCAACCTCTATATAACAGTCAATACTCTCTAACAACATTTTGCTATAGCAGCTAAAAATTGTTCGGATAAGTGACTGTTGTAGAGAGATTAGACTGTATTCCTTTTCAGAGAGAGTATCAATCAATATGCATTTGGAGTTTGGACATATTTGTGTTGAAACTTAAAGGGGTTTTCCTGGCCTTGCATGATGTATGCTAAAACCATGTTTATTTGTCCGTCTTTCTTTCTTTCTTTTATGCTATCGCCTCTTTGCTGGAGCATTTAATGCTGCCAACGGTTGTGACTGAGTATAATCGGCAGTTAAAAGAGGCAGAGATGAATTTTGTGATCTATTCATTCCCTTTTGAGCATATTAATTGGGCATTTGAGGTTCTCCGACCCATATCTTGGTGGGATATGATCGTAGATTTTCCTGGTGGTATTTGCAGCCATGACATTGTCGGATCTCTTTTCTCCTGAGCTGTAACACAGATACGAGCCTCAATTTCTGGGAAAATGGAAATATTTGACCCGATTTTGGAACTCCAGCAAATTCTCAGCTGCTGATTGCTCAGTTACGGTGTCTTTACAGGCAAAAAGCTCAGAAGGGAGAGAATGAGGCTATACAGAGTTACAGTAATGGAGAAATCCTAGGCTAATACAGAGAGAGGCATATACAGTGATATATCTATTACAGGCATCCTCCATAATAACAATTCGCCATAGCTGCTAAGAAATATCTAGAAAAATGTCGTCGTTATAGAGAAGTTTGACTGTATTCCCTTTCAGAGGGAGTAAATTAGTATGCATTTGGAGTTTGGACAATATTTGTATATTGTTCTGTTCTTTGTTGTTAATTCTCCCTTAGTTAATAGAGTGTTATTTTGAGGCTTGATTGTTGGTTTTGAGTATTTTTTTTAGTGATGTTTGAACTTGTCCAATAGTCTTAGTCTTGTTTTACTTATTTATGTGTTAATATAATTGCTATTGTATAGATCTGTTCAAAGCTTATCTTATTGATGATTCATTTGAATTTTTCAGCAAGTTATTGCAATTTTATAAATATTCTTGTATTAAATCCTTTTTGCCAATTGTTTGCACTGTTCTTGTTTTATTTTTACTGTTCTAGTGTTTTGGTTACATAAATTTTTCTTGATGGTCTGTTATGTTGCTATATCTTTGCAATTCACTGATTTTCCTTGGTTAGAAGTTTTAATTTTTTTTGTTACTAGTGATTATGTTAATTTTTCAATGATTCTATCATCTTGTTTGTTAGTTATACTGTTGGTGATGGAATTTTTGAGTTATTCTTTTTTATCATTTGTTTTTTTGATAACAAGTTGAAAATGACCAATGAAAAAATTTCTCCGTCGATTTTCTAGGCCTTCTCATTTTAAAAGACTGAAATTTTAATTTAAATTTACATTGCACATTATACATTATAAGTTGAAGGTTTTGAACTCCGGTAATGCTACTATCATTTTTCATTTTTTGAATCTAATACATGTTCATTAGGTTGGTTTGATTATGTAGTGTTTGTTTAGAATGTTGTATATTTCTTTTACTATTTGTTATGCCTCATTTTCTGCCATGCTTTGATATTGCTTTAACTTTTTGTGCAATTTTTTATTTTTTATTATTTGTCTTATTCTTACACACATACCGTTTGGCTGTTTTATCAGCTACTAGTGTACTATTCTTTTTTTTTTGTGGTTGCTTTATTTGACATTTTGTTTATTATATATAGTTATGTGATTAAGTATACTTTTTCACTTTGTGCAGGGTATGTATCTTTTTCAATAATTTGTTTATCATGATTTTTATAGATCTATCTTGACCACTATTAAAGTTGCTCTTTTTGTTTTGGATATTTTTTAATTACTTTATTATAATGATACTATATTTTATATTAAAAGTGATCGATGAAGAAATCTCTCTGTCGATTTTTAAGGCCTTCCATGTTCCTAAGACGAGTTTTTTATTTTTGAGTTGTTGTTGTTAATACTATTATTTTTTTTTTATTTTTTTATCCATTACTAACATGTTCACTAAATGTCTTTACAGATACCCTAAGTTTTCTCTCGAAGAAGCTATTCGAATTAAATTTGAATAATATTTTTAATTTATTATTGTGTATATTATTAGCTTTAAGACAAATATTAGACAGTTTTTAATATTATCGTTTTATTTTATTTTTTGTATATATTTTATGTTTATACTTGTGCATCATTTTATCTCCTCCTTAATTTAAAAAATGAGTTCAGCCGGGACTTACAGTTGTGGATCCTGAAGGATGCTAATACCTTCCCTTAGGGATCACTTGAATCTCTTACCTAGAATCTAATGGTTTCGTAGAATATTTTTCTTAATTAATTAATTTTCTAATTATTCTAAAATTAGGTGGCGATTTCTTAAAATAATATTCTTTCTTTAAATTTCTTTTTAAACTATTAAATTGATAATTGTTTACAAGTCCCACGACGTTGCGCTTTATTTGTAAAAAATAGGGATGTAACATAATAATTAATTCAAGTTATAATTAAGTTCAAGTTTTAATTAATTCAAGTTATAATTAATTTCAAGTCCTAATTAAGTTCCAGTTCTAATTAATTTAAGTTATAATTAAGTTCATATTCTAATTAGTTCAACCTATAATTAATTGCATGTTCTAATTAATTCAAGTTATAATTAATTTTAAATTATAATTAATTCAAGTAAAAATTAAGTTCAAAGCTCATGACATTCAAGTTGAAGTTCTAAATTCAAATATCTTAAAATTTAAGTATCTAAGTTATTCAAATTAGTTCTAAGGTGTAAAGAGTTCCAAAATTATACAAACCTAAAAAATATCTAAGTTTAACTTCAAAAGTCCTAAAGTTCAACTTCATGACTTTGAATATCTAACTTTAATTAGCTTAATTAGTTCTAAAGTCTAAACATTTCATAAATTATACAAACCTAAAGTTCAAAATTAGTATCTAAGTTATTCCAATTATAAGTTCTAAATTAAAGTCCTATAATTCAAGTATTCAATTTTCAATATTTTTCTAAGTTTCAAACTTCAAAATTTCCTGTATTCAAGCATCTAAGTTATTCTAATTAGTTCTAAAGTCTAAAGAGTTCAAAAATTATACAAACCTAAATTAAAGTTCAAAATTAGTATCTAATTTAACTTCAAAAGTCCTAAAGTTCAACATTGGCTTAATTAGTTCAAAAGGAAGCTTAACTTCAACAAGATTTCTAAAGTTAACAAAAAATTCAACTTCAAAGTTCTAATTAAGTTCAAGTTTTAAATTTAAGTATCCTGAAATTCAAGTATCTAAATTATTCTAATTATAAGTTTTAAAGTCCTAAAACTCAAGCCTCTAAGTTCCAATATTTTTTCTCTAAATTTCAAACTTCAAAACTTCCTAAGTTACAATCCAATATACAAACTAAATTGAATAAACTAATTAACTAACTAATAAATCACAAATTACTATCCAATTTACAATCTAATTCAAAAATCACAAATCTAAGTTAAAGCTTAAAATCAAAACTACAACTAGATTTACTAATTTTACAATCCAATATACAAATAAACTTCAACAAACTAAATGACATAAACTAATTAACTAACTAACAAATCACAAATTACTAAAAAAATTTACAATCTAATTCAACAACCTAAATCTAACTTAAGCCTAAAATCAAAATTATAACTACATTCACTAATTTCACAATCCAATATTCAAATGAACTACAACAAACTAAATGTAATCAGCTAATTAACTAACTAACAAATGACAAATATAAAAGAATTGAAATTTTTTATAAATGACAGTGGTGCAGCGGCGGAGGCGGGGGACTGTGAAGGAGATGGGGGGATGGCGATGGGATGAGGGGCGACGACGGGGGTGGCGGATTTGTAGAGAGAAGAGAGAGTTTAGAGAGAGACAAAAAAGAATAAAACCCGATCTGCCTCCTAGATATTTTAATAAAAGCGACGGACTGCGTCGCTAAGTCCGTCGCTTTTTTGTAGCGACGCTGTCCATCGCTTTTTGACCTCTTTTTAGTAGTGCACTTAGGTAATGAAAGAAATATTTTTGTGTTGATAGTATATAGGAGGAAAAAATTGATCTCCCAACAGATTTGAAACACGTGCTTATGAGAGTTTTTGAGAATTTTAGTACTTAATTTATCAATGTACGTACCAAAAAAGTTACAAATCTGTCAAGGTTAAACCTGTGAAAACCATTTTATGGTTTACTAAACTTTCACCTACAAAGATACTACCCTAACTTTTTTGTATCAAAGAATTATCTTCCTACCAAATTTTCATGTTAATTCATCTAGAATCTTATGAAATTTAACATTATTATTGACCAAAATATTGGACGTTTTGACAAACTTTCTTGTCAAACTCAAACTACAAATTTTAAGTTCGACATTAGTGATCCCAAAAACTCAATACAGTTTTGTGAAAGTTATTGCATTAAGACATTAACCCAGTAGTAAATTTGGGAGCGTTAGAGTAATTATTAACCATTTAAAAAATGTGTGTCACGAGATCTTAATTCAAACCCTTTAATTTGTTTTTGTCCACCATCTCCATAATTTCCATTGCGAAAATATTAGCTACGTGGTTCACCTCGCGATAGGCATGCTTAATTTTTTTCCAAATGTTGTATAAAAGTTATTCTTGTATTGATTTCATACGGTGTTTGGTTGTATTTTTGTAATTCTACATAACTAATATTCACATAACTTATGAGGAAATCTATGTATAATTTTATGCGGGATAGAAAGTGAAATAAGTTATGAGTGTATTAGTTATACATAGATTAAAATAATAAATTACACATTTACCCTTATTAATTTACTTTTAAATCTTTCACCTCAATATTTTAATAGTAAAAAATTATTTACCAAAACCTCCGAAGCAACGAAAAACGAGATACAGAGAAAGTCAATGGTGAATTTTGAGCAAGCACGAGGGCCAAGTGGAAAAAGAAGCGTATGAGGAGACTGAAGAGGAAGCGCAGAAAGTAGAGAAACAGAGTTCCAGATGCCTAGGATTAGTTTCTTGGTTAAAACTGCTTCCTTTTACTATCGATGTGCATTCCGTGGCAACTCCATAGAATGAAGTTGTTTGAAGCTGTGCATTAGTTAATCTACTATGTTCTATGAAGGAGCTTAGTTTTAGTTTTAAGTATTTTGCTAGTAAGGATGGTGATTTGTGTTTTTGTGGTACCTGCTAATTTTGTGGACCAAAGATATATGTGAGATTATCTTGAACCTATTCTCTTTTAAGATGATGTTATTAAGAGAATTTATGGTCTACTTTTCATGAATTATACTTTTTGTATAACTAAACCTTGTATAACTAATACCTACATAACTAATACATACATAATTTATTTCTACATAATTAATACTTGCATAACTCTAATCCGTAACCAAACGGCCCTAAATCTAGTAATTTATGTATATTCTCACCTTAATTATGATAAATTAGTATAATTTAATATAACACTGATTACACGAATAAATTTTAACATTGGACTAGCTCCATTGGTTTACTTTTAATATTATATATATTTTTTAAAATATGAAGTCAGATTTAGTTGATTCAGCAAATGAACAAGAAAAACCTTTCACTTGATCCTCTTCTAATCAATTACGTAATCCTAATAATTATTGTTGACTTTTTTTTTTGGTTTGCTTGTATTACCTTACAACAACAATAATTCAGAGAAATTTTACAACGTGGAATCTGAAAAGGGTAAAATGTACGTAGACCTTACTCCTACAAGGTAGAACAACTGTTTTCGAGAGATCCTCGACTGAAAAGAAGCATAAAAAAAAATCAAATAAAACTAAATTTGCTTGCATTATCTTATTAAAGAAAATACTTTTTTTGTCGCATAAGATAAATCAGCCCTCAGGAAAGCCACTTTTTGCATAATAAACATTAAGCTACAAGGAGATTGCTTCATAACCAGTGACCACCCATTCTATATATTTCAAAAATATTAGGTTGAATTCATTGATGACCATTTAAAGTTGATATTACTTTTTATTTAGATAATTTAACTAGAATTTGTTCATTTTAAACATTTTATGTCATGCTCCGTTGTGTCATTTTGACACTTTTTTTGACAGTCAATCAATTATATAAAGAATGTATAACACACTCGTTGATGACGTATCAAAGTGGTGAATTAAATGACATTTGACATATATATCAAAAATAATTCTTAAATAATGAATTTTGAGTAAAAAAAAAGGGTCAATCACTCTATAACATGTGACATTTTTTAAATTCAAATAATTAAAGAAAATAAAAAACAACAGACAACCCACCCTAGATTGTCTTCTGTACCACCCCCACCACCTATCCCCAACCCCCTCCCCCCGATCATCTCCCCCCCCACCCGAACCCCCACCCTTCCCCCACCCAAATCGTTTTCAATTCTCAGTGAAATCCTTCTTTTTGAGTTTATGATTTGTTCTTCACTCAGACGCAAGACTTATCTTGTTCAATCTTTCTCAGCTATTTTCTTCTATTGATTCTATGTTTCTCATAAATTAAATTAATTATAGCTTGATCTATTATAATTTTAATTATTTTTATTTTAACTAATTAACACCATTGGATCTATTTCTTCATGGAAGGAGTTTAAGTTTTGGGAGATGGTGATTGAAAAATAGGGAACAAGAAGAAAAAAAATAAAAAATGATTAAATAAGCTTTTCACTCGTTGATAAGGAGTGTATCATACTTACTATGCCATATCAGCAAAAAGTGTCAAACTGACAGACAAGATATGACATAAGATATCTAAAATAAATAAAGTCTAATTAAAATGTCTTAATAAAAGTTGGTGCCAAATTAGATAGCCACTATGTTTAGCCAAAATATCAACACTGAGGGTGAAATTATTAGTATAATTATCCCTCATGGGGGCCAGCTTGTAATTTTGTATTGCCTTTTTTTTTCTTCATACTATTGTGTTGTACAAAATAATAACAATAACAATACCATCAATCCAAGTTGATAAAGAATTTTGTTTTTACTGTATATAAAATTTATTTTACATGGTAGACCAGGCCAACCGCCCAAATCTTTTTTCTTCATCACGGTTTGTGGACATTGTTTCATTAAAACAAGCTCAATACGTTATTTTAAGTAGGGATTACATAAATTATATAGTGCGATATTACTTATTTAGAGTAAATTTGTCTATTTATTTAAGATAAATTAGTTAAGCTAAGAGATTTTGCTAGTTTTAAGAAAATGTAGAATATAAATACATTTCATGTTTTCCGGAAAAGTACATTCAAAAAATAAATATTATTCCAAATAATCTTTGCAAAAACTATGTAATTAAACATAGCTCCATCTTCAATTTTGTTGGAAAAAATGCGGATTAACACAAAAATATATATAGTCAAAATAACGGAAATAAAATGGAAAAATAACGACACCAAGAACTTACGTGGAAACCCTTTTAAATAAGGAAAAAATCACAGGCCAAGAAAAGCAACTGATATCACTATAGTAAGAAATTTTACATTGGATAGTCACGAGTACAATACTCAATGTGACCCAATACACTCAAAAGAAATAACACTCTTTTGGTTTTCCACCTTACTAAAATATCGCTCACACTCTATTTTTCTTCATAAACTATCTTCTTATAGTCTATGAAATACCTCACTTTGCACTCTAATAATTTTTCTCTCTATCTAGGTGTGTTTTACAAATGAGTAAGAACTCCCAATTTATAGGAAGAGAAAAAACCTCCCTATGTCGCTAATGATATATGCAAATGTAGAAATTTCAACATTTTAATGTGAACAAATCTTTTTGGCTGGTTCAATAAAAGTGTGTGAAGATATCTTTTAGATGGTTACCAACTTCAACAAAGGTGTGTGAAAATATCTTTTGGCCGGTTGTCAATTTCAATAAAGTGTAAACAAATATTTTGTCCGATTAGCTACATCTCTAAGGCAAGATAATTTTTACCAAAGGAAGATAAAACATCTTCCATAAACTAATGGACTGAACCTTACAAACTCCAACTTCAAATTTTCATATAAAGTAAAAAAAATATTTCAATCTATGGCCAAACACCTAATAAAAAGTATGATTTCTCTAACCATTTAAGCTTTTTTATGAGACAATATCCATAATTTAAACTTACACTTACTCGACGCATTCTCAATTTAATGTGTTTTGAATTTGTTTTTTTTGAGAGAGAAATAAATGCGCCCACGATAACCTAATTAAGCAACCGTAAAAACTTTTATTGAGATTGCCAATCCTTGAACGTACTACTAAACTTGTGTACTGCATTTGTATGTCTACCAGTTAGTCAACTGTACTTGCAGTTCTAATAGTACCATCTGAAATCTTGGAATTTTTCATTGGATATCTTTAATTAAATTATCCATTCGTCTTTAAAATATCAATTCATCCTTTCTATTTGCATACGCAGTGGCGGAGTCAGGATTTTCAATAAGGGGATTCAAAAATGAAAAAGTTGACACATGAACTAGTCAAAGGGAGTTTAACATTTACTATTTATACATCAAAAATTATTTTAATCATATATAAATAGTATAATTTTTCATCAAAAGAGATTCGGATGAACCCTTAGCCACCATGTGGCTCTGCCCCGAGCTATGCGTGTGGTCAACTAGTTAATTATCCCTAATTATTGTGGTCAACTAATTAATTGTCCCTAGTTATTTCAACCTACGAATAGTACTTGGTGGTTTGTACAGGATTTTACTCACATTCCATATTTACATCTAACTAATGATTGAAGGGCATGTCCTGCGTATCGATGTATTTGTCAACAATCATGATTAATTGATAGATATTTTTATTTTTGATTTTTAAATGCCAAGGTAAAATTGTTTGTTTGGTTTGTAAATACTGTTCGGGTTTAAGTAAGTACATGTCTTCTCTTTTAGTTTTAAGTTACTATTCAGGTCACCTAAAGTATATTTACAATTAAACTTGTCTAAGATATGAGATTTGTAATATTAAAAATAAAAAAAATTACCGAACGTACGACAGATAAAAATGACTTGGCAGTATAAAATTTCTACATTTATCACACCCTTTAGATCTCTATTTACACATTTGTCTCCTACTTTTTATTCTGCTTGGCAGCTTCTTTAGTTTCAGGTCTCATTTTCCACAAACTTTGGTTTTTAATCAGAACTGACCATCATCTGAATTTTCCTTCTATAACTATTATTTTCATTTGGTTAAGTCTTAGTGATCAATTAGCATATATCCTTGCAAATGAAATTCTAGCTTGCTAATGACATTAATCTCAATTAGCATAAACAAGATTGTCAATTGCACTGACACATGACACAGCAGA
This sequence comes from Solanum dulcamara, assembly GCF_947179165.1. Lineage (NCBI taxonomy): Eukaryota > Viridiplantae > Streptophyta > Magnoliopsida > Solanales > Solanaceae > Solanum > Solanum dulcamara. The sequence goes on along the minus strand of NC_077243.1, from coordinate 18,079,228 downwards.
CAAATTAAAATTTTGGGTCCAAGGTTTCAAGATAATTGGTTTGTTATATATTAATGATGTTTGGTTTTGAATAGCTAGAACACCTCATCTTGCATGTCCACAATAGATTGACATAGTGGCCTTCATCATGCAGATAAAGATCAGGCACTCCAACATTAGACCAAAATTGACTCACATAAGCTTAAGCAACTAAGGAGCGATGTCCCAACTTCCTTCAAGCTCACTACTTCGTATTATGTTCTGGTGTTATAATATGTTTCTCCAGATTTGGTTCCTCCATTGCACACGGGCTGTTAAAAAGTCCCACATCGGTAGAGGGATGGGAAATTGGTCTCCTTATATGGACTTGAAAAAACCTCCCTTCATGATGAGCTAGCTTTTGAGGTGTTAGATTCAGAGCTAGACCCATCCTAATTTGTTGTTCACTGGTGTTGGGCCCCCATTTATAAGTGTTCACGCTCCAGTTGAGCATCCACTGCTTATATGGACTTGGACAAACCTCCCTTATGAGCTAGTTTTTGAGGTTGAGTTAAGGCTCAGGTGTCATATCTTTACACGAGCCTCACTGAGCTCTCGTATGTGGTTATTGATTTCTTCCAGGCCCCTATCCTCGGCCTCTAGCCATGACAGATCACCTCAAAACGGAGTATGTAAACTAGTGAGATGTTTCCAGCTTAAACCCTCTTTTACCTTGTCAAATGTGGTAAAGTGGCTCTTCCTGTTTGTTGACAGGCAAGTTTACTGGAGTACTGCTATTCACCTTTAAAATGTCGATTAAAAAACTAAGGAAATAATACAATTTGACAAGTCCACGCAAGGGGAATATGTAGCTAACATCACAAATAATAGGTAAAACAAAAAACATGAAGCATGATGTTCCACTTCAAGACTCTCTTCTATATATAGATAGATAGCATCTCTTCTATTGAAATAGTTAATTTCAAAGAAAAAAGATCATTCAGTTTGTGCGAAGATGGGGAGCAAATCTGTTTTGAATATATTTTTTCTTGTGGTGTTTGTTGGGTGGCTTTTCATATGGGTTATGTTACCTACACCCACTTACAAAAATTCATGGACTCCCCAGCTACTAATCAAGCTGGACTCTACATATTTCAGGGAACAAGGTAATTAATTACTCATTTGTTCCTGTTTAGTTTCCAGATTAAATGGTCCTACCTAGCTTGTAAATTGTGCCAAGAATCCGAATTGTGACCCAACCCTAAAAGGCTTGCGTTGCAATTACCCAAATTAGAGAAAAAATGGAAATCTTAGAGTTGTGCAGGCACGGCCAGTAAGCAACTGCTCATTGTTGCAAGATCGATCTTAGCGCGATCAGAACGTGCCTGAATTCGAATATCATGTCATGTTTTGGTTCATTTTTAAGGCACATGTACTAACCTTTTTGAGTCCTTTTGTAATTATTCCTTTTCTCTTTGCTTCGTGACTAATTATGTGCTAGTTAACCACCAATATTTCGCAACATACCTAATAAACTTTGCACTTGTCTTAAATATTTACAGGGAAAAATCTTCTTTTATTTACATTTCCCATAATGTTGATAGCCGCTGTGAGCTGTGTCTATCTTCATCTTTACAGCAAGTCAACTTCTGATCACAGGTTAATTAGTTGGTATTATTAATTTCATGTTTGATATATCCCTTCTAGGCATGTTCAATTAATGTATAATTTATATTGTTGTACTGCAGTAGTACTAATAAGGGGCGGCAATATTTTGGTTCATGGAGACGGCCATGGCTCGTGATGGAATCTCTTGGAATTGTAAACGCCGTTGAACTTATTTTCGCTGCTATGTTTACTATCCTTCTAGTTTGGTCTTTAGCCAACTACATCTATATCAGCTATGGTAATCTCCATATGCATAATCCCGCCGAAAAAGTGTAAGTCATAGATCTATTGGTCAACTCCCTTTTTCCTAGGGTTGATTTTTCAACTAGTAATAGTTACTTGTAACAACAATTTTTACAGGTGGATGGCAAAGTTTAGAAGTGTAGCTTTGAGGCTTGGCTATATTGGGAATGTTTGCTATGCTTTTTTGTTTTTCCCAGTGACCCGATTGTCGTCAATATTGCCTCTGGTAGGACTAACTTCGGAATCAAGCATCAAATATCACATTTGGCTGGGTCATCTCTCTATGGCCCTTGCACTTCTTCATAGTGTTGGGTTCATCATATACTATGCCGTCTCTAATCAAATGGTAGAGGTAATTTCTTCACATTCCTTTGACAATTAGAGAATGATATCTTTAATAACAAACAATTATAGGGTTAGTCATCTGATTTCATTATTTTTTGCTCGAATTATGCATACATATACATATATAGAGAGAGAGAAAGAGAGAAAATTTAAAATGTAAACATAAAATAAGATCATTATTCAATGATCACTCAAGACCCTGAATTTTTTTTCTTTTGTTCTTATTCGGTGTTTGAAGTGATTTTTTTTATTTTTTATTTTGCAAGGGAATTTTACACTACCCAACTGTCTAATAACAAAAAATAACCCTAATTTTTATTTTTCACAAATTGTATGTAGCCAGAATAATTGTTGTATAATTTATGTGTATACACTCTATACATTGATTATACCCTTGTTCTATTGTACTGAATATACTCAGACCATGACTACAAATGGTTCACCCTTCTGGTTAAAAATCCCATTTTTTGTAAAGAGTGCCAAGTTTTGATCCTAAGATTTCTATCTGTTCTGATATCATGTTGAAGTGTATGATAATCTCATCTAATAACTTCAGGTTTCAAAGAGAACACATACTTCTTATTTCCTTAATTATGTCTTTAACCGAAACAAGCAAAGCTACTTAATTGTAAATACACATATTTTGCAGATGATAGAATGGAGCAGTACGTACGTATCGAACGTAGCTGGGGAAATTGCTATTTTGATTGCAATAACAATGTGGGTTACAAGTTTGTACAAGATAAGGAGAAAGATGTTCGATATATTCTTCTACACTCATCAGCTCTACACTCTCTACATCATCTTCTACCTTTTGCATGTTGGAGCTGCCTACACATGCATGATCCTCCCTGGAATCTTTCTCTTCCTCATCGATCGATACTTGAGATTCTTACAGTCTAAAAGAAGTGTTACATTAATTTCTTCACGACTTTTACCTTGCAGCACTTTTGAACTTACCTTTTCCAAGAATCCAGGTAAATATACACTATACATATATTCTTCCGCTTTTAATTTATGAGTCCTATTTTTCTTTTTAATCTGTTTGAAAAAGAATATCATTTTCTATATCTAACAATTTTATAATGTCAATATCTCACATGATCACATGCTTAATTAAAATTAAAATTACAACATTCAAAAATTTCATACTCAATCAAATTATATAAGAGGTACACATCAAATGAAACAGATGTAGTACGTACATATATATCCTTACGGCTACCTAAGCATGCATCTTACCTTTTCAAGATGTTAATTAATGAAATAACTTCCTTTGTGTCAATATATATGAAACAATTTTCATTTTAGCCCGTTTATAAAGGCATGATTCCCTTTCTAAATTTGGAGGAATTTAATTTAAATTGTTCATATTATCATCAATGAGAAGGTTGCATACATGACAGGTGTTATATATAATTAGTTGGCGCTTGGTCAGGTATTTGGGGTTTAAATTTGGAATCAATGTTTGTTTATGAATTGTCAACAAAATTTCAATCTCAATTTCAGATCATGATTTCAACTTTTAAATTCTCCAAAAAAAAATAGAATTTCAAATTTCAATTAATTTAATGATTTTTACAAATTATGAAGTTTTCATATTTTGCGCCAAATCAATCTGATTTCAAATCGTGTCCAAACGAGCTTTAACATCAAAAATTCCAAAATGAAAGTCTTTCTTGTTATGAATCATTATTATTAAAGATTATTATACCCAATTAATTAAATATGTTCACGCACATTGAGATTTACAGTAGTAGTACACTATAGTACTAGTTAGTAGTAGTTCTATATATGCTACCTACATGCAGGTACTTATATTTTTCACATCATAACAGGGTTGACGTACAATCCTACAAGCATCTTGTTTGTGAACGTGCCAAGCGTATCCAAGTTTCAGTGGCATCCATTTACTATTGTTTCAAGCAGTAATTTGGAGACAGATAAACTGAGTGTTGTAATTAAATGCGTCGGAAGTTGGAGCCAAAAGTTAGAAAAACAACTTTCTTCTTCTCCAGATCATCTTCAAATCTCAACAGAGGGACCCTATGGACCTTCATCATCTCATTTCTTAAGGTAATTATATACTCACTCCGTTTATTTTTACTTATCTACTATATTATTTTTATTTTGGGATGTCCAACAATACTTGTCAAATTTATAAACTTAATAATTAATTTACCATAATGTGTCTATTTTACTCTTGCTATTAAATATTGTATTCATTTTCATTGTTTAGATGAATTGTATTTAATAAGGGTGATTTAGTAAAATTGTATTTACTGCTTCTTAATCTTTGTGTTAAGTCAATAGTGGACAACTATTGTTAGACAGAAGGAGTATTACCAGTTTCAATTTACCTGACATTTTTTACTTTTTGAGATTCAAACTTGATCGTTCATTTAGAATTTGTCTTTTAGTTTTCTAAACAAATTTTACATATATTATACTAATTATTGTAATAATTAATAATTTAAAATATTTAAAAAAATTTAAAAATATTACGATTAAAAAAAATAATTAATTTGAGTCTCAAAATTCAAACATCGTCATATAAATGGACACAAGAGGAGTACCAATTACGGACATATGTTCAGATTTTTCTTTTTTTATTCCTTTACTAGTACAAACTACAAGAATACCTAGAATATTACTGCTTTTAATTTCAATTTATATGACATATTTTTTTTAGATCATTTTTAAAAAAATGATATATTTTTATATTTAATTTTAAAATATTTATTTTATTCTTAGTAAAATAATTTATATGCATACAAATATCAATAACTTATTTTTTACCACAATTTTTTTAAAAATACATCACACAAATAAGGATGAAGGGAGTAATTCAAGGTACTTAATTAAAAAAACAATCATGCATGATGCATCTATGTGAATTTGTTAGGCGATTTAATTATCTCTAAGACCTTTTTCCCTTGTTCTTATTTTTCACAATGCATTCGTGTTTATATATGCTTCTTTTATTCATGCGTTTTATTTAGCATATATTTTACTAATGCGCGAATTTTTTTGTCTAGTGAGTGTAAGTATCAACCAGTTCCATTGCTAAAATTTCTGCAGAACTATTTAATTATTTAGGATTTTTGTTTATAAGTTAGAACTCATTTTATAATACTAGGATCAGTAAATGAGAAGATTTCTCGTTGCCTAAACATTATTACTATCAAACTGCTGTTGATTTATATTCAAATATTATGCTCGTTACGTTGATCACATAATCTTCCTAGTTGTTAATCTAATTTGAGTTTGAGAGTTAGTAAGTTTCTACTTTGGCTTTGTCGTAAATATTCATGATCAGTTTAATATACCTCATATGTATTCTGTTTGCAACAAATTTTAAAGTGATAGAAAATAAATTACAATCACAAATAATATGAAGAAACAAAATTTTATTGATAAACAATGTGGGTAGTTAGTAGCGTTTTCTCAGTGATTTGAGGGTCGTAAGTAGCGTATTTCTCGAACATAGGATGATTTGGACTTAATCTACATGAAATGATTTGTGTATCTTCTTGAAGTACTGGCTATCAAGAAGAATGTGATATATTTTGATCTCTTTATGAATATCCTAAAAATTTACGGGATATTCAAGATTAATTTTGAAGGGACTATATTACCCTTTATATATGCATGAGCTAGGGTTTAGGGTGGAGTAGTTGTAGAGTCTTACAAAAATTCAATATCTACACCGGTGTAATAAAGGGATGATCTAGTTTACAAAATAGCCCATAAATGTATAGGTTTAATAGTGTAAAATGTTCTTCAAGCTATTAATTAGTATGTGACATATATATTGCAGTCGAGAATGCTTGGTGATGGTCAGTGGAGGTAGTGGAATTACTCCCATGATTTCCATATTTCGAGAGCTCATTTACAGAAGCACAGTTCAACGAAACACCAAAGTACCAAAAGTCATCTTAATCACATCCTTCAAGAACACAACTGATCTTACAATGCTTGATCTCTTGCTTCCACTCTCCACAACTCCTTCTGATATCTCCAACTTAGATTTCCAAATCGAAGCCTATATCACTAGAGAAAACGATCCACAACAACATGATCATGATAACAACCTCGAATTAACTTCCAAGTCCAAACAACAACTAATAGTGTTCAAACAAAATCCAAATGACTCTCCAATTTCTGCAGCACTCGGCAAAAGCAGTTGGCTCTGGCTCGGCGCGATAATTTCGTCGTCCTTCTTCATGTTTCTCCTTTTGTTAGGCCTCGTTACGCGTTACTCCATATATCCGATTGAACGCGATGGAAAATTGTATCATTACAGCGCGAAAATTATTTGGGATATGTTTTTGGTTTGTGCTTCGGTATTTATTGCCACCAGCGTTATTTTTATGTGGCAAAAAAGGGAGAATGAAATTGAAGGGAAACAAATTCAGAATGTGGAAATTCCCACCAATCCAACAAATTCACCTGTTGGTAATTTATGTGGTACGGAAATGGAGATGGAAAGCTTTCCTCACCAGCCAATTGTGCAAGCTACTAAGGTGCATTATGGTGCTAGGCCTGATCTGAAAAGTAAGTTTTCTAGTAATTCTTTCTACTTCTAATAAACATACCATATTCTTGAAATATTTATTACAAGAGGAACTTATTATTTGGTACTTCAGTCTTCACATGCATATGCAAAGACCTTGCTACCCGCGAATTTCGATTTAATATATATGCATCGAAAGTAATACCCTTTTTATCCCAATTCATGATTGTATGTGGCACACTAAAGTACTTTTAAAGGAAATATAGTAGATTATCTTTTTTTTAGGTTTAGAAATAATTTAACTTTAAAGTTATTATTTTATTCTTAATAAGATGATTTATAGACATTGTACATATATCTAAGGTTTGTTCTATATATAGTCTAGACCTAAGTCTCAAAAGTCTTTTGTTCTTTCTTAAATTTTATGTTCAGAAAAACAATGTCACATAAATTGAGATGAAAAAAACAATATTTGAATTGTATACACAATATAATTTTTTGGCTGACACACATTAATGGTCTTAAAATAATTGTAACAAGAGGAACTTATATTATTTGAATTGAATGACAGGAATACTTTTTGGTTGCAAAGCATCAGACATTGGAGTTTTAGTTTGCGGGCCAAAGAGCATGAGACATGAGGTTGCCAAAATATGTGCTTCTGGCTTGGCACAAAACCTCCACTTTGAGTCTATCAGCTTTGATTGGTGATGCTCTAGTGCTTGCTTATACCACAAAAAATAAGGGCCTGTGTATTGTCTTTTGCTACAGTTTTCTATTTTCTTTGACTTTTGGATTGTTTGGTTGTGTGTAAGTTTCTGAAATATGGTTTAAAAAGTTGTGTTGTACAGTAGAATCTGGTCATAAGTTGTATAAAATGAACATGTTTGCTTGAAAGGTCATCTTGTAAATTGAATTTGAATGTAATTACTACTATTTACACAGTTTGATATATTTGTTTGATGAAATAATTATTTGATCATCAAAGCTCCCGCTATGCGCGGGGTTCGGGGAAGGGCCTGACCATAAGAGTGGCAGCAACTTTACCAGTTACTCTAACGCTCCCCTTCGATCATCAGCATGATATGTATATATGTTAAATGAATTTTGGATCTATCTCAAATTTAAAACTATGTTAAATGAACGCTAGCCTAACTCAAACTCAAAACTACCTCAAGGAGAAAGGATTGTCGAAAGTCATATATCTCTCCTCCATTAGGATTGTCCAAGGTGGACGCTCAATCTCATGTATGTGATGGTGTTGATACGGACATTTTGATGTGATATGTCACTTGGCATACCACCTCAACTTCCAATCCATTTTACTCAAGGGGCGTATCTAGGGGGATTCATGTGAACACAGGCTTCCTTTCCTAGATATGTAAAGTAGTGTTATATTTTTATAAAAATTACGCAATCTTGAAGTATCATATAGTGCAATGATTATTGGGTGCACCTCTTTAGGTAAGGTTAGAAATTTGAATTTTATGCCTATTTTCTTGTTTTTTCTTTTTCTTTCTAAAGTTACTTGGCATAGATAACACCTCTCTTATTATTGGTAGTACTTTTTGCCTTTTAATTAATTACTTTTTCTTTATTTGATTTATTCTTTCAAAAAATTTAAGTATGTCACATTGAAATTTCTATTTTTCTTTTTAGCTCCGTAACATTTTATATAATTAAACCAAATGTATACATTAAAATCAATAATAGTAGATGATATAGTTTAGTCAATCGATTCAACCGATTCCAATACGTTTGGCACATGATATATATATATATATATATATATTACTATTTTAAAAATAAGAATATTAATTTTGAATTTGTAATTTTTTGAAGTTTAATGAATTCAAATATGATAAGAACCTAAAGATCGAACATTAATCAAATTTATATCTTAAATTTACTCCTTCAAAATAATACACTCGTCTTATCGAAAATCTGAATCTCCCTTTATTTTACTCCCTCCTCTTCATTGTTCTTCCACCACTTGCACTTTCTTTCTCTTCACCGCCGTTAAAAAAAAAATACCGGTTACATTATACTGAAAACTTATTATTTAAAATAATAGTCAAGTGTAATTCCAAACAAATAAAATTATACAAAATTGATTTTAACTGTCTCCGACCATAAATGTTATTCCAAACAGATAATTAGTAGTAGAAGTATTTCTAGTGACTTGAGTTTTTAACAGTAAAGCATAAAGTACATAAGAAATTAAACAAAATTGGACTAAAACTAATGAGCTTTTACATATATATAGATCATGTAACACGTACATTAAGAAAATAAAATAAATAAAGAATATTCTTCCATCTCTTGGGCCATCTGCCACATGACTTCTCAGAAGAATGAGAAGTACTAGTATCGTTATTTGGTTGGGTATATTAGAAGAAATAATATATGTATTAGCTTTGTGTATTAATAGTATATTATTTGTATACTTTTTTAATTTATGGATAACAAATGTTTGCATCAGTTATACACTCTATTGTGTATTGAGGAGTGAATTACTAATGCTTGAAAATCTATTATTTAATACATGCATGAGCATGATTAAAGACTCAATTGCTCCTCAAAATCTTTTTTTACATCTTTTTTACCATATTTATGGAGGGTATCTTTGTAAATAAATATTTTTTAAAAAATAATTATGTAATGCATGCTATTCTTAATACATCAAACCTAATGCATAAAAAAATAATGCAAACATTACTAATACACTCTATACTCTATTATATTATTCTTATACACCCTACGTAGAGTTAATTAAAAATACGCAAAAGTGGCATGAATTGTTGCCCCAATTGAAAGGACATCCTAATCAAGGAAGAAATATAAATTATGTAGAGGGTAAAATATATAACATCAACCTTTCCATTCTTATACTAGCTAGGTGTTATTACCGTGGTAATGGTTGTGGAGGAAAAGGAAGGGTTAACAACAACAACCCAGTGAAATCCCACATCGTGGGGTCTGGGGAGGGTAGAGTGTACGCAGACCTGATTCCTACCAATGTAGGACGGCTGTTTCCGAAAGACCCCCGGCTCAATAAAAACATAGAAAAAAGTCAGATAATAATATTAGAGTAAATAAGTAGATGACAAATACGGTCCAAACAATAGTATAATCAAAGCACAAAAACAGTAGATATTATTATTGGATAATAACATAAATACCATAAATAACATACATCAGAGTACAAGAAATCACAATGCGTTAATACGTCTACGAATAAGGGAGAATAAAACTATTATGTACTAGCCTTCTACCCTAATGTGTGTCCTCCACACCCTCCTATCTAGGGTCATGTCCTCGGTAAGTCGTAAATGTGCCATGTCCTGTCTGATCACCTCTCCCTAATATTTCTTCGGCCTACCCCTACCTCTCCTGAAACCATCCATGGCCAGCCTCTCACATCTCCGCACTGGTGCATCTGGGACTCTCCTCTTCACATGTCCAAACCATCTCAGTCGCGTTTCCCGCATCTTGTCTTCCACCGAGGCCACTCCTACCTTTTCTCGAATAGCCTCATTTCTAATCTTGTCACTCCTGGTATGCCCACACATCCATCTCAACATTCTCATCTCGGCAACCTTCATCTTTTGCACGTGGGAGACCTTAACTGGCCAACACTCCGCCCCATATAACATAGCTGGTCTAACGACCACTTTGTAGAACTTGCCCTTAAGTTTTGGTGGCACCTTCTTGTCACATAACACACCGGAGGCGAGCCTCCATTTAATCCATCCCGCCCCAATACGGTGTGTGACATCCTCGTCGATCTCTCCGCTGTCTTGCATGATAGAACCAAGGTACTTAAAACTACTTCTCTTTTGGATGGCTTGTTCCCCGAGCCTAACTTCCGCACCAACCTCTTGAGGTGTCTCCCTGAACTTGCACTCTAGGTACTCTGTCTTGGACCTACTCAACTTAAACCCCTTAGACTCCAAGGTGCGTCTCCAATCTTCCAGCTTAGCGTTAACTCTGCTACGAGTCTCATCGATGAGGACTATGTCATCCGCAAAAAGCATACACCATGGCACCTCACCTTGAATTTGTCGCGTTAATCCATCCATCACCAAGGCAAATAGGAACGGGCTAAGAGCTGATCCTTGATGCAACCCTATCATAACTGGGAAGTGTTCTGAGTCCCCTCCTACTGTCCTTACCCTGGTTTTGGCACCCTCGTACATGTCCTTGATCACCCTTATGTACGCTACAGGTACACTTTTAGCCTCCAAACATCTCCATAGTATCTCTCGTGGGACTTTATCGTAAGCCTTTTCTAAGTCTATGAACACCATATGCAAGTCTCTCTTCCTCTCCCTATATTGCTCCATTAGTCTCCTCATAAGGTGGATGGCTTCTGTAGTTGAGCGTCCCGGCATAAACCCGAACTGGTTCTCTGAAATAGACACGCATCTCCTCACCCTCATCTCTACCACTCTTTCCCACACTTTCATAGTATGGCTTAGAAGCTTAATACCTCTATAGTTGTCACAGCTCTGGCTATCCCCTTTATTTTTATAAAGCGGGATCATGATGCTCAATCTCCATTCTACGGGCATCGTTGCCGTCGTAAAGATGACATTAAATAACCTAGTCAGCCATTCCAAACCTACCGAGCCCGCACTCTTCCAAAATTCTCCAGGGATCTCGTCAGGTCCGGTCGCTCTTCCCCAGCGCATCCTACGAACAACATCCTTAACCTCATCGACCGTAATACTCCTACAACCCCCAAAATCGTGACTCCTTCCTGTATGTTCCAAATCTCCCAACACAATTTCTTTGTCCCCTTTGTCATTCAAAAGTTTATGGAAGTATGACTGCCATCTTTGTTTGATAAGGGTCTCCTCTACCAATACTTTTCCGTCTTCGTCTTTAATGCACTTCACTTGATCCACATCGCGTGCCCTTCTCTCCCGGGCCTTGGCTAGCCTGAATAATTTTCTGTCCCCACCTTTCTCTTCCAGTTCAGCATAGAGACGTTCAAAAGCTGCCATTTTTGCCGTTGCAACCGCCGACTTCGCCTCCTTCCTCGCTATCTTATACAGTTCTCCATTCGTCCACTTCTCCACCTCATCCTTGCTCTCTATCAACTTAGCATACGCCACCTTCTTTGCTTCCACTTTCCCTTGCACTTCTCCATTCCACCACCAGTCCCCTCGATGCCGACTACGACTACCTATCGAGACTCCTAACACTTCCTTTGCTACAACCCTAATATAACTAGCTGTCCTATCCCACATATCGTTCGCATCCCCACTACTATCCCAGGCCCCCATATCCTTCAATTTCTCTCCCATCTCAAGGGCACTAACCGTTGTCAAACTCCCCCATCTGATCCTAAGTCGTTCTTCCCTGAACCTCCTCGTCCTTGTCATCTTTATCCCTAAATCCATCACTAAGAGCTTATGTCGGGTTGTAAGGTTGTCGATCGGGATGACCTTACAGTCTTTGCACAAACCCTTATCATCCTTCCTGAAGAGTAAAAAATCTATCTGAGTTTTAGCCACTGAACTACGGAAGGTTACCAAGTGGTCCTCCTTCTTTGGGAAACTCGAGTTGGCTATCACCAATCCGAAAGCTCTTGCGAAATCCAACAGTGCGGTTCCTCCTCCATTTCTGTCCCCAAAGCCAAAGCCCCCATGCACATCATCATACCCTCCCGAAATAGATCCGATGTGACCATTGAAATCCCCTCCCACGACAAGCTTCTCAGTAGGTGGTATGCCTCCCACTAACTCGTCCAACTCCTCCCAAAAGTGCCTCTTATCCTCCTCGCACAAGCCCGCTTGGGGCGCATAAGCACTAATAACGTTCAACGTGATCCCTTCAACGACCATTTTAATCGACATCATCCTATCATTGACTCTCCTAACCTCCACCACCTGATCCCTTAAATCACTGTCTATTAAAATCCTACCCCATTTCTATACTTCGATTTACCAGAAAACCAAAGCTTATACCCGTCTACCTCCTTAGCTTTAGAGCCGACCCATTTTGTTTCCTGGACACAGGCTATATTAATCTTCCTCTTCTTTAGAATCTTAACCAGTTCTATGGATTTACCCGTTAACGTCCCAATGTTCCAAGAACCTATTCTCAGTCTAGACGCTCCTTTAACCCAATTACCTCTCCTTACCCTCGTCCCCGTCCATGAACGAGAACATGACCCTAGTCTACCATCACTATCCAAAGCCACGAAAATGAGTATGAACTAATAAATTATTCGGGGGTTTAAAATCGGCAAAATATAACTACAAGTATATGAACAAAAGATAGAATATAAAGATATAAAAACCGGAGGTACCAACTCCAGTAGAAATGAACCTGGTTGCCGCCAGAAAATACTGCTCACGTCGGAATATTGTTCACGTCGGCGTACTTAGTTTAGTTACAGCTGTTGTTCGTCACCGAAAATACAGATATGTACACCTGGAAAAAAAAAATTGCCGAAAAAACCAGAGCTTCGCCGGAAAAACTAGACAAAACTTTACAGATCTTTACAGATCTGCCTTCACCTACGCAGGGGCTCGAGATTTCCGACAACTTTGACTTCTAAAGGACTGTCGACGTCCGACGAATGTTGCTTTGTCGGAGTTTGCTGGTCCCACGTTCGCCGATGGTCTTCGCCGGTCGGAGCGGCGACTAGAGAGAGAAGAGGAAATGATGAAGAGAGAGAGAGACGGCGGCTGTCTCCTGGCCTTCGCCGGAGCAGCGGCGAAGAGATAGAGAGAGGAAAGGAGAAGAGAGGAGGGGGAAAGAAGAGGTGGAGTTTGGTGGCTCGGGTCTTCGCCGGCTGAGCGACGGGAGGGGGATTGCGGTGGTGGTTGTGGTTGTTCGCCGGTGGAGAGGAGACGGCGAAGTGGAGTGGTGGTGGAGGCGGCGAGTCTGTGAAGCCGCTGTACAGTGAATAGGCTATGCAAAAATGTCAGTCACCGTTGCAGGTAATAGAGCACGTAAACAAATTAAAAATGGAGTGTAAAAGTGGAAAAGGAAGGGTTAGTGGAGGAAAAATTACAAGTGAAGGAGAGGCAGTAAAATGGTTGAGAAGTTAATGTGGCAGGTCACGTGACATTCACCTCATTAAAATGTCAATGTCACGTGGAATTGAGTGTTCACCCTGAAAGGTTCTAACAGAGCAGGGGTATATTTGAACCACCACTATTAAAAAACAGTCAAAAAATGACGGACTGAGTCGCTATTTTAGTCAAAATTGATGGAAAAGAGACGCAGTCACTTGATAAATGAAAGAAAGGGTTTATGAGCCCTAGCCCTGTTTTGTCGCTTTTCAATAAGCAACGAGCTGCATCGCCTAGAAGCATTTTTTGAGAGAAAAAACCTGAATTTGTTGAGAAAGAAGCGTTGCAGTCTGTCGCTTTTGTATATTTTTTTTAAAAAATTAATTTCCAAAATTGCTACGGACTGCGTTGCTTTGTTCTTCAGCATGATGAACATAACGACACAGTCCGTCGCAATTTTAAAAATTTAATTTTTTAGAATTGCGACGAACAACATCGCTTTATTTTTCTTTGTTCTTAATTACGAAGAACAAAGCGACAGACTAGGCGACCCTTTCCATTGCAATTTCTGGAAAAAAATTTAAAATACAGAAAAAACGATAGACAATAGGGCCCTGTCCGTCGCTTTTTCTATAATTTTTTTGACATCATAACCCAGCAATTTCTGCTGCTCAATCAATTCAAATCAACAACAGCCCAAACAACACAATCAAAATAAGCTCAAACAACACAATAAATTCTAAATATCTTCCACAACTTGGAAAAAACATTCAAAGATGGAAAATTAATAGACTAAACACTTGTAAAAGTCTTCCAAAGTTAGTCAAATATCCAAACTTAACAAAAATATTCAAAAATGATGGGAGATAATATAGATAAGGGGGAGGGGGAGCAATGTATTCTTCATCCTCTGATGAATCATTACCAGAAGTAGACACTCTTGAAGAACGGGACGGCCTACGAGCGAGGTTGAGCAGTATTTCTTTGATTTGCTCGACGGTTAGATCCGTTCTTTTTTGTTCAGCAAGTCTTTTTTCCTCGGACGCTGCCAATGCACGAGTAAGGTCTGAGATTGTCACGCCCCGGGAGGGTACCCTAGACGTGGCCGGCACTCGAAAGACATTTCTGGCCTTCAAGCGAACCACTTAGTCCAGTCACACTTTCATTCATTCACATTCTATCAGCGGAAGACTCAATCATAAGAATACTATTCATAATTTAGGGCCAAAGGCCAAACAAATACCCAATCAATAACTAACTAGAATAAAACTAGTCAAAATCATTCAACACTTCCACACTCTAGTCTATGAAGCCTCTATCAACCATCCAGGAGGTGCCAATGACAAGTCTATGGCTACCAACGATCAAAATAAAGAAAACAAAATAAAGCTATAAAGATAATCTCGGTATCCTCCGGAAACTGGGAGGACTCACCAACTAGCTGGAAGTGAGAAGATCTTCAACGGTGCGTTGGTTGATGATCTTTAGTACTTGTCTCTGCATCATGAAACGATGCAGGCCAAATGGCGTCAGTACATGGAATGTACGAGTATGTAAAATGGCCGAATGAAACAACATTAGAGAGAATCAAACTAACTCGGAATCTCAACTCAGAAAGAAGAACAACGCAATCAAGTGTCCTAAGCCTAAACATGAATATGATTTAGATGGGACCAATCACATACAATTCAACCCAATCCGACTCAGAGTACTATCAAGACCTCTATGGGAGTTTCTCTTATCCGACAACCATCACTTATAAGCCAGTGACAGTACAACAAACCGACGTTGTTGCCGCGTTCGTTCATACTTTGCCAGGGTATGAACGAAACAAACACTCATGGATCCAATCCAACCAAGTCCTATAATGTCAGGACAATAATTTTGGGGAAACATCCGACTTTAACGGTTCAATCCCCTCCTACGTTTGACGACGTAGTTATTGGATTCGAGTTATTACTTACTCTTACCCAATTTGTTGCTTGATACTCCTTCCAAGACTCAATGCTCATAAAACTTCATCCAATCAACTCAATCAAATCATATCGACAAGCCTCATTTGGAACCTTGTCAAAACATCAATTCTATCACAATCAAACCTCTTCCAATCATACTATCCCATCAATCCCAATCATATCTTTCATGAGTAGTTAAATATATATTTATAACAACATACAAACCTATTCAATCGTTCCTCTATTCATTTAACACATCCTTTGGGACTCATCACAACTCTAAGATTCTAAATCAACAATTCAAGATGAGCAACATATTTAAGAAAATTAACATATTTAACATAATCAACATAGTTAAGAAAATCAATAAAATATATTTAACAACCCATATCCATCAACTCATACTAATATGAAGATTTTAGAAATTTTTTGACTCAACAATATCAACATAACAAGAATCAAATTAATAGATGAAAAGACTCATTTGGACATAAGTCTATCAAGAAACTCCATTCTTATGAACATTTAACCTCAAAGAAGATGTAGGGCACATGGGTGGACTCAACCCATGCTTTGAGTAGCCTTACATACCTTGGTGAAGACTTTGAAGAAACCTTGATGTTAGGTCTTCAATGGAAAGCTTGAATTCTTGAAGTTCTTGAAGGCAATCCTTGTTGGAAAAGGATTTGAAGGAGAAGAAAGGGGATTTCTAAGGCTTTTTATAGAGAGGAATGAACTTAAAATAATGGTCCAAAACGTCCCAAGGCTAATGTATATATAATTTGGAGAAATGCCTAATTTGCCCTTTCTCCAAAAATCTGGAAAAACGGGCTAAAATACTTCTGGCGCTATAGTGGCGCACCGTGCCACTGCAGCGCCAAGTCGAATATAGGCTTAAAGCCTGCACATCTGATAGTGGTGTGTCGCACCAAGGACCAAACTACTGAGGCTGTTTTATGGCGCTATAGTGGCACGTCGCGCCCTTACAGTGCCAAGCCTAAATTTTCTAGGTTTTGGAAAATATGCTTAAAAACCCTGCACATCCAATAGTGGCGCGCCGCGCCAGGGACCAAACTACTGAGGCTGGTTCCTGGCGCTATAGTGGCGGGTCGCGCCACTGCGGCTCCAAGCCCAGGTTTCCTGCGGTTACAACCCAGACCTGAAATTCCTGCAGTACTAGTTCGTCTTAGGATAGTCATAACTTTTGATTCCGAACTCCAAAAATTACAATCTTGGCGGCATTGGAAAGAAGACTCGAAGACCTTTAATTTAATAGGTCATGGGCCACCCAGATCGTCATATTTCAAAAGATATGGTCATTAGAAGTCGACCCCTTATACGAACTCATTCTAAAACTTAACTAAGACGAATTCTTTGGACTTAGCTTGGTCTTAGGGATCCTTTGTGACCCCACATCACCTCTAACACTCTTCAATTACTTAGGAACTCATCCTAACTCATGCATGCACTTCATAATAGTCGAGTTTGATCCTACACGTATGCGAAAAAGGGTCCGAATCTTAGTGAAAAATTTTGGGGGTATTACAGAGATTTTCCTCGACATCTCATCTATCTGAACACCGTCAAGTGACTCAGCTTGGCGTGATGATCCAATACCTTATAGACCTGATTGGAGTCAACGAACGTCGTTTTGAGAGCTCATCCCATAGATCCTACCCTTATGTGTCCCTCCTACTATTTTTTCAGTCCAAATTCTAGTGGACTCTTTTGGCGTGCGCTGCACCGAATCTTCCATCTCATCAATGTACCGCTGGTACATATCCTACATTTAAAAATAAAAGTTATAATAATAAAATTTCAATTCATATATATGCACTATTTATTTTAAATAACTTACATATCATTGTGCGGCCCTTTCCACCACCCACTCATCTGTATCTGACTCATTGATCTTTTTCTTGACATGAGTCTTCTTGAATACCTCGCAATGAAGGGGAGGGCACCCCAATTCTTTTTCCTATAAATAAGAATACAATTTTAGATAATATTAATCAAATAATATTTAAGGAACTAAATTTATATGAATAAAAATTTTAAATTTAGAAAACTTACCATTTCTTTTGAAATCGTCCCAACACTGTTTGCACCTCTGGTGTGCAACAAGCTACCCTTTAAATTGCCTCTAACTTTTTTGGCTTGCTCGAATATAACCTTGAATTCACCGGTCTCCCAATAACGACACAACTCCTTAAAAATATGTGATAACATCCAACTAGGAGGTGTTACAGAATTCCAAGCCGCCTTAATTCAGCTAGACAATCTAGCGCTTGCTTTCCTCTCAAATGTGGTCGCAATGACCATATTGTACTTCAGCTGTCAAGTACACGAAGTCTGAAAAAAGAATTAGTAGTGTTAGATAATTAATAAAGTATACTAAAAAATAGATAAGTTAATTAACCAAAACATGTATAAGCAAACATATATATACCTTAAATTCATTAAACATGATTGTCGTATCCTATTTGGAATCATGCTAGAAGAGTGATAGGGCCCTGTATAGAGCCCCCGAACACTATCTTGTAGAGCCTTGGCAGCTAGTTTAGAAGGATGTCACCTGAAAGACAAACATGTTAGTTCAAGTATTATAAATTAACAGTAAAGAAATAAATAAAATAAAGAAACTTATGATGATCTATTGGGCTCAATCATGACTCTCCCGAGCCTGTCCTTCTGCCAGATGCAAGCTCAAGCGGCTCATCGGATGTAACATCAGGAGGAGGTAGAGGTGAATGTGATACACCAGGAGGCGCATAATGCTGAGTCAATGGAGAAGTAACAGTCATAGCATCTGACTTAGTACTCGTGTCTCTAAGTCTCATGGTTGATATGTGAGGAGTTGCCACATCTGAGGGAGATAGAGAAAGAGATGGCATCGTAGAGGATATCCTATTGGCCAATAACGGCAAAACTCGATGATAAGCCTCCGTAGGTAGGACAGTGTAGCGATGTGGAGGCAAGCACTGTGACGAAAAAGAAGCACCCGCTGGTCTCCTATAATGAGGGTAATAATCTAAGGGATTTGCTGTCCCAAATGGAACAACATATATGTGTGTATTTTCTAGTGTGCTTAACTTCAATAATGTTATGTTGTTGGCCCACCTTTATGCCCCTATGTGATGGGTCAAACCACTTACACCGAAACAATACGATTTTTTTTTTGGCCAGCCTATACCTTACTTCAATAATCTCATGAATAACACCAAAATAGTCAATAGTTTGGTCAGAATCATTAGCATCACCTTATATATAGACACTTCTATTATTAATTTTCTTAAACCTAGAAACTTGTTCAGTTTGAAACTTAAAACCATTCACACAATACTTATTCATTGTTTGAATTTGAGATTCAGGTTCAAGTGCATTTTCTCTTACTAATTGCAAATGTTCGACATTTGAATATTCATCATAAACCTGCATATTGTTATTCAAAATAATACAATTTAAGTATAAATGGAATACATTATTATACTTATTGATTCAGCTTGCACACTTACATATTTTTTTAGCCATTTGGAAAACCTCGTATATATAGCTTCATTACTCCATGTGTTTATGAACAAATTGATAATTGTACATTCAAATTTTTCGTTAGTTAATAAACAATTAGTATGCAATTTGATAACATACTTTATCACTTACTCGAGATATGGTTGAATCTCTAGACAATTAAGCAAAATATATGTCACAGCTGATTACATTTTCACACTAGTGAAGCCTTGCTTTTCACGCTTTTAGATCCCCGGCCATTTTAATTAAAATTGATATCGGGAGAATCAAAGGATCAGTATCACCTTCAACATTACGATTGGGCCTATTTCTCCTACATGGCACTTCATTCCCAAAGTAGTAAGAATAAAAATCACCAGTTTCTCTCGCAATATGACTTGAACAACTGAACCTTCGATCTTTCCCCTTTACTTAATTGTTTGTGTGCAACTATCAATTTTTCTGTATGTATATAATTGCTATAGTTAGCTACTAGTTATAGTATATCTACGAAAAAATAACTTAATTTTATACCCCATTTTAACTCGAGGTCAAACAGTGTACAACATATTGGTGATTCCTAAATTATTTAACTTAAGAAGTCGCCACTTAATTTTTTTTAAAAAAGGTAAATTACGATACCTAAGTAATTAACTAATGTAATGCTAAAAATAAACTCCAATTAGTGGTCTACTTAACCTATATTATTCTAGGTAAGGGCTCTAGTTAAAAATGATTACCGGCCAAACTTAGATTGATTAAAATATAAGAAATTATTAAAATATTACGTAAGTGTAAATGTAACTTACAAAACACACATTATAAGTGTTTTGGGAGAAATAACATATAACAAAATATTTTAGGCTTCAAAATTTTCTTAAGTAGATATATAGTATTTATAAAAATATCTATAATTAAAATTAGTGAAAGCAACAGTTTGGACAACTAAACTGTAATTATAGTGCGCTAATGCGCTTACTAATAGAGAAGAATAACGAGACTATGAACTAGCCTTCTACCCTAATGTGGGTCCTCCACACTCTCCTAGCTAAGGTCATGTCCTCAGTAAGTTATAACTGCGTCATGTCCTGTCTAATCACCTCTCCCTAATATTTCTTTGGCCAATCCCTACCTCTTCTGAAACCATCCATGGCCTACCTCTCACACCTCCTTACTAGGGCATTTATGTCTCTCCTCTTCACATGCCCAAACTATCTCAGTCGAATTTTTCGCATCTTGTCTTCCACCAAGGCCACTCCTACCTTATCCCGAATAACCTTATTTCTAATCCTATCGCTCCTGGTATGCCTACACATCCATCACAACATTTTCATCTAGGCTACTTTCATTTTTTGAACGTGAGAGACCTTAACTGGCCAACACTCCACTCCATATAACATAGCCGGTCTAACCACCACTTTGTAGAACTTGCCCTTAAGTTGTGGTGGCACCTTCTTATGACAAAGCATATCAAAAGCGAGCCTCTATTTCATCCACCCTGCCCCAATACGATGTATGACATCATCGTCAATTTCCAATGCCTTGCATGATAAACCCAAGGTACTTGAAACTACTTTTCTTTTGGATGGCCTGGTCACCAATCCTAACTTCCACGCCAACCTCCTGAGGTGTCTCACTAAACTTTCACTCTAAGTACTCTGTCTTGGTCCTACTCAGCTTAAACCCTTCAGATTCTAAGGTATGTCTCCAATCCTCCAACTTAGCGTTAACTCCGCTATGAGTCTCATCGATCAGGACTATGTCTTCTACAAAAAGCATATACCATGGCACCTCACCTTCAATCCATCCATCACTAAGGAAAATAAAAATAGACGAAGAGACTAATCCTTGATGCAACCCCATCACAACTGGAAAGTGCTCTGAGTCCCCTCCTACTGTCCTTATCCTGGTTTTGTCACCCTCATACATATCCTTGATCACCCTAATATATGCCACAGGTCCACCTTTAGCCTCCAAATATTTCCATAGTATCTCTTGTAGAACTTTATCGTAAGCCTTTTCTAGATCGATGAATACCATATGCAAGTCCCTCTTTCTCTCTCTATACTGCTCCACCAGCCTCCTCATAAGATGGATGGCTTCTGTAGTTGAGCATCCCAGACCCAATATGCCCATTGAAATCCCCTCCCACAAAAAGCTTCTCAGTAGGCGGTACGCCTCCCACTAACTCGTCCAAATCCTCCCAAAAGCGCCTCTTATCCTCCTCGCTTATGCCCGCTTGCGGCGCATAAGCACTAATAATGTTCAATGTGATCCCTTCAACGACCACCTTAATCGACATCATCCTACCAGTGACTCTCCTAACCTCCACCATCTGATCCCTTAAATTAATGTCTACTAAAATGCCTACCCCATTCCTATACTTTGATCTACCAGAGAACCAAAGCTTATACCCGTCTACCTCCTTAGCTTTAGAACCTACCCATTTGGTCTCTTGTACACATGCTATATTAATCTTTCTCTTTTTTAGAATCTTAACTAGTTTTATGGATTTTTCCGTCAATGTCCTAATATTCCAAGAACCTACTCTCAGTCTAGATGCTCTTTTAACCCATTTACCCCTCCTAACCCTCGTCTCCATCCCCGTCCCTGAGCAAAAATATGACCCTAGTCTACCATTACTATCCAAAGCCATAAAAATGCGTATGAACTAATAAATTATTCAAAATTTTAAAGTCAGCAAAATGTAACTATAATTGTATGAGCAAGGAATAGATAGGAAAAGATATCGAAACCAGAGGTACCAACTCCGATTGAAATAAACCTGGTTGCCGCTGAAAAATACTGTTCACTTCGGAGTTATTGTACACATCGGAGTTATTATCCACATCGGCTTGCCAAAGTACTGTTCACAATGACCTTTGGGTTGTGTGGGTAGCATATCTTGGGTTGAATGAGTTTTTAGGTCAAAAACCCAAAAATGATTGCATTTAATGAAGCAGTATTTCGTTGAGGAATTTCGTCGAACACCTTCAAGGCAGAAGTGAATCTGAAGCTTTTTGATGCTCTGAGCATGTTAACCAGATGGGAAATCACCAGAAGCTGAATGACAAATTGATCTTTCACTTGCAAAGAAGAGAAAAACTGACTACAGTTAGAACAATAGGCTCCCTTTAATTTGCTCTACACTTTTGTGAGATGAAAGCACCACCTAAAATGTACAATTAAAAATTTAATCTGTCTTACTTTTAAGAAACTTAATGCCACAAATTTAGAAGCTAATCCTAAAGAATCCAAATCAGTCTTGCAAGTGGTAACTCATGTAGTGAGACTCTTCGGCCTCGTAGTCAATGATAAAATTAAATTTGACTTATTTAAAATATGCTTATTTAAATATAAGATAAATAATAAGTCATTAAAAAATCTCTTTTTTTTCGAGGTTAAAGGAAATATTTGAAAAATCATATTTTTCGGCTACTAAATCACATATTTAACTAAACAAGGTGTTTTATGATTAACTAACATTTTGCTAGTAGCTCTAATTTACTAATGGGTCCAAACATTGTCTCAAGTTCATGAAATAAATCCAAACAAATCAATAAATCAAAGATCATAAAGGAGTTAAGCAAATAAGGAAGGAAAGGAAAGAAGACGCCATAGGCACCCCGAGCATGTCGCTTGCTTTTCTTGCTATCGGGTGTGACTTAAGAATATAGAGTGATGACTCTTTGCTCGAATGAGAGGTAGTGTCGAGTCTCATAGGCACCCCGAGCATGTCGCTTGCTTTTCTTGCTATCGGGTGTGACTTAAGAATATAGAGTGATGACTCTTTGCTCGAATAAGAGGTAGTGTCGAGTCTCATTTCAAGACTCCATATGGGTGAGTCTAGCCTTAAGACTCCAAATTCGTTCGCGCCGAATACATATGCAAAGAGAAGAAAAAATAAGAATTAGAGAAGGATAATCTAATTCTTAAACATGCATAAGGACGCCAACGAATAAAATTAGAAACCAAAACTAACAGCAACAAACACAATCTCCTAATAAAAGAAGAGAGTAAAAATGATAAATATTTAGCCAACTTGACAGTTAAAATTTAATAGAAAATCTGCATAGGTAATCAATGATCACTCTCTAAGCTTACTAAATAAAAAGCAAAGTTAAACTACACCTCTATCAATGTCTTACAACATACCATTTGCAAGAGAAAAAATGAAGTCATGAAGCAAGTTTTCATTTAGGAAGT
This sequence comes from Solanum dulcamara, assembly GCF_947179165.1. NCBI lineage: Eukaryota > Viridiplantae > Streptophyta > Magnoliopsida > Solanales > Solanaceae > Solanum > Solanum dulcamara. The sequence goes on along the minus strand of NC_077243.1, from coordinate 18,055,799 downwards.
CTCAACAAAGCAACTTTTCATGGCCAGGAAATTCATAATCCAATATTCAGATACCCAAAATGGACAAAAGTGTTTATGCACAACTTTCAAGTAAATAAACATTCTTTTATTAACTCGAATCCATTCGACAATCTTTAATAATTTTAGAACTTGAATTTATAAACATATCTACAACAAGGAGTTAACAAATACTTAAGAACGTTTTTATTTTTATTTTTTATAAACACTCGTTTAGATTCAGTCGATTACTAAGAAGAGAAACCTCATGTATATTCTTATAATTAGTCAAAACAGCTGGGAGTTAATAGGAAAGTAGGTAAAAACAGCCTTTCAGGTAGGCTAGAGAAAACAAAAAAAAAATTAGAAGAGCAACAAAATTACTTGAAACTTTGCACATCTTTGACGAGCTCAAACTTATATGAACCAGTAGCTTCCCTTGTAACTTTCATAACTCATTTTTAAGTCTTCTCATATAGATTCCGAAGTAAGAACAAGCAAAACGAATTTTAGAATACAGAAAATAAACCAGCGATAGAATTAATCACATGTTCGGTGAGTGAACAAATCAATAATTTCTCTTTAAAAACGTATCCATAACTATTATTATCTATGTACACTGATTCTTAGGTAGAAAATTCATGGTAAAACAAAGACTAAAATATTAAAACAAAACAGAGGCATGAAAACAATACTCCAAACAAAATCACACACTTAAGTTCGAAAATAGCAAACTGAAAAGAGGATGGATACTGACCTTTTTTGGAGCAGTGAACTAGGGTGTAGATCTCTATCTCGGCCTTAGATCTACAAGCTAACTCATATGACTATCAATAGCCGAAATTAACACACAAGTTATTTCTACTGGAAAGCCAAATGCTAGAAGGAAATCCGAACAATAATAGAGAGCCCCCCTTTAGAGGAGAAAAAATAGTCAGTTTAAAGAGATGAGGAACGGATGAAAAAAATAATGCGGAATGAGCGGAGGAATAAAATAACGCGGAATGAGCGGAGGAATAAAATAGTGCGGAATGGACGGATGAATAAAATAATGCGGAATCAACATACACATGCGCCTGAGTATAGGTTTTCACGGATTTTGGGGATGTTGTAGTGTAGGGGGAAAATTGGTGTTTGTTAGGGTGTATATTATATTTAGTAGTAGTATTGGATGGTGATGGGTTAATTAATATAGTATTATTTAATGTAAGTGTATAGAGAAATGAATGAGGAAAAAAGGGAATAGGTGTGTGTGGTGTTAGAAAAGTGTAGAAATTGAGGGATGAATATATATTAATATTTGCTGAAATATTCCATGATGTAGTATTAACTATTAATGTAGAAATTAAATATTGCTAATATAGTATTAATTATTTGCTAGAATATTACATAGGAATTAAATATTGGGTTTAAATATTGTAGTAGTCACGTGGGAGTGTGGGAATTGAGGGGATGGATATATATTAATATAATGTTATTTGCATGATGTAGTATTAATTATTAATGTGGAAATTAAATATTGTTAATATAGTATTAATTAATGGCTAAAATATTGCATAGAAATTAAATATTGGGTTTAAATATTGTAGTAGGCGTTGTTTAGGGAAAGAAATTGAAATGTAGTGAATATAGTAAAGAAATAAGTTTAAAAAAATTAGCAAGAAAATAAAATTAATTAGTGAATTCAATTTTTAAAAAAATCAAATAAGACTAATTAAAATCAATCAATTAACGAGCTTCTTAATTCTTAACAAAAATAAAATAATTAACCTAATTGTAACTAATTGATTCAAAAAAAACTACTAATTTATGAAATAATTAATAAAATAAAAATCCCTTTTATAGGTCAATTTTAAATATTCCTAAAAGTTAATAATTATACAAACTATATACATTATCTTAAAACAATAAAGATGACAAAAATTATTTTAAAATAACTTAAAAATATTTTGAGTTTTATAAAAGCTAATTATTTCAATTTATTTAAAATTGAAGAAGGCTAAAATTAAAATAAGATGAATAAACATCAATTAATTAACAAACTTCTTAATTTTGACAAAGTAGAATAATTAACTTAAGTTTAAACTAATTAGCCTGAAATATGGGTCTATTAACTAGGCCAAACTAATTACAAAGCATTTAGTTTAAGATAAATATTCTTTTTGAGATGATACTCAAATAATGATAAAAAGTAATAATATAAGTAAAAATATATATATTATTATTCAAGAATAATAAATATATATATATGCCGAAATTACTTAATAATAGAATATATATATATATATATATATATATATATATATATATTTGTAAGCTCATTGAAATTGTTTAAAATTGAGAAAACTTGATTTTTTTAAAATTACATTGTGGAGGGCCAAAATTGAGTGTCAACACTTAATTAATATAAATTAAGAATAACATTACCTCTATAATGGATACATCCATCTTGTTTGAACTGGGCCTCCGAGGCGGGCCTCTTGTATAAGGTGAATTGGAAGAATCTCTATCACATCATAGAAACCACATGAAAGATCTTCTCCAACTTAGTAGTAATAACATGAATATTTTTCTCCATCCTGTTTAAACTACTGTGTAACAATTTTTCTAAACACAAATCTTTAAAGAAAAGACTAATCTCTGTGATTGGTTTCCATATTCGGTCAGGTAGATGGCTAAAAGCGATAGAAATTAAAGTTTTCATGAATACATGACAATTATGACTTTTTATACCTATCAACTTTCCTTCATTCATATCTGTCTGGTTTCCTAAATTCAAAGCATAGCCCTCCGACATCCTCAAATTTTTAACCCACTCACAAATTAGATGTTTCTCATTCAATGTGAATGAAAAACTGGCTTTGGCCTTAACTATTTTACTATTTTGTAATTCTTGCAGCTACAACTCTTTTCTCCTACAATATTCCTTTATGTCTATTTTAGCTTTTGCATTGTCTTTTGTTTTAACCTTAACATTCATTACTGTGTCAAATAAATTATCAAAATAATTTTTTTCAATATGCATCACATCAAGATTATGTCGTAGGAGATTATCTTTCCAATACGGCAACTTCCAAAATATGCTCTGTTTGATCCAATTATGTTCAACACCATATCCGGGAAGCCTAAAAGGTGAAGCTTCTGTAACTTTAGGCAATTGAGAAACTCTCTCCCAAATTTGATGCCATGTTAGTGATGGAAGTAGAGGGTCATTTTCAATCCTGTTTTTTCTGAATGCATGTTTTATTTTTCTAAATTCGTGGTCCATTGGCAAGAACTGATGATGACAATCAAATCATGTATTTTTTCTGCCATGCTTTAAGGTGAATGCCTTAGTATTTTCCATGCAATGAGGAAAAGCAAGCTTTCCAGCAGTCATCCAACCAGACAACATTCTGTATGCAAGAAAATCATTAATAGTCCACATTAAGGAAGCATGCATAACAAAATTCTGCTTAGTTGATATATCATAAGTCAGTACGCCTTCAAACCACAATTGTTTTAGCTCATCTATCAATGGTTGTAGCTAGACATCAATCAAAATTTTAGGATTACGATGATCCGAAATAACACAACTTAAAAAGATGTTCGGACTTGTCATGCACATTTCAGAAGGAAGATTGTACAGGGTAAGAAATACAGGCCAGCAAGAATAAGGTAAGACAACATTAGAGAATAGTGTGAAGCTATCTGTACACAACCCCAATCTTACATTTCTTGGTTCACTAGCAAAATCAGGATACCTGTTATCAAAATGTTTTCATGCTTCTCCATCAGATGGATGAGATAAGACACCCAACGGCCTTCTATATTCACGATGTCATCTCATATGTGGGGCAGACCTCAATGCATACAACCTCTTTAATCTAGGAATAAGAGGTAAATGATGCATCACCTTAATTGGGACCATCTTTCTAGCAAGAGTCCTCTTATAATAAGCTTGTCCACAAAACTTATAATTTTCTAATTCACTATCAGACTTGTAGAACAACATGCAGCCATTAACACAATAATGAGTTTTATCACACGACAATCCTAACTTGGAAATCAATCTATTTGCCTGATAGAAGTTCTTAGGTTAGTTAAACTAAGGATTAATCAGTTCGCCCAAAAGATCAACCATTGAGTTCATAGCCCTAGGAACACTCCAATCAGATTTAATATTCATTAACCTAACTGAAACTGACAAAGCAGAATGCGGACTCCCTTCACATAGTGGACGACTAGCCTCTTCTAATTGTTGATAGAAGCGTCTTTCTTCTTCATCAAGAGTTTTATTAAAATATTATTCTGGTTCCATCCCACCATGAACCCCGAAAGCATCATTGACCATTTCATTAACTCTATCATGTTGAACTTTATCATGTAGAACCCTATCATGTTCAACCCTAATTTGACTATGTGGTGCAAGCATATTATATTCATCCACGGGCAGCAAATTATAAAATATATTATTCAATCCATCTATTTCTCCATTATCAACCCATAAAAAATATCTAGGCTTCAATCCATTACCATACAAATAAATCATAACTATATCTAGATTAAAAAATTTCAAGCACCTACATTCACGATAAAGACACCTAACCAATCCATTTCTCTTTAAAATATCAAGTGTCATTTCATGATCAATAAAACTTCTTACACCATCAATAAATTTAGATTTCAAACCACTACCAACTTCATAATGCATGTAATACATCCACAAACGATGATCCATCTACAAAATTATATATATTCAAGCTTAATTAGTTCAAAAAGGCTACAATTCATCGAGACTACAAGTGTCATTAATTCAAGTTATAATTAATTAATTCATATAATAATTAAGTTCAAGTTATAATTAATTCAAGTTATAATAAAGTTCAAGGTATAATTAATTAATTCATATAATAATTAAGTTTAAGTTCTAATTAAGTTCAAGTTATAATTAATTCAAGTTATAATTAATTAATTCATATAATATATTGACACCCAATTTTGGCTCACGATGCTTAAAATTAACTACTCTGATCTGTCGAATATAAGACTCAATTATTTAATCATATTCCATATTTTTTCTTGAGAGCCCCCTTCCCTTTCCCCATTTTCAAACACTCTCTCTCTCTTCTCTTATTAATCCCTCATAATTTTCTCCACCACATGACCCATTTGATTTTTCTCTCTTTCTACACACATATTTTTCTCCTTCTCACTACCTCCATGAACCAAACCCATCATTGTTTCACCAAACACCAAAACGCCTTTATCTCTCCACCTTGCCACTGCAATATGAGGATCCGGCAAAGTCACTATCTCACTGCCATTATTGCCTCCACAGCCACCGGAAAAATAAATACCATCTCCGGCTAGCTCCGTTTGTGGTGAGGTTTGAGTTTTCACTTTTGAATATAACTAAAATTGATGTTCTTTTATTTTGTTTTTGCTCTTATTATTGCAATATTTTGCTGCATTTCAGATGGTATATTTTTGTCATCTTTATTTTACGTTTGTTGTTAATGTTTAATTATTGATCTGTTCTTTGTTGTTAATTCTCTCTTAGTTAATAGAGTGTTATTTTGAGGCTTGATTGTTGGTTTTGAGTATTTTTTTAGTGATGTTTGAACTTGTCCAATAGTCTTAGTCTTGTTTTACTTATTTATGTGTTAATATAATTGCTATTGTATAGATCTGTTCAAAGCTTGTCTTATTGATGATTCATTTGAATTTTTCAGCATGTTATTGCAATTTTATAAATATTCTTGTATTAAATTCTTTTTGCCAATTGTTTGCACTGTTCTTGTTTTATTTTTACTATTCTAGTATTTTGGTTACATAAATTTGTCTTGATGGTATGTTATGTTGCTATATCTTTGCAATTCACTGATTTTCCTTGGTTAGAAGTTTTAATTTTTTTTGTTACTAGTGATTATGTTAATTTTTCAATGATTCTATCATCTTGTTTGTTAGTTATACTGTTGGCGATGGAATTTTTGAGTTATTTCTTTATCATTTGTTCTTTTGATAACAAGTTGAAAATGGCCAATGAAAAAATTTCTTCGTCAATTTTCGAGGCCTCCTCATTATAAAAGATGGAAATTTTAGTTTAAATTTACATTGCACATTATACATTATAAGTTGAAGGTTTTGAACTCCGATAATGCTACTACCATTTTTCATTTTTTGAATCTAATACATGTTCATTAGGTTGGTTTGATTATGTAGTGTTTGTTTAGAATGTTGTATATTTCTTTTACTATTTGTTATGCCTCATTTTCTGCCATGCTTTGATATTGCCTTAACTTTTTGTGTATTTTTTTATTTTTTATTATTTGTCTTATTCTTACACACATACCGTTTGGCTGTTTTTCCAGCTACTAGTGTACAATTCTTTTTTTTGTGGTTGCTTTATTTGATATTTTGTTTATTATATATAGTTATGTGATTAAGTATATTTTTTCACATTGTGTAGGGTATGTGTCTTTTTCAATAATTTGTTTATCATGATTTTTATAGATCTATCTTGACCACGGTTAAAGTTGCTCTTTTTATTTTGGATCATTTTTTAATTACTTTATTATAATGATACTATATTTTATATTAAAAGTGGTCGATGAAGAAATCTCTCCGTCTATTTTCAAGGTCGTCCATGTTCCTAAGACGGGTTTTTTAATTTTTGAGTTGTTGTACTATTATTTTTTTATTATTATTATTATTTTATCCATTACTAACATGTTCACTAAGTGTCTTTACAGATACCCTAAGTTTCCTCTCGAAGAAGCTATTCAAATTAAATTTGAATAATATTTTTAATTTGTTATTGTGTATATTATTAGCTTTAAGACAAATATTAGACTGTTTTTAATATTATCGTTTTATTTTATTTTTTGTATATATTTTATGTTTATACTTGTGCATCATTTTATCTCCTACTCAATTTAAAAAATGAGTTCAGCCGGGACTTACAGTTGTGGATCCTGAAGGATGCTAATACCTTCCCTTTGGGATCACTTGAATCTCTTACCTAGAATCTAATGGTTTCGTAGTATATTTTTCTTAATTAATTAATTAATTTTCTAATTATTCTAAAATTAGGTGGCGACTTCTTAAAATAATATTCTTTCTTTAAATTTCTTTTTAAACTATTAAATTGATGATTTTTTACAAGTCCCATGACGTTGCGCTTTATTTGTAAAAAATAGGGATGTAACATAATAATTAATTCAAGTTATAATTAAGTTCAAGTTTTAATTAAGTTCAAGTTCTAATTAATTCAAGTTATAATTAAGTTCATATTCTAATTAATTCAAGTATAATTAATTCAAGCTATAATTAATTGCATGTTCTAATTAATTTTAAATTCTAATTAATTCAAGTTATAATTAAGTTCATGTTCTAATTAATTCAAGTAAAAATTAAGTTCAAAGCTCATGACATTCAAGTTGAAGTTCTAAATTCAAATATCCTAAAATTCAAGTATCTAAGTTATTCAAATTAGTTCTAAAGTGTAAAGAGTTCCAACATTATACAAACCTAAAAATATCTAAGTTTAACTTCAAAAGTCCTAAAGTTCAACTTCATGACTTTGAATATCTAACTCTAATTAGCTAATTAGTTCTAAAGTCTAAAGATTTCATAAATTATGCAAACCTAAAGTTCAAAATTAGTATCTAGGTCATTCTAATTATAAGTTCTAAATTAAAGTCCTATAATTCAAGTATCCAATTTTCAATATTTTTCTAAGTTTCAAACTTCAAAATTTCCTGTATTCAAGTATCTAAGTTATTCTAATTATTCTAAAGTCTAAAGAGTTCAAAAATTATACAAACCTAAATTAAGTTCAAAATTAGTATCTAATTTAACTTCAAAAGTCCTAAAGTTCAACATTGGCTTAATTAGTTCAAAAGGAAGCTTAACTTCAACAAGATTTCTAAAGTTAACAAAAAATTCAACTTCAAAGTTCTAATTAAGTTCAAGTTCTAAATTTAAGTATCCTGAAATTCAAGTATCGAAATTATTCTAATTATAAGTTCTAAAGTCCTAAAACTCAAGCTTCTAAGTTCCAATATTTTTCTCTAAATTTCAAACTTCAAAACTTCCTAAGTTACAATTCAATATACAAACAAACTACAACAAACTAAATGGAATAAACTAATTAACTAACTAATAAATCATAAATTACTATCCAATTTACAATCTAATTCAAAAATCACAAATCTAAGCTAAAGCTTAAAATCAAAACTATAACTAGATTCACTAATTTTACAATCCAATATACAAATAAACTACAACAAACTAAATGGCATAAACTAATTAACTAACTAACAAATCACAAATTACTAAAAAATTTACAATCTAATTCAACAATCCAAATCTAACTTAAGCCATAAAATCAAAACTATAACTACATTCACCAATTTCACAATCCAATATTCATATGAACTACAACAAACTAAATGTAATCAGCTAATTAACTAACTAACAAATGATAAATATAAAAGAATTAAAAAAATTTATAAAGTTTAAGCCCTAACCTCTTAAAGATGAATAAGCAATCCTAAAGCACCACTGGACGGCAGCGGTGCACCGGTGGAGGCGGGGGACTGGCGGGGGGACAACGACGGAGGTGAGGGGCGGCGACGGGGGTGGCGGATTTGTAAAGAGAAGGGAGAGAGAAGAGAGAGTTTAGAGAGAGACAAAAAGAATAAAACCTGATCTGCCTCCCAGATATTTTAATAAAAGCGACGGACTGCGTCGCTAAGTCCGTCGCTTTTTAAAAAATATTTGACCGTCATTTTGATCAAAAAGCGACGGACAAAGTGACGCAGTCCGCCGCTATTTTAAATTGGTTGACCAAATTTTTTGACCAATAGCGACGGACTTAGTGACTCTGTCCGTCGCTCTTTTTTAAAAAAATAAAAATAAAATTAACTACTTACGACGGACGGCGTCGTAATATATTTTATAAATAATTATTTTTTATCAAAATATATAAAATAATTATATATAAATAATATTTATTTTTGACGCAAAAAACTGCCAAAATAAGTGACAGACTAAGCTTCTCTGTCCGTCGCATTTAATTAAAAAATAAAAATAAATAAAAATGACGGACAATATCATTTTATCCGTCGCATATTTTAGCGACGCTGTCCGTCGCTTTTGATTCCGTCGTTTTTTGACCTCTTTTTAGTAGTGCATTTAGGTAATGAAAGAAATATTTTTGTATTGATAGTATATGGGAGGAAAAAATTGATCTCCCAACAGATTTGAAACACGTGCTTATGAGAGTTTTTGAGAATTTTAGTACTTAATTTTTCAATGTACCAAAAAAGTTACAAACCTTTTGAAGAGTAGATTGTGTCTACGAAGAACTATGGTTCCCAAATGTCAAAAATGTTGATTTTGTAAAGAAACAAATATTTAGATCAACTATTTTACTTCCGTCTATGCTTGTACATAGTGCAATACTAAAAATTTCTTATTTTTTTGCATTTGATATCTTAATATAATCTAGACAAATACTAATATTTTTCCCCATACCAAACAAACCCTTTAACGATTAAAGTATGATCCAAATTTGAGTTTGAAATTCAAGTGCGTAACGAGAATAGGTAGATTTGCAAAATAACGTGTCACTTGTCAGGTTATTGCCAGGAAAACAAAGTTTGATAGTATTTTCTTTTACTAATTAAAACAAAGTTGATATCATTCTGCAAAGAGGTTTATGAACCATAATAATAATATTATCCTGTCATTGTCATTGTCATTTGTCATAATACAAAGATCCAAAGATGGAAAATTAGATGAGAAACCAGAAAACTTCAACTAAGCTTGATATCTGACATCAACCATCTGAGAGTTTATCAGCCATTTTTTTGTCTCTTTGAGTTATGGCTCTCTTCTTCCATGGCCTTCAATTTGTTCTTAATTGCAGCTATTTTGGCACTCTTGCTCATTTGCGACGAGGAGCCAGCTACAAAGTTTGATCTGCTTGTCTCACCACCAGCTCCGAAAGAAGAATTTCCAGCCCCTTCCATCAAATATTTCTCGCTGGCAAGCTTAACGACCAAAGGTCGCCCACAGACCAATCTTCCATGCATCTTCTCCTTGGCCAATACAGCTTCCTGCATGCTCACTTTAAACATAGAAATCAGTAACTACTCTCAGTGATTAGCAACTGAGAATTCTGCACTTACCTCTTTAGTGCTAAACTGGACAAAAGCATAGCCGCGTGGCTCCCCACGCTTAGGGCCACGAGTGTGCCACAGGAAGTCTTCCGCAACAATCTTTCCAAAGGAAGAAAACATCTTAATCAAAGTAGCCCTGTTGTAAAAAATTAAATTGATAATCAGTTGAAGCAAGTCCTGGCAATATAGTATTCCAATGCTACAAGTTCACCAGGGGATTCGATTGCATAGATCTATCCTTACTCTGATATTCTAAGATCAAGGTTTCCAACATAAAGTCTGCTTTCAGACTTATCATCCAAAGAGTTATTAGGATCCTGCAATAACATTAAAACAGCTAATTATCAGTTGCCAGAATCACGTTTACAAATGAAACATTCTAGTGTAATTTATTTTTTTTGCTATGGTCGTTCTAGAGTAACTTATATGACTAAGTGTGTGTTTGGCAGGATGGAAAATGTTTTCCAAGAAAGAACCATTTTCTGGTGTTCGGTAAGATAAAGTTTTTTTCCATGGAAAATGACTTCACTTCACTTATTGGTGGAAGTCATTTTTCCTTGCAACTATCTTTAACTTTTTACTTCATATTACTTGCTTCAACTAACACTTGCACATTTTTATTAATCTCTAAGACTCGATAGTTTCATCAAAACAGTCTCCAATTTACAAATATTATTATTTATCATTAATATATAATTTTTACGAAAATAAACAGAAAACATTTTCCAAGATGGTTTTTATTTTTTGAGGCGGGAACATTTTCCATGAAAATGACTTCCATTATACCAAATACAGCCTAAATGTCTGCAATTATACTTTTTCGTGATATTTCTGTAAAACTTTTTTTAGTAACCGAGAAATCCCTGAAAGCCAATGACGCACTGTTCAAAACTGGGTGGATGATGGGCCCTCCCCTCTGCCCTTCTCCACTTAAATACTAGGCTTTCTCTGCAACAGATTGCAAACAGATGACGTGAGTTTAACCACCAGTTGAATTCGTATCACTACTGGAAAGCTCTTGGGGGACGATAATTCTATAAAACTTCTGAAAGCAGAAGCTATTTCAACCACCGTTAGCATAAGCTGCGCACTCGTAAACACTAAATAAAACGGGCCAAATTGGACCCCTATATTCAATCTGAACTCGCTGTGGAAGTATGATATATTCCTCTTCCAACACCTAAGTGAAAGAAAGTTAGTTGTTCTGCTGCTGTAGTTACTTCTAGGTTTTTTTCTTTATTTATTTGGGGGAGGGGGGAGGGGAGAGGGGAGGAGGAGGATGTACCATGCAGAACAAATGGACCTGGTAACCTATGCAGCATCAATCCACAAGCAAAATAGAATGTTGGTGTCTAGAATACTGCGGCAGCGGAAGACCTGCATTTACAAAGAGAGTTTTAGTTCAAAATACTCCAACTAAGTTCAGCTGCAACATAAATGAGGATAAGTCCCACACACTCTTTTCCCTGCATTGTCGCCATGGAAAGGAAGATAAATTTCATGTGAACTTAAGAATTCAGCATAACTCATCTTGTTTAGGCATCTCCCAAAAAGAAAACCCCCTCTTGTTCTCCTTACCTTTTCATTCACCAATTTTCACTGATCCCAAGTTTCTTGTGGTCTTCCTAAAAGCAAAGCAATCTTCCCCAGAACATAAGCATTTACCCACACATCCTGTCCTTGGGAGGACTGAGGACAAGAGCTAATGGCGACCAAGTTCACGTTTTAAAGCACTGCTTTCATGTCTCATATTTAGTTGCCTATTGGATTCAAAAAACATTGTTCCATTCTCTACAAATGCCCCGCACATCTAGGTTCCTCTCGCCCTCACTTAAATTGGGCTGGGATAGACCGACTGGGAGACCAGAGATTGTCGTCTACCTCACCTTTGGACTATAGATGTAAAATGTACAATTTGCCTTATGAATTTAAAAGGCAATACCAACTAGTTGGAACTAGGGCATAGTCATGTTGGTATGATTACCTATGATCCTCTGCTGAGAAGGAGTCTTTTTATGATTTGTAGGTCAGTAGAATAATATAGAATTCCAAGTTATTGAAGATTGGAATGCAAGGATACAAATGGAGTGAAATGGATAATATAATTCATAACCCAAGCTAGCTTAAGATTGAGGTATACTTGTTAATTCATCAGAAACCAATACCAAGATGTAACCCCACGCCATCTACCAAAATTAAGAAAGCTAGGGAAGACGGAGACCGACTTCACCTTTGCGCCATAGATAAGAACTAAAACAACTCACCCTATGAAATTTAAAAGTTAAAATTAAATTCTCAAGACCTAATGCATCTATCTATAAATAAGAATGATCTCCTCCCCAGCCAATTGGCTGTAGAAGTCTAGGGGAGGGGATGGACAGTTGGATGCCCAACTTGAGATTTGGGCCGCAAATGTAAACAGAACAACTTTATCTGTTGAAACCTTTTTTGGAGAATTGAGTTCTCAGAATGAATACCAGGATGACTCCCAAAACCTATCTATTAAAAACGTAAGAACTATTTTCTCCCCGGGCAATTGAATCTTTTGACCAATAATATCATTTTCCCAAAAATAATATCAGAACAGTAACATGCCACAAACCTCAATCATTCAGCTCATTATTGATAGACATGAATGACTTGTCATGCTCTACCCACCACTTAACAATGATACACAACTTCCCCTTCCAAATCCATCCCTCATCAGGCTTAACTTTTCACATGTTCAATGCTACGTAACCTTCATCTTCCACATTGACAATTTTCAATTTTACCTCTGTATCATAAACTCTAGGAAAAAATTATATAAATCAGCATTCTACTCTAAAAGTCGAAATAGACCATGATGCTTGATTAGTAAACCCAAATCTAGAATCCTAGCAATAAATAAGCTAATCTATAACCCCATCAAGTTGGAATTCGCATTATACACATACTTGCTTACTTTACATGGAATTATGGAGCTCCTTAATACATGTAGAAGGCAGACCAAGATGCAAATCGACTGAACAACAAAAAGATATAACCAACAAATTCTACTAAAATTTCACCTGTCCCAATTTCAACCAGAAAAATTCAGCATTTTAAACTGTAAAATTAGGTCTTGGGTGTAACTTACACCTCGAAATCTAGCTCGAATCTCACTCGAAGGAGGATTGTTCAAGTCTTATAACGAGAACACCCATCTTATTAACCACTGATATGAGACTTTTTCATTCTTCAACCAGTAGAAATCTGATCCAAAAACGAATCCGATGGAAAACTCAATCTGATGATGGCAAATTTAAGTGTTTAATTGAATTGTTAGTCTAGAAATTGGAAAAAAGAAAATTGGAGCTATGGGTCAGACATGTTATTCAATATCAATACTGAGAGAAAAATATAATCGCCATTGCTAAAGCCTAAAGCTCCAATTACATTGAAACCTAGTATTCAACAAATCTAGCAGAAAATTGGAACATACATACCTATATAGACAATGTAAAATGAGTATTAAACAGAACTTACTTGAACTTTTGCTGGATTATTTTTTATTAAAAGAAAAACAAGAGAGTGCTTAGCCCCAAACAAGCAACGCCATCAATAAAACAATTTTCTTACGTTAAAGACAGTGCTTAGATTAGTTTTGTGTATCTTCTTCTTTTGTGCCCTTCCATCCGACGTTCCATGGATTTGGGTCGGAGGTTCTATTACTGGACTTGCTACCAGAGCCCAATAAAGACTTTAGGCCCACCAACACTAAAGAATCTTCAGGCTCTTTTACGAATGAATATTTGAATTTTCTATAATTCATCTCGGCTTTATAGATTAGGATATCCAATCGATCATGCCAAAGTATGAAAATATAGAAAACTATAAATTTTTGATTTACAATAAAAAGAGCCTCAATTGGACTATTTTTTGTCCAATATAATTATATAAATCAGACGATAAAGCATGTAATTTTTCTATAACATATTTTTGGCCAAAGACATTCTTAATGATATCATAATTCATAGATATTAAGATTCATTTCGTCAATTATCTTAATATGATATTTATTTTGATAAATATTTTTAAAACGTAATAAGTTTCTTCAGGATTTAGAAGAGATATGACATTGTTTATAAAGAATTTTGCTCTCCTAGGCAAAATTATAATATCTCTTTTCGGAGTCTTCAATCAATTTAATACTATCAGAATTATAGTAACACTTGTCTGACCCATAAGTAAACGAAAAAAATATTTTCTATCTTTAAATATCGTATGTGATATAACAGAATCAATCAAACAAATATCTTTACTATTGAATTCTAACAAACTTACTTGAGATGGTAAAGTCTCGTTCTCATAACGAAAATAATAAAACTAGAAGAACAAATATTAGAGAAAGTTATAGATAAGAGAAAAGGATTATTATTGTTTTTGAGGATGAAAATACAATAAATGAGACCCCTCTATTTAGCGGGGGGGGGGGGGGGGGGGGACCTAACTTGGTAACAAAATAACTAACCCTCATTTTTCTCCAAAGAAATAAATATATATTCATAATAATATATTATATATTTTTATAACAAAAATGAAATAATATTATTAGTTGTAGTAATTAGGTCCTATTTTAGACTATGTATCAAATTATTCCGAGTATACTATTGTAGTTTGTAATCGTCTAGACAGCGTCTAGTGTATAGAGCATATGGTACCCCAACTCCTCCGTCTTATTGACTGACATCCGATGAGTTTTTGGTCAAAATTATTTTTAAACTATACTTTAAATTTAGACTACATTTATAAACTATCATTTTTAGTAGAAAATATCCTTCAAGTATTTAAAAATTAATAACTTTCATTCTTCTACTAGAATTTGTAATGAACTAATAGATTCCAACAAAATTAAGTCACCGATTCGTATTTATTATTCTGAGATACGCCAAAAAATATTATCATGAACTTTTTCGGCAATTAAATTTAGCATTATGCAAAATCTCTTAATTAACAAATTTTTCATTTATTTTTTCTGTTATTTAATACTAAAAAACTTATTAATTGAAATATGTTTCTTCTCAATTGAATCAACTAGAAGCGCTGTTTTGGAGACTTCCATTTCTAATAATGGAGAACGAAACTTGATTGCGAGACATAATCAGAATTTTGATCACCTCAATATCATATTGCCCCAAAAAAATATAGATCTAACTACAATTTGGCTTTGAAAAAGGTGAAGATAATTAAGCTCCGGCTTTTTTCTGTTGGTAAATGAGAAGAAGAGCAGATCATGTATCCTCACACCTTCCTAGCATTTTTTTTTGTTTTAGCAAGCATTAGTGTCCAAGATTTTTAATATTTTTTTCTTCGGGAGCTTTTTATAATAGGTAATGAAATTATGCAGAAAAACTTTGTCGATAATCATGTGAACTTCACATGATTTTGTAGGATTCCTTAGTTTTTTACAATAACTAATAGAAGGATGAAAATTATTAACTTTTAAATACTTGAAGAATGTTTTGTGCCAAAAAAGATATTTTAAGGATATAGTTTAAATTTGAGGTATAGTTTAAGAATGTTTTTAGCCAAAAACTCAACATCCAGTCATTCATTTTTCTTCATTGAACTATTACGTGTACTGTATTAATTATCTTTATAAGTTTTCATGTCGCAGGTTTCTATGTTTAGTTTTAGAGAAAAGACATAAATTCACTTCTGAACTTGTTTCGAAAAGTTAGTTACACGCTTAAACTCTCACGGCGACCTATTACATACTTGTGCTACTCAAAAGTGAATTTATTTACCCTCTGAAACGTATAACCACTCTCACAATGGAAGGTGTATTACGCTCGCGCTACATCACTGTCATCTAACTGCCACATCAGATGTTATGTCAGATTTAAAAAAAAAATATTCATGTCATCAATTATTTCTTCTTCAATGAACACCACTATGGAACCATTAGTATTGCAACCATATCAATTAACTTTTTTACTTTATTTTTCCACCAAACGCTCCTAATTTTTAACTTTTTGTTTTATTTTTTTGTCACGTCAGTTTTAAAGGGTAAATACATTCACTTTTAAGTAGTATAGATATATAATATGTTGCCATAATAATTTAAGTGTGTAACTAACTTTTTGGATTAAGCTCAGAAGTGAATTTATGCGTTTTTCCTTAATTTTATTGAAACTTACGCATCATAAGAAACGTATTATGCACATGGCACGTTCTTTATTATTTTTTTTACAACAAAGATTTTAAATGGAATCCTTCAAAGATAAAAGGAAAAAAAAGAGGAACTTTAAATAGGACGTTAAAAAGTCATAGAATGCACATGGAAAAATTCCGGGACATGACATTTCATAACATTCTTAAAAGATACATTTAAAATTTTAATATATTGACAGATTTGCTACCAACTTTAGCAGTTTAGGTCAATCTATTACTAAAAAGCCTAACACATTTTTAGCAACTATATTCTTTAATTAGGTAATTAGCAGTAGGTGGCTATTAGTGAAAACAGCCACTTAACATTGCACTTAAAAAAAAGTGTGCCAACAACTTGCAATCTGACTGGAAAGACTTGTTTCCAATACTGATTTTGGCCTTTATCAAGTTGATTAATGGAGAAATAACAGGAAAAGGTTACCGCTAATACCAAACAACACTTGAAAAAATTAGTTTAAACTATAGCATAATACAGCCATTCCATCTTCCTTTTTTTATTCAAGTAGCCCCCCATTCCATGAGTCACTCTGAAATTATATTAAGAATTATTTTTTTTATTTTTTATTTTTCACTAGATATTCGATATTCTTGTGAAATTCTGTTAATTCAGATTCATGCTGAGAAGTCAGAATTTTGGGAGTAAAATATTGTCTATCAAAGACGATTTTATGTCGAAAACTTGATCTGAGACTCTAATTAAGGATGAATGAGCACTTATCATTCCACCATCACTTTTGATGATGAAAATTGAATCTAAACCTCCCCACTTATTCAACACTCCCCCAACCTAAACCAGCAAGCTCATTCCATCCCATTCGAGTATCTTAGTACTAGATTACATATAAATATTATCGAAATAATATTTATTTATCTACCAAATATTGAAAAATACATAACTTTTTATATAGTTTTTATTAAAATATTTATCTAGAAACATTTTTTCATGAATCTTTCTTCGTACCAACCATACTCTAAGACGGTAAAAGAATGTCTTGAATTGAATTTAGTAAAGATTATTACTAAAATTGCTCTATCCATCCAAGTAAAGTTTGATATTCTTCCCCTTTCGCTTTTTATCTCTTGCTGAAAAATTAGATTTCCTTGTTAATTTTAAATGAAAATAAAAATCTTCTTTCAACAATTTAAACTACTTTAAAATGAAAATATTAATTTTAAATTAATATTGTTAGTAGCAAACTAAAAATAAATAAAACACATACATTATGAAAAAGGGAATAATATTTTATTTAGAAGAAGGGAGTACTAAATAGCCGATTGGCCATGGAGAAGATTTGATAAATTTGTAATAATGATATTATTTGAAACAAATCTTTATTTATTAAGCTGGTTAATTATTTCAATTTCAAACTTTAAACACAGGTTGTTTACAAGTCTTTCAAGTTTTCATTTATAAAACTTGGAACTGATTTTCCACGTTTAAATACAGTATTAATTTTCAATCTTTTTTCAACTTCATTCTTAAATATTTTTTCATCTCAATTATGTGATATTTTTTCGTTTCGTTAATCCCAAAAGAATAATATATATTTTTCTATATTTTATAACAATTTGACGTTACCTTTAATAAAATTATTTTTAATTACATAAATATTTATGATATATTTTAATTCATAAATTTCAACTATTAAACTTTTGTCTACTTAAATATTCTTCATATAAATTGAGAAGAAAAAATATTTTAAATTTCAACTAAATCATATCCAAATCATATACTCGGTTTGAATTAAAGACCAAAAAAAAAAATATGGATAAAAAACGAACTTCTGACCAACTTTTTGGACTAAGTGTCCGTTTGAATTGACTTATTTTAGGTGTTTTTAAGTCAAAGTAGTTTCTAAGCAATTTTAAAGTATTTGAATAATATTAAAAAGCGCTTATAAACACTTATTTTAAAGTTAAAATAACAAAAATAAATCAAAAATCATAAATTAGAAATCCTAACTTATGACTTATAAGTCATAAGTTATAAGTAGTCATAAGTCAAAAGCTAATCTAAACGAACTCTAAAATTAGTGATGGCTAAATGTAGAACTTTTATTTATTTTTTAATATTATATAATTCCAAGCTGTCGGTGTGAAGAATGAGTACACGTCGTCCTTCAATAATGACCATCTCATCTCTTATTGACTAATGGGCCTCACAATTTATCCAAATGGGCCCAGCGCCCGTTTCACTGCCATATCGTGTAGCGTGTATCCCACATCTCCATTTTGGCCCTTTTGCCTCAGTGGAAACAACCGCAACGATGAAAAAAGGTTAAAACAGTGTGGAGGAACTATATACTAAAAAATAAATTAAAGCAAAAAGTTTATACAATTGAATTGATAAAAGAAATTCCTTTCTGCAGAGAAAAGAGAGAGAAAACGAAAAAGGCAAACGGTCAGTGTTTTGTTGTTTCGTTTGAATTCAATCTTTTCATCATTTTTTGGGAGAGATTGTTGAGGCTTTTTTAGGGTTTTTAATTTGAACAAGGATGAGGGAGGTGGTCCTCCACATATATGATGTGACGAATAGTGGCTCCGATAAGACCAACAACACCATTGTTCAGATCAACAAGTTTTTCAAAGACGGCATCGGTCTTGGTGGAATCTTCCATAGTGCCGTCCAGGTTCACTTCTTTCTTCTTTAGGAATTTCAATTGCCTTTTCTCTGGGTTTGTTTTTTTTGAGAATATTTTTTCCCAAATTGTTGTTCGGTGTAGGTAAATTGGATCTAGGGTTTAGTGTCGGTGGTAGTGGATTTCTACGTTGAATTTCTGTTTTGAGCTGTTGGATACTGAAATTTGTTTTGTTTTAGTGCGTTAAATCATATATTTGATGCCCGGGAATATTTCATAAAAGGGGATCTGGTTGAATATGTTCATGGTATATTCTCAAACATATGCCTTTCTGTTTTTGGTCAATCAACATTTCTATTGAACTTACTGGTTATGAGCATGTGTGAATTGACTCAAGTTCCTTTTGTTTGTTTCTCTTTCTTTTCTCTTTTTGCTTCTCCTTTGACACAAAACTTTCCTTCAATCCTCAGGTTTTTGAGTTCATAGTAGATGTCAGCAGTTGTAACCAAATACCATCTCAAATTACTAAAGAAGTTGAAAACAAGTTTGATGTGCATATGACTTACCATTATTTTAAACTTGAAAGCTCTTTAGTTCCCAAGGGGTGGCCTAGTGGTTGACGCATGGGAGTAATAGCCTGGAGAGATCCCTAGGTTCTAATCCTAGCTATAACACATGGTGTGAGTTCATCAGTTCCAACCTCGGTGGGCAGGATTATCTTTTCATCGTCAATTAGAAATGTAATACACTAGTAATCTTAACAGAACAGTTTCCTTTTCAACATCAGGCATCTGTAAATATATATTTTTGGAAATCTTAGCTTTCTATTATTTCTGCTGTTAGCTAAAAATATCAATCTCATCTACTGTGTTTTCAAAGATGCAAGTTTTTTTTTCTTTTCGGCGAGGGCATTTTATTCTCAAAAAAAAGATGGTACAAATTTTATTTTTCTTCAATTCAGGCTAGAAGGGAAAAAAGTTCGTACTTGAGCATTGGAAAAAATATCTCCAATTTTTCAAGCAATATTTATGGTATTTGTGTTGGCGATAATGTCTGAACTGTATGAGATGATGTCCACCTGGCACTTCCATATTTGGGGCTATACATGTAATAATAAGCTTTATGATCCTTGCAGTTTACCCAAAATGAACTTAGTGGCATTGTTGCTTTCGAGAACTCGATATCTTATCTTGCTTATCTAACTTTAGAAGTAGGAACCATTAAGTTAAGTTTCCAAGAACACAGCACCCTAGGGTGTAACCTAATGGTCAATGAGTGGGTTGATAATTTTGAGGTCTCAGGTTCAAATCTTACACCATATGATTGCTTCCCTTCTTTCTAAGCTTTAGAGACAAAGTTACCTGGTTCTTGTATTGGTGGGAGGTAGCAGGTACTTGTGGAATTAGTCGAAGTGTGTGCAATTCGGCCCCGGACACCATGGTTGTAAAACTAAAATGAGGTGTACTGGTTATTCTGCGCTGATATACTTGGAAAGTATCTATTTGCAAAAGTGTTGCATGGTCGCATATTGTGCAGTGTCCATTTAAGCTCATCAGTTGCTGTTTTCAGTAGTTCTTTAACTTTTAGCTAAACTTTTGTGTCTTGTTCGTCAACTAGCTTCATTTTGTCAAAATGTTGCTATGCTTATACTGTATATATCTCTGTTTTCTGTTAAATGCTTTTAAGCTTGTGTTAATAGATGTTAAATTTGGTGTATATTTGGTATAGGTTTATGAAGATGATGAGTGGTCATTTGGGTTCTGTGAGCAAGGTACTGGAGTTTTTAGCTGTCCTGCTGGGAAAAATCCAATGTATTCGTACCGTGAATGCATTGTACTTGGAAATACAAATCACTCTATTTTCGAAGTGAACCAGATACTTAGAGAGCTTAGTAGAGAGTGGCCCGGACACTCGTATGATTTATTGTCAAAGAATTGCAATCACTTTTGTGATGAATTTTGTGAAAGACTTGGTGTTCAAAAGGTTCCTGGTAATCTTTTCTCCCTCTCTGTTCTCCCTTGCTTGTTTATATCTGTTTGTGCTATAACCATTTTCATCGACAAACTCTTAGTGGTGAACTTGAATGTAGCGCAAATGTATGGCCACAACTTTTGGTGTCTGGAGAAATGCTCAAATTATTATGTATTTGCTATCTCATCACCCTCAATTGGGTGATGTCTGTTCACGGGGTGAGATGTTTACTCCGGAGACAGTTCTTGGTTGCCAATGCTCATGAAAACTAATTTTAACTCGACATCCATTGACATTTTTTATGAGTGTTATTTCTTTCATACCAAGTTTAGTTTCAACTTTCCTTGTTTTGATTTCTAGGAATTTATTGATTAATAGACATTCAGGCTTAGAAACAAGGTGCATAAACATGATGGGAACACTGCCAAAGTCCCGCTTTAGATTTGCTAAGAATATGATCATGATTCATGGTTATAGATCGAATAACATCAGAAAGTTTAATTTTAAAGTTGAACCCCCAATGTGGGCCGCAGGGATCAAACACCTAGTATATTTTGATTATCCCACTGCACTGTTAAGTAAGCAAATATTTCATTACCATTAGTTGCCAAGCATTAAGTCGGTGCTAGGCATTTTAAAACAACTATTTTATATATTACAATGTGTCAATATTGTCTGAGCTGCTATATATGTTACTCCCTCCGTCCCATTATATGTGGTACCGTTTGATTTGGCACGGTATTAAGGAAAAAAGGAAGACTTTTGAAATTTGTGGTCTAAAACAATCCTTATATATTTTTGTGGTTTTAAATCATTTCATTAAGGGTAAAAGTGGAATTTTATAGTTGAATTATTTCTAATTATAGTAAGGTGACATTTTTTTTGGGACAGACTAAAAAGGAAAGGGTGCCACATAAAATGGGACAGAGGGAGTATCATTTTTTCCACATATTATATACATCAGTTAAATTACACCATAATGCTAAATTACATAAACTTGCACCAACAACAAACCTAGTGAAATCCGACAAAGTGAGGGCTGAGGAAGGTAGAGTGTAAGCAAACCTTACTACTACCTCTCCGAGGTAGAGAGATTTTTTTTCAAAAGACCCTCGGCTCAAGAAAATCAAAGCAGTGATCAAAAGAAAAACATGACAACTAATAGCAAAGTAGGGCAGAGCATATATTCTAATACTAGGCCGACACGTGGCTCCACCCAGCGAAAGACTAGAATAGGCTAGTAATAAGAACACCTCTCAACTATCTCCTAACCTTTTACCCTTATCTGCGGCCTCCATACCCTCCTATCTAAAGTCATGTCCTCGGTAAGCTATAGATGTGTCATATCCTGCCTAATCACCTCTCCTCAATACTTCTTCGGCCTGCCTCTGCTCGAACCCACTATGATAGCTTCTCGCACCTCTGGGTCATCCGCACATCTGCTCTTCACATGCCCAAACCATCTCAGTTTCCCTTCCCTCATTTTCCACGGAGGCTATTCCCACTTCGTTCCGAATATCCTCATTCCTTATCCTATCACTCCTAGTATGTCCACACATCCATCTCAACATCCTCATAAACTTTTATGCTTTAAATTGTGTGTTGATGATGCCTTCCCTTCAGAACATCTCTGGGTCTTCTCCCTTCGAAATAATCCAAAAAAAAATGCTTGAATGATTCTCCAGGTTTTCTTCAACTCTTTATTCCAGCATTGAAGTGTTTAAGCTCATGATATCACATGTTCAAACCCTTTTGCAAACGAAAGCCTAGTATTAAAGTGGAGAAGGGTAGAGGGACTGGCTCGTTATCCACCTAGTTTCGAACTGTGCGCCACTGGTCCTCGGGAATTTCTCGGTTTTCAAAAGAAGTATTTAATCACATGCTTGCTATAAAAAAGTGTTTTTTAAGGGCATGATAAATTTTGCTTATAGTGTAATTCACGCTAGTAAGAACCTTTTATTTAATATGAAGTAGTCTGTCAAATATGGTTCTCCAAATGTAGGTGTTATTTGTGGGAGGGGGTGGGGTCTTAGATGTAAGACTGAAATCCTGCCTTGCATTCTGATTGTTGCTTGTATTGAGGCTCCGATCATGTGCACTAGAATAACAGTTTCGGATAATTTGAGATGTTATTTTGCCTTAACAATACAAATAATTATGCAGGCGATGTATTTCATGAAGTGAAGTCAGACTGAGTACTTAATTTTTGTCGCCTCTTCATCTGCTAGGGAGCAGTCTTAAGTGTCCACATTATCTATTGAATACATTAAAAAGTTAGATGTCCACATTAAGTGTTCTCCTGAAGGATACGAGTTTAACACCCATCTGTAAGCAGGAAACTTGTAATATAACTTGTCTCTTGGAGTATACTTGTGCTAAGTATTCACCACAAAGTGTTGATTTGTGGATCTTTTGCTATTGTTATACTGTTTGAATATATCACCTCCAGAAATAGATTTCCACCAAGATAGAAGTATAAAACCAAACTTTCCACTGATATCTGAGTTCTATAAGCATGCTGATTGAAGCAACATCTTTAATCATGAGTTTATAACTACCCATGTTTCTTATGGGATCTTTGCAATATCACTTGATTCTTGGAGTTTGTTGGTGTTAGATGTTCACTGCAATATGATTGGTAATTGGGACGAATTGTATTTTGATTGCTATACTATTTGGATATGTCACCTCAAGAAATAGATATCCACCAAATGGAAACGCAATGGCCAACAACTGTCACTGGTGCTAGAGTTCTAGTCAAGTGCTGATTCAAGCAACCTCTTTAACAAACATATATAAATTGTGCAGCATAAAATTTATGGATTTTTAATCTTCTGTCTGTAATTCGCATCATAGACCATATTCTTATAGCTTCTGTAACAGGTTGGGTTAACAGGTTTGCTCATGCTGGTGATGCTGCCGTTGAGATAGCAGGAACTACTGCTTTTAGGGTGAGATTCTTCTACTTTTGGTAGTGCATTTCTTTATCTCTAATCAAATATGTGTAGTTACTAATCTCCTAGTTCCCAGCGCCTTGTGCCTGCTGGACGGGTGAAACAAAGTTCTCTTCTGCTTCTACTTCTCTTTATGTGCACCAATTGTTTCGCCCTTTTCCTGAAAGGAAAATTTCTCTCAAATAGTACCAATTGATACAGGGGTGATTATTTTTCTCGCACACCACTGCACGGCAGTCTGCAACACTCACAAACTTCAGCCTCACAATCACACATGAATTTGGCTAAGTACTTGGACTGTTTTCAATTCTTAGGCAGCGTACGTAATAGACAAACACACAGAACATACG
Source organism: Solanum dulcamara (assembly GCF_947179165.1). Lineage (NCBI taxonomy): Eukaryota > Viridiplantae > Streptophyta > Magnoliopsida > Solanales > Solanaceae > Solanum > Solanum dulcamara. The sequence continues at coordinate 18,031,584 of NC_077243.1, read as the reverse complement.
GGAAGTCTTCCCAACCTTTATTAATATCAAAACTCAACAAAGGAAAGGCTTCACGAATTAGACTGCGATCTTGATTGGGTATATTTTTCAACTTATTTTCCTTGTTTAACTATTAACTCAATCAAAGTCTTTAAAAACATGAATTTATAGCCTGTTTGGATAGGCTTATTTTAAGTGCTTTTTAAGTTAAAATAGCTTTTAAGCTCTTTTATGGTGTTTGGGTAAATGAAGAAAGTGCTTTTGAACACTCATTTTAAGGCAAAACAGCTTTAAAAAAGCTGAAAATGAAAAGCTAGAATTTTCAATATAAAAAATGCAGCTTAAAAAAAGTTTATCCAAACAGGCTCTTAGTAGTTTATCAGATTATTTATGTTTGTTTAATCAAGAAGCACCTTGATGTAATTTTGTTTGGTTGTTAACTTGGCTTGCTAGTTTAGCACCACTTTTGCTTCAACTTGACGACTTTATCTCTTTGTAGCTGAGGCAAGCTAAAACAGAGATCGTTACAGCTAGTAAAGTGGCATATAGGTTCTTCGCAGGAGTTGCTTCCAACAATTCATCTGGCCCCGACTCTCCTAGCAACTCTGGTCGGGGAACTCCTAGGTTTCAAGCTAATTGGTTTAAAAATTTTATCACCACTGGTACCAAACCATCTGGTTCAGATTTGGAGAATCACAGTGAAGAGGTGCTAGGACAGCAGCAGCAGCATGGAACAGAGACCCCTCTGAGGTAAAACTAGCGGCAGGACAGCTTAAAGAATTCCACTCATCCGCCCTGTTCCATGTTATAGTTCATGTTGTAGTCAGACACGAGGAATATCGCTTTCCACACCAATCCCTGTTATTGTCTAGAAAATGCCAAGCTTATTGCTGCTGATTTGTTGTGGAATTATGTAAATCATTTTGTTTTTCTGTGGCTGCTTAAATGTTGTAATTTGTTATGAGATTATGTAAATTGCTCTGTTCTTTTGGTTATGCTGATTAATGCTAGAGAACTGAACGCTCAAACTAACGATTTTCTTAGTATCTTAGCTGTTCTTTTCTTCGATTTCTTTTACATAGAAGATGTGTGATTTCTTTATGGCAACTATTCTTCCTTCAATTTCATTTACATGGTAGATGTGATCTTGTGGGGGTGGGGGGTTAAATTGTTTCTCTATAGCCAAGGTTCTTCTGTGGTCCAGATGAATTATGGAGTGGTATGTATTCGACGCTTGCCTCATCTACAAAACCCAAGGCTCATGTAAGTCAGAAATTGAGGAGATTTGCATAAGATACATGTCCAGTCTCTCTCTGAGCAAAAATAGAAAAAGACATCAAGTTATCTGCTGTCACAAAAATTTGATATTTAGTACATCCACAACCTCAAATTCCTATTTGAACAACTTTTTAGTGTTATCGATCCATTTGAATCATTACTATTACTAAACTAAAATAGCTTACTCAATCTCGACATAGTGTTGTTTTCATGTTATAAGTATATACCCCTCCAATAACTAACTTTCAGTTAGTTTTTTTCTCCTCCTCAAATCAAATATTTTCCATACATAAATCAATCAAGAAATCAACAGCCTCCTTAACGAGTTAGGTCAACAACATTTTGATGCAAGGATTTTGAGATCATAAGCATAAATAAAATCACCAGTGCATTACTTATAGAAATGCCCACAGTAAATTTTAAAACACAAGCAAGAGCAAAAGCTTACATAACACAAACGAGGTGGTGAGTTTCACCTTCAAATATATACAGGGGATTATTCAAACCCATAAAGGAAAAAAGAAAATAGCAATTCGGCACCACCAACTGGATTACAAACCCAAGACTTCCAATTAATTCACTCCTTCAACACCTGATTGAAGACATAAGAGTTCACTGGAGCATCTTCAGCTATCTGAAGAGATGATAAGGACTGTGCTGCAATAAAACCAGGAGAAAATCTTGCAACCTCCCAATTTCCCTCATCAAAATATTGATGGTTAATATCATCCCTTACCCAAGTTCCAGATGAAACCATCCACTCTGAATTTCCCCACTCATTCGACATGCATCTGTACCCGCTTGCACCAGAAACCCAATCTGTTCCTTCAACTGAATATGTTGAAAAGTCTTGGTGCGGAAGCATGGGTCTTCCTCTGCCCACGAAGAAGTCAAAACTGCTATTAAGATCCCACGAGTTCCATCCTTCTTCCTTCTTTAGGAGTAGATTACATGAATCATCTGTATCTTCGTCAAGTAGAACCTGAAGAGCAACTGCCTCAGCAATCGCAGCGCCCTGTTCATCAAGCCTTTGCTGTTCTTCTTTCTTCTGCTGCTTCTTCTTTTCCAGTTCAGAACGGATGGCAGCTGAAGTGGCCAAGGCTTTCTCTAAGCGCCTCTTCTTTTTCTCAGCCTGTTTAATTCGATCCAACTCATCCTTAACTTGCTTCTTCTTGCCTTTTCTAACAGCAGTTGCAACCTTAGCACATTCCATTTTGCCAACTAATTATGAATCAGTAACACTTGAACCTATCCGAATTTCCCTTTGTTGTGGATATCTCTAAGACATGTTCATTCTCTCTATAACTAATTTATTATCTTTTCTTCTATGCCCTGTTATTAATACTATTGCAAAAAACTATACTATCCAATCTAAAGCTTTTACTAAAAGAACACCTACACAAACTCAGGTCTAAGGGAATAACGGATTTTACGAACAATACAGTCCCAGACAGAAACAACAGGAGATTGAAGAAGAGAAGACTGGTAAGCACTCATAGGCCCATCACTCACCATTCTTCTTAGTTTGCCACAAGCCTTGCATTTACCCATCTGGCAGCAACTAACCAAACTACTAAGCCCACTGAAAACCCAACAAAATGATGTCTATACTTGTCTGCTTGCAACAACTCACATGGCCTTCCTCCCTGCAGAATTTGCATCAAACTTAGTATGCAAAATCAGAAATTATCTGAACAAATATTTTGGAAACACAATAAAGAGAGTTCATTCTAGACATATTTAGATCACGATATATATATACAAACACACATAGCGATCTAGATGGTTCTCAAAATTACCTAACTTCTGTGTAAAGGATAATCCAAAACACTCATCCCGCTTATTAAAGAGACCATAAAAAACAAAGGTACCCGACTCGATATAACAGACAAATCTACCAACAAAAGCAGAGGGAATTTTAAGAGAGTTGAAAATCCCAACAACATAGACAAATCATCAGTGTCCTCAAGCATCCATGAGAGCACCAATAAGTCGCATCACATATCCTTTAACAACATAGATATAGAATCCTGGACATTCATCTTCTCAAATATGAGGTATTACTTAGGACATTTTTTAAGACTCTTAGTCATAACAGTCATTTCTAAGTCTAATGCTCTAGTAACGTAAATTCATTTGTTAACAAGTGAGCTAGAATTCCAATAAATCAAAAGCTTTCATAGTGGGTAATCAACTAAACGAAACCCTAATTTCACAAAATTGAGAGATCCCTTAATAAGAAAATTGACTTCATCAGACCAAGACAAAAACTATAAAAAGCGATAGCCCCAATTAAATTCAGTTTAAATCCAAATACATATTTGAGATATGACGCTCAATAATCCAATTCGACTCACATACAAAAACCTCAACTTTCAATCCAATCAAGGACTTCCACACACTATTAACATCAGATCGAGAACACCCACAATCCAAATCAGACATAAAAACCAAAAAAAACCACAAAAATCAAATCTTTCAGATCTCAGTTGAAACACAAAGCTCTAAAAATCAAGAAAAAAAACAAACCTTCGAGAGAAAATGGCCACAGAAAAGCTCTTCCAGCGAAGGTCAACTAGCAATAGAAGAGTATAAAGATCTGTAGATCTGAATCGCAAAAGTGAAAACAGAAATTGGTGGGCAAAGGAAAAGAGAGAGAGAGAGAGAGAGAAAAAAGATAATATAATAACCAAACTGATCACATGAATTTGCCGGTCAGAGGAGACGGGGATGAGTAGGAGAAGGAAGGGTAGAATCGTCAATTTGGTTTCTAGGTTGTGAGACACGTGGAAGATGATAAGGTAATTCTAGAACGACACTTGGAATGGACGGCTAAGATGAAGTGTTAGTGTGTTGGAGTGGGACCCATGAAAATGGAGAAGTTTGCGCCGCTTGATCTGAATGAATTTTGTTTTTTCTAGTAAAAAAAAAAAAGGAGTTTGCCTTTGCTTTTTTGTTTTGAGAAAAAAGGAAAAGAGGGTTATTGGATTGGTTGGAGAAGATTAGGGAATCAAAGATTATATGGTTAGAAGTGTATAGTTGTGATTGGATGAGCTCATCCACTATGTCGTCACATGCCAAAAGATGGTTACAAGGACGTTTACGGGTGAAGTAAAAATCCATCCAAATTGAATCAAATCAATCTCTTAAATTAAAAAATTATTATTTTGATTTTGTTCAAAAAAATGAAAGAAATAATCGATCAAATCCATACATAATATGATATTTATTATGAATAATTTTAAATATCTTATATATGTTTTTATCAAAACTTATTTATAATTTAAAGGGATTTTAATGAAATCAACTTGTGTGTAGGGGTCACGGTAGGGGCATGATCCAACTGTTGGCTCTTTCGATTTTGATTTTATTTTCTCCATTATTAGTGAAGACTCAATTTGAAAGGAAAAAGTACATTATCGCGGATAATATTGATAATTATTTTTTTCCTAACTATTTGTATTTTTTATTTCTCACCTTGTCTTTTGATTTTATTTCGTGTATGATTAATAACCAATCAATTGAAGCAAAATCGATAACAATCAAATTTTGATAAATGCATATCATATTGATTTGATTTTAATAATTTAAAAATTAATTAACTTAATTTAATTTTAATTATAATCAATAACCAATTCAAATCGATCCGTGAACACCCTTAAATTGGTGAGGGATGAAATGATATTTAGCTGATTTGTACAAATAGGATCCATAATATTTCCTCTAGTCTAATATAAGCATTGTTAGGGGGGAAATATGGTAAATAAAAATATTAATTATTTTTTTTTCAAAATTATTCTTTTTAATGAAAATGAATTGCACTAATTACAAAGTTGTATTTATATTTGTATTGGAACTTGTTCATTTGACTGACGTTTCCAAGAATTTTCTATGTTCGTTTTGTATTAATTAGATTTTAAGATGTTTCAATTTTACAAACGTGAGTTGCTTCGACTGAATAATATGTCAAAACAACTAGATGAGTTCATATCTAAATTTGAGATAGTGTAGAGGAGATTTGAGTTGGTCGAAATAGAAAAAAATATGTATATATAAGTATTGCATAAATAATGTATATGAATCTATACAACAACAACAACAACAACCCAGTGAAATCCCACATCGTAGGGTCTGGGGAGGGTAAAGTGTACGCAGACCTGACTCCTACCAATGTAGGATGGCTGTTTCCGAAAGACCCTCAGCTCAATAGAAGCATAAAAAAGGTCAGACAAGAATATTAAAAGTAGATAAATAGATAACGAAATAATCAAAGCACAAAAAACAGTAGGTATTATTAGATAGTAACATAACTACCATAAATCAAAGTACAAGGAATCATAGTGCATTAATACGCCTACGGATAAGGGGGAGAAATGCCACTATGTGCTAGCCTTCTACCCTAATGTGTGTCCTCCACACCCTCCTATCTAAGGTCATGTCCTCGATAAGTCGTAAATATGTCATGTCCTGTCTGATCACCTCTCCCCAGTATTTCTTTGGCCTACCCCTACCTCTTCTGAAACCATCCATGGCCAACCTCTCACATCTCCGCACTGGTGCATCTGGGACTCTCCTCTTCACATGCCCAAACCATCTCAGTCGCGTCTCCCGCATCTTGTCTTCCACCGAGGCCACTCCTACCTTGTCTCGAATAGCCTCATTTCTAATCCTGTCGCTCCTAGTATGCCCACACATCCATCTCAACATTCTCATCTCGGCAACTTTCATCTTTTGCACGTGGGAGACCTTAACTGGCCAACACTCCGCCCCGTATAACATAGCTGGTCTAACCACCACTTTGTAGAACTTGCCCTTAAGTTGTGGTGGCACCTTCTTGTCACACAACACACCGGAGGCGAGCCTCCATTTCCTCCATCCTGCCCCAATACGATGTGTGACATCCTCGTCGATCTCCCCGTTGCCTTGTATTATAGAACCAAGGTACTTAAAACTACTTTTCTTTTGGATGGCTTGGTCCCCGAGCCTAACTTCCGTGCCAACCTCCTGAGATGTCTCACTGAACTGGCACTCTAGGTACTCTGTCTTGGTCCTACTCAGCTTAAACCCTTTAGATTCCAAGGTGCGTCTCCAATCTTCCAACTTAGCGTTAACTCTGCTACGAGTCTCATCGATGAGGACTATGTCGTCCGCAAAAAGCATACACCATGGCACCTCACCTTGAATTTGTCGCATCAATACATCCATCACCAAGGCAAATAGAAACGGACTCAAGGCTGATCCTTGATGCAACCCCATCACCACCGAGAAGTGTTCTGAGTCCCCTCCTACTGTCCTTACCCTGGTTTTGGCACCCTCGTACATGTCCTTGATCAACCTTATGTACGCTACCGGTACACCTTTAGCCTCCAAACATCTCCATAGTATCTCTCGAGGGACTTTATCATAAGCCTTTTCTAAGTCGATGAATACCATATGCAAGTCTCTCTTCCTCTCCCTATATTGCTCCATTAGTCTCCTCATAAGATGGATGACTTCCGTAGTTGAGCGTCCCGGCATAAATCCGAACTGGTTCTCTGAAATAGATACGCCTCTCCTCACCCTCATCTTCACCACTCTTTTCCACACTTTCATAGTATGGCTTAGAAGCTTGATACCTCTGTAGTTGTCGCAACTCTGGCTATCCCCCTTGTTTTTGTATAGAGGGATCATGATGCTCGACCTCCATTCTACGGGCATCATTGCAGTCGTGAAGATGACATTAAATAACCTAGTCAGCCATTCCAAACCTACCGAGCCCGCACTTTTCCAAAATTCTCCAGGGATCTCGTCAAGTCCGGTCGCTCTTCCCCAACGCATCCTACGAACAGCACCTTTAACCTCATCGACCTTAATACTGCTACAACCCCCAATATCGTGACTCATTCCTGTATGTTCCAAATCTCCCAACACAATTTCTGTGTCTCCACTGTCATTCAAAAGTTTATGGATATAAGACTGCCATCTTTGTTTGATAAGGGTCTCCTCTGCCAATACTTTTCCGTGCTCGTCTTTAATGCACTTTACTTGATCCACATCGCGTGCCCTTCTCTCCCGGGCCTTGGCTAGCCTGAATAACTTCCTGTCCCCGCCTTTCTCTTCTAGTTCAGCATAAAGGCGTTCAAAAGCTGCCGTTTTTGCCGTTGCAACCGCCGACTTTGCCTCCTTCCTCGCTATCTTATATAGGTCCCCATTCGTCCACTTCTCCACCTCATCCTTGCTCTCCATCAACTTAGCATACGCCAGCTTCTTTGCTTCCACTTTCCCTTGTACTTCTTCATTCCACCACTAGTCCCCTCGATGCCATCTACGATTGCTTGTTGAGACTCCTAACACTTCCCTTGCTACATCCCTAATACAACTAGCTGTCCTATCCCACATACCGTTCGCATCCCCATTACTATCCCAGGCTCCCATATCCTTCAATTTCTCTCCCATCTCTAGGGCCCTAACGGTTGTCAAACTCCCCCATCTGATCCTAGGTCGTTCTTCCCCGACCCTCCTCGTCCTCGTCATCTTAATCCCTAAATCCATCACTAAGAGCTTATGTCGGGTTGTAATGTTATCGATCGGGATGACCTTACAGTCTTTGCACAAACCTTTATCATCCTTCCTAAGGAGTAAAAAATCTATGTGAGTTTTAGCCACTGAGCTACGGAAGGTTACCAAGTGGTCCTCCTTCTTTGGAAAACTCGAGTTGGCTATCACTAACCTAAAAGCTCTTGCGAAATCCAGAAGTGAGATTCCTCCTCCATTTCTGTCCCTGAAGCCAAAGCCCCCATGTACATCATCATACCCTCCTGAAATAGACCCGATGTGCCCATTGAAATCCCCTCCCACGAAAAGCTTCTCAGTAAGTGGTATGCCTACCACTAACTCGTCCAAATCCTCCCAAAAACACCTTTTATCCTCCTCGCGTAAGCCCACTTGCGGCGCATAAGCACTAATAACGTTCAACGTGATCCCTTCAATGACCATTTTAATCGTCATCATCCTATCATTGACTCTCCTAACCTCCACCACCTGATCCCTTAAATCACTGTCTATTAAAATACCTACCCCATTCCTATACTTCGATTTACCAAAAAACCAAAGCTTATACCCATCTACCTCCTTAGCTTTAGAGCCTACCCATTTTATTTCCTGGACACAGGCTATATTAATCTTCCTCTTCTTTAGAATCTTAACCAGTTCTATGGATTTACCCGTTAACGTCCCAATGTTCCAAGAATCTATTCTCAGTCTAGACGCTCATTTATCCCACTTACCCCTCCTTACCCTCATCCCCGTCCATACGCGAGAACATGACCCTAGTCTACCATCACTATCCAAAGCCACGAAAATGCGTATGAACTAATAAATTATTAGGGGGTCTAAAGTCGGCAAAATGTAACGACAAGTATATGAACAAAGACCAGATATATAAAGATATAAAAACTGGAGGTACCAACTCTGGTAGAAATGAACCTGGTTACCGCCGGAAAATACTGCTCCCGTCGGAGTACTGTTCACGTCGGCGTACGGAGTTGAGTTGCAGCGGTTGTTCGTCACCGGAAATCCAGATCTATACACCTGGAAAAAAAACAACTTCCCCGGAAAAATTGAAGCTTCGCCGGAAATAGATATTTGGATATTTAGAAAGCAACGGTGACAGCCGCCGTCGTTGGCGCAGCAGAGGTGTGAGCTGTGGCGGCGTTAATAGTGAACGACCGGATGCGGAAATCTAGCAAATGGGGTCGTGCTATGGCTATTCTTCGTGGATTTGAGGAAAAGTGGAGAAACCAAGATGCAAAGCTTAAGCAAGTCCTAGATCTCGCCGGTGACGTCGCCGGCAAATAGTAGAGTCGGAGTTGAGAGAATCAGCGATCAGTCGCAGCGAGGTCGAAGCGATGGGTTAAATCGCAGGCGAGTGTGATGAGTTAAAAGTTAGTCATTCCGCTTCATGAATCTATATACATCTATAATACAAAAGTTGAGGACCGCTAGCTGAAAATGTTGTGCTCACTTGGGCACTTGCATTTGGACTTTTAGAACCTCTTTGGGCGATGCGAGGTCTATTAGGTTAGAATAAGCGTTTTTGTTTTCTAAAAACTTTGCAACTTCATGAGCACTCTCTATACATGACAATTTAATGTGTATTCTAAAAAACATTTAAAAAATGAAAAAAAATCATACTTTCTAAAATCATCGGGTGATTAGATTATGATTTCCAAAATGGGGGAAAGTCTTTCGAATTGTATGCATAAGCTTTGTCTTTGGTCTTGATTCATAATCAACAAGGTTGGGATTTAAAAAGCATTTAACTGTTAGAGTATGTTTGGAAAGCGCTTTGATGTAATTACACTCTTTGATATGTTTAGTAAATCAAGTAATTACTTAGTAAGACAGGGATTGGTGTAATTGAAGGGGTGTAACATGAAACCTTTTCTAATTTTTCTTTTATTTATATTTATACTTTTTCATTTTAATTTATTTTTTATTTCTACCATTTTTTTAAAAATATTTTTATTATTCTAATATTTTCTAAATATATATATTTTTTATTTTTTTATTTATATTTCATTTCATTCTCATTCCCAACCTTTACTTTTTCATTCAATGCAATTTTTCATATTATTAATTTATTTATTATTCTATTTCTTTTTAAAAATAATTTTGTTAGTATTCTAATTTTTAAAATCATATTTATGTACGTTGTGTTAAAACTTGATATAAGAGCATTATGTTAAATTTTTGTTTTGAATTTGGGATTTATGTCATATTTTTTATTTCATTTATTTTAGTACTATTGACTTGATATTTCACATTGCAAAATATTTATTTTTCAGTTAAAGTTGATAGATTATTTTTTTTCAAATATTTTAATAATTTTATGAAATTATATTTATAATATTAACATTTTTGTCAAACATACATTTCATAATGTTCATAAAAATCTTATACCTTTAGTTTATTTGATTAAATTATTTACAATATACTAATTTAAAAAACGACAACACCAACATTCCCAGTGAATATACTAATTTAAAAAAATATAAATTAATTGTTTTTTATAATATTAGTTAAGAACATATGTTTATTAATTAATATTTAATTTAATATTGTTTATAAAGATCCTTATTTGTCTAATATAAATTTTAAATTTAGAAAATTAACTTTTATTTTTAAAATTTAATATAACTTTGTAATTACACTTGTGCAACCAAACAGAACAATTATAATTACACTAGAATTATACTTTAGCAAATAAATAAATCATCGTAATTATTAGACTAATAATTATTGTTATAATAATTACACCAATTATACCAATTCTAATTAACAGGTGATTTTTCAAACAGACCCTTAAATCTCTTTAAAATGCGGAAGCATATTAATCTTTCACCTTACCCAAAGTTTAGGTTACCTAAGGACTCATTGCTGTAGATAGAAGTCCAAACCTACTTCTTTTTAATTTTTGTTATAAAGTAAATTAACTTTGCAAAATAAAGTGAGAATAAAAGAAAAAACAGAAGACGGAGAGAGAGTTGAGAGAATTGAGAAAGTAGTGTATATTTTCTTTATCTGTGTGTGTTATTTATGTTGAAGAATAAGGCTATATTTATAGTCATATATGCAAGTGGAGGAAAATATTAGTGGGCAACTTACCCACTTAAAAAATAAAAGGAATATCCACCATTGTAAATTAGACAACCAATTAACTTGGTTGATAACACTCCCTCCTGGATGTCCACGCGAAATGTGTCTCATTAAAAATTTTACAAAAATAATATACATAGTTATTCTGAACATCCATAGATGTTGTGCCTCGTTAAAATCTAACTAGGAAAAACCCAATGGAAAAAAACCTAGTAAAGGAAAAAGAATACACACATCTTGTAATACGCCTTGAGTGCTACCTCATTAAAAATCTTACCAGGGAAATCCGGTGGGATAAAACCCTGACTAAGGAAAAAATAGTACAACGCGTATTTTGCTCCCCCTGATGAAAACATCACTTAACATCTCGAAGACGACGCATTCCAATTTTGTATGTCAGTTTCTCAAAGGTTGAAGTCGGTAATACCTTGGTAAACATATCTGCTAAATTGTCACTTGAACGAACTTGTTGGATATCTATTTCACCCTTCTTTTGAAGATCATGAGTAAAAAAGAATTTTGGTGAAATATGTTTTGTTCTGTCTCCTTTGATGTATCCTCTATTTAGTTGAGCTATACATGCAGCATTGTCTTCATACAATATTGTTGGTACGTCTCTTTTCAAAGAAAGGCCGCATGTTTCTTGAATGTGTTGAGTTATTGAACTTAACCAAACACATTCTCGACTTGCTTTATGGATGACTATTATCTCTGCATGATTTAAAGAAGTGGCAACCATAGTTTGCTTTGTTGAACGCCATGATATACCTGTACCACCACACGTAAATAAATAGTCTGTCTGTGATCGACATTTATGAGGATCAGACAAATATCCTAAATCTTGTTAACAAGTTTACTGAGAAAGCTATATCTGGTCTAGAATTGTTGGCAAGATACATTTATCCACTAATTAAATTAAGGTATGGTATTACAGCACCAACAAGCTCTTCATCATTTTCATGAGGTCGAAATGAATCTATATTAATATCAAGAGATCTCACAACCATTGGGGTACTCAATAGATGTGTTTTATCCATATAAAACCTCTTTAAAATATTTTCAGTATATGTTGACTAATGGACAAATATCTCATTTGTAAAATGTTCAATTTGTAGACCAAGATAAAATTTTGTCTTTCCAAGATCTTTCATTTCAAACTCCTTTTTCAGATATTTTACTGCATTTGAAAGTTTTTCCGAAGTTCCAATAATATTCAAATCATCAACATATACTGCTATTATGACAAATTCAGATCCAGACCTTTTCATAACAACACAAGGGCAAATTGGATTATTTTTATATCCTTCTTTTAGCAAATATTTGCTAAGACAATTATACCACATTCGCCCTGATTATTTCAACTCGTATAAGAATTTCTGAAGCTTTATTAAGCAAATTTTTCGAGAATCCTTGTATGCTTCAGGCACTTTGAATCCTTCGGAAATTTTTCATAAAAATGTCGTGGTCCAATGAGCCATTTAAATAGGCAATGACCACGTCCATTAAGTGCATTTCAAGCTTTTCATGAACTGCCAAATTCATTAGATACCTAAAGGTAATTGCATCCACCACAGGGAATATGTTTCCATATAATCAATGTCAGGTCTTTGCGAAAAATATTGGGCTACAAGTCGTGTTTTATATCTTACAACTTCACCCTTTTCATTTCGTTTACGCACAAAAGCCCATTTGTGCCCTACTGGCTTGACACCTTCATGTGTTCGGATTATTGACCCGAAAACTTCACATTTTTCAAGTGAAGTTAACTCTGCTTGAATTGCATCCTTCTATTTTGGTCAATCATTTCTCTGTCTACATTCATCGACAGATTTTGGTTCAAGATCCTTATTTTGTTGCATTATTTCAATGGCAACATTATAAGCAAAAATATTATCGACCACAATATCATTTTAGTTCCACCATTTTTCTGTCGAGACATAACTTATTAAGATTTCTTCATTCTTATTATTTTCAAGTACTTGAACCTCCTTGGTGGTATCACCATTTGTTGTGTCTCTGGGCTCTTCTCGAGCACTTGCCTCTAAATTATAATCATCTTGATCATTTATTTCTTTTCTTTTTTGAGGATTTTTGTCTTTAGCACCAATTGGTCTTCTACGTTTTAAGCGTGGCCTAGACTCATTTGCCTGAACAAGTTGTTCTACCGGGACATCAATTCGAATTTGAGCATTAACAACTCATATATGCGATTTAGTAACCCGTGGAAGGTTAGTAAATGCATCTGGCAGTTGATTTGCAATATTCTGCAAATAAAACATTTTTTGAACTTCTTGCTCACATTGATTTGTTCGAGGATCTAAATGAGATAGTGATAATGAATTCTAATCTATGATAATGAATTCTAATCTATCTCATTTTCCAATTGCTTATGTTCTCCCCCTAATGTTGGGTAAACTGATTCATCAAAATGACAATCAACGAATCTTGCCGTAAATAAATCTCCAGTCCTAGGTTCTAAATATTTTATAATAGAAGGAGATTCATACCCAACATATATTCCCAACCTTCTTTGGGGACCCATCTTTGTGCGGTGTAGTGGAGCAATTGGGACATATACCGCACACCCAAATATTTTAAGATGGGATATATTTGGCTCCCTTCCAAACGCCAACTGTAATGGGGAAAATTTATAAAAATTTGTTGGTCTTATGCACACAAGTGCTGCTGCATGCAAACATGCCCTCATACTGAAATAGGAAGTTTTGTCCTCATTAGCAATGATCCAGCTATCAATTGGAGACGTTTAATCAATGATTCTGCTAGACCATTTTGAGTATGAATATGAGCGTCCGGATGTTCAACTTTTATTCCAACCGACATACAATAATCATTAAAGGATTGAGATGTAAATTCACCAGCATTATCAAGACAATTTGTCTTTATTGCATAATCTGAAAATTGTGCTCTTAACCTTATAATTTGAGCTAACAATCTCGCAAAAGCCATGTTGCGAGTTGATAATAAGCACACATGTGACCATCTTATATATGCATCTATCAAGACCATATAATACTTAAATGGTCCACATAAAGGGTGAATAGGCCCACATATATCACCCTGTATACGTTCCAAAAACGTAGGGGATTCAATCCCAACCTTAGTTGCTGATGGTTTAATGATCAGTTTTACTTGAGAACAAGCAACACAAGAGAATTCCTTAGATTGAAGAATTTTTTGATTCTTCAAAATGTGACCATGCGAATTCTCAATTATATCGTCTTCTAACTGTTATAACCCATATTTTGCACATTATGGCATTTCGGGATAATGACAATAAGTTAAGGGCAAGGCTATGGTTGATCTTGTTGGATACAAAATTCTTATGACTAAATTGGAATTTCAACTTGGAAATATTAGAAAAAGTAAGGGGCAAAAATTGGAATTTCTCATGGAGGATGTTATATCCCGTATTTTATACGGTTGGATGTTTTAAGGTAGCCGTGGTAAAGTTAAGGGAATGAACATCTTTCAAAATTTATTTAATATACAAGTTGGATATGAATATTATTTATGATCATTAATAGTGTGGAAATATTGGAAAAGGCAAAGGGCAAAAAGAAAAATTCGCAAAGTGGCCTATGGTAATATTGTGGAAGGCTAGGGGTAAAATGGAAATTTCACAAAGTCTTCAAAAAAGACTCATGTGGGACCCACATGCCATATGGCAGCCCATGATTGGAGAAAAGGGGTGTGCTGGACCAATGAAACCTTGACATGTGTCACTATTTAGATCTTGACATTTGTCACCACTTAGGGCTTGACATGTGTCACCACTTGGGGGATGACATGTGTCACCCCTAAAGTTGTATATATATATATGAGTCTTATGACTCATTAATTTCCACACTCATCTAGAGAATTCAAGACTAGAAAACCGAAATTACAAGAGAAAGAAAGAAGAGAAGAGAAGAGAAATTAAGGTAGAAAGAAGGAAAGAGCTACGATTTTGGGAGGAGAAAAAGGTAAGTTCTCCGATTCCGTTCCAAGAATTAATTATATGAGATATACCATGATGTTATGAAGATGTTAGTAATGAAATTTTATGGTTTGAGGCAGCCCAAAATGTTACCAAACAGTCCCTAAGTTTCAGCTGCGCTAAAGGAAATTCCGAGGCAAGTTTTGGCGAGTTTTGGTGAATTTCGGGAAAGGTAAAGTTTTCTGTTTTGAACTGGACTTTATGATGATTTTATGAAGTATATTACATGTCTTAAAATATGCTGGAAGTGGAAAAAAATGTGTAAGGATGTTTGACGTTGGAAACAAACTAAATGGAAGTCGTAGTAGTTAAATCGAAGTCGCGTAGTGTGTTGTTGTTGTGGTGCTGCAGTTTGGTGGTGGTTTAATTGCGTGTTGCAGGGCTGTAAAGTACTCAAAAATGGATGTGGGTGCTTCTTTTTGCAGCCACACAACCCTCCGTTTGGTATGACTACATATTTTATGAAATAAAGGTTAAAAACTCTATTTTGGTACCGTAGTTTGGAATGAGTTGTATAGAGCTTGTATTGTGTAAAGTTGAAGTGATTCATTTGTATACATGTTGCTGGCTGTTGTTGTTGGTATGATTGTTGACATGGTGGCCGAGTTGAAAACTCGGGGATGTTCAAGTTACAGGGGAGATGCGGCCCGATTTTCGGTAGATTCGGAGCTAGTGATAAACTAGTCGAGAGACATAGATAAGGAAATGATTCCTATGGTTACTTGGGTGTAGAGTTGGAAATTGGAAAGTGAAAGTTTATTAACCTTAGTATTAATTTCATGTTAAATAGGTTCAAGAGACGACGAGGCGAGCATAGTTAAGAGTAATCCGTAAGAGGTACGTAAAGTAAACCTTTCTTTCTTTTGGCATGTTTTTGACATAAGTATGTAAAGCATATTCTTTCGATTTTCATGTTTTGACATAAGTATGTAAAGCTAATCTTTGTTTTGGTATGGTATTTATGAAACAATAATATGACTTTTATATAATTTCAAAGGGGTTCCTATTCCTAGAGCCATTAGGATGGCCAATTCCTTGATTTCCAAAAGGTGTTTTATTATGCTTCGATACGTCTATATGATTCCAGAAGATTTATTCTGATATAATCCAGGGTAACTTTCGAAAGGTACTTGACATGAGTCTCGTCTCAATTTTTAAATGATAGCTCATTCTGATTATTCCATTGAGTCTTAAATATGATTTAAATTGCATATAGTTTCTCACTACTCCACTCGTGGATGCCTCAATGCTTCCTTCACTAAGCCTGGGCCAGGATATATTTTCGTGCGTATTTCTCTGCATTGTTCGTCGTGTCCCGACGTGAGGGGGCAGGTATGACATGTACATGGGGTGGTAAATGTTATGCCACGGAGTTATGCTGTGCCATGTACATATATGTTTGTGATATGATATGATATGATATGATTTGATATGGCCATCTGATATGATATGATTTGTTACGGAGATATTCCCTACTCTGGTGTTATGCTGTGCCGTGGCGCCGATGATGGGAGGGCGACCACACTTTGTTCACCGAGTCCCATAATGGGGTCGGATAGGGCATATGTTTTTCTGCATACATTATCTGAGGTTTTGATCAGCATTTGATATCTCCGGACATTTTGCTCAGTTTTATACATTCTATTGCGGTAATGACTTTACTTATTACAACCCATTATATGTGGTTTGATAAGCATTTGATATTCTGGATATTTTGCTCATTTTTGCACTTTCTGCTCTGGAAATAACTTTACTGATTTCAGTCCATGCTTTACATACTCAGTACATTTTCCGTACTGACCCCCTTTCTTCGGAGGTTGCGTTACATGCCCGCAGGTACAGACGATTGGTTTGCTGATCCGCTCGCTTAGGACATCCACCATGTTGGTCGATAGTGCTCCATTGTCCGGAGCCCTATTTTGGTACTGACACTTTCTGTTGTATATATATATATACGTTGTTCAGGGGTACGGCGGGGTCCTGTCCCGTCATATGACTAGGATATCATTCTGTATAGGTCTGTAGACATGAGATGTGGATTTTGTATATATGTTTTGGTTTTTTTTTTGTGTTTCGTGATGGTCTATCGGCCCTCGTGCATTATATCTGTTTAGAGATCCCTTCTAATCATTACCTATGTTTATTCGAATAATGTACTAAGTGGGGCTAAGGGTACGTATGGGTGCCCAACTCGGGCACCAGTCATGGCCTACGGAGTTGGATCGTGACACTAACATTGCCACATCCACACACATTATTGTGGCCATGATTTTTATTTTGTCTTCTTTCAGACTGACCATGTGCTTCTACCATATTTTTTATTAAAAGGGCATTATGTTGCTGAGCCACCAGAAGGCATGAGATCAATTCAGAGTATTTTTAAAAACCCTTTTCACGGTATTGCTTCTGTAATATTACATTAGAGGCATGAAAAATAGTTAGTTTCTTTTCCAACATGTCCTCATCATTTATTGTTTCCCTACATAATTTTAATTGGGAAGTTATTCTAAATATAACAGAATTATACTCAATTACAATTTTAAAATTTTGAAACCGTAAGTGCATCCACTCATAATGAGCCCTTGGCAATATCGTTGCCCTGAGGTGGTCATACCTCCCTTTTAAGTCTTTCTACAATTCAAGTGGATCTTTCACTAACTTTTAGGCTTTCATCTAGATGATGACGAAGGAAAATTATAACATTTGCTTTATCCTGAATTGATGTTGTATTTCCTTCTATTATAGCATCAGCAAGACCCTTAGCGGTAAGGTGGATTTCAAAATCAAATACCTATGACAAATAATTTTTGCCAGAAATATCAAGTGCCACAAATTTCAATTTTGACATGATGAAAATTAATTTTAAAATAACAAAGACAACTGAAAATTAAATTTCTTCAGTAGATATACCTGATATAGAAGTTAATTTTCTGGAAAATAATTTAGAGCTTCGTGCTGATAACGTGTTATAAAGTAAATTAACTTTGCAAAATAAGGTGAGAATAAGAGAAAAAACAGAAGACGGAGAGAGAGTTGAGAGAATTGAAAAAGTTGTGTATATTTTCTTTATTTGTGTGTGTTATATAAATTGAAGAATAAGGCTATATTTATAGCCATATATGCAAATAGAAAAAAATATTAATGGGCAACTTACCCACTTAAAAAATAAAAGGACTATCTACCATCATAAAGTGGACAGCGAATTAACTTGATTGATAACAATTTCTCATTTTTCACTCTTAATGTAATTGAAATTATTTTCAATCTCAAACACAAATAACCAATAAAGAATAAGAGGAGTTAAGAGTAGTAGAGCTGCATATAAATAGCTTCGGTTAGTATTTTGAAGTTTATCGGTTCAATTTATTGGTTATTGATATATAGATATGTTAAATTGTTATAAAATTATTAAAATATCAATTTATCAGTTATTTATCATTATTGATTTAACTATTAAGATTTCACACAAAAAAATCATTGAAAATCAATTAGTAACAGATCAAATAAACCATGTACATGAATTGACAGATTACATCTTGTTCAAAAATAAACACTAACACATTATAAAATAATCAAGAATTAGAAATTATTACAAATGAAATTATGAAACGAAATCCTGACTTTATATACTAAATGATATTAAAATAATTTATTAATTTTCTATCGATTATCAGTTAACCCATTAAATATTGATAATTTAATATAAAAAAATTAAAATCATTATCAAATAAATCAATCCGGCTCTTAGTCTTGATTTCTGTTCGGGTTTGAACAAAAGATATCAACCTTTTTCACTTCCAGAGCCGTATACTCCCCCTTTCTGCTAAGAAGACATCAAAGATGTCCATCTTCTTGTGATGTTTCCTCTGTCACCCAAATACAACTCTTCTTTTCTCATTCTTCTTCACAAAAATGTTATCTCTGCATCCACTTTCTAACCCTAAACCCTCCTCTCTCTACTCTTCCTCATTTACCCCTCCCAATTCCTTATCCCCCAAAACCCTAAAACCCGTTCCCGCCTTCAGGCCTTCTAGAAACTTATACCCTTCCATCCATTCTATGCTCCAGTACAACCGCAAGCCTCAACTCGCCGGTGAAACCCCCAGAGTCGTCGTCATTACATCCGGCAAAGGCGGCGTCGGTAAGACCACTACCACCGCCAATATCGGCCTTTCATTAGCTCGTCTCGGCTTCTCTGTTGTCGCCATTGATTGCGACGTTGGCCTCCGCAACCTAGACCTCCTCCTGGGCTTAGAAAATCGGGTCAATTATACCGTCGTCGAGGTTCTCAACGGCGATTGCCGACTTGATCAGGCTCTTGTACGTGATAAGCGGTGGTCCAATTTCGAGCTGCTGTGTATTTCCAAGCCCAGATCCAAATTGCCATTAGGGTTTGGTGGGAAAGCTTTGGTTTGGCTCGTGGATGCCCTAAAAGCTCGTGATGAAGGTGTTCCGGATTTCATTATCATTGATTGCCCTGCTGGCATTGATGCTGGGTTTATTACTGCTATAACTCCGGCAAATGAGGCTGTGCTAGTTACAACGCCTGATATTACCAGCTTACGAGATGCTGATAGAGTGACTGGATTGTTAGAATGTGACGGAATAAGGGATATTAAGATGATAGTGAACAGGGTTCGAACGGATATGATAAAAGGGGAAGACATGATGTCTGTATTGGATGTGCAGGAAATGCTGGGGCTTCCATTGTTGGGGGTAATACCCGAGGATTCCGAAGTTATAAGAAGTACTAATAGAGGTTATCCCCTTGTGTTGAACAAGCCACCAGCTTTGGCAGGTCTGGCATTTGAACAAGCAGCTTGGAGGTTGGTGGAGCAAGATAGTATGGAGACTGTAATGATGGAGGAGGAGCCAAAGAAACGTGGATTTTTCTCCTTTTTTGGACGATAGCGTGATGGTTCTCTTCTAAGTAGTGGCTTTGGTAAGCTTTCTGTAATTGTTTGGTTGTGTTTTTTGGAAGGTTATGAAACAAGAAAGCTGTGTATAGTAGAGAGTTAATGTCTGCATTCTTTCTTTGTGACTATTCAGGCTTCTGTTTGTAGGATAGTCGAAGATTAGTGCAATTGTTTTGTTTTTGTTGGATTTGAGCTGAAAACTATATCGCCTCTGCACATTGAAATGTGATTTTTTTTTCTCTCCATTCTAATTTGAATTAAGTACTCTCGCTTTGAGTCCAGCCTGTGATCTCCGCTCTCTTGCCTATTTGCTTGCTATGCATGTACTGGGGAATTGCACTTAAATCAGTCGCTCACAAGTAGATTTATATAAGTTTCCCTCAGCAGTGGTAAATTTAGATATTTGTGGGTGTAAATACCTGTGTTAATGAGAGAAGTATGTAGTCTTCTTTGCAGCAGCTCATTATATGTTGATAACTTGATATGCACAGTGCCTCAATCGAAACGGAAATTGTTTGGACTTCCATAAGTATTTGAATAGAATTGATTACAGTGTACAATAATATTGCACAAGGAAAAGCTCCTGCTCTACAAAAAATAAACCAAGGAGGTGGATGGTGATCATTTTTTGGATAGATGATTCACAACAGAATATGATTCTGTACAAAGGACAAGCTATCTTCTGTATTCATAAATGCACGGGCAAGAAACTAGAAATGAGAGGACATTCTTCAAATGTACATAGCTATCCTCTAAACCTTCATAAGCTCTCCTATCTCCTTCACCTGATTGCTAAGCTAACGAGGCAGTCCATAAAGGGAGGAACCATACTGTTTGCTTTCTTACTCTATTCCTTGCATACCCAAGGAATGGTGAGTTTGCTGCAGTAGGGAAAGCAATCAATGGATGCAGACATCTCAAGCAATTGAACATTATGATCATCATATCTACCTGACGAGATACTCTATCATGAGGTCAGGCGTGGCGCCATCTATTTAGTGCAGATGAATGTGCACACTGCTAGGACCCTCAGCTTCAAATTTAGCCAATTATTTGAGTGTACAATAAACCTCCGAGTTTGCTGTCAGTCTCGTGAAGCAGAATACTATAGGAACCGCTGCTGCAATTCAATTAGTAGTTTATGACCCACTGAAGTTATGTCTCCTGAAAAAAAGATGTCAAAATCAAATCTCATAAATAAGAAGCCTGAATTTCCCATTGATATTCCTTTCTTTGTTATCATGTTTTCCTTTTCGTCCATCTTGTGAAGAATGATCTCCTTAATCAATGGACTAATGCTATACAAGGGTTTTCAGTTTCAGTCATGGAAACCAGAATGTTCACCTGCTCCTAGGGTCAAGATGACAATTTCGTGATCGGGATCCTTGGATATCTGAACAACCAGCATTTCCAGCACTTGTATCTGTTAAGTTAAACACCATTAAGAGAGGGGGGTTAACCAAGATGAAACACAAGTTGACTTGTGCAGTACTGTAATTGATGTGATATTCTTGGAACATCGACAATAAATAGGGTTATCTAGAGAAAGAGAAGCTTCCCTCTGTTTCCTACCATCACATTTCACGAAGAGAGTTTTCCTTTTATTAATTAGACCTAAGAATAGGAACCCGGTACTTATGTGAAATTAGACTTGATTATTCTCATACTTAAACAATTGCTTCTACAACGAAATCACAAAATTCAAGGCAACTACAACATCTACAACCGTGAGAAAGATTTCTTAGTTGCAGTGAGTTCTGTCATACCAGGGAAGGGATAAACTCAGATGGTGGGCCAACTATAGGTATTGCAAGATCGCGTCCACTGATCTTCCACAGATTTGTTTCTCTAGCTTCATAAATCTTGCAGCAGAAACAAATCACATCTCCTTAGCCAAGAGATTAAAGGGCGATAAAAACATTAATACTTGAGCAGCTTTTACATCGGAATTCAAAATGGGACTATACCTCTGTAATCACAACCCTATCCGCATTAGTGAATGCAATAGCAAAGTCATCTTTCAATGCTGCTAGCCGACTGCAAATTATGAAAATTCCAAGCATTGTGCAATCCATGCAAGTGTAATTCGGAAGGAGAATACTCGCTGTATGTACCTGTATGTATGAGGCTGAAATATTACTACAAGTTCTTGAAATGGAAACCTCTGGCGTGCTGCTTGAAGAGCAGCTTGAATCTCGGTGGGATGGTGAGCATAGTCATCGTATATATGGCACCCACGTACTGTACCTATCCTCTCAAAACGTCTAGAAACACCTTCAAAATTTTGCAAGTGTAGCTTCAAAGAAGCAATGGAACTAAGAAAGTTTTTCTGATCCGTGGAAAGAGCACTGATTGTTGCAATGACCTGTCAGTTGGGATATCCAAAGCAGCAACAGAACTCAACAAAAATTGTCTTTACTTGCAGTGGGGAAATGAAACAACTTAGCAAGCTAAACCATTTTTTCTTCAAATACAGATGCCTAAACTCTGATATAATCACGAGCAGCCAACAAATTATTCCAGTTTTGGGCCCCGTTGATGTATGAACAAGTTAAGATTGATTAGCTGTACAGGCATTCTTTATAGTCAATAATGTTTGAGTAAAGATAATAGGAAAAAAGTAGTACTGCTACTTAAATGTCTACTTACACTGATAAAACTAAAAATAACTTCTAAATGTTTACTTACTGCTAATGAATTAAGAACATTGTGGATTCCAGGCATCTGTAGGCTGATGTCCGCAATATGAAGTCCCTTGTGAAACTGGAATAAGGAAATAATATCTTTAGACTACAATACATGCATAAGAATAAGAGGTATTCCATATGCCACCAACTTCAAATAATACAGAGAGTAGGTATAAATAGAAAACAGCAAAAATTTACTCGGCATGGCATTATAATTTTGCATTTATCTGCAAGAATACTGTGCACCATATAGAAGTTGTAAAGCTTCAAATTCGTTAACAGAAATAAAAGTTTAGAATTGACAATTTCCCTATAAAAGAAAGTTTCTTCACAAGTCCTAAAACCTATTTGTTGGTAATATACATGTCAATATATATTCTTTAACCTACAAGCAAATCTGGACCCCTCCAAAATCATATGGAGAAAGTATAATAACTCAATTGAAGTGACACTGTAACCGTGCTGGAAAATTTGAAGATATGGAATAGGTCAATCACTCCTACTGAGTCATCTGAAGATGCAGAATCAAAAAGAATGTTAGAACCTGGTCTACTTCATGTTTATTTGATCTAATGATCGTTTTTGTTCGTTCTAGTTATCTGATCCCTACTCCAAATAAAAACTGTGACTAAAATTTTCAAATTAAAAAGTTCCAGTTCACAACTGAATATACAATGTCTTTTTCAAACTGAAGAGTGTGTTTGGTAATGACCGAAAGCATGATTTATTTTCTGTTTTTTCTCGAAAATATTTTCCGGTGTTTGGTATTTGGTTGGAAATTCGAAAAGTTGACTCTTTGATCCTATTTCCTAGTACGTCAAATTGTATTGGTTATTTTGGGGATAGAGGGAGCAAGAAAGGAGCTTACTTCCCAAATGTTCACGTTATTGTGAGTTGTTGCGTTCTTTCATAATCTTTGGAAGAAACAGAAACACGAAATCGTTTTGAATTGGACTCTGGAGAAAATAATTTACAGATTTGTAGAGGAAGACTTAAGTAATGATATCCATCTTACGTAGAGCTTCTATTAAGTTGTTCTTACACTTCCTTGACAAGTGAATTTATGATCATGCAGCATAGGGTTGCCAAATTAGCAAAGCATTTTCACTTTCTTAGGAATATGCTACCTACAAGCTCCTGTATGTTATTCTCATTTAATATTTCTAACAAACGAATGAACTTATTTCAGTTTTACATATGGTAGATTTCATTCTAGAGTTATATCTTTTAAAGAGCAAATGTACTTACCAGCTGATAGTCACTACCCCCACAAGAGTTTGGGGATATTGATAAGGCATGCCAATCGTTACAACTAGTAATTCCGTAAGTTGAAATCTGGAATGCATCATTGCGAAGAACAGGAAGAGTAGAGCCTGAGCCCGTTTTGTTGACCAAAGAACATGCACCCGGACTGTAAATCCAATCAGAAAACCACTGTTGGTAACTACATTAGCCATGAAAATTTAATATTTCCTTTGTTAGCCTCAGAATGAGATCAATTTGTGTGATCTATAACTAAAGATACATAAGCCACCAAATGATAGTTTGTAAAACATAAATGAGACCTTCAGTAATAGAAGGATTAATATATCAGAGGACAACTAATAAGTTCACTTTTCTGGTTACGGATTAATGTTCCATATCCTCCTAGATGCAGCATCCACAGGTTGGTTTGAGACATGATTTTATAAGAACTGTAGTCAGTGAACTTTCCATAGTACGTGAATAATATCTTCGGAGTACTTTTCTAAAAGACAATGACCAAGAAAGTAACAGCAGGTGCATATTTTATGCAGTAAAAAGAATATTGCATAGTTGATTGTTCTCCTTCAGTAGATGTTTCCTATGGAAAGTGAGCAACTTGTTTGTGAAATCTTCAACAAGTTTCTGTTTGAGCAAGAAAATTTGATGCTAAATCCCCTCAATCCATTATCCATGAAATGTATCAACCTTGTAAGAAAAGTTAGCAATATATACCTATCACCGCATAAAATTAAATGTCCTCCAACCCTTATCTTCCCTATGAACTTCCTGAAAATAGTATTAACTGCTTCCTGAGATGAGATAGAAACAATCTGATGATTTCCGGAGACCAAATAAATCAAATTTAGACATGGAAAACACTAGAAGCAGTGAATCACCAACCTCGTCTTGAAACATGTCTACATGTTCCCAATCTATATTTGTTACCACAGCTATTTGAGGTGTTACTTCAAGGAAGCAACAGTCATATTCATCAGCCTACATTAGAAAGAACATAGATTAGACTTACAGGAATAACAATTATAATAATTTTGAATCTCTTAAAATTTTCCAAACAAAAACAAACTCATGCAGACAACCAGATACAAGAAAAGAGGTGTGAAAGGATTGCATACCTCCAGTACAAAGTTGCAACCAGTTCCACAGATGATGTTTCTTTCAGCAAGCTGCAGAAGGCAGTTACGTCAAAAGTTAGTTTTGTGTGTGAATGAAAAAACCCACAGTGGGCAAATTCTCTAATGTGAACAAAAATCGACCTGCAAGCACTGTTGACAAACTCCCAATGAGCACATCCAGAGAAACTTCATACGAAGATGCAAAGTGAACCTACCTGTGGTACCCGAGCCCCAATTACAGCTGTAAGATCATCCCCCATTGCATTTAATACATAAGAAAGCATACTAGCTGTGGTACTCTTCCCTGCATTGGTGAACAAATCAACAGAAAGCAGGAGAAGTGAATTTTGGTGTTAAAAAAAGGCTGAAACAAGAGTAGGTCAAATTACCAGACTAAGTAATAGACAATATCCAAAGACCTTCCAGAATAAGTCTCAGCTGATAGATATCATAGAGTTCAAAGCCAAACATCTTATCAGGCCTTAAAATTCTATGCATGCACTCATAACATGAGTTTTACCTATTAATTTGCTAATAACACAATAGTTTATTAGTAACATTGTTTTTTACTTATACGAAGCCTGAAACTCTCTTCTCAAAATGTTGCCTAAACCTTGTCTTCTCTCTTTCTCAGAATAACCCCTTCAGTCAATGGTGTTATTCTTCTCTCTTTCGAATACTCTATGCCTTGAATCTTTCTTCACACCTATGTTTGAGCAAGACAGTCGAGTATGCACACAAACCAGAGCAGATACACATTCCGCCAGGAAGTGTTTCCATAGATCAAATTGCTAAGTCAATAAAGCAAAAGAGTTTCAAGGTTTTGGCAGAGCTGATTAACACAAGCAAAATGGTTTATGCTACAAGAGAGATAGTGAAGTACCTCGTATTTCAGCTTCCTTGAAAACAAGATATTACATCACGATTCTAGTCAAAATCTCATAGAATGGTCAGTTTTGTACATAATTACATTGATATTGAACACAACTACAAATTCACATGCGTTTCAAACAACAGATTCACCCAAGAGAAATGGCTGATACAAATGCATACACATCAGGAAACTTTCTTCATATTTCAGGTTTCTGTGTAAATACAAGCAAATATTGAGTCTAGTAGAGATCTCACAACATTGTCCATGTTTAGCAAAGCTAGGCATCGAATAGATTTGTCACATATTGACAAAAACTCAGCAAACACAAAGAAAGTTAGATTACCATGGCTCCCACTGACAGCAATGAGGTTGTAACCTTTGGTGATCCTGCCCAACCAAGCTCCTCGCTTGTACCTACAAGAACAGAATACAACTATCTGAGTCCAAGGCTAACTTGGATAACAGAAATTCAATCAAAGATTAAGATTAGTATACTCACACGGGTACTCCAATAGAATCGGCATGTAAAATCTCCACATTGCTTCCACGAATCGCACTTGACATAACAAGGGCATTAGGCACGGAACCATTATTCTTTCTCAAATTAAGCTCAGAATGACCTATATACACTCGGACACCGGCTTCTCGCAATACGTCCATGGCATCACTCCGCATTATATCAGAACCACTGACCTCATAACCCTAATGTATTTCCAAATTTAGTTCAATTTAAATCTAACCTACCAAAACATTAGACGGAAAATGGAAGAAGAGAGAAAAGTAACAATTTTAAACTAACTACCACCTCACCAATTCAATTGTCCAACTAATACTGCATCGTCTGATTCACATATTAGCATGCAAGGGCTATACATACATTATTATGTGCTTAATACTAATGTAGGAGTTATGCAATTGTTATTCGATGGATAATAATACAAACTTGGATTGTTTAATACCAAATGTTGCATGCAGAGTTATATATTGTAAATGGAATGTTGTACTCTTATGCATAAACTGCATTGTTTTGCTGAGTTTTATATTGCAAATTAGATGTTGTATTAATTATGAGCATTTTCAGGGCATGATTATTTCTCTTTCTGCAGCTAACAAAATCATCCATAAGAGTTGAGGTTGTATAGATATTTTATGAAATTGAAAAAGTTACTTCATCCGTCCCATAGTCAAATCATTCAATTTTGTGTCTTAATTCAAACATGATTTCATCATCAGGCAAATAAGATTAACATTTTTTGTGAAACTCCATAGCAAGTAACATCACAATTTACAACTTTATAGCTACAAAATTTTTAGAAAAAAAAAGTTAGCCACCAAATATAAATAGTGTGAGTGACAAAATATATACTTGTTTGAGAGCAAGCATGGCGAGAGCGGACAAACCACAACCTCCGACGCCGACAAAGTGAATCCATTCTTTCCCGTTGCACTCTCTTGCATCGATGACTTCTGCATTGTCGCATTGCTTAATCACTGCGGGTAATTTCAAAGAAAGGGAAGTTGTTCGAACGTGATTTAAATTGCGATTCTGAACTATTTGGCGGCGATTTGTGAGAGTAATTGCTTGAGAATAACTGGAAATTTTCGCCGGGTAATTCGCCGGTGACATTATTGCCGACGGTTCCATTTTTCAATGTGAGGATGTCGGGCTCAAAGCAAGGTTACTCTTATGAGCCCGTTTGTAAATGTGAGGACGTCGGGCTCAAAGCAAGGTCACTCTTATGAGTCCGTTTGTATGAGTTTTTAAGTCAAAAGTAGAGGTCACGTGAGGTCGATTCAATTCGATTCTTGAATTAAGTAGGGTTGGGCTAAAAAATTTTAGTTCATTTAGGAATGAAATTTTTTAGCCCAGATTTATTTGGTCGGCTAGCCTCATAAGCTCAATCCGCGAGCCTCAAAAACTAACCCGTGAGTCATGAATTGTAAAAATATTTATTATATATATTTTAAGTAGTGTTTTATTTTGTCAAATCTTCAACAATTAGACAATTGAAGTTATTATAACTATGAATCTTTGACCTTTTTTACTTTTGTGTTTATGCCTAATTTTTTATTTTTTCTTTCTTGTCTAGTTTATAAAAAAAATGATCATGTAATGCATATTGTTCTGATGAATCCTATGAATGCTGACTGTTGTATCTTACATATTCTGTTGTTTTGTAAGTATTCCATTAAAGTATGTGCAATCCATAGATATGTGAATTTTTGACCTGTTAATGTTAGTGTTGTGCTCATCAATGTGCGATAGTCTTTTTAAGAGCTCAATGTTGTCCATCTTTTGATTAAAGGCCCAATCCGTTCCAACCCGGGCTTAAGATTGAATCGGACCGCTATTTTATAGGACGTTTATTTAAGAAAAACTTACATAAATATACAATATTAAGAAAATATTTACCATTTATAGCAATAAAAAAATTACTGAATACTTATAATACATTTATAATATAGTTTTAATACATATTGCATAAAACTATTTATAAATCATATATAATACAAGTTTTATAGATGGATAATACATTTATCACATACTTTAATAGATTTATAATACATTATGTCAGTTTCTTACTATACAAACATAATTTATATTTTAAAATAATTATAATACATTTATATTGTATGCATAATTTACTTTTAATACAAGTTTAGATTTATCATAATATTGTTATGTATTGCTATAAATTATAATAAATAAAAAATATCGCTAAAATCAGTAATTAATTTTTAAAAAGCACTCAATTAAGTAATTTTTTCTTTATTTAAAAGGGTCAGTCCGTCCTAACTCATTTAACTCATTAACCATTTAGGGTTGAATTGAGTTGGATTGAGCCAGTCCATTTTCACAGCTCTAGTCAAAGGCCAATCCGGACTAGTTTGAAGAGGGTAATCAAGGTATTGCACATGCTGATTTCAGAATCTTACCGATAAAAAAGTTCTTTTTGGGTAACACGATATTACAAAGCTTCTTTTTCCTTTTTTTTTATGAGTATGCAGTGAAAATGAAAATAAGCCTAAAGTTGTGAATGACTGACTTAATATTTATATGGAAAATTTACTTAAATACCAAACTTATTTCAGCTCAATCTACTTTAACCAAGTAACATTTGAATGAATTAATAATTCTCCTATTTGTTAACTCAATTAATTTTAATATTCCGAAATTCGATGAAATCCGCCTATTTTAACTCCCTTGAAATAGAGTATCCCTACCACTAAACGTATTATAAATGAAAACCATATCAATTACAAAAGAACTTCTATCCCAAAAATAATAGGAGTATTCTTAATATATCAATTAAAAATAATTCATATATATATATATATATGCGGTACTCCCAAACCATATAAATATTCCTCCATAAAAGTTTGTTACTATTACATTTGCATCATCAGAACATTTTTAGGAAGCAGATCCCCAAGTTTCTGAGAAAAAATCATAGAATAAGTTATTCATACTTATTCAAGTACTAGTTACGATAGCTTAAATTGTGTACGGGCTTAATAACATTTATAGCAATTAATTCTATTTTTTTTATAAAATCCGAGATACTATTTTAAAAGTGAGTTAGAAAACTATATAAAGTTGTTTTTCAAATTTAAAACATAACTTCAAATTAAAATTGAAATTTTCATGGCCAAATATTAATTTTCAAATAAAGTAAAATTTATTTTGAAAAAATGGGAATCCTAATTTTTATAGCCAAATTAATAACAGTTAGAAGTGAAGGAAATGAGCGACTACACAATCAATTTTTTTAGCTTTTCTATGTCAACAAAAAAAATACGCTTGTTACAACAAAATTTTCTTTGTCCTTTGAATTTTTGGGTAAAATTTACTACTGAAGAATAGTAAAAAATTGTCAAACACTCCCTCCGCTCACTTTTATTTATCACTATATCAAAAATATTATTTTACTTTTACTCACTTTTATCATATTTTTTTTTTCTCTATATATATTTATCTCAACATTGATTACTTACTTCAATTTTTTTTTTCAAAATCTAAAATTATGTATCAATTAATATACATATTCTGATAAAATACTTATATTAATTATATTTTAAGATAATGTGTGTTGACACCCAATTTTGACCCTCCACAACGCAAATTAGCTATTGAGTTTCTTTGAATTTCAAATATTTTTGGATTATTAGCTTTTATAAAAAAACAAAGATATTTTCATGTTATTCTTAACTATTTTTATTTTTTTAATATAAATTTTAGTATAATATACATATTTCTATATAACTGTATCTTTGATTACTATTTATGTAGTTATTCGAAAATCATCTCAAAAAGATTTCATTTTTAACTAAATACAATGTTAGTTAGGTTAGTTTAATTATAGTTTGCATTTTTGGAAATTTTAGTTTTTTCTTAAAAAAATAAGAAAATCTCCAATCTCCCACATCGAAAATTGTATGAAAATTTAAAGTTTTTGGAGCCTATATAAAGGCTCATATTCTTATTAAGAAGAGGAAGAAATGAGAGGTTTTTTAGCCACCCAAAGTTAGAAATTTTCTTAACTTGGCTAGGATTTTGGATTTTTGTCCCCAGCTTAAAAGTTGTGAAAATTTCTAACTTTCAATCTATAATTTTTTTCAAGGAAAATAAGAGATTGAAGTCAAAATTTAGGCTAATAACGGTGTTATTATAACGTCGAACCCACGAAGGTTTGAGTCTAAATTTTTAATCTTTTCTTTTTTTGTAGATTGGAGTTCCATCAAGCTCTTGGGTGGTAGTGAAGTTGTCTTCCGCTCATTGTCTTCAGTCTTGTTGCCCGAAAAGAGGTAAAATCTTTTCTCAACTTTATTTTATTTAATTATTTCATGTTTTATATTTAGTTGATTCGTAGTCTTGTTTTTTTAGTTAGCATCAAGCTCTTGGGTGGTGGTGAAGTTATCTTCCGCTCATCGTCTTCAGTCTTGTTGCCCGGAAAGAGGTAAAATCTTTTCTCAGCTCTATTTTATTTAATTATTTCATGTTTTATATTTAGTTGATTCGTAATTTTGTTTTTTTAGTTAGCATGTATTAAGAATAATTAGATTAATGATAGCAATTTTTTATAGTTAGCATGTGTTAGAATTAATTAGCTATCATGTGTCAGAATTATTTTATGAAAGATCTTAGTTTTGTTCATTATTTTTTCAAATAGTTTCCTTTGACAATATAGATTTTCATATTTTTAAATTTCTTCTTTTAACATGATTTAGATAACAAAAATATGCTTAAGGTTATTATTCAATTGAAATTTTCATGGCCTAATTGATTTAATTTTTTCTTTAAAATTTGAGCTAGTATAACGTATATATTAAATTCGTGTTCTTTTGTTACTTGAATATATTTCTTCTTTCATTTTCTTTGTCCACATATATGCATGTTGTTAGTCACTTCTAGAATGCTCATCAATTTGATAACTTAAAATATCATGATATGTTCCTTGGTTTAGCTTAAAATAAGTAAATGTTCATGTAATTTTATTTTGGTGCATGTGATATAAATTCGAGTCCATCTTTGGACCCTATCATTGCATATCGTTGAGTTTTTGAGTCTCTCATCATCTTGTTTGAATTGCTGAAAAGTTGATAAATGGAAAAGAAGGTAATATTCATGATTTATATATTGATATTGGGCTGTATACACGGAATACAGGTGCAAAACAGTGTTGTATACACTGATATACAATATCTATATAGTCTGATATGCAGAAAAACAATATTGTATACATTGATATACAGTATAATATACAGGGGTATACAACAGATACAAGAAACAAACAGGTGGTATACTGTGTGTATACAATTTGATATACAAAAATAAAGTTGTATATGTTGTATACAATATATATACATTCCGATATATAGTGTGTATACAGCTCCGATATACAGTGAAATTGTGCTTAAGGCCCAAAACGTAAATGGTCCAATAGCTTAGTCCAGGCGTACAAAAACTAAGTGTCAGAGAATATTTTCATCTGTTATTTATTGCTTATTTATATCAATTCGGGTTGTAATAATTTATTCACTTATGTTATTTATGCTTGCTTAGATATTAATTTTAATTTGTTTTAACTTAATTAGATTTTCCTAAAAATAAACCAATTCATGTTAATTTACACTTTAGATGATTTTTTACCTTTACTTAGGCATTTGGTAAACTTTTTTTTTCTTTTATACATGTATATTATTTACAATGTTTAAATTTGATCATTTTTTCTAAAAAATAATTTTAAAGTCTCCGTTTCCTTTTAAATTAATATTTTTAAAAGTTAGTCAAATAATTTTCAAATCGTCGGATAACTGAGCGTTAGCGGCCACTTTTAATGCTTAACACCTTCTTAAAGTGGAAATAAGAATCTCGTACCTTTTTCTCTGAATTTTTAAGACTTAAATCTGTTAGAGTCTTTTAAATTAAGTTTTCTTAATTTCTTTAAAAAATTAAGTGGCGACTCCTCTTTTTCTAAAATTGATTTTTTCTTTCTATAAAGTTGAAATTAATTTTAAACTGTCTTTTTTGACATAACAGAAATGGCGACTCCACTAGGGAATTTAATAGGTTCTAACCATTAGATTTTATTGTTTATTTGACTAACTGTTTGGATTTGTAATAATTAGTAATTCTTGTTTTCTTTAATTGCACAATTATGTGTTTTATTTACATATTAAACTGTTATTTGCATTTAATGGCATCTTTCTATTGAATGTATAGTATATTAAAGAACGGTTTTGCGGAATCGCAGCCGGGCTTTTTATACTTGACCTTTTTTTGGAACGATCGATAATTTATTGATACGCCATGCATCCAATGGTTGTCGTAAGTTCCAGCCTGAGTTGTCCGTTTGGGTTACCAGTCTTGCAAAAGCCACTCTTAGTCAACCTAGCAAAGAGCATTATCAAAATCTTGATTTAGTGCATTGGCCTAAGACAACCAGTACCCAAGGCGTATTGGGCCCATTAGAAAGACCACCTTGAGTCCAAAACGGCTCTTGACCTAAATGGACGAGCATACATATGTGTTTAAATTTGAAGGTTGTATACGCCGTTTGACAAACCATTGTTCCTCGGGATTGAAAGTTTATTTTAGTAGCTTAGTCTAGTCAAAGAAGAATCTTCACAAGTTGCTACTTCATCCAAAAGGCGTTGGCGTTCGTAGATGTCAAGAAGTAAAGAATGAAAGATTATTCACGAAGCCTTAGTTTATGATTGTACCCTTGTGTGGGACCGATTATTTGTATCCCATTTTCCTATTATGTATCCAATTCAGTTTATTCATAAAGCTTGTATAAATATATATATTTTTTTTGGGGGGGGAGATGGAATGTTTGAAATGACGTTATACATCCTTCAAATTGTTAGGCCTATCCTTGACACAAAAAGGTCACATATCTATTTAGGATGCGCAATAACTATTTATGTGTTAAATGTTATAACTGTTTTTTGTGAATATGTTGCTTCATTTGGAAACATGTTAATCCACTCTTTTAGAATTTGTTTCTAGAGCCTCATAGGCATAAATATCGAGTCATTATCGACAGTGCATCCGAATACTCCATGAGTTTTTAGTTTTCCAAAAAAATTTGAACTTACTCTCAAATCATAAACCTTGCTCTCATCTCAAAAAAAAGGATTAATGTTTCATTTTAAAAAAAATTAAGTTGGTTGAACTACGTAAGACCTGAATTCTCCTTTGTGAGATAAATAGGCAGTCTTTCAAGGCTCGGTCCTGTCATTGATGTTTTTAGTTTTTCCTCATTCTTTCAAAGAAATTAAGAACTTGTTCTGCATCTAAGAAGAATGAGGGTACAAAAGTTGAAGCGCGAGAAATTCGTGAAACAAACAAGTCAACTTTTCTCACACATCAATCGTAAAATTAAAATGGGTCAATTTCTGTCAATTTAGTCTTTCTTCACCAATGGATTAGTTTGTCTCCAAACAAAGCAACATGTATATGTTTAGTTTTTGTGTCATATTTTGCATTACAAATACAAATTAATATTTTGGCTTTTGAGTTATTCTTCTTTTTCAGGAAGAGACTGATTTATGTCGGAAATCAAACTTGTTTACTTCTCAAAGATCGAGGGTCCAACAAAGTTGATTCTTTTTTTCCTTTGTGGAGACTGTTATCAAAGGACATCATGCGATAATTGATTGGATCTCAATTTTGAGAGGTCAACACTCTCTTCCTAACTAAGAAGTTTTCTTTGTACACAAGAGAGACGACATTATTTCAAGAGAGGGAATCACGACAATTCCAAATCTACTGCAATATTCAACCACAAACTTTAACCCTAATCTCTTTCAATTCCTCAATCTAAGAAAAATCATAACCCTTTCTCATGTGGATCTTGCAGGAACAAAGAGTTCATGGAAAATAACGATGACCTTAAATTTCCCAAGACATCAATATACGGCCTGAAAGATAAATCGGGGGAGTCTTTGACTATGAAGTCTTACTCCTATATCTTATTACTTATTTCTTTATAATGGCTCCGCTTTCACACTTTTCTCATATCTTTGCAGAAAAACTATCCCCTACAATAGTCAAGGATGGTTATAACAATGTATGATTCTCGCGAATAGTTGAAAGAATTCAAGTCATAAGAGACAATCACCAAAAATAACACAACAAGTGATTCCTGCAGGAAATTAGAAGAACACACCAATGTATAATCTCTGAAAAATAATACAACGATAGGTGTCCTCACCGATGGTTGAGAGGACAAGAAATGTGTTGGTGCAAATAGGATAAAGACACTCCTCAACTGAAGATGTCAACAAGCACTAGACTTACAAGACGTCACTTTGAGTTTGTCAAAATCTTTAAATTATTTTATATATCATATCTGCAAGAACTACGCACATCTAATTCTCATCTCGGTGACATACGTAGGCAGCCATTTTTGGATTCAGTATTTTCTTTTTCAACCAAAAAAATAAAAAAATAGATAAATAAATAATAATAATAATAATAAATTATGTACATATTTTAAGAGTCATACCTTTTTTATTGCGACAAATACAATTGGGAGCATGCGAAATATTCAGTATGATGAAAAAAATTGGCTGTGTGGTAAACCATAGTTTCTATTGGTATCTTTCATTTGTACTTTTGTGATGCTTGAAAATTCTCTTACAGGCATTCAAGGTAAGAATAAAACCAATCTCATGACTTCATGTGCATTGTGTGGTGAGCTTTAGACTAAAATTCAATTGCATTGAACTGTTGATCTAGAACTTGGCCAGAATGTTTGTTGAAGCGAAATCCTGAGTTATGTTTGGTTTGAGAAAGAATTGTAGGCCTTTTTTGACCCGATTTTGCCTTTCAAAGCCTACCAAATTACATTAATCTCTAGTTTTTCCACTTTGAGCCTAAAGCCTTTTCTTTGGACAACCACATCTTAGCCCTTTCCCTTCTAAGTGCTTACATGCACTATCCCTCTCTTGGCCCAACCTCCTTGAGCGCACCGAAGACGTGCAAATTATAGAAGAAGATCCATCTTTGAAATTTCTAAAGGCAAAAGACGTAAAGTCTCCAAAATCAAGAAAGCAAAGATGACTTTAAAAAAAAACTAAAAAAAAACTCCTATAAGGTCGATGTAAGACAAAAAGAAACTATTCCAAAAAAAAAGGAGAAACATCAAAAGGAAGGGGTGAAAAGAGAAAATCTCTAAAATAAAGACTCAAAAAGAAGTCGAAATCTAAGAAGGAGATAACAAAGAGGATCGGATGCCAAAAGGCGTAGCAATCATCAAAACCACAAATTCAGTGTGACGCTCAAGGAGAGATTAAGCCACTTTTATCCCAAATAAATATCCTACATGTCCTTAAGCCTACATTACAAGCCAATAACAAGCCCTACAAGATCTCATTCTAAATATTCTCACATTAGTAGAGATTTACATGTATGCCAAACATATGGTATCACATTTATATGCGTTGAACATTCTTGAGAGTGTGAGTGCACTTTGCAAAATGTCCTCAAATCAAACACTTCAAATATGTGCGAAATAGGACTTTCTTTATTGTGAGGGTACTTGAAACATGAGGATTTGTATAATTCTAAACCTTTGTTTGAAGAAAGATGAAAAAATATTGTCGACACTTAAGTATGTTTGAGGTACTACTTGAAGCTATATGAATTACCTCGAAGTCAATCTCAATTATAAGAAAGGAAATAAGAATTATTTCTATGCACGAGCTCCATCACCTTGAGTTATTTTAAAAAAATAATAAAATGGTAAGAATTTTATTTTTTTAAAATGTCTAATATCTCTAAAATAAGAATTATTTCTATGCACGAGCTCCATCACCTTGAGTTATTTTAAAAAGGTAACAAAATGGTAAGAATTTTATTTTTTTAAAATGTCTAATATCTCTAAACTTGAATTTGTTGCTCTTGATATATCTGGAAAAGGCTACTCATCATGGGCACTAGATGCCGAAATACACCTAGAATCGATGGGTCTGGCAGACACCATCAAAGAAAACAATATGACATCTAGTCAAGACCGTGCTAAAGTTATGACATTTTTTCGCCACCATCTTGACAATGGGTTAAAATTATAGTACCTCACATTAAAAGACCCCTTAAACTGTAGAAGAATCTGAAAGAAAGATATAACCACCTTAAGTTGGTCATCCTTCCACAAGCACGTCATGATTGGCTCAATCTTAGATTAATGGATTTTAAAAATATAACTGAATATAATTCTGCCTTGTTTAGAATTATAGCACAGTTAAATTTATGTAGAAAAGAAATCACTGCAGCAATATCACGAAAAGGGTTTTAAAAAATATTCCAAATTACTTTCTCACCTTCTTATTGCTGAACGTCATAATGAATTGTTAATGAAAAATTATGATAGTCGCCCCGTTGGTTCTTTGCCACTCCCTAAAGTGAATCAGACAAACTATAACCAGCGAGAAAGAAGTCATGACCCCAGTCGTGGTCGTGGTCGAAGAAGAAATTATAATCATAATGCTCGGCTGGCACCAAAAAATGATCAGCAATACAAAAAAAGAGTGAAAAGCAAGAAGCTATACCAAAGAAAAATTCAGAAAGTATGTGTCATAGATGTGGAGGTATGGAGCACTGGTCACGGACCTACCGGTCATCAAAACGTCTAGTTCAGTTATATCAGGCATCCTTGAATAGGGCAAAAAATAATCCAGAGACAAACTTTATCTCTGAAGATAATATTGAACCCATGTATCTGGATGTAGCTGATTTCTTTAATTTTTCAGAAGAAAATATGAATATTGATAAGCCTAATATCAAAAAGTCAGTTACACATTTAAACTATAATGACGACCTATTACACACCTAAACTATCTAAAAGTAAAACTATTACACACCTTAATGTATAACATCACTCTCACAGTATGTGGTGTATTACACTCGCTGCCACGTGGTGCCACGTCAGTGCTACGCCAGAAATTATAATTTTTTATATTTTTTTCTTTTCTTTATTAATTAACTTTTCTTTTATTGACTATATTTTATACTAATTAAATCTTAATTAATTATTAACTATCCATTTGATTTTTTATATTTTTTTCTTCTCTTTTATTTATTAATTAACTTTTCTTTTATTAACTATTTTTATACTAATTAACTCCTAATTAATTATTAACTATCCATTCGATTTTTTATATTTTTTTCTTTTCTTTTTTTTTCTTTATTAATTAACTTTTCTTTTATTAACTATACTTTATACTAATTAGATCCTAATTAATTATTAACCACCCATCCGATTTTTAATATTTTTTTCTTTTCTTTATTAATTAACTTTCTTTTATTAACTATATTTTATGCTAATTAAATCCTAATTAATTATTAACTATCCATCAATTATTAACCACCCATCCAATTTTTTATATTTATTTTATTTATTAATTAACTTTTCTTTTATTAACTATATTTTATACTAATTAAATCCTAATTAATTATTAACTACCCATTCAATTTTTTATATTTTTTTTATTCTTTTTTTTATTAATTAACTTTTCTTTTATTAACTATATTTATACTAATTAACTCCTAATTAATTATTGACCAACCATCCGCCCACCCCCCCACCCCCCAAATCCCAATCGTCTTTTCCACCAAAATGGGAAGAATTCTTCTTCTTCTTCTTAATGGGTTTTGAAAGAAAAACAATTAAAATTCAAAATGGGGAGTAAATAGAGGTGAGTGTAAAGAAGAAGAGGGTAGGTGGGTGTGGAGAAGAAAGGACGTGGGGTGGGGTGGGTGTAGAGAAGAAAGGACGTGAGGTGGGTGTAGAGCGTATATATTGACCTATTCATCCACCTAGTGGATTATTTAGATATTTTATGGTTCTAATAGATGGATCATCTAGATGGTCTCATGTGTGCCTGTTATCATCTCGCAACCTAGCGTTTGCAAAGTTGTTAGCACAAATAATAAGATTGAGAGCACAATTCCTAGATTATCCAATTAAGGCCATTCGCCTTGATAATGCTGGAGAATTTACATCCCAAGAAGTTCTACCGGTGATGAAATAAATTTAGATCGATCAAAAATCACGATTGATAATCTTTTTACATATAATGTTGCACTTAACCTTATGCAAGATAGTGAAAGTCTTGAGCTTAAATCAGTCAAAAAATATCGACATAGATGTGATTGAAAAGAATGGCAAAATATAATTCAATCAGAATTAGACTCGCTTGCTAAATGTGAGATTTTTGGACCTGTAGTCCAAACCCCAAAAGGTTTAAAATCAGTTGGCTATAAATGAGTTTTTGTGTAAAAATGAAATAAGAGAAATGAAATTGTAAGATACAAGGCAAGCCTTGTTGCACAAGGATTCTCTCAAAGACCCGAGGTCAACTATGAAGAAATATATTCACCTGTTATGGATGCAATAACTTTTTGATATCTCATCAGTCTAACTATACATAAAAAATTTGAAATACATCTAATGAATGTAGTTACACCTTACCTTTATGGTTCACTTGATAATAAAATTTACATAAAAATCTAGAAGGATTAAAATTGTCTGAAGCATGTACTAAGTCTTGAGAGATGTACTCAATGAAATTGCAAAAGTCATTAGATGGTCTAAAACAATCAGGGTTGGTATACTCGCTTTAGTGAGTACTTGATAAATGAATGTTATATAAATGATATCATTTGTCCATGTGTTTTTATTAAGAAAATAGAATCAGAGTTTGTTATACTCGCCATTTATATTGATGACATAAATCTCATTGGAACTCATGAAGAGGTCCAAAAGGCGATTAAGTATCTAAAGAAAGAATTCTAGATGAAAGATCTTGGAAAGACAAAACTTTATCTAGATCTGCAATTTGAACATTTAGCAGACGGAGTCTTTGTCCATCAATCTGCCTATACTGAGAAAATCTTAAAATGATTTTATATGGACAAAGCACATCCATTAAGTACTCCAATGATTGTTTGATCACTTAAAGTGGATAAAGATCCATTTTGACCTCCAGAAGAGAATGAAGAACTTCTTAGTCCTGAAGTACCATATCTCAGTGCTATTGGTGCACTTATGTATCTTGCTAACGCAACCATGCCTGATATAACATTTTCTGTAAATTTTATGGCAAAGTATAGTTCATCCCCAATGCGAAGACATTGAAACCGTATCAAGCATAATTTGCGATACCTAAAGGGTATCATTGATATGAGTTCATTTTATACTAACAAAGGTTGTGCAAACCTTATTTGTTATGCAGATGCAGGTTATTTATCAGATCCACATAAGCTCTATCTCAAACAGGCTATCTATTTACATACAGAGGAACTGCTAGAGCATGACGATCTACAAAGCAGTCTATTGTTGCTACTTCTTCAAATCATGCTGAAATAATAGCAATTCATGAAGCAAGTAGAGAATATGTGTAGTTTAGATCAATAATACAGTTCATCATAGAAAGATGCGGCCTGGAAAATGATATCAAAGTACCCACAATTATATTTGAAGACAATGTCGCGTGCATAGCTCAATTGAAAGGTGGCTTCATAAAAGGAGACAGAATGAAACATATTTCACCAAAATTATTCTTTACACATGATTTCCAGAAGAATGGTGATATTGATGTACAACAAGTTCATTCGAGTGATAATCTTGCAAATTTATTCACAAAGGCATTAACATTAACTTTTGAGAAGCAAAGATATAAGATTGGAATGCATCGTCTCCAAAATATTAAATGATGTTTTCATTAGGGGGAGTAAAATACGCGTTGTACTCTTTTTCCCTTAACCAAGGTTTTGTACCTTTGGATTTCCTGGTAAGGTTTTTAATGAGGCGACACTCAAGGCGTATTACCAGATGTATGTACTCTTTTTCCTTTATTAAGCTTTTTTCCACTGGGTTTTTCCTAGTAAAGTTTTAACGAGGCACAATAGCTATGGATGTTCAGAATAACTATATATATTTGTTCGTTCACTAAAGTTTTTTTTGGACATCCAAGAGTGAGTGTTGTAAAATTATTGAAGGGAGTGGATGTCTTTGTGGATGTCCCTTTTTCTTTTCACTTTTCCTTCTTTTTCTTTTCACTTTTCCTTCCCACCCAATTCTGTCTCCCAACTTTTCCCTCAACTTGTTTGTTTCTTTATTTGCAGTGGCTATAAATAACCACTCTCCTATCTCTCTCTTTCTCTTATTGTTTCTTATTATTTCTCCTTCTAATTAATTTGCTATTGTTTTGGACACAACCAGTACATTCCAAACTCACTGTTACTCCGTAAAAGAATAGTTTGAGTGACAAGATTGGGAAAAAAAATGATTTGTTTTTAATTCGATTAATGTATTGCTCTTTTATTTTGTTGTTGTTGATTGTTATCAATTATGTTATAATTTTTTTAACGGAATATGTTCATTATAAAATAATAACACAAACTTATGAGTATTTTTAATAATATTTTAAACTTACAAATATAAAATATTATTTTTTGAAATAGTTAAATATTTTTTTAAAAAATTATGATTAAACGCATAGTAAAATTTTATCAAAAAATAACTTGCTAAGACTATTTAGGAATTTGGGGCAAACGCAAGATTCAAAAAACTTGCAATTGCACGTAAAATGGGCAATTCTAGTGGACCCCATAGGAATTTGGGGGAAACGCAAGATTCAAAAAGTTTGCAATTGCACGTAAAAGGGCAATTCTAGTGGACCCCATAATTTTTTTCTATGTAATAAATGTGGATAAGCAAGGAAGCAAGCAAGTTGATGGAGCTCTACTTTTACTAAAGTGAAAATATTATGCTATATTTCATTTTAAAAAAATAGTAGTATATCTGTTTGTATTCAAATTATGCTAATTTTATACCCAATTATTATCCCTACCAAACAAACAATACAATTAACTATTACAAAATAAGAAAAAGCTACTATTAATTAAAATTGTATAAAACAATGATTATATTATATAAAGCTATGCTAGTATTCCAATATTGCACCTACCGGTATTTAGGGGCGGAGCTATGACATTAGGAGTTCATCCGAACCCCCTTCGAAAAAAAAATACATTTTTTATACTTGATTGAAATTATTTTATTTGTATATAGTGAACATCGAACCCCTTCGATTTTCGTGTGTTTACTTTTTTATAATTGAACCCCCTTATTAAAAATTTTGACTTCGCCACTGCGACGGTATTCCAATAAAACTTACATTATGAATAACAATAAAAAAATAGATTTAACATGATTCAAATCAAAAGTAACTTATATATATCAGTATTCCATCAAACCTAAAATATACCTCTATTTTAAAAGTTTTTTGAGGGCTCGCCCGAATGGGGTACTTGCACAACGCTTTGAGATTCATTGTGTGAGACTTAGTTCTGTGAAGTCTGCGCCTCAAGCATCTAACTGTGCGCCCTAAACACACACGTAGCACTCAACACTGGAGACTCACTCAACAGTTCTTATTAAAATCATGTGTCAAATTCTCAAATC
The DNA here is from genome assembly GCF_947179165.1 of Solanum dulcamara. NCBI lineage: Eukaryota > Viridiplantae > Streptophyta > Magnoliopsida > Solanales > Solanaceae > Solanum > Solanum dulcamara. The sequence continues at coordinate 17,989,862 of NC_077243.1, read as the reverse complement.
AAAAGTAACTTATATATATCATTATTCCATCAAACCTAAAATATACCTCTATTTTAAAAGTTTTTTGAGGACTCGCCCGAATGAGGTACTTGCAGAGCGCCTTGAGATTCATGTGTGAGACTTAGTTCTGTGAGGTTTGCGCCTCAAGCATCTGACTGTGCGTCCTAAACACACACGTAGCACTCAACACTGGAGACTCACTCAAAAGTTCTTATTAAAATCATGTGTCAAATTTTCTAATTAACATTATTGACCCTCAATTTCTTTAACAAATAATGAAGAATAAAAGTTCAATTCGTCTACACAAATATGAAGATTTAGAGTAACTCAAAATAAGGAGACAATCTTGCATAATTACTATTTACTAGTTGAGAACATCATGAGAACGTTAAAATATGTTAACTAGTATTTCTATAGATTATACCGCGTAAATAGCGATCGAAGAACCATTCAATTAAGGGTTATGTTAACCTAAATGAGATATGGAGTGTTCCATAATAATCGTTATAGGAGTAAGTTTTGGTTGCAAAGTACACTTCCGTTCATTCTACAGGTCAATCTATTTTAAAATTTCAATGCCTTTAATTATGATCCATTACAATTATTATCTTAATCATATTGTTTATACAAGAAATAGGTAAATAAAATACCAAAAACTTATTGTATTGTCATTTTTTTTATATATAAACATACTCGGGCATATAAGATCATTTTTCCAAAAGAAGAATAGAAGACTAAGCGGAATTAGAAGATTAATCTACTTTTGTGATTCGGATTCATTGAATTATATTTTTAGAATAGTAACTACACGGTCAAAATTTTGCAAAATAACATTGCATTAAATTTAGCAGTTTTAAAAGGCGCGAATATAAAACAAAGCGTTTTATCTGATATGGAGTGAAGCATAAGCCCTGAGCGATGAGGTTAAGCCCCATCGATCCTTTAATTTATACTAGTATTTTATAAATCAATATAATTAAAATAAATATTTTTAAAAGGGATAAATCACCAAAAAGAGTAAAACTAATTACAAAAATAAGTGGAAGATGTATTGTGTTTTAAAAAGAAGAGTACCTGCTTGAGTAGGTCGACCTAGCAAGAAACATATCGAAAATAAGACAAAGAATTGGGGCTTAAAAATAAAAATAAAATGTTTTTCTTTGATATTCTTTTACTTTTGAATATTTAGCAATCAGACATTTGAGTATTTAGGTTTAAATTAGGAAAATTTATTTTAATTTGTATTAATTTTTTGAGCTTACACCCGCAAGTAATTTATGCTTCCGCCCCAAATAATGAGGTTTACGCCTTACAAGACTTTCGTGCTTTGGTGTGCCTCGCACTGAGTTTCGCCCCGCGAATGCCTCCTTAAACACTGAAATTTAGTATATGAGTTATTAAACAAAGAAAAAACAGCATATTTTTTTTTACCTATATTGAAATAAAATGGTAGTTTGGTGATAAGATGACAGTGCAATATTTTTTTATGTTAATGAGTGGAAGGTGTAACAAAGTGAGGTTTATCTGTCAGTTCATGATGGAAGGATAATACATAAAGTATTCATCTAAATATAATTGTTTAAACAATCAGTTAGTTATCACTGTTAATACATAACCACCTGGCATTTGATAAGCGGCTCTTTTTTTACGATAAGATTTGAAAGTCAGCTCAACAAAAATAGTGATCTTAGCATAATTATTGACCATTTTTTCCACTTTATTCCTACTTAAAGATTCAGAGCAATAATGTGTTATTTAAAAATAGGGTCTAACTAGCTTAAAAGATGAAAGGTATAGCCTGTGAACCAGTGGTTAAGTAGTAGCAAAACAACATTATCTATTGGTTGATTTTCCTAATAATATGTATGACCCTTGCGCATAGCACGAGCTTAAATGCATCACACTTTTTTTTTATGTATAACCCTTGATTAGTGGTTTCAAATTTAAGTTTTGATAATGAAATTTTATTAGTAGGAAGCGCTCTTTTATTTAATGGGTCTTGCGTAATATAAATTTAACTTAATAAAAGCCTCAAAATGAATATTGTAAGTCAAATAAAAGAACATATAATTATGTATGGCATAATTATCGTGAAGTTAATTTGAAGCATTTACTTATCAAAATAAATGAGTAGAAATTTATAAATTATCACTTTTCAACTTTTGTAGTTAAACAATAGCTAATGTTCAAGAGTTTCAATTTCTACAAATAAAATTTCAAATATAGTCATGACATTTCACTTGTAAAAGCTAAACCATCTCGATAATAATTAGTTTTCAATAATAAAGTTAAAAATAAATATTAGTCCGCAGTGTTACTACTGTCAAATGCAATTGTAAGCCCTTAGTCATCAATTGATTCATTGAATCTATTATCCTCTTTTTAAAAGTGGAGATGTAAAGAGTAAAATCAAATCTTTAATTATTTTTTTTGAGAATTTAAAAAATATAAATAAAATTGATCAACTAAATACGAAAATATTGAAAAATCGTTTCCTCCTTACCAAACACACCCATCTATCAAACACACCATTATAATAATAAAAAAGGATCAAAAATATTTTTAAATTGTGTAAAATTAAACAAAAATATCTTCAGTTAATAGTTTGATCTAAAAATATCATTTCATTAATAGTTTGATCCAAAACATATTGATAGTATGGAACACACCATGAAATTATTAATTTTATCTGTTACTAATTTCCTATTTTCTACTAGTGAACTCTAATTGGGGTGAAGTCCACTTGTTCTTTATGTTTTTCTTTGTGTTATACTGTTTGGACCTAACAACGCGGAATGTTGTCTCTATTGGTAACAAGATAAATATGTTCATTTGGTTAATTGGTTTGGTGGCCAACTCAATCAACAATGCAATTAAACTCTGACTAAATTAAAATAATACTATAGCAGTGTACTAGAGTTCTAAGTGAATTAACTTTTTGGGGATTTGATCGTTCTCTTTAACTAGCAAAACAACATTTGGCATGTAGATAAATGGATAATGGACATATAGGGGACACCATTATCAAGATAAAAGTTGAATCGGTTAGATATGGATGTCTCTATCCAAGTGGGACCTACCCACTTGGATAATTCGGCAAAATCATTCTTCTTTCTCGAGGATTCTCTCCGTTTCTTTTAGATAAATTTACTTTATTTTCATTACACGTTATCAGCACGAAACTTCAATTTTTTTTTTTAGGTAACAAAAAGTGGTAAGAGTTTTATTTAATTTTATTTTCATAAAATGACAAATATTTTATGAAAAGAATTTGTGGCTCTGGACATTTCTGAAAAAGGCTACTCCTCATGGGCACTAAATGCCGAAATTCATCTAGAATTGATGAGTCTGGCAGATACCATTAAAGATGATAACACGACATCTAGTCAAGACCGTGCAAAAGCTATGATCTTTCTCCGCCACCATCTTGATGAGGGGCTCAAATTACAATATCTTACATTAAAAGATCCCCTGAAATTGTGAAAAAATTTAAAAGAAAGATATGACCATCTGAAGTTGGTTATGCTTCCACAAGCACGTCATTACTGGTTAAATCTGAGACTAATGGACTTAAAAAATATAACTGAATATAATTCTGTCTTATTTTGAATTATAGCTCAGTTAAATTTATGCGGAGACGAAATCACTGAGCAAGATAAAGTCAAAAAAACATACTCCACATTTTCACCCGTGAATATGCTCCTGCAACAGCAATATCGCAAAAAAATTTTTACAAAATATTCTGAATTACTATCTCATCTTCTTATTGCTGAACGACATAATAAATTATTAATGAAAAATCATGATAGTCGGCCTGTTGGTTCTTTACCAGTCCTAAAAGTGAATCAAGCAAATTATAACCAACGAGAAAGAGGTCATGGCCCCAGTCGTGGTCGTGGTCGTGACGAAAAATAAATTATAATCATGATACTCGACTGGCACCGAAAAATGATCAGAAAGATAAAAAGCAGGATAAAAAGCCAGAAGCTTTACCAAAGAAAAATTTAGAAAGTGTATGTCATAGATGTGGAGGTGTGGGGCACTGGTCACGGACTTGCCGATCGTCAAAACGCTTGGTTCATCTATATCAGACATCCTTGAAAAGGACAAAAAATAATCCAGAGACTAATTTTATCTCTGAGGATAATATTGAGCCTATGCATTTGGATGTAGCTGATTTCTTTAATTTTCCAGAAGAAAATATGAATATCGATAAGATTAACAATATGTAAGTAATTTTTCTTTTTATTTATCTATACTAAATATTATGTTTGTATTTTTATAGTCCATGTAAATAAATAAAATTTGTGTTATTTTAATACTTATTTTATTTCTTATTGAAGAAAATATAAAAATGCCTTAAATCTTGTTTGGATCAATGATCAATCAAGAGAATATTTGTGTAATTGATAGTGGAACAATCATGCTATTTTTAAAGACGAGAAATATTTTTTCAATTTGCTTAGAAAAAAAGCTAATGTTACTACAATATCTGGTAATTAAAAAATGATTGAAGGCTCCGGAAGAGCTACTATAATTCTGCCTAAGGGGACAAAAATTATTATAGAAGATGCACTATTTTCTTCTAAATCCCCAAGAAACTTGTTAAGTTTTAAAGATATTCGCAGAAATAGATATCATGTTGAGACACTAAATGAAATGAATACTAAATATCTTGGCATAACCAAGAGTGTCTCAGGCCATAAATATATTTTGGAAAAATTATCAACTTTGTCATCTGACATATATTATGCAAATATTAATGTAATTGAAGCACATATGATCGTAAACCAGAAGTTTACTGATCTAAATACATTTGTGTTATGACATGATCGAATAGATCATCCTGGATCAATAATGATGAGACGAATTCTTGAAAATTCAATTGGACATCCGTTAAAGAACCAGAAGATTCTTACGAATGATGATTTTTCATGTGCTGCTTGTTATCAAGGTAAATTAATTGCCAGACCATCGATCCTGAAGGTCGGCATCGAATCTCCTGATTTTTTACAACGTATACATGGAGATATATGTGGACCTATTCATCCACCTAGTGGATTGTTTAGATATTTTATGGTCCTAATAGATGCATCATCTATATGGTCTCATGTGTGCTTGTTATCATCTTGGTACCTGGCGTTTGCAAAGTTGTTAGCACAAATAATAAAATTGAGAGCGCAATTCTCAGATTATCCAATTAAGGTCATTCGCCTTGATAATGCTGGAGAATTTACATCCCAAGCTTTTAATGATTATTGTTTATCAATTGGGATAAAAATTGAACATCCTGTTACTCATGTTCATAATCAAAACGGCCTTGCAGAGTCATTTATAAAGCGCTTACAATTGATATCCAGACCTCTACTAATAAAAATAAAATTGTCAATTACTGTTTAAGGTCATGCTATCGTAAATGCAACAGCACTTGTATATCTCAGACCGACACATTATAATAAATACTCTCCGTCACAATTAGTATTTGGTTATGAGCCAAATGTAGCCCATCTAAGAATTTTTGGTTGTGTGGTATATGTGTCTGTAGTACCACCACAACGTACAAAGATGGGCCTTCAACGAAGGTTGGGCATATATATTGGGTTTGATTCACCCTCCATAATTCGATACCTTGAACCGTTGACTACAGACTTGTTCACTACTCGATTTGCAGATTGTTGATTTGATGAAATAACTTTCCCTCCATTAGGGGAGAGAAAAAGGAACTCGAACAAGAAATTACATGAAAAGTTTCATCACTATCTCATTTTGATCGATGCACCCGCACATATGAGTAGGAGGTCCAGAAGATCATCCACTTATAGAAAATAGCAAATCAAATGCAGATGCATTTATTGATTTAAAATAGATAACTAAGTCACATATTCGTGCAGTGAATGTGCCTATCCGAATTGATGTCACAAAAGGACTATCTGTTAGTATCATAGCTTCTGAATCCCAAAGAAGCCAGAAGCGTGGTAGACCATTGGGTTCAAAGGATAAAAATCCTAGAAAGAGAAGCGTGAGAAATAATAAAGATGATAGTACACAAGAACCTCCTGAAGAAGGTCAAGATTTGAGTAATCCTCATATTCCTGAAGAAATCATTGAACCCGAGATTCAATTGAATGAAGAACTTTCAATAAGTTCTACTGGTGATGAGATAAATTTAGATCGATCGAAAATCACGGTTGATAATATTTTTGCATATAATGTTGCACTTAACCTCATGTAAGATATTGAAAGTCTGAAGCCTAAATCCGTCGAAGAATATCGACGTAGATGTGATTGGCCAGAATGGAAAAAGACAATTCAATCAGAATTAGACTCACTTGCTAAACATGAGGTTTTGGACCTGTAGTCCAAACCCCTGAAGGTGTGAAATCAGTTGGCTATAAATGGGTTTTTGTGCGAAAACGAAATGAGAGATATGAAATTGTAAGATACAAAGCACGCCTTGTTGCACGAGGATTCTCTCAAAGACCCGGAGTCAACTATGAAGAAACATATTCACCTGTTATGGATGGAATAACATTTCGATATCTCATCAGTCTAGCTGTACATAAAAATCTTGAAATACATCTAATGGATGTAGTTACAGCTTACCTTTATGGTTCACTTGATAATGAAATTTATATGAAAATCCAGAAGGATTAAAATTGCCTGAAACATGTAATACATCTCGGGAGATGTACTCAATAAAACTGCAAAGATCATTATATGGTCTGAAACAATCAGGGTGCATGTGGTATAATCGTCTTAGTGAGTACTTAATAAATGAAGGCTATATAAATGGTGTCATTTGTCCATGTGTTTTTATTGAAAAAACGAAATCATAATTTCTTATATTCGCCGTTTACGTTGATGACATAAATCTCATTGGAATCCCTGAAGAGGTCCAAAAGGAAATTGAATATCTAAAGAAAGAATTTGAGATGAAAGACCTTGGAAAGATAAAATTTTGTCTAGGTCTGCAAATTGAACATTTAGCAGACGGGATCTTTGTCCACCAATCTGCCTACACTGAGAAAATCTTAAAATGATTTTACATGGACAAAGCACATCCATTAAGTACTCCAATGGTTGTTCGACCTCTAGAAGAGGATGAAGAACTTCTTGGTCCTGAAGTACCATATCTCAGTGCAATTGGTGCACTTATGTATCTTGCTAACGCAACCAACCCTGATATAACATTTTATGTTAATTTGGTGGCAAGGTATAGTTCATCCCCAACGCGAAGGCATTGAAACGGTATCAAACATATTTTGCAATATCTCAAGGGTACTATTCATATGAGTTTGTTTTATACTAACAAAGGTTGTGCAGACCTTATTGGTTATGCAGATGCAGGTTATTTATCAGACTCGCATAAAGTTCGATCTCAAACATACTATCTATTTACATATGGAGGAACTGATATATCATGGCGATCTACAAAATAATCTATTGTTGCTACTTCTTCAAATCATGCTGAAATAATAGCAATTCATGAAGCAAGTAGAGAATGTGTGTGGTTGAGATCGATGATACAGTTCATCAAAAAAATATGCGGTCTGAAAAATAATGTTAAAGTACCCACAATTTTATTCGAAAACAATGTCGCGTGCATAGCTCAATTGAAAGGTGGCTTCATAAAAGGAGACAAAACGAAACATATTTCACCAAAATTATTCTTTACACATGATCTCCAAAAGAATGGTGATATTGATGTACAACAAGTTCGTTCATGTGATAATCTTGCAGATTTATTCACAAAGGCATTACCAACATCAACTTTTGAGAAATTAAGATATAAGGTTGGAATGCGTCGTCTCCAAAATATCAAATGAAGTTTTCATCAGGGGGAGTAAAATATGCGCTGCACTTTTTTTTTCTTAACCAAGGTTTTGTCCCACTGGTTTTTCTGGTAAAGTTTTTAATGAGGCAGCACTCAAGGCGTATTACCAAATGTGTGTACTCTTTTTTCTTTACTAGGCTTTTTTCCACTGATTTTTTTAAATAAGGTTATTAACGGGCACAACATCTATGTATATTTATTCTTTAACTAGAATATTTTTGACATCCAGGAGGGAGTGTATGCCTCTATCCAAGTGGACCCACCCACTTGGATAGTTGGGCAAATTGCCCACTCCATTATGTTTTCCCTAGCTATAGATTGCCAGATTTGGCAAGCAATTGAACGTGACACACACAGAAATATATATATATGACAATTCACTCCTCTGTTTTCTTTTTTTTCTCTGATTCTCTTCATTTTATTTAGATAAATTTACTTTATTTTTATAACAGAATCCTTTTTTTTTTCTTTTCTCTCTTTGCAAATATATTTGGACTGCCCACCAAGAATATTGAAGCGACACATGGTACATTATTCAGTGGCCTTTTCGCTACTTATTGTTAATGTTTTAATTTAAATTTTACTTTAATAGGATGACATACAATAGATATTTTATTTTAATATTACAACAAATAGTATGCTTCAATTTCAAATATGTTGAATCGGTTGGTTTTAAGTAAATTCTGAATTAGAAAATATGGGGAACTAATAGAAAAAGCTAATTGAAGGAAAAATAAAAAAAGTCACTTCTTGCTAATTAGTAGAATGGAAAAAAAGTTTCGTCTTTACATTGAAAGACATTTTCTTTAGCTCTTAAAATATTAAAAAGAGATTGTCCTCGCGCCGCCATCGTCGTTGTTTGACTCGACTTCGGATTTGACATGTGATTGATTGACAATTTTTTTACATAAAATTTATTTATCAGTGTCATTAATTATTATTTGTTCTAATATTAATTTATTGAATTATTAATTACTTAATTAATTAATTTAATTTAAAATTTGTGGAATTGTTTTGAAACAAACACCATACTTGATTGAAACAGATTAGTCAGTTCTGAACAAGTGAGTTCGCACTTATTCAATCCAAATCGTTGGCTATAAATAGTGAGGTTTTTCCTCAGTTTTTGAGTCAAATTTTCTTCTGCAAATATTTTCTTACAAATAAAATCGAGCCATTGTGTGATTTTGGTTCCTGACTTTTGAGTTTACGGAAGTTACTGAAATTTGAGGTGCCGCTAGTTCTTTAACAAGTATATTCATTTTATCCTAGGAGAAAATAATCTACAACCTCCGATACAGTGAGGTGGCCTCAAATATTTTTCTTTTCATCTTAAAAGTATTTCTGATTTACTATTTTTGATTTACTTATACTGAACAATGTAAATAATAGAACCGGCTATGTGATATCTACGGTTAGGGGTGTTCACGGGTCAGTTTGTGTCGGTTATTGGTCAAAATCAAAATCAAACCAATTTAATTGATTTTAAAATTATTAAAACCAAATCAAACCAAATAAAACATATGTCCATCGGTTTGGTTGTTATCGATTTCGGTTTGGTTCGATTCGGTTATTCGGTTATTAACCATACACAAAAATAAAAGAAACAATTCATTCAAGAGAGAAAAAATAAATTATCTTTGTGCCATTTTGAATCTTATAATTCCTATACTAGAACTTTAATTATGTTTAATTTCATGTTTATATTTTTAGCTAATCCAATTTACTAATTAAACAACATAAACTAACTGAATAATGTATAAGCTAATGATATGATTGTACAAATAAAAGATGCATCATACCTTACTACTATTTTTAAATTAATGTGATGCATTTTTTTTGCATTAAAAAGTGTTAATAAAAAATAATATATTATGTAGAGGGAGCTTAAGTGCACCGGACTGCCCTTTATATAATTATAAAAACACATGTATATAATTTTTCGCTTCGGTTATTTCTTCGGTTTTTTTGAACGAAATCAAAAACAAACCAAATATTATCGATTTTTAAAAATGTAAAATCAAACCAAACCAAATAAAAAAATAATTTATTTGATCGATTTAGTTTGATTTTTCGGTTTGAATCGATTTTTACCTAAATCGTAAACACCCCAATCTACGATCATATTTTGTTAAATTTAATTCGCATGTACTCCCTGTCGGGTTTCGATTCAAAAGATAAAAGGGCATCTCAAGAAAATTCATTCAAATAAAAAATACTAGGAATTCTTTAAAACTCTCACTTGCATAAAAATCTCTTGTTGATCAAGAAATTACTTTACAATTATATTTGTCTATAACACATGAAATCATTGCCAACAAGAAAAAAATGATTATTTTTTTCATCCTAACGTATGATTACTCTTTTCCTTTCTTTTTTCTATTCTTATTATTATTCTTACAGAATAATAAGTCACTTAATAAATAAATAAAAAAATCGAAATAAATATTAATTAAAAATATAACTATCATATTATTATAATTTAAATTTGACGAAAATTTTGATTATATCAAGTGTATACGTAAGTAACATAAATGGTAGGAGAAAATAGAGTCGGTTCTATTTTTCCCGTGTTTAACGTGTACTGGCCAAACACACACCTCAGAATCCCACACGCAAAGCACAAGCGTCAGCGAATGAGGCACATTAAAAAATGAAAGTGCCACCAATACGATAAGTCTTATTGTAATACATTTCTTTGTTTTGAAATACTCTCATCATTTTTCCAGGGACATCAAATTGTTCACCTTTTTGCATAGAGGAACCAAAAATAGAAGACAATGACCTTTCCATGTAAAGCTTGTTTTATTATATTTATATATACTTCTATCTTTTTTTCTTTTTTCTTCTTCTTCCATTTAATGATCTAGAGCCTAAATACAAGTGCATTTCATCATTAGAGTATCTTTTGATCATAATCATCCCTTAGAAATTTTAATTCTTCGATTGACTTCCTTTTCCAACTCTTCAAGTCCTCCTACTTCTTCCAATTCCTGCACCAATAACCATTAATCCATAGTCAGCTTATTTGTATTGTGTAACAAAACAAAGACAAAGATTAGATTAGATTAACTACACAGGGAGAGAATTACAAGGTGAGAATTCAAACAATCACAAACAAGGTAAAAATTCAGATAGTTAACGCGGCTAAGATTTTTTGATTAACTAGATATCATAATTCATTTGGCGAAGTTAAAAAGCACCTTAGGTCCTAGGAACAAGCCATATGGGACACCATCAAATTTGTCCGAGTGATGAAGCTGAAATCCCCAGACAAGAAAATCAAAGAAGATTGCAGACGTTAGAATCCGTTAAAATACAAAGTAATTAATTGAAAATTAAAGGACCAACCAATTTAATATTAATCTGATTTAGTGGTGGTGTTAAGTGTGATTAAATTAAGATTAAGATTAAGAGTAAAACTAGAGTCCAATAAACTTTTTGTTACCTGATGTGCTGCAGCTACACTCCGAAAATAAGGTACATTGGCAATCGGCCCTACGGGGAATCTCTTGTGAACCAGTCCATCGTGAACGAACATGTAGGCCATCCCAAATACTGTGATCCCCAATCCCTGCATAAAAGCCACATTTTTCTTACACAAAAGACATGTATAACTTAAACTCATAAAAAAACGATGTATAGTTAATGAGAATATACAGCGCCGAAACAGAGGCCAGGAACGAGGCCTTTATGGAAGAAACCGTATGAAAGAAGAGCTATAGCTGGAACAGCATTGATTATGGCAAAAACATCGTTCAGCTCGAAAGGTCCTTCTCTTGGTCTATGATGTGACTGCAAATATTATATAAAACTGTAAATATTTGGAAAAACTTGAAAAGAATATTTATTTTTCTTACTAAACAGATCAAGAGAAAGAATCCAAATTATTGTAAATTTGGAAATTAACCTCGTGCATGTTCCATAAAGAAGCATGCCATAGAGCTCTATGAGCCCATCTTGCCCAGTACTCCATTCCTACCTGAAGGACCACAGCATTAAATTACAGCAAATCACCTCATGACGAAACTTTTATTATTTTTTAAAAATTTCATTATGTCCCAATTTATATAACATAGTTTGCATTTCGAATCAAATAAAATAAATTTTTATCATCTTTTCAATTTAATTTCTAAATATATCAATTACTTTAAAAAGATCTTAAAGGTCATATGTTCTAATACATGGTCAAAATAAAAAAAGTTTAATTCTACAGATTGGAAATATGACATATAAATTGAGACGGACGGAGTATAAAATAAACGGAAGAAGTATTGAACATGAGGGGGAAAAAAAAGGGAACTTACGGCAGCGCCAAACGAGAGAGTGAATGTAGCTAACATTTCAGAAAATGGCACTTCTCCACCCTATCAAAAAGCTTAAGATTAAGCTTAAGAAGAAGAAGAAAAGGAATGGAGTAATTAATCAATTAATTAGTACCTCCATTTGCCATGAGAATCTGTAATAAACCGCTAAAATTGCCATAGAAGTAATCCCCAAACTAGACATAACAGCTGCCACAAGATAAGTAAACCTCTCCGATTTCTTCCTCGCCAATTTTTCCGCCAGCCAGCTGGCAGCTGAACTCTTCTCCTCGTTAATCTCTACTTCAATCTGGTCCTGTATTGCTTCAGTCTCACTTTGGATAGTACTATCCAATTTCTCATGATTCTCCAGCACAAAGCAAATCGCCAACCTCTGCTTTCTTCGAGACAGTAAAATTGCTCCGAAATTACGTGTTAACGGAGAGAAGAACAGAGCTGGCGGAGCAGCTGAGGCGGATTTTGGACCGGGAAACGGGTTGTGCCGGAGACAAATGGTTCGGTAGCTAGCGGAGGCTGAAATTCCGGCAGCCATGGACGGTGGAGGATCCAAATTAGTGAAATTGAAAGGCAGATTAAGTGGACAAAGACGATGGATTTTCAGTTTGTGGACTGCTTGTGGAAAGTGTATAAATACAGTGCAAATGTTACGTTGCTGAACGTGGTTGGCACACGTTGCTCCCATTAAGCATGGGAGTGGACTGGGTTCCTCCTAACTAACTAGTTGTTCAACTTATGCTCCTCGTTTCCACAAATACTACAGAATTGCCACCTTGAGTAATTTAACCTTCACACCTTCGATTTCGAATTATAGATTTAGAAAATGGACAACATTGGTCTCTTGGAAAGACTATTAAAAATTAATGAACACAATATCAATACGTTAAAAATTTATATATTCATAAGTTGCATATACTTTAGTGGAATACTTGCAAAACAACATAATAAACAAGATACAACAGTCAACATTCATAGAATTAATCAGAACAACGTACATTATATAAATATTTTTTTTCATAAACTAGACAAGAAAGGAGATACGAAAAATTAGACATAAACAAAAAAATAAAAGAGGTCAAAGATTCATATTTATAGCAATTTTAATTGCCTGGTTGTTGAAAATTTGGTAAAATAAAAACTATTTGAAATATATATAATAAATATTTTTAAAATTCACAATCCAAGGACTGACATCTGGCTAGCGGGTTGAACCTATGAAACTGACGAACCAAATAAGACTAGACTAAAAAGTCTCATTCCTAAATAGATCGAAAAAATTTAAACCAATTCCAATTCTAAGATTGTATTGGACCTGCCTCACAAATCAAACCTATTTTGATAGCTCTTTTTGATATCCATAATTAAATAATATATTTTTTGTAATATAACAACAAAAACAAATCACAAAATAAGAAAATAAGGATAAAAAATGACCATGAGAGGAAAGGGCGGTGGGATAAACCGACCCAATTTCCTTTTTCTTTTTTCGGAATGACAGTTATCAATTAAATATTAAAAAAAACTCCGCTAAAATTAAGCACGAATTTGGAAGTGGGACGTATCTAATTTTATAAGGTGAACCAAAATTTTCTATTGTATGACGAAATTTGGCACTTTTTTGTTTAGGTAACACTCATAACAGCCAATTCATATTAATTGGTGAGAAGGAAAACGTTTTTTACGAAAAATATTTCATTAAATACGTGAAGCTTTCTACTTATTTTGCAATGTTTGATAGATTAAAAAAATATTATTTCAAGATCATTTATATTTAATATAACAACACACTATGTAGATGGAATGGAGGGGGAAGTGTAGGTTCAGGGATGGAAAACAACTTTTTTTCGTTGTCTCATGGTTTAATATCGTCTAGCCTTTAGTTAAGAAGTTTTGGATTCATATATTATGTAGGTGAGAAAATCGGGGATTGGGATAGTCAAGAGAAAGGGTGTTGGGTGAATTGGAAAGAGATAATAAATTTGCAATGTCACTTACATAATTTGTTTTTCTTAATTTGATTAAGAAAGCCATTTTTCTAATTTTAAGAAGTTTACTTTCCTGAAATTTCCAAAATATTTAACGAAACAGATATAAAAAATTTAAAAATATTTTCTTTCTCTCAAAACACACTTTATCATGATTTTGCAAAGGAACCTAACCGTTTGTCTATCACTCCTATAAATCAGTGACAGATTCAAGATTTGAAGATCATGGATGCTACTTTCTTTAACGTAAAGATGCTTGCCAAGAAGGGTTCCTTCCAAAAGCTTACTAATATTTTTATAATTCAGTTAGTAATGAAATACTAAAAATAAAAAAGTGGAAAACAATAAATTGGAGAGAAAAAAAAGTAAGCAAATAGCAGTGAAAAAGGTATAAAAAAAGAGTAAAAATATAAGAAAAAACTTCAATTTGTCCTTTTTTTTTTCAATTAAAAAAACAGTTTGATTTTACCAAGATCCAAACCCTCACACCAAGGGCGTAAGCACATACTTTAACTTCCGCCTAAAATGCAAAGTACCCATCAAACATTTTGGTCAATGGGTGCTCACGAATAAATTATATTAATTTTTAATTTTTTTTATATACATATACAAAGTTTTCGTTGGGGTTAATGGGTGCTTGAGCACCCAATACCCTACACGTAGGTCCGCCCCTGCCTATAATGATATGACTCGTGCCTCATTTTGTTTTTCCTTTATTTATTTATTTTTTATCAAAATGATTACCTGTTTGGTATTCAATTTGATACTTTTATAGTTTCATAATTTATAATTGAAAATAGATATCAAATATTTAATTTATTTTAAAATATTTTTTTTTTAATTTGAATACATTTTTAAGAACATTAATATAGAGGTGTTTTACTATTTTACTCTTAATTAAATGACTTGAAGAAAGAAGTATTTTTTTAAAAAAATGTAAAACTCTATGTATTAAAGTAAGCATAATTTTGGAACAAAAAAATTTAATTCTTCTTAATTATGTAAAACAACACTAATTTTGAAATAAAATGAAAAAATAAAAGCACACTTATTTTAAAATGAAGGAAATAATTAAACTTTCAAAGTTCGATCAATTACGATAAATAATAATTCAATTTTAGATAATTTATATCAATCCCTACTCACGATAAGAGGTATTCTTGTATGAAAAAAAATATTTTCAATCGTTTGATTTATATGTGATCATTATTTTCATATTAATACCGTAAAATGATTGAGATTTTCTTATATGTGGAAATAAATTAAATTTAAATTCATTATTTTATCTTTAATGTCATACTTTTAGCCACATAAATTCCATAAACTGTTTAAAACTACACAAATTTAAAAGGGAGGGAGAATTATTAAGTGAAAATTACTCTTTTATTTCATCCGATGTACCGGTGCATCGTGCATACTTGGTTTTTTATGCAAATTCCAATATAAATCTCAAGTTTAGAATAAAATTACATTTTATATAAGTATTTAAAAACGATATAAAAATATTAATAGTAATTAGTAATTTAAAATATTTAAAAAAATCTTGACCAAAGAAAAATATATTCATAATAAATTGTAGTACCACATGGGGTGAAACAGGAGAAGCGAGGGTCATTTTTTTTTTCCTTCAAAGAGGAAGGACAAATCTGTCACAAATTAATTCTCTCTTATTTATCATTGTGGGGGTCACCTATATTAATAAAAAAAAATCTTTTTCTCTTTCAAATTTTGGTGATCTTACATTTCCATTGGAGAGGGAGGACTATAAGCTATAGTTTTTGCATTTGATTTGCTTTAATTAAAATGAAATAGTGCATGATTCATATATGAATTAATTAAGGTCCAGAGGGTCAATACTATATTTTTAGCAAGAATAATTGAGGAGGAAAATGGGTAAAATAAAGAACAGAGAGGAGAAAGAGTGTGGAGAAGAGAGAACAATTTAGAAAGAAAATGGATAAAAATAAGAAGATATCTTTTTATTTTTTACAATTTTAGTTTTTAATAAAAATTTTATGTTAATAAATTTTAATCAATTAAATATATTTGGTAATTTTATAAGTAAAATATTCAATATTTGAATAACTTTGAGGTTATAAAGAAAAATTGATTGGCTTTTCGAAAGAAGAACTCATAATTGAATGTTTATCTGAGATACTATATCTCCAGAAAATTATAAAGACATTTTATTTTATGCAAATTGTAATGAGTTAGGTTAACTTGTACTTTTGGTTGAGGACAAGTTTTTGTTCTATAGCTAAAAATGTTGGAAAAAAGACATTATTACTTGAAAGTTTTTACAGTTTGTTTCTTCTTCGAGAAAAGATGATTGGATGGCTGATAATTGCTCATCGTATAAGAAATTTTCCACTGCCATAGTGTCACTGAAAAAAATATAAATTATTTTAATATATGAATCAAATAAAATAAAATGAAAAAAGTATAATCAATTCAAGCAAATCTAAATTCCATTGGTGATGGAGTTTGAATGGATGTGAAATTATATATCACAATTGTTCAATTAAAAAAAAATGCAAAAGGCTAGTGAAATTTGAATTTAGGCTTTTTAAAACCATTTTTTTCTGTCTATGCAATTAGCTCGATTCTAAATATAACTTTTAATGATCATGCAATCGTAGGTGAAAACTCTTCTTTTGGAAGACCACTAATTAGAGCCCGTTTGGATGGGCTTAAAAAAAGAAACTTTTATGTATGAAGTGCTTTTAGAACTTTAAAGTGCTAAAAATTATTTTTATAAATAAGAAGTTGAGTATTTGGATAAAAGTGCTTAAATGAGGAAAATTATGTGAATTTTAGGGTTAAAAGAATAAAAAGGGTAGTTTGAAAATTTAGTTAAAATATAAGGGATATTAAAGTAATTTCTATGGTCAAAGAAAATGACTTTAAGCACTTAAAAAAAAAAGGTTAGGAATCCTAACTTTTCATTTTTGACTGACTTTAAAAACTTTCTGGCTTAAAGTTAGCATTAGGCAAACACGTCCAAAAGCTGAAAAAGAGTTTTAAGTTGATTTTGACCAACTTAAAGCCAATCCAAACGGGCTCTTAGTTGTTGTCATATTCATTTATGTTCGAGGATTAGCAAGTTCACAATAATCTAATGAGAAATTTCTCAAATTAGTTATTTTTCTACATAAAGAACCCCTTACGTGCGTGTTTGATTTCAAAGATCTTGAAAATGTTATCATGGAAGAAAATTTACAATATTCTCTCATTGCCAAATTCTCACATTGAAGGCCAGAATTTTTATATTTACAAAAACTGGTGTCTCAACAATTAGGATTTCAGAGTAAATGTATTATTGAGTAATTAGAAAGTCGGCATGTATTGTTGTAATTCACTTTAAAGAAAGATTATATTGCAATCTTTTAAAAAATTAGCAAGTCCAATATTTTGCTTTTAATATTCTGTTCTCGATGCCTTTAGCAAACAGGCTCTTAATATAGATAAAACAACTTATGATAATGATAAAACACGACCTAGCACTGCAAGGATAGAGATCGAGGTGATTCTATTAAGGATGCTTCTAAAAAGAATTATAGAGTTTAATTCAAAATTTTAATCACTAGCAAAATTATAAACATATGACAAAAAAGTACACCTGCGGCTAATAAAGAAAGTGCTAATTCAGCTCCTAGTATTGGAATTGAAGAGAAATTCATTGTAGATGTATATCAACGAATTAACCAGTATAAGAATGCACAACTTGGAAGCAAGGTGATAATGGGAACACTAATAGGAAGCATCATGATGTTTTATACTAATGTAAAAAAATTAATAAGCACCCTCAGAATTTGACAATTGATGTAATATCACAAATCTTAAATAAATGGGATAAAAGAGAATGAAGAAGTTGGCAATGGAAAGTCTTAGTAGCACAGTTAATTGATTATCTAAATTTTTACTTTGTTGGTGAGAATTCAATTCCCCACCTGTAATTCTCTCCCCCATTCTTCAAATTTTTAATTTGTCCCTTTTAAAAAAAAATGACAATTGATGTAATAACACAATTTTTTGATTGACAAAATAATTGCATCTTCAAAACATGGCGATTTACAACCTCTGAAATCTACTGATTAGCAAGCTAAAAATTCTACCAGTGATGATAATGAATTGAGAATTAGCACACAAATCGCACGGATTAGCAATTTTTATTCATATTGATTTTTTGGCAAGTGAAATAAATCTTCAAGTCATGAAAAAATAGGCGCAGGAAGGACATTGTTTGTATGAAACGCTTATGGGGGATAAATAATTAGTGTTAATTGATTTTAATCCTACAAAGGACCAGACTTTAATTGAGACTTATACTGAAAATAATTTACAATTACTTGCCACGCTAATTGAGATGTGTAATATGTAGATGGAATTTTTTTTGATAATTTTATGACTTCAACATTACATATTTCTAATCCTAAAGTAGCTAAAATTATTTAAGAAAGTCAAGATATCATGTTACTCAATCCAATCCAATCCAACAATCAAGTCATTCATGGTCACATTGAATATCTAGGCGCATAAGAGCCCCTTCTTAATATTTGGATTTATTTGATGAACATCAAGGTACATCTGAGCAGTTTTTATTGTCTACAGAAAATGACAAAAAATTGGTGAAAGATATGTCATCACTTTATCAAGCTAATTTCACTAATGGTTTAATTATTTCGAAGAAAAAATAGGGGGAGATGAGTGTTCCTGGACGGGCTGTTTGGTTGATGAAGAAGAGCAGGTTTCTCCTCCTTTGAACAGCAAATTAAGTCCAGAAACGAGGACAAGATTTGTCTAATTAATGTTTATACTATCGATTTGAACGAGGATTTTCTGATGAGCCCTTTTCGTAATATGTTGGACATTGCTTATAAAGTGACTTGGGATGGGAATATCCTATCTAGGCATCGAAGAAGTGAAAATAACAAAAATAAAAATAAGACACATTGATGGTAAAATATTTCAGGTTACTTCGGACAATTTATTTTTTTTAAGAAGGATAGACAATCTATTCTATATAATTAGTAATTGTAAAAAAAAAAAAATTGCATGCATCCTCATTTGCAGCATTATCCTAATGTGTAATCCAAAATCTGTGATTACCATAATTAGTAGAGGTTCATAGCCTTGTTAGTAGGGGTGTACATGGACCGGGTTGGTTCAGATTTTTTACAAACCAAATCAAACTATTTGTGTCGGGTTATAAAATCTATAAACCAAACCAAACCAATAAAAGTCGGATTTTTCGATATCAATTTTTCTTGGGTTTTTCGATTTTTTTCGAGTTTCTCGTATTTTTCATAATATCTAATAAAAAACACAGAACAGTGCTTCTTAAAAAGAGTTTTAGTACAAAATATCAATATAAAAGATGGAGGCAGAACACTGTTTGAAGTTTTAACTTTATAATATAACTTTATAAGATGGACTTTTTTTGTATATTATTTAGATGAGTTTATCAAGTCCAAATCTAAATGTAAGAAAGAAAACAAAAATTATGAAAAATTTTAAAATAATATTTATAAATTATATTTTAATAAATATTTTTATGTATAACATAATTTAAAAGTAGTATATCTATAATCGGATCGATTTGGGTTTGGTTGGACTTTTTTTACTTAAAACCAAACCAACCCTATAATGGTCGGGTTTTTTTTCCAAACACCAAACCAAGTCAAACCAAACCACTAGTCGGGTTTTTTTTCCGATTTGGTTCGGTTTGTCGGTTTGGTGCGATTTATCGGTTTGATGCGATTTATCGATTTGCTTCGCACAACTCTACTTGTTAGGATTGATGAGATAAGTCCTGGCCTAGGCCCCTTTACTTGTGCTTATTCCTATTGAAATTTTTTTAATTTTTATTTTAATAGAAGGATGCTACCATTTAGTAGTATGAACTCGCCAAAAAAAATATAGTCACTTAAATATGCATTGAACAGTTTTGATCTTTTAAATATATCAAAAGTTAACACTTTATATAATCGTCAAATATTTAACAATTTATGTTCAATAGATGCGATCAAAATAGTGGAACATAAAGATTTTCTCAAAAACACCAAGAAAGTTCCATCAAACTCTAAAATATTGCAATAAAGAAAATATAAAAAAATAATGAAAATTATAGGCATAATATATAAGCGCGCCTTTTAATTTAGCCTTATTTGACATGTATGCTCTCCAACTTTGAGTGTGCACATGTAGACACTTAAATTTGTATAGTGTTGAACAAGTATACACACGCATTTTACTTGACGTCTTATGTGACAGTTTGCATCCTACATGTATTATGTCACCTAGAACATGTGCATCTATTTGTTCAACTCTATATAAATTTAAGTGTCTACTTGTGCACATCCAAAATTGAAGGACATATATGATCGTTGAAGCAAAATTAAAGAGCAGGTTTATATATTATGCCAAAATTATACTTCAAAAAACTAAATCAAACTCTAAAAATAAAAAATAGCAGCTACAAAAATTACATTTGTTAAGTAAGTGGAATGTCCACTTATATTTTTAAATGAAGTGGGGCCCACTGAAAGTGGGCATCCCACTAAATTACTCCTATATAAACATGCCATATTGGCATGAACGGATGTAGAGAAAAAACATTTTCTGCTTCGTTATATTTCTTGTTTTCCCTTTCTCTGTTTCCCTTCCGTTTCCTTATTCTCTCCGTTAAAATTTGTTCAGATATAGAATACTTTATAACACGTTATCAGCACGAGGCTCCGGCTAATTTTTCAAGGTAACAAAAAGTGGTAAGAGTTTTATTTAAATTTATTTTCATAAAATGACAAATATTTCAAAAATTGAATTTGTTGCTTTGGATATCTCTGGAAAAGATTACTCCTCATGGGCACTAGATGTCGAAATTCATCTTGAATCGATGGGTCTGGCAGACACCATCAAAGATGATAACACGACATCTAGTCAAGACCGTGCAAAAGCTATGATTTTCCTCCGCCACCATCTCGACGAGGGTCTTAAATTACAATATCTTACATTAAAAGATCCCTTGAAATTGTGGAAAAATTTAAAAGAAAGGTATGACCACCTGAAGTTGGTCATGCTTCCACAAGCACGTTATGACTGGTTAAATCTGAGACTGATGGACTTTAAAAATATAACTGAATATAATTTTGCTTTATTTAGAATTATAGCTCAGTTAACTTTATGCGGAGATGAAATCACGGAACAAGATAAACTTGAAAAAACATACTCCACATTTCCACCCGCGAATATGCTCATGCAGCAGCAATATCGCGAAAAAGGCTTTAAAAAATATTCTGAATTACTTTCTCACCTTCTTATTGCTGAAAGACATAATGAACTATTAATGAAAAATCATGATAGTCGGCCAGTTGGTTCTTTGCCACTCCCTGAAGTGAATCAGACAAATTCTAACCAACGAGAAAGAGGCCATGGCCCTAGTCGTGGTCGTGGTCGTAGTCAAAGAAGAAATTTTAATTATGATGCTCGGTTGGCACCGAGAAATAACCAGCAATATAAAAGGCAGGATAAAAAGCCAGAAGCTTTACCGAAGAATAATTCAGAAACAATATGTCATAGATGTGGAGGTGTGGGGCACTGGTCGCGGATTTACCGGTCATCAAAACGCTTGGTTCAGCTATATCAGGCATCGTTAAAGAGGGCAGAAAATAATCCAGAGACAAATTTTATCTCTGAGGACAATATTGAGCCCATGCATCTGGATGTAGCTGATTTCTTTAATTTTCGAGAAGTAAATATGAATGTTGATAAGCCAGATAATATTTAAACAATTCTCTTTGTTGTTGTATTTATTAAATATTATATTTGTATTTTTCTAGATCCATGTAATAAAATAAAATTTTGTATAATAAATTATGTATTTATTATAATATTTACTTTCTTTCTTTGTGAAGAAAATATGGAAATGCATCAAATCTTGTTTGGATCAATGATAAATCACGAGGATATTTGTGTAATTGATAGTGGAACAACCCATGCTATATTTAAAGACGAGAAATATTTTTCCAATTTACTTAGAAGAAAAGCTAATGTTACTACAATTTCTGGTAATTCAAAAATGATAGAAGGCTCCGGAAGAGCTACTATAATTCTGCCTAAGGGAACAAAAATTGTTATAGAAGATGCACTATTTTCTTCTAAATCCCCAAGAAACTTGTTAAGTTTTAAAGATATCCGCAGAAATGGATATCATGTTAAGATACTAAATGAAATAAATATTGAATATCTTGGTATAACCAAGAGTGTCTCAGGCCAGAAATATATTTTGGAAAAATTACCAACTTTGTCATCTGGCCTATATTATGCAAAAAATAGTGCAATTGAAGCACATATGATCGTAAACCAGAAGTTTATTGATCCAAATACATTTGTGCTATGGCATGATCGAATAGGTCATCCTGGATCAATAATGATGAGACGAATTCTTGAAAATTCAACTGGACATCCGTTAAAGAATCAGAAGTTTCTTACAAATGATGAATTTTCATGTGCTGCTTGTTATCAAGGCAAATTAATTGGCAGACCATCGACCTTGAAGGTTGGCATCGAATCTCCTGGTTTTTTAGAGCGTGTACATGGAGATATATGTGGACCTATTCATCCACCTAATGGATTGTTTAGATATTTTATGGTCCTAATAGATGCATCATCTAGATGGTCTCATGTGTGCTTATTATCATCTCGCAACCTGGCATTTGCAAAGTTGTTAGCACAAATAATAAGATTAAGGGCACAATTCTCAGATTATCCAATTAAGGCCATTCGCCTTGATAATGCTGGAGAATTTACATCCCAAGCTTTTAATGATTATTGCTTATCAATTGGGATAAAAATTGAACATCCTGTTGCTCATGTTCATACTCAAAATGGCCTTGCAGAGTCATTTATAAAGCGCCTACAATTGATAGCAAGACCTTTACTAATGAAAACAAAATTGCCAATTACTGTTTGGGGTCATGCTATCTTACATGCAGCAGCACTTGTACGTCTCAGACCGACACATTATAATAAATATTCTCCGTCACAATTAGTATTTGGTCATGAACCAAATATAGCCCATTTAAGAATTTTTGGTTGTGCAGTATACGTGCCTGTAGCACCACCACAACGTACAAAAATGGGGCCCTCAACGAAGGTTGGGCATATATGTTGGGTTTGACTCACCCTCCATAATTCGATACCTTGAACCGTTGACTGAAGATTTATTCACTGCTCGATTTGCAGATTGTCGGTTTGATGAAACAATTTTCCCTCCATTAGGGGGAGAGAAAAAGGAACCCGAAAAAGAAAAAGAAATTGCGTGGAAAGTTTTATCACTATCACATTTTGATCCACGCACCCGCACATGTGAGCAGGAGGTCTAGAAGATCATCCACTTACAGAAAATAGCAAATCAAATGTCAGATGCATTTACTGATTTGAAACGGATAACTAAGTCACATATCCCTGCAGTGAATGTACCTATCCGAATTGATGTCCCAAAAGGACCATCTACAAGTATCATAGCTTCTGAATCTCAAACACGCCAGAAGCGTGGTAGACCGTTGGGTTCAAAGGATAAAAAATCCTAGAAAGAGAAGCGTAAGAAATAATAAAGATGATACTACACAGGAACTTCCTGAAGAAGGTCAAGGTTTGAGTAATCCTGATATTCCTGAAGAAATCAGTGAACCCGATACTCAAGTGAATGAAGAACTTTCAATAAGTTCTACCGGTGATGAGATAAATTTAGATCGATCAAAAATTACGGTGGATAATGTTTTTGCGTATAATGTTGCAATTAACCTCATGCAAGATAGTGAAAGTCTTGAACCTAAATCCGTCGAAGATTGTCGACGTAGATGTGATTGGCCAGAATGGCAAAAGGCAATTCAATCAGAATTAGACTCACTTGCTAAACGTGAGGTTTTTGGACCTGTAGTCCAAACCCCTAAAGGTGTAAAACCAGTTGGCTATAAATGGGTTTTTGTGCGAAAACGAAATGAGAAAAATGAAATTGTAAGATACAAGGCACGCCTTGTTGCACAAGGATTTTCTCAAAAACCGGGAGTCAACTATGAAGAAACATATTCACCAGTTATGGATGGAGTAACATTTCGATATCTCATCAGTTTAGCTGTACATAAAAATCTTGAAATACACCTAATAGATGTGGTTACAACTTACCTTTATGGTTCACTTGATAATGAAATTTACATGAAAATCCCAGAAGGATTAAAATTGCCTGAAGCATGTAAAAAGTCTCGGGAAGTATACTCAATAAAACTCGAAAGATCATTATATGGTCTGAAACAATTAGGGCGTATGTGGTATAATCGCCTAAGTGAGTACTTAATAAATGAAGGTTATATTAATGATGTTATTTGTCCATGTGTTTTTATTAAGAAAACGGAATCAGAGTTTGTTATACTCGCCGTTTATGTTGATGACCTAAATCTCATTGGAACCCCCGAAGAGGTCCAAAAGACAATTGAATATCTAAAGAAAGAATTTGAAATGAAAGACCTTGGAAAGACAAAACTTTGTCTAGGTCTGCAAATTGAACATTTAGCAGACGGAGTTTTTGTCCATCAATCTGCCTACACTGAGAAAATCTTAAAAAGATTTTACATGGACAAAGCACATCCATTAAGTACTCCAATGGTTGTTCGATCACTTGAAGTGGAAAAAGATCAATTTCGACCTCCGGAAGAGGATGAAGAAATTCTTGGTCGTGAAGTACCATATCTCAGTGCTATTGGTGCACTTATGTATCTTGTTAACGCAACTAGGCCTGATATAACATTTTCTGTTAATTTGCTAGCAAGGTATAGTTCTTCCCCAACGCGAAGGCATTGGAACGGTATCAAACACATTTTGCGATACCTGAAGGGTACGATTGATATGGGTTTGTTTTATACTAACAAAGGTTGCGCAGACCTTATTGATTATGCAGATGCAGGTTATTTATTGGACCCACATAAAGTCCGATCTCAAACAGGCTATCTATTTACACACGGAGGAACTGCTATATCATGGCGATCTACAAAGCAGTCCATTGTTGCTACTTCTTCAAACCATGCTGAAATAATAGCAATTCACGAAGCAAGTAGAGAATGTGTGTGGTTGAGATCGATGATACAGTTCATCAAAGAAAGATGTGGCCTGGAAAATGATGTCAAAGTACCCACAATTATATTCGAAGACAATGCCGCGTGCATAGCTCAATTGAAAGGTGACTTCATAAAAGGAGACAGAACGAAACATATTTCACCAAAATTATTCTTCACACATGATCTTCAGAAGAATGGTGATATTGATGTACAACAAGTTCGTTCAAGTGATAATCTTGCAGATTTATTCACAAAGGCATTACCTACATCAACTTTTGAGAAATTAAGATATAAAGTTGGAATGTGTCGTCTCCAAAATATCAAATGAAGCTTTCATCAGGGGGAGTAAAATACGCGCTGCACTCTTTTTTCCTTAACCAAGGTTTTGTCCCACTGGATTTTCCTGGTAAGGTTTTTAATGAGGCAGCATTCAAGGCGTATTACCATATGTGTGTATTTTTTTTTCCTTCACTAGGTTTTTTTTTTCCCACTGGGTTTTTCCTAGGAAGGTTTTTAACGAGACACAATAACTATGTATTTTATTTCTTGTAAAGTGTTTTTTTATAGAGGCATATTACACGTGGACATCCAAGGGGGAGTGTTAAGTAAGTGGAATGTCCACTTATATTTTTAAATGAAGTGGGGCCCACTAAAAGTGGGCATCCCACTAAATTACTCTTATATAAACATGTCATATTGGCATGAACGGATGTAGAGAAAAAACATTTTCTGCTTCGTTATATTTCTTGTTTTCCCTTTCTCTGTTTCCCTTCCATTTTCTTATTCTCTTCGTTAAAATTTGTTCAGATATAAAATACTTTATAACACATTTAAAAATGTGAGTTCCCGCTATTTTTTATTCCCACATTATCTATCAATTCTAAGAGAATTCAATAAATATTTGACCGAGACAAAAAGTGTTGGACTTTGATTTGACACGCTTAAAAGAAGTAAAACTTGTTGAATGCATACTTACAAAATTATTTTGAAACTACTCTTAAAAATAATTAACCATTATGTCATTTTCTCTAGAGTTGACACCTCAGAATCCATTGTCCCGATTTATTTATTTATTTTGTAAGATTGATTGCCTTAGCTTTAAAATTGCATTACCAATTGAATACTTTGCAAATGCAATTATAGCATGACGATTCTCTCATAATCAAATCATCAAATTTCTTACCAGATTTGCATCCAAGTAAATAATAAATTCAATTTCTCTGACTTATAAGTAGCAAAATTTTCGCCATAATAATTGGAATCAGATTAATAAACTTACAAATGTGAAAATCTCCTCACATTGATTAGTTATTAAATGTTTAGTTTGACACAATCTACACTACAATATATAACAGAACCATTAGGCCAATATTCATTCATTCAAAAACTGTGTTCACCAATGGAGTTGTATCACGCATCAACGTGCCATGTAAATCTATTTCTCTTTAATTAGGCCATATACATAGATCTCCTCAATGTCCATTAATTAAGAAAATTATTATTTACCATTATCATTAATTCTTATGGATTTTTCTTTTATTTTTTTGAACAGTTTCTAGAGAAATTGATGGTCCTTTTGACATGGGGAATACTTTGTCTTAGAGCAGCGGAATGTATTGAGTATGAAGCTTTTAGTTGTCGAAAGCACACAGCATTTTTGACAGATTTTGGAGGCAAAGGAGACGGGAAAACGTCAAACACCGAGGCATTTCGAAAAGCCATAAGTGAATTGAGCAAATTTGGAACAGATGGGGGAGCACAGCTCATTGTTCCTCCTGGAAAATGGCTAACAGGGCCATTCAATCTCACTAGTAACTTCACTCTTTATATACACCAGGATGCTTTCATTCTAGCTTCTCAGGTTTCATTCATTCCTTGTCTCTCTTTTTGTTTTACTTCAAAGAAAATTGGTTTGATCGAGGAACTTGGTGAGGGTTCGATTCCCCATTGTGTAATCCTCTCCTCCATTTCCCCTTAAAAAAAAAAGAAATTGGTTTGATCTTTTTTCTTATCCTCCTAATCAGGAGGAAAAGGAGGGAGGGAAATGATAGAAATCAGTGAAAAAACAATTTCGCTGACCACATAAATTAAACACGAACCGGAAATGTTTTGGTGAAAATGTTTGTGAATGAAGGATCTCACTGAATTGAATCTGTTCATGTTTAAATATGTGTAGGAAAAAACCATAGTTCAACTCTTTGACAACATTACAAACAAACAAAACCCCTGTGTCTCCACGATTTATTTTGTTCCTTGATACCCCTTAAAATCGTCTACAGGTATCAATGGTTACAAATTAAATCAGAAAATTTACAACATATTAAATTTTCAGATAACCAATTGTGTATTATCACAACTACTTTTTTTTTAAAAAATTGTCCCAATGTTCCAATTTTCCTGCTACATTTTAATTAATTTTCTATATTTTATTTTATAAAAAAGACACGTAAGAATCTCTATATTAGCTAGGGCATTTCATTTAAAGAACTACATCAACATTATTTTTGAGTTGACGTAGCAAACCTAGACGAGGTTCCTTGACGTAAGCAGTGGTGTAGCCACATACTAATTATATAGATCAAACTTTACTGTTTTATACATATATAATGAATCTTGGATAAACTTAACGAAATTCTTAACTTTACTTAAGATGCAACACTTGTTGTTAGAATACACATATGTGATTGTTTGTACAGGATGAGGCAGAGTGGGATTTAGTTCCACCATTGCCATCTTATGGAGTAGGAAGAGATACTCCAGGACCAAGGTTTATCAGTCTCATTTTTGGAACAAACTTGACTGATGTAGTCATTACAGGTAAATATCCTCTTTGTACTATCAAGACAAAATAATATGCCAAGTACAACAATTACTACGCCTCAGTCTGAAGCTAATTGGGATTGGACGTATGAATCCTCAATATCACAAATCCTCTGTTTGGATCCATAATACTTCAGACACTAATGCCAACAATGTTAATTGTTTTATATGTATGCTGATGATGATTAGGTGGAAATGGCACCATAGATGGTCAAGGCCAACAGTGGTGGACTAAATTTCGACAAGGTCAACTGAAAAGCACCCGACCTTACCTGATTGAGATCATGTTTTCTGATCATGTTCAGATTTCCAATCTTACATTGATCAATTCTCCTTCATGGAATGTCCATCCTGTTTACAGCAGGTTTGCTTTCTTGTTCCTCTCATTTATTTATATCATATCCTTTTATAATTCGCGTGGCCATCTTTGGATTTGTGCCACGTGGAGCCCACTAAAGGAAAACCTGCCTACCAGGAGTTTCTCCATTCTCAAGGGACGAACTAGGCATCTGGTTAAGGGTGCTGAGATCTTATCATCCCACCACACTCCCTAGCGGTGCTTCTTAACTTACTTTGATATGTACTCTTTGATTCTAATTCTTCTTTCTTCAAAAATTGCAGTTTTGTGGTAATTAAGGGATTAACAATCCTAGCACCAATTGATTCACCAAACACAGATGGAATCGACCCAGGTTTGTCACAAGAACAGACGCCAGTAAATATGTGAGAAAACGACATCCTCTAGTGAAGTAGTTACCTATTCATTTTTGGTTGTGCAGATTCTTGTTCCAACACAAGAATTGAAGATTGCTTCATAGTCTCAGGGGATGATTGCATAGCAGTGAAAAGTGGTTGGGATGAATATGGAATATCATTTGGAATGCCTACAAAGCACCTAATCATAAGAAACCTCACCTGCATATCTCCTGATAGTGCAGTCATTGCTCTCGGAAGCGAAATGTCCGGTGGCATTCAAGATGTTAGAGCTGAAAACATTGCAGCAATTAGTTCTGAATCAGGACTGAGGATCAAAACTGCTGTAGGAAGAGGGGCATACGTTAAAGACGTGTTTGTGAGAGGAATGACATTGCAGACAATGAAATATACCTTTTGGATGACGGGCGATTATGGGTCTCATCCTGACGATCATTATGATCCGAAAGCACTTCCTGTCATTCAAGGAATCAATTTAAAAGACGTTGTAGCTAAGAATGTTACAATAGCAGGGAAATTAGTGGGGATAGATGGTGATACCTTCAATGGAATTTGCATATCAAATGTGGCCATCGAGTTGTCAGAACATGCTAAGAAACTACAATGGAACTGCAGTAATATACAAGGTGTTTCTAGCAAAGTCAGTCCTCAGCCGTGTGCTCTGTTGCCTGATAAGAAAATTGATTGTCCTTTCCCCACTGATACTTTACCTGTTGATAAGATTCAGTTCCAGACTTGTGCTGCAGCTGCTATGCATTAAGTAAAAGATAGAAATACCCAGCTAGCCCCTTGTTATGCTTTAATTTTTTGGAACCATTTTGATTATTAATTAAGCAACATTTGCTCCAGTTCATGGTTTCCAGTCTTCTAGTAAACTCAATTTATGCAAGTTCCTGTCAATGCTTCACTCTTGGACTTGGACAATATGTACCTAAGGATACATTCGTAAGTAATCTTTGAAAGGCCTCAAAAGAAGCCATTGGTAGTAGTTGGGGCAGCGGGATGTGGACTCAGAGTGGGTGTTAAACACAACAGATACAACTTATTATGACTTACACTGCCTCATTCCATTTTTAATTATGTTGCAGTATGCATAAGTATCTGATGTTATACATAGCAACAGACGTAAAATATAGGAAGAGGTGATCAAGATATGGATGTTGCTAAAAAAAAGCTCCAAAAGTTTACATGAGAAAGGATAAACATAATCAGCTCTCTAATTTTCCAAGATAGAATGCTTCTGGGATGCACAAGTTATTGATTTCTCCAATTAATGGAGCATTTGGTGGGAGGGGGAGCAACTTGATCTCGAATATCTTTGGCCATAATTTCCCTGTCACTGCAATGAAGAACAGAATGGTGTCATTCACAGAACCTTCCAAATTCTATAGATCGCCAAATTAAACTGTAAAAACACAGCATCATGGCAGAAATTCCTTTATCGGACATCTTATATTGGTACCAAAGATATATATTGTTTTGAGCCTTACAGAATTGAGGCTACTAGTTAAGTTGAATGAGAGCTTCTGATGCATGGATTGCAGGTTAATGATAGAGGGAGAGTGGATACAATTAAACCAAAGGTGAATATTGTGTAACAAGGTTAAACAATAATATGATGTAAGAACATATGCGGAAGATAGAGCCTTCATGATTAGAAATATTTCATTGATACTGATTTGGCGAAAACAGAAAATTGGTTATGCATTATAGAACAAATGTTAAGCTTAAGTGCATATTTATCCAAAAAGCTGTTGAAGATCACACAAAATACTATAATGATTAATTCTTACCAAAAATCCGGTCACTATCTCTGTCCCATGCGATTCCATTCAGGACCTCAAAGTCCTGCAGTGAAGTGCAATAGCGGATTTAACTTTCACTCTATATTTGCATCAAAGAACAGGGGGGGGGGGGGACCAAAGGAATACGAAAGTGCAAGGGATGAATTTCTTTCAATGATGGAAGCAAATGACGTCACTGGTTCCTAGTTATTCAGTAAAAGGAGGGGAAATGAAGGTAATCAATTTGTTTAAAGAATTAACCTTAAATTATTGGAGTAAATAATTTCATATATGGAAGCATTCACACTTCCCATCAGTATAGCCTTATGTTCATCTGAAGTGAAGAGGTTATAAACTTTTCTTTCATCTTCCCTCCTCACTTACTCCAAACAAGGTACAGACATACAGCTAATTACCCATCCATATCATCAACCAATGTTACACCATCCAAGGCTTACCAACAGAAGATAAAAACCAAAAACAGAAAGAAAAAAGCGAGAGACAAAGAGAGGAACAGAAAGAGATACCAAAATAAACAGAAAGCTCTTAATAACACATCTTATGTGAAACAGTAAAGAAGTTACCTTATAGCCTCTTGATATTAAATCTTCCCTGAAAGAAGTCATAGAAGCTATCTGTTAATAAATCTTGACCAGAACTTGTGAACTGCAATACATTAGGACAAAGAACAAAAGCTAATACCTTAGAGATTGAAGGAAAATCCACCCGATCACAGTGCCATCTTTTGGTGAAATTCTAGCAATGCAATCAGTCTGCAGAGAAAGGCAATGCCAACATTATTTCGGTCTCTAATTCAGTGTCAAACTCGGACTTAAGAAATACGACACTCAGATGTGAAAAAAGAAAGTTGTCTGCCGCCATTTGGTGTCATAACCATATCAAATGGTCTAACTTACTTCTATCTGAATAAGAAAAGGAGAGGATTTAATTGAGAGGCACCAAATAGATTATTGGTTCATACAGTGATACCATGCCCAACATATCTTTATTTACCCAATAAGTTATACAAACTTATATGACATAATACAACTACCTTCTCAAGCAAGGCTTTTTTCTGGACCTATTCCCCAAAATACTATAACCAAAACAACTATTTGTTAAAGTTGCTCAAAGATGTCTTTCTAAATATGTGGATAGTGTAAAATAAATGGGAAAAACAAATCCAAAGCCCAAATGGAACTCAGTAAAAAAGAGTGATTTATACCATATAGACATTTGCCCAGACTTCATCTTTCACATACTCCAGCTCATTGAGGTAGCTCACTTCATGCCCTTTAGACTTGACAATTTGTTTTCTGACAACTGCACCAAGGAAAGGAGTATCTCCATTTTAAGGAAGCAAAGAAGAAACTAAATATCATGTAGACTGTAGATGGAAAAACCTTTCATCGTCTTAGGGTCAATCTTATATAATGTTGATGTTCCATCACTTCCAAAAAGCACTTTCCCATCAGTTGCCAATCCCCAACCATCTTGCATGTGATGAGTAAACTTTTTGAACTGCATATAATTTCAATTCTAAAAATAGTGAACTAGGGGTAACTATAAAAAAGAATTTGGTTGCTCCAATAAAGGGCTTCCATCAGGTTCTTAAGAGAAGGATTTAGTTTATCAATTTTTCATAGTTTCATGTGATGTTATGAGAAAGGAAAACTTCGTATTCAAGATGATAATTTTAACTTGAACGTCAAATCAAATAGAGGACCTAACACCACATATCAAGGATGAAACAGCACTATTATAACAGTTAACTAACATGTGAAGGCTGTGAAGTTAATTGAGGCAATAATCCTACAGACGCTACTTTTCTCATAAAATACATCAGGAACTTCCATATTACAACAAGCAACATCCAAATTAAAATCAGGAAAAGAAGATGATTTAAATGAAAGCACACAAAGTAATGTGGGCAAACATACTTTGCTAAAGTTGTATCGATCATATATGAAACCGGTATCCTGCAACCATGTTAGTTGGAACAACCTACAAAAATCGCCAGCTGTTGCGTAAGAACTAGTGGTCAACGTAAATTCAAAATAGTAAACCATCACTAAAAGAATAAAGGAAAGGACACAAAAAGACACAACGATCAAAAAGGAAAAAGCTAAAGAAGAGAAAACTTGGTCTGGTCTAATGTACACCAGAAAGTATATTGTGAATATATTTAAAATAATCCTAAGATCGGTGTCCTCTCTTTTCCAAATTAATTGTTCTAGTTCTATTTCGGCTATCTCAAGCATGTGTTCATAAAAGGGATGCCATTTTTTCATACATGTAGAAATAGAATAAAATTTCAACTCTTACTTCTTCTATGTACCTCGTCAAAGATGGACAACTAAATTGGACATAGGGAGAGCAGAAGTTGTCAATTTGGTAAAAGAAAGACTGCTACTTAAGCACAGCCAAAACTTCAGATTATAAACAAACTTTCACCAAATTCGAGTCATTAATTATTATTTGAAACAGCATTACTTATCTGCAGTTTCATAATGACAATTAGCCCCAAAATTAATACAAAGCTAAATGCTATTAATATATAAGCAACAACATTTATATTCCTACCAAAATTTGATGTGCTCATAAGCGTTACAAAAATGCTGCAATAGTCAGGACAGAATTCAATTGCAACCATTATTAGCTAGGAGATGATAGAACAGCATAAAAGTACTACATATTATCCTATCTGATAAATGCAAGATTGCTTACTTAGCAGTTATCACAAAACATTTTCCACTATTTCCAGAATCAGGAAATGATCTCTGTATCCCTTACCTCTCACCAAGAAGAGTTAAACCTTCCCCAAAGTCAGAAGACTGCATTTCATGAATAGTTTCAACCTGTGGAGCCAGCAACAGAAGATTCCTTTTAGGTCCAAGATGCACACTTTATGTTTCAACTATAGATACTTGTTCGTTCTCACACGATAAACTTCATAAAAAATGGATTATGCAGATTATAGATAGAAATGTTAGCACTTTCAATTGGCAGAAGCTGTCCTGTGAGCCTGCTAAACTAAGAAAAAATGTAGTGACAAAATCTTCTTAGTTTCCAGCCACGACGGACAAGCCAACAGAAAAAAAACCCAAACATGAATACTTATTTTATATGGTCACAAAACTACAAAATTGCATTATGGTTATACTTTTAGAAATCAAGTTGTAGGCGTACCTTACCGTTCAGCAGCGCAACTTTTCGAACAGATGACTGCATTTTTTAGAAAGAGATTTTACCCATGTTAAGACTAAAAAATAATCATGAAGTCAAATCAAGTGTGTGTGTGTGCGCGCGCGTGTGTGTATATATATATATATATATATATATATATATATATATATATATATATATATATAAGGCAACTCACACGTCCGTAGAGTCCAGTTGATTCAAAGAGTGTGTTATTTTCTGCATAGAGAAGCCCCTGAAGGATAAATACACAACATCAGGGACCAAAAGCAACCAACTAAATTTCCAGTGAAAATAGGCAAAAACTATTACTAAGAGCAATGATGGCTCAACGTAAGAGGTATCAAGTATATTCAATAAAACTTGCTTCTGCGTGTGTCACACGTGCATCTCGTGTGCACATGTATCCGGTACCCATGCGTGCATCCCATGTCAATTAGTAAAAATATTTTAAAATTGCAAGATAGTCAAAATGCGTTTTGAACGTGTAGTCAAAAAAGGAACAAAATGCGTTTTGAACGCGTAGTCAAAAAGGGAGGTTCAATACGCGGATTTTACGCGTTTCTAGTTTTCTATAAATAGAAGACCTCTTGCCCTCATTTATCTCATCCCAGAAAGAGAGAGTAAGAATACAAAGAGAGTTATACACCAAGATAAATATTTTAGTCTTGAGTGTCCTCTTTAGTAGTTGTTCCTTTTACAAGAGAGAAGTGTTTATTGTTGTTTTCTCCTTGTATTTGAGAGTTGTGTACTCCATATTAAAATAGTGAGATCCTTCTACCCGTGGTTTTTCCCTTCTATCATTTAGAGGGGTTTCCACGTAAAATTCTCGTGTCCAATTTATTTTCATTATTTTCATCATATCAAACTTTAGTTGTGATGCTTCCTCCCCCCAAACAGTGGTATCAGAGCCCTCGGTTATTCTGTCTGTTTTATGCGAATGTACTATTTGTGAATAGTAAATTTGGTGAATAGTACTATTCACGTTTGTCACGATTGTTCGCAAAAATATTCAGAAACGATCTAGAAGGGTGTGAAGCAAATAACAATGTCGAGTACAACAAAGTTTGATGTTGAAAAATTCAATGAGACTAATTTCTCACTATGGAAAATGAAAATAAAAGCGATATTGAGAAAAAACAATTGCTTAGCTACTATTGAAGGCAGACCCACAGACTTTGTTGATGACAACAAGTGGAACGACATAGACATCAACGCAGTTGCTGATCTACACTTGGCACTAGCTGATCAAGTGTTGTCTAGTGTGGCGGAAAAGCGGACGGCGAAGAAAATATGGGATACTCTTACGGGGTTGTATGAGGCCAAGTCTTTACATAATAAAATCTTCTTAAAAAGAAGATTGTATACTCTTCGAATGACAGAATCCATGTCAGTTACTGAACACATCAATACTTTGAATACTCTGTTTTCGCAACTTACAACAATGGGTTGCAAAATAGAAGGGACTGAACGTGCGGAGCTTCTACTTCAAAGTCTGTCTGACTCGTATCATCAACTCATCATCAACCTGACAAACAATTCAGACAGTCTAGTTTTCGATGAAATTGCAGCCGTTGTCTTGAAAGAAGAAAATCGGCGCAAAAATAAGGAAGACAGACAAGCAAGTTCGCAACAAGCTGAAGCTTTGATGATGGTGAGAGGAAGACCAACGGAATGTGGCCCCAGTGGAAGTTACAATCATGGCAGATCTCAATCAAGAAGTAACAAGAATATCAAGTGCTACAACTGTGACAAGAAAGGGCACTTCAAGAAAGATTGTCCGTTCAAGAAGAAGAGTGAAAACCCTGAGCCATCAAATGCTCAAAGGAATGTTGCATGTACCTCGTATGATGGCGATATTTTATGTAGTGAGGCAATATCAAATAATGAAGGCAGAAAACGTTTCGCTGATGTCTGGATCATGGACACAGGAGCAACATGGCACCGCAATTGATCTAAAAACGCCAATGGAGATGTGGACATGAAAACCAGTTGATTATTCTCGCTTACATATATTCGGAAGTCCTGCTTATGTTATGTACAACACCCAAGAAAAATCAAAGTTGGATCCAAAATCCAGGGAATGCATTTTCTTAGGGTATTATTGATGGAGTCAAGGGGTATCGCTTGTGGGATCCCACAGCCCGCAAGGTGGTAATCAGCAGGAATGTTGTATTTGTTGAAAACAAGATACAAGCAAAAGAAGGTAGCACTTCAAAAGAAAAATCAGAGGCTACTACAGTTGAAGTTGAAGAAATAGAAGAAGTTCTAGTTTCTTCTGAAGCAGCACCAGAGCACGAAGAACAAGAGCAAGCTGAGATCGAAACTCCAGAAGTTCGACGGTCAGCTAGGGAGAGAAGAGAATCAGCTTGGCACTCAGATTATTCTATGGAGAGTAATATTGCATACTGTCTACTAACAGAAGATGAAGAGCCTTCAACTTTTCACGAGGCTATGAAAGTCCAAGAATCATCTCTGTGGGTGGTAGCAATGCAAGAAGAAATTGAAGCTCTCCATAAAAATAAAACATGGGATCTTGTTCAATTACCACAAGGAAGGAAGGCCATTGAAAACAAATGGATCTACAAGATCAAACGCAATGGTAATGATCAAGTGGAGAAGCATCGTGCAAGATTGGTGGTAAAAGGATTCGCTCAGAAAGAAGGTATAGACTTCAATGAGATATTTTCTCTGGTGGTTCGACTCACAACAATTCGAGTGGTCCTGGCGATGTGTGCTACATTTGACTTGTACTTGGAGCAGTTAGATGTCAAAACTGCATTTCTTCATGGAGAACTTGAAGAAGAAATTTATATGCTCCAACCAGAAGGTTTTGAAGAACAGGGAAAAGAGAACTTGGTTTGCAGGTTGAAAAAATCTCTATACGGTCTCAAACAGGCGTCGAGATGTTGGTATAAGAGATTTGATTCCTTCATTATAAGCCTTGGATACAACAGACATAGTTCAAATCCTTGTGTTTATTACAAGAGATTTGGTGATGAAGATTTTGTTATTTTGCTGTTATATGTTGACGACATATTGGTAGCAGGCCCCAACAAAGATCGTCTCACAAATTTAAAGGCACAGTTGGCTAGGGAGTTTGAAATGAAGGACTTGGGACCAGCAAACAAGATTCTAGGGATGCAAATTCACCGAGACAGAAATAATAGAAAGATTTGGCTTTCTCAAAAGAACTACTTGAAGAAAATCTTGAGACGCTTCAAAATGCAAGACTGTAAGTCAATTTCTACCCCACTTCCTATTAATTTCAAGTTATCCTCAAGTATGTGTCCTAGCAATGAAGCAGAGAGGATGGAGATGTATCGAGTACCGTATGCATCTGCAGTGGGAAGTTTAATGTTCGCTATGGTATGCACAAGACCTGACATTGCACAAGCAGTGGGAGTGGTTAGTCGATACATGGCTAATCCTGGTAGAGAGCATTGGAATACTGTTAAGAGGATCCTGAGATACATCAAGGGTACCTCAGATATTACAATGTGTTATGGAGGATCAGACTTTACTGTTAAAGGTTATGTTGATTCAGATTATGCAGGTGATCTTGATAAAAGCAAGTCCACCACAGGTTATGTGTTTACTCTTGCTGGAGGAGCTGTAAGCTGGGTTTCAAAACTGCAATCTATCGTGGCAACATCTACGACGGAAGCAGAATATGTAGCAGCTACACAAGCTAGCAAAGAAGCAATATGGATGCAGATGTTACTGGAGGAGCTCGGGCACAAACAAGAGAAGATTGTTCTGTTTTGTGACAGTCAGAGCGCTTTGCATCTTGCAAAGAATTCGGCATTTCATTCAAGGACAAAGCACATACGAGTTCAGTATCACTTTGTTCGTGAGAAGGTGGAAGAAGGTTGTGTGGATATTCAGAAAATTCACACTAATGACAACCTGACAGATATATTTACGAAGCCGATCAACAGTAACAAGTTCATATGGTGTCGATCTTCTATTCGCGTAGCAGAAACGTAACATTGCAGTAATTGGATAGAAAGGATGGTGTGAAGACTTAATTGATTCTCAATTAAATCTTCAAGTGTGAGAATGCAAGATAGTCAAAACGCGTTTTGAACGCGTAGTCAAAAAGGGAGGTTCAATACGCGGATTTTACGCGTTTCTAGTTTCCTATAAATAGAAGACCTCTTGCCCTCATTTATCTCATCACAGAAAAAGAGAGTAAGAATACAAAGAGAGTTATACACCAAGATAAATAGTTTAGTCTTGCGTGTCCTCTTTAATAGTTGTTCCTTTTACAAGAGAGAAGTGTTTATTGTTGTTTTCTCCTTGTATTTGAGAGTTGTGTACTCCATATTAAAATAGTGAGATCCTTCTACCCCGTGGTTTTTCCCTTCTATCATTTAGAGGGGTTTCCACGTAAAATTTTCGTGTCCAATTTATTTTCATTATTTTCATCATATCAAACTTTAATTGTGGTGCTTCCTCCCAAAAACAAAAATCACATATATATTATTGTTAAACATGTGAGGTATATATCATCTAAAGTAAAAGGAAATTAGTGCAAACTCAAAATGACGAAGGATGATCCTATTTGGACATACTTGATAACTAAAATCAGGTTGTTTCTTAGAATAGTTTGTTGAGCATAGGAGACTACTGCTATGAACTATTTTCTTTTTTACCTTAATTCAATATTTTTTTTAATTTTAGTAACTATTGAGAAATGCATCCCCAAAATTTAGGCTTGCACTTGCGTCAGTGGCTTTTGTACTGAGCCGGCCCTGACTAGTAGACAGAATGTAATGTTGAATCATAAAAAACTTTCTAAAATTCAATAATATCATCAAATTTCTTCAAAATTTAACTTGAAATGTTAAGAAAAATTATTTCCAAATAAAAGCTACAGTCACCAGAAAGTAAATTTTACAGAAAAAATTGGGGAACAACACTATGGTGATCAGCGACTAAATGTCTCATTTCCGCCTACTAAATAATGCAGAAAACTCGAAATTCACAATGCTTATGTTGAAAAATAGAGAAAATCGCGAAAAACTAATGAACCTGAGTGTAAGCTTCGGGGTCGTGAGGGAATTCGTTGATGACTTTGACTTTGTAAACTCCATATGATGCTTCAGCTTCACTGAAGACAGTAAAGCTCAGCAGGACAATCAAGCCTATAACTGCAAACCTTCGATTTATCAGAGACATTTTCGTGTGATGATAAATAGTTGAAGCAGAAGAAGCCATTGATGATTATTAAGAGAATTTGGCAAAAATATAACTAGAAATCAGTTGACGGGATGACCGTTGACATTGTACCTTGAGTTATCTCCAGCGTCCGATTGATAAAGGATAAGACGGGCAACCGGCTTGGCCCTTCTGCTCCAGGACATTTGCTCAAATTCCACGTGAATTGCGATTTTGAATTTAATATTGAAGTGAAAACTATATTCCTTCCGTTAAAAAATAAAAATGCTCTTGGCGTGACTACTATCTCCATATCGTTTGAATTATTCAACTATAATGTACATAGTCACATGGATGCCCATGGGGGCCACTCTCTTTCACTTTCTGTCTTCTTCGTCAATTTGCTTATTTTGTTTATTTTATAATATGTTATCAATATGAGCGTCCGTTATTTTGATTTATTTTAAATAGAAAATATGGATATGTCATAAATTTTATTTTGATCAATTAATAATTAATCATGAAGATATTTGTGTAATTGATAGTGGAACAACATATGTCATATTCAAAGGTAAGAAATACTTTTCTTATTTGCTTAAAAAGAAAGCAAATGTTACAACAATTTCTGGTAATTCTAAATTGATTGAAGGCTCCGAAAAAATTACTATATTTCTGCCTAAGGGGACAAAACTTGTTATAGAAGATGCGTTTTTGTGACGACCCCCTTCTTAGGGCCCACATATTCAGGTATTGTCTATGCCAGGGCCAGCCAGTTCACACCTTCATCACTCTTCACGTTGCAGCTCAATTGGTGACAGGCGACCCCTTAAGGTGGATGTAAAGGAGCCAGAGGTTCCGGGTTCGATACCCCATAGCGTTGCAGCGTGAAGAGGGATGAAGGTGCGAACTGGCTGACCCTGGCATAGACAATACCTGAATATGTGGGCCCTAAGAAGGGGGTCGTCACGGTTATTCTTTTATAAATCCACAAGAAACTTTTTAAGTTTCAAAGATATCCGCCAAAATGAATATTATGTTGAGACACTAAATAAAATGAATATTGAATACTTTGGTATAACCAAGAGTGTCTCAGGCCAGAAATATGTTTTGGAGAAATTACCATCCTTGTCTTCTGCCTTATATTATGCAGAAATTAGTACAATTGAAGCACATTCGATCGTAAATCAGAAGTTTACTAATTTACATGATTTTGTGTTATGGCATGACCGAATAGGTCACCATAGATCAATAGTGATGAAACGAACTCTTGTGATGAATTCTCATGTGATGCTTGTTATCAAGACAAGTTAATTGCCAGACCATTATCACTGAAGGTTGGCATCGATCCCCTGATTTTTTTGAACGTATACATGGGGATATATGTGGACTCATTCATCCACCTAGTGGGTTGTTTAAATATTTTATGGTCCTAATAGATGCATCTTCAAGATGGTTTCATGTGTGTCTATTATCATCTCACGACCTAGAATTTGCAAAGTTATTGGCACAAATGATAAGATTAAGGGCGCAATATCCAGATTATCCTATTTAGTCGATTCGCCTCGATAATGTAGAGAATTTACATCCAGGCTTTTGATAATTATTGCTTATCAATTAGGATAAGAATTGAACACCACATTGCTCATGTTCATACTCAAAATGGCCTCGCATAGTCATTTATTAAGCGCCTATAATTTATAGCAAGACCACTACTTATGAAAATGAAATTGCCCTTTATTATCTGGGATCATGCTATCTTACATGCAGCATCACTCACTCGTCTCAGACCGACCAATTATAATAAATACTCTCGGTCACAATCAGTATTTGGTTATGAGCCAAATATAGCACCACCACAATGCACTAAGATAGGCCCTCACTAAAGGTTACGTATATATGTTAGGTTTGACTCACCCTCCATAATTCACTACCTTAAACCGTTGATCAGTGATTTATTCACTTCTCGTTTTGCAGATTGTCGATTTGATGAAACGACTTTCCCACAATTAGGGAGAGAGAAAAAGGAACCCAACATCAGCAAAATTGAATAGAAATTTTTATCATTATCTCATTTTGATTCACGTACCTCTATATGTAAGAAGGAGGTTTAGATGATCTACTTACAGAAAATAGCAAATTAAATGTCGAATACATTTACTGATTTGAAACGGATAACTAAGTCACATATCCCTATAATAAATGTACCTATTCAGATTAATATTCCAAAAGGACCATCTACTAGTGTCTAGCTTCTGAATCTCAAACACGCTTGAAGCGTGGTAGGCCATTAGGTTTAAAGAATAAAATTTTTAGAAAAAGAAGCGCAAAAGTGATAAAGACGACACTATCAAAAGAATTTCCTAAAGAAGTTCAAGATCTAATTAATCTTGATATTATTGAAGAAATTAGTGAATCTGAGACTCAAGTGAATAAAGAACTTTCAAAGAGTTCTACTGGTGATGGGATAAATTTAGATCGATCAAAAATTATTGTGGATAATATTTTTGCATATAATATTACAATTAGTCTTATAAAAGACTATGAGGATTTTGAGCCTAAATCTGTCGAAGAATGTCGAAGAAGATGTGACTGGCCAAAATGGCAAGAAACAATTCAATCAGAATTAGACTCACTTTCTAAATGTGAGGTTTTTGGACCTGTAGTCCAAACCTCTGATGGTATAAAATCAGTTGGCCATAAATGGATTTTTATTCAAAAATGAACTGAGAAAAATAAAATTATAAGATACAAGACACGTCTTGTTGCACAAGGATTCTCTCAAAGACCCGACGTTGACTATGAAGAAACATATTCACCTGTTATAGATGTAATAACTTTTCGATATCTCACCTCTTTAGTTGTACATGAAAATCTTGAAATGCATCTAATGGATGTGGTTACCAGGGGCGGAGCCACAAGGGTGCGAGGGGTGGCGACCGAACCCCCTTCGTCGGAAAATTACACTATATAAATACTGTGAATTTTTTTATTCATGTACAAATATTATTTTTCCATCCCCTTAACAAATGAAGATTGTGGATCAGTGGATAAGGTGCCTGTGATTGAGCCCATGGTTGTGGGTTCGA
Source organism: Solanum dulcamara (assembly GCF_947179165.1). Classification (NCBI taxonomy): domain Eukaryota; kingdom Viridiplantae; phylum Streptophyta; class Magnoliopsida; order Solanales; family Solanaceae; genus Solanum; species Solanum dulcamara. The sequence continues at coordinate 17,947,839 of NC_077243.1, read as the reverse complement.
TTCTCAGCAATGACATGTTTTTTTCTTTTTTCATCAATCCCTTAAAAAAAAGACACACTTTATTTATTATTATTATTATTTAAAAAAACGTGGGCCATTTGGCTTTGGGATATTTATTTTTTTAAAGTCAATTATGCCCTTTGGGCTTTTTATTACTTTGTAAAAAGATAAATGTAGTAATGTAGTGTAAACAACTATACAAAAACCAAAGCAATTAATCTACTCTACACACTACTTTCCTAATTGAAGCCCTAATTACTTTGTGTCTTCTTCTCTGTTCATCTTCGTTTCTCTTGTTCAGTTGTTCTGTGAAGGTGATGAAGACTGAAGAGGCCAAATGATATTGCTTCTTGGCCCATCACCCATGGCTTCCAATTCCAAGGTATTTCTTTTTTTCCCCTCTTTTTTTAACAATACTCAAAATCACAATAAATCCATTATTGTTTCTTGTTAGTTGTTAATCAACCCATTTTGTGAAATGGGTAGCTGACCCATTTTGTGAAATGGGTAGCTGACGGCTGATCCATTTTCCATTCATGAACCCCAAGCCTTGATTGTTTTAATTTTTAAATGTTGTTTGTTTGCAAAATTGGTCTTCTAGATATTTATTTTTAGCTAGTAAAAAAATCAAAGTGTAGATTTTTATTTAGTAATCAATTCCCTATTTCCCTTTTATGTGTGTTGGATTGTGGTTAAGTTATTTTCTTGCTTATTGAGACATTTGGTAGAGTTTTTGAAATGGGATATGCTTAAGGAGTTAAGGTTACTAATTGTTTTTTTGTTGTATTGCTATATACAAGATTGAGTTTTTATTCTCATAAGATTGAGTTTTTATTCTAACAGTTAGATGTTCTTAAATAGGCTTTATTTTATTGGCTTTTAAGATTGACATTTGTGTCTTTAATTGTAACTAATTTTTTTATTATAATTCAGTCTCAAAAGTCAGTGAAGAATTATTTTACCAAAGTTCCAAAATCAAGTTTGGACTCTCATGATCAACCTAATCTAGAAGAAAATGTCAACCACTCAGAAGTACCATTGCTTTCTTCTCAGGAATTTGATTTGAATTCTTTAAAGCATGACCCGGGTGAAAGAACTCAAATCTTGGACTTTCATCCAAATCATCGTGATGTCATTCGAAGAGAATACCTTAGGAGAGGTCCTTGTCAACCTCGGCTTAAAGAGTATCCTAAAACAAAAATTTCTAGAGACATGCGTCGTTTTAATCCTCAGTGGTTTAGTGAGTATTCTAATTGGTTAGAGTATAGTGAAAGTAAAGATGCAGTCTTTTGTTTGAATTGCTATCTATTTGCAAACGATAATATTCATCAAGGAGGGGGTGATGTATTTTCGACCATAGGGTTTAGGAGTTGGCAAAAAAAGAAGAGTCTTAAAAAACATGTTGGTGGCGGAAATAGCATTCATAATCAGGCAAGAAAGAATTGTGAAGATCTAGTGCGACAAGAACAATCTATTCAATTTGCACTTGTGAGGCAAGATTCTCAATTTAAGCATGAGTATTGGCTCCGCTTAACTGCTTCAGTTGATGTTGTAAGGCTTCTTTTGAATCAAGGATTGGCATTTCGGGGTCATGATGAATCTAAATCATCACTTAACAGAGGTAATTTTCTTGAAATTCTTTCATGGTATTCTGAAAGGTGTGATAACATTAAAGATTGTGTATTGAAACATGCTCCACAAAATGATCTGATGACTTCTCCAATGATTCAAAAAGAAATTGTGACTGCATGCAAAATTGAAACAATTAAGGCTATCATAGAAGAATTAAATGGTGATTACTTTGCCTTATTGGTTGATGAATCTTTTGATGTATCGCGCAAGGAGCAAATGGCCATTGTTTTACAATATGTTGATAGAATGGGATTTGTGATGGAGTGACTTATCGACATTATTCATGTTCAAGATACTTGTGCATCATCTCTAAAAGAAGCAATTGTTAATTTACTTGCTCAACATTCCTTGAGTCTTTCTTATGTACGTGGACAATGTTATGATGGGGCAAGTAATATGCAAGGTAGAATCAATGGCCTTAAAATGTTGATTAAGCAAGAAAGTAGATCGGCTCATTCTGTTCATTGCTTTGCTCATCAACTTCAACTAAGTCTTGTTGCGGTTTCTAAAAAGTGTGTTGAAGTGGGGGAGCTTGTACTATTGGTTTCAAGTATTTTGAATATGTTGGGAGCTTCTTTTAAAAGCATGGATGAATATCGAGAATCTCAAAAGAAAAGAGTTCAAGAGGCATTAGATATGGGTGAACTTGAAACTGGTAGAGGCTTGCATCAAGAATTTGGTCTTACTAGAGCTTGTGATACTCGTTGGGGATCCCACTACAAATCTTTTAGTAACTTTATTATTATGTTTGGTTCAATTGTTGATGTACTTAATGATATTGTTGTTGATTCACATTGTCCAAATAAAAGTGCCAAGGCAATGGGATTTCTCAGAGCATGTCAAACATTTGATGTTGTATTCATATTGCTGCATTCATATTGCATTTGATGAGAGATATTTTAGCAATCACAAATGAGCTTAACAAATGCTTACAGAAAAAAGAGCAAGATATCGTAAATGCCATGCTACTTGTTCAAGTAGCAAAGAAAAGGTTGCAAAAGTTCAGAGAGGATGAATGGGGTTCGCTTATTGATAAAGTATCTAAATTTTGTATCAAGTATCAAATTTTGATACCTAAGTTGGATGAGCCGTACTTTACCTCTTTGAGATCACGACGTAAACTTGCTGGTTGTACTATCTCACACCATTATTACGTTGAAGTGTTTTGCAAAGTTATTGATTGGCAAATTCAAGAGCTTTCTTATCGTTTTGATGAAGTAACGACTGATTTGCTTCATGGAATTGCTTGTTTAAATCCAATTGACTCATTTTCTAGTTTTGATCTCAGGAAAATAATGAGAATGGCTGAACATTATCGTGATGACTTTGATGAATTTAGTATGGGGGTTCTTAAGAATCAACTTGCGAGTTACATTATTGATGTTCGTGATCTTGATGAAAGGTTCTCCGATCTAAAAGGACTTTGTGATCTTTCAAAAAGATTAGTTCAGACAAAGAAGCATTCAAACTACCCTCATGTATTCCTCTTAGTGAAACTTGCCTTGCTCTTGCCAGTTGCCACTGCATCCGTTGAAAGAACTTTTTCGACAATGAAGTTTATCAAGAATGACTTGCGGAGTCGAATGAATGAGAGTTATTTTAGTGATTGCTTGGTGCCTTATATAGAAAAAGATGTGTTTAATAGGATTTCTAATGATGTTATTATAAAAACATTTCAAGGAATGAAACCTCGTCGTGTACAGTTGTAGTAATATACTTGCACTTTCAATAGAGAATTGTGTTTGTTTTGATTTCTTTGCGCATTTATTTTTTTAATTTTCTTGAACCCCCTTATCAAATATTCTGGTTCCGCCCCTGGTGGTTACAACTTATTTTTATGGTTCACTTGATGATGAAATTTATATGAAAATCTCAAAAGGATTAAAATTACATGAAGCATGTAATTTTAAGTCTCGGAAGATGTTCTCAATCAGATTAAAAAATTAGTGTATGATCTAAAACAATCAGGACGTATGCGGTTTAATCGCCTTAGTGAGTACTTGATAAATGAAGGTTATATAAATAATGTCATATGTCCTTGTATTTTTATTAAGAAAATGGAATCAGAGTTTGTTATACTCGCCGTTTATGTTGATGACATAAATTTCATTGGAACCCCTGAAGAGGTCTAAAAGATAATTAAATATTTAAAAAAAGAATTTGAGATGAAAGATCGTGGAAAGACAAAACTTTGTCTCGGTCTGCAAATTGAACATTTAGTAGACGGTCTTCATCCACCAATCTGCCTATGTTGAGAAAATTTTGAAATGATTTTACATGGACAAAACACATCCATTAAGTACTTTAATGGTAGTTTGATCACTTAAAGTGAATAAAGATCCATTCCGACCTTCAAAAGAGAATGGAGAACTTCTTCGTCCTAAAATACCATATCTCAGTGCTATTGGTGCACTTATGTATCTTGCTAATGCAATCAGACCTGATATAGCATTTTTTGTTACTTTGCTAGTAAGGTATAGTTCTTCCCCGATGCGAAGACATTGAAAATGTGTCAAAAATGTTCTGCGCTGTCCTAAATGGACTGTTGATATAGGTCCTTTATATACTAACAAAGATTATGTAGACTTTGTTGGTTATGCAGATATAGGTTATTTATCAAACTCACATAAAGCTTGATCTCAAACAGACTATTTGTTCATATACAGAGGAATTGTTATATCATGACGATCTAGGAAGCAGTCCATTGCTGCTACTTCTTCAAATCATGTTGAGATAATAGCAATTCATGAAACAAGTAGAGAGTGTGTGTGGTTGAGATCAATAACACAATTCATCAAAGAAAGATGTGGCCTAAATTATGATGTCAAAGTACCCACGATCATGTTCGAAGATAATGCTGCGTGCATAGCCCAATTGAAATGAGGCTTCATAAAAAGTGATAGAACGAAATACATTTCATCAAAATTATTCTTCACATTTGATCTTCAGAAGAATTGTGATATTGTTGTACAACAAATCTGTCCAAGTGATAATCCAACAGATTTATTCATCAAATCTTTACCAGCTTCAGATCTTGAGAAGATGGTACACAAGATTGAAATGTGAAAACTTAACCATCTTAGTCAAGGTTGTTCCATTGGATTTTCCTAGCGATGTTTTTAATGAGGCATCTCTCACTGCGTATTACTAGATTTATTCGCATACATGGACATTTAAGGAAGGGTATTATAAATAATATAGTCAAATAGATGCCCATGTGGGGCACTCCGCTATAGCAAATTCCCCTGTCTAAGGAATATGTTAGCTGTAGCAAATTCCCCTATCTAAGGAATATGTTAGCTGTAGCAAATTCCCTTGTTCAAGAAATATGGTACCCTTTTTGTGTCTATAAAAGACACTGCAAATGTAAATGATATATTCGCAATTCTCACAATTATCTCTCTCTTTCTGTCTTCGTCGTTAATTTGCTTACATTGTTTATTTTATAACATGTATTATTATGTCCTCTCTATTATTAACATCTCCGTCTTTAATACAGTAATCGCTTTTTTTGTTTAACAATTATTTGTGGGATTTTTATAAAATTACAATCTAATATAAAATATTACATTTACCTAGACCATATTAGCACATTACACCCACATTCCTCTTATATATATTATTATTTCAACCGTGCTCATACAATATTATGCACTTACGATGTATAAATTTGTTATGAGTTTGCCTTGATTTTCTTATCATATTTGAGTTTTACTTTTCTCGATGAAAAGTCAAAGTATTATCATAATTATTTTTAGTTATTCTGAAAGAAAAATATAATTCTCTTCCATATTTGGTTATTCTTTCTTTAGAAATTTTTTTTGGAACTATATAAATTGAAGACTCCTCTTCTTTTATACCTAGATGGTTAAGAGTTTCGGTTATGGGGTATTTTTTCTTCACAGTTTTTATGTTTTAATTAGTTTTTAAATATGTAAGTCAATTAGCCAAATTCATAATAATATTGATTTTTTTTATCGTCTGATTTATTGCCGACATGATTGATAATTATAAGCTTTCGCATGACATCTTAATTCTTTCGAACCCAACAAATGTTATCAGAGCACATGATTCAATGATCCAATGGTTGAATGAGGTTGAAAACATGTTCAAGAGGTTGAAAATAAATTTGTAATCAATTTGATTTTAATGAAAAAAAAAATTGTGCTACTACAATATGTGGAGAAAATTTTCAATTATATTCTCAACAATCCTGCTATTCCATCTTTAAAACAAAATTCATTTTCAACTCATGTTTACGCATGGCTCCAACTTTCAACCCCTTGGGCTTCAATTTTCAACTCATGTTTATTATTTTTAATGCATGAGCTCCACTTTCCTTCTCACTTTTAAAGCAGGGTCTCCAATATTATCAACACGTGTTACTCTAATGCACATGACTCTAATTTTTAACCCACATCAAATTTTAATCATGGTATATATATGAAAAAGGCAGATCAAATTTGTCAAGAAAATTCAGAAAAATGGGAGATTTGTTAGGATTTTGCTTTGTTTTCTAAACATATTTGAGTTTTATTTTTCTTTTGATGGAAAATTAAATCATTACCATAATTATTTTTATTTTTTTTAAAAGAAAAATATAATTATCTTTCATATTTGGTTATTCTTTCCTTAGAGGAAAAATTTGAAACTATATAAATTGAAGACTCCTCTTCTTTCATGCCATAACATAATAGCATCCACTAAGGGGTCGTTTGGTTATTGGATAAGCGCCAAATTTATTCAGGTATAGAATATTGTATACGTTTTACTATGTTTGTTAGCATTTTTATATCAAGTATAAAATTCAACTCACATAATACTATGTTTGGTTGGCAGATTAGAATGCCACATAATTAATACATGTATAACTTATGAGTCAATTTATGTATTATTTTATGCGGGCTAGAAGGTGAAATAAATTATACCTGAATAACAAATACATAAATAAAAAAGTTAAAATGACTAAATTACCCTAATCGCTCCTAATTAAATATACCTCTTTTTTCAAGGATACAACCAGATCAACTATTTGCTTTTTTTTCTTTCTAAATCTCGAAATTTTTCATCTTCTTAGAGGCAAATATTGAAATGTTGTTCAATTTATTATTATTTTGAAAACTAAGTAGACATTCAAAGAGGATAGTGTCTATGACTGAGGATAACACTGATGCTAGATGAAGTCAGTATCTGAAAACTTTCACTGGTTTTTGCCATGAGTTTTGTAAAGCATTAGTATGAAGCAAAGTCATGGCATCCTTTATCAAAAAGAAAAAGCAAACTTCTCATATATATATATATATATATATATATATATATATATATAAAGTTGGTTCTACTACATGAAGAAATTGAAAATTGTGACACCCAACTCCTACTTTCTGTCTAAAATTTTGACTAAATAAAATGCAAAAAGAAAAACGAAATACAAAGGCAAGAAGGTCAGGGGTATAATTATAAATAAATATTTTATTTTCAAGAAGTATATTTTTTAAAATAACAAATCAACATCCAAAGAAATTATTAAACCCTGCATAACTAAATCATGCATTACTAATACATGTATAACTAAATCTTGCATTATTAATACCTGCATAACTAATACATGTATTATTAATGCCTACATTACTTTAAACAGTAACCAAATGACCCCTGAGAGTTTGGTTTATGGGATATGTTCCCTCTACAATTTTATACTTTTTATTAGTTTTTAAATATGTAGGCCAATTAGCCAAATTATATTATAATATTATATTTTTTAATATTGTTTTCTTTGTTGTTATCACCGATATGATTGACAATTGTAAGATTGTGCATGACATTCTAATTCTTTCAAACCCAATAAAACTTTATATAATAATGTATAAGAAGTGTAATAGTGTATAAAAAGTGCTTATACATCCTTTTATATTGTACTACAAGCTTACACGAAAATTGTGTTTCGTCTTCTGCGAACTTCAACTATGAAATTCCATTTGCAATGGGTTAAATTATTTGAGGCACAACCAACAATAATTATGTGAGGCTCCATTATTTATTTGGTGGGCCCATTTTCTTACCACCCCTTTTCCACTTGCCCCTCTTTATATCATTTTTTTTCTTTTTACTCCAAATAAATATGTAACTTTCAAATACCTAATTAAGCAATTGATATATTTAATAAAAATATTAATAATTTTTTTTTGTAAAAATAATAGAAAAGAGATCCTTTCTAAAAATACAGATCAAAACAGACACTTCGCCCATTTATGGGTGAACTGTCACAAATGAAGTTAACTCTTTCATTTCACCTAAAACACATCACAAAAATTTAAAGACAATTCTTTTTATTAGCTTCTCACGTGAAACTATATCATATCTAAATCTCATCCGAAATTATATCATATCTAAATTTTAAGGGGCCGTTCGGTTATTCTTTAGAGTTATGTAGGTATTAGTTATGCATGTTTTAGTTATGTGGGTATTAGTTATGCAGATATTGATTATGTAAAATTTATAATACATAAATTATTACATATTGAATATTTACTTTGTTGTAAATTAATATATCATTATTTATAAACCAACAATTGCCTGTCTTATGTGAAACAAACCCCAAAGGAAAATTTTGACTCTTAATTAATTCAATTGATGCCATATTTGTTACTGATTCTTAATAATTTTAAAAATCAAGTAACGAAAACTTCTATTAACCAGGGAAAAAAAAAACCGATTCTGGGTTTTGAATTGTTGGCATCAGTTGATGCCGTATTCATGGTTAATAAACGCAAGAAAGAGTAATTAAAAGAAACTGATTTTGTTGGCATCAGTTTTCGCATTATAGCTTCTTCCTAATATTTTAAAAAGTTCACATAAAAAAAATATTTTTAATAGTAAATTAATAGGGATAAATTTGTAATTTACTCTTTTATGCATGTATAACTAATATCACATAACTTATTCCACCTTCTACCCCGCATAAATTATACACAAATTCTCTCATAAGTTATGTAAGTATTAATTATGTAATATTACAAAAAATGCAACCAAACACCGTATAAAATCAATACATGAATAACTTTTATACAACATTTGAAAACCTACCAACCAAACATTGTATAAGATTAATACATGAATAACTTTATCTATTTGTAAACTAAACATGGTATTAAATTAATACATGAATAACCAAAATTATTCATGTATTAGCTTTAAGCTTATACCATAACCAAACGGCCCCTAAGTGTATTGTGAAGTCTATTTGATACACAAAATCGTGAATTCAACAATAAAGTACAAAACAATTGAGAATTTTTTTTACAAAAAATAAATTTTACTATTTATTTGCTTACAATCAATAGTAAAAAAAACTATTGAGATCGACAGAGATAATGATGCCTCTTATAACCAATATTCTGACATAAACTACATATTTGTGCAACCTGGAGCAATATCCATTTCATTTGACGATGCATAGTACTTTTGGCCCCAGAAGTTCTCAAATATTGAGTATTTGTAATTAAATTGAATGGAGAAGGTGGCCAACATGACTCAAAGAACTACAAGCAAACTTACGACAACATATCTTTTTCATTGGGCGATGAGTCATATTAGCCACCTTCTCCATTCAATTTAATAGCAAATACTCAATATTTGAGAACTTCTGAAGCCAACAGTACTAAACGCGTATAAATGAAATAGACATTACTCTAGGTCGCATGGCATAAAGATGTAGTTTATGTAGAAAAATCAATCATAAGAGGAATCGTCGTCCCATCGACCTCAATAGTTTTTTAATAGTGATTGTAAGCAAATAGATAGTAAAATTCATTTTATGAAAAGAATTCTCAATTTTTTTGCACTTTTATTGTTGAAGAAAAATTTGCAATTTTACGTAAATAGATTTCACAATACACTTAAAAATTTAGATACAGTATAACTTTACGTGAGAAACTATTAAAAAGAATTATAGTTTGTCCAGTTATGGACGAACAACCCTTTAAAAAATTTTATAATGTGTTTTAGGATGAACTGACGAAGTTAACTTCATTTGTCACAATTCGCCCATCCATTTTGGAGCCGGACTCCCAGAACTCGATTACTTTAGCTATTTTTTCTTGGACAAACATACTTGTTATAGGTTCTCTGTTTTCAAACGAGTATAGCTTGATTATATACATTGTCAAAAAATTCTTAAACTACTAGTGTGATACTGTCATCTAACATGTTATAACAAGAAGTTATCCGTCTTATTCTTTAGGTTACTTAAGAGTCCGTTTGGTTTGGCTTATAAGTTACTTATAAGCTGTATTCAACTTTTTTGAATATTTGACTGATCAACTTAAAGTCATTTTGTGCTTAAAATAAGCCTCAATACATAATTGGGTTTGCTTGAATGAACTTATTTTAAAAAGCTTATAAGTTCAAAACAACTTATAAGTCAAAAAAAAAAAAATTGGGTTGCACCTACTTTTTTTTTTTAACTTATAAGCGTACTTTTTTTTTTTAACTTATAAGCAGTTTTCAACTTATAAATTACTTAAAATAAGTCCATCCAAACAGACTCTTATTCCACATACATTATGGGCGGTAACATAATAGTTTAAAAGCTCTTTAGCAGTCAGTGTATAAAGATTAAACGCATTCTTTTTTATTAATGCTTTTGAAGTTATGATGAAGCAGAGGAGTGACGTTTACATCGCTGAGTAGTAAATCGCGCGGCTGCAGCATGTGGATCACTTGTCCCATTTTAGGCCTGCTGTTAACATTTGGATCAACACATCTAAGAGCAATGAGCAGAATTATTTTCAGTTCTTTCATACAAGGCATTTCTGGTAGCTTTGGATCCACTATTTGATCGTATTGTTGGCTTGCCACCATTGATTTCATCCAGTCAATTAAATACTCCTGCAGATTGAAATACATCTGCATTTTAGATAACCTTTTTTTTCTTGTTTTATGGGAATAGAATGAATGAACTAGAATGCCAAAAAGGAGTAGAAAAATTTTGACCTCAATTTCTGTGGTAGTACACTCTGTGGGAGGTTTTCCAGATACAATCTCCATGATAAGTATGCCAAAGCTGTAAACATCGCTCTTATCGTCTAAAATTCCAGTGGATAAATATTCTGGTGCAAGATAGCTGAAGCAAGCCATTAAAAAAAAAAAGTTATAAATCAATCGAAAAAAGATGGACGTGTGTTTATAACTATGTTGCTCAGACTACTCAAAAATGCTATAGCACCTGTTTGGGATACTCCAAAATTGTATGTACTACTTTAGGAGGACTTGACACAAACCTAACAATATTTTTAAAAAGTTTGAGCAACATAGATACAAGTTAAAGAATTGCTGAGTGTATCAAGAAGTTAACTCACCCTGACATTCCAGGTGGGGATGTTATTGGGTAATTACTACTTTCATCAGAACCTAAGAGATTGGTGATACCAAAATCAGAAATCTTTGGATTCCAATGCTTATCAAGCAATATGCTACTTGACTTTAGGTGTTGATGTATTATAGCAGCTGGTTCAGTATCCTCATGAAGATAAGCCAAACTGCACAAAATTAAATAATTTAGTCTCCTTTTCAAATGTTTATCCGAATATTCCGTGAGACCTATAGGTCACAGGTTTGAGCCATGGACATCACACCCTTACCCAAGGGTGTGATCCTTCCCAGACCCTACATGATTGCGAGACACTTAGTGCACCAGTCGCCTTTTCAAATGTGGATTCAGAAGCGAAAGAACTTAATTGTTAATTAAAAACATACCCTTTTGCAATTCCAAGCACAATGTTCATCCGAATATTCCATGTTAAGGGGCTAACATCACTGATGCAGCCATGAAGCCAGTGCTCTAGATTTCCATTGTCTACGTACTCGTCCACGATTATCCTGATCGAATAATTATAAACCAATTTGTCATTCAATGCCTTAATATCATCAAATGAATGTCTTAGTAGATAGAGGATATAAAGTACCTGTAGTATCCTTCAAAACAATAACCAATCAATTTCACCAAGTTTTTGTGTCTGAGTCCCAATAATACCTCCACCTCCCCTGTAAATTCCTTGGCTTTAGCCCTGATGTCCAGTGTTTGAAGTGAATAATAAGATAAGATGAATTGCAAATTCTCTCTTTTTTCACAAACAATGATTCGAAGTTAACAATACAATCGGCATGAATCATAGTGATCAACTAGTTTCCTGTTATATTAAAATGAGCTCTAGTTCTATCAAGTCACTTATTGTAAGGTAATTACAGATAAATCTCTATGATATAAGCATTAATTGGTAATTGTCCGCGAATTTACCTGCTACTGAGCAACCGCTTTATTGCTACTCTAGTATTGCCAAACATGATACCATGATAAATAATGGCATAATCTCCACAAGCAACTACGTTTTCTTCAGCAAAGTCATTTGTTGCTGCTTCAATCTCTGTCAATGTAAATTGGTAACTAGGCCTAGTTGCTCTACTAGTAGAAAATTTCACTTGTTTTGCAGGGATACTTCTCATGCCCATTTCAATCTCCCATCGGTTATGTGTCAATAAACTTTCTTTCGTAACCAATGGCTTCAAGGCCTTACGTGCTTTACGGCGGCGGCGCTGCCTGGTTTTAATGATACAGAGAGAAGAGACAAGGACGAAAAGAACAATGCATGTGAGAATTACAATCCATAATTTGATCCCAAAGAATGAAATTGGCTTCGAGAGCCTCTGTATGATGGTTGAAAAGTTAAAATACATTCTTACAGAATGCAAAATTGGAGTGAGAAACCATTTTAGAGAAGACGTCTAGTTGAATAAGAGTGGGAGACAATTTGTTTTCAACTGAAACTCTTAACGTTTTGTAGTTCAAATGCTGTGATATTTAAGATAACAAAACTGCGGCGGGAAATCTTCAAACGAAAATGGGCCATTCGCACAATGCCTCCATTTATTGGTGGTCTTTAGTATCTGCCCCCCAAAAGTGGTCGAAAATAACCCTAACATCAAAATTTTGTATCATAAAATACAGCAGAAGTTATTATGTCGCTTAAATCCTGCCAAGAAGTTACTATGTCTTACACGGGATAACTTAGTTTACTGCACAATGGATAAGTTCAATTTCAGAATATTATGTCTTAATAAATTCATAACCCACACAAGTTATGTTGGTGAAATTACACGATTACAAATTACAATTGGAGTAACTGGTAAAGTTGCTGCCATGTGACCAGGAGGTCACGGGTTCAAGCTTTGGAAACAGCCTCTGGCAGAAATGCAAGGCAAGGCTGCGTACAATAGACCCTTGTGGTCAGGCCCTTCCCCGGACCCCGCGCATAGCGGGAGCTTTAGTGCACCGGGCTGCCCCTTTAAATTACAATTGAAAATTAAAATGAAGAAATTAACTTCACTTCTTGGCTAAGGCACGGATATCTCGCTCTCTTTAAAGAGATTCAAGCCCACTGCAGTAAATCGTTTCACTGGTCCAGCAGTAGTCCTCTTGACTTGTTCCCTTCAGGATACAACAACCTTATCACAAAATGTAACTCAACAAACTCTGGACAATAGTTGAGTTTAAAACTCCACACAAAGAACACCTCCCTTCAACTAATAAGAACTCTCTTTTTAGACAAATTTAATTCTCTCAATTTTTTCTTCTCTTATCTTACATTTCAAAACAAAGAAAACCTCTCTATTTATAGGAGAGAAAATCATACAAAAATGAAAAAATAATGGAATGCCATCATTATCATCATTTAGTGCACCATTATGATTTAGTGCACCACTTATTAGTGATAATTATGTTAAAAATACATAATAGAATGATTTAGTCTTGCACTAACTAAAGATGATAATGAAAGACATTTTATGCACTAATGAAAAATAGAATAAAGATGACATTAAATGTCATCAATGGACAATTGCTAAAATTGCAATTTAATAAAATGTTAAAATGTCCACACTAACAAGTTATGTCTTACAAAGTATAACTTAATTTTTACAGAACTTACGCCGATAGAGGCATAAGCTCAAATTCAAAACCTACAAAATTATGCCTTAATTAAGAGACATATCTTATTCACATAAAACTTTTGCCGTATAAGGGCAAAAATTCTCTAAACTTATGCCTTGCGAATTAGATGTTACACAACTTTTACCTTACAAAATTAGATCACAATTAATGATAATTTAACCCACAATTTAATGAACATTAGGAGCAAAAACTAAAGACCAACCCTATAGAGACTGTAATTGTATTTGATCAGAGAGGTATCCCCAACAAAATAATCATTCTTTTTTCAAGTAGAGTTTGATGAAGGTTCCATTTCTTTTGCTTTTCTAACTGCACCCATTGTTATTATCTTGCAAGATATTAATCAATTATTGGAGTTGAGGCGTCAACGTAAAAATCAAATGAAAAATCGAATAATAGAGTCGACCATCTGCTTGAGTTGCATTTTACTCTACACCATATAATAATTGAGTTGAGTACCTACAATTTGCTGCTGCTTTTCTGGGCATGAAACTAGGTAAAAGAACCTACATAAAGGAAGTACATATACAAAAATCTGTGTACACAGTACATTCCCAAAACCTGTATGTGGTTCTATCTATCTATGTAGACCCAAAAATTGATGCACTAACAGAATAATTCAGAATTTGAAAAGGAATAATCCACCGTAGGGATCATCAAAATGGAAATGCCGGGGGCATGCACATCTCCTTGATGTCTCCGTTGAATGGTGTCTTCAAAGGGTGCAACTTAATCTCATAAAGTTTCGGCCACCATTTGCCTGTGACTGAATAAAAAAATAATTTGGCGTGATGATATTTCCTTGTTATGGTACACTTGTTAATAGAGAACAATAGAATTAATATGATGGAGCTTACCAAAAAGGCGGTCACCATCCCTATCCCATGCTATGCCATTCAGCACATCAATTTGCTGCAGAAAAATTAGTGTTAAAGAAAATGTTCGAAAGGTCCAAGTAAACATCATAAACAGAACCTAAAGCAGTTACTATAGAACACTAACCTTTTTCAAATTGTGTAGCAATCCTTCTCTGCATAAGAAAAAGAAGCTGATGCATCATTTCACTCTAAATCCAACTTTTTCAAGGAGTAAAATTCCAAATACTGGAATGATGCTACTAGGAAAGAGTTGATAGATGAACCTCAAATTTTGGAGGAGAATCCATCCAAGAACTGAGCCATCCGTGTGTGATACTCTAGCTATACAGTCAGTCTGCAGAGGAAGGCTGACATTGCGTCAGAATTAACCCTACGCCACACTTAAGTTGTAAAAGAAATTAATCAAATGGTTTGGGCTTCAAGAATCAAACAGAAGATATTGTACAATGATGTTTACTAGAACAGGTATTGTTGTCAAACGAAAAAATTATAAAAGTTTGCTAGGACCTGAGCACAAATCACAGTTAATGCTCACTTTGGCAAAGAAAGGCATAAATACAGAAATAACTATAAATACTAAAGTAATTATAGATAAAAAGGAGTTGGAAACAATTCAGTGAATTATATGAAACAGAAAGCTTTGTCAATCAAGCTCAAAAATCACTTTTTATAACTCAATCAATTCAAAAACCATTTTAAATACCTGATTCAGTTGTGACAATGCAGCTTTGAGTCTCCAATTCAAACTTACGGACTAGTTTTTCTTATTTTATTAACAACCAATTGTTTTGCTAATTAATACCTAATGTCTCGTGCAAGATGGAGCCTATGGACACTCAGGTAAATGCTTAAGTGCCTTGGTTTCTAAACTGGACTGTCACCTAAGGAAGTTCAGTGCCACACTCACTTCAAGACAGTGCAAGCCATGATTGTTGAGGCTCATGCATTAGCGCTTTGGTGCACTCACTGAAGCTCAGTCACAAGTGATGTGAACTGTTGCCTACAAGAACACCAGGGTTTAAAGATGTCTCCGAGTGATTCTTTTTTATAAGAATCTGAAGTGATTCTTTGACAACACTGAGAACTTACATACTCGGAAAATAGCCTCCATTATTTTGGTTGCTCATGTTATTAAAGAAAGCTCTTAATTAAACATAGAATCGAAGAAATCACTACATGGTAAATCAAAGAGCAGCAATTAATCCAAGCTCAGTGATAAGGTACAATATCCAGAAGTTCAGACAAAGCAGTCATTGTTAAGTCTGAATGATGATGCCTTGTAGCCCCATCAGTACAAATATAAGGTACCAGAAAAGGACTTGCGCACAAGTACTCACACTAGCAGAACAAGTAAAATACAGATTAAGTTTCAAGAAGAATCTCAAGATGCTCTGCTTCGTAATTAGAGAAAAAGACAGATTCTCCCTAATACCTTTCTCAGATTCATGTTGGATAAATATAATTGTGATGAATAATAGGAAATCAATTGTTCTATAGAGGCAGTTGTCGGAGAGCAAGTCCATACCATCCAAACATTTGCCCAAACTTCGTCATAAACATACTCTAGTTCATTGAGCCTGTGTACTTCATCACCTTGATAATTAACTATTTGTTTTTTAACTACTGCAAGAATGAGAAAAACCAAGAGCATAAGAACAAAATACAAGAGCATAAGAACAAAATAAAACATTCTTATATGAAGAATAAAACAACTGAATCATAATTTGACCTTCAGATGACAAAACCTTTCATAGTTTGAGGGTCAATCTGATACAGTGTAGAAGATCCATCACTCCCATAAAGGACTTTCCCATCAGTTGCCAATCCCCAACCATCGGGCATACCATGGCGAAACTTCTCAAACTGAAGAGAAATTGCAAGTTTGCAACTGTAAGAATTCCAGAGGAGGGAAGGGGGAAAATAAAGGAAATACCGAGTACATATCAATACATACAGATCTTTCAACCACAAAAATACTAGCATTTCTAGCTCCCCAATCTCAAATGGGCAAGGATTAATACATAGCATATTTCTGCATCACAAAACGACAGTTTATATGGTATAGAAGACTTTGGACAAAAACCTGAGCGTCATTTTCTGGGAATGGTGATCTTTTGGTTCAAGCAGATGGAATACAGAAGACAACTGATATCAAAATGTTTTTGGAGTTCTTTTTCCAGTTTGAAAAATACACTGGAAGATAAGTCAAAACCTCGAAAATAAGATGAAATTGCCTAATATTTTCATATCATTGTTCAGCATTATCAGCAATCTAAAAATAAACCAGAATAATTGATTACAGATTAACTGTATACAGATGGTTGTCAAAGAAACTCTATTGCAATGCTTTGTTAGTGATAACTCAGAAAAGGTCTCAACTGACAGGGAGACCTGTCAGACAATATAACTGAGCAGCCAAAAATAATTATCCCAATATCATACTAGTAGCCAAAGTAGAAGTTTCCAGAAAAATATTGTTGTAGTCAATGACATCATGATACCATTTTTAAGTTTTTCACCATTTTGGCCATGACTTCGGAGTCAAAAGTTGGGATTTGGCAAACAAGATCAAAATAAAATGATCAGCACAGGAAAATCTCCTTTTTTTCAAACTAGAGAATTTGCAAATAACATCATAAAAATATTACCAGATCAACTGGGATTCATCTGAGCAAGATACTAACATCAATAGCACAAAAATGCAAAAAAACACTGAACAAATATTACATACTTTGCTGAGATTATGCCGATCATATATGTAACCAGTACTCTGCCGCCAAGTTACTTGAATCAACCTACAAAATATGTTAAGATTGCTACATTAGATGATAGGACCATCTTTTTCACATAAAAAGAGAAAGCAACAATCGATTGTACATGGAAATACTGAATTTGAGAATATACCATGCAGTAAAAGGGTCAAAACTCTTTTTTTAATTCCAAGTTAGATCACCGTAAGGAATATAGAGAGTAGTTCCCCAATCAAAGGAGTTTCAGAAGTCCTTCAGATTTGAGGAGATTGTCAACTTATTTAGCAGACATAATCATGCAAAAGCATCCAAGGGTGTAGCCTAGGGGTCAACGAAGTGAGTTGAGAACTATGAGGTCTCAGGTTAAAATCCCAGCAGAAAGCAAAGACGCTACATGTTCGTGTTGGTGGGAGGTAGAAGGATACTGTTATCACAAAAAAAGGGACATAATCATGCTATACCAAGAGGAGGATAGACTAACTCTTCTTTAAATACCCCCCCCCCCCCTCCAACATACACCTATACACACAGAAGAAGAACGATAAAAGCTTAGTTTCACTTATAGAGATCACCAGTTCAGGCATCAAGTCATAAAAGATCAGAGTAGTCAGAAGCCTAAAAGGACCTATATCCATGTGGGCAACAAAAACATCTTTTTGTTTTCCCAGAAAGTATGTTCCATAGAAGCATCATTTACAAGCTGTATAACTTATAACTAATGGGAGGCACTATTTTGTTTGGAAAAAGAACTAATTGCTTATGTCACATGAATTTCTTCTCTTGCTGAATCTAGATAAGTAAAAGCATTTTTCCCTCTTTTTTCAGAATAAGTAAGCAAAAACCCATCATCAGATAAAAGAAGTAAAACCATTTAGTTCAGATCACAAACCTATCACCAAAAAGAGTTAAGCCCTCCCCAAAATCAGAGTAAGGCATTCTCTGAATAGCCTTAACCTGCGAATGCCAGAAAGAAAGGTCTCAATGATAAACCAACTCAGCATCAAGGCCAATTTCACTCAGAGAATCTAGGCCAATTACCTTGCCAGTCTGCAGAGCGACTTCCCGAACAGATGACTGTAATCAAATATTATAAGCACTATCAGTAATGAACCAAAAACAATATTCTGGTAAATCAATTCTTCCTATGAAATAATCAATTGGAATCAACTATAGAACCAAGGAAAACTCACAGCCCCATTCAACCCAGTAGACTCAAATAGGATGTCATTTTCTGCATACAGTAATCCCTGTAAAAAAGATGTTCAGTATTATTAGCTGGGAAAAACACTAATATCTAATAACTCACCAAAAGAAATAGCACCATCTGATTAATACTAAAACTGGCAATTACTTTGGGACTTCTAATAGAATGAAATAGGATAAGTGTAGTGAAACATAATATTCAGGTTTCTCACCAAGCAAAGAAGCTTAAAATTTCAACAGCAACCAAAGAGAGGGGAGAACATTAATATCAAATAGCACACCATGCACGGATTTTAATCATATACAACAATAGTTAAGATTTTACCATTTGAAAGCTGATGGTCCGAAAAAAAATCTATTTTATCTTTGCTTATTTAGATTTTCACTGTAAATGTTAAGCATGTTTAAAGTAAATAGACAGAACAGTTTCACCTATGTTACACATAAATCCATCCTTATAGCTGATCAAGGTGCATGGAAAACAATTTCCACATCTGTTGACAGGGAATGACTAATCACATTCGAGAGAATATTGGGCCTAGTCATTTCATTTAGAAATGTTAAGGAAAACAGAAACATCAAAGGTGAATGAACAGAAGCAAATCTATGGACAAAGACTCCTTTCTAGATACTTCATCTAGAATGCACCCTTTATTGGCAAATTCACATATCCACTGCATTCATCAGATACCGTCTTAATGTTTATTCTTATTGTCGGTTTTGCTGAAACTTTCTATTAGTTGGTGATGTTTATTGTCAATGCAGCCAAAGAACTGACCATTGTTTCGATTTAAAAGGATGATCTGATATGAAAATGCCAGATACTTGTACGGCTTTTAAGCGAAAGACTAGCTCTCATTACATCCCAAGAAAAATTAGAATTAGAAACCCAGCCAGTCCTGCAAAATGTGTTTGATAAGAGAAGCAAGGCCTCTGTTTATCTTCGCTATTGTAAGCCAGGGTATTGCCCTGTCAACTGAGATAGTTTCTTCTTCTTCATTTGAAAAAAATTAAGTAATATCCTAGTTCAATCTTACACTACCAAAAAGTCCAATTTAGACTTATTTTTTCCTCAAATGCAATTGAATTACCAATCCCTCTTTCCGATTACACAAATTAAATGCAAGAGACACTAGAATTAAATATAAATGTAGAGGATCAGCTGAAATCAATAGAATCAAAAGAAGATCGAACCTGTGTGAATGCGTCAGGATCGTGAGGGAACTCATTGACCACTTCGACTGTGTAAAGTTGATTCGATGGAACATCTGATAGAGACACGCCTTCCTTTCGCAACGAAGTGTTCAAAACAATAATCAAACAAGCAACTAGGATTAAAAATGCAAGGGCAGAGATTTTTCTGTAATGGAGAAGAAAACGAGAGGAGGAAGCCATTGAAGGTTGTTGAGGTAGGGTGTTTAATCTCCTAGTATTAGATTTCTTTCTCACTTTTGCGCCTGGCATGTGGTCGACACCTCATAAACGACGACGTTCATGGATTCCTCCTGTCAATCGGAAGGGCACGCCGGAACGACGGCGGAAATTGTTGAGGGGATGGGAGATTTACGTGGATAGTCTGCCAACTTTGACTTCCAATTGATCAAAATTTATGTAATTTAGGTCAATTTAATCAAATATATCCTTGGCATAGGGATGGGCATTGCGTTCTTAAGTTTGATTTTATCAAATTTCGATTATGTTCTTTGACTTTCAGTTTTAAAAAAATATACACCAAATATCCAATCAAGCTAATTTGGTTGGTTTGAATTTTTTAATTTTGGTCTGATTTAGGTTGGTATTTTTAAATTGATATTTTTTTATGTAAATAAAAAATAAAATAAAGACAAAATTAAAGTATTAAAACACTTAAAAATTTATAATCATGATAAGTGATGATGTGTCTCATAATGAAACAATTACACTTTGTTTGGATGGTTATTTGTAGTATTACATAATGTATCTTGTTGTTTTGTATTGTGTGGAATCGTATCGTATTGTATTATTTTAATGAATACAATGATTGGATAAATTGTATCGTTCTCCGTCGTTACATAATGTCACATATCCATAATTTGAATGATAAACCTACAAAAAATTATTGTGTACGGATAAAGTTACTAAGAAAAAGTAGGGTAAATGATAAAATAGAATTATTAAATAATAAGTAAAGGCAAAATGAGAAGAAAATATTAAGGTAACGACGCGATCACACCAAATCGATCGTTACACAAAATGAGTTTTTTCGTCGTTACCTAACGATGGATTTAAACGATATAATACAATAAAATTTAACTAACAATCAAAACAAACATTGTATTTATACTAACAATACAATACAATACAACGAGCAACAACCATCCAAACAAGGGGTTATTGTGCTAAAAGATCATATTTTTCTTTTACAAGAACATTGTGCCTCTAACTATAGCTCGAGAAAAACAAGAACGAAGACAAATTCCTTTACATGACGTACACCGACAGAAATGCATTTGGATTTCTCTTGAGAATTAATAGTTGAAGCTAACTATCTGAATTGTAAATTTGTTGCTACTTTGATTTTGCTCATGAATGGTTTAATTGCTAGTTGAATATATATATAATTTTTTTTAAAAAAATAATAATAAAAGCTCGGTTCTTCGGAGCACCAAAGTTCTGAGACCCTTACATTGAATCAAAGAATTGAACTTTTGAAAATAAAACACTGACACCGAACCAAAAAATTGAAGAACCGAATTAGTTTGATTCAATCCGATTTTTTGATTTCTGATATTTATGCCCACCCTTACTGTTGCGATCCAACCAATCGGGTCGTGCGGACACCTACTCTAATACCTAAGTAGGAGAATTCTTAACCCCCTAAACAAAATTAACTTGCGGAAGTTAAACGGAAAACAATATTATGCCAACAGAGTTATAAAAACACTTATATTAATTTAAAAATTCAAGTCTTATTACAAGAATTATCTAACACCCCTAAAAATACTAATCTAAAACAGATATAAGAGCTTCTACAGAGGTAGAATGTAAATAAAACAATGACAGCTCCAATCACAAGGAAAGGAGGGTAGAAGTTGTTAAAGAATCATCTTTGCCTTCACCTAAGAAACATCACTTATCCAGCAATCGGACTATGCCAAGTGGCATAACAAGAGTTGTATCTGTACAAACAAAACGTACTGGTAGACATCATTGGTCAACCTGATACTCATCGCATAATATAGAGGAAACAATAGGAAGAAACATAATCAATAGAGAATTACACCACCGATAATCATTAACTCACCACTATCTCCTTTCACAAAACTCTTGTAGTTTTACTGTCACGACCCAACCCCATGGTCATGACTATAGCTCAAACTGGACTCTCGTGTACACATATGTTATCTATAATCAATCAAGAACTAAACATGATATGAGACTTAAGGAAATAGAATGTTATCTCAAGACTATCCCATATTTATATATATAATGCGACCTGTCTCCTGAGGAGTTATAACATCAAAGGCAATGTAGTACATAAGCCGAAAAGGCTATTATTACATGTAGGAACATCCCGCTATATATCATATACATATATGCAAGCCGACAAGGCCGCCATTATAAATAGGAAAGTTCCCAAAATATAATTCACACTGGTACATTTGGATAACATCTATATACCACCCACATATATGTCTACAAACCTCTAAGAATATCAACAGAATCATATGATGGGACAAGGCCCCGTCATACCCATGGATAAATAAATATATACATTAAAAATATCTATATCGTAATTCTAGGCTCCGGGATAATGGAGCACTTCCAAAATAGCTGAGTGGAAATCCTAAGCTGACGGATTCCCGAAGTTAATATTTGTACCTGCGGGCATGAAACACAGCCCCCCGAAGAAAGGGGGTCAGTACGATATATGTACTGAGTATATAAAGCATAACATATCATAAACGAGATCATATTTGAAGTAGAGATTCAGGAGATAAGTATGATACTCAAGAAGTCATTGTACTTGTGCCTTATGAAATAAAATCATACATTGATTATATCATATATCATATCCGGTCCATTGTGAACTCGGTGAATCTGTCATATACATGTACCATATTTGGCCCATCATGGGGCCCGGCGCCATCATCACATCATCATATCATCATATCATATCATCATATATATATATATACCGTATCCGGCCCTCTAGTGAGAGACTCGATGAACAATGTAGTGAAACTGTGCATGAATACATACCCGCCCCGGGACTCGGTGAAATATACATTAAGGCATGCACGAGTAGAGTAGTGAGTAACCATATGCATTTAAATCATCATTTGAGACTCAATAGAATAATTCAAATGAACCATCATTTGAAAATCAAGACAATATTCATTTCAAGTAACCTCCGATTGACCTTATAAATTATTCCAAATATGAATTATACAGAAGTATGATTTATACTAAAATATGATTTATACCAACTTAGATGGATGGAATCATACATATGAATCAAGACATATCGATATAAAATTCTGAAAATTGAGAACATTCGCCATCCTAGTATATTTAAGAATAAGAGCTTCATTGAAATTTTATACATTCGCCGTCCATTTGTTTCATAAGATCATGCCAAAAGAAAGAAAGGTTAGCTTTACATACCTTTAGCATTTATCCGCACACAATACGTATATGTTGCCCCATAGGATCTCAACCTATATTAATAGGTTAAGAACTATGATTAGGCTATGGAAAGGCATAAAACGTACTTCGTCGTTAGGTTATTTCTGAAAATTTGGACAACACCTCCCCTGAAATTAATCACCATATTTCGAGTACATAAAAGCAAAATTGGATTTTAGAGCCTTCATGAAAGTTTTAGCCTATGAAGTAGCTTTCCAGAACATCTTTAATCACTCAAAACGGAGCTTTACACAAGGAGTTATGCTAAAATTACTAACAGTAGTCCCATCCAAAAATGGGTTTGCAAAACACAAAATTCTGGGCAGCAACTCCCTTATACTACCCACTTTCCTCACTTCCCAAATCAACCATACAATCACCAAGAAACATCACTAATCACACATTCAAATGCCATGTCAAGACAATCCAAGACAATATTCAAAAATACTCCAAACAACCCACATAACATTTAACTTCCGTTTATTACCAACATGACGACTACGATGTCATCAAATTACTTCTAATAAGTTGCATCAATCACACCTTATTAAAATGATCTATATTAGCCCAACAAGAAACCATACAATGCATAATCATAACTTCAATTTAACACAAGCAGCCACACACCATAAGCCGCCCTTAAATCAATTACAACTTCAACTTGACATGTCGTATGCTTTCATTTTTGTTTTGTAATAAGCAACAATAACAACCACCACATTAATCGATGTTCCTCCATTATTTAGTTTAGAACAGCCCCAATATGTCCCAAACATTAACATATACAATCCCTTTACTTTTAACACATAATTTATGACAATAATAGCAACAACGACAATCAACCTAATCTAATTTAAACGACTCCAAATCTGTCCATTTTAATACCAACACTAGTCATGGGGTTTTCTTTCTTCCAATTTCCATTTAAGACAAGTTAATATCTTTATCATAACATTATTGGTAAGTTAAGGCAGCCCCCATTCATAACACTCAACAACAATTTCAATCCACATACAACTACTACATCTTCCAATTATCCTTAATGATCCATAGTCTTGTCATTTTATCGAGACAATCTTAAAACAGCCCAACTGACATATGATGCAACATAAAACCTTAATTATCCTTAATATTCCAAGCTCAACAAGAATAACAACAATCTATCAAAGCATCCCCTAACTCACAACATAAAGAGGCTCAAAACCTTGCGATTACTTGTGAACACACCAAGGAAATTACATATGATTTTACACCTTATTTCGTACTATCTCTTTATTAAATTTTCGTGATTTATACCAGCCCACACACAAACACAATATCATTCATTCATATGCATGAAAACTATGTTAATTTCACCATAAGTTTCGCAACAACCCACAACCAATCACCACTCCAGCTCGAAATATCAAATTCTTCCATTTCCATTATATAATCAACCACAACAATAACATAAAGACTAGTTATAATTAATTATATCATTTTCAGATTAAGGCAGCCCATTATTTTCAACCAACACAATACAAATTTTAACTCCTAATCCCTCCAATCAACAAGAACAATAACACACCCAAAACAGCCCACTAATTGAACAAGAATGATTTTCACTTTAACCATTTAATTTCCTTTATTCTCGTCACATAATTCATGATGACAACAACCAAAATACTACTTGAATTTAATTCATCAATCTCAACCAAGCAGCCCCCTAACACGGCTCAACAACACCTCAACATCAACACCCATAATTTCATACATTCATCAACTTATAAGAGATTAAATTGCTTCCAAGATGAGGAAAAAGATGGAATCTTACCTTAGGTTATAGTGACCCAACTTTGTTGGAATTTGAAGCTTGGTTCATCAATGCTTTTATTTCCCTAAAGACTTCATCTTGCTGCCATGACCTTGAAGAAAAATGCCACACTTGGAGCTGCTCCATCAACCATGGCCGAACCTCTCTCTCTATTTGGAAAAGATGAGAGTTTCTCTTCTCTATTTGGACATGAAGTCTTCTCTCGAAAGTTCTAGACCTTAAAAATGTTTTTGGGCTGAAATATTGGTCAAAAAGAAGACATATATGCTGCCCCATATGCCTAGTTGCCCCCTACTAAAATGTGGACCAATAGAAATTGGCCATGCGGCAGTGGGGGACCATTTCTTTATCCCACTATTAGCTTAATTCATTTTAATTTATCCAAAATTCCCACATAAGAATCCAACCATGGTTAATTAATCTATAATATCAATTAATATTCCCACACTGATTAAAATTTATAACTAAGTCAAGCCATTTTAAAATTTGGGATTAAAAGTCCTTGAAGCCACCACGTGTCAGACTTTCTACTTGCGGCCAATTATCTATAACTTTTATTTTATGAGTTTTCCGAAATTACCACAAAATGATATTGGTATGGTCTCCCCAAATTAGATCACCCAAAAACGTAGCGTAAAAACACCTTCTTCTTTTTTTAATGGCTTACACTTGGATTTGGCTCAAGGTTTCTTCTTGAGTTGTATTTAACTTCACATCTATTATCCATATAACTTATCGTAAGTCCTTTTATAAAATACCATCATGTGGGCCCTACCTCAGCTCACGATTATGAGGCAATATATCTTTTAACATATCATTCTAATCGTATTATACAAAATCCAAATATTATACTCATGCTATCCTCATACTTCTACGGTAGAATTTCATTTTTTATACTTGTAATATTTTCTCCCCCTCTGGCTTACATTAAGCCATTTGTAGCCTTAGTAACTCGAAATTTTCTAGGGTGTAACATTTACACTCACCTATTAGTTATTGGTCCGCTGCCAACTCCAATTTATGATCCTAAGATACGCTTTCTATAACATAAGAAAGTTCTTCGAAACCACACTACTGATGAGTCTACTATACTAGCCCTACACACTTACAAGGCCCCATGCCATCATGCTGCCCTTAACCCATTCCCGCTAGTTAACCAGACTTTACCAATTATTCTAGACTGGCTACTTTCTTATCGGACAGAACCCAGTCACCCTACAATCACATCTCATAGCTAGTTCTGACCCTCATTTGCCAGACCCACACTGCTAACACCTGGTTGAAATCTTAGAAGTCGATTCCCAACCTAACAACCCAACCTCTACTCTTATGCTTGAACTCTATAGAATATCACAGACACCACAATATGTCCACACAATGTTGCACAGTTATACCCCCAGATAAGTCTATATTTACTCTCAGTCCTCAACTCGAATCACTCACCAAATCAATGGGGTTATTATAGAAATCTCACCCATCGGCCTCTAAACAAGTAATCATACTATTCCACAGAATGACATATATCAACTGGTCCTCTCATGAGACTATCAACACATACACTTGGTCCTCTCATGGGACCCAAATTCAGACTAATAGCGCATCGAAATATGACACCCAATCTAATTATGCGCTAAAACGTGACACCCGATTCAAGAGTGTGTCAGAAAATGATACTCGATTCCAATAAGAACAATGAATTTATAATCTCAATTACCATGAGAAGTCATGAACAATTACAAATACCCAGAAAAGATTATTTGCCCATAAATACATTAAATTGTCAGTTCATGTGGCTCATTTCATGCCTTCTCATCTCCTTATCAATATACATACAATTGAAACAGTTACAAGAACATATGACACAATACGGAAAGATAAGAACACCGCTTATTCTTAATTCATCAGACTATTCTTCCTTACTCAGGTTACATCAAATTTGATCACTAAGGATACCTGTTTATCTGGGATGTAGAAAGCAGTAGCCTACAAGTCTCCAAAGTTTGATAAACGACATGCGATTTTGAAATTTTTAAGAATAAATAGACATAACATCACCCTGTTCAAAACTTTATATGCAATGTAGGGTGGGGGTGGAATTGTTGAATAATCAGTATATTCTGTTGTAGATAGTGCATCTTTTGATGGAGCATATGAACTTGCAAGAAATAGCCCAATTTCTCGAAAAATGGTCATTTGTTGAATTTGTTGGAGAATATCCTCCCCCGATGTTCTTGTTATGATTGAAATAACATCCCGGTCTTGTTTCCACCAAAATAATTATGGCTAAACAATTCCTTATTTGACATTATTCTACTGCCATCAGATGATTTGTCATCCGTCATCAACAAGAGATTATTCATTTGCCTTTTCTATTTCAGATAAGAAGCAGAATCAATCAATTTCTTAAATTTTGAGAGAAGTTTCGTAAAATGTTTAAGTTTGATTGGATTTTCTTTTAGCTAAAATGTTAATTCATAGGACTTTTTGAAAGTGAATTCGTATAAGTAGAACTCTCGATATTGAACTTGACTTGAAGGGCTCGATTTAACTACGTCAAGTTCGAAAGTGTGTTGCAAAATGAGGATTTTTGAGAAGATTTATGAGGTTTTATCTTGTGCAAGCCGCTATGACGGATAATACATCGCAATAATAGGTGAAATGAATTCCCTCTTTGTGGTCGCTATAACAAATGATAACGTAGAATTGAAAGCCCGATTAGACCACTAAAACGAGATTAAATCGCTAAAAGCTGCAGAAATATTCAAAACTGATTATTATTTTAAAAACTTGCTTTGAATAAAATAGTAAGGCACGAAGGTTCACTTCCCATCGAGAACATTCTAGATGTCTAGGTGAGACAAAATCTTGTTATGTCAATATACTCATTTCCTCGTAATCAAGAGAGGAAAAAACACAAAAAATTCAAGAAAATCAAAAAGAGAAAACTACTAGGGATAATAGCATTTTTAATTCCTTTGAAATGCATGTTTTTAGTCTCTTTATGTATAAAGTATATATCTAAAATATTTTTAAAATTATATTTTTATTAAATATAAAGAACTTAAACAAGTTTACCATAATGTATGGATAAGTAAGTGAACGTTTGGATATAAAAATTGTAAAACTTGGAGAAAATACAATATTTGTTTTCAAATTGAAAATAGAATTTAAAAATTGAAGTAGCGTTTGGACATTAGTATAAATTAGAATTGTTTTTGAATTATTTGGGAGTGATTTTAAGTGAAAGTGGTGGAAAAAAAATTCGAATTTTTTTAAATTCTGAAATTTTAACAATTCTATGGCCAAATAATATTCTGAAAAAAATGAGTATTATCCATGGTAAACCATGTACTACTTTTAAACAGTAGAATAATTAATAATTATGACATTTTTATGAATGTTCAATTGGGAAAAAAAATCAAAATATATATTTTAATTAGTTAAAAAATAATGTGATTTTCAATAAACACAAAAATCTAAATCTAAATTTATCTCAGACAAAAAAAAAAGAAGGAAAATTTCTATTACAACAACAACAACAACCCAGTGAAATCCCACATCGTGGGGTCTGGGGAGGGTAGAGTGTACGCAGACCTGACTCCTACCAATGTAGGACGGCTGTTTCCGAAAGACCCTCGGCTCAATAAAAGCATAGAAAAAGGTCAGACAATAATATTAGAGTAAATAAGTAGATGACAAATACGGTCCAAACAATCGTATAATCAAAGCACAAAAACAGTAGATATTATTATTGGATAATAACATAAATACCATAAATAACATACATCAGAGTACAAAAAATCACAGTGCGTTAATACGTCTACGAATAAGGGAGAATAAAACTATTATGTATTAGCCTTCTACCCTAATGTGTGTCCTCCACACCCTCCTATCTAGGGTCATGTCCTCGGTAAGTCGTAAATGTGTCATGTCCTGCCTGATCACCTCTCCCCAATATTTCTTCGGCCTACCCCTACCTCTCCTGAAACCATCCATGGCCAGCCTCTCACATCTCCGCACTGGTGCATCTGGGACTCTCCTCTTCACATGTCCAAACCATCTCAGTCGCGTTTCTCGCATCTTGTCTTCCACCGAGGCCACTCCTACCTTTTATCGAATAGCCTCATTTCTAATCTTGTCACTCCTGGTATACCCACACATCCATCTCAACATTCTCATCTCGGCCACCTTCATCTTTTGCACGTGGGAGACCTTAACTGGCCAACACTCCGCCCCATATAACATAGCTGGTCTAACGACCACTTTGTAGAACTTGCCCTTAAGTTGTGGTGGCACCTTCTTATCACATAACACACCGGAGGCGAGCCTCCATTTAATCCATCCCGCCCCAATACGGTGTGTGACATCCTCGTCGATTTCTCCGCTGTCTTGCATGATAGAACCAAGGTACTTAAAACTACTTCTCTTTTGGATGGCTTGTTCCCCGAGCCTAACTTCCGCACCAACCTCTTGAGGTGTCTCGCTGAACTTGCACTCTAGGTACTCTGTCTTGGACCTACTCAACTTAAACCCCTTAGACTCCAAGGTGCGCCTCCAATCTTCCAGCTTAGCGTTAACTCCGCTACGAGTCTCATCGATGAGGACTATGTCATCCGCAAAAAGCATACACCATGGCACCTCACCTTGAATTTATCGCGTCAATCCATCCATCACCAAGGCAAATAGAAACGGGCTAAGAGCTGATCCTTGATGCAACCCCATCATAACTGGGAAGTGTTCTGAGTCCCCTCCTACTGTCCTTACCCTGGTTTTGGCACCCTCATACATGTCCTTGATCACCCTTATGTACGCTACAGGTACACCTTTAGCCTCCAAACATCTCCATAGTATCTCTCGTGAGACTTTATCGTAAGCCTTTTCCAAGTCTATGAACACCATATGCAAGTCTCTCTTCCTCTCCCTATATTGCTCCATTAGTCTTCTCATAAGGTGGATGGCTTCTGTAGTTGAGCGTCCCGGCATAAATCCGAACTGGTTCTCTGAAATAGACACGCCTCTCCTCACCCTCATCTCTACCACTCTTTCCCACACTTTCATAGTATGACTTAGAAGCTTAATACCTCTATAGTTGTCACAGCTCTGGCTATCCCCTTTATTTTTGTAAAGCGGGATCATGATGCTCGATCTCCATTCTACGGGCATCGTTGCCGTCGTAAAGTTGACATTAAATAACCTAGTCAGCCATTCCAAACCTACCGAGCCCGCACTCTTCCAAAATTCTCCAGGGATCTCGTCAGGTCCGGTCGCTCTTCCCCAACGCATCCTACGAACAGCATCCTTAACCTCATCGACCGTAATACTCCTACAACCCCCAAAATCGTGACTCCTTCCTGTATGTTCCAAATCTCCCAACACAATTTCTCTGTCCCCTTTGTCATTCAAAAGTTTATGGAAGTATGACTGCCATCTTTGTTTGATAAGGTTCTCCTCTACCAATACTTTTCCGTCTTCGTCTTTAATGCACTTCACTTGATCCACATCGCGTGCCCTTCTCTTCCGGTCCCTGGCTAGCCTGAATAATTTTCTGTCCCCACCTTTCTCTTCCAATTCAGCATAGAGACGTTCAAAAGCTGCCATTTTTGCCGTTGCAATCGCCGACTTCGCCTCCTTCCTCGCTATCTTATACAATTCTCCATTCGTCCACTTCTCCACCTCATCCTTGCTCTCTATCAACTTAGCATACGCCACCTTCTTTGCTTCCACTTTCCCTTGCACTTCTCCATTCCACCACCAGTCCCCTCGATGCCGACTACGACTACCTGTCGAGACTCCTAACACTTCCTTTGCTACAACCCTAATATAACTAGCTGTCCTATCCCACATATCGTTCGCATCCCCACTACTATCCCAGGCCCCCATATCCTTCAATTTCTCTCCCATCTCAAGGGCACTAACCGTTGTCAAACTCCCCCATCTGATCCTAAGTTGTTCCTCCCCGACCCTCCTCGTCCTTGTCATCTTTATCCCTAAATCCATCACTAAGAGCTTATGTCGGGTTGTAAGGTTGTCGATCGGGATGACCTTGCAGTCTTTGCACAAACCCTTATCATCCTTCCTGAGAAGTAAAAAATCTATCTGAGTTTTAGCCACTGAACTACGGAAGGTTACCAAGTGGTCCTCCTTCTTTGGGAAACTCGAGTTGGCTATCACCAATCCGAAAGCTCTTGCGAAATCCAACAGTGCGGTTCCTCCTCCATTTCTGTCCCCGAAGCCAAAGCCCCCATGCACATCATCATACCCTCCCGAAATAGATCCGATGTGCCCATTGAAATCCCCTCCCACAACAAGCTTCTCAGTAGGTGGTATGCCTCCCACTAACTCGTCCAACTCCTCCCAAAAGCGCCTCTTATCCTCCTCGCGCAAGCCCGCTTGGGGCGCATAAGCACTAATAACGTTCAACGTGATCCCTTCCACGACCATTTTAATCGACATCATCCTATCATTGACTCTCCTAACCTCCACCACCTGATCCCTTAAATCACTGTCTATTAAAATGCCTACCCCATTTCTATACTTCGATTTACCAGAAAACCAAAGCTTATACCCGTCTACCTCCTTAGCTTTAGAGCCGACCCATTTTGTCTCCTGGACACAGGCTATATTAATCTTCCTCTTCTTTAGCATCTTAACCAGTTCTATGGATTTACCCGTTAACGTCCCAATGTTCCAAGAACCTATTCTCAGTCTAGACGCTCCTTTAACCCAATTACCTCTCCTTACCCTCGTCCCCGTCCATGAGCGAGAACATGACCCTAGTCTACCATCACTATCCAAAGCCACGAAAATGAGTATGAACTAATAAATTATTCGGGGGTTTAAAATCGGCAAAATGTAACTACAAGTATATGAACAAAAGCTAGAATATAAAGATATAAAAACCGGAGGTACCAACTCCGGTAGAAATGAACCTGGTTGCCGCCAGAAAATACTGCTCACGTCCGAATACTGTTCACGTCGGCGTACTTAGTTTAGTTGCAGCGATTGTTCGTCACCGAAAATACAGATCTGTACACCTGGAAAAAAAAAATTGCCGAAAAAATCCGAACTTCGCCGAAAAAAGTAGACAAAACTTTACAGATCTTTACAGATCTGCCTTCACCTTAAAAGATAGAACTTGTAGAAGATATCTAGGTCTAGCTCTATTCACAAATAGAAACACCAATAAATCTCAGAAATATAGCTAAAATAACCAAAACACCAACTTAAATCATCAAAATACCAACTAAAATCTCACAAACCCTCAAAGAGATGCGAGGGGTTTAAAGATTTTAGCTCTAATAGTCAAATACGAGCTTAAATTAGGGCAAATCTGAGAACATTAGCTCAGATTTGCAGCGGCGCCTAAGATCTAAGAAGAGATATATAGATGTGTCATTTTCTATATCACTGTGAAAAATTTAAATTCGAAAATTTCTATTACGCAAAATAAAATAAAAAAGGAAAAATGAAAAGACCTAAATCAAAAAAAAAAGTGGAGTCGGGTCGGATTGTCCCAGAAGGGACGAGTAGAAGTAAAAAATGTGTGTGTAGAGGGACGTAGAAGACTCCAGAAGCAAAAACTTCACCTTTCTCTCCAAGGCAACTTCTTTTCGTCGCTAATAGAAGAGCCTAGAATTCTTCTGCATTCATATATATAAACTACCCTGCCCGTACCCCTCTGCTTCCTCACAAAAATCACATCGAAAGTGTTCATACAAAGTCGAGTTTCATTCTTCCTTCATTGGTTCCTGTAGGAGTACCAATTCATATTTTTAGCTTCTATACTCAATGGCGGATGTTCAAATGGCTGAGGCAGAGACCTTCGCTTTCCAAGCTGAGATTAACCAGTTGTTGAGTTTGATCATCAACACTTTCTACAGCAACAAGGAGATTTTCCTCCGGGAAATTATTAGCAATTCTTCTGATGCATTGGATAAGATCCGATTCGAGAGTTTGACGGACAAGAGCAAGCTCGATGCTCAACCTGAACTCTTCATTCGCATTGTTCCTGATAAGGCGAACAAGACGCTATCCATTATTGATAGCGGTATCGGCATGACCAAAGCAGGTAATCAACATCTGTTCTACTTTGTTTTTCTGTTATTTGCATATTGCTCTGTTTATTTCACCGAGAAAATCGTCACAGCTATCTATTTGTGCACTTCGATTTTTGCAATGACCTTTTTTTTTCTGTGTACGTTGTTTGTTGTGTTTTATGTGAAATAAGTACTGCACGTAGGAAATTTAGCTCCGGCTGAACATATTGGCCGGCCTTATTTATTGATTATACATATCTAAGCGCTCCATTTGGTCCTTGAAAATTGTGATATCTATTCTTCTCTGTGATTAGCTACCAGCTATGAATATGTTATATGTTTTGAATTTCAAAATGTTGTACTATGATTTGAATTTCAAAATGAGGGACTCCTTAAATTATTCTCCTGTCGATCCTGCTAGAAATTTAATGTATAAATTCGGTTTGATACCAATGGTGAATATATTTTAGGATGAGGTGTTTCTGATCTTAAGATTCTTCAGATTGAGTTGGTAGGATGGTACTGATGCCTTCTCTGTTTTGTGGTTCCGAATAGATTTGGTCAACAATCTGGGTACGATTGCGAGGTCCGGCACCAAGGAATTTATGGAAGCCTTGCAGGCTGGTGCAGATGTGAGCATGATTGGTCAATTTGGTGTTGGTTTCTATTCCGCTTACCTCGTAGCGGAGAAGGTTATTGTGACCACCAAGCACAATGATGATGAGCAGTACGTCTGGGAATCACAAGCCGGTGGTTCATTCACTATTACGAGGGATGTCAATGGAGAGCAATTGGGCAGAGGAACTAAAATAACTCTCTTCCTCAAGGAGGACCAGGTAAGAAGCAGTATTTCCTGCATGAATGGTTGTACATTATTCATTAAGTTGAGAGATGATTGTAGTTAATTTTGGGTTTATAATGTGCAGCTGGAGTACTTGGAAGAAAGGAGAATCAAGGACCTCGTAAAGAAGCACTCTGAATTCATTAGCTATCCTATTTACCTCTGGACTGAGAAGACTACGGAAAAAGAAATCAGTGATGAGGAAGATGATGAGCCCAAGAAAGACGAGGAGGGTGCTGTTGAGGAGGTCGACGAGGATAAAGAGAAGGAGAAAGGAAAGAAAAAGAAGATTAAGGAGGTTTCTCACGAGTGGCAGCTCATTAACAAGCAGAAACCTATCTGGTTGCGCAAACCGGAGGAGATTACAAAGGAGGAGTATGCCTCCTTCTACAAGAGTTTGACAAATGACTGGGAGGATCACCTTGTTGTCAAACACTTCTCTGTTGAGGGACAGCTTGAGTTCAAGGCAATCCTCTTTGTGCCCAAGAGAGCTCCATTTGATCTTTTTGACACCCGGAAAAAGATGAACAACATCAAGCTCTATGTCAGGAGGGTGTTCATTATGGACAACTGTGAGGAAATTATGCCCGAGTACCTTGGATTTGTGAAGGGTGTTGTGGACTCTGATGATTTGCCTCTCAACATCTCTCGTGAGATGCTACAACAGAACAAAATTCTCAAGGTGATTAGGAAGAACCTCGTGAAGAAATGCATTGAGATGTTCAATGAGATTGCTGAGAACAAGGAAGATTATAACAAGTTCTACGAGGCCTTCTCAAAGAACTTGAAATTGGGCATTCACGAAGATAGCCAGAACAGAGCCAAGTTGGCTGACCTGCTTCGTTACCACTCTACCAAGAGTGGCGATGAGCTGACGAGCCTGAAGGACTATGTTACTAGGATGAAGGAAGGCCAGAAAGATATCTACTATATTACTGGAGAGAGCAAGAAAGCAGTTGAGAATTCTCCATTCTTGGAGCGTCTCAAGAAGAAAGGATATGAAGTGCTCTACATGGTTGATGCCATTGATGAATATGCCGTGGGGCAGCTGAAAGAATATGATGGTAAGAAACTAGTCTCTGCCACCAAGGAGGGATTGAAGCTCGATGATGACAGTGAAGAAGAGAAGAAGAAAAAGGAGGAGAAGAAAAAGTCTTTTGAGAATCTCTGCAAGATAATCAAAGACATCCTTGGTGATAGGGTTGAGAAGGTGGTTGTTTCTGATAGGATTGTTGATTCTCCATGTTGCTTGGTGACTGGCGAATACGGTTGGACAGCCAACATGGAAAGAATCATGAAGGCTCAGGCTTTGAGGGATAGCAGCATGAGTTCTTACATGTCCAGCAAGAAGACAATGGAAATTAATCCTGATAATGGAATTATGGAAGAATTGAGGAAGAGAGCTGAGGCAGACCAAAATGACAAATCAGTGAAGGATCTCGTGTTGTTGCTCTTTGAGACAGCTCTACTGACATCTGGTTTTAGCCTTGATGACCCTAATACCTTTGCAGCAAGAATCCACAGGATGTTGAAGTTGGGCCTCAGCATAGAGGAGGAAGAAGAAGCCGGTGAAGATGCTGACATGCCTGCACTGGAGGAAACTGGTGAGGAAAGCAAGATGGAAGAAGTGGACTAATGATTGAAATCAGTTGAGACTTGAGATGTGTGAAAAGTACAATTTGAACTGTGCTTCATTTTTCTCGTCTTGTGTTTAGTATAGTATTTTTTTGGTAGTGGTTAGGATGGGTCAGTTGAGTCTGTCGTGGTAGTAATTGTGTTTCTGTTTCTCGTCCCAGTACTAAGAGCGTTTGTCCATCCATTTTCTAAAATGTTATGGAGTCTATTTTGATCACATCGATTTTTCCCTGTTCTTCTTCGATTTTAATCTTTTCTAGTGTATACAATCCAACCTGTTAGTCTTCAAATAATTCATGGGATACCTTAGATCAAGAAACTGTATTAGTATAGTTGAGTGGGTTGGGTAGAAGGGAGGGTTCCTGCAATCAATTGTAACAGAGTATGGATACTGCCAAGTTAATTCCGTCCTTCTATCTTTGTAGCACAATTGATTGCCCGAAGGGACGCAATACTGAGGCATTCAAGTGAAAAGGGGTATATAAGTTAAGAGCGGATGCATTCATGTTAAAAGTGGTGTATATATTTGTTGTTTAATAATAAATGATGTATATTTAAATTTTTTGTTAGCAGATGTATATTATTGAACTAAAAAAATAAAATTTATTTTTAATTTCATATTATCATGCAACTTAAAAAATTATTTTGCGATTGAAAGAGATAAATGTATGAAATAGGCTGGCTTAAGAAAAAATATTTAAAAATCATGTTTCAACAAAAATATTTACATTTGGCTATTCCCTGCATATGTTAATGGTGTAATGTAATCGTTTCAAAGGAAATCATTCTGAGTTATGACATTTTCCGAAAAAGTCGTAAATACCAAATGTTGAACCACTAATCCTTTTAACTCAGAGAAAGAAAGAAAAACGTAAAGGGAGGTTCCATTTTCTTTAAGGAAAAAAAGATAAGTATTTTGACATTATGATAGCCGATAGGTGTTGTATCACAGGTGATCATCTTTCTCGAGTCTCTTTCTCATTATCTTTCTCTTAATTTTTTTTGGAGTGTTAATATTTGCCAAGAAATGCCATAACCTGTAACCTTAGCTTCTATTTTGAAAAAATAATTCCACAGTGCTTTTCTGCCTTGCGTCTGTTTTTCGGACTTGTTAAAGAAAATTTTTCATTAACTAAATACAAGTTTATTCTGCCATTGGAAACATTTCTGAGACTGTTGTCTGAAAATGAAATTAATTATCTAAAAGCATTTGTATTTTTTTCCAAAATAAATTAAATGTTGTTCAAAACCTGCCTAAAGTGTAAAGACTATTTTAACCCCGCCAAAGCTTCAGTACATTGGTGGAGAAGCAAAAGTACCTCTGGTTAGTCTGTTACTATAAAGACAAATACTACTCTCAGGAGTCATTGCTTTTATTTCTTGCTCTGCAATCTTCTTTCTACTTTTAGTATAAAAAAGTTCACGTTTTCTCGCCATTAGTAAAGCTCTCTCATCTTCATAACAGCAAAACAATGTGAATATGTAATCGTCTCTGCAGATTTCCGTTCGGTTTTCGGAAATCAAGTCGTCCAATCTCTCCTTGTTCTCTGTACAGGTACATTCTGGTGGAAATGTGTAGTAGCTAGGGTTTTACAGTACATCACCATTGACGATACAGAAGTTTATTCTCTCTTCAAACAAAGCGTTGATTTTGGTTGCAAGTGTGAATTTGATGCCCGATTATTGTTTTCGGAAGATGTACGTAGTGGAAAGTAATATGCGGAAACTGCAGAGGCTTGCAGGAACTTGTACGGACTGTGAAGATTTGTGCTGCGACTTCGGAATGAGTGTGGAAATTGAAGAATGCAGCTCAGAAGAGCAGTTGGAATCGGAGGAAAACAGAACCACTACAGAGATCTTAAAGTGATATTAGTACTTTTTTGAGTTATTGTGTTTATATATCGGAGGATAGCTAAATATACGAGCAGTTAATCAATTATCAATGATCGACATGAATTTATGTTTTAATTCTTGTGCTGCAGAGATTCGAGGCTTACGTACCCTAAAGCATTCATGTTATCATTGTCTAACCTGCATATTTGTAAAGGCTTGCCCGAAGATTTTGATCCATCAGCTTTACGGTAAGTGATGAGTAGTAATTTTCAGTCGCTTGAAGGTCTCTATGTCTGACATTGCATTACTCTGTGTTTTATATCATCATGCTTTATATGCAGAGATTCAAGGCTTACGTACACTACAGCATTCATGTTATCATTGTCTAACCTGCAAATTTGTAAAGACTTGCCCAAAGAATTTGATCCATCTGTTTTACGGTGGGCATAATTCGCAACTTTTAGTTGTTTGATTAGGTCTCTGCTTCTGACATTGCATTATTGGTTGCTTTATAGCTCATCATGCTTTATATGCAGAGATTCAAGGCTTACATACACTACAGCATTCATGTTATCATTGTCTAACCTGCAAATTTGTAAAGACTTGCCCAAAGAATTTGATCCATCTGTTTTATGGTGAGCATAATTCGCAACTTTTAGTTGTTTGATTAGGTCTCTGCTTCTGACATTGCATTATTGGTTGCTTTATAGTTCATCATGATTTAGCTGCGAGAAAAAGTGCCGAACTGCCAATTATTGCTGATAAAAAAAGAAATTTCACTTGAATTTAATTGTCTGGCGATCATGAATTTAATCTGTATACTTCCATGTACAGCTGAGAACTTTGATGTCGTCATTGTCTTACATCATTAGCAGATAACAACTTCACTTACCATAGCAAAGTTTAAAAATGAAACGAAAACAGAAATTTAACATACAAAGCCAAGGTTGACTGGTTGGAGCATGACACTGATAGGTTGAATAATTTCTTATTTGTTTCTTGTGATGAGTTGGTTCTGCGTTCTTATAATTGCTTCTGAAACAGCGAACTTGATGGTTTATCTGAGTGTAATATGGGAATGCAACAGACATCTGCAATCCTACCCCCATATACTTCAAATAATTGTTACATTGGCTCATCACCTGTTCTTAGATGTGATTTGGTTGCCGATTCTCGAGGATGCTGTGGGAGATGGGAAAAACAAGTTTCACAGGGATGCTGTGATTCAGGTATAGTTGTTGCGGTGCATCAAATTGGTTCTTTTACTTTATGATCAATTAAATTCAATCCTTGATATCACCATTTCACTTGGTGAACCATGTAAGGAACAAGTGTGAAATCTTTGTCCACAGAGCGCTTGAACTGTATCACCAAGCTTGTTTCAAGAAACAGTCAGGTTTTTATGTACAGGAAACAATCGGAATAACATTAAATGTTCTGCTGGATCGTTTTCACTTGGCTAAATCAATTCTTCAATAGCACACTTTATTTTTCTCTGTGTTGATGTTGCATATATTTCAAATGCCCAGTCACAGATGGTTCACTATTTATAACTAATAAGTAGTAGTGCTCATAGCCCTGTTCTGATAATGTGTGTAATGCAGATTCCAGGACACAGAATGATTGTTCTGGGATTTTGGGATCATTTCTAAGTAAGAGCAAGAACCCTTATCGTCCACCACAGTATCACAAGGTCTGGTTATTTTGCACTCAAAATTGGTCGTGATTATGGCTCTTGTAAACACTATAATGTTCTAGTACGTCTTTTGAGCAAAACAATAGCTTACTTAAAATGCGGCCTACATAATCTTGATTCTTTTTGCACGTGTTCTGTGAATAGCATTTAACTTTTGTAAATTACGACTTGTTATTATGCAGGTTGGCAATTCCAATTCTTATGCTAGCCATTCATCTAAAGGAACGAAGTCTCTGACTAACACGGCCTGTATTGCTCAAGTGGATGTACAATCAAAAAATGATACTCTTCAAGATGTAGTTGGGGATAAAAGTACTCATTGGAACAAGCAGATTGTGAACTTATCTGAATCCCAAAAATCTGTCAAGAAGATTGTGGATGAGGAGAAGTCGCATTGCAAAACATGTGGTTCTATTAATGCTGCCATTACTACTCAGCAAGAACAACTTCTTGATTCTGAAGCTAAAGCACCAATTGTGAGTATTAGTCTGGACGAATCTGAAAAACGACAATTTGGAGAGACGCTAGAGGTAAGTTCTGGACATGCTTAGATGTTGAATACTAAGAGATACTTAAGTCCCAATATTCATTTTGTTATTCACTTTTCCCTCTTTTTCTTAGTAGGTTTGTGATAAATTATCAATTTTGTCTTGTAAGTGGTCTCTGGGATATTTCCTAGATTTAAAAGTTTATTTTCCTTGCAAGTATCACATTCTATAGTTTGCTTTGATGGTTAGACAACATTTGGTTGAGTCAACTGAGGGAGGGGTAGGAAGGTTGAGAAAACAAATGAAATGAGGTTGAACTGGAGTCCATTTTGATTCAGTTAGATAATCAAATCATGCTACATCTAACTCATGACTGCAATAATAATGGTGCAAGTTTGTCCTTTTTCATCTTCTTTGCAGAAGGAAGTATCACTGCAACATACTGACTTTCCTGGCATTGAAACAAGATGTTTGAGGGGGCCATGTACTGGTAGAATGGAGAATGTTATTCATACAGTCAACATTTTAGCAGCAGAAAGCCATGAAAATCTTAAACTGAGTCGGGAGTCCAAGGAAGATTTTGAAACTGAAATCAGCAATGAGTTGCTCTCAGATGAAGCATTCTTTCCTTCACAGGGAAATTTGTATGAGAGGGTATCTAAAACCAACGAGTTACAGCCCAATGAATTCTTCTTAGCATCAGTTCTCTGCGATTGTGGAGCTTTTGGGACAGATGGTGAAGGCATCAGAGATTCTATCATTGATTGTGAGCTTGAGTTGGATGAGATCGAGGAGAGTAAATCTCCTTTTGATGATTTTTGGACTGAAATATTGGCAGTTATTCATTTGGAGCAAGAATCTAGGGACAGTTACTCAGCTGATACAGTTAACATAACTGAATCTGAAGTTCCACTACGTATACCGGATGAAGATGAATTGATTTTACTCAATTATCAGGAAGGCCCAAAAGAGCCCAAGATCCCTATTGTGGACACTTCTATTGATTTGGATTTTGTGGAAGATGAAATCAATTTGCCTGACGAGGACAGTTTGATTTCTGTTGACCATCTTTTGTCCCTGTCAAAGCATTGCTCAGAGGTAACATTTGTTGATAGAACTGATAGATTGGTGCCTAACTTCACTGCTGACAATACTGGACACCCAGAAGTTGCTCATTGTTATGCGAAATCCTTTCCACATGGTCGGAAAGTTCCAACATCTCACAATTTTTCGAGCTCTGCAACTCACCGGAAACCATATCCCCATCAGATCTCTTCTCAGACCCCGTGTTTCCATATTAATCCAGAAATTCCAACTTTCCATTCATTGGATCTTTATTTTACTTGCCGTAATTTCAAGAACATAAGAGAAGAAAAGCCTGTTCATCATTACCCTGCAATATATTTTTACCCTTGGTCTAACATTCATCACGAGTCTTCCATGAAAACCACACCTGCCATGGAAAAGAAATATGAATATCTTGAACAGTATCCAATGTTACATCAGCCAGATAATTTTCTTCAGCAACTGGAATTGCTACGTGAGTCACAAACAGATCCTATTGAGCAAGTCGTTTATGATGTTCTACAACAATGGGATGCTATGTAACTATTGCCTGAGACATATCATCAATTACACTGCCCCGGATTTGGATTTCCAACTTGAAGTGAGGTACCTTTTCCGGCCTTGTTCTCTTACCTCTAAATTCTACATAAAGTCCTATCATTGGAGAAAGACAGGAACTTGTTTTCGTTTGGGCAGTTCCATCTTTTGGTACTACATGCAAACATCTTTTTCTTCTATCTAGACTATTTAAAACTTGTCATTCTCCAGCAAATGGGCCCAAACCCAGTAAGCGGGGGGAAAAGTTGGAATAATTACTCACTTTCTCTTCAGCATTACGAACTTTCCAATTTTAGGTTAGAAGAAAGTTCAAATGCCTGCTCTAGTAATTTCTTACTCCCAATTGTTTGGTAGTCCTTTCAAAATTGTAAGGCTAGGATAACTTAATCATCTGGGCAGTAACTTCAGCCTTCAGGTTTTGCCTTCCATATGTATTTCAGCTATTTTTTCCCTTTTTTTTATTTATTATAGGAAAGGTAAAGGTTTTATTGAAAAGTACCAAAAACATTTCAACTAATATATCTCCTCTGTTTAAGCGGTTAATACGTATCTTCTATATGCTGTATATATGTAGCTACATATCTGGCGTCTGATGAGATATGATTAGTAGTGCTTCTAATCCACGGCAAATTTAGCAGTGTCTTAACTTCTTCTCAAGATTGGGCATTGCTTTAGCTCATCTTATGAGAAAAATGAAACATTAATGTTAGCACCATGTAAAGCATAAGACAGCTTCTCAATAGTTTTCAACTTTAATGCCTTTATTTTAGTTAAATGCTGGACAAAGATGTTCAAAACAGCTTCAGCCTCAAATCATAATGCTATAAGCAATTGCCAACATGTCACTAGCATGCTTACTCTTTTGTTTTGTTTATTTCCATGTGCTAGATTCATCTGGAGATGAGATTTCAAGGTCCCTTCTCATATTGCAGATTATCCAGATGCTGCTGACGTGCAACTAGAAGCAAAAAGGGAACTTAATTGCAGCTATCCAACTTCCAATGTCTCCAGCAAAGAATGCGCCGTAGAATTTTAGTATGTAGTAGATATGATCATTTTGATGGAGTGGGCAAGTGCTGGATGATACAACAATTGCACTAATCTCACCCCCTGCTGAAGTTTGTAGATAACACACTCATTAGGTTTAGACAGGAAGGCAGCTTGCAGGCACTTGCTTTAGTTGGAAAAGTAACTGACTATAGGATAACACAACACTCATCAAGTTATCGAATAAATCAAACTTCAGATCTAATCCCCGGATGAGTATTTTGATTGATACCAGTATACATAAACACAGTATAGTTAACAATTTCTGCAATGCAACTAACAAGTTCTATGTTTTCTAAACTAATCTATGGTTTAGATAGTGAGATACCCTTTCGATTGTAATCTAAGTAGTAGTAAAATAACCTTAAGAAGGAAAATATCAGTTTAACTCCTTTCTTTCTTCTACAAGGCGTTAGCTGATTATATCAAATTATGACATACCAGGTATCTAAACAAGTCAGTAAAAATGATGATGTC
Organism: Solanum dulcamara; assembly: GCF_947179165.1. Taxonomy (NCBI): domain Eukaryota; kingdom Viridiplantae; phylum Streptophyta; class Magnoliopsida; order Solanales; family Solanaceae; genus Solanum; species Solanum dulcamara. The sequence goes on along the minus strand of NC_077243.1, from coordinate 17,905,215 downwards.
TTTTTATCTTTTCTAATTTGCAGGGTTTAAGAAAAACATTCTGGTTAACTTAAATATTCTCCATTGATTTGGAGGGAACCTGTGTCCTTGTGACCACTATTTATTTATTTTCTAAAAGGAAGTTCCAACGATATGACATGTTGGGCGTTGGCATCTTCCTCCTTGTGGATATCAATTTACATATTTAGATACTTATTTAGTTATTTTCTAAATACACTAGTAAAAAATAGAATTTTGTAAATCCAAACACAATGTAAAATAATTCAGCTGGAAGGGTTAACTGCTCGACGAATGTTCAAACACGGCGGAAATTGACGAACTTGAAATGGTCAAGTTACTTTCATAGCTTAGAGCATAAAGAATTACGCTCGACAACAAGAATACAAAGACTTAAGTCGAAAAGTTACTGTTACAAGACATGGTTCAAAGATGCCCTTTTACTATGATGGCATAACAGCACGGTCATAGGAAGAAAAAAAGAACACATGACACATGATGGCTCAACTAGCCACACAACCACTGGAATTATGTATACATCCTAAAAAGTCATATCGGATGAGCCAGTACAACTTTCATAAATGTGCACTTTGATCCATCCACTAACACCTCTACAAACCCAAGAGTTGAGCATTTCAACATCCAGCGTTTCTTGAGCACTACGCACCAGCGGAAGCAGAGAGATGTGGGAGACATGAAGAATGATCTCACTCATTGATACATTTACATTGGTTGATGACAAGCAATCACTGAACAAATATAATAAAAATTTTATATTTGAAATTTCTCTTGATGAAAACTCTTATGTTTATGCTATTTTCTCAAAATTTCCTCCCCTTTGAAAAGAGAAGCGAAGCAAACTCTTACCTAAGAAGAAAAAATTGACTCTTGAATAATTGTTGCAACAAAGTGTTGCAAATTGAACAAGGAACACAATATCATGACAATAATATTATAAAAAAAAAATCATCATAAAAGCTAATGTAATTGAAGAAAAATCAAACAAGAAGAAACCTGACATTAAGAAATTTTCACACACAAAGAAGAGTATGGATTTCAAGCTTACTAATGCCAATTCTAAGTCGAATAAATGTTATCATTGTCACAAAATTAATCACTATGCTTGCGACTGTAAAATTCTTCAAAGTTGAAAAGAAGAAAGGAAAAACAAATAACAATAGAAAAGATGACCTTGTGTCAATGATCACAAAAGCATTATAGTGAAAGGTCAAATAAAATGGTAGAAGATATACCGTAGATCGTCGTGTATCAGGTGATTCAAATACTTTTATGACCTATCAATTAATGGGGAAGATAAAATTTTGTATATAAAAAATTAATCCTCCACTAATTAGGTTGTGGAAAAGGAATTGTTGAATTGAAATTTACTTTTAAAAAAAGATCACATTGAAGGACGTATTGCATGTTCTTCATATTTGGAAGAACTTGATGTCAGGTACTTTCTTTTGAAGCATGATCTTAAAATATTTTTTGAGGCTGATAAATTTACTTTGTCTAACCATGATATGTTTATTTAAAAAGTATGCTATAAATAGGATATTCAAATTCAATATTAAAAATAAAAATATTTCTACGCACATTATGGAGTCTCTAAATTTGTGGCATGAACATCTTGATCAAATAAATTTAATATCTATTTAACTTATGATAAACAATGAATGAATTAAAATTATGGAAGGATCATACTATTAAGTGTCTTGTTTATAATAAATGTAAGATAACAAAAAAAACTTTTGAGACAGTTGAAAGGTTACCACACTTTTTAGAATTAATCTACACTGATATTTGTGTTGTCAAGTCATGAAAAAATATATTTTATAACTTTTTTTGAAAATTACTCAAGATATACATATGTTTTTCATTAAAAATAATAAAATTGAGGCATTTGAGACTTTTGAAACATATAAAACAAAACTTGAAAATAAGTTGATTTTAAAGGTTAAATCAATTAGATGGGGAGTACGTAAAAATCAGATTTTAATAATTTTTGTGAAAAATAAGGCATTGAAAAGCAATTGATTATGTCTTATACACCATAATAAACTGGTGTAGTAGGAAAAAAAAACAGAGCATTCAAAAAAATGATTAATTCGTGCCACATCATTGGGTCACGAATCCCATTATATCTTCCGACCACAAGCTCTCTTTTTTTTTTTTAATGACAATCTAATTTAGAGGCCGTTTGAATTGATTTATAAATTGTTTATAAGTTGTTTTTAGCTTTTTTTGAGCGTTTGACTGATCAATTTAAAGTTATTTTGTACTTAAAATAAGCTCCCATAAATAATTGAGTTTATTTGAATGAACTTATTTTTAAGCAGTTTATAAATTGAAAACTGCTTATAAATTAAAAAAAATATGTGATACACCTACTTATTTTTTAAATAAGTTAATCCAAACATGCTATTAATCACTTCCGAGACTTACTGAGGTTGGCCTTCATCGAACACATCTTCGAAATCGACATATTTTTTTGAACATTTTTCATTGATGCCACGTATCCATCCTCTATCTTGTCATATGCCCAAACTGCTTTCATCCGATACAATTAGATATTTAAACATTTTATGTACGTTACTTTAATTTGTGTTCAATTTAGTCATTCTTTGTTAATATAATAGGATTTTTAAATACCACATTATAGGTTAGTCAATACTAGAATATAATTATTTTTTATCGTGAATTAATAAAAAAATTATACTATAAAATATAATTTTTTTATTCATTTCCATCAAACTAGCTCATTGAAAAAACAAATTCATACAAACGCATATTCCAATAAAAAAATTTGGGTCCAAATTAAATATTATTAAAATAGTTATTCCTATAGTAATTGTTAATATTATTAAAATAGTATTTTAGTATTATCTCCGTCTCATATTAGATGGACATTTTATTAAAAATATTTGTCTCATATTACTTGATCACTTACTAAATCAAGAAAGAATTAATTAAGTTTTTTCTATTTTACCCCTATAATCAATATGGCCTTTTGAATTTAAATAATTCTCAATATTAGCTATTTATATACTCTATGTATATTACATTGATATAAACAAAGAGCAAAATGATAAAAAAATTTAATATATTAATAATTTCTCAATTATCGTATAAAGTTAAAAGTGTTTATTTAATATTAGACGGAGATAGTATTATGTTTATGCTTTCAGTTGAAGCTTAACGGAAATGAAAACAGGGATAGAGATGACAAAAACAAATTAAGAAATTGGCGTGTGACAAAAGGACAAATGTTACTTCTCCATAGCAAATTGAATATCAACCTTTACTTTTAGGTACATGCCAAATAGGGTCAATTGTTTTTAGGCCAAAACCAATAGTGTCCATTAAAGGTGGCGCCAAATTTTATTTAGATATTTTAATTGAATAATATTTATTTTAAGTATTTTATATAGTATTTTGTTATGTTATTTTGATACTTTTTTAATAATTAGCTAAATTTATATAGTGTGTGTAACACGCTCATGAATGACCTCACGCTACAACTAATTAAAAAAGAATATATTATATTTGAGTGCAAAATAATATTTAAAAAATATATTATCGGGAAAAAACTAAATTTCAGTCATAAATAATAATAAAAAAATACATATTTCTAAATTTCACTCCTTCTTCCTCCTTTCTTCCCGAACTTTCTCAACGCCTCCCTAACCCCCAATTTCTTCTCAGTTTTTTTTTAAAATTTTTTTTATTAGATTTAAATTTTCACATTTTTTCATAATTATAATTATTGGATCTAAAGAAAAAAAAGGAGAAGAAGATGATAGTGGATCTGATTTTCAAATTTGAAAAAAATTTAAAATTAATTTTTTTTTACGATAGTGATAAAATTAATGGCAAAAGTGAGAAGAAAAGAGTGAGAAAAAGAAATATAAAATATGAATGTTGGTATTCATTTTTCCGGCGAAAAAAATGAAGGGAAATGATGATAGGTTTAGAAAAGAAATATAATGAAGAAAAAAAATGGCTTAAAAATGGATTTGAATAAAAAATTTGACCTCCATTGAAAGAGTTTAAGCTTGAAGAAAAGGTGGGAGATGGTGGCTTGAGAAATGGAGAAGAAAAAGAGAAAATAAAATAAAATCTTTCACGCGCCATTGTTGAGTGTATCACACTCACTTTGCCATATCAGCAAAAAATATCAAAATAATATAGCGGGATCATATATGAAGTATCTAAAGTGAACATTGACAACTTAAAATATCTAAGTGAAATTTGATGTCAATTTTAAAAGATCGATGAATTTGACTTTCTTTTTAAGGTTCTACGCATAAGAATTATCAAGCGTGTATAACCCAAAAAAAAAAAAAATTAGATGGATTTGAATATCAGGAAAATAAACAGAATAAATGTGAACCACTTCTGGTTTCTGAACAAATTTCCCTCCATTTTTATGTAAAACCTAAAAAGCTACACCCACTCATGATATAAGTATTTAAATATGACTTGATTTTATAATATATGTGTCAAAAAAAACTCTGAACCTGAGTGGCTTTTTTAGGGCCAATTTCATCAATTTTGATGGAGACAATTTTTACTTGTTCATCTAAAACTTTCATCTTATTTAGTTTTTAAAAAAATCATTTTAAATTTATTAAAATAAAGTAAAATTTATTATTAAAATTATCTATATTTTAAAATTAACTATATTTTAATTGATCTATAAAATATAATTTTAAGTGAGCAATAAGCTATTTAATTAAAAATATGTAATTTAGTAGTGAAGTGAACATTTTCAGAGAAATCAAAATATAAATAAACATAAGAATTAGACAAATAAATTCAACTTATAATATATTAATAAATAAAAATTATATTTATAAAATGTATTTTTTTAATAGAAAAATATATTATCATAAAAATAATAATTTTAAGGTTGTGAATGTTATTATAAATGTTGTTAAAAATTATGTTAATATGCATGAATATAAAAAGTGGTGTATAAAAGAGAGTTTAAGGAGGTATTTTTGTTATTTTACATACTTTATCCTAGGATTAGTTATCCTGAGATTACTAATCCACGGGAAGGATAACTTATCCCAGTACTAATTATTAGTCTTGGGATAAGTTATTCCATTCTTTGCGACCAAACAAGAGATTTAACGGCACTTAAAAGTTATCCCGAAATTAAACCCTCTTATCCATCACACCAAACGACCCCTAAGGGATTGTTTGATAGCTAGTAAATAGACAATTTATTCATGTATTAATATTTGCATAAGTTATACACGTTTGATAGCTAGTTAGAAAGTAAATTATTCATGTATATATTAATATGACATTTGGTTATTATTTAAAAACCTACATAACTAACACATGAATAAGTTATAAGAAAATTGACATATTATTTTCTTCAAGCTAGAAGATGGAATAACTAATAATTATATAGTTATATAATTAATACATACATTACTTAAAATCTACATAATTCTAACCGGCTAACAAATTATCCAGAAATGTTTTGAATTGAATTGCATGGTGTTATTTAGATAATTAACAAAACACATGAACAGATATTCAAAAAGCAAAGTATTTTATTTCTCAATCACGAAAGAAAGAAAGTATAGCTCTTGCATTAGGCGAAATAAAAGGAGAAAAAAAACGATGTGGGGTCTGTTTATTCACGTCCGTGAGTGGAGCAGCGGTTGGACCCAATATCTTTTGATTTTTATTCTATATTTATAAATTTATTTAATATGTTTAAACTATTAATTTTAAATTCATAAATTTCAAATTTTAATTTCGCTTTGAATTCGATTTATATTCTATATTTATAAATTTATTTAATATCTCTTAAGCCGAGGGTTTTTCGGAAACAACCGCTCTACCTTTTAAGGTGGGTGTAGGTCTGCGTACACTCTAACCTTCCCAGACCTCACATGGTGGGACTATACTGAGTTTGTTGTTGTTGTATAGATTTATTTAATATAATTAAATTATTAATTTAAAATTTAATAATTTTAAAATTTTCAAATTCATAAATTTTAAATTTTGATTTCGCTATCAAATTCCACCATCTTCCATATGAAGAAAATTTTCATAGGTGACACTACAACAACAACATACCTAGTGAAAATTTACAAGTGGGGTCTGAGGAGGGTATAATTTACGCAAATCTTACCACTATCTCATGGAAACAGAGAGACTATTTCCGAAAGACTCTCGGCTCAAAGTAACAGTCCCAATAAAGGGAGAATCACACTATAATATATATATATAGAGAGAGAGCAGCTGAAATGAAAGGCAATCAAATTCTATAAGACAATACCAATATCAAGATAATGGGATAATCAAGGGCAATAACAACACAACTATAATGACACGCCTCGACCTAAGATCAATCCTACCTAAACCATCACAGGTCAAGACAAATATTCTACCCCTGCTAGCCTTCTACCCTAACAAGCGACCTCTACTCCTTTTTGTCTAAGGTCATGTCCTCGGTGACACGAAGTTGCGTCATATCCTGTCTAATCACCTCTGTCCAATACTTTTTCAGTCTACCCCTACCTCTCCGCATAGCCCCAAAATCCAATCGTCCGCACCTCCTAACTAGGGCGTTGACACACATCTTCTGAACATGCTCAAACCATCTCCGTCTCACTTCTCTCATTTTGTCTGCCACAGAAGCCACTCTCGCCTTCTCTCGAATAACCTCATTTTTAATTTTATCACTCTTAGTATGTCTACGCATCCATATCAATATCATTATTTTCTCAACATACATCTTCTAAATATGAGAATTCTTGACTGACCATCACTTCACGTAACGATGGCCTAACCAACATTTTGTAAAACTAAAAAAAGCAGGCAGCCACATTTGATGACTAAAAGCATATTGACCAGAGAGTCGACTTTTCTTCATTTCTTGAGTCACTTGACTTTAGTTACGTTCCTTCCTCCTCGCATCCCTTTTTCCCCCTTATTGTACCACTCAGTATCCAAAAAAAAAAAAAATCCTCATATAAATACAACCACTTAAGCTTATTCGACACTAGTGATGCTTCAACACGTTTCTTATTTCTCTCTTCTTTTTCTTGGACTTGTCTTCCACCCTTTTGAATCTTCCTTCCTCCTCTATCTAGAGACGGAATAATAATCTTACAAAAAGTAAGAAAGTAGGTTTTTATCTGATACTTTCATACATACACCAACAAAAGCAGATCTCCAATTTCTCAATATATAAAAAGATGAAGGTTAGCTTTAATTTCTCTCTGTTTCTTTTTTTTTTTCCCACTCAATTTTTGATACTAAAGTTATCTTTTCGTGGATTCTGATTCTTAAGAGAAACTAAAATTTAAACTCGAAACTTTGATTCTTCTTTTACAGAAAGTGATTCTGAAGTTGGAGTATTTCGACGAGAAAATCAAGCAAAAGGCCATGAAAAAAGTGTCTGGTCTTGATGGTATTGTAGAATTATGCTCTTCTTTTTATTATTACTCCATCCGTTCAATTTTAACAATAGTTTTAGCCCTTTATATTGATTTTGTATAGTTGGAATAGTCTTGAAGTTTTAAAGTGATAATTATTTCTGAACAATTTTTTTGAGTCAAAACGAGAGTTATAATGAGACGGAATTGATAATTTCTACTCTTAGAAGCCTGGATCCTGAATTAGTGAAGTTTCTGAATTTTGAGGAGTTTCTGGTGTAAATTTCTTGCAGGGGTTGAATCAATTTCGATAGACTCAAAAGAGAAGAAATTAACAATAACAGGGAACATAGATCCAGTGTCACTAGTTTCCAAATTGAGGAAGCTTTGTCACACTGATATCGTCTCTGTTGGACCAGCAAAAGAGCCTGAGAAAAAGAAAGACGATGGCGGCAAAAAGGAGGAAGGTAAAAAAGACGATGCTAAAAAGGGCGACGAGAAAAAGGGAGGAGATGAGAAGAAGAAAGATGGAAAAGATGAAACTCCTCCAGCAATAAAGGCTTTCCCGGCTCCTATGTTTTATCACTATCAACAACCTTATCAACCCCCTATTCCTGCTTATTATCACCATCGAAGTGTCGAAGAGGATCCAAATTCTTGTGTTATTTGCTAAAGCTCTTCATGATGGATCTAAATTCATACCCCGTTACTACTATTATGTATATTTCTGTGAGTTTTGAGAGTCATTAAGAAGAAAAAAAATATCCTGTACAAATTTTTGTTTTCTTTTTACTACCCCTCACATTTTTGTTCTAGTTCAATAATTTTGTTTAATTAAACGGTTCATCAGAACATCTCTTTATTGATGCATATATTGGAATGTTGGTTTGATATATGTGTAATTCTCAGCTTAAAGCTTGCTTTTTTTTAACCGTTTGTTGTTCTATATTATATATTTTCAAGGTTCGAAGGTAGCGGAGTACCGCGAATATCATAGTCTACACCGATCAAGATATTGGAGAATTGGTAAAGGGTGGATTAAAGTCAAAATTACTACATTTTTTTTCTTTATTATTGATAGGAATTATCCTGTTAAGACCCTATGAATTGTTGATTAAAGGTCTGAGTTATAGACATATAAGGTTAAAATAGATTTGTCGGCGTGCAGCCAATCAACTTACTAACAATGAAGAAGAAAGCATATTATTATGAGCCTGAATTTATTTTGAACGAACTTATAAGTTGTAAACTGTTTATAAGTTAAAAAAAAATAGGTGCAATTTAATTTATCTATTTTGATTTATAGGTTATTTTTAATTTATAAGTTGTTTAAAATAAGTTCATCCAAATAAATTTAATTATTTATTGAGGTTTATTTTAAGAACAAAATAATTTTAAATTGGTCAGTCAAATACTTTAAAAAGCTAAAAACAATTTATAAGTAACTTATAAGTCAATCCAAACGGATTCTGTATCGCAATGAAAATTAGAATTTGATAAAGGGTGGATCAAAGTTACCGGACACTATAAAGTTGAATCTTCTTTTCCTTTCTGGTAAAAGCGAGTAATTGTGAAGCAATGACGGAAGAAACAATATAAATTGAATTGGCTACGGAATTCAAGTTTACATAGAATAAAGTATTTTAGATTAGCTTTTAAGTTATTTTTAATTTTTTTAGTATTTAATTGATTAATTTAAAATTATTTTATGCTTAAAATAAATTTTAAAAATTATTAAATTTAATTTATTTAAAGCAATTTATAAATTAAAAAAAAGATAAATTAAAGCAGGCACTAAAGCCTTGCTGTAATGTTGGTCAATGATCTTCCAAATAAATAAACAACTAAACATAAGAGTCAATTAGTCTTTTCTAGATTTGTGAATACTTTTCCTATTTCTATGTACGTAATTTATTTTTATAATAGTAATAGCAAATGTGATTTAGCCGCCGATTCTGACAAACGTTAAGAAGTGTAATGAAATGGACTTGTTAAAGATAAAGTCCCCCCCCCCCCCCCCCAAAAAAAAAAAAAAGTATCCCTATAATTATTTTTGACGTGCTCACAAGGGGCTACGCCTATTACCTACAATTCATCAATGCCAAATTGAAAAATCAAGACACTGGCAACGTGTTCTGTTGGGCAATAAATATATATATTTTTCTTTTAAAAAACATCATTACGTATAGAAAAAAGTTTCTAAAGCCTTTTCCAAAGCAGAAATAATAAAAGGAGGAGGAGCAAGATGAGGTATTAGGCCCCCAAAAATATCTACGCTACTTCCCTTCTTTATCAAAAATTTTCAGCAACTTCATTAGCCTCTTTAAAAACATGCTTCAAGTCTGTTTTTATAATTATAATATGATGTTAAAAAATAAATGATTATTTTAGTAAAATACAAGAAATATTTGTTGAGTTGAGTCATTTTTTTTATTTACTAAATTTTAAGTGTGCATAAAAGCATTTTGTCATCAAGTTTTGTTGGGTTTTAAAGGTGTGAATGGAAAATGAAAGGTTATGATTTTTCCGACTTTTCCAAAAATGTGACTTTTTTAAAAGAGTTGCGACTTTTCTAAAAGGTTGTGTCTTTTGAGAAGGGTTGTGTCTGTTCCGATAAGCCACAATAAGCACATGTTCACACTATTCTTTGTTGTCTATAAATAGAGGATTTTCCTCTCATTTTTAAACATAAAATTTCTCCTTCTTGTGCATATATATTTTCTTTCAAACCAAGTTGAGTCTTTGTGTGATTTTTTGCTGCCTTTTGAGTTCACTGAAATTATTGAAGTTTGAGGTACCGCTACTTCTTTAATAGTTTATCCGTTTTATCTTGGGAGAAAATAATCCATAACATCGGGTACAATGATGGGATTAAATTTCTTAAGGACACACAGTGAATTCTGTGGACTCGGATACTATTTTTTATTTTTATATTTATTGTTTCTGGTTTGCTAACTTTAATACAGGAGGGATAACAATCTTAAGGAATTTAATATATTTTTTTCCTGTATCTGAGATTTTTGGGTTGGGGCACGACAGATTTTAGAAGTCATTGTCATGATATCTATATGATTCTGCTATGTCTAAGTAAGTACATTATTAAGGAATCTTAGACTTGATACTACAAAGTAGTATTTTTTTCTTACCATAACTTTGGTTAAATTAAACATGATTAAGTTAAATAATGTGTTATTGTCTTAATAGTTTTCACAAATTATTTTCAAAGGTTTATTATCTGTTATGATAAAATTGGGTAGAGAAATATTTTTGTGTGTATTACATCAAATATTGGATGTATCTTTCAAGGATCTTAATCTAAGAACGTAGATAGCAAGACATTTTTTTTCCAGAAAAGAAGAAAAGAAAAGTTTAATATTCGATTTGAAAAATATAAAAAACTTCATCGAATATTAAATTTGTTCCATAAAAGAAAACATTATTTGGTCTGACTACGTGGAAGCTCTATAGAATTTACTATTCATAGATTTAAAGTCAGTCCAACAAACTTGGTAATGAAGGAAAGTTTTTTGAAAAGAAAATCATATCCTTATAATTTTCTAATTCTGTTTTGGAGACTAAAACTTGTGTAGTTTTCTACTATGTATGAAATTCGATTGCGTCTGATGTTTGGAAACTAATATCTTTTAATTTTCTACTCCTTTGGTTTGAAGAATATAAAAACTTCACGAATAAATCAGACTGTGCATTTGGTTTGAAGAATATAAAAACTTCACCAATTTGTCAAACACTGTGTTTGAATGAATATTCTGACTTGAAAAATATAAAAACTTCGTCAAGAATATAAAGGGTAAACTATTTGAAGAATGTAAAAACTTCATCGTTAACTAGAAACAGTATTGTATTTTTGGTTTTTGAAGATTAAAACCTCTTGATTTTGTGCTCTGTCTGAATTTGAAATTGATTTGAAGTCATAAAAACTTCATCAGCATTCAAAGTTCATTCAGTTAACGATTTGAAAAATATAAAAACTTCATTGTTAAGTAGAAACAAGTTGTAGAAAGATGCAATCTTTAGTGTTAGTATTTTCAATCTAAAGTGGTCTGTCTAATTGTGACAGAAGAAAAAAAGAAAAAAAATATATTAGTGACATAAAATTAATGATTTTGTGCCTGCAATGGATGCCTCTGTGAATTAAACTTTGACAATATGCAAAGATTGTCAGAGGAAATGGAAGCACTATAATTTTTTTTGTAGAATATTATCTTTAAAAGAGGTTTATGCTGTCAATATGTATTTTGATAGTATACATTTGAAAGCATGAAAAAATAAATATGTGAAAAATTATTTTCAAATACTTGGAAAAAAAATTTGAGATCATATTTAAAATATGGGAGTTCTTTGCTTGTCAATATATATATATATATATATTTGTTCAAAAGAGTTGTGTTCTCTTATGAAAAAGTGTCACTTAAAATATTGTGATCTTTCATGAAAATACATGTCTATTAAAATACATTCGGTTCATATGCTCTTATTGGACCCGATGAGACTATGTTCATGGGTAATTCTGCAACAATCAAAATTGAAGGTTATGAAAAGGTCCTCTTGAAAATGACAACTATCAAGATATTGACTTTAAACAATTGTTGTATTTGACAAAGTTGTAATAAATAAGAATAAAATATTTATAGAAAAAGATTAATCTCACGGAGGGTCTTTTCAAAATCAATATTTCTGGTCATTCTTACTTGCTTGAGTCAAATTGTTTATGGTATGAACGTTTGGGAAATGTCAATTACAAAACCTTGTGAGAACTAATCAACTTAGAAGTTTTACCAAATTTTGAGTGAAATAAATCAAAATGTCAAGTTTGTGTTGAATCTAAGTATACTAAGCATCCTTGTAAATCTATTGAAAGAAATGATCCCTTAGAATTGATTTCCACTGAAATTTGTGATATGAAGTCAACACCATCTCGTGGTGGAAAAAAGTATTTCATAACTTTTATTGGTAATTGCACGACTGTTATGTCTATTTGCTAAGTGGTAATGATGAAGCAATAGAAGTATTTAGGTAATACAAAACTGAAGTTGAAAACCAGTTAGGTAAAAAGATAAAAAGGATAAGAAGTAATAGAGGTGGAGAGTATGAATCTCCTTTTGCAGAAATATATTTGAAAAATGGAATCATCCATCAAACTACGACCCCTTATTCACCTCAATCAAATGAAATTGCAGAAAGGAAAAATTGAACTTTAAAGAAAATGATGAATGTCTTACTTATAAGTTTAAGTTTACCGCAAAACTTGTGCGGGGAAGCCATCCTTACAGCAAATCAAATACTCAATAGAGTTCCCCACAACAAAACACAGTCTATTTCATATGAGAAATGAAAAGGAAGAAAATCAAACTTGAAATATTTCAAAGTGTGGGGGTGTTTAGCCAAAGTCCAAGTTCCTAAACCTAAGAGGGTCACAATAGGACCTAAGACTGTGGGCTGTGTTTTCATTGGATATTCTACAAATAGTAAAGCATATCGATTTTTGGTTAATAAGTCCAAACATTTGGATATTCATGACAATACGATAATAGAATCAGATAATGCTGAATATTTTGAACATATCTATCCGTATAAAACTAGATTTGAAATATCTAGTGAAGGATCTAAACGACCTCGAGAAGAACCAAAGAAGAATGTACCTAATAAAGAGAATCCAAGTTGCAGTAAACGTCAAAAGAAATCTATTTCATTTGGATCTGATTTTGTAACATTTCTTCTTGAACATGAGCCTCAAACATTCAAAAAAGTTATGTCCGCTGCGAACTCATCTTTTTGGAAAGAGGTTGTCAATAATGAGATTGATTCAATATTGAGCAAACATACTTGGGAATTGGTTGATCTTCCTCCAGGAAACAAATCTTTGGATTCAAAATGGATTTTCAAAAGAAAAATGAAAGCTGATGGAACTTTTGACAAATATAAGGCAAGACTTGTCGTCAAAAGATTTAGATAGAAAGAAGGCCTTGATTATTTTGATACATACTCACTTGTAACTAGAATTACATCCATTTGGATGTTAATTGCACTAGCTACAGTATATGGCCTTGAAATCCATCAAATGGATGTAAAAACAGTTTTTTTAAACGAAGAATTGGAGGAAGAAATTTACATGGAACAACCCGAGGGTTTTGTGGTTCCTGGTAAATAAAATAAAGTTTATAAATTTGTTAAGTCACTTTATGGACTAAAACAAGCACCCAAACAATGGCACGTGAAGTTTGACCAACCATGTTGACAAATGAATTTAAGATTAATAAGTGTGATAAATGTGTTTACATTAAACACACTCCAAACAAAGTTGTTATTGTTTGCTTATATGTGGATGATATGCTAATAATGAGTAATGACATTGCAAACATAAATGCTACTAAGCGTATTCTTTCTAGTAAATTTGATATGAAAGTTGTAGGAGTTGCCGATTTGATATTGGGAATTAAAATTCACAGAACTTCTCAAGGTCTAGCATTGTCTCAAACTCATTATATCCAAAAGATACTTAAAAATATAAGTACTTAAACTTCAAAAGTGCAAAAACACCAATTGATGTGAACCTTGATCTTGCTAAGAATAAATATGAAAATCAAGCTCAATTGGATTATGCAAGAGTGTTGGGAAGTTTGATGTACATCATGAACTGTACACAGCCAGACATAGCTTGTGCTATAAGTAAATTGAGTCGATACAAATGTAATCTCAACCAAAATCATTGGATGGAAATGAAATGAGTTTTGGGGTATTTAGAACATAATCAAAACTTTGCTTCACATTACAATAAGTATCCACCAGTTGTTGAAGGATAAAGTGATGCAAATTGGATTACTGGGTCAACTGAAACTAAGTCCACAAGTGGATACGTTTTGACCATTGGTGGATGAGTGATATCTTGGAAATCATCCAAACAAACATGTATAGCTCGCTCTACAATGGAGTCTGAGTTTATAGCCTTAAACAAGGACGTGAAGAAGCAGAATGGCTTCGGAATTTCTTAGAAGATATTCTATTTTGGCCCAAACCAATGGATCCTATATGCATATATTGTGATAATCAAGCTGCAATAGGAAGAGTTGGAAGCGTTATGTATAACGGTAAGTCTCGTCACATACCACGAAGACATAATACCGTTAGACAACTACTCTCTAGTGAAATTATCACAATTGACTATGTAAAGTCAAAGGATAACGTGTCGGATCCACTTACAAAAGCCCTAACTAGAGAGGGAGTTGAACAATCATCAAAGGGAATGGGACTATGCCCGAGGACAAATCATCATGGCGGTAACTCTACCTAGAAGACTGGAGATCCCAAGATCTAGGTTCAAGGAGATCAAACAAAGTCATTGATGACGGTTTAACATTGTCAAAATAATTTTTATGATCTATTCTCATTATGCAACAATGTTCAGTAACAAGGATAAGACATTAGGACCTTTTAATGATATCTAACTTTGATATAGGGCATATCAAATGGTGTTTCTATGGGATAACACATTTAGATATCACTTATGTAAGTGTTAAGTGTAAGCCGCTTCAAGGAGAATCCTGTAAGGTTAGTTCTCTACGCACTTATCAACCAAGAAGTGTTCATGGTTGAAACGAACAAAACAATGAGAACCAAAAACAGTTAAAGGGTTGATTGTGTGACTTATGTTGTCTAGGTATACACCAAAGTTCGACGGTTCAAAGATATCAAATCTACCGATTGACCGAGTATATCCGATATATGTTCACTACGAAAAGTTCAAAGGAAAACCTACTTATCCAGATGCAATTAATTCTTACTTACAAATCACACAATTTTTTATGCATATGTTTTAACAATAGTCATTTTCCCATTCATGTGGGGGATTGTTGGGTTTTAAAGGTGTGAATGGAAAATGAAAGGTTGTGACTTTTCCAAAAAGTTGTGACTTTTCTAAAAGGTTGTGTCTTTTGAGAAGGGTTGTGTCTGTTCCGATAAGCCACAATAAACACCTGTTCATACTACCCTTTGTTGTCTATAAATAGAGGATTTTCCTGTCATTTTTAAACATAAAATTTCTCCTTCTTCTGCACATATATTTTCTTTCAAACCAAGTTGAGTCTTTGTGTGATTTTTTGCTGCCTTTTGAGTTCGCTGAAATTATTGAAGTTTGAGGTACCGCTAATTCTTTAATAGTTTATCCGTTTTATCTTGGGAGGAAATAATTCATAACCTCGGGTACAGTGAGGGGATTAAATTCCTTAGGATACACAGTGAATTCTGTGGACTCGGATACTAGTTTTTATTTCATATTTATTGTTTCTGGTTTGCTAACCTTAATACAGGAGGAATAACAAGTTTTAGCGTAATATATTTTTAAATAGAACCGCCATCTATATTTCTTGCTTATGGAGAGTTATATTCTTATTTGAGAATAAAACAGCAAATTTAGATGAAAATCATGCAATTATATATTGTCTTTATAAAAAGAAATTAAATTGGTGATGGAAACGTCATTTTAAATTAAAACCATGCAATTATTATTTGAGAACCAAAAGGTCAATTTTAGATGAAAACTATGCGATTATTAGTGATAAAAACAATTAGGACTGACATAGACGGCTATATTTTACAAAGCATCTAAAGATTATCTATTAAATAGATATCTGGACCATATACTACATAGGCGGCATTAGAAAAAATTGCTACAACGTTGAGTAACTGCTGCATCAATTAATAATAATAATAATATACTTACGTATAACTTTTGCTGGCCACAAAAAGCCAATTTTATGTAAACAAAAAGGGCAAAAAAAAAGTCTCGATCAATTGTGAAAAAAAAATTCATGTCGTAACAAGTTGTTTGGGAAATAGAACAACATTAAATAATTGGAGTGTCATTGCATAATTCAATATGTCAGCAGAAAAGCAATTCGAAACAATTGGAAAATTCAATCGATAATGACAAAAGATGTATAATTATTTTATTTATAAGAAAAATGAAAAAAAATTGAAGTCTTCCTGTCAAAATTTGTTCACTTGTCTTTTGGTTTGGTGTGCCAAATTTTGATGCTTTATGCTAGTGATCTCTTTGATATTATCGTTTAAAGCTTAGTGACAAAATTAACCAACAGTTTTTGCTTGGCAGCACGAGGTAAGCGACAATATTAAAACCATTAAAATTATAAAAAAAATATATTGAATAATAATTAATGAGTTGTGTTTGTTATTGAGCTAGTATTAAAATAGGGAAAAATGCACAAACAGTCAATTTAGAAAGCGGAAATTACACAAAATATAACAATGGTAAAACTATTTATTCAAATTGAACACAATCCAAACTATTTATCCTTAATAGATCAATGATCCAAATTATTTACTCTCTTATCCCATTTTTTTCCTTTTAATTTCGCGCACGACATCATGCTGACGTCAGTATTACTGCTCTTCTTTGATACCATCAGAGTATAATATACTCTGATGGAAACAAAAAGGAAGTAAAACTGCTTGATACCATCGGAGTATATTAAAAATAATGGGATATCCAATGATAAATAATTTTCTTTTTTGGGGTATAGCAATAATTATCCCATTTATAAATCCTATTTAAATCAGGGATAGTTTCAAATATGTACCAAAAAGTTTTTAGTTTACAAAAAATATAGTCAAAAAAATAATAAGATGAAATTTTAGCGTAATTCACTATTTAGTCAAGGTTTTATCTCTATTTAGCCGTAACATTATTTTTTTACTTTTTATTAACCGTGATTTACTTTAATTTTTTATTAGCTACAATTTGACTGTGGTTAAATAACTAACTTTTTATTTTTATTTTTTAATAACTTACAATTAAGTAGTGTATATGCAATGTATCAATGTTGTATAGATAATGTATAAACATGTATGAATATTGTATAAATGGTGTAGGAACATGTTTATATAATGTATAAATAATTGTGTAATGTATCAATATTTGTATAAATAGTTATGTAGTGTATCGATATTTTATAAATAGTTATGTAATGTGTATGTAATATATCGATATTATATAAATAGTTATGTAGTGTATATGTAATGTATCGATATTGTATAAATTATTTATAAATATGTATCAATATAGTATAAATGGTATATAAACATGTATATATAATGTACAAATAATTAGGTAGTGTATATGTAATTTATCAATATTGTATAAATATGTATAATCATTTATCGCATTATATAAATAATTATGTCATGTATCGATATTTATTTGACTATCATCCATTCTCACCTTAATAAATAAATAAATAAAAGAAAAATAATAAAACTATAGAAATATTCATTTTTCCACAAAAAAGTAAAACAGTTAGAAAAGGGAAAAAACTTTTTATTAAAAAAGAGCAACAAAAAAAATATAAACAACAAAAAAGTTTTCTTTAATAGCATTGGCTAAATAGTGGTAAACCGTGATCCTTTTATCCGTATGAGCCATTTTGGATAATTTTATAAAATTGGTCGAGAAAAATAGTAAACAAATGTTATGGACTGTCTAATTTTCCCTTTAAACAATATTCAAAATTTATAAAGTTTTCAAAATTTATATAAGTACAAGGTACGGATTAATTGCTATTCAACCCTTGAAATCTTGTTCGTCGAGTTATACATGATACCGTATAAGTCATATTTATACATGATCAAAGAAAGACTTAGTTAAATTTTGAAATTAAATAGTACCATATAAATTAAGGCAAAGAGAGTAATACTTTAACAATTCACTTTCAATTCTTATTTTCTAAAGTGAAAGTGGAAACAAATAACTGTGAAATGGAAAGTTCAGTGGATCCCGTGCTTAAAGAACGGATGGTTTCAATATGGCTGCAATATAGAATATCAAATGGGACCCAGAGTTGCTAAGAAAAGCCACAACTCTCAATATTTTAAGATGATCGGGGTGTATAAAAATTGTTCCGATTAATAAATCAAATTAAAAAAAATGTTATTAGGTTATTGCATTATAATTTTTTAATGATTTTATAAAAGAAATTATTGGGTCATTAATTTGATATTAGTTTTTTAATATTGGATAAATCGATAACCCAATAAGACAATAATAATCTATTTTACTCCTACATAAATATTAAATATTAATATCAATAGCTTATTGGTTACTACATTTGTCCTTTAGTGTTCAATTCACACTATTATCCTAGTCCTTCAATTTGTGTTGCACTTATATAGTTCTTTTTATGTTAGTTACTACTGTTTTTATTTTATGAACAATCTGTAAAGTTACATTTTTGTCTTGTCTTATCATGTCAAATTATTGAAAAAATCATATAATTATTTAATGAACTAAAACCAAAAATTAAACTATTAAGAATCAAAAATCAATAAAAAATATTTTATTAATTTTATTATTAATTTAACATATTTAAAAATTAAAAATCAAATAAATAATATATACAATCAAACCGAATTGATCGATAAAAGAGGGCTGCAAGCGCGTGGAAAAAAGTAGAACTTGGCCACTGATTTTTCGCAAAGTTAGTGTCATGTAAGTATACAAGACAACCCCAAGCTCATCTCTTTTGTGGCTTATACTAGACATGACTTTTAGATATTTTGAGTTAATGATTTTGATTTATAGTCTCTTTTTTTTTTTACGTATAACTCCCCTTGTTCCAATTTGCAAGGCACTAAATAAAATTTTTAGAATTAATTTAATTTTTTTATGTGTTTTTTAATTTTTAATTTTATAATTATTGTGATCTATATTATTTTTCCGTCATTTTAAATAATATATGTTACTCATTTATTTCTCTTTATGTGACACTAATTTCAGGATCAATCAAAATTTGTATATGTCTTTTAAATATTTTAGTTGTTATGATTGTGATTTATAGTATTATTTATATAATTTTCAAATAATAATATATATTACTCTGTTTTTCGCAATGTTTGTAGCACATATAGAATTTTATGAGTCAATCAAATATTACTAATTATTGAGATTTATAATATATAATACTTTTTACATAGTTTTCAGATTAAATAATGCATATAAATAGTACTTTTTATATAATTTTCAAATAGTATATATTATTCCGTTTGTTTCAATTTATGTGACATCAGTAGAATATAAAAATTCAATCAAATTTTTTATATGCTTTTTATATCTTTTAAATATTTTAAATTATTAATTATCGTAATTTATAAATTTTTTTATGCAATTATCAAATATATAAAAAAACTAAAGAATAAGACAACCAAATTAGGACAACAATATTACCAAAGCGTCCTTCAATACATTAATGATGTCAGCAGTCACAGGACAATCAAAAGTTAATGGGTCCCATTTTATTTAAAGAAAAACTGCATATTTACGGGATATTTTTGTCTAAAATGTAAATAGTACAAGCATAAAGCGTTAAAGCACAACAACATTAAACCACAAAATATAGAAAATACCAAAATTATCCCTAGGTGGACAGGCGGGCATGTTGACCTCCTGTCTACATCACCTAGGCAACTCCCTCTTATAGTATAGTAATATAAGTGGTAAATATATAATACTTACAATAT
This sequence comes from Solanum dulcamara, assembly GCF_947179165.1. Taxonomy (NCBI): domain Eukaryota; kingdom Viridiplantae; phylum Streptophyta; class Magnoliopsida; order Solanales; family Solanaceae; genus Solanum; species Solanum dulcamara. Next base: position 17,885,263 of record NC_077243.1, on the reverse strand, counting down.
GTTATGAATACACTTAATTGTGGATGTCCATTTATTATCTTTATAAACAACTCTGCAAGCAGATTTCTTAAGCAGCTTACAAACAGTTTTGCGAGCAGATTCCTTAAATAGCTTACAATCAGCTCTACAAGTATGTTTCTATAAGCAGCTTTGCCAACAATTTCAATTCTTCTATAAATAGGAAGTCATTTCAGTTCATTTGTAACATTTGTTTGAAGTTTAATAAGTATCAATCTCTCTTACATACTTTTCTCTTGTGCATTAGTTTACTTTATAGTCTTTTTTTTATAACACGTTATTAGTACGAGTCCCTATCACCTTAAGCAAATACTTTGAAAAGTATCGAAAGTAAGTATTTTATTTCCTTAAATAAACTCTAATATTTCTAAACTTGAATTTGTTGCCCTGGATATATCGGGCAAATGCTACTCATCATAGGTGCTACATGCTGAAATTTAAGTACTGTTTACTTTGTTTATATCTTCTTTTTGAAGAAAATATCAATATCCCTCAAATTTTATTTGGATCAATAATCAATCATGAAGATATTTGTGTGATTGATAGTGGAACAATACATGCCATATTCAAAGATAAGAAATACTTTTCTTACTTGCTTAAAAGAAAAAAGCAAATGTTACTACAAATTCTGATAATTTGAAATTGATTGAAGGCTCCAAAAGAGCTACTATATTTCTGTCTAAGGGAACAAAAATTGTTATAGAAGATATGTTGTTCTCTTCTAAATCCCCAAGAAACTTGTTAAGTTTCAAAGATGTCCGCCAAAATGGATATCATGTTGAAACACTACATGAAATGAATATTGAATACCTTAGTATAACCAAGAGTGTTTCTGGCCAGAAATATATTTTGGAGAAATTATCAACTTTATCCTCTGGACTATATTATGCAGAAATTAGTACAATTGAAACACATTCAATCATAATTCAAAAGTTTACTAATTTAAATGCTTTTGTGTTATGGCATGACCGAATAGGTCATCCTTAATCAAGAATGATAAGACGAATTCTTAAAAATTCAACTGGACATCCGTTAAAGAACCTGAAAAATACTTACAAGTGATGAGTTTTTGTGTGCTGCTTGTTATCAAGGCAAGCTAACTGCCAGGCCATCATCACTGAAGGTCGGCATAGAATTCCTTAACTTTTTAGAATGCATACGTGGAGATATATGTGGACATATTCATCCACCTAGTGAATTATTTAGATATGTTACGGTCCTAATAGATGCATTTTCAAGATGGTCTCATGTATGCCTCTTATCATCTCGCAACCAGGCGTTTGTGAAATTACTAGCATAAATGATAAGATTAAGAATACAATTTTCAGATTATCCTATTAAGACTATTTGCCTTGATAATGCTGGAGAATTTACATCTCAAGATTTTAATGATTATTGTTTATCAATTGGAATAAGAATTGAACATCATGTTGCTCATGTTCATACTCAAAATGATCTCGCAGAGTCATTTATTAAGTGCCTACAATTAATAGCAAGACCACTAATTATGAAAACAAAATTACCCACTGTTGTTTGGGGTCATGCTATCTTTCATACAGCATCACTCGTTCATCTCACATCAACTAATTATAATAAATATTATCCATCATAATTAATATTTGGTTATGAGCCAAATATAGGTCATCTACGAATTTTTAGTTGTGTAATTTATGTGCCTTTAGCACCATCACAACACACTAAGATGGGCCCTCAACGAAGGTTAGACATATATGTTGGGTTTGACTCACCCTCCATAATTCTCTACCTTAAACCGTTGATAGGAGATTTATTTACTGATTGATTTGTAGATTATCGATTTGATGAAATAAATTTCACGCAATTAGGGGAGAGAAAAATGAACCGAAAAGAAAAATTGAGTGGAAAATAGAAAATCAAATGCCATATGAATTTATTGATTTGAAATGGATAACCAAGTCACATATCCCTGCAATGAATGTGCCTATTCGGATTGACGTCCTAAAAGGACCATCTACTAGTGTCATAGCTTTTGAATCCCAAACATGTTTGAAGCATGGTAAACCATTGGGTTCAAAGGATAAAAAATCTAAAAAAAAATCACGAGAAATTATAAAGATGACATTATAAAAGAATCTCATGAAGAAGTTCAAGATCTCACTAATACTTATTCCAGAAGAAATTAGTAAATCAGAGACTCAAGTGAATGAATAACTTTTAATAAGTTCTGATGGTGATGGGATAAATTTAGTTCAATAAAAATAATAGTGGATAATATTTTTTACATATAATGTTGCACTTTAATCTTACGCAAGACAGTAAGGACCTTGAGCCCAAATCTGTCGAAGAATGTCGATGATGATGTGATTGGCTAAAGTGGCAAGATTCAATTCAATAAGAATTAGACTCACTTACTAAACGTGAAGTTTTTGAACTCGTAATCCAAACCCCTGATGATGTAAATTAGTTGGCCATAAATGATTTTTTTGCAAAAACAAAATAAGATAAATAAAATTGTAAGATAAAAGGCACGCTTTATTGCATAAGGATTCTCTCAAAGAACCAACGTCGACTATAAAGAAACATATTCACCTGTTATGAATACAATAACTTTTCGATATCTCTTCAATTTAGCTATACATGAAAACTTTGAAATACATCTAATGGATGTGGTTACAGCTTATCTTTATGGTTCACTTGATAATGAAATTTATATGAAAAATCTAGAAGGATTCAAATTACTTGAAGTATGTAATTCTAAGTTTCGGGAGATATTCTCAATCAGATCACAAGACCATTGTATGGTCTAAAAAAATCAATACATGTGTGGTATAATCACCCTAGTGAGTACTTAATTAATGAAGGTTATATAAATGATGTTACTTGTCCATGTATTTTTATCAAAAAAATGGCATCAAAGTTTATTATACTCGACGTTTATGTTGATGGCATAAACCTCACTGGAACCCCTGAAGAGATCCAAAACACAACTGAATATCCAAAGAAAGAATTTGATATGAAAGATCTTGGAAAGACAAACTATTATCTCGGTCTGCAAATTAAACATTTAGCATATAGGTCTTCATCCACCAATCTTCCTATACTGAGAAAATTTTAAAACGATTCTACATAGTCAAAGCACATGCCTTAAGTACTCTAATGGTTGTTCGATCCCTTGAAGTGAATAAAGATATGCTCCGACCTCTAGAAGAAAATAAAGAACTTCTTGGTCCTGAAGTACCATATCTCAGTGCTATTGGTGCACTTATGTATCTTGCTAATGCAACCGGACCTGATATAATATTTTTTATTAATTTGCTAACAAGGTATAGTTCTTCTCCGACGTGAAGATATTGAAGTGGTGTCAAACATATTATGTGATATCTAAAGGGAACTATTGATATGAGTCTGTTTTATAGTAGCAAAAGTTGTACAGATCTTGTTGGTCATGCAACTGAAGGTTATTTATCGGATTCACATAAAGCTCAATCTTAAACAGGCTATATGTTCACATAAGGAAGAATTGTTATATCATGGCGATCTACAAAGCAGTCCATTATTGCTGCTTCTTCAAATCATGTTGAGCTAATAACGATTTATGAAGCAAGTAGAGAATGTGTGTAGTTGAGATTAATGCTACAATTCATCAAAGAAAGATGCAGTCTGGAGTATGATATCAAAATACCCACGGTCATGTTCGAAGACAATGTTGCATGCATAACTCAATTAAAAGGATGCTTCATAAAAGGAGATAGAACGAATCACATTTTACCAAAATTATTATTTACACATGATTTCCAAAAGAATGATGATATTAATGTACAACAAGTCTGTTCAAGTGATAACCATCGGACTTATTCAAATCTTCACCAACTTCAACCCTTGAGAAGATGGTATACAAGATTGAAATGCAAAGGCTCCATCACTTAGATCGCAGTCAACATCAAGGGGAGTAAAATATGTGTTGTATCTTTTTCCTTTAACCAAGTTTTTTTTCATTGGATTTTCTTGGTAAGGTTTTTAATGAGGCAGCTAGCAAATGCATATTACTAGATACGTATACTTTTTTTCCTTCACAAGAATTTTTTCTCACTGTATTTTTTCTAGTATGATTTTAACAAGACACATTATCTATTAATGAACATCTAAGGAGGAATGCTATGAATACACTTAATTGTAGATGCCCATTTATTACTCCTATAAGAAGATCTACCAATAGGTTCCTTAAGCAGCTCTGCAAGCAGGTTCCTTAAACAAATTACAAAAAGCTCTCCAAGCAAGTTTCTTAAGCATCTCTCTAAGAAGGTTCCTTAAACAACTTACAAACAGCTCTTCAAGCAAGTTCTTTAAGCGTCTCTCCAAGCAGGTTCCTTAAAAACTTACAAGTAGCTCTCCAAGCAGGTTACTTAAGAAGCTCTGCAAGAAGGATCCTTAAACAACTTACAAGCAGCTCTGCAACCAGATTTCTTAAGCAACTTACAACCAGCTCTGTAAGCAGGTTCCTATAAGCAGCTTTGCCAACAACTTTAATTCTTCTATAAATAGAAAGTCATTTCAGTTAATTTATAACATTAGTTTGAAGTTGAATAAGATATCAATCTCTTTATAGACTTTTTTCTGATACTTTTACTTTATAGTCTTTTTCTATATAACATAATATTTTTATTTACTATAAAAAAGAATTATTTTATTTTATCTTAATTAACTCTTAATAATTGAATGAAGTTGCATTAACAAAGTTTGTTTTTTTGTTTTTATGTAAAAAGGTCACCCTCTTTGGGGCGGTTATGGTGATTTCCTCGGCATAAATTGCGCAGCCTTCCCATGGCAGCTATGATCATTGGTCAACCTCCTCCCCAGGTTGTCCAATCCACCCCACCACATACACCATTTTTGTTAATTCCAATACTCTAAGCCCCAAACAATCTATCATAGTTAACACAAAAAGAATTGTAAAATTAATTAAAATTGGCCATGAAGAACCTACTATCACGTTTTCAATGTAGAAAAGACTAGAGTTTATAATCAAAGAAGAATAGCATCAAGAGTGATGCATAAATTATCTTTCGGTGTGCCAGATTTGAAGGTATTATGTAATGACCCGACTCGTTGTTAATTAATATTAAAAAAGTCATAAAAATTTTAGTCGAATGGGTCCCATCATCCCACCAGAGTGGGATGAACCCGCCTTAGCGGCGCCGCCAGAACTTAAGTCGCAAAATTTTTATTTCTCCCACTTTTTCCAAGTGTAAGTTAGAGGCGAGTGTTTCTAAAAAATCCTTCAAAAAGGCTTCTCTTGACTTGCGAAGAGGAGGAGAGGGAATCACAACTTTTGGAAGGTTCAACCTGTGGAATCCAACGGGATCTAGCCCGTAGAACGTTGGAAATCAATAATTTCAGCAGCATTATCTCTCCACGGTTACTTGGCGTCCAGGTAGGCTAGACTTCTCTTTTCTGAGTAGTAAATCTATATCTATTGTATAGTATAGAAGGAAATTTAATGAGAAATCATATAACTAAGTTGTGGCCATGAGTCATGGGCAGAAATTTGGTGGTGTTAGGGTCTAATTTGAATGTGACCTGGGTAAAAAGGCATTGTAATGAATGGGAAAGTGTATTGTTTGTGATATTATTGCATACAGACGGTTATTTTACAACGGGTATAGTATTGTGTACAAGAATATAAAACTAAGTAGATATTAATGATAAAACTTAAAGGTTTGGTAATGTAGCTGATAGTCTTGTTTCTCATATGTGTTTCATATCCTTGTTTAATTGCTTCATGATATGTATAGGTCTGTATGATCAAGGAAACAAGTTAGACTTGATGCAATGATTAATTGCTGGCTTGTTTTGTGATGAATCTGTTTTTGGTGATATAAGATGGTCTATTGTTGAGAGTTGTGGTTGGTTTGCATAATTGGATCGAGTGTCACTTTTCGACACATATTTGAATCGAGTGGCACGTTCCAATATATTTTTGGATCAGGTGTCACGTTTTGACACATATATGACTGCACTGGGTTACCTGAAAAGGCCAAGTATGTGCGTGTGGATGGTTTCATTAGAGGAACTGACAATATTGGTATTTACATGTAATAGTAAGTTTAGTGGTGGATGAATCATGGATTAAGGACCTAAAAAGGAACCCTTGAATTGAGGTAGTTCTAAATAGTTGCGAGCATGTATAAATTTGTTTGTGGGTAAGAGTATGGGCTGTATTAGGCTTGATGTGACATATGTGTTATATGAAGTCACTACAAATAATACGCTAGTTAGCCACGGCTGAAACCGTGGCTATCTGGTACATAAACCGTGGCTACCATACCTTGGCCAAGGAAACTTGGCCACAGTCAGAAGTGTCCCCATAATGGGCGCCGCGAGTAAATTTTCCATAATTTTTACACTCATGGTAACATTTATTTAGCCATGGTTGGACTAATATATAGCCACGCTTAAGTCGTAGGTAAAGTTAATTGCCAAAAAATAAATTTCATTTTTAAAGCTTTATTAGCCACGGTTCAACCCTGGCTAAAATGTGCAGTTTTTTTTTTAAAAAAAGGCAATTAATTTTCTATAATAACCTGGTACTATACACTAACAAATCCACAAATCATTACTTTAATTATCTACTCATCATATATATTACTAACAAAATGTAAGTTTCATCAATAGCACAAGTACTGCTAGTGTAATCAAAATGCAAAAAGGTAGAAGAACACCATATGTAAATATAAATATATAAAAACTAAGAAAAATCTAAGTTCAAAGTAGGCAATTCACTACCAAATTTAGCTTGTAAAAATCTATGAAGAGTTGCCAAGTGATTCTCATTTTGCGCAAGTCGTTTCTTGTTCTCCTCAAGCTTTTCCTTAGTCTCTTCATATTCGATCAGTTTTTCTTCCAAGGTTTCTAGATGTTTATCTAGGTCTTCAACACGTTGATGAGATATGTTACTGGAACTACCGACGTTAGCATGACTAATTGAATGTCTAGGCATCCAAAAGCTTTTGAAGGACAAACATTACCACCTATACCACACACACAATCAGAATGTTCAACTCTAAACACTTTTCCAATGGCGTCATTAGGATGAGCCAATATCTTCAACGGAACACCTAAAATAGAAGCATGTTCTTGATCTTCAGGTAGATGCTCCGATATTTTATCCTACAAATAAAATAGAAGACATGATATATCCTCATACCTATGTTGCTAACAACGAATAGTTAATAAACTCATTAACAATTAACGAAAAACTAAAGTATCTACTGTCTTACACTATTAGAATTAACAGAAACATTGAAATTCCAAACAGAACAAGAAGATGTCATTTCTAGATCAAGACAGTCACAAAAGTAGATAAGTATTTAAATCTTATCGCTAAAATCTTTCCTTCTTCATTAACATAATTGTCATTCTTTTTCAGTAAATTTGACAAAACAACTTCACTTCGGCACACGGGCCTTCCCAATTTTGCTCCTATGATTAACCAAGTATAGATAAAAATAATTAACAAGCAACACATTTTATTTTGTATAATAAAGTGGCTCTGAAATAAACTTCAAGGTAAAGAAACTTACCATTTGACGACCTCTCCTTGCATTACTTTTACCTCCACCGGTATGTGAAGCTTTAAGTTTTTTTCTGTTTCTCGCATTTTGTGCACTTTGTGTCTGCGATAATCAAACATTCGTCCAAATATATAGACTCAAAGTAGCAATGTCTATACATTAAAGTAGCGACATAGCAATTTGTGAAGCATAACAGTTGTTTAAAAGTCTTTAAGGCAATAATTTTTGTGCCAAAAATGTAGAAGTAGTTAGCTCAAGGAGCTGCCATAGTTTGGCTAAAAATCATAGCAGCAAGTTAGCTCAAATCTGTAAAAAATGCAGTATTAGTTTGAGCCCAAAATCAGAAACAGTTGGATAAAAGAGATGCAATTGTTTTGCTCGGAATGTAACAACAATATCACTCAAATTTTTCTCAAAAAAACTGCAGTAGTTTTACTTAAAATATGGCTGCAATTTCACTCGAATTTGACCAAAAAATAAGAGCGTACTTCAACTACTAAGGAGCAAGACAATAATTCAGACCGCCAAGCAAATTCAAGTTACAATACATTCCTAAGATCTTTACTTAGACGAATACAATCTAAATAATAATGTAATATAGAAAGGAATGTAGTAAAAAAAAATCTATAAAATAATACCAAAATCTATATCAAAACTGAAGAAAAAGAGAGAATAAAATTATGAAGAACAATTACCTTTATCTTGTCCTCTTTATAGTGATGAACAAAAGCAGTCCAATCATTAGAATCCACGTTTGTCGGACAATTAGCAAGTATCTCTTCCTTACTTTTGTTAGGATAGAAGCGCTCACATCTTAACTTATATTTATAGGCCCTCCATCTTTCGCATAGAGAATGCATCACCCATTTAATTTCAACCGCATAATCAAACTCAAAATTCTCCTTCAAATATTTTTATATTTATAATTCAATATCTAATGAAAAAAGATACATTAATTAAATTAACTTGAAAGAATGTATTACCTCCATAAGCTGCCATTGAAGGCAGTTTTTGCCTCTGGTATCCTATCCCATCTCTCAATTGATATGGGGCAAAATATCGACTTTTGAGAAAGTTTGCCAAGAATTCCTTGAGCAAATTTGAACGATTATCACTTCTTTGTCCATCCCCATTGAGTTGCACCATTTTTTTTCCAAGTTCCTAACTCGATCTGGTTGCATCTTTTGAGTAGTAACTTCTCCGATCGAAGTATCTATCATTGTAACAAGCAAACACATTAATCAGTTGTGAATTAATAATAAAACTTGAAAAGTTTGAAGAAGAGAAATATGATCTCTTACAGATCTGCTAATAAATAAATAATACCAAAATAAGATTGAGATTCAAAAACAATAATCAACTCTAATATGAAATTACTTCTAACCTTTAACCTTGACAACTAAGGGCTGCTCTTTCTCTTGTCTGCTCGCTTCATTAGAGCTTGAAGAAGAATTTAAGTTGTTATCACTGAGTGAAGGAGTTATTATGTTCTTATTTTCAAGTTGGTCTTCTAGTTGATCCCCATTAAATTGTTGTTGAGGATCTTGAAAAGTTATGCTAATGTTGTCAGCTTGTTGTCCTCGTAAGCTTGCCAATAGTTCCTGTACTGACTTCTTACGTTTTTTCTTTATATGGAACTTATCCTGTAGAGATTACTTTAAAGGAATAAGCTTAAAGTAAAAATCAGCAACTATTCTGCACACATACCAGCAAAAAGCTTTTACATGATCACAAAACTATAAAATTCCTTAAATTGTAAGTTTTCATTCCAAGTCACTAGCAAGCAACACATGAAATCATTCATACAATAGATTATGAAAAATATCTATCAAATGAGTAGATAAATATACTAAAGATGCAAAACATACACAATTAATTAAAACAAGGCAAATAGACTAGAATCTTAGTGTAATTCTTCAATTTCATAACAAGAAAATTGAACTAATCTCGTATTCCTTCACCATTTCAATCACTCCCATCATCATCATCTCTATCATTGTCACCATCGTCATCATCTCTATTGCTGTCACTTTCATAATCATCATTACTGGAATCATCTTGTTCTTGTTCATCACGAATATCTCGGACTAATGCTAAGTCTTCAATATTTTCAAAATGTTGCTCACAAAAAGGTATGTCCTCCATTGATGGCTCCTCTAAATCTACAAAATCCACATCTCCCATATCATATATATCTCTAGGCTTCATATGAAAAACACAAGACCAATCTTCTTCAATTGGATCATCCACATAGTACACCATTCTAGCATCAGTTGCAAGTATAAATAATTCATCTGTTTCTTTTGCACCTGTCTGTATCAAAGGGGAAAAGTTTACACTTGTAATTCCAAATTCATCTATATTGATTCCCTTGTTAAGCGTAGTGTCTACCCAAAGACATTTGAATAACACAACCTTTAACTTTTCATAATAATTTAACTCTATGATGTCAATCAATTTACCATAGTACATGTCATCACTTGATTGTTCAATAGATTCTCTACCATTTGAAAATCTTTTAGTAACAACAGACATAACAACACCACTCTTTTATATTTTCAATCCTTGCTCCTTCCACATAGTATGAAACTTGAATCCATGAATGTTATACTCCTTGAATCTCCTCACAACACTATTTGGTCCATTTGCAAGCAATTCGATTTCTGGTGTAATCTCCACACCATTCTGACTTGCAAATTTTGTTATAAAATATATTAGGACAGTTATATATAAATTACATGATTTTGAGTTTAAAAGGGAATGAAATATTTGGGATTTTACATATTTCTTAAATCACTCGTGAAAATATTTGTGCACATATTCTTCCATAAATTTTGAGGAGTTTCTTTTGCCATGATGCATCCTAGTGACCTCAATTCTAAATTTTTTGAATGTAATTATAAATCATATATCAAGATATAAAATATATTAGAATAAGAAAATGAACAATATGAAAGATCATATAACTTACTCTCAAAATACATCAACTAATTCACAATTAGTTAATACATAACGGTGAGCTTGTATGATTTTCAAGGAAGATATGAATAGAGTCTTAATAGCCCCAATAGGCTTGCCCAATGCAGAAAAGAAATTTGACAAGATAGCAGATTCACTACTAGCATTAATTTCACTTTTATCATCATTACGCCTTGGTCGATTAAACCTTGTTTCAATATCATCATCCTCAAAATATCTAGAATAATTAGTAAGATTTTCCTCTTTAAGGCAACCTTCAGTTATACAACCTTCTGCAGTGGAATTGTTACAAACATAAGATTTAAAATGGCCCATTTTTCTAACAAAATATTAAAACAAATCGTAAGATTAAAAAAATTAAAAATACATAGACTTACTAAGCAAAAAATATACCTTTCAACAGGATATATCTAATGACCTTGTACAGGACCAGCAAGAATTGCTTCCTCTCCAATGTAAATGACCAGGTGAAACATAATAGTGAAGAAGGATGGAGGAAGTATTGCTTTCATATTAGCATGATTCAACCAAATTCGTTGCTGAAGATTCTGTACATGCTTAACATCCAAAACCTTGCTTGATATTTCTCTAAAGTAGTTACATAACTCAATCAACACTGAAGTAACTTCTTTAGAAAGAGATCTTCTACAAGCAATTGGCAAAATATGCTCCATCAAAATGTGGGAATCATGACTCTTTAAATTAGAGATCTTGCGTTTCTTAAGATCAACACATCTTAAAATATTTGATGCGTAATTATCAGGAAACACCACATTGTTTAAAACTTTTAGAAAGATATCTTTCTTATCTTTCTTCATGTTAAAACATGATGGAGGAAACATAGAAAATTTAGGATATGGATGAAGTTTTTCTCTAATTTCCATCACTTGCAAGTCTTTACGAGCTTGCAAATTGTCTTTTGATTTTTTTTGTCACCAAGTATTGTAAACAATACATTGTCACAAACATTTTTCTTTACATGCATCAAGTCAAGGCAATGAAGAATAAGATGGTTCTTCCAATAAGGTAAATACCAGAAGATACTCTTCTTCTTCCATTTTTTTGGGCCATCTTACTTGTACCATCATCACGAGGCCTCTTTCGACTCTCCTCAATTTGTCTTAACAAGGTTAATCCTGATGGTGGAATAGGAACAGGTCTATGCTCCTCAAAACTATTAAAAGACTTCTTGTTGTACCTATATTTGTGATCATGTGGCAAAAATTGGCGATGTCCCATAAAGCAATTTTTTCTACCAAACTTTAGCCTCAAAGAATCTGTATCATAATTACATAATGAAAAAGCAAGTAATGTATGTGTATTCCACCCAAACAAGTTATCAAGACCTGTAAAATCACTTATGGTCCACATCAATGCAGCACGCAATTAGAACAGATTTCCTTAGTTGAGGAATCATAAGCATTTACACCATTCCACAATTGTTTTGACTCAACAATTAAAGATTGCAAGTAAACGTCAATGCTATTTTCAGGCATTTTAGGACCAGAAATTATCATCGACATGACAAGAAAAAATTGCCTCATAAAATACCATGGAGGATATTTATAAATATATAACATCATAGGTCAAATGCTAACACTGGAACTTAGATTTCCAAATGGATTGAAACCATCCGTAGCTAAAACAAGTTGCACATTACGAGTCTCTGAAGCAAAGTCTGGATAGAATGAATCAAAATATTTTCACGCTTTGCCATCTCTAGGATGCCGTAATAACCCATCTGAATTAGCTTTTGTAGCATGCCACTTCAAGAGTTCTGCAGTTTTAGAGCACATGTATAGCCTTTTCAGTCTAGGTATAAGTGGGAAGTACCGCAACACTTTTGCTGGCTTTCATTTTTTTTCTATGTTGATCATCAATTACAACATTTGCACCAACACCATTTTCATCTGATATATATCTGGAAGTATTACAGACCTTGCATTTATCTCTATTCTCATCCCTTGATGATCCCCAATATAGCATACAATGGTGCGGACATCCATCGATCTTATTGTAGCTCAAACCTAATTTCTTAATCATCTTTTTTGACTCATAATATAACGATGGTAGTTTCGCTTGGGGAAAAACATTCTTTAAAAGGTCAAGAATCATTGAAAATGATTTATCTGTTGCACCACATAAGACCTTAATATGATAAAAACAAACAATGAATGATAATTTACTATATTTTGTACAACCATCATAAAGTTCTTGATTCTCATCCTCCAACAACTTCTTGATTTCCTCTCTCTCTTCTTGACTCTTACCTTCATCACCTCTGGGATTGTCATTATTTAATAGATTTGATGGACCAAAATTTTGAAATTCATTATTATCAAAGACACCAAAAATATCATTCAACATATCATGCATAGGATATTGTCTAGCCGCCTCATTATGTACTCGGGGTAATAATTCTACATTTGATTGAGCACGTTTTTCGCCATGCATATGCCAACATGTATACTTTTCTGGAAATCCCCTTTGAAGTAGATGACTAAACACTTCAGCTCTATTGCGCATAATAGAAAATCCACATAAAATACAAGGACATAAAAAAATTTCATTAATAGATGCATTTTAAAAGGCAAATTTCAAAAATTGAACAACATCATCCGAGAATTCTTTCGATCTAATTGGACTCTCAATCCAACTCTTCTCAATCATGTTGGACTAAAGTTGTTGAAGATATGAACAAATAAAAAATAGGACTAAGTTTTTTATAAACTTAAGTGGAAAATTTTTCAGTAAATTTAATCGTATACTTATAGTATAATAATGCTTGATGAACCCAAAAAAGGCAAAAGAAGGATTCTTAAGGAAAAATATGGAGATTAAATAATCTAAATTACCCATTAATTCCAAGAACTTAAAATTGAGTTTGCAATGCACCCTCACACATTAAGCCAAAACTAGGAACTGGGTTCAATATATTTTAGCTAATAAATCACAAGAAAACAGAACCCATTTCAACATTTTCCAAATCAATTGAAAAAATCAGCAACCTAACAGAGAAACCCCCTACTGAAATATTTATGAAATCAACAAAAAGGGGTAAAATCTTGAAGAAAAATAAATAGATGCCATTTTAAAAGAAAACTGAATCAATGAAGTTTGCTCACACAAAAACTGAACTTGTTTTCATTATTTTCTCATTCACTGACACCCCCATTTTACCAACATACAAAATGAAGATACAACACCACCAACAACACACCAGTGAAATTCCACAAGTGGGGTCTGAGGAGAGTAGGATGTACGCAAATCTTATCACTACCTCATGTAGATAAAAAGGTTATTTCCGAAAGACCCTCGTTATTGAAAGAGTATCATAAAATTTGGACATAGAGATAACCAACCATATATAATTTAAGTTATTGAAATCACTTTTAAATGCCCTTATATCTGAATCAGTCCAGTGTTTTCAATCAGGTGATACATATATTGGTATATCACAGAGTTATTTCCGGTTAAATTTAAAATTTTACAGCACTATCTAAATTATTAATTTCCCATAATTCATGACATACATGGAATTGCTATTCGATGAATAATTTTGTTGTGTCTTGAAGTTGAGGCTTTGGAGGAACATTTACCTCTATTTTCAATTTACCCAAACTGCAGATTTTTAGGTTCACCGGAGAAGGAGATCACAAAAATTTCGTCGGAGGAAGTTCGCCGCCGATGAAAAGTGGTGGTCGTTTGATCGACTCTGTAGTTTACCACTGCAAAGTGTTTTTCAAGTAGACACATTACGAGTTATGAAATCTTACTGATTTAAGAAAACCAATAAAAATTCCTATTCTTGACAACTAGAAAACCCACCAAAACACATCAAATTATAAATTTTATATGCTCATAACTTCAATAAGCAAAAAAAATTAGAAAGAAACTCTAAATTGCAAAAAATTATTACCTCAGAAGAAGTAAATTTACCTGCTATTTGAAGCTAGGTATACTGAAGAAGACTTCAATTTTGGGTGAAGTGAGGGAAAAGACTAAAAGTGTGTGAATAAGAGGGAAATAATAGAAAAAAAGGAGGGAGTGAAATTTATTTTCCGCCTTTTTTGGCCACGAGAGTTAGCCACAGTTACTAATGCGTAGAGATTTTTAACTTTTAAATTAATTTTGCCACGGTATTTATAACCATGGCTAATAAATCGTGGCTAAAAGGCATTTTTTGGTAGTGAATATTCTATATTCATAGACTTAGAGGTGGAGGTTACTCGGTAACAGATAGTTTTATCATTGAAGTTCCCATGAGTAATTGTGGGAGTAGTGGTGGTTGTCTAAACCGGGTTTAGTTAGAAAGTGCAGTTGTGAGATGAATAAGCCCTTATGTGGTGAGACAATTGTGCCAAACCAGTGAAGGCTGGGTGAAATCATTGAGCAGTTAAGGTTATTAGGTAGGGACTGTTGGAGTGAATGAATAGCAGTAAGATGGGGCCATAACCCACAGGTCTTAAATTATAACTAGAGTGGGTAGTGAATCTCTGAAGTGTAGAGTGGTAAAGACCTCAAGGGTGAGGGTAAGGAGTGTACTTATTGGTTGGGGTGGACAAGTTAATAAAGTTTAATTATTATGATCTCTCTTATTTTTCTGTTCATATACTATTGCGGTAGGTATTAGATTGAACGATGATGCCTACCAGTACGTGTTGTTTGTACTGATACTATTCTTGATATGCCACTTGACATAGTCTGGTTGCAGGGTCAGTGGAGTTTCCTAGGTGAAGGCGAAGATGATCTTCTGACAGCTCCTGCTTTTTCTTTCCTGTGGTTGGAGCTGTGTCTTTCATTTGTATTATATCTTGTTCCTGTAGAACTCTTGTACCTGTTTAGACCAGTATTCATGGAGGTTTTATGTGTCATTTTTGTACAAGTGTATTATTACAGATTTCTAAAAACATCTGGTTTGTTTACTCAAGTTTTGATTTGAATTCCTCAATGCTGTTTATATAAGGGGTTAAGGGTTCTCCTACTTAAGTTATATAGTGGGTGCTCGCACGGCCAGATGAATTAGATCGTGACATATTAATGTCAACTTTGTCGAAATATCTTAGTACCAAGTGCAAATGTTTTAATTGGCTTACTTGCTCCAAGATAGGGAAGAGCACCGATATAGGATATTTTCATGATCCATCGGATATAATCCTAAGGAGAAAACGACTTTAGCTTGGTATGGATTTCTTTATCTAATTTATTTTCTGATTTGTTTGCAAAGAAATCTCTACTGTCTATAGAATTAGCAGTTGGGAAACCAATATCTATAAATAAAACTACTCAAATCAAGTTGAAACCTAACACAACTAAGGTAAAGATTATACTTGATCTAATAGATAAGCTTTCAAATCGCATAAAGTTGGAGTCTGTGGATGAAAAATCTAATAAATTGATAGAGATTTATTAGGAGATTATTTATGGTAATTTACCTTTGTATTGCAATTATTGTAAGCATCAAGGTCATAATTAAGGTAGTTGTCGTTTGATCTCGAAAAAAAATTAAAATAGCAAAATTGTGTAAAATCTTTGGATGTTATACATGTAATATTAGTCATCAAATAGCTGCTGGAGACAAATGTGTTTTAGAAGTTTCCGATGCTCAAGAGTTAGCTCTAAGACCTAAACGTAGATAGATACTGCAACAACAAAAAAATTATGAATGCTTTAGGTTTTTGCAATAATCAGCAAGCTGCTACTAATGAAGTGCAATTGAGAGAATTAGTCTGAATTTGATGTTTAATGTAACTGAAAACGCAGGGAAAACACCAAGAGTTGAGGTTGATGTATCGGAGTTGATTCAGGACAAAAACTAATTAATACAACTAATGGTGAAGATGTTGAAAATTTTGGGCAACATGCTTTGCAACTTGAAAATGATAATGCAACTAAAACTTTAGCTGCACATAAAAAAATTCTAACTCTTTGTCGAACACCTTCCTCGACTAATCAAAATAATTCCACAGTTAATGAAAAGGGTGTGACTGAAAATTTTTAGGATAGTGAAGGTTCATTATTAGCATTAATGCAAGTAAAGGATTTTAAAAAAGGGAGAGAATCTAACAGCAAAGAAGATTGAAACAAGGTAATACGCAAGAAGGCAACATCTAATGCTTCTCCACGCCGTGAGAAGAGGCACGCTATTAGTAATGCCTCAAGAGACCTATTATGTTCAAATAGCTTTGATGGTTTCTTGAAAAGATAGTGATATTATGGCTTCAACATTACATATTTTTAATCCAGAAGCTAAGATTATTCAAGAAAATCGGATGTCATGCTACTTAAATTCAATCCAACGATCAAGCCACTCATAGCAGTCACATTGAACACCTCGGCTCATGAGTCCCTTATCAATCTCCGGAGTCACTTGGTGAATATCAAGGTGAATCTGGGCAGCTACTATTGTTAATAGGGAATGACAACGATTTGGTGAAAGGTATCCCATCACTCTCTCAAGCTAATTTCACAAATGATTTGATTATTTTGAAACAAAAACAAGGGGAGAAGAGTGATCCTAGAGGGGCTATTTTGGTTGATAAAGAAAAATAGGTTTCACATGTTTTGAATTGAAAATTAAGTCCAGAAGCTTTCGGATTTGTACCTAAAAATGAGATTACAAAGAAGAATAAGTCAAGGACCTTAGTGTGAAGATTTAATCGAATTAATGCTTATACAATTGATTTGGGTGAGGATTTGTTTAATGAAGATGAGGAAGACAATACGTCGGATATATGATTTGATAAAATGGCTAGGGAAGGGGATATCTTACTTAGGGAACAAAGCAACAAAAGCAAAAAGAAGACATATGGAAGGCAACATAGTTGGGACGATAAGAAGAATCATAGAGTAGTATTAATATCTTCAATAAGATCCAATAATTTCATGAAGAAGTGATGTACTACCAAGTATTGTTGGACAAGTTTGAAGAAGAAGACAAGAGAAAAATACTTTAGGTTATTTTAGATAAGCAATCAATTTTTTTTAGTTCAAATATTTGTAAAAGGAAGTTTGAGGTCGATAACTCAACCCTCTTCTTGGTTGTTATATTCTTGCAATATTTTAGCATTCTCATTTGTAATATCATCATAAAGTGTATTACAAACTCTGCGGTGATCACAAAATACCTGGTTCTCTCTAACTCTTATTTTCTTCATGCTTGTTAGATAGTAGAGATTTTTTTACCTCATTAGGATTGATAAGGTAAGAGCTAACCTCCTTTCTTACTTTTACTTATCCCTATTGAGATTTTTGCATTTTTATAAATGATCGCTAGACGTTTTGTCTAGTGGTTTATTCCCCCCACCCACCCCCCACCCAAAAAAAAAAGATATTTCAGTAAAAACATGTCTGCATAGTAGTACACTTATAAGTTATAATATGTTCATAAGGAAAAGAATAATCGGCGGAAGCATAGCACTACCTAAATATTTATTGAGAGCAAGAAAATGAAAAAAAGATATGATTATTAGAAGGAAAAATTATGTAATTACACATACTTCATTATCATATTACTATTATTACATATACTTTTAAATTATTAAGTGTCTTACCATTAATAAAGAGTTTTCTACTAGATATATGTAATTTTTCTACCATATACACTAAATTGGGGAAGGAGGCGAGTGAGATTCATATGTATTTCAGATACATGCGAATCATACTAAATACACACATGTATCATGTATCTGTATGTATTTAGCGTGATTCACATGTATCTGAGATATCATATACATGTGAGAGTGGCAATTGAGATGGAAGAGAGGCAAGAGAGGCGAGCGAGATTTGTTATGTATCTCCGATACATGCGAATCCACTTGAATACAATGTATCTAAAACATATATGAATATATCTGGATGTATCTAAATGTATCTGGACCCACAAACCTATAGTAAGATACGTAATATTGCAAACTGGACCCCGATATTGCTTCCCCTTTTCAATTTCTCACTCAGTAATTGGAGAAATGAAGGAAAACCCAGTTTTTGTTGTTGTTAAGGCCTCTCTTTTGCACCACACTTGAAGAGATGAAATAAATATGAAATGTATATATAAATTGTATAAAAATTGAATATGAGTGTATAAGAAAAGTGTATTAATAAAAAGGGTAAACAATAAAAAATTCACTGGTTTAGAGATTAATTACTTATTTTTCGGTGAGTTTTCAATATTACAATTCCTAACATATTTTGATCTCTGGATATATGTATCCAGCACATCTAAATATAAGTATCTCGGATACATGCGAATTAGATACATCTAATTATGTGTATCTAAATATGGAATATAACTTAAACGCATCCAATCAACAATCAAGAAAAGAAAAACTTGGATTAAATTACTCCTTTTCAAATAAGGAATAACAATCATTATTTTACATCTCTTAATTAACAGAGCTTAATTAATTGATCCACCTATTTTCTTCTTCATCATCAGCACCATCTTCAGCCCACATATCAACCCAATTCTTCTGTGCTTCTTCCAGCCCAATAAACGACCCTTGTTTCTCCGGATCCCAACTGGCTGACAAAGTCCCATAAGCAGCTCCAAGTGCTGAAGCCCCAAATGTGATAAACGTCGTCAAAAATGGCAACCAAATTGGCAGATCCAACAATTTCTGCTGCTTTATTATATCGATAATCTGCAGCAAAATCACACCACCAACCAACGGAGCTCCGACGTAAAACAGAATCCTTCCGATAATCCTTTCCCATATTTCCGTGGGAATTTTCTCGTCGTTGTCGTCATTGTTGTTCCTTCTGTTATCTTTTTTTGAAGTTTCGAGTTTTCCATTGCCGAAGCCTTTTGCTTCGGCATTCAATTTCCATGTGGTTCGGTGGATGTTTGGAATTCTGTTTATGTTTTTATGAAAATGGATTGGGATTTTTTTATTCAATGGAGGAAATGAGTTTGTGACAAAGAGATATGGGTTTTGAAGACCTATGAGAGTTTCCATATTAGCTAATTAATTTTGGTTATTCTTCTCATGGAATTTGTGTTACTTTGTAAACGAGGAGTAGTAGTCTTATCCAAATACATGAATGGTTGTGCCTAAATCTTTACTTGCTTTCTACTGAGGGATATTTTTAAAAAATATATATATAGTGTATACATTATATATTGAGAATATATTTATTGCACATAAATTATATAAAAATAGACGCAAGAATTACAGTGCATTGGCTTTTTCCAACTCTATCTCCATTGGGGGAGTGCACAAATACCTGCTTTTGGAGTCGCCAGAATTAATATCATACATAAAAATTCAAACTGATTAAGTCATTTCACTGTCAAAAATAGAATTAATAAGTTTTCATGAAATAGTAGTAAAAAATTAAGCAGAAGTACTCTAAAAAAAAAAATGATTTGCAAGCTATTTGCGACGATCTTTTATGTTTATTTGTTCATTCTTGGTCTTGGTCTTGGTTTGAGCCCTTGAAATTTTTGTGTCTCTGTAACAACTTCTCTTATAATATGTGGTCCACCAAATTTGTTTGTAATAGTGCCGATTACCTCGCTTTCGCTAATTGTTTCGTCAATTTATTTTGATGTTGGATACTCCCAAAATATGAATACAAAAATTGCAATCTTCATGCTAAAATCATTCCAACTTATAACCAATAGTTTGAATATATAATTTGTATGTAAATGGACTCCAATAGTTCAATAAACAATATAAACAAACTCATTTTATGTATACAATGAGTATATAACTAGAATTCTAAGGTACAACTAATATTGATGGCTTGATGCAAACCCGCAATATTCATATTAAAATTATACCAACTTATAATCAATAGTTTGTATATATAATCTATATGTAAATGAACTCAACTGGTTCACACAAAACTCAACTTTGGTATGTAATCATTCTATAACTTTATTTCTACGGTACAATAAATGAGGGGAAAAATCATATCTAATGACATATCAAATTCATACCAAATTACTTATTCATATAAAATTACATATCAAATTCGTGCCAAATATCACCAGCATGTTGTGCATTGTATAAGTTGTGTATATAATGAGTATGTAACTGGACTATGAATACAAAATTGAAAACTTCATACCAAATTCATTGAAAAAATAATCAATAGGTTGTGCATATAATGGGTATGTAAACTGGACTTTCATGGCATACAACCTCTCACTCCACTTATCAAATTCATACCAAATTTCTATCTAATATCATCAATAAATTGTGCATTATATAGACTGTATATATAATGAGTGTGTAACTGAACTATGGATACAAAATTAAAAACTTCATACCAAATTCATATCGAATATTCTTTGCTTTTTTAGGAAAAATTTGTTGTAAAAAATTCGAATCGAAATCTGAATCTTCCATTGAAATGGATTGGTCGTACCTATTCAATAATGGAGAGGCTACCATCTTACCCTTTTTTTGGCCCTTTTAATTTGTTAAATTTATTTTAATTGCCACATTATCATATTCACCAATTTTTTTGTCGATTTGTCTATTCTAGTATTAGTATCGTTAATCTCTAGCACAAAGAATATGCACCAAAAGGAAAGTACAAAAAATTAATATATTAAAAGTCCAGAATAATACATCAAATCACTGCATATTAGAGTTACTGGTTAGAATACCTCTGTGCCACACATAAAAATGCATGCCGAAAATGGGATGCTGCATAGCAGGAAGATATGCTCTTCTAGTACATCACATAAGGAATTCCCTGCAAAAATAAGCATAGGAGTGGAACTAAAAGAAACCATCCATTAATTCTATTGAAATACACACTACACTGTATATCTGTCAACATAGTTAGTGCCACTCACTGGTTGTTAGAGTTAGTTACTGTTTGTTAGAAGTTAGTTAAGAGTTTGTTATAATTTGTTAGTCTAATTATCATTAGTTAGTTATCAATTACTTGTGTAAATAGAAATACACTGTATATCAACATTGAGGTTGATCAACACGTTTTCTCTGCTGTTTCACTCTTCTCTTCTTCTTCTGTTTCATTCTTCTCTTCTTCTGCTCTGTTTCAATTACTTCTTGTTAGCTAGACTATACTCTTTCAACAAATTCAAATAAAAATTTTTTACCAGATCATCAACTGATTCAGCGCATACAGATATTTGAGTGAGTAACTCAAAATTTGGTGGATCAATCAATTCATTGCTTTATTCGACTACTCTAGGACTCTTTTTAGAAGTAAGAAAAATTCTAGATTTTTTAGACATAATATCAAAAGCAAAATGAAATAATAAAAAAAAACAAAAAAATGAATTGAAGAAGAAAACTTTGGACAGAATGATGTGGAAAAAGGTTGACTAGTTCTTAGCATTTTAGGAAATGTGTGTAAGTATAATTAAATACCTAGATTGTAATAAAAGATTTACTCAAATTGAATGTACCCCTATTTTTTCTATTACATTTATTGAATGTTGATAATTAATAAATAAAATTAAATGTAATTTAATTTAATTCGAATCTATTAAAATCTGTAATTAAACTTTTATTCTTGATAATTATAAAATAATATATTTATAACCTGTAATATATACTCTTAAATAAATATATGGTGTGATTTTCTCAATAATGATAATTTGTTCTTAAAATTTTAACAATTCAACACACAGTTCAACCTTCAAATATACTCTAAATAAGCTCAAATTTAAAATATAAATTTCATATATCATAAAGTACAAAACACAAGCATCAATTTATCAAAAACACAATAAATTTAACAAAGTGATTTAATTTAACACTCATTTAATTTTTTCAAGCCAAAACTTTAGCCATGCATATATGACTGAACTAAATGTAAAAATGGGCTAAAATTTCTAGTACATGAGTGTGAAAGTTTAACTTACATAAATACACAATATTAAGAAAATATTTATCATCTATAGCAATAAAAAAAAAATCACTGAACACTTATAATACATTTATAATACAGTTTTAATACATATTGCAGAGAACTATTTATAAAACATATATAATACAAGTTTTATAGATAGATAATATATTTATCACATACTTTAATAGATTTATAATACATTATGTTAATTTCTTACTACACAAACATAATATATATTTTAAAACACTTATAATACATTTATATTGTATGCATAATTCACTTTTAATACAAGTGTAGATTTATCATAATATTGCTATGTATTGCTATAAATTATAATAAATAAAAAATATCGCTAGAATCAGTAATTAATTTTTAAAAAGCACTCAATTAAGTAATTTTTTCTAATTTTATTTTTCAAATTTCAATACTCAAATTTACGCTAAATAAGCTCAAGTTTAAAATATAAGTTCCATATCTCATAAAGAACAAACCTCAATCATCATTTTTTCAATATAACAAACAAATTTAACAAACTCATTGATAGTATCTGCGTTGGCCTAATTTCATTAAAATTGGGGGGGTTCAATGAAAAATCAAGAATTTATAACGAAAAAAGCGTACAAATTCAAGCCCAAAGAAAGAATATTGGGGCCACATGAGGCCCAAAAGGGAGCCAGCCCAAAACGTTGAATGTTCGAAGTCAAAGTTCCCTTATTTAAAGATTTCATAATTTAAAGTTTCCTAATTTAAAGTTTTCTACTTATTATTTTCATATAAGTAAGATTTGAATCTCATTCTATTTGAGATAAATTTTTCTCGATATATAAGAGGTGGATTTTATTATTTTGAGAGAAGACAACATTATTATTAATTGAGAGTTTTTCTTGTTTGCAACTTTGTGTGTACTTAGGATTTATCTTATAACTTTATAAGAACAATTCTTAGGAGGTAAGATTAATTCTTTAACTTAATATTTTTGGTTCTCATTCGTAAATTAAAGAAGATAATTAGTATTATACTAATTATTGTCTCTAGCTTCTTTTAAATAGGGGTCTAGATCACTTTTTTGATCTAAATTCTTGAATTGGCTCTAATAGTATCAAAAATTAGCTTTAATCCACTAATTTTTGGATACTGAGATCAATTAGGATTTTTAGCACATCTTTTGAATTTGAAAATTTCTTCTTCAGTTTCGCATATCTTTCAATTCTTGTCTTTAATCTATTTATTTTCGCTTCCACATTAATTTCTTGTTTATTCAAGTAACCCGATTCTTATCACTCATTTAAATTCTTTCAATTTTTTGTATGCGTCCAATCAAACATGACTGAAACATATATTAAAACTGGCTAAAATATTGATCACATGTGTTTGAATGTAGAAGCAGAAGAAGCAAAATAATAATACTCCCTCCATCTCATTTTATGTGGCACCATTTCCTTTTTAATCCGTTTCAAAAAAAATGTCACCTTACTATCAATAGCTGAGCTAGGATTTTCACTAAATGGGTTCAAAATTTAAAAAAGTAAACACATGAACTAGCCGAAGGGGGTTCGGCATCTACTATATATATATAGAAAATTAATTTTAACTATGTATAAATAGTATAATTTTTCGTCGAAGAGATTTCAGATGAACCCCTGACCACAAGTTGGCTCGCCCTTGCTTACTATAACTAGAAACCATTTAATTTTAAATTTTTATTTTTACCCTGAATGAAATAAGTTACAAGCACATAATTATTTAAGAATTGTTTCAGACCACAAGTTTTAAAAGTTTTTTTTTCTTAAACACCGTGCTAAATAAAATGATGTCACATAAAAAAAAGGACCGAGGGAGTAATATATTTTTCACCTAAAAACTGTCTAATATTAATTATTTGTGCAAAATAATAATAATAAAACAGGTTACTTAAATGGAGAAAGTAAAATAAGACACCCCATATATATTTACGTCATCACATTGAGGAAAAAATAGAAAGATTATAAAATTGTATTTGATTTGTTTTTTTTTCTTAAAAAGGAAAAAACAGCAATTAAAAGAGCATAAAAATGTTTAAAAAAATAAAAGAGAAGCTGAAAAATACATGCAGATTTCTTTTATAAAAAGTAGTAGTTAATTGATTTTTCTTAATATTTTATTTTAATATAATAATATTAAGAAGAGCAAATTTTCAAATCATATTTAATTTATATAATTTTAAAGAATGATTAAAGAAAATTGTAGAAAATAAATCAAAGACTAGAAATGTTTAGGATTTATTATTTAATTTTTATTTTATAGTTAGAATTTGATTTTCCTATTTCGAATATCTCTTTTTAGTTTAATCAATTTCTTTCAATATAATCATTATTGCGATTAGGAGATCCTATTCCATGGCTTCGGAAACGGATGTAAAGCTTCCTGGAGCTATGCGGGTGAAGAACAAAAACCCAGCCCCAATCCAAATCACGGCGGAGCAAATTCTCCGAGAAGCTAGGGAACGTCAAGAGGTGGAAATCAGACCGCCGAAACAGAGAATCAGTGACCCAACAGAAGTAGCTGATTACCGCCTTTGCAAGTGAAAGGAATTCGAGGCATTAATTAGCCGTGTCCCCTGGAACAAGAGTGTGTGGGTGAAATATGCTAAATGGGAAGAATCACAAAACGACTTGAACCGTGCTCGTTCTATCTGGGAACGTGCACTTGGAGTCGATGCACTTAGCCGTGACCATACCATCTGGTTGAAGTATGTCTATGTGGAGATGAAGAATAAGTTTGTTAATCATGCTCGTAATGTATTGGATCAAGATGTTATCCGTTTGCCTAGGGTTGATCAGTTGTGGTACAAGTATATTCATATGGAAGAGATGCTCGGCAATGTAGCCGGTGCAAGGCAGATTTTTGAGAGGTGGATGGGGTGGATACCGGACCAGCAAGGGCGGTTGTCTTACATTAAGTTTGAGTTAAGGTATAATGAAATAGAGAGGGCAAGAGAATTTTTTGAGAGATTCGTGCAGTGTCATCTGAAAGTTAGTGCTTGGATTAGTTTCGCAAAATTTGAGATGAAGAATGGAGAGATAGGGAGGGTAAGGAATTGTTATGAGAGGGCTGTGGATAAGTTGGCAGATGATGATGAGCAGTTTTTTGTGGCATTTGCAGAGTTTGAGGACAAGTGTAAGGAGACAGACAGGGCAAGGTGCATATGTAAATTTGCGCTTTATCACATACCGAAAGGGCGAGCTGAGGATTTGTACAGCAAGTTTGTGGCATTTGAAAAGCAGTATGGAGATAGGGAAGGTATTGAGGATGCTATAGTTGGAAAAAGGAGGTTTCTGTATGAGGATCAAGGAAGGAAGAATCCACGTAACTATGATACGTGGTTTGATTATATTCGTCTAGAAGAGAGCATTGGAAATAAAGAGAGGATTAGAGAGGTTTTTGAGAGAGCCATTGCTAATGTCCTCCTGCTGAAGAGAAGAGGTATTGGCAGCGATACATTTACTTATGGATTAATTATGCATTATATGAAGAGCTTGATGCACAAGACATGGAAAGGGACAGACATGTCTACAGGGAGTGTCTTAAGCTGATTCCACATCACAAGTTCTCATTTGCAAAGATTTGGTTGTTGGCTGCCCAGTTTGAGATTCGGCAGTTGAGACTGAAGGAGGCACGTCTTCTACTTGGAGAATCGATTGGAAGGGCTCCTAAAGACAAGATATTTAAGAAGTACATTGAGATAGAGCTGCATTTTGGAAACATAGATCGTTGAAGAAAGCTTTATGAGAAGTACTTAGAATGGTCACCAGAAAATTGCTATGCTTGAAACAAATTCACTGGGTTAGAGAGGTCTTTGTATGAAACGGAGAGAGCCAGGACTGTTTTTGAGCTTGCAATTGGCCAACCTGCATTGGATAGGCCAGAGTTACTATGGAAGGCTTACATTGACTTGGAGATCTCTGAGGGTGAATTTGAAAGAACAAGAGCACTATATGAAAGACTTCTTAACCGCACAAAACACTTGAAGGTGTGGATAAGTTATGCCAAATTTGAGGCCTCAGCTATGGATTCAGATATTGAACAGAAGAAGAAGTGCCTGCAACATGCCCGAGATGTTTTTGAGAGGGCCGTTTCTTACTTGAGAAATTTGGCTCCTGAACTGAAAGAAGAAAGAGCAATGCTTCTGGAAGAATGGCTAAATATGGAAAGCAGTTTTGGTGAGCTTGGGGATGACAATCTAGTCCGTGCTAAACTACCAAAGAAACTGAAGAAGAGAAGGCAAATAGAGATGGAGGATGCAAACGATCAATTTTAACCTCTTGGAAGCTGCTTATAAATGGAAGAAGCAGCGGGTTGCATCCGAGCAGGATTAACTGTATAGATTTTTTAACTGTTTTCTGTTAGCTTCCACGACTCTAGTTTTGGTGGATCCCAAAATTTAGTTTTGCTCAATTCGTCAACACCTGTTCTTGGAAGTTTGTAACGAATAATATAATTGGGGAAAGGGCAGATGTACAATTTTTAGAATAAAAGATGACTGATTACAAAAGCCTCGTGGATGTTACTTTAAGGTGGATATGTTATTGGACTCTGCAGTTTATGATTTAAATAAATTATTGGCATAATCTTTGCAGAACCCTACGATCTAATATGTCATCAAGTTCTTGATTTTGTGGCTGGAAGGCCAAGATAGTTTAGTTTATATGTTAGTGGAAAACTTAAGCAAGCCTCTATTTATCTTAATTTAATCTAGAAAACAAAAACTAGTGGCTGTAAAATTTTCAAATGCATCTCGAAAAATTGTATTTTCTTTATTTAAAAGGTGGCCATTATACAGGTCGAAACCCAGATTTGATAGCTGGACATTGGATAGTGACAAGTGGAAATTGAAGACAAATCAGATGTGACGAAGGCAGTATGTGCCTCGTACGAGCCTACCTGATATCATTGTATATCTTTCTTGAAGGACTGGATCTGTCATCCTTGTTGATCTAATTCCAGTGTCACAAGGCCGGGACACATCCCCATGGCAAGTCGAGATAGGCTCAAGAGTGTAGTCATTCCTGCATAATCCGGATCCCCTCCATTAGTTACATACTCCAATTCGTAATTGAAGATAATGTGCAACTACGGGGGTGATCGAGATTCATGCAAGGCGTTATCTAGTGTTTAATTAACTTTATGTCACTATCCTTCATTTTATACGCCATCACATTGTTTTAACTCACAAGCTATTACTCTCAAGTTCTATAACCAACAGCTCTCAAATATTATTACTTCTTGCTTTTTTGGTGATCACTTTGGCGGATAACCACATTTTTATATTATCATTCGATTCATTGTTATTTATCTCCTTATGTTATCTTAATCATATCTAATTATAAGCAATTTAGCATAAACAATCTTATTGTTCAATATGGTCATCTCAACCTGATCGTCCTTGAGCTTCGTTAACAAATTCAATTGTACGATTTAAGGGTAAAAACATCTCAACTGTGATAGACTTGTTAGTGAAAAAACATTTTCTCAATTGTATAAATGACTTTGTCCCATCCATGCTGTAGCATAAAATATCTTTTCCTCACATGCATCTCTAAATTAAATTCATCTCAATTTTTGGCAGAGAAACTTAGACCATAGAATGTCTTCAAGCTTCTGCAAGTACTACAGGCCGTGTTTGTCCAACTTCTCATAAGACTTGGCAAAAACCTGAAACAGATTTTAATTTTAATTAATAAATCTAAGGTACAAATTAAGGTTCCGTTATATCTCTTAAATGATAACTACCTGATCATTAGATGATGGAGAGCTGCGTGAAAATCTGGTTGGAGAATTTGTACTATTTAAGTGTGCAGGGGAATTAGCGTATCGATTTGGCATTGTATACGGGGACTGCACGTATGGGGATACTGGTGAGCGCAACATGGGACTTTGATGTCCACTTGAATGTACTGGAGATGCTATCGGACTTTGCCACTTCGGTTTATTAGTAGTAGCCCCTGTTGTCATTGCTCCTGGAGATCTTCTAGGTGAAAATATCATCGACGGAGGAATGTTGATCCTAATTCTGGACAAAAATAGCAAATTTGTATAGATCAATATGTTATCATGATTCTTAATTAAGACATTGTAAGCTAATATTGCTAACATACTTGTTGTGTACATCAACATAGTCATCTGTCTCGTCATATATTGGTTCCTTCCAGGAGAAAAATAAGAGTTATAGCAGACAATCAGCAATCGATCACCGGTTAGGGGAAACAAAAATAAAATTACGTAATCAACATGAATTATTAATTTTACCTGTAGAAGTTGTTCAAGGACATCTTCCATTGTAATGATACCAATTACTTCTTCTCCTAAAATTAAAGATCATTAAATTTACCTCCAGAAGTTGTTTGACTACAGTAGGTATATATGTTGTTGTATTTCAATTTATCACTATTTTTACATCTATCTGACCCAGATAAAAAATATACACAAGTTGTGTTTTTTTCGAAAACAATGTTGTTATGGGAAATAAGTAAGTTAGTAGTAGTAATATGTATATTACGTACCCTTTTCAACAGCTTGATGTTGTTGAATTGGACTGAGCGGAAGGATATTTATCTTGATTATATCGTGTTTAGCAGTGGCATTTTCTGCAGTTTCCTTAGTGATCCTTCTACTCTTCACCACTACAGCCATATGGCTGTGCCGTTTCTGGAACTGGTTAAGAAGATCATATAATGGTAAAGAATCTGGGACTCTGCAGGAGATTAAATAAAGATTAAGTCAACTTTAACTATGGATTCACTTCTGTTTCAACTATTTTCGGGTTTGAATTCTCAGATGATCACTCAACTAACCGTTACTATCTATAAAAAAACACTTTTTCTCTGACTTTCTGAGATAATAACTATAGTTAAGTGACCATATGAAAACTGAACTATTTTCTTAAAAATCATGTCTAAGCAAAATCAACACATGAAATTGGAACAAATGGAGTACATTATAGAAAAATAATATATCAAATGCATGAAATTACAATATCGTACTTTGGTATACTTCTTATAGTGAGATCTTTGATAGGCACCTCATCTTCAGGAGAAAATTTTATCAAATTCTTCACCTAGAGGTTGTATGAATGGTAAAGAAATTGATGAAAAAGTTAAATACCATAAATAAATAGATAAAAAAGAACAGCCAAAATGTTGCAGAGTGATAATTGTTACTTGTAAAGTTTCTGAAAGAAAACTTACCAAGATTAGGCCTACAATATTTGTTGGAATACCAGAGTATACAGGTACTCGACTATGGCCGCTACTTATAATCAGAGTCATCAACTCACTGAAAATCATCAAACATTAGTTTGGGTTGTACATATACATATAAAACATGAAGTGCTAATTGATGCTAGCTAGGAAAAAAATTGGCGGAGTTGAGTAGCATACTCGGTAAGTTTAGAATGAAGATCAAGGGAAAAGACTCTGGACATTGGGGTCATTGCATCTTTAACTGATTTCTGAGATAGGTCCAATGCTCCAGCAATTATGGTTGTTTCATCATGGCTCAACTCCCCGCCTTTCCCTGCCTGTTATCATCTAGAGTTAATCATCTTATTATTTGTGTACATAATTGAGACGAAAGCATAGGATAAATAACTTATCTAAGATACACCTCAGACTGCTAACCAATTTGTGATTCAGAGCTAGTCTAGTCTTAGAACTAACTTAAAATCAAGAAAAGTTAAAGGTACAAAATACTAACCTCATTACCATGCATATTCACCAAAGTTTTCAGCTCCGCACGGCGTAGAAGTGTAGAGTGCCCTTTCCCCAGGAGTAAATCCAACAACTGCAACCAAGTGAACAAATATAAATAGTTGATCATAACTAACTTTTAACTTGTAAAATGTCAGTATATATATATAACTTGTAAAATATTTTCTCTATACCTTACTAATGGGGTAAGATAAAGGGAAGACAACTATGACGAGCAAACGAACCAAAGGTGCCAATCTTGCACCAATGCTCAGTCCATAGCGCGAACAGATGGACTGAGGAATAATCTGTGGGAGGCAAAAAATTGAAGTTTAATAATTACTAGTTATTTAAAGAAATAAGCTCCATCCTATGATTAAAAAAAGATGAATTCCTGAGAAATAACCTCT
The DNA here is from genome assembly GCF_947179165.1 of Solanum dulcamara. Lineage (NCBI taxonomy): Eukaryota > Viridiplantae > Streptophyta > Magnoliopsida > Solanales > Solanaceae > Solanum > Solanum dulcamara. Next base: position 17,854,747 of record NC_077243.1, on the reverse strand, counting down.
CCAAAGGCTAGTATGAGGGTGACTGATATTAATATAGCACCCCATGCAGGAAGTAAAGCATCTAGGAATATTGGAAGAGCCTGTTTCACGAAAAAAAAAAACATATATCAGCTCGAAAACTGGGAAGGACAAACCCAAAATTTAAACGTTGTGAGGTCTGAATCCATAGTTCAAACATTATGGGGTTTGAATTGAAAAGCAGGTTCTGAAACTTATATATATATATATGTCAAACCCGTGAACTCATTGTTGGATCCGCGGCTAGTAACATACCTCCATAGCCATGGCGTTACATATTAGAAGGGTACACAAGAGCAAGTGCTGATTCTTTACAATGGGCAGAATTTTCTCTGTGATCAGTTAGAAGCAGAGCAATTAGAACTCAAAGTGGCATCACTAGCAAAGCAAAAAATGAATTATTGAATCAAATCAAGAAGGCAATTAGAACTCAAAAAAAAAAAAAAAACTTCCTATAGAAATTTGACTCATCAAAAATGTTTCTGACAAACTTTTCATTGGAAATTCACGTTTTTTTTTAGTAGTGACTTGCAAGTAAAATTAATTATTGAATCGAAATAAGGATTACCAGCGTTTTTTCGATCATTTGGCTGGCCAGCCTTAATGAGGACCTCAAGATCCATAAGGCTAAGGGACATGAGTCCCAGTGTTAGCCCAGACATAAGTCCAGCAAAACACACAAGTGACACACAGATAATTAAGTACACCCAAAACATAGTTTCACAACATGGCACATCATTTGCAGCCATTTTTGTGTTAATTTGACAACTTTTTTTATTGATATTAAAGTTGTTACCGCACAAAAGACTGGAATTTGGAACAGAACTACTACAACTTATATAAGGAGGAATAGATGGATAAGTTTTAAATTTTTCTTTAAAAAAATGGTGAGATGGATTAATTAATATAATACTAGTGCATTTTAAAGTCTAATCATCTGAGATACTATATGTAACACTTGGCATTCACCCTTACCATATAAAATGATTATTTAATGATCTAATACATTCGTTAATTGAACAAATTTGGTTAAACAAAGCCATTTAAGATTTCTTAATGACTATTTGTGCGCTTTCTTATGTACCATTAATGTGCCTCAAAACCTAATTTATTCGAATCAGGGAAATTGCTAGTGAGCATTGACATGGAAGACACTTTAAAATTTACTACATAAATCAAATTCATTAAGTCTCTACCACAAAACGCTATAGTGCGTGGCGGTTGAAGGATAAAGCCAAATCATTATTTATAACAATATTTTATTATAATAACTGATCTTCTAATTTTTTTAATCAACTTTTTATGTTATAATGTATCACTTTATAATAACATTTTAGTTATAATAACAATATTCATCTTTATAGCAGTTTATTCTTTGTAAAATTAGCTCTCTATAACAATCTTACTCAAATATTAGTTGATTTTAGTTTAATATTTTCCATTTTTGTTGCTAAACATTTATTTTCCTGAAAAAGAAACACTACTAAATAATGCTTTGTTGTCATAAAGTCATATATGGAAATAGACTATTTAAGTTAACTAATAATAGGTCTAGTATTTTTGACCAAATGTTTTTATAAATTAATTATATTATATTCACTTTCACAAAGAATATTACATCATTATATACTTCAGCAATTAAATAAATTGTTGAAAGATTTGCACATATTTGTTTTTCATTGGACAAACATTTTCGATCTTGTAAGGATCAAAGTTAATTAATGATGAATTAGCTTGCTTTAATTTTTAATTATTAAAAAGGAATATTTTTGATATTTTAAATTTAAATAATTTTGTTATTTTTATCAGGAAATAAAAAATTCTAAATATTTTTTGTTTATAATAAGCAAATAAGAGCTAAATATCAAATGTTATTACACATGTATAACAGTCCATTACTATAAAGACTAAAAAAATATTTGAACGAACGAGTTTGTTATAAAGATGTTTGATTGTATCAAATATAATAATGTGTTATTTATACAATTACTATTTCAAAATTTATATATTTGTTTTGAAATTGAGATCGTTCAAATGAATCAGCAAATTGTAATAAGTTTTATCTCTCGTTAATTGAAATACTTATCTCCATTTTGTTTATGATTATTCCTCCTCCGCATAGATTCAATTATTTTTTTTCATGTTGTAGCGATTTCGTTTTTTCACTTTTGACACCGTTGCCTAAATAAGCTAATAAGAATAAATTGTCAATAAAAATACACATGAACTGTAAATATTTCGTTTTGCACCTTAAAAATTTAGAAGAATGAATTGCAAATATATATAGAGAGAGAGGCGGGGTGCGCGGGTGAGGGGGGCGCTTTATCAAATTTGAGCTCTTTTATTGAAATTTAATTTTAGGCCACCAGTTTTGTTAAATGGCCTAAAGCATTTTCTTGGTAGACGTCTTTCTCAGTTACCATTATTCGATCGTGTCATTTCTTTTAAGCATTTTCCATATCATCTTTGGTACTTTTGCGGTATTTTCCCATGTGAAGATGAACAGAACTGGACAATAATGTGAGATCATCCTCCCATTAAATATTGCTATACAGAAACAACAATTCATAATAAAACAATAATAACGTATACTTTAAAAAAACCTTTTGAAATGTCTGTTGGAGTAGTTGACTAATAAATTAAATTTAAAATGCAATCATCATATGGTTGATGCAAATATATATGTTGCTATTCACGGTATGCATGTATTTAATTCATAGCAATTTAAAATGCAATCATCATATGGTTGATGCAAATATATATGTTGCTATTCACGGTATGCATGTATTTAATTCATAGCGCCATGGTGAATTAAATTCTCTTATTATATATGTAAATAGTAAATACAATGATTTATTATCATACAAATTTTAATAACTTATTTTAGATCATAAATTTTATTTTTTCTTTTAAATTTGAATTCATATCACATTAATTGAGACAGAAGGGGTGCTTTATCTGCCACTAGCATAAAAATTACAAATTACCTACGCCTACTACAATACGCTATAATAAAGTCGACAACGTAAAAGTGCATAAGTTAGATCCAAATTTTTTATATTTTTGGCAACCGGCTCGCTAGTGTCACATCTCTATGTCATGCTACTTAATAGTAATAATATTTACTCTAAGCTTTAAATGACGATAAATTAGATAACATAGGAAATTATACTTGCTCTTTTGGAGGATAAAGGCTAGTCTATACGAAAATGTTGTGCTCTCCCACTATTTACTTTCAGAGTTTTCTTGGAGTGTTTCTTTAGGATGAGTGGTGTAAATTTAAGCATGAATTCATGACCACTCACATCTCTGTTGGTCTATTTTTGTTAATTTGATCATGGATTCAAGTAATTACCAATAATTATGAAGTAAGTGAAAGACAACAAATAACAACAATAACAATACCCAATACATTCCACCTGAAAGATTTAAAAAGAGGAGGATATATGTATTAAACAGATTTTGTTCATATTTTTAATAAAGTAAAAAGATTGATTTTAATAGACACTTAATACACGACGATGTATTACTGTTAAAGTTGAAAGGCATATGAATAAAATTGAGGAAAGTATATAAGAATGTAAACAGCATATTATACCAACAATCAAGAGAATACGCACAATGCTACCTAGGCATTAGCTTAAATTAATAGTCATTATGCAGTACTTTATAGTTTACATGAGCCGTATCTGTACGTAGTACTAGTAAATACAAATTTTTGAGAACATTAATTTGGACTTTGGAGTTTACGAAAATGGCAGTATTTTTGGAAAATATTCCCATTTGCTTAGGACATATAAATAGTCTCAAACACCAAAAGCCATGGTGTAGAAATTTCCTCGAAGTTCACTTTAAAGTTAAATAGTACTATATGTTTTCTAATTGTTTTTTATTAAACAAACAGACTCAATTAGCTTCATATATGGAGCTCTGATACACTTGATGTTGAGTGCCCCACGTCGGTTAGGGATGAGAGATTTTGTCTGATTTGACGATCCTCAAGCTATAAGTTAGTTTTTGAGGTTGAGTGATCCATTTTGTCCAGAATAGATAATGTAGCTGATTGCAAGGACAAGCAAACACTTACCCTGATTCTTCAACAGATATAAAATTGAAACAGATGTACAAACGATGACCCCTTTATTTCCAATGAATATGTATCTGTACAACCGATCGCACCTTTTGTTCCGATCAAATAAGCAAAATGTTCCGAAGTTTCACATAGGTTTAAAAGAATACTCATTACCAAAATTGCTTCAGCATGAGAATTTCGCTGTACAAAGTCGAGTTTATATTAAAATTAAAGCGACCAAGTAATTATGACTCTTCACTGAAATAAATATGATGTAATGGATCAAACAATCACTACATGCTATGTACAACTCTGAGTCAGAAGTAGTACAACAAGATCTAGAGAATAGTTTTCGGGTCTTCTTAAGCTTTTCATGATTCAGCTTGCTGACTTTCTTTCTTTTGGCGGGACTTGTGGTGGATCCTGGGAAACAGTAGATCATTAAGTTGTCTTTCAGCACTATACTCCGATGAGGCCTGCAAAGCAACATTCTATTACCTTTTTCACGTACGTTAGGTAAAAGAAAAATGCAGGCACAAAAGAACACAATATGAGTGTGTTTAGCATGGAGGAACACATTTCTCGAAAATACCATGTTTGGTTAGTTTTAACATTTTGGAAAATATTTTCTTAAGAACACAATTTCCTCTAATTTCTGGAAAATAACTTTCCTAGCAAGAGGGAAGTCATTTCCCAAACTCTTGCACCGTCCCACGTCATTTCCAAATGATGGTTTCAACCCACCCTCACCCAAACCCCCACAGCCACCTACCCTCATTAATTTTAACGCTTGGAAAATATTTTCTTAAGAACACAATTTCCTCTTATATCTGGAAAATAACTTTCCTAGAAAGAGGAATGTTGGGTTTCTTGTAGTTTTGATGACAGACAAAATGCTTTTTGGGCCGGCTAAATGGGCTGGATCAAGAATGGACTTGGAACAGGTTAATGAATCAGGTGCCATGCTGATCTGTTCCATCAGAAGTCTAGCTGAAGCAGGACTACTGGAAGGAATAGAAGTCCAATGAAAACTAGAAGACTAGAAGAATCAGAAGACCAAAGAAGTAAAAGATCAGAGGTGAACTCCATCAAAACAAGTCTTCCACTCAAACACACATATGGAAGAGTTTGACTTCACAAGGTGGTTGTGAACAACTATACCTCGATGCTCTGAAGGTATAAATAAAGAACTCCTTCACAGAAGAAGATTATGCACTAGCACAACAAGGTGTTTTAGTGGATTTGGGTCAAATCCTACAGAGGTGAAGGTCGTCGTTTTCTCCATTGTGAGTAGGGTGTTTTTCACGTAAAAACACTGTGTCTTTACTTTACTGCAATTATTACACTAATAAATGGATAAGAAGAAACAGGTAAAGTAATACGGTTTATAGCTTAGGCAAAAATTAGGCATAACTCACATGGGTTATTAGGACATGCACAATATCTAAGAGGGAAGTCATTTTCCGTAACTCTTCCACATCATTTCCAACTGATGGTTTCAACCCAACCACCCCACCCTCATCCAAATCCCCACCTCCACCAACCCCCCACTCCCTCACACCACCCTCCCAAACCCCCTGGCCCCACCACCCCTTAAAAGTTAGTTATACCAGTTATCTTTTTTTAAAAAATATTTTTGCTTACTTACCAAATACCAAAAAATATATGAGAAAATCACTTATTTTCCAATGAAGACCCGAGTATGGACCATGGGAGGAGACTCAGAGCATCTCCCTGTGTTGCTGGGGTTACACCAGGGTTCAACCCTTAGCCCATTTTTAGTTGTCTTGGTGATGGACGTATTGACCTCACATATTCAAGGTAAGGTGTCATGGTATATGTTATTTGTGGATGATGTAGTTTTGATTGACGAAACTCGCTACGGGGTTAAAACTAAGTTGGAGTTTTGGAGACAGACCCTGGAGTCTAAAGGGTTCAAGTTGAGTAAGACCAAGACTGAATACTTGGAGTGCAAGTTCAATGAAGAGAGGTAGTTTCAAGTATCTTGGATCGATTATCCAAGGAAATGGAGAGATTGGCAAGGATGTCACTCAACATATTGGTACAGGGTGGATGAAATGGAGGCTTGCTTCAGGAGTCTTGTGTGATAAAAAGGTATCACCAAGACTTAAAGGCAAGTTCTACAAAGTGGTTGTTAGACCAGCTATCTCTCACATTCAGAAGATTAAAGTGGCAGAGATGAGATGTTACGATGGATGTGTGGGTATACTAGGAGAGATGAAATTAAAAATGTGGATATCCGAGACAAGATGGGGGTGACTTTGGTGGAGGACAAGATGCAAAAAACGAGGTTGAGATGGTTCGGGCATGTGATAAGGAGATGCACAGATTTCCTAGTGCGGAGGTATGATAGGTTGGTTATGGATGGATCCAGGAGAGGTAGAGGTAGACCAATGAAATATTAGGGAGAGGTAATTAGACAGGACATGTCACAGTTGTAGCTTTCTGAAGACAAGACCTTAGATAGGAAGGTGTGAAGGGCGCGAATTAGGGTAGAAGGTTAATATGTAGGAATGCGTTACTACTAGTAGGTAAGAGTGTTTTGTCTTGTTGCCCTTACTATTAGTCGTAGAACTACTTTTCTAGTTCCTTGTTCTTCTACGATTGTCTATTATTCCGTGTAGTTTGTTTGAAGTATTATTTTGTTATAGTACTGTTATGTTACTATTTGTTATTTTTGTTACTATATGTTGTTTTTGTTACTATCTATTGTCTATTGTACTTCCATTATGTCTTTTCCTAGATTGTTTTTGTCTTGAGCTAAGGGTCTATCAGAAACAATCTCTCTACATTACATCTGAGGTAGAGGTAAGGTCTGGATACACACTATCCTCTCCACACCCCACTGTGTGGGACTACACTGGGTATGTTGTTGTACCAGACACCATATGTCTTCAGGTTTCAATTTTTCTCTTGCTGAGAAGAAATAAGAACAAAAATGGACTACCTTCGATATTAGAACATATGATCCCAATAACCTAGAAGGTATAGGATTTAAGATGAACAAATATAAGAAAATGTGTGTGCAGGTTGCCTTTCCCTTTTCTCTATTCAATCTTGGTTTTCAAATTTTCACATAGGATACCCCTTAATTGGTTTTAAATTTCAATTTTTAGTTGTTGAAGACATAACTAAGTATAAATGAGCTCTCTCTAATTGCTTGAGGTTTAAATAAAGTGGTCACATGCTTCACGTTCGCATCAGAGCATGCAAAAGTCTTTCGTTCATGTTTCACTGTCACCCTCCTAACATCAACAATGCCTCAGACCCCAAATTATCAACAATGCCTCAGTCCCAAACAATTTGGGGTCGGATATGAATCCTTAGTGGTCATGTTTCTCACAACCACTCTTCATTGAAAAGAAATCCACACATGTTTTCCCAATACCAAAGAATTAGGCATGCATGTGAGGATATGCAAGGCATAATTATGCCTCTTTCACAGATTAAACTTTTAGATGAGGTCACCACACACATCAACGGGCCTGTTTTTCAGGTTAATGTCAAGGACTTTGATCCACAAAGAAGGAACTCATTTACGACACAATATATACATATATATATGCAACAAGTCAAGTCCCTAAACTCCTAAGAAGAAAAAGTGTTACAATATCTTACCCGCTTTCTAAATGAAAACCGTAGTGTTTGGACTTGTGTCCCAGAGCAAACTCTCAAGTCAAAACCAAGGCTGTCCACACCAATCAGAGACACCTCCTGCCATTAATCACAAGAAGAAACTCTAGATGAATACCCCAGCGAGCATCATACTTAATAGAAAATCTAGTTCAATATAAGACACATTTCCATCGTAAACACAGGTAAGTGTTGCACACTCGTAATTCCAAAAAATAAATACATAACAGAACCAAAAGTCATATGTTTCAATTTAAAATGCTGACTACAATATTAGACATTGTTATCAGGTAAAAAAGTTTGTTTGAGGTTTAGGACATTCTATCTTCCAATCACATGTTCAGGTTTCTCTTCTTATCTTATCTTTTTAAAATTTTCTCCAGTGCATGAGAAACGGAGGTTGAGTTGCATGGTTTTCTTTAAATTATTTTCTCTGTAGACCAATCCCTGGGCTGTACAGCAATGAACTTCTGAGGACAGAAAAACAAGTAAATCTACTAATCTCAGGACAATGTTTGAATCTGAAATTACAGGCTGAAGGGCCTTACCTCCACCTGAATTCCCTTGCATCTCCAACAGAGAGATCTAAGAGCCTGCATAGTCTTCTCTCCAGCAGCTTTAAGCCGAGATATTATTTTGGCAGCTGAATGTACAATTGCATCAGACCTAGCTCTCCTAAAATCATCCAACTCAACGAAGATCTGTGAGCACCAAAATAAAAAACATAAACTCGGTAATCCCTGAATAATGGTGAAAATGTAAACAGGAATCTCCCACAAGAAGAAAATGGTCAAAGAATGCAGATATAGAACTGGTCAAATTTCATTTAAAACGATTGAAAGAGAAAAAAGAAAGAATATCCCATGGATCTTGTCTACGAGATTTACTTGGTAGGGAAATCCACAGTGAAATTATCATATCATTTATCATCCACCATGACACAAAACAGTTTCAGAATCCTGCTTATGGAGCCAATTCTGAAACTAGATTTTAACTTGGCATACAAACTTGTATAATCCAGGATAGACATTTTTCCTGTTAAGCAATTGAATGAAAATGAGTAACCTTTTTTTTTCCTTTTTCTGTGCTAATGATAGTTATTCCCTCATATTCCTGTCTTGTTAAATTAAGTGTCATTCATTTATTGTTGCTCTCTATGCCACCAGAACTTATTGAAGTCCACAATGATTCTCCATAGTTTATGACAATAAGTTTTGAGATGACCAAAATAATTACTGTAAATACAGAAATTGCACTACATAAACTGAGACACGTGCAGAGGGAAGAACGGAATGTTAACCAACAACAATCAAGGTTGAACCTCACAAAATCTACACACAGGTACCTGATTCCCATTGGAAGAAATTAACTGAATTCTGATCATCTCTAACTTGTAAAATAAAGTTCCATTTCCTAAGTTCTCATCCTTTTCCAATTCTTCCCAACTTGGGCTATCTTGTGATGATCCACTCTCATGTTTGTGGCCATTTATTTGAATACCACCCTTTTCTTTGTGGTCGTCATTTTTTTCTATCTGATTTAAGTCAGTGTCACTCGATTTTTCTTCAGATATCTGCTTTTGAATAGTAATGTGTTCTTCCAGAAAGGATGGCCTTAGAAGGCCTTGTATAGCAAGACCTGCAGGAGGCTGGTCCATGAAATCTATAGGGTCATCTGTCACAACCTGAGAAACAAAGAAGACCACAAACGAAGTGGGTCACAAATTACCAATTAGATAGCAGATACAGAAGGTTTAATGCCAGCATGGCATATGCATGTGCAGAAAAATAAAAGTTTAATTGTGCTAATTTCACTCAATAGGAAGTCGATTTAATGTCTCTCCTTAATTTAACTTTTGACTTTTCATGGCGTGAAATCAATGATGTATAGAATCACCTCAGCAATCTTTTTGGCAAAATACATTGGATGAGAAGAGCGCATGGTTTCTAATTTAGCCCAGTCCCCCAATGAGCCATCAGAATCCCCATCCTGATCTTCATCATCAAGAATGGCAACCCAATCCTGTGAACAAGCATTTAAACTGATTTTATTAAATGGAAAGTGCAGTTACTCGCATTCTAAAAAGTAAAGCAGTTGAAATAAATAAATACCTCGTCACTGTCACCATCATCATCATCATTGTCATCTTCATCGAGGTCATCTTCTTCATCAATATCACTGTCCTCATCGTCAAAATCATCTATGCCATAATCAACTTCAGATTGACCAAATGACTCTAGTTCACTTAGCATTTCAGCAGTATCTAGGCCAATAATTACTTGCTGCATCATATTTGAAATTTAAGCAAGCATCAGAACTCTTTTCTTATCAACTTTTTGTCATTTCCTAATTAGCAAGGTAACAAAAAAGTAGACCCTTTTTTATAAATAAAAAAAAACTGACTTATGCCAGCTTCATCATAGGTACTAACATTATGCATACACATAGCTTCCTCTCACTATTCAAAAGTCATCTCTTGTTTCCTTCCCTGAAATGCTAAAAGAGCACCGAGATAGTTGGAACCAACAAAAATGTTTAAAAGAAAACTTCCAGTTCGTCTAAAAATAATTGATATTTGAAGACTGGCAAGTAATTATGTGATAGAACAGTCTTTCCATGGGAAGATGATTATCGAAACAACAATCAAGAAGTTGCATTACTCAGACAAACTTATCCTGCATGGTAGATAAACTAGCATAACACAACTTGCATCATTATACATTGATGACATGAAATTCTGCAAAAGGTTAGTACGTATCACCCTGGAAGACCGTTGACTAATCAAGAAACATGTATCAAATACGGCAGAATCATTTGGAAGTACTTAGAGAAGGCAGTATGCTCTGTCTGATTCAATCAAAAAAAAATATGCAAAGGAATAATGCATCAATTGACCATTATGCAAACATGAAAACAAACAGAACTTTTTAACTTCAATGTCCATACCACAACATTTTCTTCAGCTGTCAGAGTTTGCAGGATGTCTTCATCATTCTTTACTTGAAAGTAGATGTCTGACCAAAAGGCAAAGCACATAAACCTTCATAACGACCAAAATGTACTAGCGGCAGGAAAATATACTAAATGACAAGAATTGAGCAGCTTACTTCCAAGTTCATCAGTTATGTAAGGCAAGTCTGGCCAGAAAATGTTCTCATGCACTTCATTGTTGACCACACCTGAAAACATGAGTGTTGCTTTGCTGTTTACCTACAGATCAAGTGGGAAAACCAATATTAGCTTTCTGAAGACAACTAGCTACAATGATAAGTAGCTATCCGAGTTCATCAGTTATCTGGCCAGGAAAAGTTTCCATGCACTCCATCATTTACTAAACCTGAAAACATTAGTGTTGCTCTGCTGTATAACTAAAAGATCACGTGATTAAAGAAATACTATTATATTTGCTCGTGACAGGGTAGAGGGAAAGCGGAAAGATATTGAGAGCTTGGGAGAGATGTCCTGGCACTGGAAGTTTGTATGACTACTCCCTGATCACCATGGACGACCCTGGATGCTATCCAGCTCTAATTAAGAGCAAAAAGCATGATAGCATAGTGCAAAATCAACACTGAATTCAACTACCAGTAAATTTGTTTAATTTCAAAAAACTTAACAAGTAAACGAAGTGAAAAACTTGATTTCCAAGGGAATTGTAAAACAATAGTTCAGTAAGGAAATAAAATCTTAAGTGATCCCAAACTTTCTGTTCTTTCTTTCTTTATATTTTTCCAACAGCTAATGACTAAAATCTCTTTGCCTTTGCATTCAATGCAGTATATGCATCCAACATTCAATTAAATAAAGCAACCATGATACAATAGTATTTACTGGTACCTCAATGATTGTTCTAGAAGTTTCAGCTGGCGAGAGTTGAGCTTCCTCATTCTTCCCATTTTCCGAATCCGAAATGTCTTCACACGGATGATACCTGGATGGTTTCGCATTCTGTTTCACCGGTCCAGAACTCGCACTAGGCTGATCTCTAGCACTTGCTTTAATTCCACATTTTTCCTTACCCGTTCTTGTTCTTCCACCATAATGCTCCGTCCTCAACCTCCTAAACTTATTCCTACAAGAAAACAGTACAAATACCGCAACGAGTTTACAACATCATTTGAGCTTGCACTGTGTGCTTTTTACCGTTAGTATATAATAATCAGCCGGATCAGTAATAGAGGCATTAATAGGAGAAGTAGTACCGAGGGATGAAGAAGCTGGCGGAGGTATGGTTGAAGTTACCGGCGGGGAAACGGACGGCGACGGCGGCAGGTTCAACCATAAGCATTTTTTCAAGTTTTCAGCAACTGAGAAATTGAATTAGCAGGCAGAGATCGATGGAGTAGAAGCAAAAGCAGAAGGTTTCTTCAAAGATCTTCTTCGTCCATTGCTCTGTGATTGGGTGTTGTGGTTCTCTTATTATCCGTTTGAAAGCGCTCGCTTGTTTCTTCTTCTTTATTCATTAGCAATATTTATGCGATAAAAGATTCCATGTCTGCTCCCATACCGTCCCTACAGCTGAGTCCACCTGCCAAACTAACGGTGTGAAATTACTGTAATGCCCTTAGCTGTCATGTGGTTTAAACCTTCCAACTGAGAAAATATCTCGGTTCATGTGTGGAAGGGAACTTCTGCTTTGGGAAGCCATTAGAATACAACTCTCACTTTCAGCTATCAATTAGTTGTGAGCATTTTCTGGTAAATCTTTCAGTCTTATTGATTTTTCCCTCATCCATGTTGGGATTATTTTTTTTATTACTATTTAATTGAGGCTACGGGAAGGGAAAATGGGTGAGGGGATTATAAAGTGGGGAATAGAAATCTCACCCATAACAAAGTTTAACTACTCAATCAACTAAGATTGTCATATTTTGGTTATTGATCCAAAAAATAATAGAATAAATTTTTTGGGGGGTATTGACTGTATGGATTAGGTTTAAAATGAGGGAACTTATTTCTTTAACCAAATTGAGTATTATTTTATCTAATTCTTGAATTGTTTGTTGCAGGAGTTTCAACTGATGCTTTTTCGTCCCCACTGAGAATGCTTTGTTTGAGGTATTCTCCGGTAATTTTTACTACAAGAAGACAGGAAACAATTCAACTCCCCAAGAACTATAATCGTAATGTTGTGGTAAGATTCTGCTATTTTTTTGACGCCTAACAAAGTTGTTGTTTTCCCACTGCTATGTCATAAGCTCTATATAGACTGAGCTGCTAGTTGCAGTGCTAATGTCAATATGTTTGAAAGTAATTAGAGAAAAGGATATAATATTTCAGAAAAGAAAAAAACTTGTAGAAGTTCAGAGAAACTCTATGGTAACTGTAAAGGACTTCAATTTTACTTCAGGAAGAATCACAGGTTGCCTGACTTGGACGTTTAAAAGAAACATGCTCAATTTGGGTTTCTATGATTCATTATTGTTTGCCTTGTCTTCCTCTTTTCTATTTCCTCTCTTCTTGCTCTTGAAGTCACCTCTCTGTAATTCTGATGTTTCTCAGGTGTGTGAAGCTAAAGGTCCACGACCGAGGTATCCTCGAGTGTGGAAAACGAAAAAGAAAATAGGGACCATTTCCAAGTCACTGAAGCTTGTTGAGTGTGTAAGATTTTCTCTTTGTACATATTTTTTTTGGGTATGATTTCAAGACAAAAGGTTCCAATTTCTCTGCATTAACATGAGTGTTTGCATCAGGTTCTTGTCTTAGTTGCCCTTGTGTATACGCATAATCAAGAAATTGTACTGTTGACCCCCCCCCCCCCCCCCCACACACACACACATGAACAGGCACCTGCATCCTGAATAATGCTATAATATATAAGTCTGGTTTAACAGAATTTAGCTTACTTTTGGATTTTCTCTTTGTAGATAAAGGGATTATCAAATGTCAAGGAAGAAGTCTATGGAGCGCTTGATTCTTTCATTGCATGGGAACTGGAGTTCCCTTTGATTACAGTGAAGAAAGCATTAAAAATTCTTGAGAATGAAAAAGAGTGGAAAAGGATAATTCAGGTATCATCTTATCTGGTGCCCTAAGTTTTTATTCCTTAAAAGGCTTATCAGGTCCTAGTATAAATGGTATCAATCGAGGATATCTAATTATAGGTGACAAAGTGGATGTTGAGTAAGGGTCAAGGGAGAACAATGGGAAGCTATTTTGCATTGTTAAACGCCTTGGCTGAGGATGGAAGAATTGAGGAAGCTGAAGAGCTTTGGCTGAAACTATTCTCTCAGAATCTGGAAAGCATGCCTCGTATTTTCTTTCAGAAAATGATATCCATATACTATCACAGGGAGATGAATGAGAAGATGTTTGAGGTATCCTATATTTTTTATGCCTTCCCTTTTTCTTGCTTCTGTACTCATTCTCTTCAATTAATTGGTTTCGCTCCAGTCATACCTTGGTAGTTCCTTTTTTTTTCCATGGAATTGTGCCTTTTCTTTCACAACGCATGATCCATTAGGCCTCTGGAATCAAATATGAACCATATCATCTCCCATTGTCATTCTATTGTCAGCTCAAGCACACACCCCTGATGTTGAAAGATGTACCTTTTGATAAGTGGTTTCTTTCAATGGAAATGGAACAACCAAACTATATATGCTACAAGACTTTGGCAATTAAGAAGCGTTATGTGTGTGTTTTTCCTCTTCTTTTTTTTGATAAACATAAAAAGCTAGCAATGTATTAATATAGTAGTCCAAAAAGGATTGTGTAAAACCTAAAGTAAAGAGGAAGCAATGAAAACATAGAATTTTAGAGAAGTGGCTCTCAGAAAACAAATAAATGAAGGAAAGCTTACATTTTATCACTCGAACCATTGTGTGTTCTGTTATATACAGAAATTTTATCCATTCATATTCATTTCAGTTAGTTGGGGCAGTTTGTTCATCAGGGAAATTAGTTAGTATATATGGGTCTAACCAACTGGGAATTGCATAAAGGGGGCTAGCTTGTCTTCGGGAAGGCATCGAATGAATAATACTGATCTCTCTCTTCTCTTCTTCTACATCATACTCTCTCTATTACATTTTTCTGCTTGATTGTTCAGGAGCTATTCTGCCTTATTAGCTCCTTAGACTTGCAGTTGCAGATTTGTGCTTTTTCAATGAAGTACACAACATGCTCATATTTTGGTCCATCTTCCCACAGTGAGAACACTTAGTTATTCCATTTGAATGAAATCCTAGTTTATTTCTTTTGATAGAGGAGTCAATTATATCATATAGAAACTTAAATGCGTTGTTGGTTTTTTGCCTCATGTCACCCCTTCTTTTAAGCCAATTTCTCAATACCACCACAGCCTTCTTCACATATAAACTCATTGAGGTTGATAAGACATATTAGAGTTAATAGAAATTTTGCTATATGTGAGGGAGTTTGAGGGTGCTTAGGGAATGGGTAGTGAAGAGAGCAGTTTGAGGTTAGTAACTGCCAATAGAACTATCTATAATTGCAACAACTAAACTAGCTCAAATCTGATATGTTGAAGTCACAGATTAAGCACAGAAATACAGGAAGGAAAATTGAAATTAGCCAAAAAGAGAGTGTTTCATATAATAAACACAGCTTAAGTGGATGATTCAGCAGAACCTGTACGTGTAAAATAGATTGAGCTTTTGACATAATCAATAATGCCCCTATAAAACTGGTAAAATTATTTTTAGAAAAGATATAATATATGAAGTCTGAAAGTAGTGTTGAAAATTGACAGAAATCAGCCTACACTGGTTGAGGGCCAATAATGGGAAGTTCACAGTAAAATCAGCCTACAGACACCTTGACAGGCCAGCTGCAATTCTCTTACCATGGCCTTGGAAGATGATATGGAAAGTTAGAGTACCTGACAAGGTGGCTTGTTTCACCTGGTTGGTAGCCAGGCAAGCAGTACTAACTCAGGACAATCTAATGAAAAGGGGAAGGCAATTTTGTTCCAGGTGTTTGTTTTTTTTGTGAAAGAGAAATAGAGACAACAAAACATCTCTTCATCCATTATAGAGTGACAGGGAAACTGTGGCAGGTGTTTTTTAACTTGAGGGGTCTCAGTTGGTCCATAAGGCATACCTCAGAAGCTCTAACAGCTGGAATAGAGAAGGAAATATGTCAGGCCACAAAGAGAGATGGAAGATTGTGTCCCTATTTGCATCTGGTGGACAATATGGAAGGAAAGGAATCAAAGATGTTTTGAAAACGAGAGCATCCCCTTCCAAAGTTTGAAGTTGAATTGTCTTATAACCTTTTATTTTTGGTGTAACTATGTCCTCCCCAAAAAGGTGGAGGATATTACTCACTTTCTAGATAGTTTAGGAGGAATATAGGTGATAGATATCTTTGGTTTTGCTTACTTACAACTCCTGATGTAATTACTTACTAAAATACACTAGTGGTGTATTTTGTCTATAAAATGCTAACTTTCTCAAAAAAATTGTAAGTAAAAGTTTACATGATCTCTAATTGTAGGTTTAAGCTGAGTCAATTAACTTGTGAAAATCTACCAGCTACACCTTGGATAATGCCTTGTGTCCTGGTTTTAATAGACTGGTAGCCTTTTCAGTTGCTGATTACTACATGTAGACTTTTTAGCTGCTAAGCACTATTCTATTCCAAGTTTAAGAGCCTGTTTGGATAAGCTTTTTTAAGCTGCTTATAAGTTGAAAACTGCTTATTATAAGCTAAAAAAAAAATTGGGGTAACCCAACTTATTTTTTTTGGCTTATAAGTTGTTTTTAGCTTATAAGTTGTTTTAGATAAGCTAAGTCAAACAAACCCAATGATTTTTGGGGGCTTATTTTAAGCACAAAATGACTTTCAGTTGGTCAGTCAAACACTTAAAAAAAAGTTGAAAACAGCTTATAAGCTAATCCAAACGGGCTCTAAGAGTATTCAGTTTTGTTAGAGAAGTGTCATGAGTTTTCTTCATTCAATGTTGGCAACTTGTGTTCAAGTCATACAAGTTGATTAGCAATTATCAAAGCATAGAGACCTTGAATGTTATTTACTTTGATCGCGACTGGCTCTGCTACACTAGGTTCTTCCTACGGCACTACGCACCCTTCCCTTCTATCAAGTGAATTCCATTGTTCTGGTCCGAGAATCCCTATGTCTGAGGTCAAGCAGGTACGCTCTCGTTAGTCGAGGCTAAAACCTCTTATGTCGCCGCTCTCATCAATGGGCATAGTCACTAATGTCTTGTTATCTCAAGACACTTTGTCAAGTTGTTCCTTGTTGACTGCCCTTGTGATTCTTCTTATAGAATGTAGTTCCCAAACAGTTTATAGAATCTCTAACTTGTATTTCTCTTATCATAGTGGAATTCCTCCTCCTAACGCGTGGACAGACATTATTGGCTGAACCATGTAAATCTCGGTGTCTTCCTTTTTTGCCTATTGCCTTTACTATCTTATTTTGTCATCTTGTTCAATCAAATAGCGTTCAATCTCATCTGTTGTCATAACAAACTTGTATCAAAGCCTTAGGCTTTGTGTTCACACTGTGGTGGTGTTCACAAAATTGGTACTCTTTAATTGTGTATTTCCTATCACTTCCATCGATAACTAAATGTCACGAGGGAATGTGAGTTTATTCCCTGTATGCATAGCCATCTTGAGGGTTGCGATGGATGGAAAGTGAATCCCTCAGTCACAACCATATTGGAAAAGTGGGTTGGTGCTTTCTACATAGGGCAAGATTTGGCTTGCAAAAGTAAGTGCTATACTGGGTCGGGGTTGTTGGTACAGGGTGTTGCACCAACAACCGCTTTGAAAAGATAGGCTTGGTACCTAACCATCGCGGGGGACATTATTCTACAAGAGTGAGCTCTAGCATTAAGTGATGCCAAAACTATTGCAGGGTGTTGTCATGGGCCTCAATAACCCGTAAGAAAGACCTGAGAGCAAACTTCTTTTTGAGAGTTTGAGTGGAGATGGAGAAAGCCACCATACCACTGAATGCCTCTACATACTTTTGCCTCGACTGTTTTGGTTGAGAAGGTATTGATAGCATTTGGAAGTCTTTGGGATTTTCTTAGTCTTCTGTCAATTGACACTATATTTTGGTAGGAAGCTTTTTTTTCCACATGAACCATCAATGTATTGTATTCTTAATTGAATTAATGTTCCATATCTGTTTCATTGCTGATATCTAGTTTATATTCATCTGCAGATATTCGCAGACATGGAAGAACTTGGTATTAGGCCCACTGTGCCAGTTGTCACAATGGTGGGAAATGTTTTTCAGAAGCTGGGAATGATGGACAAGTACCAGAAATTGAATAAGAAATATCCACCTCCTAAGTGGGAATATCGATACATAAAAGGAAAGAGGGTCAAAATAAGAACAAAAGATCTTGATAAATCTCACGATCATGATCTTGTAAGTAAGTCTGAAGAGGTAGATGAGTCTGAGTTCGACGAGAACTCACAAGATCAAGCAGATGAAGTTGATGAAGATTATGTAGTAGAGCAACTCAGAGAAGTTGAAGAGTGTGAACCTGGTGAAATATCGATTGTATCTAGTGAAACAAGGGAATCCTTTATGTCAACTTAATGATTTGAATTCCTATAAAGTTATCATTTGTTCGACATTTATTGCTGTGTTTCCTCTCGTGTGCTGAATTTAACTGCTCATTATCAAATGAACCAAGAGGAAAACCCAAAACTTGAGCTGTAATTTAAGTTAAATCTGCCCCGTGACTGGAATGGATATTCAAGTGAAATGAGAGGATGAGAATCAAGTGAATTTAAACCTACAAATATATCAAGTGATGTGTCTTATAGGCATTGGTTGAGAACTGTAGGAACAAATTTTTCTAAGGGCAAGAGGAGGTGAACTACAAATCAATGTACATGCAGAGTAAGAAATGTGAATGGAGATAAATAAAAATGGACCCAAACCATGTAAACATGTTAGGTGAAACTCTTAAATTAACTTTCTCAAAATGTGGTTCATTCAGTGCCAAGAAGCCAACTCTAGAAAATGAATAGCACTATTCCAGCGGATATCAAAATACAGACCATTCCCTCCCTCGTGCGATTTGCCTAGAACTTACTTTCTACCCTTTCTTCGAGCGGAGCCATTAGCAAAGCCCTTTCTATTAGTATTATTGTTTTGTTTGTCAGCCTCATCATCCTCGTCTTCATCTTCATCCTCATCCTCGCTATACTCGCTCTGGTCACCCTCTTCGTCTTCTTCAATGTCATCTTCATCTTCATCTTCAACGTCATTCTCATCCTGAGCTCCCCCAGCCACATGACCACCTCGACTTCCAGCTCTGCTCCTTTTCAATACTTTTAGTTTTAAGTTTGTCTTTGTGTCGCAGCCAATCCATGCATCACACATCAAATGACAGTTTAAATTGTAATTTCCTGCCTGTGGAGCTTGGATCTTGCCCAAGATCAGTCGGCACCCTCTCTTAACTTTCGCAACAGCATCTTTAACAGCGGCAGCAATCTCCTCCATATTTGCCCCTGATGCTTCCATTTTCGCTTCAGTTATTGTTGAAGCAGTTGTTATGGCTGCTGCTTTATCCATAAAGTTGATACTTTCAGAAAACCAGACATCGTTTGAATTGGCATCTGCAAGTAAAAACCAGAAATTCTCTCCCTTGGAGAATGGATAGTATGGAGCATGCGGAAGAGCTGAGATCAAACCATTAGCACGCCTGAGTGTCACCCATGCCTGCACCGTGACAATGTCCCCCTCTTGTATGCCTTCCTCTCCCTCAGTCTCGCAAGTAACTTCAATTGTTGCATGAGGCATCAATTCCAGCACCTTCTCCACGTCTTGTAATTCAGCAGCAGATAGGCCAGCAACATCAGAAAGCAGCTCAGCACGTTCTTGAAGGGTCATGTCCAGGAGATTCTGCAGCGTACGCACCTTCCATGGACAAAAGAGAGTAAAGGTTATGACTATGACAAGAACCATGTCACGAATAATGATTAAGCAATTAGAGGGCGGTAAATATGAACAGAAGAAAAAAATCTTGAATGTACTGACACTCGAACAACCATACTTTCCTAATAGTTGTCTATAGCTATCTTCTCAAGGAACATCGTCTGGATAGGAAAAGAATGCTTACCTTCTTCGTTATCTTTGTGATGACTGCATCAGTAAAATGTGGAAGCTGTAAAAGCGAAGTAACACCTTCAGAGGATCCTGAACCTGCCTTCCTAGCACTAAGGGGAACGGCCTGCATCCACAACAGACGCACAAGATTCAATTTTCTAAAAAGCTAAAGAAGCTTTTATTTTAATGCGGATAATATAAGATTGCACGCCTTGAGATACAATGAAAAGGAGGCATGTTGACATTGACCTACCAACTAGGCTGGTTTGGTCTAGTTAAAACTCCAGGGGGTTGGAACCGGCTCAAGGACCCAAATTTACTAGCTTTTACTAGGCGAGGCCCGGTTTGTTTGTTTGTAACCAGTGGCGGACCCAGGAATTTTATGAAGGGGGTTCAAAAAAAATTAAATACGCTAATCAGAAAAAAAATATGCTTATTCGGATTCGAACCCGCGAGCTGAGACAAACTAAGGCGAAATATTGAACCCCATTTGCCACTGAGCTAGTCCTTTGGCTTATGCTCAGGGGGTTCAATATTAAATATATACACATAAATTAAAAAAATTATCTTATATATACAGTGTAATTTTTTAACGAAGGGGGTGATGAACCCCCTGAACTTGCCTTGGGTCCGCCCCTGTTTTTTTGAAGGGGGTTCAAAAAAAATTAAATACGCTAATCAGAAAAAAATGTGCTTATTCGGATTCGAACCCGCGAGCTGAGACAAACTAAGGCGAAATATTGAACTCCATTTGCCACTAAGCTAGTCCTTTGGCTTATGCTCAGGGGGTTCAATATTAAATATATACACATAAATTAAAAAATTTATCTTATATATACAGTGTAATTTTTTAACGAAGGGGGTTCGGATGAACCCCCTAAACTTGCCTTGGGTCCGCCCCTGTTTGTAACTTATTGTTCATAATATTGAAGAATGTAAAACAATACATTGTAAAATGTAAAATATTAATAAATAATTGAAAAAAATGTATTGAAGAGAAATATCTCAAACGTTATTAACTTTCAAATGAATTCCAAATGGAATACTTGGGGGCCATGTGGCCATCTTGACCCGCCCAAATTCAGCCCAACCCATCCATTTGCCACCTCGAATTAACGGCATTTTTTACAGAATTCTTCAAATTGAAACCTCAAATATTATCGAAATGAAAGTTACTTTTTATTAAAAGCCCACCCGGTCCTGGTCCACTCCAATAGCCTAGCACAGTCTGCACTGATTTTGAGTGACAATTGGGACCAGCCCAGCCCACCTTTTTTCATCTGGGACAGTTTTGGACCCTGTTTTCTGGGCCTGTTAGGTCAGTTTCCTGGGCCAAACTGTCTCAGTTTCCAGGTCTAATCAAAATGGAAAATCTAATTTGCTCCCATATGTATGGTAGAGATAGTAGGTTACCTCCCTTTCAATTAAAACATAATCAAAGTACCTCCTCAAGGATATAAAGACTTTTCTAAACAGTACCTCCTAATTCAACCTAAACTTAGCAGTTGAATGAAAAAACTATGCTTACAGTTACTTTAGTAGTAGTAAATAAGTCATTTGAAACGATCACAGAAGTATTCCTAAACAGCACTAAATCAAAGACCTGAATTATGCACTGGGAGAGCTCGATGATTCCAATTGCAGGCCTTAGCCAACCATGTCCCTTAGCAGTGCGTGGCACAGTTGCCATCTGCGTGAACAATAAACAAGATGACCACCTCCAAGTCACAATTGAAAAAGAGGGCATAAGAAACCAAAAGCTAAAGTTTAAAGTCAACTTATATTAGCCAACACATATTGAACAGCAGCAAATTGTATTCATGCGCGCACACAAAAAAAGGATGGCTGGTTGCATTAACATCAGACAATCTCAACCAAAAAGAAAAGCTGTTTGACCAAATAAGTTCAAAACTACATCTATAAGAAATTAACTAAAGCTGAACACTATCGAGAACACAGAATACTGATCAAAAATATTCTTCAAATGTTACCATCTAACCTCTGTAAATATGTCAAGTAAAGTGAAATACTGTTCTAATATCTTCACTTTGCCCTCACAATTACATTTTACTATGATGCAAACGAGAAGTAGATAAGGGTAGATTATTGAAGATCAGAAAAGAGAATCTAAAGAACGGAAACTAGGTGAGGACATTTCTTCAAAACTTGATTGCTAAAAAGCTTGTCAACATAGACTTGTTCATGGTCAGTTTCCTGAGAATGTTACAAGTTTGAGCTTGCCTTTTTATGTCTTACTCTAAATTCATAGCAATTTTATATTTATCCTTTTATTTACTTTGGAGTGTTTGTTGTGGTTGTTCCATTTGGAAAATAAAAGGCACTATGTTTTCTAGCAAGAAAAACAAGAGAATTACTCCAATTTGGACAGCCTATTAGCTTTCCACCAGTAACCTGGTACTTCCGTAACAAATTCAATAAATCAGATTCAACCCAAAGTATTGAAAGTCGGCATACGTGCCATCTGATGAATAATAATAGCATGAAACTTAAGCTCTGAGATGAAAAACTGCATGATACTAAAAGTAACGGAAAAAACTACCTTCATTAGCCCTTCGAGAAGGCGAGGCGTAAGCTGCAGCACCTGTTTATAATCTTGCTGCAAGTTACTAGAGAAAGTGTCTGCTTTACGAAGTAAATGGGCTTGAATCAATAATTCGGCCTGAAAAAGGAAGGAACCAAACTTAGCTACAAGAGATTTATGGTTAATATAAAATGCTTCAACTATCATGATTCATCGCTATATCTCTTTTGAGCTTCACCTTAACAATAGCAGGAGGTTGTTTCCAAAATTTTGCTTGTTCCTGCCTGGCATTCTTACCATCCAGGTTCAGTTCACTTTTCACAAGTTTGAAGAGTTCCTGAAGAGGTTCATCATCGGCTCTTCGGACTGGAATATCCATGAATTCAGCTGCCTTAATGAATACATCCATAACTTTGCTGCAATTTCAAGTGTCACAAGCAGTTTAAAAAACAATAACACACATACTGAACGCACTCAATATCAACCAAGGCAAAATGCTTAATTTTCAAAGATTGAGGAAGGACATAATTAAAACATCTCAAACGCCCTTTCACCTTCCACACCTTCAGTAGGATGTGATTTTGGTGTGCGAAGATCAAGAAAATTGTTTAACAAAAAGGAAACATGAACAATACATTTGGAACAAGATAAAGGCTGACAATAAAGAAAATATTTTGATCAAGAACAATAAAGAAAATATTAAAAATGAAAACTAAACAGAACGTCAGGGCCAATACTTGATCTTCAAAGAAAGAAAAAAGAGCCCTTAACTAATCAAGTCACAGATGGGGCAGGAAATCGTAACACAATGCTGGTTTAGATTGAATTAGGAAAATGGGAGATGTCCGCTAACAAAGGTTCTTTGTTTTCGAGCAACATGACCATCGCATTGCTTCGCAAGATGAAAATTCAATCCTAGGAAGTCCTATGGACAGATACCTCAATCGAAGAGAAAATGAATATGAGTTGCATAGACATTTGCCTTGAACAATGTTGTAAGGCTAATAGACAATCGCTTGTGTACATAGGAAATAATATTAAGCTTTTCCTGAAGAGAACTATAGCAGCCTCAAACATGCCCTTCAACATACCAAGAGATATATCTCCAAACTCAAAATGTTGTAATTAACTAATTATTAGTTTATTTTTATTCTTTTGATATGGTGTTGGGGCCTTGCGTACACCTCGACTAATTTCACGGGATACCTGCTACCTCCCACCAACACAAGTACTTGGTAACTCTGTCCAATTTTGACACACTTGATAAAATAAATAATTATATTTCTGACTGGATGCTAACATAATCTATCTAGAGGAACCATAGAAGCTAGATAGCAATTACAAATAGCTGATCTAAATTGGTTAAGCATATGTAGCATGGAGTAGAGTAAAGAAACACAAATTTAACTAGCATGGCCAAAATCTGCATACGAGACGGTTAATTAAGGAATTATACTGATTTTTAGATTCACCAGAAGCTAATGAGAAAGAATGAAAACGGATGAGATCTAACACTTATAGAACTGAAAAAAGTAGTCCTCCCACCATTCTAATCGAAAAAAGGATCAGTTCTATTCTGGTATAAGATTTGCCAAGGGATAACTGGGAGCCTCTCAACCAATGGTTGTATGAGTTTTCTCCAACAAAGAGTAACTATTTCTATTTCTTTTTTTGCTGAGGATGTATAAATTCAAAAGGAAGTTTTCATTGAAGATAAATTCTATAAGAATTAATTTGATCGAGTTAGTATTACTACTTCGCTTAACGCACCATCATATTTTTACAGGAGGCTTCACTATGGAACATGTCAAATTATATTTATGTGCTGAACAATAACAGTGCATATATGTAGCAAAAAAAAACTTACCTTGGAGCCAAGGAGGGCTTCACTAAATCAAAATAAGTGACAAGAGTTTCACGCCTGACATTACTTCCCCCATACTTTGATGCTCTTGATAGATAAACAACACCAAACGCCATTGGCAACAGTATAAAACCTCCAAGAATCCAAATTAATAATATACCACCAGATGAGCCATTAAAATCAAGCAGAAACTGAGGAAGCGCTATTCCCATTTGAAAACCCTACAGCAGGATGTAATACTGTTAGTATCTATGTGCGGATTTCAAGGCACTGAACAAATTTCTCTCATTCCACATATAAAATGACTTGTATAATTTTATTACTGGATAAGAATCAACACCTGTCTACCATCTGGATGTCCATATTTCTCATAATTCTCCCTTGAGACCGGATCTGTCAGGGCCTGGTAAGCTTTGGAAATATACTCCACAAAATACTTATGAGCAGCTGAAAATCGAGAAGAAAGATTAATATTAACTGGTTAGCAGACATCATAATACAGAATGTCCCATTCTTCATCAATTTCAGTTTCTTTTTCCCCCTTTCTTTCTTCTTTTGTTTCCTCTCTCTTTCTTACTTATAGAGAGGTGGATCTTCATCATTTAGAGGTGAAGTGACACATAAACTGCATTCCCATAACACCTCTCACCTGGATCAGGGTTTTTGTCTGGGTGGTATTGTATTGAAAGTCTCCTATATGCCTTCTTTATTACAGATTCGGAAACTCCTGGTTCTAGCCCAAGAATACTGAATGGATCAAAAGCTTCAATCTGATTTAAAAGAAAAGATAAATGTCAGCCAGACCTTTACTTGCAACATTTATTGGCTCTTTTTTTCTTTTTCCAATTCTTTTGGCTGGGTGGGGGTAGGGGGAATCACAAAATATCTTTTCCTAACCAAGGGCGTAGTGAAAAGGGTTCAATTTAATTCCTTTCGCCAACACATTACACTGAGTAGATAGAGTAAAAACTGTTGTTGTGTATGTATATATAAGTTTTCGAATCACGTTGACACAACGGGAGGCTTCTAGTATAATGGAAAAGGAGGTTCAAATTTTACTTTTAAGTCACAAATCAAATCCCATGCATGGAATCTAGTTTTTAATCGAATCCCCTTATTTAAGTTCCTTGCTCTGCCACTGTTCTTAACAACGATATGCAAGGAGAAAAATCTAGGATAACCTATTAATGTCATTTAAAGAACTGAAGTAATTGTAGCATGGTTGAATTTCACCTCACGACTACTTTGCTTGATGCAATAAACAAGGAAAACCACAATGACCCAAAGCAGCAGCACGGTAAAGTTGCTACAGGTTGAAAACTTAGAGATCTGCATGAGGAAATTCAAAGATTAGAATACAGGATATTGGGTCGCAAGACCAATAACATAACTCCGTGCCTACATCGAACATAAAATTGTATACAGATGCTTGGCTGAAAGCTCACCCTTCGAAAAATGGATTTGCGATATTTTCCTGATCGAGAGCAAACTGAACACGCACAGTGAATACTCTTTTCCTCTTTTGAAGCAGCACGGAGTAATTTAAGTATTGTATAGGGTACTAAGGGCAAGGCAATTATTGACAATATAAAAATTGGGAACAAGGCACTATTTTCTCCAGAGTCAGCCATGAGAACTTCTCCACAGATAGTCCGCAGATGCTATAACCTGCAAACATACGTGATAGTATAAATAAATTGATTAGGACTGCACCAAGTGGGGATAGCAGCCTTAATTCCAATAATGATAACTAACTATACTGCACTATTTCTAAAGAATCCTAATTATCTTTTAAAGACAAGTCATTTAGCATTGAAATGAAAGCGGAATGGGCGCAGATGATTCATATAGCTGAATCCAAATAGATTGGGATTGAATCACATGTGATTGATTCTATACTGTACCAGCTCCTAACCACAAATAGGCAATTGTAGGGAAAACAACTGAAATTATCAGCAAAATTCAGCTCGGTCAACTGATCCCTTCATACATATAACCTGGGAAATTAGTGTTATGAACCTCAATAGCACAGAAACATAAGTAAACTAATTAAGTACCCTAACAATAATCTCTCAAATGAATAAACTCAAAACCATTGGGACAAAAAATCATCAAAATGGGAACTCTAGATTTGCAAGCCTAAGTCCCCCCAAAAAATGAGAAATCAAAGTTATTCATTCTCAGACAACAGCAAAACCCATAGAAAGACTCTCATTTAACGCACCCCAGCAAAAAAAAAAGCAGGATTAGGTCAAATAGTGAAACCCCATTTGAATTCAACAGTCAGTTCCCCTTCAAAAGTCAAAACCAAGAAATTCCAAGATTTGCATAAAAACGAAACAAGAGAATGAGGAAACCAAACTTGCCTATATGTAAGTGGTCGTTTCTTCAACTTGCAAAATCGGCTATGAAGAATGTTGAAATTGGATTGAGGAACTAGGGACTTGGTAACCCGAAACGTAAGCCCCCAAAGATTTTATTTTTCTCCCAATCCGTTTACTTTGCAGCTTGCAATTGAAAATTGTGGGTTTTGTAAGGATTTGACATTAGGGGAGATTTTTTCAATCTTTTCATTTGGACTGAGCCATGAAGTTGAGGGCAAAATTGTACCTTTAAATGAAAAATTTATGCGTGACGTTCTGGATTTTTAGCGCGCGCGCTTTGTTTCTTGTGGATTTTCTTTTTACCCATCTCCGGAAACTTCCCTTTTTACTTTTTTTGGTGACTATTTATCATTAGCAGTGGAGTTAAAAAATTTAATAAGGGGTTTAAAATTTAAAAAAGTAGACACATGAATTAATTGAAGAGTTTCGACATATATTATTTATATATAAAAAATTATTTTAATCATATATAAATAATATAATTTTTGCCGAAGGGGTTCAAATGAAACCCAAGCCACCATGTGGCTTCGCCCCCGTTTATCATTCGGACAACTTCCTTTTATTTGTTTTTTATGTTTCTTTTGTCTTGTCTTTTTTTACCTTCTCCGTCTCAATTTACTTATGTTATTTTCTTTTTAATCTATTTTATATATAAAAGAAATTCTTTCTTAACGATTCTCTAATTCATTTTTTAAAATAAAGACAATTCTCCGATTTAAATTAAATTAAAACACAAAATTAAAGTATATTTTTATATATTTTTAATTTAATATCATAAAATTTTAATATTATTAAAATTAGATAAATAAATTAAATGCAAGAAAAAGTAGCAAGACCAAGGTAAAATTTACCTCTTTACTATTTGAAATTTTTTTAATTTATCTTGTTATATCCAAATAACAAAAAAAATGGTGTTACTTGCATGTCCAAAAATACCCCTCTAAACTAATGATTGACCGACATAGAAAAAGTTCTAGCAATTTTTTCACATAAATAGTAGTATGTGACATGGTCTTGGATTTCTTGTTTGGGCTCATCATATGTTTACTATGGGCTTAGACGGAACTTCCTATGTTATACTATTCAATTCTCATGTTTGTAGTTCGAAAGGAAGAGGATCCCAGGAAATTTGGGATCCATAGTCGAGGGGAAAATCACCTGTTTGATTCCTTTGATGAAGAAAGTCTCAATTCCAGTGGGCTCGATCCCATCTCTTCCTCTAGTTAGGGATGTCGCATATCAGCCTCAATAGCAGTCGCACATGCGTCGTTACCACTGTAATCATTGATGTTGCTGATGCACTGTTAGGAAGAGAGGCCTTACATACGCAATTTTAGTGGCGAACTAGAAGAGAGAAAAGACTGTAACATCCCTCAAAAAATTTCCCTAAGATTCGGACCTTTCTTGTACACGTGTAAGGTCGAACTCGAGTATTGTGAAGCAATTGCATGAGTAAGATGAGTCTTTGAGAAATTGAACAGCGTTAGAGGTGATATGGGGTCATGAAGGACCCCTAGGACCAAGCTAAGTCCAAAAGATCCGTCGTGGCTAAGCTTTAGGATGAGTTCGTAAAAGGGATCGACTTCTAAAGACCCTATCTTTTGAAAGGCGAAAATCTGGGTGGCCCACGACCTATCAAATTAAAGGTCGTCGAGTCTTCTTTCTAACGCCACCAAGAATGTAATTTTTGGAGTTCGGAGTCGAAAGATATGACGATCCTAAGATGAACTAGCACAATAGAGATTTTCAGGCTTGGGTTGCAATTGCTAGAAAATTGGGCTTGGCGCCGCAGTGGCGCGATGCGCCACTATCGCGCCAGAAATATGCCTCAGTAGTTTGGGCTCTGGCGCGGCGCGCCACTAAAAGGTGTGCAGGGTTTTTCAAGCCAATTTCCACAACCTAGAAAATATTGGCCTTGGCGCTGTAAGGGCGCGACGCGCCACTATCGCGCCAGAAACATGCCTCACTAGTTTGGTCTCTGGCGCGGCGCGCCACTGCGAGGTGTGCAGGTTTTAGGCATAATCAGCCTGGCGCTGCAATGGCGCGATGCGCCACTATCGCGTCAGGTGCATTCTTGCCTATTTTTCAGAACTTTTAAGAAGGGGCAATTTGGGAACTTACCCAAATTATATATGTATCACCCTAGACGATTTTGAGATCATATTTTTAGCCCCCACTCTCTCTCTAAAAGCCCTAGGAGCTTCTATCTCTCTCTCTTCTTCTTCTTCTTCTCCATTTCCAACAAGAAGAGTTTCAAGAGCTTCAAGAATTTAAGCCTTCTATTGAAGACCTAACATCAAGGTTTCTTCAAAGTCTTCAAACAAGGTATGTAAAGCTAACCTGAAATATGGATTGAGTTCTTCCATATGCCCATAGATGTGTTGGTTAGGAGTTGTGAAAGAGTTGCACCTTCTAGAAAGGTTTTCTTGAAAGTTTTCCCTAAAACTATGGAATGTCTTTAGATACAAATGGTTGATGGATGATTTTAATAACTTGAGTTACTAAATAGTTATTTTTCATATTATTAACTACAAATGTATCTTTGTATATAGATTTATAGGTATTGACGATATTCTTGAGTTGAGTTTTGTTGAGAGTATGAATTCATGTTTCATTCACATGAACCCAAGATGAGATTTCTTTGGTCATAATTTGTCTTGAGTTGAGATGGATGATTTTGTGTATATGTGTATTGATTGGAATGAAAAGAATGAATTGGATAGTTAAGAATGTCCTTTTTGCTTTCACAAATTGAACATAGGACTAAAATAAGGATTTTGGAGTAGATGTTTGATGATTGAGGTGATGATGATACTTGACAATGATGTGATGATAATGTTTGATGATGACGTAAATGATAATATATATGATGATGTGATGATGATGTTTTGATGACGGTGTGAGTGATGACGTGAATGGTGCTTATTTAATATGTGTAGTATGATTGATGAAGAGGTATATTGATGAGGATGTTATGTGATAAAGCGAATTGGAGTCTAATGTGATTATGTGATATGTGATTTGCATAATTTGAGTTGATTGGAGTCTTATGAGTATTTTGGAAATAAAGGATCTTTTGAGAAGGAGTTTTAAATAAATAATTTGTGAGCATTTTTGTATAAACTATTTATACACTATTTTTGAGTTTAAGAAATGATTATTTTCATCTATGATTTAAAAAGAGTTTAAACATGAGTTGAGTATGAGGAGTCTTTAAATGAGTTGAGTATTTTTACATTAAAGTATCTATTTTGAGTTTGAGTTGAGGGGTTGAAATTATGTTTTAATGTACATAATATTTTCTACATTCATCGAGTTGAGATTGTACAAGTTTTAAAGAGAAGAGTTTGATGATTTGAGTTGAGTTTTGAAAAGAGTCCAATGAGACTTGCCATTATGACTTATTTGAGTTGAAATGAGAACAGAGTTGATGAGGTGGTAATGTTCCACATGAAACTAGCCGTGAGGGCTTGTTTGAGATGATTGGAGGGAGTCTTATGAGCATGGAGTCATGGGAGGAGTATCGAGCACCGAAGCGGATGAGAGTATAGTATATACTCGAACCCCAGAAACTACGCCGCCAACGTAGGTAGAGATGGAACCGTTAAAGTCGGATGCTTCCCGAGGGATGGAACCGTTAAAGTCGGATGTTTCCCGTGGGATCAAACCATTAAAGTCGGATGTTTCCTATTTTTATTATCCTGAAATGATAGGACTTGACTAATCGATGGTATCCATGATTAGGGAGGCGTTCATGTCTTGGCAAGGTATGGACGGACGTGGCAACAACGTCTGATTGTTGTACTATCACCGGCTCATAGGTGATGGTTGTCGGATAAGAGAAACTCCCATTTAGGTCTTGATAGTACTCCGAGTCAGTTGAATTGAGTGGTTTACGAGTTGGTCCTATCTAAACTATTTCTTGTTAGACTTAGGGCATTTGAGTGAGTTGTTATATGCTTATGAGTTAGTCCTGTCTAAACTAGTTCTTGTTAGACTTAGGACACTTGAGTGAGTTGTTACGTATTTATTGAGTTGAGTCCTTTGAGTTGAATTGTAAAATGTTGCATAATTTGATTTGCATATTTACTGAGTTGAGTCCTTTGAGCTGACTGTTGAGCTGAATGTTGAGTTGATTGTATATGGTCGGATTGGATTAGATGAATTGTGATTGGATTGAATAGAATGGTATGTGACTAGATTGGATTTGATTATTGAGTTGATTGTTGAGTTGAGTGTATATAATCGGATTGTACATGATTGAAAGGGATCGAATTGTAAATGATTTGATTGAACTGCATTGTACATAATTGGATTGGCTTGTATGGTATATGATTGGTCTCTGTCTAAATTGTATCCTTACTTTAGATTTACGATGCCTTATTTGAGTCTCTTTTATCCTTCTGATTTGAGATATGTGGACCGATGTTATTCTTCCTTGAGGTATGTTTCATTCTGCCATATTACATACTCGTACATTCCACGTACTGACGTCCATTTGGACCTGCATCATTTCATGATGCAGCGACAGATTTAAGAGATCGTCAATAGGAGCATTATTGGGGATCTAGTTCACACTCAGCGTATTGGTGAGTCCTCCCCTACTTTCGGAGGACACCGCTTATGAAATCTTGCATTGAGTTAGCCCTTTTCATTTTTATTTAAGGTAGCCATGAACATGTCATTGGCACCAATTAGATAGTGGTGATAGAGGCTTCATAGACTAGATAGTGATGAGTCGATTGAGTATTTCTATCCTTGAGTTATTCTTGTCAAACTATTTTTAAATACAAATATTTTAGTTGATCAGTCGGCCAATGGCCTTTATTCTTTGAGTTGGATGGGTGAATTGAGTTGCCCGCCAAATTATTTTTTATTTTTAAACTTTCCGCTGAATAAATGAATGAACGGATGTGTGATCAGGCTATGTGGTTCGCTTGGGAGCCAGAAATGGTTTCTGAGTGCCGGTTATGTCTAGGGTACCCTCTCGGGGCGTGACAAAGACAATGAAAGATTCTTCCCCCAGCCTAAGGACACCGATACTAGCCTAAAGCTTAAACCATGGCACTAAGGAGTAAGTTGGCCTACATAATCAAGGAATGAGTCCTGAAGCCGGGGATCAAAATGAGACAATTCCACATGAAAAATTGTCCAACTCAATTATGTATTCATTTTAAAATCAAATTTACTCATCTATTATTGATCTGGAGAAATGTCACCCTTCCCCTTTTCGAATTGCAGCAATTTTACAAGTTTAATAGTATTTTAAAGAAATATATTATACAATTCAAATTTTAAAAATTTAGATAAAAGTGAAATCAAATAATATAATCTTCTTTTGAAAACGATCAAATGAATAATCAAATCATTAAAAAAAAACTTTGATATTATAAAAAAGGATATTTGAAAAACTAAATTTTTAAATGCATAAAATTAAACCTTAATGGCACAATAACTTAGATTCGAAATTAGTCTCTGTTCTCTCTACAACCCTAAATCTCTCTACTGTTCATCCAACACACCTTCACAACAGGTCTGCCGGAATGGCCTTACCGCCGCCGGTGGAGCTTCCCAGACCACCAGAACAAGCCTCATCCTCTAATCCAGCTAATACCACTTTGAATCTGCAAAAAGATACTGAAAATGCAATTTCAAGTGAGGTTGGATTGATTCAAAATGCACAACATTTTCCCAATCAAATTGGGAGCAATCATCAGGCGATTTATGCGAGAACTGCATCTGAGTCGCCTGAAATGCGCCTCCAAAATCGAACAACTTCAGGCGAGATTCAAGACATGGCAGCCACTGAAAGGAGCCGCTCACAGTCGCCGTCGTCGTGCCTTCATATTCGAAGCGGCTCCGGAGAGATTCGAACCATCGAACTTACTGGGGGTTACTCACAAGGTCATGGCGCAGCTGTAGGAACAATCTTCACCGGAGAAATCATCGCCGGTGAAGAAAGTGGTGTCGGCGCAGCTGCTCAGGCGACCCATTTTAAACAAAAGTTATACCAGAATGTTCCTCAGCTTGATGCGCCTCTCCTAAGCTCAGAGCGCCACTTCGAATCACCTCTATTGGATTCGAATATCCCTTGGGCCTCTGAGAACAGTAGGAGCCACGAAGTTGCAGGTTCAGCAGCACAAACTCAAGAAATTCAATGTACGGAGAAGGAATGTAACAGTAAGTCGTCAACGGAAATTCAAGATAAGTCCTCTCAACCCACTAATTTCTCTCAATATGAACAATTTCATTATGTTAACAATAATGTTGATGGTCAACTACCTGTGAATACACTCGAACAAATGACTTATGGTTCTACTGCTAGGAATAATATTATAGCTATGACCAATGACAAAAGAAATGATCAGAATGATAGAACTCAAACTCCCTTAGTTGTCAATCAAAGTGGTCATGAAAAGAATCACTCGCAAGAGATTCAAAACAAGGAAACTATTAAGGATCCTAACAATAGGAAACATGTTGATCAGGCCATCATCGAAACTAGTGTCGAAACTATTGAAAAACCCACCGGAATCGCTATTCCGGTGAACGCCCAAAATAATTCGCAATCCCAAAACGACCCACATACCATTACGAATGATAAAAATCAAAAATCCCAATTTTTAGGCACCCCGAACTCAAATTCTAAAATTCCAACTTGCACAAATAGAGCCGAAAATAGTCTTGTCGTGCCCGAATCTGTTTTGGTTGATTGTATCACCACCCCAAGCAATCCTAGCACTTCCACTAATCCCAAACGTACCAACCATCCTCCCGTTTCAGAATTTCCTCCCATTTCATCCAATTTCCAAAAATTCAACTCGAAAAACTCTAAAAATCCGGTAGTGTCCTTAACCCCCACCGCGCTACCTCCTAAGATTAAGCCCCCTACCAACCAACCCACCACCACAAACCACCCTCCACCCCCTATAGCAAAGCAATCCATGGCTACAAGACTAAGAGCCAAACAAGCTGAGCCTACAACCAGAATTGACCTAACACCCCCAAAAAGGGTGACAAAACAAGGTTGTCCGGCTATCATATTTAAGAGAGAAGACTACATGATTAAGATGGCTGAATCATGTAAGTATACTCTCGTAGGCAAATTTTACAGCCCAATGCCAAAGATGGAGGTAATACGAAAAAAGTTCATTACTCAAACTGAACTTAGGGGCAAGGTCAAGATCACCCATTTTAATTCTAGACATATATATATTGATCTTGACAATGAACATGATAGAGCTACTGTTTTAGACAGTAAGAGAATGTACATAGACGGTGTATTCATGAGATTTCAAGTTTGGACCCCTACTTTCGATCCAAAGTATGAAACCCCCATTCTCCCTGTTTGGGTCATACTCCCGGAACTCTCTTGGCATTGTTTCCATAAAGAATTTGTTACGCTCCTGCTTGCGGACGTGGGACAAGTGTTGTACTTGGACATGGCCTTCATGCAAAAGACAAGGGGGAGTGTAGCAAAAGCAAAAGTCTAAATGGACATCACCAAGCCTAGAATCCAAAGTGTATGGATTGGATTCGACGAAAACGATGATCCAAATGGAGAAGGAAGATGGCAGGACATCGAATATGAAGATGTGCCCCTTTACTGTACTTACTGCAAACACCAAGGTCATACTCCTTTTGCCTGCCCCATCAGCAGAAGAGATACAGAACGAAACAAGGCCAAAGGCAAGGAAGAAGAGCCAAAGAAAGATGCGGCGCCAAAAAACACAGGTATGATCTCTACTCCTATTGTCTTAACTAATGCTGTAAGTTTCAGGCAACAGGTACCACTAGCAGAAACCACCACCTCAACTCAAGAAGGAAGCCGCAAGGTTAAGGAGCACTCAACCAATCAAAACAGGAATGAAGTTTCAAACGACCAATGGGAAACCCAAAAGCGAAGAAAATTCAAAGGTAAGACTCAAGCTGTGCAAAACACCCAAAAGATACAAAGTAACACTCAACAGGTCTATAAACCCACTCAAGCCAAGACTACAGGTATTGACTCAATACTCCCAGACCCCAGTCCCCATCTTAATTGTGATATTGTTAGTAAAATGCAAACAGGACAAAGCGGTCGACAACCAGGTATTGACTCAATGCTCCCAATCCCCCATGGCTCCCCGAACAATATTTTAACTATATTGTCTGATTCTGTAGCTGATGGAGGTGAGGATGGTATTCAGAAGAAGCCAACTAACCTGCAAGATGGGGTGTCCAGAGGGGGGGTTTTGTCTCATGTTTTGCATGAGAATTTTTTGATTGACCCTAGGAATGACTTTAGAGCCCCTGCTACCACTACAAATATGTTTCAGCATCCTTCTTCCCAGCAAAGTGACAAAATGGACCTTATTAATGCTCAAAGAATGGCTTCCAAACTGACCCCTACTGTGAGTGCAGATGTGGGAGCAAATCAGCCCCCAAAACAACTTCAACAGGTTGTTCAGGTGCATGATTTCAGACCTGCTGGCACTGCTATTGAATTTGGTCAAATTGCAGCTTCAGGTTTGGGAGGTTATTCAGCCCATATGCAGTCTCAAAAACTGCAGGTTTTGGGGCAGGTCTCAACTGCAGATTTGGAGGAAAATTTGCAGGTTTTGGGTGCTAGTTCAGCCCCCAGTTTGAAAAAAAAAATGTGCAAGCTATGGCTCCTACACTTGCATCATTTCAGCACCAAAGGCAAAGTTTTGGTCACATTGAGAGGGCTGAAAATGACCAAGCTACTGGCTGCAGTTTCAGCACAATCTTAAGTGACCAAGTGTCTAGTCCTTGCTCCCACCAAGTGCAAGATTCAAACTCCAAACAACAAGACACTTACAACATTAATGATATGAAATTCTCAGCTACCCCTAGCAACTCTAATCAGCCTGCTACCTCTAAAACTCTAAGGAGAAAGAGAGCTAGAAAGAAGAAACTAGAAAAGCAACAAGAAGTTGCAGCCTCCACCCCTACAACCACTGTTCATACAAGTGAAAAAGATAACAATGGTGAGGTGGTTTCAAGCTCTTGCTCACAGTATGTTCTCCTAGATCAGACCACTCCAATAAGAAGTCCAGATTTTGGTTGTGAAGATCCCCTTAATCTTACCCCTTTGAATATTCAGCCAGCTCCTTTTATGCAACCTGAAAATGCCACCAACATCCTACGCACTAACAATGAGGATCAAACTTCAACTCCTGCTAGTGATGATGAATATGGTGTTATTCATTCGGAGGATGAATATGACCAAGACTTTCAAGGTGAGGTTGAATTTGAGGATGAAGGAGAGACTACTGAACAGTCCATTAAAACAGCTGCTCCATCCAAGACCACTACTAAGGTCACGAATGACGAGATGAACCAACTAGCTAGTGAGCAAGGCTTATCACCTAGAGGCATTCATCATAATTCAAAATTTACAACTATTCATGCTTCTATTAGCAGACCAAACACTAGGCTCCACAACCTTAGATCCCATCAATGATTAACACAATTGTATGGAATGCAAGAGGTATCAATACCAAAGAAGTCATAGATAGACTAAACTCTCTCAAACATATCCATCAAACGTCCATAATTTCCATCCTAGAACCTTTTTCTAACAATGCTCATCTGCAAAGCTTTAGAATCAACCTTGGTATGGATGGGTCCGCTTGTAATCCTAATGGCAAGATTTGGATCTTCTGGACTCAAGATGTCGATTGTAAAGTTATTGATGTTGACGACCAACAGATCACTTGCGAGGTGAAACACGTAGAGCATCAAAATGCATTTCTTATGACATTTGTTTATGGAAAATGCAAAGATACTCTTAGAAGGCCACTCTGGGATAGGCTCCTTCACCACACTCCCACTAACCTTCCTTGGTGCACAGTTGGAGACTTCAATGTCATTACCTCCACTAATGAGAAACTTGGTGGAATCCCTTATAACATGCGAAAAAGCTTCGAGTTTATCAGCGTTATTGAAGCTTGCGGCCTTACAGATTTAGGGTATCATGGCTCAGACTACACTTGGTGTAATCAACGAGATATGCATAAAAGAATTTGGAAGCGACTCGATAGAGCTATGGTGTCCGATAATTGGTTAGCCGTTATGCCTCACACTTCAATTACCCATCTTCCCTCTACTGGTTCTGACCATAACCCTTTACTAATAGAGATGAATGCTAGGCAGGATTCCGCGATTAAATATTTTAAATTCTTGAATTGTTGGGTGGATAACCCTACTTTTCTCGAAACTGTAGAGTCCTGCTGGAGCAGACCCATGACAGGGAATCCAATGTTGTCCTTCCACCATAAAATGAAAAGACTTTCCTCCACCCTTAGCAAATGGTTGCGAGTGGAATTCGGCGACATTTTTGCCAGGGTTAAGGAATATGAAGAATTGGTGAAAAGTGCCGAAGAAAATCTGATAGTGTCCAATAATGAAGAGAACAGGATGCAATTGCATGCTCTCAACGCCGAATACATCAGATTTATTAAAATTGAAGAGAACATTCTCAAACAAAAAAGTCAGCTACATTGGTTCAAGGATGGAGATGCTAACACCAAGTATTTCCATGCTCTAATCCGTGGTAGGAGAAGGAGACTGCTAATTCACAAGGTTACCAACGAAGAGGGGGAGTGGATTCAAGGCGACGAACACATTGCTAGAGCAACATGCGATCATTTTTAGAAAATATTTACAGGCGATGAGTCTCCGATTCCGGAGAACATCTTGAATTACGTTCCTAGAATGATCACAGATGTTCAGAATGAAAACCTTCAAGCCACGCCTACCATAGAGGAGTTGAAACAGGTAGTCTTCTCCATGAATCCTAATTCTGCAGCTGGTCCGGATGGTATGAATGGAAAATTCTTCCAAGCTTGTTGGGAGATTATTTCGGAAGACCTACTAGCAGTGGTTACTTCTTTCTTTGGGGGGTATGCTATGCCTAAGTTCTTTTCTCATGCCTGTTTGATCCTGCTCCCAAAGGTACATCACCCCAACATACTCTCTGACTATAGACCCATTAGTCTCAGTAACTTCACCAATAAGATCATATCAAAACTCATTTGGCTCAGGCTTGCTCCGATTCTCCCCGGTCTTATTTCTCCCAATCAGTCCGGGTTTGTAAAAGGAAGAAGCATCTCCGAAAATATCATGCTAGCACAGGAGATTATCCACGATATCCGAAAGCCTGTTATTGGCGACAACGTGGTTATCATGTTAGACATGGCCAAAGCATATGATAGAGTCTCCTGGTCCTATACTTGTCTGGTACTGAGAAGGATGGGCTTTGGTGAGACCTTTATTGATATGATTTGGCGAATCATGTCTAACAACTGGTACTCTGTTATCGTTAATGGGTCTAGACATGGTTTTTTCCACTCCACCAGAGGGCTCAAACAGGGTGATCCTCTTTCTCCCGCCTTATTTATTTTGGGAGCGGAGGTGCTGTCAAGAATGTTGAATAGTCTTCATTGTTACCACTTCTACCGTGGTTTTCATATGGAGAAAAGAGGCCGATAGATTAATCATTTGAGTTTTGCGGATGACATTATCATCTTTTCCTCCGGAAGGAGGGAAATTCTTCAAATTATCATGAAGACCTTGACTCTGTATGAAAAGACATCGGGGCAGCTTATAAACAAGAATAAGAGCCACTTCATGATGCATCCCAGTGCGCTCCAAGACAATGTGGAAACGGTAAAACAGGTTACGGGTTTCACTCAGAAGCATAGTCCCATTACCTACTTAGGATGCCCTCTGTACATTGGCAGGCAGAGAGTCATGTACTACACGGACATGGTCTCTAAGGTTGTCAACAGAATTAGAGGGTGGCACTCCAAAATCCTCAGCTACGGCGGTAGAGCTACACTCGTGAAATACGTACTTCAGTCGCTCCCCATTCACCTTCTTTCGGCCATTACTCCCCCCCG
The DNA here is from genome assembly GCF_947179165.1 of Solanum dulcamara. Lineage (NCBI taxonomy): Eukaryota > Viridiplantae > Streptophyta > Magnoliopsida > Solanales > Solanaceae > Solanum > Solanum dulcamara. Next base: position 17,816,244 of record NC_077243.1, on the reverse strand, counting down.
TACCACTCTCAAACAGATTGAGAGAGTCACCGCTGATTTTTTCTGGGGGTGGAAGGATAACAAAAAAAAATACCATTGGGCTTCATGGAAAAAACTTTGTTACCCTTATGACGAAGGAGGTATTGGGTTAAGGAGAACTATAGATGTGTGCAAATCTCTCCAGTTAAAGCAATGGTGGATCTTTAGAGCTAAACCAACGTTGTGGGGTGATTTCCTTAGAGCCAAATACTGTCAGAGAGCCAACCCCATCATCAAAAAATTCCATTCTGGCCAGTCGCTTGTGTGGAGACACATGATGCACAACAAATACATTGCCGAACCTCACATTCAATGGAGGATTTACTCGGGTTCATGTTGTTTTTGGTGGGACGATTGGCTAGGTATCGGACCCTTAGCCAACTATAGGCAGGAGTTGGGAAGAGCAAGCAATGCTAGGGTGGCTGATTTTCTTATAGATGGACAATGGAACATCGATATGCTAAATCAATTGGCACCAGCGCAACTAGTTCCTCTTATCACTTCTTCCACACTTCAGCTGCAAGGAAACACACCGGACCAGGCCATTTGGAAGCTGAATACCAATGGGAACTTCACATGCTCCTCGGCATGGCAGCTTGTGAGAGAACATAGGACCAAGACACTTTCCGACCATTACACTTGGCACAAAAACATCCCCTTTAAATGCTCTTTTTTGCTGTGGAGGGCTTTTAGAGGCAAGCTGCCAACGGAGGAAAAGATCATTGCATTCGGTCAGGTTTCCACTCCATGCTATTGCTGCCACAGTCTAGGTCCAGACACCATAGAGCACATTTTCAACACGGGCCACTTCGCTAGGAATATTTGGCGCTACTTCTCTGACTCCCTAGGGATAAAGCATGAAGCCACACCCCTCAAACCTCTTGTTATGAGCTGGTGGCTTCACAAGTACCACACAGAAGCTCACAAACTTATCTTTCACTCCACCCCAATATTTGTATATTGGAATTTATGGAAGAATAGGTGCGCGAGCAAATACGGGGGAAAGAATTCTAGCCTGGCGAGAGTGAAATTTGCCATTTTCAAAGACATCTCTAATCTACTTAGAATCGCGTACCCCTATATCCATTGGCCTTCGAACTGGATCCACACTATTTCCTACATAGATAAGTGTGCTCATGAAATGAAGATCACCCAAGTCTCGTGGACTAAACCACAACTCGGTTTCGTTAAGCTGAACACTGACGGAAGCGCGTTGGGTAATCCAGGGGCAATTGGGGGGGTGGCATCTTAAGAGATCATATGGGTAGATTCATCTTCGCCTACGCCATACCGTTAGGGAAGGGAACCAACAATCAAGCCGAACTAGAGGCGGCAGTTTATGGGCTTAAATGGTGCATTCAACAGGGCTTTCAGCACGTTATCCTAGAAGTCGACTCGGAGTTGATCACTAAATGGATCAATCATCAGACGAAACCTCCGTGGAGCCTTCACCGGATAACTCATGACCTTGTTGATATTTCCGAATTATTTGTTTTCTTTTCTTGCAAGCATGTATACAGGGAGGCAAACTTCACTGCGGATGCTCTCTCCAAGCACAGTCACACTCTTACCACTCCAGGCCACTACACCACCCTACAACAGCTACCTCGGGGTACACGAGGATACTACATGCTAGATAGAGCCGGCCTACCTAGCTTTAGACGGAGGAAGACCAAAAGGATTAAGAAGCCTCCATGATCTACTACTAGTGTTGCAGCATTGCATTGAGCGCCCAATTGCAGTGTTTGTCTCCATGCTATATTTTTAGCCATGTTATTTGATGATCCTCGTTGACGCTAAAATTTTGTTGTATATAGCTTTTATGAGGATTCATCCCCAGTTTTATTTAGATTTTTTCTTTATTTTATGTAAAGGGCGAGTCTCCCTTATTTATGCTTTCCTAGTTTCTGTGTATCGAGAGGAGTCCTCTTCTTTAGGTGCATAGTTTCTAGGTTTCCTTTTCGTGTGTTTGTATCGGGGATGAGTTGGCTGACCTTAGTAGGATGACCGACTTATGAACCACCATAGGATTGGAGGTTAGGTTTATGTCCCCCTCCGTGTATTTTTCTGTTTTATGTATAATAAGGCTTGGGGGTGTGCGGCTCAACCCCTGGTTGTGCACGAGAGGTGGGAGCCTCGTGTAGGGTCTGTTCCCGTTTAAAAAAAAAATAAAAAAAAAAATAGCACAATAACTTGGTAAATAGTATACTATAAGGAGATGATAGAGAATTGATGAAAAAACAAATGATAAAAACATAATAATTATACACCAACAAGATATCTAGCCTAGTGTAATAAAGTGAGGTTTGGAAGAAGAGTATACATGGACCTTATCCTACCTCGGGGATAGAGAAGTTGTTTCTGATAGATCTTCGGTTCAAGAAAAAAAGTAGTTTTCTTTGAGTTTTAGTGACACTTTCTTATCATAATGAGACTCCAGATGCTAGCCTCCATTTCATCTACCATACACAAACATAGTGAGTGACATTTTCATTAATCTCCCTATTTTTCTAGATAATAGCCCCAAGGTACGTGAAACTTCCTTCTTTTGGATGACATGTGTATCAAGCATCACTTTCACGTCAGTCTCACATGTTACATCACTGAACTTGCACTTCAAGTATTTTATCTTGGTCCTACTAATAAGCTTGAACCTTTTGGATTTCAAGGTTTATCTTCAAACCTCCAATGTAGTGTTAACTCCATCGCGAGTCTTGTCAATCAAAACTATGTCATCCGCAAATAACATACGTCACGATACTTAACCTTGAATTTTTTATGTCAATGTATCCATCATCAAAACAAATTAAAACATTTTAAGGGTTGATCCCTAGTTCAAACATTTTGACTCTCATCTCGTTGTCCTTACTCAGGTATTGATTCCATCTACATGTTCTTGATCACACTAGTGTATGTCACAAGTACACTCTACCCTTTAAGCACCTTCACAATCTTCTTGGGACTAAGTCATAAGTTTTTTCTATATTGATGAACACCCTGCGTAGGTACTTCTCCCTCGCCCTATACTGCTCCAACAGTCTTCTTACGATCTGAATGACTTATGTAGTTAAGCGACGTGACATATAAATTCAAACCGGTTCTCAAAAATGGTCATGTCCCTCCTCACCCTCATCTCAACCACCCTCTTCCACCCCTTCATAATATGGCTTAACAGTTTGATCCCCCTATAATTGTTGCAATCTTGAATGTCACCCTTATTCTTGTACAACGAAATCATTATACTCCATCTTCATATTTTGTACTTTTTAGTTGTCTTAAATAGAACATTGAACAACCCAGTTAGCCACCTTTTATATACCTTCACATATATGAAATTTTTTATATTTAGCTATGAGGTATTTTATAACTATATGCGTTATGATGTAGTGCATGTATGAGAATTTTCATATTTAGTTGTGAAGTATTCTGTAACTATATATGAAAATTTTCATATTTAGCCCAGCTTATGCTTCCAAATTAAAATTAGTTCAATTACTTAAATAATATATTATATAACATTAATTATGAATTTTAATACATGTTTTATCTTTATCAAAAATGATAGTATTTTTCTTACCCAAAATAGTAAAAAAGAACAAAAGCACTATTCTCCTTCTTTCTCTATCTCTCTCCTTCTTCTCTTTTCTTTTTTTGTCCGTTTTTTCTCTTCCTCTTTCTCTCTCTCTCTCTCTCTCTCTCTCTCTCTCTCTCTCTCTCTCTCTCTCTCTCCTTCTACTCTTTTTTTTGGTCCATTTTTTCTCTTTCTCTTTCTCTTTCTCTTTCCCTCTCTCTCCTTCTTTTATTTTTTTTGGTCCATTTTTTCTCTTTCTCTTTTTCTCTCTTTCTCTTTTAAAAATAATAATTAATTATTCTAATTTAAAACTTAAATTTGGATTGGATATTACAAAAATTATGTTTTTACTATTTTTTAAATTAGATAATTTTTTATGTAAATACATATATAATGCATTTCTAACACCATAAAGGAAATAAATATAAACGATAATTATAAAACATTTTGAATTCAACATATTATACATAATATATGCATGTTTCAATGCACGTGGTGAATATATAATTGAAATATTTTTCATACAGTAATATATTCTAGCACCGTTAATAAGAAAAAAATATATTTTTAATTCAATATATTATACATGTTTCAATGCATATGATGAATATATAACTAAAACATTTTTAATACAAATGTATTATAAGTATTATATGTGAATTTCAAATATTTCAGTACTATTCAATTAATTTACGTTATTAAAAATGTATTATATTTATTGAAATAACAACAATCAAATTCATAACAATGTATAATATTAAATTCGAATTGTAATACATTTTGAGTTCAATATATTATACATATTATAGACATATTTCAATGCAAGTGATGAATATATAACTAAAATATTTTTAATAAAGTGATATATTACGTTAATAAGAGAAAAAAATAAAAAATAATTATAATATATTTTGAATTCAATATATTATAGTTAAAAGGTAGTGAATATATAATTAAAACACATTTAATACAAATATATTATAAGTAGGGCTGGGCGTTTGGTATTCGGTTCGGTATTTTCAAAATTTAGATTCGATAATTCGGTAATCGGTAATTCAAAGTATATACCAAATACCGAACTTTCAAACTTCGGCTCGGTAATTCGGTAATCGGTAAATAAAAATTCAATTCGGTACGGTATTCGGTAATACCCAAATTTCTGCATCTTATAAGATCAACACAAATGCAAGCACTTTTTTTTATAAGATAAGTAGTCACAAACCATCTTAAAATAAAACCTAAAACTAAAAGGCAACAACAACAACAAAGTGCTTCAGCTGCAACACACAACAACAACAAACAACATAAGATGCAACACTACACCTGCTGCATGCTGCAGCAGCACACTACACACAACAACAACACCAGTCCACCACCTGCAGCAGCTCCTTACAACAGCAACAACCTGCAGCAACAACCTGCAATAACAACACGGCAACACCTGCAGCAGCAATAATTGGCAGGAGCAACACAACAACAGCAACAAACAACAGCACCTGCAACAGCATACAACATGCAACAACAGCAACAAAATGCTTCAGCTGCAACACACAACAACAACAACAACAAACAACATAAGCTGTAACACATTACAATTTAGAATTAATCTTATAACACATTACAATTTAGAATCAAACCTGAGCCTCAGAAGTCAGAAACAGTAGCAGCAGAGGAAATAGAGTCCAAAATCTGCTTTTACAGTCACTGAATGTTGTTCTATAGCTTTCCTCTTCACAGTCACTGAATGTTGTTCAACTTCCGGTGTTGAATCAAGAGACTCAGTAAGAACCAAAGGTGCGCTTCCAATGACATTGGTTGTTCGACTTGTTTCATCTTCCATCTAAACATAGAAGAGATTACAAATGTTATAAGACATAAATTAACAATCATTTTCATTTGAAAGAAAGGAAGCAAGAAACAAAGCAACAAAGAAGGATACTTTGATCAGGTAATGTAGATTCAATCTCATTCTTCCTAGTCTTTTCTTTCTTTCTTTTACTCGAAATCTATCATAGCACAATACATACACTGGAAAATGCAGTATTCAATACATTAAAGTTACAAACTGAAAAATAGAGAACCAAGAATGTTGCTATATGATTTTTCCATTAACTTATAATTACACCACTTAGCTTCTTTTCCTTGTGAACACAGAACAGGAAAAATGCAGAAAGAAAACTTTTCTAAAAGTCAAGTTTCTATTAACAAATGCTATCAGAAATCAGATTACAGTCCAAAATTTCCCTATACTTAAACAATCTATCAAGTAACTAGAAGTCTAAAACCACATACTTTTTCTCACTTCAACTACGCCCAAAAGCAAAAAGCCCGTGATTTTTAAGTTCTAACTGAATTAAAAGTTCAAATTTAACAAATTAAACTGCTTAGAAATTCTGAAATTGCACAGAAAAATAAATCAACAAATTACTTACCAACGAGAACCAAACTGAGTTTAGCGCAATTGTAAACTTGCGGAAAAGCCGAAAAGATCAAAACTTTAGATTTTTTTCATTTTCTTCATAAAAAAGAGCAATGTTCAACAGATATACAAATAATGCTGGTGGAAGAAAACTTGCCTGAGCTTTAAAAAAATTCAGCTCGTCCGAATCAGCTTAATGGCCCGAACCTGCTGATCTATCACTTCAAATTTTAGGCTCATGATATCCGTGATGACGACGAGAACTGAAAAGTGAGAAACTGAGAAGAAGTGAAGAAGAACTGAAGAAGTGAAGAAGTGAAGAAGTGAAGAAGAAGAAGAACTGAAGAAATGAAAACGAGAGAAGTAGAGAAATAGAAAGTCAGAAAGAATGAAAGATTAGATAACCCTAGCCCTAAATGGATTTTTTAAAATTAACATTTAAGAATGGGCTATTGTAATGTTGTTAGAGTGGGCTGTTGGGTTATTGCCTATTGGGTTAGGGATTTGGGCTGCCTTAAAAGAATTCTTAAAGGGCTTAGGCCCAACAGACATACAATAGTGGTCCACTAGCCATATTAATTTCGGTATTCGGTATTTACCGAACTACCGAACGGGAAAAAAAATATCGAAACCGAAACCGAAATACCGAAATGTTAACTTTTGGTACCGAATTACCGAATACCGAATACCAAAATACCGAAATAGCCGGTTCGGTTCGGTAATTCGGTTTCCGATATTTTATGCCCACCCCTAATTATAAGTATTATATGTGAATTTCAAATATTTCAAGACTATTTAAATTATGATAATTAATTATTATTTTTAAAAGAGGGAAAAAGAGAAAAAATGGAACCAAAAAAAAAGAGAAGAAGGGAGACAAACACAGAGAGAGAGAAGAGAGAGAAGGTAATGAGATATTTTAGTTATTTATTAAGGTAAATATGTTATAAACTATAATTAAAAAAAAGATATCCTAAAAAGGATAATTATTAATCTAAAAGAATCCATTTATGTAAAAATTCCATTAAAATTTCACCAAAATCTCATTTGAATCAGTAGTTCTACCCCTATGCATCTTACGAATAGTGCCCTTAACCTCATCAACCTTTATATGCCTACCATCATTAACATAATAATTATGTTAATAAAAAAATGGTAAATTAATAAACTAGATATGTTGTGAAAATATATTAAGACTAAGATAATTCAATATTAAGAATTAAGATTATATTCAACAATCTATCAAAAATAGCATCTCTATCTCACAGAGAAGTAAGCCCATACCCTATGTACAAATAAAAATGTATGAATATCTTTCAATTAGTTAAAGATATTTAAATAATTTACAAAAGAAAATCAAGTCCTCCATCGCCTTGATTTTTTTTAATTATTATTCATTGTTTTAGTTCAAACTTTAATAGAGACCTTCTGTTATTTATATTACAGGTAGTGGCGACAACTGTTAAGGATATAATGTTTGATGTAGTAGTTATATATCAGTAACAAGTAAATAGTTACCGCAACTAGATTTATAATTATATGGTTTAGATTCTTTCTTTCGACCTTTCATGGAATTCAATTGTCACGATCCAACCCAACAGACCGTACGGGCACCTATTCGAACACCTAGATAGGAGAACCCTTACAAAAATACATGCGGAAGTTTGACAAAAAGTCAATAATAGCCAAAAATAGTAGTGTAAACACCGTAAATGAAATTTTTAAAACTCCAATTTGATTACAAGAAAACACTTTTAACACCCCAAGAATACTAGTCTAAACAGGTACAAGAGCTTCTAAAGATATAGAGTATAAATAAAAGCAAGATACAACTCCCACCATAAGGAATGAAGTGTAGAGGTTATTGGAGACTCATCTTCGTCTTCACCTATGAAACATCATTAACCCTGCAATCACACTATACCAAGTGGCATAGAAAGAGTAGTATCAGTACAAACAACACGTACTGGTAGGCATCATCGGTCAACCCGATACCTACCGCATAATATAAAGGAATCGGCAAGAAGAGATTCACCGCCAAACCTTATGCAAAACTCTTATCATTCTCAGTAACCTCATTAGAGCCGTTCAAGCCTAACTTTCATCCTTTCTAACTGATCCGCTGCCAATTCTAATACAAATCAAGACCTAGCCTTTCTATCACATGAAGAAGTTTTCAAACTATGAGCCAGTACTAACTCCGTCTAACCCATCTACTATATTTAGTTTCACACCATCACATGACCTTAGGATAATTAACATCTCACTTGGAAGAGGACAACATTAGGGAGACTAAAGCTCACCTTCTAACTGTTACTATCCTGCCATGGCGAGACCTATCCCATCCTGGCGGCCTCGTCACAGCAGAATTCCTCCCGCCAGAGCGACCTGCCCAGAGACAGAATCTCCAAAAACCTTTCAATCCTCTTTTTAATCTATGTGCCTACAGGACATCAACAATAACTGACTTTAAGTCATTAATCTCCCTTAACAACACATTGACTGCTTTTCGCTGATTTACCCACAACTTCATACCTACTATGCGGATGCATCTAGCACCCATAACATAATCCAATCAGGCATATACATGAACATATTAGCAATTTATCATTTCAGGAGAAATGTACAGTTTCATAAGGTAAATCTCAATTACAACAGTTAACCTGATAATACTAGGACTTTCTGTCCTTTCATATTAGTTATTACACAGGATGGGCATGCTCAGTCATAATCTAATCAGTTTCTCTATCATCACACATATAGTTAAGATCAATTCACAGATGATAGTCATACATTGGTTCTCTCATGGAACCCATACCCAAATCATATATGTGTCGGAATATGACACCCGATCCTATATATATCGGAATGTAACATCCGATCCTATATACGTGTCGAAACGTGACACTCGATCGTATGTATATATATGTCGGATCGTGATACCTAATTTAATATATGGGTCGATACGTGACACCCGATCCAACAACACGATCACAACACAATCAAAGTCCACAATGAATAGTTCACATACTTGCACAATCAAGTAACAGGTTCATTGCATATAATTGTTCACAATAGTCATTTCATTAGTTATATTCTATCTTTCCCTTTATTAATAATATTTCATCAAGTCTTCTTTATTTAAGAAGTTCAAAATTATGGATTTTACAGTCTTGGGATTGTAGACCCATTACAATAACATATCAACTATTCAACCATGTCAACAAGTAGTATTAAGGTAAACAATCAAGAACTAGACTATCATCTCTAGTCACAACATAATCATAACCCACATAGTATATCCCTAGATAAACAGCAATAGCAACACATTCAATCATCCAGACTCCGTGTTTGAAGGCCTAAACATGAAATCTCCCATCAATCCACGATACATTATGCAATAGGAACAGATTTATAACTATTCAATTGAGAAACCTAGCCTACCTGGGCGCCAAACAACTGCTGCAAAAGTCTGATCGCGAACCTTGACTTATTTAATGAAACTTTAGCTTGTTCTTGGTCTAAAATAATGGTATAATACAAAATCAACCACAAATGGCCTAAATATTTTCAGATTATATGTAAATCCCAAACCTTAGGCAAAACTCGTGATTCTCCCACCAAAACTAAGGTTTTTCTACCATTAGTTTCAAGTCAAAACCCTCCCTCAATGATCACCCATCACAAATTGCTCGTTCTAGGAATTGAATTACAAGTTTAGGGAATAAATTATTTACCTTTAGCACAAATTGGAGTGGAAACCAGTAGAAAATTACCCTAGATTGCTTCTGGTCTTTTAAGAATGAAGTGGGAATGAAATAAAATATTCTGGGTTTTTTTCGACTTTAAATTCCATCTATACCGCCATAGCGGGATCATCCTGCTCTGGTAGTCCCGCCACAATGGCCTAAATCTCGCTCTGGCGGCCTGACCTAGATAGTGTTCAGTAAAATGGATATAACATTTTACTCCAAACTCCAAATGCGGCAAATTCAGTGGCGTTGGAAAGAAGACTCAAAGACCTTTAATTTGATAATTCATGGGCCACCAAATTCATATTTACTGGTTGAGCATTATTTCAAATATTTACGTTGTCAAACTATAATTGTATTAAAGTACACCGTGTGATGAAATTTTGGAAGTTTGTGTTTTTATATAGAGAATAATATGATTAGTGAATAAATAGAAGAAGAAGCTTTTGATTTTGATTTTTACCATTAGGTGTTGTGTTAATATAGATCGATCAGTTTTAAAAGTAGACATGAAAAAGTAATTTTTTGTTAATTTAGTTTAAGGGAAAAGGTTTAAATATGCCATCGAACTTTGAGAAAAGGCCCATTTATGTCATCTGTTAAAAGTTTAGCTCATTTATGACATTTTCATTTGAGAAAAGACTCATCCGTGCCATTACTTATTAACTGAAATGACATAAATGAATCAAACTTTTAACGGATGGCATAAATGAGGATTTTCTCAAATTTTGATGGCATAGTTGAACCTTTTTCAGTTTAAAAAGTAATTTAGTTAATGACATGGCCGAATCATAATTGACCACTTGTACAAAATAGTTTTGCAAAATGAAAAATATTTTTAGTTTACAAATAATGGCATGGATGGGCCTTTTCTCAAACGAAAATAACATAAATGAGTCAAATTTTAACGGATAACATAAATGAGTCTTTTCTCAAAGTTTGATGGCATATTTGAGTCTTTTTCCTTAGTTTAATTTAAAATAAATTCAAATGCCTATGTTTTTTGTGTTGGGATAATTTATGTAGCTCAATGAATATAAGACGACGTATGTGTAAATCCCTTTCCTTTTTTTTAACCAAAGTATCTTGATGCAACCTAATTTTCATTCACAGTGATGGAGTCAGAATTTTCGTTAACATCTGAAAGCATTTTCAGGGTGTTGCATATTGTATGTTGTTGAATGTTGTTGTTTGTTGCTGTTGTTGTGTGTTGCTCTTGGCAATTGCTGCTGTTGTAGTGTAGCTGCTGCAGGTGTTGTTATTGAGTGTTGTTGTTTGTTGCTGCTGTTGTGTGTTGCTCCTAGCAATTGTTGCTGCTGTAGTGTAGCTGCTGCATGTGTTGTTGTTGAGTGCTGTTGTTTATTGCTGTTGTTGTGTGTTGCTCTTGGCAATTGCTGCTGCTGTAGTGTAGCTGTTGTAGGTGTTGTTATTGAGATGTTGCAGGTCTGTAGGGTGTAGCTGCAAGATGGTGTAAGTTGTTGTATGATACATGCACAAAGAATAGAACTGAAGTCCTTGTTGTTGTAGGTTGTTACTGTTTTGGTGGCTGTTGTAGGGAGCTGCAGGTGTTGGATGGTGTGTTGATCTGCCCCAACGTAGCTCTGCAGCTCTGGAGTTATTGTTGTTGGATTTTGTTGTTTTAGGTTGTTGTATGTTGCATCTTGCACTTATGGAAGCTCAGCTGCAACAGCTTTGGTGGTGCTGCAGGTCTGAAGTGTAAAGTTCCTTGAAGAACTCCAAGATGTTGCTCTTTGGAGATCTCCAAGAATAGCACAAGTGCATGTCTGCACTTTGTTGCACCTCACCAAGTTGTTGCTTGGAGTTGGATATTGCAGCTCTGCAACTGCAAGATAACCAATCTGAGGGGTGATCCTTCACATCAGCCTGCAGCTTCAAAGTGATGTTGCAGGTACCTGCACAGAAGATGCATACAAAAAGAAACTATACTAGTGTAGGAAAGCAAAAAAATGAGGGAGACTCTCCCCTTTACAAGGATCCTAATTATGACACTTCAAATTAGCTATAACTAGAATTAGAGACAACCAAGTTAAAGAGTAATTAGGACAATAGAGAAACAAAGCAAAATTAAAATCAAGGTGGTTTCTTGATCCTCTTGAGCCTTCTTCTTCTGAAGCTAGCCATACCCAACTTGTTTAGTTCTAAATGTTCTCTAGCTTCTTTGGGAAGGTCCTGATTGGTGAAGTAAAGTTCTGGAGAGGTGCAATTGTGACTATGCTTGGACAATGCATCAACAGTGAAGTTGGCCTCTCTTAATGTGTGATTGCATTTAAAGACATGAAATTGGTTGATCATGTTGTTCAATTTGTCCAGCAACTTTTTAATGGACCAAGGAGGTTTTGCTTGTTGCTGCAGCCACCTGATGAGAAGCTCAGAGTCAACTTCCAACTCTATCTGGGAGTACCCAAGATGAAGGCCCCAGGAAAGGCCAAAGATAACAGCTTTAATTTCAGCTTGGTTGTTAGAACCTGTACCTAAAGGGACAACAAAGGCAAAGATGAGATCACTATGAGCATTTGAAGGCAGCAACATTGTTTAGTTTGTTATTAAAAATGTTCACATCTTTTGTTGTTGCTATTGTGAATATGATGTACTAACATATTCCGTGTGGACTTCGACTTCAATATGGTATTACCGAATATCGTACCAAACCGAATTTTATTTTATCGATTATCGAATTATCGAACTGAAGTTTGAAAGTTCAGTATTTGGTATATACTTTGAATTAACGATTACCGAATTATCGAACCCAAACTTTGAAAATACCGAATCGAATGCCGAACGCCCAGCCTAAAGACAAGTAAAAAATTAACTGATGTTTTGTTCTTTTTCTTAAGTTAAAAAACAGAACTAAAAAAAAATAAACAAAACATATAAGTCTAGGCTTTTACTCAGGCCACTAAAGCAACTTTGAACAATCTTAACCGTTGAACTATCTTTCTCTACTATGTCAAGAGTGTTTAAAAATAAGTATATATCCAAAAATATCAATATTTAACATATATACTAGAAAAAAATTCTGATGAAGGTTGTTCATCTGACCATCCTTGCTAAGGTGTAGCTCCGCTTTGCTCATTCGTTATTATCTAACAAATCACCCCTGAAAGTTTAGGCTATTTTTTTTTGCGTTGAATTTCTAATTATTTTTTTAAAAGTCTTTGTTAATCATTAATGTGCGAGAAAATTATAGACATTCCAAATTTTGTACATGATCATTGGGGTGAGACTATCTCATCTTTTTTATGTGACCGAAACAGCACGAGTACACAAGCAAGCATTATACACGTATATACATATTCATGCCGATCAAATATAATTATTTCACCAAATAAATATGTCAAATTGTGTAGACTTAAGTCATCTACGACTCTTTAAAGTTACTTAGACATTTCAACTAGGACTATTATTTGTTGAACATTTTTAACTATTCAAAACTTGTTCCTATTAGACATTTTTTGATAATCAGCAAAAATTATAAAGTGTATGTGATACACTCGCAATAATATGGTAAAATAACTATTTAGAAGCTGACATGTGGCACTTGGCCCCAAAAATTATAGAAAATAAATTTATATTAAAAAATAAAAATTATTTCAAATACATTTTCAATCTTTCTTTTATAAAAAAAATTGAAAATAACATTCTACCTAGCCCCACCATACCCCACCTCACTTTCTTCTTCATTTTTCCCCATTTAGTAACAATAATATATTTATTCGAAAAAAGATATTTTTAACCCATTTAGTAACAAAAAAGATATTTTTGGATCAAACTATTGACGGCAAGGGCATTTTTGGACCAAACTACAAACAGAGACATTTTTGTTCATTTCACATAGTTTAAGGACATTTTTGAACCTTTTCTCTTTATTTAGTAAAACTTCAATTTCTTCGGTGCACCGTGGAATCGTAACCCTTACACCGAATCGAAGAATCAAAGTTTTTGAAAAAAAAGAACTGACACCGACATGACGGATCCAAAATTTTCACTTAGGGTATTAGGAAAAATAACTAAAACTAAATATACAATGTATTATATATTCAAGGTGTTCAAATGTTAATATCTATACATGAACATAGAAAACTTAACCTAAATATACACTGTAATTTTTTGCCCAAAATATTCGGGTGAACACCTTGGCCCCTTACTGCATCCGCTCCTGGACACCGAATCAAAATATTGAAGAATCGACACAAAATCGAAATACCAACACCAAAAAATCAAATTAATTTGAATCGATTCGATTTTTTGATTTTTTGATATTTATGTCAACCGTAATTTTACAGCATATCCTCTCATTTTTTTGGGTGTATTGTCTCTTCCTAGAGTTAAAAGTCTAATTTGTCCTCCACCCTCCAGCAATTAAATTCTTTACTAAGAGCCCGTTTGGATGGGCTTTAAGTTGGTCAAAACCAACTTAAAGCCCCTTTTTAGCTTTTGGACGTGTTTGCCTAATGCTAACTTTAAGCCATAAAGTTCTTAAAGTCAGTCAAAAATGAAAAGTTAGAATTTCTAACTATTTTTTTTCTAAGTGCTTAAAGCCATTTTGTTTGATCATGAAAATTACTTTTATATCCCTTATATTTTAACTAAATTCCCAAACTACCCTTTTTATTCTTTTAACCCTAAAATTCAAACACTTATTTTTAACATAAGCACTTTTATCCAAACACTCAACTGCTTATTTATAAAAATAACTTTCAACACTTCAAAATTCTAAAAGCATTTCATACATAAAAGTTACTTTTTTAAGCCTATCCAAACAAGCTCTAAATCTCCTCCATACATAATCCACTTGTCCATGGCTTGTACTAATGATCCTGAACCAAAAAAATAAGAGAAAACTATTAAAAATACATTAATTTTTTTTTTTTAGTTTTATATCTAAATTATTAAAAATATTTTATATTTAAACTATCATTTATTAGTTTAAAAATACACCCAATAATTTACGTATAAAGCTCAAAAAAATAAATATAGTTCTTATGTGGTTTTGACAACCCTCATCCAATTCTTTTCCTTCATATTCTCTTCTCTTCAATTGTCCTGATACACACATCGTAAACATGCGTTCGGATTCCGGGTCGGGTTTTCCATCGTCGGTGAGAGTTTCTGGGCTCAACACCACCGGAAAAGGTGGACCAGCCTTTGTTGGTCAGGTTTTTAGCATGTGTGACCTTTCCGGGACCGGTCTTATGGCTGTATCGACCCACTTTGACATACCCTTTCTATCCAAAAGGTAATCTTTATAAATAGCTGTTTTTCCTATTACCTTTGAGCTTCTCTCGTATTAGCATGTCAGATTATGTTTGTAATTGATATTGAATACGGAAAATTTGTTATCTTTTTTGCTTCTGTTGCAATGTTTTAGCACCTGTAGGAACTGAGAGAACATCAGTATTAGGCGGAGTGATTAATTGTCTATATCCACGGGAGTACAAACAGTTGGAGCATGAATATGTTTAAATATAGACAGTTTATTAGTGTACTCTAGGATGGCCACATGAGAAACAGCTTAATAGCTTTTGAGAAAAAAAATGTATAGTACAAAAATTATAAATGTGATGTCTTGAATGCTAGCAATCAGAAAGAGGGGAAAGAAAGTGAAGAACATGTTCTAATTACTCTGGATTCAATAAACTAACTTCTAAGATATGGTGCACTCAATGGTGTGGCATAGTGGTCAGTGAAGTGGGTTGAGCACCATGAGGTTTCAGGTTTAGTTCCTAGCAGAGACAAAACACTAAGTGTTTTTTTTTCATTTGTTCTAGCCTTATTGACTTATCTGGTACTTGTTAGTGGGAGGTGACTGGTATCCCATGGAATTAGTCGAGGTGTGTCCAAGTTGGCCCAAACACCATGGTTATAAAAAATAAGAATGAAAACCTTTTAAGTTAAGGTCATAAAACATTGAAATAAGAATGAAGCTTTAGGAAGCTCTAATATGAGTTTAGCACTTCAAAGTTATCCTTTGGAAGTGTCAATAATTACTTTTCCCAGAAGAATTCACAAGGGTGTTCTGACTTCTTCAGTGGCTTGGAAGATTGCATAAAATAAGTCTCGACTTTTCTGTCTTTTTATTGAGGAAATGACTGAAGAATGGGGGCATTATCTCTTACAAGTCATTAAGACATCTAAGACTCCTAAAGGTTTAAGAAAGCTAGTCATATTTTGTGCTTAGAACAAAGTTTAGTTTGCTTGCTCGGTAAACTTGCAACTTCTCCTAGCATAATCAACTGTAGAGGAATGAATGGATCATCTTTCATAGCACTTAAAAGCGACAAAATTATTCCATTTAATAGAGGTCGTGAAGAAGGTAAGAACCAATCCTTACTTGATTAAAATAAAAGTTATGAGTAAGAATCAATACTGCTGAAAAGCTATTGTTGATTATGGGTAAAAACCGATTGGCTGAAAGGCCATTGTTGTTTGTTGCTTTACGCTCGAAAAACTCTATGCCATACCCCAACTAGCTTTTCCCCAAATAGGTTCCTAGTATCTGTTTATCAAGATTCACCATCAAGAGAGGAAAAATGTTTACCATCTTAATTCAAGACCTGTTTTGTGGACAACTATAGCAATGAAATACAACTTTGGTGAAATAAAAAATTATATGTAGTAGTTTTTCTTAAATCACATGTTAAATAGCCTTGTCACAAAAAATGTGAAACAGTTGTCTCTTTCACATCTGCAAGTATCTTGCATAAGAATATGAGTCTAGTGATGGATAGGGTCTTTAGTGTTATCTACAGACATTTCGTTGATAATATTGTATGGGAATTCCATTTGATCTGCTGCTGCATATTAAAAACCATTACTATTGTTGTTCTCGAATATGCTGTTTCCATGAAGCAAGAGGTGTCTTATCTTTGTTTTGGATCTTTCATTTTTTGGGTTGACTAAACTACTTGTGCTCAATATGATGACCTGGGCATGCAGCTGGAAATCATATCTTATTTGGTATGTGCTGAAGTTTTGATGGAATTGGTTGTCATTAACCAGTAAATTTCTTAGCTGGCCAGTTTATATATAATATTTGCACAAAGTATAGTGATGTTTCATATCACTATCTTATCTTCACTGTATCTTCTCATCCTAGTCTGTAGTTTGAAAAGATTGTATGTTGAGTGTTTTGTGTCACTCACAAGATTAATTTCGTGATATCCAGGACTCCAGAATGGCTGAAGAAAATGTTTGCAGCAGTTACTAAGAGCGAAAGGAATGGTCCAGTATTCCGTTTTTTTATGGATCTCGGTGATGCAGGTCTTATTTGAACCAGTTGGATATTTATTTCTGTTTTCTATATGGTGCAGCCAGTATCCCAGAAACATATTAATCTCATGGATGGATACACATTACTGTTTTTTTTTTTTTGATAAAGTAATAATAAGCCTGTAACTATATAATCAATGAGCTCTTTAGGTCCTTAGCTTACACCCTCCGTCTCTCTTCCCCCTCCTTTTCTTTTGTGGTTGTTGGTTACACTACAGGAAAATATCACTTTAAATCTTGGGTCATGTAATTCAAACTCTTTTTATCTTTTTTTATCCAACAAATCATGTAACTCAAACTCTTTTTTTTTCTTAAAAAAAAAAAGAGAAAAGAAAAACTGAACAAGTTCGTGCAACTGGAATCCTTTCGTTTATTTTTTCCCTCGAACTGAATAATTTCCTTTATGGAGAGTCCCTCATATCTTGTTTGATAGTGATTTGTCTGTTGAGATCTCTCACATGCTGACCTTTTGTTTTTCCAGTTTCTTATGTTAAAAAGCTGAATATTCCTAGTGGAGTGGTGGGTGCATGCCGTCTTGATTTAGCATATGAACATTTTAAGGTACATTCTTGGTCAAAATTGTGAATATGATGTGCATTTTGTTTTGAAATTGGATTATTGGAGCAGTTAATTTTGCGGAGCTTAATCACCCCTGTTTGTACTAAAAGGGTACTGATTGGTTAAATGGATAGTGCTTACTTGACTATCCTATCCTAATAGGAGTACTTCAATTTTTATATTTCTGATCATATTTCCATCAATATCTGATGGTGAATAATTTACAGTAAAGTCAAGCAAATGTCAAAACAAAGAAAGCAAATAATTATCACCACACTGCATTTAAATGGAAAAGGAAAGAAAAATCAAAAGAACAAAAACAAAGAGAAAGGAGTTTTTGGTTTCGAGGGGGAGAGGGGTGCATGTAGGAATTAAGGACGATGTAGTCTTTATGACAAGTTCATAGTTAGTTAAAAGAGGTTAAGATCCAACAACAATAACTTGTAGAAGAAACAAACTAATCTTGAACAACAAGGAGTTGAAGAGAAGCACTACACAATTTGTGTGGGAGATCTGAGATTAGAATCATGTTGAATCTAGTACTGCTTTATGGTCTAGTTTGAGACTGATTTAGTTTGAGTTTATCTACTTTGCGTTTAATCAAACTAATTGAATATTGTTTTAGGACATTTTCTTTTATGACAAGGGAAACCCGCAGCCGCTACCCTTTGGGTGCGCACAGGGTAAAACCTCCGCTCCTATGCAATAGCTTGCAAACCACACAGGAGAGGCAACCCGCACTAGGCAAGGCCGGTGCGACGAGCTTGACCCAGAAGGCAAACCCCTTGCTCTCACTGGCAAGGGGTTTCGAACTTGAGACCTCCAACATTGAAGTCCCAAGCCCAAACCACTGGGCCACTCCGAAGGGTGTTTAGGACATATTCATCTCTTCGTACTAATTTTTTTCCCCTCAAGACTTGCATGACAACTAATCAAACTTGCTAGTTCTGAATGGTCAAAGACAATTTTGAGGAAAGTGATACCTGCTAGAGTCTAAGGCTTTCCTTCCACCTGAAAACTATTGGTAGTACATGTACCGGGTTCTCACATTGCCTCATTTTACTGTAAACTTCATGATGTTATTATCTTCCATAAATAATTTTACCACGTTATTATTTTTTTGTGCAGGAAAAACCACACTTGTTCCAATTTGTTCCGAATGAGAAACAGGTTTGAAGCTGTTTTGAGATCTTGATTTGATTCTGGAAATCAACTGATAAAGCTACTTATTGATCAGCTTAAAATTTCTGCAAATATTTACTGAACATTCAGGTCAAGGAAGCCAACAAACTCCTTAAGGCTATGCAGCAGTCTGATGGAAGGAAAAAGGTGGACGGTGTTCCTGTTTTCAGTGCTCAGAACTTAGATATTGCGATAGCAACTACAGATGGTATTAAATGGTATATTTATCTTCTTATGCACGGTCACTTGTGTTTCTGGTTTGTGATATCTGGAGCTTCACTTATATTATCATACTAGCCTTGTTAACCAAAGGCCACTTTGGGTTGTTGATATATAACAGTATCTCAATAAGTCTATACTAGTCTATGACTACATGGTGCAAACATCTTTAGATTCATGGTCATGGTATGATGGTAAGATAACTGATTGGTCCCGTCATCCCTACAAATTTGTTGGCCAAATGAACCCATCAATCTTTTCAAAAAATAGAAAGAAATTGTCAACCAGATGAAATTTGTTGTGATTTTGACAATTGCGATTAGCAAGGAGATGAGAGTTATTTTGCTAATTTAATTCAGAACTGTAAAAGAATCTGCAACATTCAATCAAAACTGCAAAGAGGGTGATACCTTTGATTTTCGTATCTGGTTTGTGTATTAATCAACAAATGATTTAAAAATAAATTTTGAATAGCCTCCTAACTCTGACGGATTCGGCATTGTGCAATGTAAGATCAGATAGATGTTGATCCACTGCAAGGAGTGTTATCACTTACATGAGTGAGACCGAACCATAGATCTTAGGATCTACAATGGAACTTGACACCAATGAATAGAATGAAATATAAGTCAAGCATGTGTTAAGAGTCACACATCGGTGTGTTGTTTGCCTCCTTATACGGTCTTAGGCGATCCACCTCATGAGCTAGCTTTTAGAGGTGGTTTGGTTGGGAACAAGTTATCCCGGGATAAGCGATCTCGAGATAAGTTATTCCACCATGCATATGAGATAACTTATCACATCACTATGACTAAAATGGTGGGATAAATAATCCAAGAATTAGCTAATACCTCCGACCAAACGTGAGATAAAATAATCCTACATTTTTATACTTTTTACCTCACACCAAAGGACTCCTTAGGGTTGAGTTAGGTCCAAAATCCATCTTGTACATGACCAGTTAGCTAAACATATATAACCTAGTATAGTTAAAAGTCATCACTGGCCGTCTTTGTTGAAACTGGTAACATTTCTATTGAGATTAGTACTTAGGTAATACCCAAAAAACCATATTTTTTTTGATGACCCTGGTGTCCGGGCCAGCTCTCACACCTCGACTGATTCCACGGGATACCTGCCACTTCCCACCAACAACAAGTACCAGGTAACTCTGTCCACCAAGGCTAGGACATATGGGTAGAATCACCTAGTGTTTTTTTCGTCTCCGCTGAAGGGAAAAACTATATTTACAACAGAGGAAGGTATAAAAAAAAAATTCCAAAAAACTGATCCTAACTCTAGATGGACCCTAAAACATCTAGAACTGATTCAGTCTCATTAGAATAAACATTTGTACACCAAAAGTAGAACAACAAACATTTAAGTTAATCTCCTGCGCATTGCTGCTCCTGTTTTCAAAACATCTGTCGTTCTTCTCTCCCCATACAGTCCACCAAATGCAGGCAGGAACTAATCCTCCATCTGTCTCTGTTTCGAGCTCCAAGTCTAGCTTCTTCCCAACTGAAAAGAGTATCATCAATCTTACTCGTCATTATCCATGAGATGCCTCTGAGATTGAGGAAAATCTGGCACAGTTGGTCAGTGATTTTACAGTGTAGGAAGAGATGTCTAACTGTCTCAGCATCCTTTCCACCCAAAGGACATATGTGCACAGTGGAATTCCCCTCTTTGCCACATTGTCAAAAGTCGAAACAGCCTCATTAGCTAAAAGCCAGGCGAAGCATGCCACTTTGTGTGGCACTTTGGCTTTTCAAATATGCTTCCAAGGTCACTTTATAATCTAAGCTCCAGTTTGGTTTGAGAGATTGTATCCCTCTTTCACCTTATATATGCCTTTGCTATGCCCATTCCACCATAAGAAATCCTCTCTTCTCTGTAGTCCTTGAAAGTTTTCCAAAAACTTTTACAATTCAGTCACTCTTGGAATTTCTCAATTATTTAAATGTCTTCTGAGGACCAAATCCCAGCCTTGTTGTATCCACATTTCAGCAACTGTCTTGTGTTGATGTTGAGCCAAAGCAAAAGTGTCAGGAAATAAGCCTTGTAAACTATCAGAAGCCATCCATTTTGTCTAACCAAAAAAGAGCCTTGTTGTGTCCACATTTCATCACTGACCATTCTTCAATCTCAACTTTTGAGAAGTTGGATTAATATTCATATTGGATGTTGAAATTAGTTACTTGATTGAAATAATTATTCTAGTACTAAATTCACATGTTTGACACTTCTTAATTTTCATAAATTGAATGCTTCACTTCAAAGAAGCATGTGCTTTACTTCTTGCTTTTTGCTTCAAGATCTATGGACCTTGTCACTTTTTGTGCTTTTTGCTTTTTGAAACACTGATATAACCATTAATGGGAAAGCAACTTTATCATAAGATGAATAATGTTATTATTAATGGGTAAGTCTCCCGTATACCAGCAGTACACCGTTAAGTAGAAATTCTACAACCATTCAATGGGAAACTGATTGGCAGGAAGTTTAGTAACTAGGAGGTTTTAAAGTATATTTGGGTTTTCCACGTAATCAATCTGAGATGTGTTAATTATCACCGTAAGAAACTGTTAGGTGGGCTATTTCACCTATGGCCTTTTAGATTGATGCAATAGAGAAATACTCCACAGAATCTGCAAATGCAAATGTAGAAAAAGTTTGCTGGGGCTTTAAGTGCTAACACTTCAATGAAAAAAGGCACTAATGAAGAAAAATAAAAAAATATTGTGTAGGTAAAATTACTGCAAACACAAACAATTTGGTCAAAAGAATTGAAATATTCATAATTAATTGATTATATGGAGTAAAATCATTTGATTAGCTTTACAAAACCATTTTAAATTTCTCAATTTAGATGAAAACGCGTAGTTTGAATTTTTTGAGCTAGTTTTCTTCTACAAAAATTTTAATTTTAGTCCTAATCACTACCATTATATTTTTTTTCAGCTAGTTTTCTTCTACTAAAATTGTAATCAGTCCTAATCACTACCAGTCTCTTCATGATGTTTTTTAACAACTAATGTATTTTTAAACCAATATCTAGTGTCTTCTATTGCCCTCTTAAAGACAGTTGATGGGCAATGAGGTAACATGCCTTAGTATCTTAGCGCCTTGCTGCAGATACTACAACCTGGCTTTAATTGAGCTTCAGGGCTTAATAAGAGAGCCCTCAAATGAGCCGCTTTGACAACTCTGTTTTGAGATCTGTAATGAGCGGCCAATCATGCAATTTCTGGCCTAAAAGTGGAGACTCAAAACCCCATTTTGCTTTCTGAAAACTTCCAACATGATACTCTCTTTCTGTTTTCGTGGTTGCTTAAAATAATGGAGCCTGGTGGGTTTTGAGTAATCTTGCTGGTAGTTCATAACTTCATAGATGAGCTATAACCATTTTATTCCTAGTTGTTGCTATGATGTTCTATATTCATAGCGGAGGTTCACAAAGAAGTATTGCACTATTTATTAGTGAGTTGTACTATTGGATCTTTTTGAATGTATGAATTATTTAATATTTGTGTGGAAAGATGCGGAATCATATGGTGACATTGATTTGTGAACAAAAATGAACAGAATAAAGGTATGTAACTCTTTGTTGTACAAAACTAATACTAAAGTTTTCTTTTTAGAGACGGTAGTGTTTATTTTGGGAAAATTCTAAACATGAAAGGTAATTTATTAATATGTGACAGAGAAATCTTCAGTAAAAGGAAACCTAAATATTGGTCAGCTTTACGACCAAACACGATATATGCGTATTGTTCAGTTTTAAGGATCCATTCTCATTTTCAGGAGTCCTACTTCTGCAGAATGTAGATAAAAGCGCTGTAAGTTGCTTTGATTGAATGTTCCTAGTTAAAGATCATTTAATATGATTATATTCAGCAAAAGTTTGCATTACCTCTCTGCTTCCTTAATGAAAGGAGATCGAAGAAGATTTTGCTAACTAAAAACTTAATTTCATAGTTTGTAATTTGTTCATCATAAAATTCGTGAACAAGTCACTAAATGTGTTCATTTTGTTGGTGCTTTCCTTGTTCCTTCTGTGAAGAAAGGTTGGAAGACAAATGCTGGGTACACTAAAACAGGGGATCCGAATGTATAGCCTTTCGTGATCCAGTAGGAATGAATCAATGTTGAGCAACAGAGGATCATGAGTTATAACCCATATTAACATTGAACGATTAACCCTATAATGACTATAACCTCTTGTAACCGTGTTTATCTTAGCGGTTGTATAAAAATAGTGGACAGAATATCAGTTCGAATCACTCTTAAGGATGAGGTGATTGACTTATCTTTGGGTGCAAAGGCTCTCAGATTAACCATCTCCGCTTCATCAATTATTCTGTAAGTTGTCAGACTGATTGAAATGTGGATGAAACAGTTTTAAGAATAAGCACTTTTGAAGTATACGGCATAAGTTGTGGATGAAATTTAGACTGTCCAGTCCACTTATATTATTTTATTTTATTTGTTTTTCTATTTTTATTTTAATGGCTGAGTGTCCAGTTCACCTTTTGTCCCACCTTATCAACTAACTATTCTTAGAAACTAAATTGTTAAGAAGAGTCCTAAATAGTGATTTCCAATAAACTGGTTTCTTTGGCAGCTTCAATCTTTAGTTTTCTTTCTTTTTTTTCCTTGTTATCTTATATGAATTTGTTCATCTTCTTATCAGGTATACTCCTTACTTCTTTGACAAAAACATGTTAGATAACATTCTTGAAGAATCTGTCGACCAACATTTCCATTCACTGATTCAAACAAGACACATGCAACGCCGAAGGGATGTTTTTGATGACAACTTGGCTGCTGAAGTAATTGAAGAGATGGGAGATAGTATGTGGGAACCTCCTGAGGTACTAAATTGGTCAGAGATTGAAAATATGTGTAAGGAGCAATGCATGTAGTGATGAATTTTACTTTAAAAAGGAGGATTGTGATAAATTTTCTAAGGTGGTTTTCCCTTTTGGGTTGGGTTGGGGTTGGGTTGGAGAGAGATGGACAATAGAATCAGTTGAACTATTTACATGGATTTGAAGGTCAGGGAAAGCTCGCCAACCACAAATGTGGTCATCTTATGAATGGCTATAGCCTTGATCAAAGTGTACCTATCAGCAATTAGCCTTGTTTTTTTTTCTCTTTTTTCTCTTTTTCCTTTTTTTTTTTAAAATCTTCCATGGGTTTTAACAATTTGTTTATTTGTTGTGCTGTGGAAAATACAACATATCACTAACCCATCGGTTTAATGATTGCCAGGTGCAAGATGCACTCGATGAAGTGGGTCAACCAGCGATACCTTTGAGTGTAATATCAAAGGCTGCTGAAATTCAGCTTCTACATGCTGTCGATAAAGTTCTTCTAGGGAACAGGTGGTTACGGAAAGCAACAGGAATTCAACCCAAGTTTCCTTACATGGTTGACTCATTTGAAAAGAGGTAGCTTATCCATTTTCAAGAGTTTCTTTGTAGGAAGAAGTGATCTTTTCACTAGGTTCATCCCTTAAAATCTTTTAATACTGATGGTATTTCATCATGTCACAATGTCAGTGGCTAGATTCGGGTGTCTCAGAATTCTCCAAACTCTGAGCAAAGATTTGGATGGTAAAAACATTTGATTGCTATATCTCAATCCTCAAAATTGTTTGATTTTGCAGGAGTGCCGCCTCTTTCCAGAGAGCATGTAGGATTTCAGGGTTTGTTAATAATTCTCCGCTGGAGGCTAATAATAACCAACTACAGTGCATTGGCACCTCAGCAGTAGAGGGAGCTGATAATGTATGTAATAAGAAACGATTAGGGCTGGATATCCGGCTCCCTTTTGGGGGCTGGTTGAGTCCTGCATGGAGTCAAGGACAGAAGCAGCAGATAATACAAGATAAAAGGTTGATTCAGTTTATTTTTTCATGAAAATAACGTGGGCCATTTTAAGATTTATTCTGTTTGTGGAAAAGAATCTAAGATTTTTAGACTTAATATTGTCAGGGAATACAGAGAAGTTCATCCATCGCCTCTGCTTCCAAAGATTACTATGGTTGGTATCTCAATGGGCGAGGCTGGGCAGGTGAGCAAAGCCACTTTGAAGAAGACAATGGAGGATTTGACGAAAGAACTGGAATATACAGATGAGAAAAGCTCGTCTGGGAATAATGTTGATGAAATAACATTTGAGGAGAGGGATCCTTTATTTGTAGCTAACGTTGGTGACTATCATTCTAGTGCAGCAAAGGGAGGTTCAGCTCGATGGGTTCGAGGAGGAACCTTTTAAGCAACCACGGACCAGGCTTTGTTCCTTCACAATTAGCTGCTTACAATGCAATTCTAGGAGATAATTAAATGTAAATTAGTCTGCTGTTGCCTGGCTTATATATTGTAGGTAGTGAGATGGTTAGTTTCATCAGGTTTTAGCTGACTGGATGAGGCAAAATTTGGTTAGAATAGATCAATATCATAAGCAGTGGTTTTAAGGGAGGACGAGAATTAGGTACGGGATTGAGATTTTAATCTCAGCATCTGTTGTAGCATATAGATTATTGTAACAATGTATACTTTTGTTTTTAGCAGTTGTATCTTGTAAACTTACTGAGTTTCTTAATGATCCTACAAACCTCAAATATGTAAAGAATAATAGTGATACTTTGATCTACCATACAAATATGTATCTGATAGAGACACTATTCATAAGGAATATATTTTTGCATGCATGCAGTACCATATTAGTTTTCTTTTTTTAACTTCTTTAGAATCAGATGGAACCAAGTTCTGATTTTGTGAGGACATAGTCTGGTTTCATATTCCCAGTAAAGGTTGACTGAAATTGGCTGCTTTTTGCTTTCTTATAGATAGATTATCTCTACAGATGCAGCAAATCCTTAAAACATTTTTATTATCTGTATGTTCTTTTCTATTAGTCAAATCATGTGTCATAGCTTTAGCTTATTGACAACTTGGATGATTCTAAAATAGCATGTTACTCCATCAACATAGTTGTGACTCATTTCAAACTGCTAATTGGATTTTGTAGCTGTCATTTTCAGTACTGTATATACTTGAGAAGTTGGGATATTTGACAGAGTTCAAACCCCTAAAAAGTGATTCATTTGACAAACATGCATGAATTTGCACACTTGTTTGTAACAGTAAATTCAGAATACTCAAAAGAAAGCACCAAAAAGGGGCAAATAGTGTAGGCTAGTTTTGACTTAGCCTTACCACTTGGCCATGTCGCCAAAATGCTGCAAATAGAAAATAGATGAAAACTTTTCCCAATTACTGAACTGCTTTTATTGTATTTGCACTTTGTTCTTAATTTTTCCTAAAAGTCAAAGAAATCTTAATCCTTCTTCCCTTTTGATTGGGTCCGATTCATCCTTTCAATTTCCATCGAGTCTATTTCAAAATTCAACAACTATTAGGAGTCAACAACCTCGAAAGTCAAATATTAGGAGTTGGGTCCTTAAACCCAACATTTCATAAGTTCCCTTTTTATAGTTTCAATCATATTATTATATCGTTGATGCTAACTCTGTGTGTTTTAGTGTGTATGTATGAATTACAACTAAGCTTGTTATAGTATAGTGAAGTATTTTGCCCTTTACTCTTTTGATTCGTAGCTTTCCTGCGATTTTCAAAAATTTGTTCATATAGATCATTTATTTTCTAACAATTTTTAGAATCAGTCAGGAGCTTTGTTTTTCTTTGAATTGACAAATGTTTATCAGATTATCCGAACTCTTTCCAATCAATCTTGTTTGAGGCAAATGTAAGGAACGAAAGGGATAAAAAAAGGGGAGATTTATCAAAACAACAATATTTTGGCATTAAATAGGACTTTATAGCTATAGTTTGCTTGATTATGGATAATAGCAAAATATTAGGGAAGGGAGGAGAGAGGCGAGTGAGATCTGGGAGAGTGTATTTTTCGTTGATTTTGGAGAAAAAGAATACAAAAGCAAATTGATTTGTATCAAAATGAATATATATTAAGAGGAGAGAGGCGAACGAGATCGAAAGAGGGAGGAGAGATGATTGTATTTTGTATTATATTATGTATTTATTTTGTATCAATTGTATTCAAAATACAACAAATTGTATTTTGTATTTATTTCGCATTGTATTCTGTATTTATTTTGTATCATACGAATACAACTTTATTAATCCTCTCTTTGGTTGGATACAAATACATTTAATAGAGAGGATGAATGCATATTGTATTCGTGTGAATACAAATACAATTGATACCAAAAATACAAAACATAGTTTTTGAATACAATTGAAAAAAATACAAAACTCACCTATATTTATTGAATACAATTGAACATAATAAATTTGAACGTATTTCTTCTTATTGGCAGGAAAGAGAGAAAGAGGGTGAGAGAGGAAGAGAGAGAGGGAGGAGAGGCTAGGGAGAGAGGGGACAGAGAGAGCGAGTGCGAGAGAGAGGAGAGGGCAAGAGAGAGGGAGGAGAAGTAAGGGAGAGAAGAGAAGTGTTTGTTATAATAACAACATATTGTTCTTTTTGATAATATTGTAAAACTCTAGTTATTTTTCATAAATAAGTTGTTAATTTTGACTAGTTTGATAATTTTTCCTAAAAGAAATGCTAAAATGGGCTGTTGGTCCAAATTTTGTTTAAATCTAAATAGGATAAACTATCTTATTAGACATAAATCCATAATATATATATATATATATATATATATATATATATATATTTAATTCTACCTATAATTTCAAATAATTATGTATCTCATCACTAATTAAGAGTTTGTATCATATATTGAGAAAGATACACTTAAATACGTATATTTTTGCTACCAGACACTAAAATAGAGAGAGAGGCGAGCGAGATGGGGAGGGGGGCAAGTGGAATAGTCATGTTATCATGTATCTCAGATACATGCGAATTACACTAGATATACAGGAGAGTGACGAGCGAGATGGGAGGGAGGTGAACGAAATTTGTCTATGTATCCTAGATGCATGCGAATCCACTTGGATAAAATATATATAGAACAAATTACACCTAATTTTGATCCCATTTATCGCAAGAATATATGTATCTGAATGCACCAAATCTGGTGAAATTGGTAATAATGCAAATTAAAATATATCTAAATAATTAGTTCCTAAACTAGTGAAACTTCTGTAAGTTTCCTATCTAAATAATATGAGTAGAAAATCGGTCCTAGTAGTAGACCCATTTCAGATTTTCAATGCAGGCTCAAGTATGAGGTATACATTACCATATACTTGATGAATTTTATGTATATCACTTGATATATTTTATATACCTCATATATTTTCAACTACGAATTTGTTTTAACCACATTTTTTTACTTTATTATTATTATTTTACTACCTTTTTTTTAGCAAGTAAGTGAAATAAATAACTGTCACTTGTTTATTCAAAGCCAGATTTAAGGACTATTTTAGAATAAGCTCCAACACCTTTTCTTCCAAGTAAACAACATTCTTACCTAGAATCTTATTCATTTTTAGAGAGCAAACTAGAGTTTACACTTATAAATGGTTTTCTTATCCTTTCCCCCCTAAAAATTAGGTGGCCACTCAAAATATTTATATTTTCTAAACCAAAAATAACACAATTATTAAGTTGTAAACTATTTTGATCAGTTTGAAATATGGTGCGACAAATATTATGATAAGAAATATATCTTGAACCTAATTTAACCCTAAAAACTAATTAAAAATGAGAGAATGGTCTAACACGGTATTGGAAGCAAATCACTAAACCTTATTAGCACTAAATGACACATGATGTCAGTGACCCCATAATTAAGATTGCAAAAATTATTAATTAGATAAGCACATAATTTATTTTTCAGTAATCCTCACCTCAACACTCTCTGTCATTTTCACTTCAAATTGCTCTAGTCCTTTCTCACAACATGTAATAACAAGTTGGAAAAATTACATAAGTTAGCAAACATCTACTAATTTATTATTAAAAATAGCTATAGTTTAATTTAATTATCATTCGTTACTACTATTTCATTAGGATTGCTATTTTTAATCGGGCTCCACACATTCTATTTCTATCAAATCAAAATTGTCTCTCCTCTCTCCCCACAATTTATTTCTTCCCTTTTATACATTGGGTCAAAATCATCCCCCCTCCCTCCGACGACGACGTTTGGTTTAAAAATCATACTCTCCAACTTTTAATAATAATCATTTTTCCTTCTTTATCCCATAAAATATCTATTTTGCCCTTAATTTTCTATCTTCCATCACCTATTTATACAAATAAAAACAATAGGTAATATAATAGCTTTTAATTATATTTCAAAAATAATACAAAAATATTAATAAAAATAAAGGTATATCCTATAAAAAAAATTAAAAGATTATCTATTTGTATTGTAAGTAATTTTTTATTTAAAAAATGCTTCATTATTGACAAACAAAAATCGTTTATTTATTCAAACATTTAAGAATAAGAGAGAATTGAAACATGCATTTATATACATTAACATATTAAATGCATGTAATAATAAAATAATAACCATAAATAATAACATAAATTTTAATGACAAACTGATAAAAAAATTGTTCTACTTATAATTTTAATGTGCTTAAATAAAAATCTGTAAATACTTAGATTAAGAAAGATAAATAGTATACATTAGAGTTTTGATTATTATTAAAATATTCACTTTTTACTCTACTCATTTATTTCATTATAGAACGTCAATAATTTATATATTCAATTAGGATTGTTTTAATTTAGTTTTTTCAAATAGAAAAAATAATTTTGTTTTTAATAGAAAATTTGTTACCTAGAATAAAAAATAAAAAATAAAAAATCATGATTTAAAAAAAGTAAAAATAAAAAGACAAACATTGATAATACAAAGGGTAAAATAGACATTTTGAAAAATTAATTAGGATAAAGGGAAAAAAAGGATTATTGTTGAAGTTGGGAGGGGGAGGGGGGGCGGAGTTTGGTTTTTAAACCAAACTTTGGGGGGAAAATGATTTTGACCCTTTATACATTTAATCAATTCTCTCTCATCTCTCACACCCGCTCTAATTTTTCTCCTAATTTCACTTAATCATATCCTTTTTAAAAATTTCAAAGATTCCCCCTCCAAATCGTGTTTCCCTAATTTCATATAATCTAAATTGACCAATTGAATTTTTTAGATTTTTGTTTGTATATTTTGTAATTTTTATCTTCATTGAAAAAAAATCATTTACTTTCATTCAATTTTTAATTTTTCAGTTACATCAATAGGAACATACAAATTTATTCAAGTTCATGGTGAACAAACTCCATCAAAGAGAATTAGTCGAGGTATACAAATGTATGTCCAAAAAATAGAAATGGAGAAGATGAACAAAAAATTGATGGTTCAAAAAGAGTTGATGAGTTAAAAAAAAAAATCAAAGAAATTGCATCTAGCAGCAAAGAATGAAAAAGGAAGGATGCTAATGATGTTGAATCTGTGTCCAAGGACCAAGATGATGTTGAAGAAATGGAGGTGTTTGTATAATTTCGTGAGTTATATTGATATCAATAATTTTTACATTGTAATGTATACGGTTTTAGAAATTTGTATTTATATCAATGTTATTGTAGATTTTTTGTATTTGTATTAGTCCTATATATAATTGATTGTTTGTATATATGCATTAGTTGTATATATACAATAATTGTCTAGTATTTCTTAATTCTGTATCTTATAAGATTCTATTTGTTAATGATAATTGTATACATTTTGATTTGTATATTTATGTTTTTTTAAACTCATATTTATTTGCATATTTTATATTTATAATAACTTTTTTTGACATGTTTTTTAGGGAGTTAAATTTCATGTCAAAGAAACTCCCAAAAAAGATCCATTTTAGTAAGATGTTCTAAGGAAATATACTAAGCATGACTTGTGGGATATTTTTAGTTTTAAAATTTGATTCCATATGTATATGTATTTTAGAACTCCTTCTAACAACTTATACATTTTGTTATCATTTCCAATCGGATGATCCATTAATCCAACTAGTAGAGGATTATAAATGGATAGATTTTTTTGATTTCTATTGGAGATTATATGATTCAGAGTATCCTTTCCTATTTGATCCCTTTGAATTCCATATTCGAAGTTGCGATCGGATCTATTCATTAAAAAGAATCGATTCAATACATTTCTTATGTACCCACAAGTACTATATTGGATTTGAATCAGATTTCGGATCAATCTATATTGAGTGACTGCCTATTTGAGGGGCGGTCCGTTTTTGGCTATACATACATTTTCACAAATAAACTGTCCAAGACTAATTATTTTAGATGTCTCTGCACAATAATTGTGATGGAGAAAAGACCAATTCAAATTGAATGGATTTAAAATAATGTTACGGCATGGATCAGGATTAAAATTTTTTCCATTTTCATCCATTAAATAATATTTAAATTTAATCACTTGAAAAGTCTATTTTAAATTGTCAAGTTGCAAATATTTAGTTACTAAGATCTGATTATTAGTTATTAAATGGTAAGATGAATAAAAATTCTCAATTGGAAGACATGTTCCTAAAGGGCCCAGTGAATTCCTAATTGGAATTAGGGGATCCTTTTTAATTCATTCTTTTATCACACTGTGATATTTTACATCCTTGAATGACCCCATTCGAGAACAATTGGCTGCTGACAAAATTATCAACGATTGACATTCCTTATTTCTATTCAATAACGTATGAATAGTTCCAGTAGGAATTGAACCTACGAATTCGCCAATTATGAGTTGGGCGCTTTAACCATTCAGTCATGGATGCTTAGCGGGGATCCTCGTACATGGTGAATAACCAAATTCCAATTGAAATGAAATCTTTAGAATAAATCAATGCAATTTAGGAGGAATCAATGAGAGGACATCAATTCAAATCCTGGATTTTCGAATTGAGAGAGATATTGAGAGAGATCAAGAATTCTCACCATTTCTTAGATTCATGGACCCAATTCAATTCAGTGGGATCCTTCATTCACATTTTTTTCCACCAATGATAACTACTTGAGTTCTTTCTCCTTATCCTTCTTTATTTCCTGCTAATTTATCTGCTAATGTCTACTATTTTTACTTATCCAAAACGTCCACTGCTGCATCGCGTCAATCAAGAAATTAATTGTCATGTTTTTCTAGGAAGTTAAATTTCATGTCAAAAAACTCTCAAGAAAGAATCCATTTTGGTAAAAAATTTCTAAGGAAATATACTAAGCGTAATTTGTGGGATATTTTTCATTTCAAAATTGATTTTACCATGTCAATCAATGAATTAATTGCTAGATATATTTGTATAAATAATTACAAAAAACACAAAATATACGATTACTGATCTGGATAGCTAATGAAACTATAGTACGATTTGTAATTAGAGAAACATTAACTAAAGAGCATGATTATTTCTCTAGTGTTAACTATTTATAAAATTTCCACCAACAAATTTTGGCATAATTTGTGTTTAGTTCTTAGATTCTATTCTTTAATTAACTATCTTTTTAACTGCAAATAATATTAACTATTTTTTATGAGAAAATCCTCAGAGAAACGAAAAGCAAAAAATTAGTATCCTAAGATTTTAACAAAGTAAAAAATATTCATTATAATTCTATATTTAGCGACTGAAATATTAAAGAAAAAAACAATTCAAGCACAATACTTTTCAATCTGGGAAAAAATAAAAAAGCAATTCAAGGATAATTCTTGGTTCGCTTGCCTCTGCTATTAGTATAGGACTTCGATCTGTCATCTGTAATTGGAAAAAAGATAAAAAATTGTTTTGTACAGAATACAAAGTTCTCCTAAGATGTAATTCTAGAAGATGACGTACTAATGACGTAATTAGTGACTAAGACAGAATTAACGAAATATAACTTTGTAAATTTCAGTATTCTAGTTAGAGAAAATATGTAGGGGGTGATAATACAACATTTGAGTATTTTAATAACACACATATATATGGTAACTCTGTTACCTAGTAGTATGGTAACTCTTGTTACCTAGTAGTAGGCTTAGAGCCTGTTTGAATAAGCCTTTTTTAAGCTGGAAATTTCAGTTTTTTACTTTTAGTTTTTTTTAAGCTGTTTTGCCTTAAAATGAGTGTTCAAAAGCACTTTCTTCATTTACCCAAATATCATAAAAGAATTTAAAAGTTATTTTAACTTAAAAAGTACTTAAAATAAGCCTATCCAAACATGCTCTTAGACAGACGGAAAAAATTCACCTAATATTTTTGTTTGCTGCAATTTAAACCTGGGACTAAATGATTTTCTCCCACTTCGTTAAATCACTAGTTCACAACCCACACCCTTGAATGTTTTTAATAGTATATATTAATAAAACAAAATAAAACTCAGACATTATTTTTGTTTTACAAGCATGGAGATATAATTATAACTTCATACTTTGTTATAAAATACTACAGAATATATAGTACTGTATTATGTGCTTTAATAATTCTTGTTGCCAACAAATAGTATGTATACTTAAGACAATACAGTTAGCGTTGAACGAATGCACAAGTTGAAAAAAACTTTCTTATAGATCAAAAAAGGACTTGTTCATATAAAAGAGACTAGCACTTTTAACGATATTTGAACTGTAACGATCCTTTCGGTTGTTAAGGGCGAACTATTTGGAAAAGAAACTAGGTGACAAAACTTCTGGATTGGAGAATTGAAAATTTCATGTTAGGTTAGACTGAGACAAAATCTGAGCAAGGTGAAATCTAGGCCAATTCAGAAAAAGGATTAGGTGAAATGTTTAAGTAGAGTTTGTTTTCCTTGTTGCTAAGACGTTAAGGAGTCCGTATGATTTTTCAAAAGTGAATTCGGGTGAATAGAACTTTCGATATCGAACTTGGCGTGAAGGGGTTGGTTTGGAACGTCAAGGTTTGAAAGTGTGTCGCGAAATGGACACTTTTGGGAGGATTTTCAAATTTTTGTCCCGTGCAAGATGCTATAGCGGGTGACACGCTGCCATAGAGGTGGAATTAATTTCCTCTATAGAGGGAGATCATGCTATAGCGGGATTGGGCCGTTATGGGCCACGATAGCGGGGTAAGTCACAGTAAATGCAAAAATTTCCCAAAATCGTCCATTCTTACGTAGAAATCTTTTGGGAGTGAAGGGACAACCTAGGGTGATTTTCACCTATTTTCCATCAAAATCATTCATAAAGGTAAGTAAATTACTCTCCTAGCTTAGGATTTCGATTCCTAGGCCTTAGAATTAGTGGGGGTAACTTTAGGAGAGGGTTTAGCTTTACTTAATGGTGGAAAAATCCTGATTTGGGTGGATTAATCATGAGAGTGTCCTGGAATTTGAGATTAAGTTGCAATCCAGTAATATTTAGGCTAGTTAAGACTGATTTGGTGTTGTACTACTGTTCTAGACGAGGAGCAAGCTAAAGCTCGATAAAGGGGGTGAAAAACCACTTA
The DNA here is from genome assembly GCF_947179165.1 of Solanum dulcamara. NCBI lineage: Eukaryota > Viridiplantae > Streptophyta > Magnoliopsida > Solanales > Solanaceae > Solanum > Solanum dulcamara. Next base: position 17,781,756 of record NC_077243.1, on the reverse strand, counting down.
TTTCAGGTCTACTCTGGTCAAAATTCATCCCCACGGACTTAGGAGTTCATGTTTCAAAATTTCAGCAGTCGCTTAGCTTTTAGATAGGCTAGAATTAACTGAGAAGTTAGGTTTGTCTTTAACTGCGTAATATCTTATAAGTTGTAGGGAGATTGCACGCATAGACATTCGGGCACGAAATTTGGGTGATTAAAGGCGTTGTTAATTGTTGGGATGATATTAGACTTGATTAGATAATGTTGACCTTATGATGAGTGCTGGGTATTATCCTGGGGAAGGTGATTTGTGGATAATTGGATTATGAGTGGGGAAACAGTGTAGAAGGAATCTTTTAGAATAGGTGTGGTTGTTGATTCTAATTTATGTTTTACATGTTTGCCAACTGCTTTGTTAGTATTATGTTTATAATGTAGGGCCATGGAGATGGAAGGAGTATAAACTGAAATGATTATCTTGTTATCCATCGCATGCATTGAATATGTTTACTTAGGTGTATAAGTGTGATTTTATTCATTTTGATTGTGATTGTGATGTGTGATTGCTGGTTGGCTAGGGGTACCACGCCTGGTACATACTAATGGTTTTTTGCCAACTGCTTTGTTAGGTACCACGCCTGATACATAATATCTATATGGTTGGCTCGGGTACCACGCCAAGTTTACTAATGGCTATAAGTTTACTAACGGTTGGCTTGGATACCACGCCCGATACATGTGATTTCTCTGTATGTTGGTTCTGGTTTTGTAAGCGGATCAAGTTTATTTGTTGTGTTGTATTTATCACATGTTGATCCCTAAATGGCCAGATTTGAGTATTTAACTACTGGGATGGTTCTTATGTAAATCGAAATTGTATGTTAATGTAACAACCCCTAAAATGTTGTATGTCGGTATTTCAATTCTCGACGAAAATAATACAGCCTCTGTATTTTGGGCATAACTTTTCATAGGTTGGTCCAAATTAGGTAATTCAAATTTCTGGGTAATCACAACATCCTTACCTACAACTTTCATGAAGAACATAACTTCAAATTCGGAGAATAAGTAGGTCAAATAAATTAATCTTTGCAAGATATAGTGCTGTGACGGAATTGAGTGTTGATAGAAGAAAATTCATATCTCACTATAGGTTGCTCCAAATTGGTTGATTCTTGAACGATATGAAACTAGACTTCCATATCTACAATTCTTATGAAGACACCAAATCCTAATAAGGAATTTAGCTTATTGAAACGAAGCTTCGAAAACAAGTATTCTGTTAAAAAGAACTCATCTTACCTACCATGGAAACATCTAGATGCATTTGACATCATGCATGACATAAATTGTCCTCCATTTAACATCATCCATGACATCAATATATTCCATTAAATTTTCAGATTTTTCTTTATAATTATTTTATTTATTGTTAGGTCCCTCTTTCCCACCTATAAATACCCACCTTATTTCCTCATTTTATTCATCAAGCTTTCTTAAACATTTCTTCTCTCTATATACTTCTTCTCAAATATAGTTTTAGTTTTAGTAGTATAAAAATACTACTCCGGTGATTCTTATACTCCGGGTAGTACACAAAACGCTCCGGCGAGAAGAAAAGGCTAGGGATCCAAGAGTGTTCCAATTCGGAGTAAACCTTCGGATTTAAGGTATGTAAGGCTTTCATAGCATTAGATTGAGTTCGTCCATGCATCCAATATTTAAATTCATTATAATTGAGTTATAGTTGAGTTTTATCCAAATCTTGAATTCTAAATGAAATAATTCTTCTTCTATTGAGTTTGATATATTATGCATTAATATTATTATTATTCTTATCTCTCATATTATTGGAATTATTGTTCATGGCTACTTTCCCATGAATCCTAATTGATTTGATGTTCATGAATATTTTTACACATGTTTTGAGTAAAGATGTTGGCTTTTTATTATTTTCATTGATAAAAAGAGAGTTATATGAATTAATACTATATATGTATTTTATTGAGTTTTGAAAGAGCAAACGAGTTGAATTTGAATGAATTTGAGAAAATGATATTTTGAGTAAGATGTTTTGATGAGATGTAAATGATATTTTTGGAAGTATAATGATTGATGAACATGAAATGAGATGAGTTCGATGATTTAAATTAAAGTCCAATGAGACTAGATGATGAATTTAATATGAGCACATATTTTGGGAGTAGTATTGAGCACCGAGTTGGGTAAGAGTTTAATTGACTCAAACCCCAAAACTACGTAGCCAGCGTAGGATGGAGGCTATGCCTCTTAAGTCCCAAAAAGAGGACTTTGATGAGTGGATCCAAGATGGTGATGTCCTTTACCCTGGCAAGGTATTGGATGGATGTGGCAACGACATCGCTTCGTTGTATCATCGCTAGCTCATAAGTGATGGTTGTCGGTTAGAGAAACTCCCAACTGAGTAAGCATTGCTTATTACTATTATTTTTATTATTATATTTTAAACTTGCATTACATATTCATGTTGAAATGATGTTGAGTTCTGAGCTGAGTTTTATTGAGAGGAGTATCTTGATATCTGTCCTTACCTTCCTGCCATTTTACATACTCGTACATTCCACGTACTGATGTTATTCGACCTGCATCGTTTTATGATGCAGATACAAGTGTTAGAGATCCTCAACAGGCGCATCGTTGAAGATCATTTCTTTTCAGCTATTTGGTGAGTCCTTCTTGTATTCGAAGGCACTCCTTATCCTTTTATTATTGTTGAGTGTGATGTTTCTTTTGAGGTAGCCATGGACATGTCATTGGCACCATCTAAGAGTATTAGAGGCTTCATAGACAGAGTCTGATGATGTAATCTGAGTAGTTCTCCTTAGAAACTACTTCTTCTAATAATTATCTATTTTTCCTTTGATTATGACAAGCCCACATTAGTATTCTTAAGTCTTCCGCTCATGAATAAATAAGAAATGAGACCAAGTGGTTCTCTCAGAAGTCAGAAATGGTTTCTGAGTGCCGGCCACGCCTAGGGTACCCTCTCGGGGCGTGACAGTTAAATATTGTAGATGATGTCTTAGGGATTCTTGGTTGTTCGACTTACTTGAAAAGTGTGATGAATCGGGATTCCATGCAGCTCAGCTGGAAGAGGCTCCATTGTATCGGGGCCTAGTTTTTGATACTGTCCACGGATGTATAAAAATTGTTTTATCCATTCAGGGGTACGGCGGGGGCCCTGTCCCGCCATATGTTGTCATTTATATGTTTAGAGATCTGCAGACGTGTATATGTGGGTTGTGTATGTCAGTTTGATTCAGCTGGATCTAAATAATATATGATATATGATATATGTTATTATGTTATGGCAGCCTTGTCGGCTTGCGTGCCCTGTCATGTTGTGATACAAACAAAAAGGGATACATGTTTATGAAAATGTTATTGCCCAGTGGGGCTCTGTTACATAATATTATCTTATTTACGATTCAATATGACCGCAGCTAATAGATATGTGTACGGGGGGTCAAGGTCGGACCCCAGTCACGACCTACGGGGTTGGGTCGTGACAAATCAGGTATGGATGTTAGTTCTGAATTTGACTAGGAATTTTGCTTATTCCCTAACTTGCACTGCATTCGTCAATTTGGGTGATCTAGAAACTATTTAATAGAGGAATTTGAGTTAGTGTGATTAAGTAAGAATTTTGGTGGTGGTCCACTAAATTACTAAGGGCCAAGGGCCAGGGGCTAGGATTGTTGACAGTTGGTCACAAGAGAGGGAACATAATGGTTAATAGAGTTAGTTAAGGGATTTAAATTCAGGAATAAAATGAGTAAGGAAAATTCTGGTGTTGGTAGAATGAGTGATTTTGAGAAGTTTTTATGTAATAGAAGGGTTAGGCTATGATCGGATAGGAGGGTGGAATGACTTTGATGGTGGAGTTGACAATGGAATGAGGTTGGGTGACTTGGGATAGGGTGTACGAGTTTAGAGGCGGTGGTATCTGGTAGTACGGACTGTGGTGAAAAGGTCGGAGTTGCATAACCTCAAGTTGCATGTTATACGATATTATGTGGTGGATTCGGATTGGTCGATGTTGCTTACCAGTACATGTTTACTAATACTATTCTTGCTATGCCACTTGAGATAGTCTGATTGCAGGATTCAGTGATGTTTCATGGGTGAAGACGATAGTGATCTCCTACAGCTTCTACCCCTCTCTTCCTTATGGTGGGATTTGTGATCTGTTTTCATTTTTTTCTTATTCTTAGAAGCTTTTGTTACCTGTTTAGACTAGTTCCTTGGGAGAGTTTTTAGTTATTTTGTAAAAAGATTTTTTTGTGTGGAGTTACATAGTTGTTTACGGTTTTTTAAAGCACTTCTTACGTTATCTTTGATTCCCCGGTTGGTTGTTTTTATATTGGATGGTAAAGGTTCTCCTATCTAGGTAGCTAAAGTAGGTGGCCTGGTGATTTGAATCGTGACATGAATCTTCGATTTCTTAAATGTAGAGTGAAATTGTAACTATCCACTTAAAAATTTAATCTTTAGGATAAACTCATTCTTCAAAGTGATCGCTATGGTTGTTTACCAGAAAAATGATACTATGCGTTTAACAGTTGAATTTGTAAAAATAATATTAACGACAAGCGTATTATGATCGATCAAACTCCTTTTTTGTGGCTAAATTGGTAAAGCAAAAATAAATTAGAGAGTATGAACTGTACTAAGCATAAAGATAAGAATAAGAACAACCACCCTAGCTTTACAAGGTAGGTAAGGCTAGGTACACACTATCTTTTTTAAACCTTTAAGCTGAGTATATATGTTATTCTTGTTGCTGTAAATTATACGAAGAACAAGGATAAAAATAATGATAAATAAGAATGAGAGAAAGAAATAATCAGAAGATGGTGAATCTTTAATATTATCAAAGCTTTTCAATGATGTTTTATTTACAAGTAGATGAGATACTAGTTCTCTCACACACAGGTTTCCATAAGGGGAAAACACACTGATGATGCTAGTAAGGAAGGGTTATTCTGCCATCTGAAAAAAGGCTACCCTCATACTCAAGTAGTATCACATGCTTGAAGTCTGGCATTGGGTTTGAGGTTGACTGGCGTCAGATCAGAAATCCTAGCGAGGATGCAACGACTAAGTGAAGAGTTGTGACAGAAGGTGGAGGTCCCTAAAAGCGGTTTAGTCGATAGTCCTCGCAATGCTGAGACGTCTTTGGTCCTTGATACACTGGTGGCACCCACTCTAAGATGTTGTTGGACCAGTGTCGGAGACTTCATTAAGAAGATGCTTCCACGTGTCAAATTTCAACTGATCCTCGTATCAAAATCGAATTTCACCTCATACAATGTCAATATTTTTTTAATCTGTATTCTTTTTTTATTAGCACAATCTAGTCTATCTAAGGTTGAAACAATCACTAATGTTTGTATTAGCTAGGATAGATTGTCTACATCGCACATCTTAGACTAAAATCATTTCCCTAATTATGTGAGAACACAATGTTTTATGTATTGAGTTGTTTTTTAATCTAATCAATGTATACATTTGTACATATCCCTTCTCGAATATTTGAGTGAACACAAAATATTTTATACATTGAAACTTTCTTTTAATAAAATTTGTGTAGGCTTTTGTATTCAATAAGCTTTCAAGTGTTGCGTCACGTTGGAAAGTGCATGCGTGTAGTTTCCCTTTTCAATACATTACATTTAAAGTTCTAAAGCACCTATAGCATATGTTGTTGCTTCATCAGAAATACTAACATTTTTATGTGATGCGGTCATGTTGCATCAATAGCTTTCGTAATTTTTTTTATTGATTATAACTATTGGCCACACTTTGACATTCTTACAAAGTCAAAAAACATAAAATTATTGAAATTGCAATTTTTTTTTTAGGGGACCTCTGTTTCACTATTTAAGATCTTTTAAAAAAAAGTTTAAATCTGAGATCATTTTTATTAAAAGGGTACATGAGATTACTATAGATTATCTTTTATATGATAAATCACATTCACCATGAAATGGAAAAGAACATTTAATGTGCACTAAATGTTAATTGAATGTGGATAATGCGGGAGCGGGTAGATACCTCTCTAGTTCCTCTATATAATAAGCAAATACGGTTCACTTTTCTTCATCTCAGCCTTTGATATCTAATTCCAATTCACTAATATTTTTCCTCAATTATTTCCTCTATAAGCTAGCCCCTCTTTGAATCTTTTTTCTCACTTCCTTTTTCTAAAAACACCGTTAGTTTTTTTAATAAGCACATTTTTAAATTTTTAAAGGTTTTTAGCCCCTATCTCATTTTTTTCTGCAGTTAACTAAATATAATTATATATTGATCTAAAATGGGGGATAATAATTGGGATATAAGCGTTGTGATAAGAAATTATAATATTAGTGGAACGAACAATGTTGTAGATCATAACTTTGGCTCGGAGACTTTTGAAAATGATAATTGAAATACTTTTGACAGACTTTTAACTGCTGACATGACTAATTTTGATGGCTTATCTGAAATTTTCTCTATAGATTTTTCAGTTGCTCACCAGAAAAAATCAGATGATCAGGTCATAATCATGGACCAAAATAATAATCAAGAGTTGTACTTACATCCCATTGAACCAACTCAATTTAGCCAACAAATCTTTCTTCCTCCATCACCAACAACGATAACGTGTGTGCCAACAACAACTACAACACCACAAAAATTGATTGATCTACAACAACATTATCCTAATTTCACTTTGCCCATGGAGACTCCTCTGATCGAATCTTGTAAAAGGTAACTAGTCCCTCTATTACATTTTATGTGCGTGTCTTTAGAGTTTTGATTTTAGTACTTCTAATTTGAAATCAGAAAAAAACAACCGATAAGGGTTATTTTGAAGTATTGCAAGAGGAACTCACAGATGATAAATGGAAATGGCGCAAGTACGGTGAGAAGTCAATCAAAGGTTTTTCCTTTCCGAGGTTTGCTCTCTTCATTTTTTTATCATGTCATAGAAAAGTTTCGTTCAATTCTCAATTTCCATGACAAAAAGTATTAAATATTATTAATAGTAGGTGTAGACACATGTAATATTTGACCAATACTAATTATTATTTTGTGTATGTGACATAGCAGAAACTACTATAAATGTAGTACATCAAAATTATGCGAAGCAAAGAAAATTATTGAGAAAAGTCCAAAGAATGGGAACTATTTCTTGGTGTCCTATTCTGGTGAACACAACTATGATCCACCCACAAATAGTAAATCTCTCGCTTTCTGCAACTGTAGTTCCAAACACAAACTTCCAAAAGGCATAAATATTGTTCCCAAAGCATTAAACTTGAATGCATCATCATCCTCGTCCAAGCGTGCTATGCATTCCAGAGTTGAAGCCTCTTCAATTAGCCCACCTAAATCTACACTTGATATCGACAGCAATAATAAAATGATTGTTGTGGCCGTGCAGAACAACAACAATGGTGAAGAGGAGGAAAACGTGAATAAAAATATTCTCATAAAATTTGAAGAACTCCAAGGAGTTACTGCTTCCACCTTATGGGGATGAAAAGGACAAGAGGAATTGATCTTTTTTCCCCTCTCCACCAACTCTACTATGTGCAACTTTTGTCCTCTAGTCATGTTTCTGTTTTAGTTATTATAAGTGGGGTCAGACAAGAATTTTAGATTTGTAATTTGTTGTGTTGAATCATGTACATCATAGAAAATGGTGCTTTTCTAGATTGCTAGATATAAATCTTTTTCAGCTTCATTATTTTTTGTTGTTCTTCAACGTGGGAATCTGGTCCCTCTTGTAAGTTGTTTTATTTTCTCAAATAGTTCTTTCTTTAAGAAAAATCATCGGTCTTAGTTTATACATGAAATTATACAAAGTATTAGAATATTGCAGCTTCGTTTTAGAATATATATATCATTCTTGTGTAGATGAAATCAAGAGAATATTTTTTAGGACATCATAATTTTTCTAAAAACGAACAAGAGAAGAAAAAAAGAAGAATCTGAAAATGAATCACGTCGGAAAGATGGATATATTCATATAAATATCATGATTGAAACCATTAATGCCTTCAAAAGAGAGGAATAGAGGAAAAGGTCCCACGCGGTTAAGAAGCTGAAAGAGAAGCTACTGGGCAATCTAGCCAAGGGTTATAGATGAGTTTTGTTTATGCATGCATTAACAAAGTTTTAAGGATTTTTCACACTTAAAACCAATTATATGTTCCTATGGTTTATAAATATCTCAACCACCATTTTGATTATCTTATTCCTAATTTTTCTTTCAAAAAAGTTCCCCCTCCCAATATCTGCGTCTTCTTGCAGCGGATTCGTGAAAAGAGCTAAGATTTGCTGCGATTTTCTAATTCCATGCCACGGTACAGGATATGATCATATCTATCTTTGAGCAAGAAACATGTGTCAAATATATAATTATAAGTATAGGGATTAACGGAATCCTTTTGGTCTTCAATTAATGTTGCTTAAGAGTAACATTAAATGCAATCTCTATGTATAAACTGTTACAAATTTTAATTATTGCATAATTAGTGAAGCAATACACTATTTCAATACTGAACATTGTATTACTCTATTTTACTTGTCATATTTATTTCTTTAATTAAAAGGGTAATTTGACTAAATTATCTTTATATATCTTAATTTAATACTATTTTCTTTTGCACTGTATTAATCTCTAGAGCTATTAATTATTCGAAATGTTGACTTCACTTATCAAAATTGTTTGCAGTCGAGAGGTTTCCTAATGTATGTATGTATGTAAGAAAGGAGGTTTCAGTGCTTAATTAGCTTTGCACTGCAACAAACTAGGGTTCAGTTAATTCTTCTATGTTTTTCTCATTAAATTGATCATACTTGAAAGCTCATTTATGTATTCTCCATGTGTTCTTGAAGAAGAAGAAGCAAAAAGAGTATATTTGATTCAAAACTCCAATAGAAAAGTGTTAAAAATTATTTGGGTGGTTTTGCAAAACCGGAGTTAAGAAATAATGGCGTAGATGAGCCTTTTCTCAAACGGCAATGGCATAGATGAGCCAAACTTTTAACGGATGACATAAACGAGCCTTTTCTCAAAGTTCGATGGCATATTTGCGCTTTTTCTCTTACTTTTATATTCATTCCGGGCCTCGTTTAAGAATTTTAAAGAAATTGCATTAGGTAGTAAGAACTAAAAAGGATTACCCCCAGACTTATTTTTTGTATCATTTTTCTCCTTCATTAATTATCTGATAAAGAAAAAAGTTATAACATGTCATAGGCATACACACGCCTATAGTACTAGAACAAAAAAAGGAAGAGCTTTTCATTTGATTTTTTCAGAGTACCCAAATGGACTGGAACCTCATCGTCTCTCAAGTCTCAACAACAATGCACAAAGTCAAGAATTCTAAGTCATTCAACATCTCTTTAACCTAATCAAGGTTTCCCCAAAAGGAATAAAGTCAAATTTAAGCATTATTTATAGAACATATAATTAAAACAAAAGAGAAAAATACATGCTCCTCAAGTATATAGATGCAAAAAATATTTTCATCGATCAAAAAGATTGAAAAATTCATGCTCCATTAAAGTATATACTACAAAGATAATAAAGTGAAAATTCAACCATCCTTAAGGGGGTTGAGACTATATATAGAGACGATGAGGTCCGATTGATTATTTATTGTTGGTGAAATTACAATATTACAAATTACAATTGAAAAATAAAATGAAGAAAATAAATTCACTTCTTGGCTGAGGCGCGGATATCTCGCTTTCTTTAAAGAGATTCAAGCCCACTGCAACAAATCTTTTCACTGATCCAGCAGTAGTCCTCTTGACTTGTCCCCTCTGGGATACAACAGTCTTATCACAAAATGTAACTCAACAAACTCTGGACAAGAGTTGAGTTTAAAGCTCCACAAAAAAAGAGCACCTCACTTCAACTAATAAGAACTCTCTTTTTTGACAAACTTAATGCACTCAATGTTTTCTTCCATTTCAAAACAAAGAAGACCTCTCTATTTATAGGAGAGGAAAGCATTCAAAAGATGAAAAAATAATGGAATGCCATCATTAATATTTAGTGCACAATTATCATTTAGTACACCACTTATTAGTGATAATTAGGTTAAAAGAAATTATCATTTAGTGCACCACTTACTAGTGATAATTATTTTAAAAGAAATTATCATTTAGTGCACCACTACATAATGGATTGAGTAATATATGCACTAATGCAAAATAGAATAAAGATGACATTAGATGCCATCAATGAACTATTGCTAAAATTGCAATTTAATAAAATATTAAAATGCCACACTAACATTTATTTGTAATTTATTTCTCAGTCGTTGTCCAGTACCCACATAGGACTCAACCAAATCTAAATTCGCGCATTGTAGAACCCATTTTAGGTGGCGGTGCTACCAACAAGATTAATTTCATTCCTAGGGATTCAAACCTAAAATCTCTAATTAAGGTTAGAGAAATCCCAACCATCCTACGACAACCCAGATTGGTTGGTCCGATTAATTTGGGTTTGAAAGAATCAAATGAAAAAGACATTGAGACCCCTTTTGTTTGGTTTAGGATAAGTGCATGTATAGATAATTTCATGTAATTTAGATGTGCAATTGAAAATTTCACAATAATTTAAGTGGATTTTTATGTATTATCCCAAACTAAAAACATATTGAAATTAATATGCAAATTAAGGTCGCAAAAGGTTTATGACGAGTTCGCAAGGCCTTTAATTTACAAGCTGTTATTTATCTGACATTCTTTCATACTGTAGTAACAGTTAGACAAGGAATAATATGGAGTTTGATTTATTGTCAATATCCATACAACTTACAAATTCATAATTTCTCTTTATTAATTATTCTAAACGTTGAACTTCACTAATCAAAATCATTTGTAGTCGAGAGGTTACATTTTAGGTTCTATTAACATTCTACAAGTTTAAACGAAGAAAACAAAACATTGATATGGTTGTCGGCTATAGATAGCAAGGATACTTTGCTTTACACGCATGAATCCCTGATTAAATTCGTTAGAAAGGTCATAATTGTTGGAGAATTTGCAGTTAGAAAAGTTGGGGTGAGGGGGAATACATTATATACTAAATAACTTGTTCGCGCTTCGCACAACTATGAATAACTTGTTTTAGCCTTGTGATCAATAGGAGATGTTTATACGTTGATTGAATACATTATATACTAAATACGTTGATTATTAGTGGTGTTTCCTGATAAATCTTCATAGCATCTTCTCCAAGTTAATATGATCAATTTAGTTGTCTGATGGAGTTCTCTATACCTGTATTCAAAATATGCTACCGATGAACTATGAATTCTTTATTGTAAAATGGACTTCTCCTGAATAATTTTTTTAATTATTATTATTATCATTACATTTACATGGTTGTGTTACTTGATGATAAAAAGACTTATCAATCCATCTAAAAACAACCATTAATCAGATCGAGGGCCCTTGCATTAACTAACATAGAAGTCATCTGAATTACTTTCGCCTGAAAATTGGCATCCGCTACTTATCCAGGAAGAAATACCTCTTAGCGGTTGACGGTATTTGCTGAAGAGTATGTCACATCTTAGCTTGGTCTTAATTAGTTGCATATTTTGTCAAACCAGCAACTACATTAACATATCTTAACTTGGTTGACTTTCCTAAAGCAATATTGGATATCCCACATTGAAATGGCCTAGCATCTGGGAAGTACTTTGAAAGACCGCTCTCATTTGCGAGTTAGAAGTAGGTTGGTCTCTTAGCATGTTGACAATCACCGTTGAGTCCTCCAGTATTAAGATCACATGCCCATTTTGGATGCACCACTCTACTATGAAGTTTGATGCTGTTGTCTTTAACACTTGCAGCTTTTTTCCATCTGCTTTATGGCATTGAGTCAGTTTTTCAATTCACATGGAGATACATTACGTCTACAATGAAAAAAAACAAACTCAAATGCTATGTAAAGCCTTATAACCATTTTAAATCTACAGCTCATTTTCTCCGACTTCGACACTAATAACAGCAAAACTTTGACAAATGTCCTATCTCAATATATGAAGAACAAATAAGATAAGGAAATTGAGACAATTATGTTAGAAGGTTGAACATACATTCTCCCCTCATTATTAAGAACACACATATTTGGCTAGTAAATAGAGTTGTAACAACAATATAGTCAATTTTGTATGTAAAAATCTACAAGTTTAAGGTAAGATTTTCTATTGAAATCATTTGAGCTAGCTATACAATTCAACAATAAGAGGTAGCTATTTTCTAGTAATTTTAATTGCTGAGGTAAAAGCTGATATTGAAGAAGGAAAATAAGGAATTTAAAGTAAAATCATTGAATATCAGATGATAACAATGTGTTTATATTAGTGTGCCCCATTCAAGGAAGCCAAACAAATGCTCTTTGTAAAGTCGTTTATGACCTTCTTAAACAGAGGTTAAAAGACATTGAAAACACAAGTTGAGAACTCAACTGATATCATTCAACTTCTGTTAAAGAAAAGAACTTCTGGCTATATTTCCAAAGTCCACAGGGAAAAATAGCTCAAGAAAGCAGAAATCCTTTTGAGTTCTCCCATTGAGGCTTCAACATGAATCATGACATAAAAAAATTAGTTTTTGTGAAAACAAATTGTATGCAATCTGTGATGACATTAAAAAGGAAAGATAAGAAAATAGTTTATCAGATTTAGTGATCTGATAAAGTATAAGAAAATACTTTTGTGTTCTCCTTACCATCAATAGCAGAGGAAGATTTTATATTCTAACCAAATTGGGTATTGATTAACAGGAATGACACTATGCACATTTGGTATATCTTATATCTCGTAACTTCCATTATTGTTAGTTGCATTAATGGAAAAGTATTTTTTTATTTGCGAGGGAAAAAAACTAAAGAAGAAGGTGAGGAATCAATTTTTAAAAAATAGTAGCAGTTCAAAATCTTTGAAGTGTCACTCAAGTTCACCACTTAATTATATTTGAAACATAGATATACTTGAAAAGAGAATGAAACAATCGATTTAACAAAGGCCATAATATAATTCTGGAAGAATAATGTATTACAATGAACAAATATATCCAAAAAAAGGTGGTACAGATTAACTCTGCAAGAATTATAGACTTGTATCTTTTTAGTAAAAACAACCATTTGGTTAAGTGTGCAACAAATCTAACATGTTTCAAGTATACGGTGAAGGATCCGTTTTGAACATTTCATGATCGCAAAATAATTATTTAGTAGTATTTTTATTTCAAAGTTGATTTAGCTTAATCGCCTGTAAGTCAGTTTCCCTTTGTTTTGGTGAAGTCGCGGGAAAGATTTTCGTCTGCATCACAAAGTTGATTGCAACTCTTTTTCTTTCCACCTGCACTTATTCTAATACGATGAAGATAATTCTATTAGGACATCAAAAGTGATACTTGTATATCTATATCACGAGCCAACAGATAAGTTGTGATAAGGATAGAGGAATTTACATCGAAACTCGCTCATGATTATGTCCCTAATGTTCCGATTCATATATCATGAGTACCTAAGACTATGAGATTTACGATTTCGTGTTATGACTGTTGACCAATCACTCTTATGCCTAGTATTCACGAAAGAAGTGCTCTGAGTGATCGCTTATGTCTTGTATAGAACACAGAGTGTGGCTTCCATTCCTCCTTGTCAATTTTAGCAGAGAGTTGTTTAATACCCTTGAGTTTTCATCACGTTTAACCAAGATTTTAACGATGTATTCATGAACTTTCTTTTGATGTCAAGAACTTTTGGTGGCATGGGGCACTGAAAACACTCTGATTTGAAGTTGGGTAATCATCAACCGAAAGTATCATAATTTTGTCAGTATAGACACATGAAAAAAAAATCAAAATTACTAATTTTGTAAAGTCTGCATAAAAGCAAAACACGGAAAACTCTATGTTTTACTCATAAAATCAGCAAACCAAGAAACTACTTGAACGGGATGAGTTTTTATATAATGACCTTAGGAACTAAATAAATGGGAAGGGTACTACTATAATGTTTTGAAATGAATTTGTACTACTATTTTGGTTTAGCATAAATGAGAGAAAATACACACACAGAGATTAAATTTAAGTCTTGTAGGATTAAAAGAGTGAACTTTAGCAATGATAAGGAGAAAAAGATATCAACACATGTACTTACGTTTTTTCATTTCTTTTTCTTCCGTCGTTTCTCAATTGGTGAAAAAATAGAACAAATTTATAATTTACTGCATTTCTTCAGAGTGTCATCCAAATGCAGAAAGATAGGAATAATAAAAGATATATAGAAAATAAAGAAAAGGTCTAAATCTTGTAGATGGGTTCATAAATTTATGAATATTAGGGCTCTAGCCTCATTTTATTTGGAAAGTGAAGAAAGTTCAAATGGGGAAAGATACACGTACGTTTTATTTAATTTTATTCCAGATCGACAATTTAGTATCTTACATGAGACACTTAAGAGAAAAGCACAATAAAATGTGTGAGTATCAGTGTGATATTTATATGAATCATGAATTAAAAGAGGTATCATGTAAGCATTCTTTCTCCCTTGTTTATAGAGATATAAATAGCTGAAGGTAACTTTCATCTTTCACTTGTTGGGCAATCTTTTCTTCAACTAAGTTGTAAGGTGTCAATTTTTCATCACTTTTTCCTAAATGAATTTTACTATAAAAGTTAAGTGATGAATAATACTTGCATCTTCATAATATTAATTGTAGTATTAGTTCGTTCTCTCCTCTCCTACTTATGATTTTTTTTCATTCTTTGATTTCATTTATCTAATTTCAAGCAAACCTTAAATGACTAACATAATAATAATGTTTCATACTTATGAAAGATACAAACTCTGGAAATAAACTGAAACTTTTAATTGAAGGAAGAAAAAATACTTATACTAAAGAAAAGAACAAATCTATGCTTGAAGTAATTTATTACATCAAATCAAATCAACAATTTTAAAGATTTCCTCCTATTTAGTTTTATATTTCATCCGCACTGCAACTAAAATAAACTCAAAACACCATTATAAGAATTAATAATTTAACTATATGCTTGGAATGGAGAATTTTCAATTTATACTCGATCACCTAGCGATATCCTATTAGTGATTATTTGATCTTCTAAAATATTATTTTTCCGAACTCAATTGAATGAAACTATCCAACAGAAAAACTCTCGAGCATTGTGCAAAATTACAGAGGTAGCTTATGACTGTGAATGAAATTATTCTTTGATGTATTCTTCCAAGCTCCACCCTAAGATAGAGGAGCAGTCGTGGGATTGAAAAGGTAGGAAAGCTTTATTTGAGGAAAGGCGTAATGTTTGTGTAGGAAAAACCACAATAAAGAGGCAACCGACCGTGGTCAGAGGATGCGACTGTTAGTTTATGTTTTTTCCTGCAAAACGCCTTATAAGTGGAAAATTAGAAGGAGAAATTATCAATTATCAATTTTGACCCAAGAGAGTGCCACATCACCGAATTGAGGATCTTCTTTTATATATATATATATATATATATGATATATGATATATAAGATTTTCTAATGTGAAAACATTATATATTTTCTAATGTGAAAGGTGTAAAATACATTATTCAAGAAAAATGTGAAGGCTACTTCGAACAAGGATATAGCTTGTGAAAATATTTGAAACATGAGATTATTTTTTGTCTTCTTCCCATGTACATGCCAATCCTACTCATCCTATAACAGAAAAAAAATGATGTGCATTAAATGCTAAGTTAATGTGGATGTGGGGATGGGTAGGTACCCCTTTGAGCTTCTCTATATAATAAACAAATTTTGTTTAGTTTTCTTCATCCCAGCAATTTACTACCCACTCAAACATCTTTTTTACTCAGTTAGTTCTTTTATTTTTATATAATGATAACGATTGGGATATTGGCGCGATTGTAAGAAGCTGTAACATTCATAAACCAAATAATGTTGTAGCTCCAAGTTTAGGCATGTAGTCAATGAATTTTGTAAATGATGATTGGAATTTTGACAAACTTTCAGATGTTGATATGACTAAATTTTATTGGTTTCCTGAAATTTTCCCTATGAACTTTCCAGTTGAGATCACCAACCCCACAACCTCGATTCCTATAATCATTGATCAGGTAATCATGGACCAAAACAATAACCAACAGTTATTAGAACCCTTTCAGTCAGTCCCGTTTAACCAACAAATATTTCTTCCTTCTCCTCTTCCACCTATAATTACAACGCTAGTGTATGAGCCAGCAACAATTGCGGCACCGCAAAAATGGATTGATCTGCAGCAACAATCCATGATATCGGATAACATTCATCCTACATTCACCTTACCCATGATCACTCCTCTGATCCAAACTCATACAAAATAAGTACTTCCTCCGTTTTATTTTATATGTTTGTGTTCACATTTTTAAGTTTAGTATTTTTAATTTGAAATCAGGAAAAATCAGCCAATAAAAACTACCTATGAACTGATGGGAGAGGAACTCACAAATGATTCATGGACGTGGAACAAGAATGGTGAGAAGCGAATCAAAAGTTCTCAATTTTTGAGGTTTGCTCTTTTCACTATTTTTTCATGTTATAAAAAGTTTTAAGTTATCAAATTTTGTGACAAAAAAATAAAAGTTACATTAAAAATTGTATAGAGACACATAATTTTTTTGGATCCATCCTGATTATTATTTTGTGTGTATATATGTGACATAACAGGGACTACTATAAGTGTGCTACATTAAAAGACTGCAAAGCAAAGAAACAAATTGAGAAAAGCCCAAGGGGTGAAAACCTTTTCTTAGTGACCTATTATGGTGAACACAATCATCCTCCACCCATTAACCGTAGGTCTCACGCTGGTTGGAATGGAAGTGCGAAACACAATCTTCCGAAAGGCATAAATATTGTGCCCAAAGCATTAAGTTTGAATTCATCAACGTCGTCGTCGTTCAAACGCTCTAAACGTTCCAAGGTTGTTGCTTCTCCAATCGGCCCAACTATGCCTATGATTGAAATTGAGAGCGCATCCCCAAACAAAGACAAAATGGTGGTTATGGCGACGGAGAACAAAGGTGATGACAGAGAGGAGAAAAACGTTGTTTTGATTCCTGACAAATTCGTGAGTGAAGATATTCTCGTGGGCTTTGAAGAACTCAATGGAGTTACTACTTCCACCTAATGGGAATGAAAATGACAGAGAATTTTTTCCTCTCTCCATCAACTTTATCTATATGCAGCTCTTGTCTTAAATAGTTCTCTCTTTCAGAAAAATCATTTGACTCCGTTTATACATTGGAATTCAAGATTAAATTTGGCATTTATTTTCAATTATCCTTAACATTAAAGTAGTAGTAGTTCATTTTTATACTACTCAAATTGAAAAAAAATATCCAATGAATAGGTGTAACTTTGTCATTATACCTTATATTTATTATTTGGAAACAAAAATTATATTTTCAGGTCTCTTGAATAAAAATAAAGATCTCTTACATATAAAAATCTCTAGTACAAAAACATAAAACTAAAAATATGTTTGTAAAAGACTACAAAATCAAATATCCTGTTAAAATGGAATGAAGGGAGTGTTTTTTTTTATTATATATATATAGCTTTCCGACGTTATTTTCATGCTAAATATTTTTGAATTATTATGGCAACTCTTAATGAAAATTTTGAATCCATCACTAGTATTAACTAAACAAATTCTTTAACAGTAAAGGGCTGAAGTTCATATAAATGAATTTATAGATGAGTTTTTTTATGTTATGCATGCATTCACCGTGTTAAGAGAATTTTCACACTTAAAAACCAATTATATATTCTTGTGGATTAATATTAATTTGGAAGATAGAATAAGTAATTTGTCATAGTAATCTGTTAAATTATATTTGATGGTATGGATTTTTATTCTTTATATGATCAATGGTTTATAAATATCTTAGCTATCATTTTTATTTACTTATTCCTAATTTAGAATTTTGCTAAAGGACAATTTTATAGTCAACTATCTTTGAGCGGAAAACATGTGTCAAATATATAACTCTAAATATTAGAATTAACAAAATCCTTGTGTCTAATATTGAATGCAATC
Organism: Solanum dulcamara; assembly: GCF_947179165.1. Lineage (NCBI taxonomy): Eukaryota > Viridiplantae > Streptophyta > Magnoliopsida > Solanales > Solanaceae > Solanum > Solanum dulcamara. Next base: position 17,763,619 of record NC_077243.1, on the reverse strand, counting down.
TCTCTATATATATACATGTATAAACCGTTACAAATTTTGATAATTTGCATAATTAATGAAGTAATATTTTATTTTAATATTGAGCATTGTATTACTCCCTTCTGTCCATTTTACGTGTTATATTTTTTTCCATATTCTTTAAGATAACATTAATTAAAGGGTAATTTGATTAAATTATTCTTATATACTTTCTGGCCTTAATTTAATACTACTCTCTTTTGCATCATATTAGTCTTTCTTTACATTTATTGAGTAAGGTTAAAGATGAAAATAATTAATTAATTTTATATTACTTTCTACAATTACTTACAAAGATAAGAATATCTAAAGATATATGTGTTCTTAAAATAGGTAATTTCTACATCACAATTCATGTATCATTATACATTGTACATTTTAGACTAAAATCATTTCCCTAATTATGTGAGAACACAGTGTTTTATGTATTGAGTTGTTTTTTAATCTAATCTATGTATACATTTGTACACTCCCTTCTCGAATATTTGAGTGAACACATAATGTTTTATACACTGAAACTTTCTTTTAATATAATTTGTGTAGGCTTTTGTATTCAATAAGCTTTCAAGTGTTGCGTCAAGTTGGAAAGTGCATACGTGTAGTTTCCCTTTTCAATACATTACAACATTTAAAGTTCTAAAGCAGCTATAACATATGTTGTTGCTTCATCAGAAATACTAACATTTTTATGTGATGTGGTCATGTTGCATCAATAGCTTTCGTAATTTTTTTTTATTGATTATAACTATTGGCCTCACTTTGACATTCTTACAAAGTCAAGAAACATAAAATTATTGAAATTGTAAATTTTCTTTTTTTAGGGGTCCTCTGTTTCACTATTTAAGAATTTTTTTTAAAAAGTTTAAATCTTAGATAATTTTTATTAAAAGGGTACATGAGATTACTATAGATTATCTTTTATCTTCTCTTTTATATGGTAAATTACACTCACCCTGAAATGGAAAAGAACATTTAATGTGCACTAAATGTTAATTGAATGTGGATAATGCGGGGGCGGGTAGATACCTCTCTAGTTCCTCTATATAATAAGCAAATACGGTTCGCTTTTCTTCATCTCAGCCTTTGATATCTAATTCCAATTTACTAATATTTTTCCTCAATTATTTCCTCTATAAGCCAGCCCCTCTTTGAATCTTTTTTCTCACTCCCTTCTTCTAAAAACACCATTAGTTTTTTTAATAAGCACATTTTTAAATTTTTAAAGGTTTTTAGCCCCTACCTCATTTTTTTCTGCAGTTAACTAAATATAATTATATATAGATCTAAAATGGGGGATAATAATTGGGATATAAGCGGTGTGATAAGAAATTATAATATTAGTGGAACGAACAATGTTGTTGTAACACCCCTCAAAAATTTTCCCCTAAAAAAATAAATCAAACCCTTCTTGTATACAGGTAGGGTCGAACTCGAGTATTGAGGAGCGTATGCATGAGTCAAAATGAGTCTTTGAGAATTTGAGCAGCGTTAGAGGTGAGGTGGGGTCATGAAGGGCCCCTAGGATCAAATTAAATCCAAAAGATTCGTCGTGGCTAAGTTTGGGTAGGAGTTCGCATAAGGGGTCGACTTCTAACGACCCTATCTTTTGAAAGATGACAATCTGGGTGGCCCATTACCCATCAAATCAAAGGTCGTTGAGTCTTCTTTCCAACTCCACCAAGAATGAAACTTTTGGAGTTCGGAGTCGAAAGGTATGAGATCCTAAGATGAACTACCACAACAGAGATTTTCAAGCCTGGGTTGCAATTGCTGGAAAACTGGGCTTGGCGCCGCAGTGGCGCGATGCGCCGCAGTGGCGCGATGCGCCACTATCGCGCCGGAAACATGCCTCAGTAGTTTAGGCTCTGGCGCGGCGCACCACTAAAAGTTGTGCAGGGTTTTTCAGGCCAAATTCAGAACTCAGAACAATGGCCTTGGCGCTGTAAGGGCACATCGCGCCACTATCGCGCCAGAAACATGCCTCAGTAGTTTGGTCTCTGGCGCGGTGCGCTACTACGAGGTATGCAGGTTTTAGGCGTATTCAGCCTTGCGCTGCAATGGCGCGACGCGCCACTATCGCGCCAGGTGCATTTTTAGCCTATTTTCAGAACTTTTGAGGAGGGGCAATTTGGGAACTTACCCAAATTATATATGTATTGCCTTTGGTCTTTTGGGAACACATTTCTCAGCCTCACTCTCTCTCTAAAAAGCCCTAGGAGCTTCTCTCTCTCTCTCTCTCTTCTTCTTCTTCCCCATTTCCAACAAAAAAGAGTCCAAGAGCTTGAAGATTTGAGTCCTCCATTGAAGACCCAACCACAAGGTTTTCTTCAAGTCTTCACTAAGGTATGTAAGGCTATCCAAAACATGGATTGAGTCCACCCATGTGCCCTATTCTTGTTTTGAGGTTAGATGTTCATGAAAAAAGATAGAGTTTCTTGGTATGGTCTAAGTTTAAATGAGTTTTGTCCCATATTTATTTGATTCTATATGTATTGATGTTGTCGAGTTAAGAAGTTCCCTAAATGAGACTTTATGTGAGTACGAGTTGATGAAAATGAGTTGTTAAATATGTTCTATTGATCTTCTTGACTATGTAGATTTTGATAAAGGATGCTATTTTTTTAAAAATGTTACTTATTATAAAAATGTAAATTTAAAGTCTTGAAATTGTGATGAGTCTCAAAGATTTCTCATATGGATGGAGGAAATGATTGATTATATCTAGATGTTGCTATATATGTGCATTTAAATTTCTTTTGAAGATATAATTGAGATTAATCGGATAGTATGATTTGAAGAGATTTGATTGTGATAGAGTTGATGAGTTGACAAGGTTATAATGAGACTTGTCGATGCGATTTGATTGAGTTGATTGGATGGAGTTTTATGAGCATTGAGTCTTGGGAGGAGTATCGAGCACCGAATTGGGCAAGAGTATAGTCCATACTCGAACCCAATAACTGCATCGCCAAACGTAGGGGGGATGGAACCGTTAAAGTCGGATGCTTCCCCGAGAGATTTGTCCTGACATTATAGGACCTGGTTGGATTGGATCCATGATTTGTTGATTCGTTCATACCCTGGCAAAGTATGAACGAACGCGACAACAACGTCGGTTTGTTGTACTTTCACTGGCTCATAAGTGATGGTTGTCGGTTAAGAAAAACTCCCAAATAGGTCTTGATAGTACTCTGAGTCAGATTGAGTTGAATTGTATGTGATTGGTCCCGTCTAAATCATATTCTTGTTTAGACTTAGGACATTTGATTGAGTTGTTATTCCTCTTGAGTTGAGCTCCCGAGTTGATAAATTCTTCCTTGATGTTCGTTGTATTCGGCCATTTTACATACTCGTACATTCCACGTACTGATGCCATTTGGCCTGCATCATTTTATGATGCAAAGACAAGTACTAGAGATCATCAACCGGCGCTCCGTTGAAGATCCACATACACTTCCAGCTAGTTGGTGAGTCCTCCTAGTTCCCGGAGGATATTGAGCCTTCTTATACAGTTTTATTGTCATTTCTTTTATTTTGATTGTTGGTAGCCATGGACTTGTCATTGGCACCTCTTAGACTTTGATAGAGGCTTCATAGACTGGAGTGTGGGGAGGTCGAACTGTTATTTTGAGGAGTCTTATTTTATTGTCTTGTTGGGTTGTAAATGTTTGGCCTTCGGCCCCCATATATGAATAGTATTTCTTTAATTGAGTTTTCTGCTAAGAGAATGTGATTGATTGAATGTGTGACTGGACTAGGTAGTTCGCTCGGAGGTCAGAAATGGCCTTCGAGTGCCGGCCACGCCTAGGGTACCCTCCCGGGGCATGACAATTGTAGCTCCTAACTTTGGCTTGGAGACTTTTGAAAATGATAATTGGAATACTTTTGACAGACTTTTAACTGCTGACATGACTAATTTTGATGGCTTATCTAAAATTTTCTCTATAGATTTTTCAGTTGCTCACCTGAAAAAATCAGATGACCAAGTCATAATCATGGACCAAAATAATAATCAAGAGTTGTACTTACATTCCATTGAACCAACTCAATTTAGCCAACAAATCTTTCTTCCTCCATCAATTACAACAATAACGTGTGTGCCAACAACAACTACAACATCACAAGAATTGATTGATCTACAACTGTCATGCCCAGGAGGGTACCCTAGGCGTAGCCGGCACTTGAAGGCTATTTCTGACCTTCGAGCGAACCACCTGGTCTAGTCACACGTTCATTCCATCACATTCTCTTAGCGGAAAACTCAATTAAGGATATACTGTTCATAAATTAGGGCCAAAGGCCAAACAATCATCAACTCGACAAGAAATTTTAAAAAGGGCTACTCAAAAGAACAATTCAACATTTCTACACTCTGGTCTATGAAGCCTCTATCTACAACCTAGAAGGTACCCATGACAAACCCATCGCTACCAACAATCAAGACAAAGTAAATGATATCAAAACTATACAAAAAGGGCTTAATATCCTCTGGAAACTAGAAGGACTCACCGCTAGCTGGGAGTGGGTGTGGGTCTTCAACGGAGCGCCGGTTGATGATCTCTAGTACTTGTCTCTGCATCATGAAACGATGCAGGCCAAATAGCGTCAGTACGTGGAATATATTGGTATGTAAAATGGCCGAATGAAATGATATAAAAGAAACATCAGACCCACTCAGAACTCAACTCAAGAGAAATAACAACTCAATCAAGTGTCCTAGATCTAAACAAGAATACGGTTTAGACGGGACCAATCACATACCATTCAACTCAATCCGACTCAGAGTACTATCAAGACTTATGTGGGAGTTTCTCTTATCCGACAACCATCACTTATGAGCCAGTGATAGTACAATAAGCCGATGTTGTTGCCGCGTCCGTTCATGCTTTGCCAGGGCATGAACGAGTCAACCAATCATGGATCCAATCCAACCAAGTCCTATAATGTCAGGACAAACATTTTGGGGAAACATCCGACTTTCATTGTAACACCCCTCAAGATTTTTCCCTAAGATTCGGACCCTTCTTATATTTGGGTAGGGTCGAACTCGAGTATTGTGGAGCATTTGTAGGAGTTAAGGTGAGTCCTTGAGAAATTGAGAAGTGCTAGAGGTGATGTGGGGTCATGAAGGACCCCTAAGACCAAGCTAAGTCCAAATGATTCATCGTGGCTAAGTTTTAGGATGAGTTCATATGAGGGGTCGACTTCTAATGATCTTATCTTTTGAAAGACGACAATATGGGTGGCCCATGACCCATCAAATTAAAGGTCGTCGAGTCTTCTTTCCAACGCCACCAAGAATGTAATTTTTGGAGTTCAGAGTCAAAAGATATGACAATCCTAAGATGAACTAGCACAGTAGAGATTTTCAGGCCTGGGTTGCAATTGCTGGAAAACTGGGCTTAGCGCCGCAGTGGTGCGATGCGCCACTATCGCGCCAGAAACATGCCTCAGTAGTTTGGGCTCTGGCGCAGCACGCCACTAAAAGGTGTGCAGGGTTTTTCAAGCCAATTTCGATAACCTAGAAAATATTAGCCTTGGCGCTGTAAGGGCGCGACGCGCCACTATCGCGCCAGAAACATACCTCAGTAGTTTGGTCCTTGGCGCGGCGTGCCACTACGAGATATGCAAGTTTTAGGCATAATCAGCCTGGCGCTGCAAGGGCACGACGCGCCACTATCGCGCCAGGAGCATTTTTGCCTATTTTTCAGAACTTTTGAGAAGGGTTAATTTGGGAATTCCCCCAAATTATATATGTATCAGCCTTAGCTCATTTTGGGATCATTTTTCAATCCCTCACTCTCTCTCTAAAAAGCCCTAAGAGTTCCTCTCTCTCTCTCTCTTCTTCTTCTTCTCCATTTCCAACAAAAAGAGTTCCAAGAGCTTCAAGGTTTGAGTTCTCCATTGAAGACCCAACCACAAGGTTTTCTTCAAGTCTTCACTAAGGTATGTAAGGCTATCCAAAACATGGGTTGAGTCTACCCATGTGCCCTACTCTTGCTTTGAGGTTAGATGTTCATGGAAATGGAGTTTCTTGGTATGGTTTATGTTTGAATGAGTTTTGTGCCCTATTTAATTAATGCTATATGTGTTGATGTTGTTGAGCTAAGAAGTTCCTAAAACTTTCATGTTAGTAGGAGTTGATGGAGATGACTTGTTGTTATGTTTTGTTGATCTCTTTAACCATGTGATTATATTGCATAGAGTTGAATTATTGAGCTAAAGCCATAGAGTTATGATGAGTCTTGAGGAGATGTCATAAATGCTTATCTAAATGAGGCTTGATTGAGTTAATTGGAGGATAGAATTGATGAGTGGACGAGGTCCTAAATGGAACTTACCATTATGACTTAATTAAGTTGAAATGAGAATAGAGCTGATGAGTTGGCAATGTCCCACATGAAACTAGCCGTGAGGGCTTGTTGGAGATGATTGGAGGGAGTCTTATGAGCATAGAGTCATGGGAAGAGTATCGAGCACCGAGGCGGGCGAGAGTATAGTCCATACTCGAACCCCAGGAACTACGCCGCCAACGTAGGTAGGGATGGAACCGTTAAAGTCGGATGCTTTCCATGGGATCGACCCATTAAAGTCGGATGTTTCCTATTTATATGTCTTGAAATGATAGGACTTGACTAATCGATGGTATCCATGATTAGGGAGGCGTTCATACCCTGGCAAGGTATGGACAGACGTGGCAACAACATCTGATTATTGTACTATCACCGGCTCATAGGTGATGGTTGTCGGATAAGAGAAACTCCTATTTAGGTCTTGATAGTGCTCCAAGTCAGTTGAGTTGAGTGGCTTATGAGTTATTCCCATCTAAACTATTCTTGTTAGACTTAGGACACTTGAGTGAGTTGTCATGTATGTATGAGTCGAGACCCTGAGTTGATGTTGATGTTTCCTTGATATTTGTTTCATTCGACCATTTTACATACTCGTACATTCTATGTACTGACGCCATTTGGCCTGCATCATTTCATGATGCAGAGACAGGTACCAGAGATCATCAATCAGCACTTCGTTGAAGATCCACATACACTCCCGGCTAGTTGGTGAGTCCTCCTAGCTTCCGGAGGATGTTGAGCTTCCTTGTATGGTTTTGTTGTTGTTGTTTCCTTCATCTTGATTGTTGGTAGCCATAGGCTTGTCATTGGCACCTCCCAGACTTTGATAGAGGCTTCATAGACTAGAGTGTGGAGAGTTTGGACTGTTATTTTGGGGAGTTCTATTATATTTATTTTGTTGAGTTAAACATATTTGGCCTTCGGCCCCTATATTGTAAATAGCATGTTATAATTGAGCCTTCCGTTGAGCATATATGACTGAATGATGGAGTGATTGAGCTAGGTGGTTCGCTTGATGGTCAGAAATGGCTTTTAAGTGCCGGTCATGTCTAGGGTACCCTCCCGAGGCGTGACAAACATGGTATCAGAGCCTAGAGTTCAAGTGTTCTAGGGAGTCTATGAAGCCATGTCTAGTAGAGTCTTGCTTATGAGTATGTTGTGCACCACACTTATAAGTAGGAGGCTATTGGACATTAGGAATTGTTTCCCCTCTTTCATACTCTGAATTCGTGCGATGGAGTTAAACTCTATGAAACTTCCCTTCTAATTTGTGCGTTTATACATTACAGATAATGCCTCCTAAACGCACGGCTAGCCAGAGAAACATTGACAACTCCGAGATGCCTCAATCAGAGGTATGCCCAGCAAGGGCTAGAGGCCGACCTACGAGGTATGCGGAGGCAACCCAAGTGCCTGCTACTCCGCCTGCACCCACATCAGAGGTAGAATTTTGAGGGGCGATTGCAATGCTCACGCAATTAGTGGCTGCCCAAAATGGTAACCAGAGTTCGCCGACTCTTAGCTCTAGTCCCCAAGATCCATCTGCTGCCACTAGAATTAAAGACTTTCTGAGGATGAATTCGCCTGCATTCACGGGTTCTAAGGTTGATGAAGACCCCCAAAACTTTATTGATGAGATGTGGAAAATTCTGAAAGCCATGCATGCTACAGAAATTGAAGGGTTTGAGTTGGTATCTTATCAACTCAAGGATGTGGCCAACATCTGGTATAACCAATGGGAGCAAGGTAGGGGTGAGGATGCTGAACCTGCTAGGTGGGATGAATTTGAGGGAGCCTTTCTTGACCACTTCTTTCCCCGAGAACTGAGGGAAGCAAAAGTGGAGGAGTTTGTAAATCTGAAACAAGAGGGTATGATAGTTAAGGAGTATGGCCTGAAGTTTATCTAGCTGTCCAGGTATGCTCCAGAAATGATCCCAGATATGAGGTCAAAGATGAGGAAGTTCGTCTCCGGATTAGGGAGGCATGTGAAGAAGGAATGCAAAGCATCATTGTTGATCTCGGATATGGATATTTCCAGATTAATGGTGTATGCTCAATAGGTAGAGGAGGAGAAAATAAAAGACAGAGAAGAGCACCTGAGCAAGAAGTTAAAATCAGCGCGCCATGAGAGTGAACAGAGGCAGAGCAAGGGCCACAGGTCCTTCTTCCAGAAGAGGCCTTCCAACTATGCCTCATCCACTACCAGTGCACCTATGCCGTAGAACAGGTATGATCGACATGGACAGAGTCGCCAAAATCTTAGACCCCAGGGTTCACAATCCCATGCCAGTGTAAGTTAAGGCTCGAGAGGGAAGCCACCATGTGGCAAGTGTAGTAGGATCCACTTGGGAGAATGCAGAGCGGGAAGGGTTGGTTGTTATAAATGCGGCCAAATGAACCATTTTTAGAGGGAGTGTCCAACAGGGGAAATAGAGTCCAGCATTTTGCCACCGCACCGCCGGCTAGAGGTAATTATATGGGTACTACTTCAGGCACCAGCGGAGGTACAAACTGTTTATATGCCATGGGTAGTCACCAAGATCAAGAGAACTCTCCAAATGTCGTGATGGGTATGATTCGAGTCTCTTTATTGCTATGTTTTAATGGATCCGGGTGCCACACTATCTTTTATGACTCCTTACGTGGCTAGTAAATTTGATAAAATTCCCGAATGTCTTCTTAAGCCTTTCAGTGTAGCTACTCCTGTCGGTGATTCTATCTTAGCTGAAAGAGTCTATAGAGATTGCACTGTGTCAATTCATCACAAGGATACCTTGGCTGACTTGGTTGAGTTAGACATGGTGGATTTCGATGTGATCCTTGGTATGGACTGGCTTTATGTCTGTTACGCCTCTATTGATTGTAGGACTCGGATTGTCAAGTTCAAATTCCCAAATGAGGCAGTCATGGAGTGGAAAGGGAGTCCTGTCATGCCTAAGGGTAGGTTTATTTCTTACCTTAGGGCCAGGAAGATAATCTTAAAAGGGTGTATCTATCACATTGTACGAGTGAAAGATAGAAATGTTGAGTCTCCATCCCTTGAGTTGGTTCCAATTGTCAATGAGTTTCCCAATGTTTTTCCCGAGGATCTGCTTGGAGTCCCTCTTGATAGGGAGATCGACTTCGGAATTGATGTTCTTCTTGATACCCAACCTATCTCAATCCCTCCATATAGAATAGCTCCGGTCGAGTTGAAGGAGTTGAAAGAACAGTTAAAGGACTTATTAGATAAGGGATTCATTAGGCCGAGTGTCTCACCATGGGGTGCTCCGGTCCTATTTGTGCAAAAGAAAGATGGGTCCCTTAGAATGTGTATTAACTACAGGCAGCTGAATAAGGTCACCGTTAAGAACAAATACCCTCTCCCCAGAATAGATGATTTATTTGATCAACTTCAGGGTGCCACTTGTTTTTCAAAGATAGACTTAAGATCCGGCTACCATCAGTTGAAGGTGAGGGAATGTGATATTCCGAAAACTGCTTTTCGGACTCGTTATGGCCACTTTGAATTTTTGGTCATGTCCTTTGGGTTGACTAACACCCCCGCAACTTTTATGGATCTCATGAACCGGGTGTTTAAACCATATCTTGATATGTTTGTGATTGTATTCATAGATGATATTCTGGTCTACTCCAAGAATGAAGAGGAGCACGCTTATCATCTTAGAGTCGTTTTACAAAGTTTGAGAGACCAAGTATTATATGCAAAGTTCTGTAAATGTGAATTTTGGCTTGCATCAGTGGCCTTCTTAGGCCACATTGTGTCTGGAGATGGTATTCAGGTTGACGCTCAGAAGATTGAGGGGGTGAAGAATTGTCCCAGACCCACATCCCCGATAAAGATAATGAGCTGCTTGGGTTTAGCTGGCTATTATCGAAGGTTTGTAGAAGAATTCTCATCCATATCATCACCATTGACTAAGCTGACCCAAAAGAAGGCTAAGTTCTAATGGTCCGATGCTTGCGAGGGGAGTTTCCAGAAACTGAAGGCCAAGCTAACCACTGCTCCTGTCCTGACCTTGCCCGATGGAACAGAGGGCTTTGTGGTCTACTGTGATGCATCCAGAATTGATTTGGGTTACGTGTTAATGCAGAGGGGGAAGGTGATAGCCTATGCTTTAAGGCAACTTAAGGTTTATAAGCGAAACTACCCAACTCATGACCTCGAACTGGAAGCCGTGGTGTTTGCACTTAAAATTTGGTGCCACTACTTATACGGAGTGCATGTTGATGTGTTCACCGATCACAAAAGCTTACAATACGTCTTTAGCTAGAAGGAACTCAACCTGAGACAAAGGAGATGGCTCGAGCTACTCAAGGACTATGATATGAGCATCCTCTACCATCCAGGTAAAGCTAATGTTGTTGCTGATACTCTTACTAGGTTGTCTATGGGTAGCACTACCCATGTAGAAGAGGGAAGGAGGGAATTGGCAAAGGAGGTACACAGATTAGCCCGATTAGGAGTCCGTCTGGAAGAGAACAATGAAGACGGAGTTACCGTTCAGGATGGGTCTACATCCTTACTTATAGCAGAGGTAAAGGAGAAACAAGATCAGGATCCCATCCTCCTCCGGTTGAAGGAAGTTGTTCACAAACAAGGGGTGATGGTTTTCACCAAAGGGGGAGATGGTGTGCTGAGGTACCAAAGTAGATTGTGTGTACCTGATGTCGGTGATGTTCGAGAAAGGATTATGGCCGAAACGCATAGTTCCAGATACTCTATTCATCCAGGCTCCACAAAAATGTACCATGACTTGAGGGAAATCTATTGGTGGAGTGGGATGAAGAGGGATATTGTAGAATTTGTTTCCAAATGCCCGAATTGCCAACAGGTGAAGGTGGAACATCAAAGGCCATGTGGTTTAGCCCAAAACATAGAAATTCCAAAATGGAAGTGGGAGATGATCAACATAGACTTTATTATAGGCTTGCCGAAGTCCCGAAAGCAACTTGATTCCATTTAGGTGATTGTGGATAGAATGACGAAATCAGCTCACTTCTTGGCGGTTAAGACTACTAACACCGCAGAAAATTATGCAAAGTTGTATATACAGGAGATCGTCAGATTGCATGGGGTCCCTTTGTCTATCATATCAGACAGAGGAGCCCAATTCACTTCCCAATTTTGGAAATCCTTTTAGAAGGGATTAGGTTCGAAGGTGAACTTGAGTACAACCTTCCACCCCTAGATGGATGGCCAAGCAGAGCGCACCATCCAGAGAAGATATGTTGAGGGCATGTGTGCTTGACTTCAAGGGAAATTAGGATAACCACTTACCTCTCATAGAGTTTGCGTACAATAATAGCTATCATGCAAGCATTCAAATGGCTCCTTATGAAGCTTTGTATGGGAGGAGGTGTAGATCTCCCATTGGGTGGTTTGAAGTTGGTGAAGCCGAGTTGATTGGACCCGATTTTATTCATCAAGCCATGGAGAAGGTGTGAGTTATTTGAGAGAGGCTAAAGACAGCCCAAAGCCGCCAAAAATATTACACCGACGTGAGGAGGAGAGACTTAGAGTTTGAGGTGGGTGATTGGGTGTACTTAAGTGTGTCACCCATGAAAGGTGTCATGAGGTTTGGAAAGAAGGGGAAGCTTAGTCCTCGATATATTGGTCCTTACCAGATCCTGAGGCGGATTGGGAGTGTTGCCTATGAGTTGGAGTTACCCTCAGAGCTAGCCTCTATTCATTCGGTATTCCACGTTTCAATGTTAAAAAAGTGCTTTTGCGATCCCTCGTTGGTCGTCCCCACTGATAGCATTGGAGTTAAGGATAACTTATCCTATAAAGAGGTTCTGGTCCAAATTCTTGATCGCCAAATCTATAAATTGAGGAACAAAGAGGTCGCCTCAGTCAAGGTCCTTTGGAGAAACCAATTTGTTGAGGAAGCTATATGGAAAGCGGAGGAAGCCATGAAATCTAAATATCCACATCTATTCGTGCCTACCGATGAGAATGTTGAAGGTAATGCCCATTTCCTTGACTTGAATTCATTTGTGCCTTTTGAGTCTTGATTGATAATTGTTTAAGAATTTGATTGTTTAAATGACTAAATTCTTGATTGTGATTTGCGCCCCGAGTCCGTTATTGGTTACTCGTCATTTGAGGACGAATGATCCCAAGGGGGAGATAATGTAACACCCCTCAAGATTTTTTCCTAAGATTCTGACCCTTCTTGTATTCAGGTAGGGTCGAACTCGAGTATTATGGAGCATTTGCAGGAGTTAAGGTGAGTCCTTGAGAAATTGAGAAGTGCTAGAGGTGATGTGGGGTCACGAAGGACCCCTAGGACCAAGCTAAGTCCAAAAGATTCGTCGTGGCTAAGTTTTAGGATGAGTTCATATGAGGGGTCGACTTCTAATGATCCTATCCTTTGAAAGACAATAATCTGGGTGGCCCACAACCCATCAAATTAAAGGTCATCGAGTCTTCTTTCCAATTCCACTAAGGATGTAATTTTTAGAGTTCGGAGTCAAAAGATATGACGATCCTAAGATGAACTAGCACAGTAGAGATTTTTAGGCCTGAGTTGCAATTGCTGGAAAACTGGGCTTGGCGCCATAGTGGCGCGACGCGCCACTATCACGCCAGAAATATGCCTTAGTAGTTTGGGCTCTGGCGCGGCGCACCACTAAAAGGTGTGCAGGGTTTTTCAAGCCAATTTCCATAACCTAAAAAATATTGGCCTTGGCTCTGTAAGGGCGCGACGCACCACTATCGCGCCAGAAACATGCCTCAGTAGTTTGGTCCTTGGCGTGGTGTGCCACTATGAGATGTGCAAGTTTTAGGCGTAATCATCCTGGCACTACAAAGGCGCGATGCGCTACTATCGCGCCAGGAGCATTTTTGCCTATTTGTTTCAGAACTTTTGAGAAGGGGTAATTTAGGAATTCCCCCAAATTATATATGTATCAGCCTTAGCTCATTTTGGGATCATTTTTCAATCCCTCACTCTCTCTCTAAAAAGCCCTAGGAGTTTCACTCTCTCTCTCTCTTATTCTTCTTCTCCATTTCCAACAAGAAGAGTTCCAAGAGCTTCAAGGTTTGAGTTCTCCATTGAAGACCCAACCACAAGGTTTTCTTCAAGTCTTCACTAAGGTATGTAAGGCTATCCAAAACATGGGTTGAGTCTACCCATGTGCCCTACTCTTGCTTTGAGGTTAGATATCCATGGAAATGGAGTTTCTTGGTGTGGTTTATGTTTGAATGAGTTTTGTGCCCTATTTAATTAATGCTATATGTGTTGATGTTGTTGAGCTAAGAAGTTCCTAAAACTTTCATGTTAGTAGGAGTTGATGGAGATGACTTGTTGTTATGTTTTGTTGATCTCTTTAACCATGTGATTATGTTGCATAGAGTTGAATTATTGAGCTAAAGCCATAGAGTTGTGATGAGTCTTGAGGAGATGTCATAAATGCTTATCTAAATGAGGCTTGATTGAGTTAATTGGAGGATAGAATTGACGAGTGGACGAGGTCCTAAATGGAACTTGCCATTATGACTTAATTGAGTTGAAATGAGAATAGAGTTGATGAGTTGGCAATGTCCTACATGAAACTAGCCATGAGGGCTTGTTTTAGAAGATTGGAGGGAGTCTTATGAGCATAGATTCATGGGAGGAGTATCGAGCACCGAGGCGGGTGAGAGTATAGTCCATACTCGAACCCCAAGAACTACGCTGCCAACGTAGGTAGGGATGGAACCGTTAAAGTTGGATGCTTCCCATGGGATCGAACCGTTAAAGTCGGATGTTTCCTATTTATTTATCCTAAAATGATAGGACTTGACTAATCGATGGTATCCATGATTAGGGAGGCGTTCATGCCCTGGCAAGGTATGGACGGACGTGGCAACAACGTCTGATTATTGTACTATCACCGGCTCATAGGTGATGATTGTCGGATAAGAGAAACTCCTATTTAGGTCTTGATAGTGCTCCGAGTAAGTTGAGTTGAGTGGCTTATGAGTTAGTCTTGTCTAAACTATTCTTGTTAGACTTAGGACACTTGAGTGAGTTGTCATGTATGTATGAGTTGAGACCCTGAGTTGATGTTGATGTTTCCTTGATGTTTATTTCATCCAGCCATTTTACATACTCGTACATTTCATGTATGTAACACCCCAAAAATGTCTACGCCAAGACCCGTAGTTTTTTTTTTCATGTACGTATAGGATCGTACTCGATGACTTTAAAGTGCATTCATGAGTTAGGATATTCCTAAGTAATTCAAGGGTATTATATGTGATTTAGGGTCATAAGGGATCCCTAAAACCAAGTCGAGTCCAAAGAATTAGTCTTGGCTAAGTTTCTGAATGAGTTCGTATAAGGGTCAACTTCCAACGACCATATCTCTTTGCATATAATGAACTGGGTGTCTCACGACTTACCAAATTAAAGGTCTTTGAGTCTTCTTTCCAATGCCACCAAGTTTTCCTCATTCCGAGTTCAGAATCAAAAGTTATGACCCTTTTTCCACAGACTATCGCTACAGTGGGGCTTGGCGCGATGCGCCACTATAGTGCCCGAAACTAGCCTCAGTAGTTTGGGTGCTGGCGCGGCGCGCCAGTAGGGTTTTTGGCCCATTTTCCAGATTTTCTTTGAGGAAGGGCAAGTTGGACAATTCCCTAAACAATATATACGGACTTGGAACATTTTTGGGGTCACTTTTTGCACATTTTCACCTCCAAAGAACCCTAACTTTCACCCTCTTCTCTCTCAATTCATCTTCCACAAGATTTGCCCTCAAAAATCAAGGATTCAAGCCTCCATTTCTTTTCAAGTTTTTCATTCAAGAGTTGACTCCTCAAGGTATGTGGGTTTTCATCCCTGGGTTATTCCACCCATGGAGCCCAAAAGTTTTCTCAATCTAGTATTTCCATTTTAAATGATGAAATCTTATGTTATTTTACATAATGGTTCCAAATGCATAGATTATGGTATATTTAAGTTTATTTACTCCTATTGGTATATATATGTGTATTGACTCTTAATTTCAAGTGATGAGAAATTTTAGGAATTTTCATACTATAATTCCAAATGTATGGATTCATGAATATTTGAAGTTTATTTCCTATATTGACTTATGTTGATTTTTATTTACATGAATTAGATGATTTATCAAGGTACTTATATAAAGGCTTGAAAATAGTTTTAAAGTGCATATAGTGGGTTATTTTTAAGATGTTTGATTTGATGCATTCATAGCACTCTCATGCATACATGTATTCTTTTAAATGTATTTGAAAGTTATATGAAATGAACCCACCTAGTCTTCTTATGTTGAAATGAAGTTGGATTGAAAGTTTGACTCTAAATGAAAGTTTATGAAGCAAATGCCTATATTTAAGGGAGTCTTGTGAAATGATTGAATGATTGATTGATAAAAGGGCTTCTTAGCCAAATTAAGGTTTCAATGTGAAAGGACAATTCTCACATTGAATCAAATGAAATGTCTTTATGAAATGTTTGATTGATAAAAGGGCTTCTTTGCCAAATTAAGGTTTCAATGTGAAAGGACAATTCTCACATTGAATCAAATGAAATGTTTAAGGTTATGATATGGCATGTTTGACCTCCCTATAAGCCGTCAATGCTTTTGAACATTTTCCCAAAATGGAAGGTCCGATTATCATGGTATCCGGAATGCCATCACTGATTGTAGACCTAATTTTCTTATAAAACAAGGTTCATTAGTAGAACGGTAAATAGGACATGGTAGTCATGATGATATTATAAACCAAAGGTTTTAATGAGCTATTCCATCGATGATGATTTGATGTCTAAAGTCATACAATGCTTATGTTATTATGATATATAAATGTTATTCCGTGGGATTTGACCTAGCACCGAATGTAGCATGTAGATGGGGACTCGACCTAAGGGGTCCTTAAGTAAAGTCTCATGTTGCATTAACTATGTGCCATCATAGGAGCCCTTGTCGGCTAGGCCTTTGTAGCCACCAAATGTTAAATAATTAAATGTAATCTGAATGGAGTTCTACCTGGCAAGTAGTCTCCCCGTGCCAACGTAGGGGCTTATGTTGGATTCCATGTAATAGCTCGCATGGTCTTAAATGTCGATTATGGTCATTTTCTCACAAAAATAAATATTTTTAAGGTTTCCTATGATGATGTCTAACGCATTCATTCACTTATGCATATTGATTTCTCATGTCCCTCTTATGTTCTTCATTTCATAGCATACTCACATACTTAGTACATTCAAAGTACTAACGCATACTTTTGCCTACATGATATCACCATGTAGGAACCGACGTCGCTCCTCGATCTCCTCCACGTGGCTAACTCGTATTAGTTTGAAGATTTGCTTGTGGTGAGTTCCCATGTTTCGGGAACAACATCCTTTTTATTCTAAGCTTTTGTTATGTAGAATAGTAAGACTTTTATTAAAGCTTTTCATGGCACTTATATTGAGGGTTAGCTAGGGACATGTCATAGCCCCCACCAAGTTTATTAGTAGAGGTATGTTTGGACATAAATGGATGAAATGTTTTTATTTCCGCTTATTATTATTTATCATTACCAATGAAATGCTTAATGAATGCTGAGAGGCTTGGGTGAGATACCTCCGGGTGTCTCATTCGCCGTGTCACGTCTAGGCCCTAGGCTTGGGTTGTGACAATGTACTGACGCCATTTGGCCTGTATCATTTCATGATACAGAGACAGGTACCAGAGATCATCAATCGGTGCTTCGTTGAAGATCCACATACACTCCCGGCTAGTTGGTGAGTCCTCCTAGCTTCCGGAGGATGTTGAGCTTCCTTGTATGGTTTTGTTGTTGTTGTTTCCTTCATCTTGATTATTGGTAGCCATGGGCTTGTCATTGGCACCTCCCAGACTTTGATAGAGGCTTCATAGACTAGAGTGTGGGGAGTTTGGACTGTTATTTTGGGGAGTTCTATTATGTTTATTTTGTTGAGTTAAACTTATTTGGCCTTCGGCCCCCATATTGTAAATAACATGTTATAATTGAGCCTTCCATTGAGCATATATGACTGAATGATGGAGTGATTGAGCTAGGTGGTTCGCTTGAAGGTCAGAAATGGCTTTCAAGTGCTGGTCATGTCTAGGGTACCCTCTCGGGGCGTGACATTAACAGTTCAATCCCCTCCTACGTTTGGCGACGTTGTTATTGGGTTCGAGTATGGACTTTACTCTTACCCAATTCGGTGCTCGATACTCCTCCCAAGACTCAATGCTCATAAAACTCCTTCTAATCGACTCAATCAAATCATATCGACAAGTCTCATGTAGACCTTGTCAACTCATCCACTCTAGCTCAATCAATCATCTCTAAATCATATCTTTCAATAGAAATTTAAAGGCAAATTTATAGCAACTTGTAAATATAACCAATCATTTCCTCTATCCATTTAATCAATCTTTGAATCTTCTCACAACTCCAAGGCTTTAAATCAACAATTCAAGATAAGCATCATTTTTAAGAAAATAGCATCCTTTATCATAATCCACATAGCTAAGAAAATCAATAAAACATATTTAATAACTCATCTTCATCAACTCATACTCACACAAAGACTCTTTTTGGAAGTTCTTGACTAAACCTCATCAACATAGCAAGAATTACTCTAATAGACAACAAAACTCAATTGAACACAACCCTAGCAAGAAACTCCATTTCTATGGGCATTTATCCTCAAAGAAGGTATAGGGCACATGGGTGGACTCAACCCATGTTTTAAATAGCCTTACATACCTTAGTAAAGACTTGAAGAAAACTTTGTGGTTGGGTCTTCAATGGAGAACTCAAATCTTGAAGCTCTTGGAACACTTCTTATTTGAAATGGGGAAGAAGAAGAAGAGAGAGAGCGAGAGAGACTCCTAGGGCTTTTAGAGAGAGAAAGAGAGCTGGGAATTATGATCCCAAAATGACCAAGGGTGATACATATATAATTTGGGTAAATTCCCAAATTGCCCCTCCTTAAAAGTTCTAAAAATAGGCTAAAAATGCTCCTGGCGCGATAGTGGCGCATCGTGCCAGTGCATCTCCAGGCCGATTACGCCTAAAAACCTGCACACCCGATAGTAGCGCACCGTTCCAGGGACCAAACTACTAAGGCGTGTTCCTAGTGCGATAGTGGCGCGTCGCGCCACTGCGGCGCCAAACCCATATTTTCTGGGTTCTGGAAATTTAGCCTGAAAAACCCTACACACCTCGTAGTGGCGCGCCGTGCCAGGGGACAAACTAATGGGCGTGTTCCTGGCACGATAGTGGCACGTCGCGCCACTGCGGCACCAAGCCCAGATTTCCAGTAGTTGAACCCAGGCCTAAAAATCCCTGCTGTGCTAGTTCATCTTAGGATCATCATATCTTTCGACTCCAAACTCCAAAAATTACATTCTTGGTGGTGTTGGAAAGAAGACTCAACGTCCTTTAATTTGATGGGTCGTGAGCCACCCAGATTGTCGTCTTTCAAAAGATAGGGTTGTTAGAAGTCAACCCCTTATGCAAACTCCTCCTCAAACTTAGCCACGATGAATATTTTGGATTTGATTTGGTCCTAGGGGTCCTTCATGACCCCACATCACCTCTAACGCTGCTCAATTTCTCAAAGACTCATCTTGCTCATGCAAATGCTCCACAATACTCGAGTTCGACCCTACCCAAATATAAGAAAGGTCCGAATCTTATGGAAAATTTTTGAGGGGTGTTACATTATCTCCCCCTTGGGATCATTCGTCCTCGAATGACGAGTGACCAAGAATGGAATTGGGGTACAAATCACAATCCGAAATCAGTCAATCAACCAATCAATTGTCTCAAACAATTACCAATCAAACTCATAATGCGCAAACAAATTCAAATCAAGGAAATAGACATTACCTTTAAGATTCTCATCGGTAGGCACGAATAGATGTGGATATTTAGATTTCATAGATTCCTCCGCTTCCCATGTGGCTTCCTCTACAAATTAGTTTCTCTAAAGGACCTTGACTGAGGCGACCTCTTTGTTCCTCAATTTGCGAATTTGGCGATTACCAATCAAACTCATAATGCGCAAACAAATTCAAATCAAGGAAATGGACATTACCTTTAAGATTCTCATCGGTAGGCACGAATAGATGTGGATATTTAGATTTCATAGATTCCTCCGCTTCCCATGTGGCTTCCTCTACAAATTAGTTTCTCTAAAGGACCTTGACTGAGGCGACCTCTTTGTTCCTCAATTTGCGAATTTGGCGATCAAGAATTTGGACCGAGACCTCTTCATAAGACAAACTATCCTTAATTCTAATACTATCAATGGGGACTACCAACGAGGGATCACCCAGGCACTATTTCAACATTGAAACGTAGAATACCGGATGAATAGAGGATAGCTCTGAGGGTAACTCCAACTCATAGGCAATATTCCCAATACACCTCGAAATTTGGTAAGGACCGATATATCGGGGACTTAGCTTCCCCTTCCTCCCGAATCTCATGACGCCCTTCATGGGTGACACTTTCAAATACACCTAATCACCCACCTCAAAATCTAAGTCTCTCCTCCTCACGTCGGTGTAAGATTTTTGGCAGCTTTGGGCTGTCTTTAGCCTATCTTGAATAACTCTCACCTTCTCCATGGCTTGGTGAACAAAATCGGGTCCAATCAACTCAACTTCACCAACCTCAAACCATCCAATTGGCGATCTACACCTCCTCCCATACAAAGCTTCATAAGGAGCCATTTAAATGCTTGCATGATAGCTATTATTATATGCAAACTCTATGAGAGGTAAGTGATCATCCCAATTTCCTTTGAAGTCAAGCACACAAGCTCTCAACATATCCTCCAACGTCTGGATAGTGCGCTCCGCTTGGCCATCCGTCTAGGGATGAAAGATCGTACTCAAGTTCACCTTCGAACCCAATCCCTTCTGAAAGGATTTCAAAAATTAGGAAGTGAATTGAGCTCCTCTGTCTGAGATGATAGACAAGGGAACCCCATGCAATCTGATGATCTCCTGAATGTATAATTTTGCATAATCTTCTGCGGTGTCAGTAGTTTTAACTGCCAAGAAGTGAGCTAATTTCGTCATTCTATCCATAATCACCCAAATCGAATCATGTTACTTCCGGGACTTCGGCAACCCTGTAACAAAGTCTATGTTGATCATCTCCCACTTCCATTCCGGAATTTCTATGTTTTGGGATAGACCACATGGACTTTGATGCTCAACCTTCACCTGTTGGCAATTTGAGCACTTGGAAACAAATTCCGCAATGTTTCTCTTCATCCCACTCTATCAATAGATTTTCCTTAAGTCATGGTACATTTTTGTAGAGCCCGGATGAATAGAATATCTAGAACTATGCGCTTCAGCCATAATCCTGTCTCGAACATCATTGACATCAGGCACACAAAATCTATTTTGGTACCTCAACACACCATCTCCCCCTTTGGTGAAAACCATCACCCCTTGTTTGTGAACAACTTCCTTCAATCGAAGGAGGATGGGATCTTGGTCTTGTTTCTCCTTTACCTCTGCCACAAGTGAGGATGTAGACCCATCTTGAACGGTAACTCCGCCTTCATTGTTCTCTTCCAGACAAACTCCCAATCGGGCTAATCTATGTACCTCCTTCGCCAATTCCCTCCTTCCCTCCTCTACATGGGTAGTGCTACCCATAGACAACCTGTTAAGAGCATCAGCAACAATATTAGCTTTACCTGGATGGTAGAAGATGCTCATGTCGTAGTCCTTAAGTAGCTCAAGCCATCTCCTTTGCCTCAGGTTGAGTTCCTTCTGGCTGAAAACATATTGTAAGCTCTTGTGATCGGTGAATATATCAACATGCACTCCATATAAGTAGTGGCGCCAAATTTTAAGCGCAAATACCACAGCTGCCAGCTCAAGGTCATGAGTTGGGTAATTCTTCTCATGAACCTTAAGCTGTCTCGAAGCATAGGCTATCACCTTCCCCCTTTGCATCAACACACAACCCAAACCAATTCTGGATACAACATAGTAGACCCCAAATCCCTCTGTTCCATCGGGCAAGGTCAGGACAGGAGCAGTGGTTAGCTTGGCCTTTAGTTTTTGGAAACTCTCCTCACAAATATCAAACCATTGGAACTTAGCCTTTGTTTGGGTTAGCTTAGTCAATGGTGATGATATGGATGAGAATCCCTCTACAAACCTTTGATAATAACCGGCCAAACCCAAGAAGCTCCTTATCTCTATCAGGGATGTGGGTCTGGGACAATTCTTCACGGCTTCAATCTTCTGAGCGTCAACCTGAATACCATCTCTAGATATGATGTGGCCTAAGAAAGCCATTGATGCAAGCCAAAATTCACATTTAGAGAACTTTGCATATAATACCTGGTCTCTCAAAGTTTGTAAAACGACTCTAAGATGATAGGCGTGCTCTTCTTCATTCTTGGAGTAGACCAGAATATCATCTATGAATACAATCACAAACATATCAAGATATGGTTTAAACACCTGATTTATCAGATCTATGAAAGCTGCAGGGGAATTTGTCAATCCAAAGGACATGACCAAAAATTCAAAGTGGCCATAACGAGTTCGAAAAGCAGTCTTCGAAATATCACATTCTCTCACCTTCAACTGATGGTAGCCGGATCTCAAGTCTATCTTTGAGAAATATGTGGCACACTGAAGTTGATCAAATAAATCATCTATTCTGGGGAGAGGGTATTTGTTCTTTACGGTGACCTTGTTTAGCTGTCTGTAATCGATGTACATTCTAAGAGACCCATCCTTCTTTCGCACAAATAGGACAGGAGCACCCCATGGTGAAATGTTCGACCTAATGAATCCCTTATCTAGCAAGTCCTTCAACTCCTTCAACTCGGCTGGAGCCATTCTATATGGAGGGATTGAGATAGGCTGGGTATCAGGAAGAACATCAATCCCGAAGTCGATCTCCCTATCAGGAGAGACTCCAGGCAGATCCTCGGGAAAGACATCAGGAAACTCATTGACAATCGGGACCGACTTGAGAGATGGAGACTCAATATTGCCATCTTTCACTCAGACAATGTGATAGATACACCCTCTTGAGATTAGCTTCCTGGCCCTAAGGTAAGAAATAAACTTACCCTTAGGCATAACAGGACTACCCCTCCACTCTATGACAGCTTCGTTCGAGAATTTGAACTTGACAACCTGAGTTCTATAATCAATAGAGGCATAACAGACATAAAGCCAGTCCATGCCAAGGATCACATCAAAATCAACCATGTCCAACTCAACTAGGTCGGCCAAGGTATCCCTGTGATGAATTGACATAGTGCAATCTCTATAGACTCTCTCAGCTAAGACAGAATCACCGACCAGAGTAGCTACACTAAAAGGATCAAGAAGGCATTCAGGAATTTTATTGAATTTACTAGCCACGTAAGGAGTCACAAAAGATAGGGTGGCACCCGGATCCATCAATATATAACAATCAAGAGAAGAGACTCGAATCATACCCGTCACGATGTTTAGAGAGTTCTTTTGATCTTGGCGACTACCCATGGCATATAAACGGTTTGTACCTCCCCTCGTGCCTGAAGTGGTGCCCCTCTGATCACCCCTAGTCGGTGGTGCGGTAGTAGAGAACTGGGCCCTATCTCCCCATACTGGACACTCTCTCTGAAAATGGTTCATTTGGCCACATTTATAACAACCGACCCTCCCCTCTCTGTACTCTCCCAAGTGGAGCTTACCACACTTGACGCATGGTGGCTTCCCTTGCGAACCTTGACCCACGCTAGCTTAGGATTGAGAACCCTGGGGTCTAAAATTCTGGCGACTCTGTCCTTGCCGGTCATACCTATTCAGCGGCATAGGTGCACTTGCGGTAGATGAGGCATGATTGGGAGGCCTCTTCTGGAAGAAGGACCTGTTGCCCTTGTTTTGCCTCTGCTCATTCTCATGCCTATCTGATCTTGCCTTCTTGCTCAGATGCACCTCTCTGTCTTTTCTCTTCTTATCTTCCACCTGTTGAGCATACACCATTAGTCTGGAAATATCCATATCCGAGATCAACAATGCTGCTTTGCATTCCTTCTTCACATGCCTCTCTAACCTGGAGACGAACTTCCTCATCTTTGACCTCATATTTGGGATCATTTCTGGTGCATACCTGGACAACTGGATGAACTTCAGGCCATACTCCTTAACAGTCATGCCTTTTTGTTTCAGATTTATAAACTTCTCCACCTTTTCTTCCCTCAATTCTCAGGGAAAGAAGTGGTCAAGAAAGGCTCCCTCAAATTCATCCTACATAGCAGGTTCGACATACTCAGCCCTACCTTGTTCCCATTAGTTATACGAAATGTTTGCCACATCCTTGAGTTGATAAGACACCAACTCAACCCCCTTAATTTCTGTAGCATGCATAGCTTTCAAAATTTTCCACATCTCATCAATAAAGTTTTGGGGGTCTTTGTTGACCTTAGAACTCGTGAATGCTGGCGGATTCATTCTTAGAAAGTCTTGAATTCTAGCGGCAGCAGACGGCTCTTGGAAACTAGAGCTAAGAGTCGGCGAACTCTAGTTACCATTTCGGGCAGCCATTAATTGCGTGAGCATTGCAATTGCCCCTCAAAATTCTGCCTCTGATGTAGGTGCAGGTGGGGTAGCAGGCACTTGAGGTGCCTCCGCATATCTCGCAGGTCGGCCTCTAGCCCTTGCTGGGCGTACCTCTGATTGGGGCATCTCGGCGTTATCAACATTTCTTTGGCTAGCCGCATGTTTAGGAGGCATTATCTATAACGTATAAATGCACAAATTAGAAAGGAGTTTTATAGAGTTTAACTCTATCGCACGAATTTAGAGTATGAAAGAAATGAAACAATTCCTAATGTCTTATAGCCTCCTACTTATAAGTGTAGTGCACAACACACCCATAGGCAAGACTCTACTAGACACGGCTTCATAGACTCCCTAGGACTATTGAACTCTGGGCTCAGATACCATGTTTGTCACGCCCTGGGAGGGTACCCTTGGCGTGACTGGCACTCAAAGGCCATTTTTGACCTCCGAGCGAACCACCTGGTCCAGTCACACGTTCATTTCATCATATTCTCTTAGCGGAAAACTCAATTAAGGATATACTGTTCATAAATTAGGGCCAAAGGCCAAACAATCATCAACTCGACAAGAAATTTTAAAAAGGGCTACTCAAAAGAACAATTCAACATTTCTACACTCTGGTCTATGAAGCCTCTATCTACAACCTAGAAGGTACCCATGACAAACCCATCGCTACCAACAATCAAGACAAAGTAAATGATATCAAAACTATACAAAAAGGGCTTAATATCCTCCGGAAACTAGGAGGACTCACCACTAGCTGGGAGTGGGTGTGGGTATTCAACGGAGTGCTGGTTGATGATCTTTAGTACTTGTCTCTGCATCATGAAACGATGCAGGCCAAATAGCGTCAGTACGTGGAATGTACTGGTATGTAAAATGGCCGAATGAAATGATATAAAAGAAATATCAGACCCACTCGGAACTCAACTCAAGAGAAATAACAACTCAATCAAGTGTCCTAGATCTAAACAAGAATACGGTTTAGACGGGACCAATCACATACTATTCAACTCAATCAGACTCAGAGTACTATCAAGACTTATGTGGGAGTTTCTCTTATCCGATAACCATCACTTATGAGCCAGTGACAGTACAACAAGCCGACATTGTTGCCGCGTCCGTTTATGCTTTGCAAGGGCATGAACGAGTCAACCAATCATGGATCCAATCCATCCAAGTCCTATAATGTCAGGACAAACATTTTAGGTAAACATCCGACTTTAACAGTTTAATCCCCTCCTACGTTTGGCGACGTAGTTATTAGGTTCGAGTATGGACTTTACTCTTACCCAATTTGGTGCCCGATACTCCTCCCAAGACTCAATGCTCATAAAACTCCATCCAGTCGACTCAATTAAATCATATTGACAAGTCTTATTTAAACCTTGTCAACTCATCCACTCTAACTCAATCAATCATCTCTAAATCATATCTTTCAATAGAAATTTAAAGGCACATTTATAACAACATGTAAACATAACCAATCATTTTCTCTATCCATTTAATCAATCCTTGAATCTCATCACAACTCCAAGGCTTTAAATCAACAATTCAAGATAAACATCATTTTAAAGAAAATAACATCCTTTATCATAATCCACATAGCTAAGAAAATCAATAAAACATATTTAACAACTCATCTTCATCAACTCATACTTACATAAAGACTCTTTTTGGAAGTTCTTGACTAAACCTCATCAACATAGCAAGAATTACTCTAATAGACAACAAAACTCATTTGAACACAACCCTAGCAAGAAACTCTATTTCTATGGGCATTTATCCTCAAAGAAGGTATAGGGCACATGGGTGGACTCAACCCATGTTTTAAATAGCCTTACATACCTTAGTGAAGACTTGAAGAAAACTTTATGGTTGGGTCTTCAATGGTGAACTCAAATCTTGAAGCTCTTGGAACACTTGTTGGAAATGGGGAAGAAAAAGAAGAGAGAAAGAGAGAGAGAGACTCCTAGGGCTTTTAGAGAGAGAAAGAGAGCTGGGAATTATGATCCCAAAATGACCAAGGGTGATACATATATAATTTGGGTAAATTCCCAAATTGCCCCTCCTCAAAAGTTCTGAAAATAGGCTAAAAATGCTCCTGGCGCGATAGTGGCGCCTCCCGCCAGTGTAGCGCTAGGCCGATTACACCTAAAAACCTGCACACCCGATAGTGGCGCGCCGCGCCAGGGACCAAACTACTGAGGTGTGTTCCTGGCGCGATAGTGGTGCGTCGCGCCACTGCGGCGCCAAGCCCAGATTTCCAGTAGTTGAACCCCAGGCCTAAAAATCTCTGCTGTGCTAGTTCATCTTAGGATCGTCATATCATTCGACTCCGAACTCCAAAAATTACATTCTTGGTGGCGTTGGAAAAAAGACTCGACGACCTTTAATTTGATGGGTCGTGGGCCACCCATATTGTCTCCTTTCAAAAGATAGGGTTGTTAGAAGTCAACCCCTTATGCGAACTCCTCCTCAAACTTAGCCACGACGAATCTTTTGGATTTGATTTGGTCCTAGGGGTTCTTCATGACCCCACATCACCTCCAACGCTGCTAAATTTCTCAAAGACTCATCTTGCTTATGCAAATGCTCCATAATACTCGAGTTAGACCCTACCCAAATACAAGAAAGGTCCGAATCTTAGGGAAATTTTTTGAGGGGTGTTACAACAACAACTTGTGATGTAGGATAAAGGTTATCCTAATTTCACTTTGCCCATGGAGACTCCTCTGATCGAATCTTGTAAAAGGTAACTAGTCCCTCTATTACATTTTATGTGCGTGTCTTTAGAGTTTTGATTTTAGTACTTCTAATTTGAAATCAGAAAAAATCAACCGATAAGGGTTATTTATGAAGTATTGCAAGAGGAACTCACAGATGATAAATGAAAATGGCACAAGTACAGTGAGAAGTCAATCAAAGGTTTTTCCTTTCCGAGGTTTGCTATCTTCATTTTTTTTCATGTCATAGAAAAGTTTCGTTCAATTCTCAATTTCTGTGACAAAAAGTATTAAATATTATTAATAGTAGGTGTAGACACATGTAATATTTGACCAATACTAATTATTATTTTGTGTATGTGATATAACAGAAACTACTATAAATGTAGTACATCAAAATTATGCGAAGCAAAGAAAATTATTGAGAAAAGTCCAAAGAATGAGAACTATTTCTTGGTGTCCTATTCTGGTGAACAAAACCATGATCCACCCATAAATCGTAAATCTCTCGCCTTTTATAACTGTAGTTCCAAACACAAACTTCCAAAAGGCATAAGTATTGTTCCTAAAGCATTAAACTTGAGTGCATCATCATTCTCATCCAAGCGTGCTAAGCTCAAGTATAAGCAAACCACTTTGAGTCGAAAGTAGGAACATTACCTTCAACATCCTCATCATTAGGCACGAATAGAACATCAAAACTCTATAAATCAAATCATTCAAACATCTAGATCATCAACCATCGAACTCCAATTCACGAGTGACATTCCCAATCTTCTTCACAATTTCGTAAGGTCAATATAGCGGTGCCCAAGCTTCCCCTCCTTTTCAAGCCTTATAACACCCTTCATGTACCTCCAATCTTTCCCCCAAATGCAATCATTATCCTACTACCATCACTCTCACAGTGACAACCATACACTCAAGCTTATCACTCTAACCACCTCAACCTCATCTAAGAATTCTCGAGCCTACTTTAACACTTCTACTTTCATTAGTGCATGAGCTCTCCCCTAGAGACATACTAACATACCCTTACCTATCTATCGCTCATCACAAGGTCTTATCTCGCTCCTCCTCCACGCATCTATCCTTAACTAGACAAGTACAACATAACCATCACAATCAAGCAACACTCACTCTTCCCCATCTACTCTCACTCAACTCCACCTACTATCATCTTGGTCAACCCATCACTATCGAAAGCTCAAGACTCACATTGGTTCATTATCCTATCATCTCCCCCTTAGCTCAAAGGCATCAACTAAATAATACTAACTAGTCACCTAAAGCAACTCATAAATTTAGAACCTCCTATAACTCTATACTATCTCATATACACCTCTTAAGCCTCTTCTTACCATATGACTTAGACTTAATTCACTACTTACATCTGAGGGTTGCATACCCCACTATTTATTTCTCCCCCCCCATTTCTTGCAAGTTAACATCTTATTCTCTCACATATGTTATGTCAAGCCTATTAAATCAAATCTTAAAATTAGAACTATCACAATCATTCATTACACCTCATTACTCACCTTCATAGATACTCTACTCCAGTTATAGGCCTCAATCAACCATCATTCTCACCATTTGAGTTCTACTCCTCTAACTCCTTCTTTCTAACTCTGTAATTATCCTATCAACCATAGCTCTCCATACATCGGATCACATTCCATCGGATGGTGACGCTTATCACTCAGATATATAGCTTTCCCCTCAAAGGTAACACTCGAATCAAGATGTAGAGATAGGATTCTCGGATACATCTTGCTCTGACTCAATGCACGATCCATATAAATGAGAGTACATCTTTCCAAATCAATGGAGTTAAACACATAAATCGGCTCCTCTCAAGCCTTGTGCAATCTCTTCACTTTCCCAAGACTCATCTTAACTCATTAACAAGAATCTCATATCTACTGTTTCAACTACCTTGAGTATGGGGGGTAGTCGAATAGATATGAGCAACGTACAAATTAGAAGGGAACATTCATAGAGTTAAACTCTATCGCACGAATTTAGAGTATGAAAGAAGGGAAACAATTCTTAATGGCCAATAGCTTCCTGATTATAAGTGTGGTGCACAACACACCCATAAGCAAGACTCTACTAGACACGACTTCATAGACTCCCTAGGACTCTTGAACTCTGTGCTCTGATACCATGTTTTTCACGCCCCGAAAGGGTACCCTAGACGTAACCGGCACTTAGAAACCATTTCTGGCTCCCAAGCAAACCACATAGCCTGATCAGACATCCGTTCATCCATTCAATCAGCAGAAGACTTAAAATAAAGATAGTATTTGGCAGGAAACTCAAATCGTCAATCTAACTCAAAGAATAAAGGCCATGGGCCACCAAATCAACTCCGATATTTGTCATTTAAAAATAGTTTGACAAGAATAATTCAAGGAACAAAATACTCAATCGACCCATCACTATCTAGTCTATGAAGCCTCTATCACTACTATCTAAATTGTGCCAATAACATGTTCATGGCTACCTCAAATCAAAATGAAAGGGCTAAATCGACGCAAGAATAACATAAGTGGTGTCCTCCGAATGTAGGGGAGGACTCACCAATACGCTGAGTGTAAATATATCCTCAATGGTGCTCCTATTGACGATCTCTTAAACTTTTCTCTGCATCATGAAATGTTGCAGGTCCAAATAGACGTCAGTACATGAAATGTACGAGTATGTAATATGATAGAACGAAACATACCTCAAGGAAGAATAACATTGGTTCAAATATCTCAAAATCAGAAAGATAAGAGAGACTCAATCAAAGTATCATAAGTCTAAAGTAAGAACACAGTTAGGCAGAGACCAATCATAAACCATCCAATCCAGTCTAATCATGTACGATACAATTCAATTAAATCATTCAATCTAATTCAATCATATATCATCCGATCCACTCCAATCATATACCGTTAACTCGAAGTCAATCACATATCCTCTAATCCAATCCTATCACATATCCAACCAAATCATGTACAATCCAAACACAATTCGTCTAACCCAATCCAATTATATACCATCAACTCAACAATCAACTCAAAGGACTCAACTCAATAAATATGAAAATTAAACTATGCAATGTTTTACAATTCAACTCAATTATCTACAATCACAATCAAGCCAATCATATCAAGCACAATCCATTCAATTGGAAGTTTCTCTAACCGTCAACTATCGCCATATGAGCGAGTGATATTATAATAATCCGACGTTATTGCCACGTTTGTCCATACCTTGCCAGGGTATGAACGATCAACCAATCATGGATATAATCCAACCAAGTCCTATAATGTCAGGATAATAAAATGGAAAATATCCGACTTTAACGGTTCGATCCCATGGGAAGCATCCGACTTTAATAGTTCCATCCCCTCCTACGTTTGGCAACGTAGTTTATTGGTTCGAGTATGGACTATACTCTTACCCAATTCGGTGATCGATACTCCTCCCAAGACTCAATATGCTCATATCTATCAAGTGAGTAAGATACTCAAAATACTCATTTAGTCTCATTGGACGTTTTTCAAAACTCAAATCAAATCTGGCCTTATTGGACCTTCTTTCAATCGACTCATCTCAAATTATCAAACCCTTCTCTTTAAAATTTATACAATCTCAACTCAATCTCAAAAATCGACATTTTTAAAGTAGAAATGCTCAACTCATTTATACTCAAAATACTCGTGTTCAAAAATAATTAAAAGACTTCTCAAACTCAACTCATGCTTAAACTCTTTTTAAATCATAGGTGAAAATAATCATTCTTTAGACTCAAAATAGTGTATAAATAGTTTATGCAAAAAGGTTTATCACATTCTTTATTTAAAGCTCCTTCTCAAAAGATTATTTATTTTCAAAATATTCATAAGACTCCACTCAACTCAAATTATGCAAATCACATACCACATATTCACATTAGACTCTAATCCACTTCATCACACAACATCCTCACCAACATAACCTCTTCATTTACATCATCATCAAATATCATTATTCACATCATCATCGTCATCATCATCATCAAATATTATCATCACATCATCATCATCATCATCAAACATTATCATCACATCATTGTCAAATATCATCATCACATCAATCGTTAAACATATACTCCAAAAATCCTTATTTTAGTCCTATGTTTAATTTATAGAAGCAAAAGGACATTCTTAACTATCCAATTCATTCTTTTCATTCCAATAAATATACATATACACAAAACCATCCCTCTCAACCTCAAGATGAGACCAATGACATACAATTCAACCCAGTCCGACTCAGAGTACTATCAATACCTATATGGGAGTTTCTCTTATCCGTCAACCATCACTTATGAGCCAGTGATAGTACAACAAACTGATGTTGTTTCCGTGTACGTTCATACTTTTCAGGGTATGAACGAATCAACCAATTATGTATCCAATCCAACCAAGTCCTATAATGTCAGGACAATAATTTTGAGGAAGCATCCGACTTTAATGGTTCCATCCCCTCCTACGTTTGACGACATAGTTATTGGATTTGAGTTATTACTTACTCTTATCCAATTCGGTGCTTAATACTCCTCTGAAGACTCAATGCTCATAAAACTCCATCCAATCAACTCAGTCAAATCATATTGACAAGTCTCATTTAGAACCTTGTCAACTCATCAGCTCTATCACAATCAAACCTCTCCCAATCATACTATCCGATCAATCCCAATCATATCTTTCAAGAGTGGATTAAATATGCATTTATAACAACATACAAACCTATCCAATCGTGCCTCTATTCATTTAACAAATCTTTTGGGACTCATCACAACTCCAAGGTTTTAAATCAACAATGCAAGATAAGCAACATATTTAAGAAAATTAACATTCTTTATCATAATCAACATAGTTAAGAAAATTAACAATATATGTTCTACCTCTCATCTCAATCAACTCATACCAACATGTAGCACATCACTTTCTTGACTCCACAACATCAACATAATAAAAATTAGGTTAATAGATGAAAATGACCTATTTGGACCTAACTCTATCAATAAACTTCATTTTTATGGACAATCAATCTCAAAAAAGATGTAGGGCACACGGGTGGACTCAACCTATGCTTTGAGTAGCCTTACATACCTTGGTGAAGACTTTGAAGAAATCTTAATGTTGGGTCTTTAATGGGAAGCTTGAATTCTTGAATTTCTTGAAGGCAATCCTTGTTGGAAAAGGATTTGAAGGAGAAGAGAGGGGATTTCTAGGGCTTTTAGAGAAAGGAAATGGATGAAATAATGGTCCAAAACGTGACCAAATCAGTGTATATATAATTTGGGAAAATGTCCAATTTGCCCTTCCTCAAAAATCTGAAAAACGGGCTAAAATCCTCCTGGCGCTATAGTGGCGCATCACGCCACTACGGTGCCAAGTCGATTATAGGCTTAAAACCTGCACATCTGATAGTGGTGTATCGCGTCAAGGACTAAACTACTGAGGCTGTTTTATGGCGCTATAGTGGTGCATCACGCCCTTACAGCGCCAAGCCTATATTTTCTCGGTTCTGGAAAATAGGCTTAAAAACCCTGCATATCTCGTAGTGGCGCACCGCTCTAGGGAACAAACTACTGAGGCTTGTTCCTGGTGTGATAGTGGAGCGTCGCGCCACTGCGGCGCCAAGCCCAAGTTTCCAGCAATTACCACCTAGGCCTGAAATTCCTATAGTACTAGTCCATCTTAGGATAGTTATAACTTTTGACTCCGAACTCCAAAAATTTCAATCTTGACGGCAATGGAAAGAAGACTCGAAGACCTTTAATTTAATAGGTCATGGGCCACCCAGATCATTATATTTCAAGAGGTATGGTCGTTAGAAGTCGACCCCTTATATGGACTTATTCTAGAACTTAGCCAAGATGAAGTCTTTAGACTTAGCTTGGTTCTAGGGATCCTTTGTGACCCCACATCACCTCTAACTCTTTTCAACTACTTAGGAACTCATCTTAACTCATGCATACACTTCACAATAATCGAGTTCGATCCTACACGTACGCGAAGAAGCGTCCGAATCTTAGCGAGAATTTTCGAGGGTGTTACACTTTCATTCAATCATATTCTATCAGCGGAAGACTCTATTATAGGACTACTATCCATAATTTAGAGCCAAAGGCCAAACAACTATCAAATCAATAATCAACTAGAATAAAACTAGTCAAAATGATCAAATCAACATTTCCACACTCTAGTCTATGAAGTCTCTATCAACAATCCAGGAGGTGCCAATGACAAGTCCATGGCTACCAACGATCAAAATAAAGGAAATAAAACAAAGATGTAAGGATAATACCGGTATCGTCCAGAAACTGGGAGGACTCACCAACTAGTTGGAAGTAAGTGGATCCTCAACGGTGCGCCGGTTGATGATCTCGAGTACCTATCTCTGCATCATGAAATGATGCAGGCCAAATGGCTTCAGTACATGGAATGTACGAGTATGTAAAATGGTCGAATAAAACAACATTAGACAGAATCAAACCAACTCGGAATCTCAACTCAGAAAGAAGAAACAACTCAATCAAGTGTCCTAAGTCTAAACATGGATATGATTTATACGGGACCAATCACATACAATTCAACCCAATCCGACTCAGAGTACTATCAAGGCCTCTATGGGATTTTCTCTTACCCGACAACCATCATTTATGAGCTAGTGACAGTACAACAAACAGACGTTGTTATTGCGTCCGTTCATACTTTGCCAAGGTATGAACGAATCAACCAATCATGGATCCAATCCAACCAAGTCCTATCATGTCAGGACAATAATTTTGGGGAAACATCTGACTTTAACGGTTCAATCTCCTCCTACATTTGACGACGTAGTTATTGGATTCGAGTTATTACTTACTCTCACCCAATTCGGTGTAAGATACTCCTCCCAAGACTCAATGCTCATAAAACTCCATCCAATCAACTCAAACAAATCACATCGACAAGCCTCATTTGGAACCTTGTCAAATCATCAATTCTATCACAATCAAACCTCTTCCAATCATACTATTCGATCAATCTCAATCATATCTTTCATGAGTAGTTTAAATACGTATTTATAACAACATGCAAACCTATCCAATCATGCCTCTATTCATTTAACAAATCTTTTAGGACTCATCGAAACTCCAAGATTTCAAATCAACAATTCAAGATGAGCAACATATTTAAGAAAATTATATATTTAACATAGGTCAACATAGTTTAGAAATTATATTCAACCTCTCATCTCAATCAACTCATACCAATATGTAGCACATCACTTTCTTGACTACACAACATTAACATAATAAAAATTAGGATAATAGATGGAAAAGACCTAGTTGGACATAAATCTATCAACCAACTCCATTCTTAAGAACAATCAATCTCAAAGAGGATGTAGGGCACATGGGTGGAATTAACCCATGATTTGAGTAGCCTTACATACCTTGTGAAGACTTGGAAGAAACCTTGATGTTAGGTCTTCAATGGAAGGCTTGAATTCTTGAAGTTCTTAAAGGCAATCCTTGTTGGAAATGGATTTGAAGGAGAAGAGAAGAGATTTCTAGGGCTTTTTAGAGAGAGAAATGGACTGAAATAATGGTCCAAAACATGACTAAATCAGTGTATATATAATTAGGAAAATTCCCAATTTGCCCTTTCTCCAAAAATCTAGAAAAATGAGCTAAAACACTCCTGGCGCTATAGTGGCGTGCTGCGCCACTGCAACGCCAAGTTGAATATAGGCTTAAAACCTGCACATCTGATAGTGGCGCATCGCGCCATAGACCAAACTATTGAGGCTGTTTTATGGCGCTATAGTGGCACGTCGCGCCCTTACAGCGCCATGCCTAAGTTTTTTGGGTTCTAGAAAATAGGCTTAAAAACCCTGCACATCTAATAGTGGAGCGCCGTACCAGGGACCAAACTACTAAAGCTGGTTCCTGGTGCTTTAGAAGTGCGTCGCGCCACTGCGGCGCCAAGCCCAGGTTTCCTGCAGTTACAACCCAGGCCTGAAATTCCTGTAGTACTAGTTCATTTTAGGATAGTCACAACTTTTGAATCCGAACTCCAAAAATTACAATCTTGGCGGCGTTGGAAAGAAGACTCGAAGAACTTTAATTTAATAGGTCATGGACCACCCAGATCATCATATTTCAAAAGATATGGTCATTAGAAGTTGACCCCTTATACGAACTCATTCTAAAACTCAGCCAAGACGAATTCCTTGGACTTAGCTTGGTCTTAGGGATCCTTTGTGACCCCACATCACCTCTAACACTCTTCAATTACTTGGGAACTTATCCTAACTCATGCATACGCTTCACAATAGTCGAGTTTGATCTTACACATACGCGAAGAAGGGTCCGAATCTTAGTGAGAAATTTTGGGGGGATTTACATTATCTCCCCCTTGGGATCATTCATCCTCGAATGATGAGTAAACCAAGGATGGACTCGAGGTACAAATCACAATCAGAGTTCAGTCATTCAAACAATCATATTCTCAAATAAATTACTATCCAAACTCAAAATGCGCATACGAATTCAAATCAAGAAAATGGGCATTACCTTTAACATTGTCATCAATGGGCACGAATAGATGTGGATATTTAGCTTTCATATCTTCTTCTTCTTCCTATGTAGCTTCCTCAATGAATTGATTCCTCTACAGGACTTTTGACTGAGGCAATCTCTTTATTCCTCAACTTGCGAATTTGGCGATTAAGAATTTAGACCGGAACCTCCTCATAGGACAAGCTATCCTTAACTCCAATACTATCAATGGGGACTACCAAGAAAGGATCGCCCAAGCACTTCTTCAACATCGAAATGTGAAATACCGGATGAATGGCGGCTAGCTCCGAGGATAACTCCAATTCATAAGCGACACTCCCTATCCTCCTCACAACTTGGTAAGGACCAATGTATTGAGGACTAAGCTTTCCCTTCCTTCCAAACCTCATAATGCCCTTCATGGGTGACACTTTCAAGTATACCCAATCATCCACCTTAAACTCTAAGTCTCTCCTCCTCGCATTGGTGTAAGATTTTTAGCGGCTTTGGGCTGTCTTTAGCCTATCTTGAATAACTATCACCTTCTCCATAGCTTGGTGAAATAAAGTAGGCCCAATCAACTCAACTTTACCGACTTCAAACCACCTAATTGGTGATCTACACCTCCTCTCATACAAGGCTTCATAGAGAGCTATTTGAATGCTTGCATGGTAGCTATTATTAGATGCAAACTCTATGAGAGGTAAGTGATCATCCCAACTTCCTTTGAAGTCAAGTATGCATGCCCTCAATATATCCTCCAATGTCTGGATGGTGCGCTCCACTTGGCCATCTATCTGGGGATAAAAAACCGTACTAAGATTCATCTTTGAACCCAGTCCTTTCTGAAAAGATCTCCAAAATTGGGAAGTGAATTGAGCTCCTCTATCTGAGATGATAGACAAGGGAACCCCATGCAATCTGACGATCTCCTGGATTTATAATTTTGCATAATCTTCTGCAGTGTCAGTAGTCCTAACTGCCAAAAAGTGAGCCGATTTCGTTATTCTATCCACAATCACCCAAATCAAATCATGTTGCTTTTGGGACCTCGACAAACCTGTAATAAAGTCTATATTAATCATCTCCCACTTCCATTTCGGAATTTCTATGTTTTGAGCTAACCCACATGGCCTTTGATGCTCAACTTTAACCTATTGGCAATTCGAGCACTTGGAAACAAATTCCGCGATATCTCTCTTTATTCCACTCCACCAATAAACTTCTCTCAAGTTATGATACATCTTTGTAGAGCCAGGATGAATAGAGTATCTGGAACTATACGCTTCAGCCATAATCCTTTTTCGCACATCATCAACATATGGGACACACAATCTATTTTGGTACGTCAAAACACCATCTCCCTCTTTGGAGAAAACCATCACCTTTTATTTGTGAACAACTTCCTTCAATTGGAGAAGGATGGGATCCTGGTCTTGTTTCTCCTTTACTTCTGCCACAAGTGAAGATGCAGACCCATCCTGAATATTAACTCTGCCTTCACTGTTCTCTTTAAGGCGAACTCCAAATCGAGCTAATCTATGTACCTCCTTCACCAATTCTTTCCTTCCCTCCTCTATATGGGCAGTGCTACCCATAGACAATCTGCTAAGAGCATCAGCAATAACATTAGCTTTACTTGAATGGTAGAGGATGCTCATATCATAGTCCTTGAGTAGCTCGAGCCAACTCCTTTGCCTCAGATTGAGTTCCTTCTGGCTGAAGACATATTGTAAGCTCTTATGATCGGTGAACATGTCAACATGCACTCCATACAAATAGTGGCACCAAATTTTAAGAGCAAATACCATAGTTGCCAACTCAAGGTCATGAGTTGGGTAATTTCTCTCATGAATCTTAAGCTGTCTTGAAGCATAGGCTATCACTTTTCCCCTCTACATCAACACACAACCCAAACCAACTCTAGATGTATCACAATAGATCACAAAATCCTCTGTTCCCTCGGGCAAAGTTAGAACAAGAGTAGTGGTTAGCTTGGTCTTCAATTTCTGGAAACTCTCCTCACAAGCATCGGACCATTGGAATTTAGCCTTCTTTTGGGTTAGCTTGGTCAATAGTGATGATATGGATGAGAATCCCTCAACAAACCTTCGATAATAGCCAGCCAAACCCAAGAAGCTTCTTATCTATATCAGGGATGTGGGTCTGGGCCAATTTTTCACTACTTCAATCTTCTGAGCATCAACCTGAATACCATCTCCAGATATAATGTGGCCTAGAAAAGCCACTGATGCAAGACAAAATTCACATTTGGAGAACTTTGCATACAATACCTGGTCTTTCAAAGTTTACAAGATGACTCTAAGATGATAGACGTGCTCCTCCTCATTCTTGGAGTAAACCAAAATATTATCTATTAATATAATCACAAATATATCAAGATATGACTTAAATACTCGATTCATGAGTTCTATAAAAGCTACAGGGGCATTAGTCAACCCAAAGGACATCACCAAGAACTCAATATGGCTATAACGGGTCCAAAAAGATGTCTTTGGGATATCACACTCCCTCACCTTCAACTGATGGTAACCCGATCTTAGGTCTATCTTTGAGAAACAAGTGGCACCCTGAAGTTGATAAAATAAATAATCTATTCTGGGGAGAGGGTATTTGTTCTTTATGGTGACCTTGTTTAGTTGCCTGTAGTTGTTACACATTCTAAGGGACCCATCTTTCTTTCGCACAAATAGAACGGGAGCATACCATGGTGTGTCACGCCTTGGAAGGGTACCCTAGACGTAACCGGCACTTCGAAACCATTTCTGGCTCCCAAGCGAACCATATAGCCTGATCAAACATCCGTTCATCCCTTCAATCAGCGGAAGACTTAAAATAAGGAGAATAGTCAGTGGGCAACTCAAATCATCAATCTAACTCAAAGAATAAAGGCCATGGGCCAACAATTCAACTCCGATATTTGTCATTTAAAAATAGTTTGACAAGAATTATTTAAGGAAAGAAATACTCAATCGACCCATCACTATCTAGTCTATGAAGCCTCTATCACTACTATCTAATTGGTGCCAATGACATATTCATGGCTACCTCATATCAAAATGAAAAGGGCTAACTCGACGCAAGAATATATAAGTGGTGTCCTCCGAATGTAGGAGAGGACTCACCAATACGCTGAGTATGAATAGATCCCCAATGATGCTCCTATTGAAGATCTCTTAAACCTGTCCCTGCATCATGACATGATGCAGGTCCAAATGGAAGTCAGTATATAGAATGTACGAGTATGTAATATGGCAGAATGGAACATACCTCAAGGAAGAATAACATCGGTCCACATATCTCAAATCAGAAAGAACGATCAACCAATCATGGATCCATAACCAATCAAGTCCTATTATGTCAGGATAATAAAATGGGAAACATCCAACTTTAATGGTTCAATTCCCTCCTATGTTTAGCGACGTAGTTTATTGGTTTGAGTAGGGACTATACTCTTACCCAATTCGGTGCTCGATACTCTTTCCAAGACTCAATATGCTCATATCTATCAAGTGAGTAAAATACTCAAAATACTCATTTAGTCTCATTGGACTCTTTTCAAATCAACTCATTTAGTCTCATTGGACTCTTTTCAAAACTCAATCAAATCTGGCCTCCTTGGACCTTCTTTCAAATCGACTCATCTCAAATCATCAAACTCTTCTCTTTAAAATTTATACAATCTCTACTCAATCTAAAAAATCGGCATTTTTAAAGTAAAAATGCTCAACTCATTTATACTCAAAATACTCATGTTCAAAAATAATTAAAAGACTTCTGAAACTCAACTCATGCTTAAATTCTTTTTTAAAATCATAGATGGAAATAATCATTCCTTAAAACTCAAAATAGCGTATAAATAGTTTATGCAAAAATGCTCACAATCATTTATTTAAAACTCCTTCTCAAGAGATCATTTATTTCCAAAATGCTCATAAGACTCCAATCAATCAAATTATGCAAATCACATATCACATAATTACATTAGACTCCAATCTACTTCATCACACAACATCCTCATCAACATAACATCTTCATTCACATCATCGCCAAGTATCATCATTCACATCATCATCAAACATCATCATTACATCATCATCAAATATCATTATTCACATCATCATCAAACATCATCATCACATCATCATCAAACATCAACTCCAAAATTCTTATTTAATTCTACATCCATTTATAGAAACAAAAGTGACATTCTAGCTCTACCAACATTTTAATTCTTTTTATGTCATTCACATTCATAACTATTCCAATTCATTTTTCTCATTCCAATCAACACATATACCCAAACCATCCATCTCAAACTCAAGACAAATTATGACCAAAAATAAATCTCATCTTGGGTTCATGTGAAGGAAACATGAATCCATACTCTTAACAAAACTCAACTCAAGAATACCATCAATACATATTAATTTATATGCAAAGATCCATTTGTAGTCAATAATATGAAAGATAACTATTTAGTAACTCAAGTCATTAAAATCATCCATCAATTTCTAGCATATGAAAATATTCTAGGGTTTAGGTAAATTTCAAGGAAAATCTTCCTAGAAGGTTCAAATTCTTCAAAACTCCTATCCAACACATCAATGGGCATATGGAAGAACTCAATCCATATTTTAGGTTAGCCTTACATACCTTAGAGTAGATTTTGAAGAAACCTTGTTGTTAGGTCTTCAATGGAAAGCTTGAATCCTTGAATCTTGAGGGAAAATCTTGTTGGAGATGATTTGAGAGAGGGGGGGGTGAGAATTAGGGTTCTTTGGAGAGGCAAAAGACTGAAAATTATCATCCAAAATGCGTCCAAGTTGTATATATAGGTATTAGGTAATTTTCCCAAAAATGCCCCTCCAAAATCTGGAAATCGGGACAAGTCCGCGACAATTCCGCGACGCGGACGTGTCGTGCACCCTTCTGGTCGACAAAAAAATAAAATCTGGAAAAATTGTCAAAGTTCGCTGAAGGTTCGTGATGCAGACCTGTCGCGGACCTCTCTGTTAGACTAATCATAACTTTTGACTCTGAACTCAGAAAAATGCAATCTTGGTGGTGTTGGAAAGAAGACTCAAAGACCTTTAATTTTATAGGTTATGGGCCACCCAATTCATTTTATTCTAGGAGTGATGGTCGTTTTAAGTTTACTCTTATACAAACTCATTCAGAAACTTAGGCGAAACGAATTCTTTGGACTCGGCTTTGTTCTAGGGATACCTTATGACCCTAAATCACATCTAACATATTTCAAATACTTAGAAATTGATCCTAACTCATATATACAACTAGGAGTCACCGAGTTCGATCCTACATGCACATGATGAATGGCTTGAGTTTTGGCGGAAAAAAATCTGGGGTGTTACATTATCTCCCCCTTGGGATCATTCGTCCTCGAATGAAGATCAATTAGAGCTGGACTCGAGGAATGAATAACAATCGACACTCAATAAAATCAACCAATCAATCCAATAAAGCAATATAGACAATCAATTATTCCGACACAAGGATAGCCAAATCAATTCAAGTTAAGAATAGGGACATTACCTTCATCATTCTCATCATTAGGCATGAATAGAATATCAAAACTCTTTCAATTGAATTATGTAAACATCTAGATCATCAACCGTCGAACTCCAATTTATGAGTGACATTCCCAATCCTCTCCACAATTTTGTAAGACCAATATATCGGTGCCCAAGCTTCCCTTTCTTTTCGAACCTCATAACACCCTTCATGTATATCCAATCATCCCCCCAAAAGTCATCAATAGCCTATTACTATCACTCTCATAGTTACAACCACACACTCAAGCTTATCACTCTAACCACCTCACCCACATCTAAGAATTGTCAGGCTTACTTTAACACTTCTACCTCCATTATTGTATGAGCTCTTACCCAAAGATATACTAGCATACTCTTACCTATCTATTACACATCACAAGGTCTCATCTCGCTCATCTTCCACACCTCTATCCTCAACTAGACAAGTACAACATAACTATCCAAATTAGGGAAACACTCACTCTCCCTCATCTAATCTCACTCAACTCCGTCTATTGTCATCTTGGTGAACTCATCACTATCGAGAGCTCAAGACTTACTTTGGATCATTAACCTATCATCTCCCCCTTAGGTCAAAGGCAACAACTAATGGATACTAACTAGACACCCAAAGCAATTCATAAAATTAGAGCCTCATTCAAATCTATACTATTTCATATACACATCTTAGGCCTCTTCTTACCAAATGTCTTAGCCTCAACTCACTACTTACATTTGAGAGTCACATACCCTCTTCTCTCATAACACATACTTCTCACAAGTTAATATCTTAATCTTTTGCATATATCATGTCAAGCCTACTAAATCAAATCCTAAAACTTGCACTACCACAATCATTCATTACACCTCATTACTCACTTTATAGATACTTCACCCTAGTTGTAGGCCTCCACCAATTACCATTCTCACTATTTGAGTTCTACTCCTCCAACTCCCTCTTTCTATCTCTACAATCATCCTATCAACCATAGCTCACCATACCTCAGATCACATTCCATCGGATGGTGACACTTATCACTTAGATACACAACTTCTCCCTCGAAGGTAACATTCGAATCAAGATTTAGAGATGAGATCCTAGGATACATATCGCTCTTACTTAATGCACGATCTATAGGAATGAGAGTACATCCTTCAAAATCAATAGAGTTAAGCACAGTAATCAGCTCCTGTCAAGCCTTGTGCAGTTTCTTCACTTTCCCAAGACTCTATCTTAACTCATCAACAAGAATCTCAGATTTATTGTTCCAACTACCTTGAGTATGAGGGGTAGTCGAATGGATATGATCAACGCACGAATTATAAGGGAACTTTCATAGAGTTAAACTCTATCGCACAAATTTAGAATATGAAAGAAGGAAAACAATTCTTAATGTCCTATAGCCTCCTGATTATAAGTATGGTGCACAACACACCCATAATCAAGACTCTACTAGACACAGCTTCATAGACTCCCTAGAACTCTTGAATTTTGTGCTCTGATACTATGTTTGTCACACCCCAGGAGGGTACCCTAGACGTAACCGGCACTTAGAAACCATTTCTGGCTCCCAAGCAAACCACATAGCCTGATCAGACATCCGTTCATCCATTCAATCAGCAGAAGACATAAAATAAGAAGAATAGTTGGTGGGCAACTCAAATCATCAATCTAACTCAAAGAATAAAGGTCATGGGACAATAACTCAACTTTGATATTTGTCATTTAAAAATAGTTTGACAAGAATAATTCAAGGAAAGAAATACTCAATCGATCCATCACTATCTAGTCTATGAAGCCTCTATCTCTACTATCTAATTGGTGCCAATGACATATTCATGGCTACCTCAAATCAAAATGAAAAGGGCTAACTCAACGCAAGAATACATAAGCGGTGTCCTCCGAATGTTGGGGAGGACTCACCAATACGCTGAGTATGAATAGATCCCTAATAATGCTCCTATTGACGATCTCTTAAACCTATCTCTGCATCATGAAATGATGCAGGTCCAAATGGAAGTCAGTACATGGAATATACGAGTATGTAATATGGCAGAATGGAACATACCTCAAGGAAGAATAACATCGGTCCACATATCTCAAATCAGAAAGATAAGAGAGACTCAAATAAGACGTCATAAGTCTAAAGTAAGAATACAGTTTAGACAGAGACCAATCATATACCATATAATCCAATCCAATTATGTATAATACAGTTCAATTAAATCATTTACAATTTGATCTCTTTCAATCATGTACAATCCGATCCAATCCAATCTAATCACAATTCATCTAACCCAATCTGATTATATACAATCAACTCAACATTCAACTCAATAATCAAATCCAATCTAATCACATACCATTCTATTCAATCCAATCATAATTCATCTAATCCAATCCAATCACATATCGTCTAATCTGATCCAATCATATACCATCAACTCAACAATCAACTCAAAGGACTCAACTCCATAAATATGCAAATTAAATTATGCAATATTTTACAATTCAACTCAATTATCTACAATCACCATCAAACTAATTATATTGAGCACAATCTATTCAATTAGGAGTTTCTCTAACCGATAACTATCACCATATGAATGAATGATAGTACAACAATCCGACATTGTTGCCATGTTCGTCCATACTTTGCTAGGGTATGAACGATCAACCAATCATGGATCCATAACCAATCAAGTCCTATCATGTCAGGACAATAAAATAGGAAACATCTGACTTTAACGGTTCAATTCCCTCCTACGTTTAGCGACGTAGTTTATTGGTTCGAGTAGGGACTACACTCTTACCCAATTCGGTGCTCGATACTCTTTCCAAGACTCAATATGCTCATATCTATCAAGTGAGTAAAATACTCAAAATACTCATTTAGTCTCATTGGACTCTTTTCAAATCAACTCATTTAGTATCATTGGACTCTTTTCAAAACTCAATCAAATCTGGCCTCCTTGGACCTTCTTTCAAATCGACTCATCTCAAATCATCAAACTCTTCTCTTTAAAATTTATACAATCTCTACTCAATCTAAAAAATCGGCATTTTTAAAGTAAAAATGCTCAACTCATTTATACTCAAAATACTCATGTTCAAAAATAATTAAAAGACTTCTCAAACTCAACTCATGCTTAAATTCTTTTTTAAAATCATAGATGGAAATAATCATTCCTTAAAACTCAAAATAGCGTATAAATAGTTTATGCAAAAATGCTCACAATCATTTATTTAAAACTCCTTCTCAAGAGATCATTTATTTCCAAAATGCTCATAAGACTCCAATCAATCAAATTATGCAAATCACATATCACATAATTACATTAGACTCCAATCTACTTCATCACACAACATCCTCATCAACATAGCATCTTCATTCACATCATCGTCAAGTATCATCATTCACATCATTATCAAACATCATCATCACATCATCATCAAATATCATTATTCACATTATTATC
Organism: Solanum dulcamara; assembly: GCF_947179165.1. Lineage (NCBI taxonomy): Eukaryota > Viridiplantae > Streptophyta > Magnoliopsida > Solanales > Solanaceae > Solanum > Solanum dulcamara. The sequence continues at coordinate 17,719,290 of NC_077243.1, read as the reverse complement.
AAACATCATCATCACATCATCATCAAACATCAACTCCAAAATTCTTATTTAATTCTACATCCATTTATAGAAACAAAAGTGACATTCTAGCTCTACCAACATTTTAATTCTTTTTAAGTTATTCACATTCATAACTATTCCAATTCATTTTTCTCATTCCAATCAACACATATACCCAAACCATCCATCTCAAACTCAAGACAAATTATGACCAAAAATAAATCTCATCTTGGGTTCATGTGAAGGAAACATAAATCCATACTCTCAACAAAACTCAACTAAAGAATACCATCAATACATATTAATTTATATACAAAGATCCATTTGTAGTCAATAATATGAAAGATAACTATTTAGTAACTCAAGTCATTAAAATCATCCATCAATTTCTAGCATATGAAAATATTCTAGTGTTTAGGTAAATTTCAAGGAAAATCTTCCTAGAAGGTTCAAATTCTTCAAAACTCCTATCCAACACATCAATGGGCATATGGAAGAACTCAATCCATATTTTAGGTTAGCCTTACATACCTTAGAGTCGATTTTGAAGAAACCTTGTTGTTAGGTCTTCAATGGAAAGCTTGAATCCTTGAATCTTGAGGGAAAATCGTGTTGGAGATGATTTGAGAGAGAAGGGGGGGGTGAGAATTAGGGTTCTTTGGAGAGGCAAAAGACTGAAAATTATCATCCAAAATGCGTCCAAGTTGTATATATAGGTATTAGGTAATTTTTCCAAAAATGCCCCTCCAAAATCTGGAAATTGGGACAAGTCCACGATAGGTCCACGACGCGGATGTGTCGCGCACCTTTCTGGTCGACGAAAAAATGAAATCTGGAAAAATTGTCAAAGTTCACTGCAGGTCTGCGACGCAGACCCGTCGCAGACCTCTCTGTTCGACCAATCATAACCTTTGACTCCGAACTCGGAAAAATACAATCTTGGTGGCGTTGGAAAGAAGACTCAAAGACCTTTAATTTTATAGGTCATGGGCCATCCAATTAATTGTATTCTAGGAGTTATGATCGTTTGAAGTTTACTCTTATACGAACTCATTCAGAAACTTAGGCGAAACGAATTCTTTGGACTCGGCTTTGTTCTAAGGATACCTTATGACCCTAAATCACATATAATACACTTCAAATAGTTAGGAATTGATCCTAACTCATATATACAACTAGGAGTCACCGAGTTCGATCCTACACGCACATAAAAAATGGCTTGAGTTTTAGCAGAAACAAAATCCGGGGTGTTATATGGTGAGACACTCGGCCTAATGAATCCTTTATCTAACAAGTCCTTCAACTGTTCTTTCAACTCTTTCAACTCAGCAGGAACTATTCTATATGGAGGGATAGAGATAGGCTGGGTACCAGGAAGGACATCGATCCCAAAGTTGATCTCCCTATCAGGAAGGACTCCGGGCAGATCTTCGGGAAAGACTTCAAGAAACTCATTGATAATCGGAACCAACTCGAGGGATGGAGACTCAATATTATCATCCTTCACTCGGACAATGTGATAAATACACCCTTTCGAGATTAGTTTTCTGGCCCTAAGGTAGGAAATAAACTTACCCTTAGGCACGACAGGACTATCCTTCCACTCTATGATAGCCTTATTTGGGAATTTGAACTTGACAATTCGAGTCCTACAATCAATAGAGGCATAACAGACATAAAGCCAGTCCATGCCGAGAATCACATCAAAATTTACAATGTCTAACTTAACTAAGTCAACCAAGGTATCCCTATGATGGATTGACACAGTGCAATCTCTATAGACTCTCTCATCTAAGACCAAATCGCCGATGGAAGTAGCTACACTAAAAGGCTCAAGAAGACATTCAGGAATTTTATTAAATTTACTAGCCACATAAGGAGTCACAAAAGATAGTGTGGCACCCAGATCTATCAAAATATAACAATCAAGAGAAGAGACTCGTATCATACCCATCACGACATTTGGAGAGTTCTCCTGATCTTAGCGACTACCCATGGCATATAGACGGTTTGTACCTCCGCCCGTACCTGAAGTAGTGCCCCTCTAATTACCTCTAGCTGGTGGTGCGGTGGTAGAATACTGGGCTCTATTCCCCCATATTGGACACTCATTCTAAAAATGGTCTATTTGGGTGCATTTATAACAACCAACCCATTATGCTCTGCACTCTCCCAAGTGGAGCTTACTGCACTTGCCACATAGTGGCTTCCCTTTCGAATCTTGACCCACGCTAGCCTGGGATTGAGAACCTGAGATCTGACATTCTGGTGACTCTGTCCTTGCCGATCATACCTACTATGCCGTATAGGTGCACTTGCGGTGGACAAGGCATAGTTGGAAGACCTCTAATGGAAGAAGGACCTGTTGCCCTTATTTTGCCTCTGTTCATTCTCATGTCCCGCTGATTTTGCCTTCTTGCTCAGATGCTCCTCCCTATCTTTCCTCTTCTCATCCTCCACCTATTAATCATACACTATTAATCTTGAAATATCCATGTCGGAGATTAACAATGCCGCTTTGCATTCCTTCTTCACATGTCTTCCCAATCCAGAGATGAACTTTCTCATCATTGACCTCATATCTCGGATTATTTTTGGAGCATATCTGGACAGTTGGATAAACTTCAGACTGTACTCCTTAACGGTCATACCTTCTTATTTTAGATTCACGAACTCTTCTACTTTTGCTTCCCTCAATTCTCTGGGAAAGAAGTGGTCAAGAAAGGCTCCCTCAAATTCATCCCACATAGCAGGTTCAGCATCCTCACCTCTACCTTGTTCCCACTGGTTATACCAGATGTTTGCCATATCCTTGAGCTGATAAGATACCAACTCAACCCCCTTGATCTCTGTAGCATGCATAGCTTTTAGGATTTTCCACATCTTATCAATAAAATTTTGGGGGTCTTTATCAACCTTAGAACCCGTGAATACCGGCGAATTCATTCTCAGAAAATCTCTAATTCTTGTGGCAGCAAATGACTCTTGGGAACTAGAGCTAAGAGTTGGTGAACTCTGGGTACCATTGTGGGCAACCACTAATTGAGTGAGCATGGCAATCGCTCCTCGTAAGTCTGCCTATGAGGTTGGTGCAGGAAAAGTGGTAGGCACTTGAGGTGTCTCAGCATACCTTGCAGGTCGGCCCCTAGTCCTCGATGGGCGTACCTCTGACCGTGGCATCTCTGCATTATTAGTGTTTCTCTGGCTGGCAGTACATTTGGGAGGCATTATCTATGATGTATAAACACACGAATTAGAAAGAAAGTCTTATAGAGTTTAACTCTATCGCACGAATTCAGAGTATGAAAGAAGTGAAACAATTCTTAATGTCTTATAGCCTCCTGATTATAAGTGTGGTGCACAACACACCCATAAGTAAGACTCTACTAGACACGGCTTCAAAGACTCTCTAGGACTTCTGAACTCTGTGCTCTGATACCATATTTGTCACAACTCGGGAGGGTACCCTAGACGTGACCGGCACTCGAAAGCCATCTCTGGCCTTCAAGCGAACCACTTGGTCCAGTCACACTTTCATTCAATCATATTCTATCAGTGGAAGACTCTATTATAGGACTACTATCCATAATTTAGGGCCAAAGACCAAACAACTATCAAATCAATAATCAGCTAGAATAAAACTAGTCAAAATGATCAAATCAACATTTCCACACTCTAGTCTATGTAGCCTCTATCAAAAATCAAGGAGGTGCCAATGACAAGTCCATGGCTACCAACGATCAAAATAAAGGAAATAAAACAAAGCTATAAGGATAATTTAGGTATCCTCCGGAAACTAGGAGGACTCACCAACAGTGCGCCAGTTGATAATCTCGAGTACCTATCTCTGCATCATGAAATGATGCAGGCCAAATAGCGTCAGTACATGGAATGTACGAGTATGTAAAATAGCCGAATGAAACAACATCAGAGAGAATCAAACCAACTCGGAATCTCAACTTAGAAAGAAGAAACAACTCAATCAAGTGTCTTGAGTCTAAATAGGGATATGATTTAGACGGGACCAATCACATACAATTTAACCCAATCCTGCTCAGAGTACTATCAAGACCTCTATGGGAGTTTCTCTTACCCGACAACCATCACTTATGAGCCAGTGATAGTATAACAAACTGATGTTGTTACCGCGTCTGTTCATACTTTGCCAGGGTATAAACAAGTCAACCAATCATGGATACAATCCAACGAAGTCCTATTATGTCAGGACAATAATTTTGGGGAAACATCCGACTTTAATAGTTCAATCCTCTCCTATGTTTGGCGACGTAGTTATTGGATTCGAGTTATTACTTACTCTCACCCAATTCGGTGCAAGATACTCCTCCCAAGACTCAATGCTCATAAAACTCCATCCAATCAACTCAATCAAATCACATCAACAAGTCTCATTTGGAACCTTGTCAAATCATCAATTCTATCATAATCAAACCTCTTCCAATCATACTATTCGATCAATCTCAATTATATCTTTCATGAGTAGTTTAAATACGCATTTATAACAACATACAAACCTATCCAATCGTTCCTCTATTCATTTAACAAATCTTTTGGGACTTATCAAAACTCCTAGATTTCAAATCAACAATTGAAGATGAGCAACATATTTAAGAAAATTACATATTTAACATAGGTCAACATAGTTAAGAAAATATGTTCAACCTCTCATCTCAATCAACTCAGACCAACATGTAGCACATCACTTTCTTGACTCCACAACATTAACATAATAAAAATTAGGATAATAGATGGAAAAGACCTAGTTGGACATAAATCTATCAACCAACTCCATTCTTAAGAACAATCAATCTCAAAGAGGATGTAGGGCACATAGGTGGAATTAACCCATGCTTTGAGTAGCCTTACATACCTTGTGAAGACTTGGAAGAAACCTTGATGTTAGGTCTTCAATGGAAGGCTTGAATTCTTGAAGTTCTTGAAGGCAATCCTTGTTGGAAATGGATTTGAAGGAGAAGAGAGGAGATTTCTAGGGCTTTTTAGAGAGAGGAATGGACAGAAATAATGGTCCAAAATGTGACCAAATCAACGTATATATAATTAGGGAAATACCCAATTTGCCCTTTCTCCAAAAATCTTCAAAAATGGGCTAAAACACTCCTGGCGCTATAGTGGTGCGCCGTGCCACTACAGCGCCAAGTTGAATATAGGCTTAAAACCTGCACATCTGATAGTGGCGCGTCGCGCCATGGACCAAACTACTGAGGCTGTTTTATGGCGCTATAGTGGCGCATCGCGCCCTTACAGCGCCAAACCTAAGTTTTCTAGATTCTGGAAAATAGGCTTAAAAACCCTGCACATCCAATAGTGGTGCGCTGCGCCAGAGACTAAACTACTGAGGCTGGTTCCTGGCGCTATAGTGACGCGTCGCGCCACTGCGGCGCCAAGCCCAGGTTTCCTACAGTTACAACCCAGGCCTGAAATTCATGCAGTACGAGTTCGTTTTAGGATAGTTCAAACTTTTGACTCCGAACTTCAAAAATTACAATCTTGGTGGCGTTGGAAAGAAGACTTGAAGAACTTTAATTTAATAGGTCATGGGCCACCCAGATCTTCATATTTCAAAAGATATGGTCGTTAGAAGTTGACCCCTTATACGAACTCATTCTAAAACTTAGCCAAGACGAATTCCTTGGACTTAGCTTGGTCTTAGGTATCCTTTGTGACCCCACATCACCTCTAACACTCTTCAATTACTTGGGAACTCATCCTAACTCATGCATACGCTTCACAATAGTCGAGTTCGATCCTACACGTACGCGAAAAAGGGTCCGAATCTTAGTGAGAAATTTTGGATGGTGTTTCAGGAAGGTAAGGACATATATCAAGAAATTCCTCTCAAGAAAACTCAACTCAGAACTCAACATAATCTCAACATTAATATGTAATACAAATTTAAAATAATAATAAGAAATGCTTACTCAGTTGGGAGTTTCTCTAACCGACAACCTGTAACAACCCCTAAAATATTGTATGTCGGTATTTCAATTCTCGATGAAAATAATACAGCCTCTGTATTTTGGGCATAGCTTTTCATAGGTTGGTCCACATTAGGTGATTCTAATTTCTGGGTAACCATAACATCCTTACCTACAACTTTCATGAAGAACATATCTTAAGATTCGGTGTATACGTAGGTCAAATAAATTAATCTTTGCAAGATATAGTGCTGTGATGGAATTGAGTGTTTATAGAAGAAACTTCATATCTCACTGTAGGTTGCTCCAAATTGGTTGATTCTTGAATGATATAAAACTAGACTTCCATAACTACAATTCTTATGAAGACACCAAATCCTAATAAAGAATTTATCTTATTCAAACTCAGCTTCGAAAAAGAGTATTCTGTTAAAAAGAACTCATCTTACCTACCATGGAAACATCTAGATACATTTGACATCATGCATGACATAAATTGTCCTCCATTTAACATCATCCATGACATCAATATATTCCATTAAATTTTTAAATTTTTCTTTATAATTATTTTATTTATTGTTAGGTCCCTCTTTCCCACCTATAAATACCCACTATTTCCTCATTTTATTCATCAAGCTTTCTTAAGCATTTCTTCTCTCTATACATTTCTTCTCAAATATAGTTTTAGTTTTAGTAGTATAAAAATACTACTCCGGTTATTCTTATACTCCGAATAGTACACAAAACGCTCCGACGAGAAGAAAAGGCTAGGGGTCCAAGAGTGTTCTAATTCGGAGTAAACTTTCGGATTTAAGGTATGTAAGGCTTTCATAGCATTGGATTGAGTTCGTCCATGCGCCCAATATTTAAATTTATTATAATTGAGTTATAGTTGAGTTTTATCCAAATTTTGAATTCTAAATGAAATAATTCTTCTTCTATTGAGTTTGATATATTTATGCATTAATATTATTATTATTCTTATCTCTCATATTATTGGAATTATTGTTCATGGCTACTTTCCCATGAATGCAAATTGATTTGATGTTCATGAATATTTTTACACATGTTTTGAGTAAAGATGTTGGCTTTTTATTATTTTCATTGATAAAAAGAAAGTTATATGAATTAATCTATATATGTATTTTAGTGAGTTTTGAAATAGCAAAAGAGTTGAATTTGAATAAATTTGAGAAAAATGATATTTTGAGCAAGATGTTTTGATGAGATGTAACTGATGTTTTTGGAAGTATAATGATTGATGAACATGAAATGAGATGAGTTTGATGATTTAAATTAAAGTCCAATGAGACTAGATGATGAGTTTAATATGAGCACATATTTTGGGAGTAGTATTGAGCACCGAGTTGGGTAAGAGTTTAATTGACTCAAACCCCAGAACTACGTAGCCAGCGTAGGATGGACGCTATGCCTCTTAAGTCCCAAAAAGTGAACTTTGATGAATGGATCCAAGATGGTGATGTCCTTTACCCTGGCAAGGTATTCGATGGATGTGGCAACGACATCGCTTCGTTGTATCATCGCTAGCTCATAAGTGATGGTTGTCGGTTAGAGAAACTCCCAACTGAGCAAGCATTGCTTATTACTATTATTTTTATTATTATATTTTAAACTTGCATTACATATTGATGTTGAGATGATGTTGAGTTTTGAGCTGAGTTTTCTTGAGAGGAGTTTATTGATATCTGTCCTTACCTTCCTGCCATTTTACATACTCGTACATTCCATGTACTGACATCATTCGACCTGCATCGTTTTATGATGCAGATACAGGTGTTAGAGATCCTCAACAGGCGTTTCGTTGAAGATCATTATTTTTCAGCTATTTGGTGAGTTCTTCTTGTATTCGGAGGAACTCTTTATCCTTTAATTATTGTTGAGTATTATGTTTCTTTTAAGGTAGCCATGGACATGTCATTGGCACCATCTAAGAGTATTGGAGGCTTCATAGACAGAGTTTGATGATGTAATCGGAGTAGTTCTCCTTAGAAACTACTTCTTCTAAGAATTATCTATTTTTCCTTTGATTATGACAAGCCCACAATAGTATTATTAAGTCTTCCGCTGATGAACAAATGAGTAATGAGACCAAGTGGTTCTCTCGGAAGCCAGAGATGGTTTCTGAGTGCCGGCCACGCCTAGGGTACCCTCTCGGGGCATGACAAACTTAGTATCAGAGCACAGAGTTCAAGAGTCCTAGGGTGTCTATGAAGCCGTGTCTAGTAGAATCTTATTTATGGGTGTGTCTTGCACCACACTTATAATCAGGAAACTATAGGACATTAGGAATTATTTCACTTCTTTCATAATCTGAGTTCGTGCGATAGAGTTTAACTCTATAAAACCTTTCTTTCTAATTCGTGCGTTTACACGTTTCAGACATGCCTCCTAAACGTTCAGTTAGTCAGAGGAACGCTGCCAGCACTGAGGTTCCACAGTCAATGATGCCTCCACGGAGAACTAAGGGCCGACCTGTAAGGTCTACTGAGGTACCCTAAGTACCTACTATTCAGACCACTCCTACTTCTGAGGAAGATTTTCGAGGAGCGATTGCTATACTCACCCAGTTTGTGGCTGTACGAAATAGTAGCCAAAGTTCACCAACTCCTAGCTCTAGTTATCAAGAGCCATCTGCTGCTATGAGGATCAGAGATTTTCTGAGAATGAATCCACCGGTCTTCACGGGTTCTAATGTTGATGAAGACCCCCAAAATTTCATTGATGAGATGTGGAAGATACTAAAAGCGATGTATGCTACAGAGATCGAGGGGGTTGAGTTGGTGTCTTATCAACTCAAGGATGTGGCAAATGTCTGGTATAACTAGTGGGAAGAAAGTAGAGGTGAGGATGCAGAGCCTGCTCTTTGGGATGAGTTTGAAAGAGCATTTCTTGATAACTTCTTTCCCCAAGAGCTACGTGAAGCAAAAATTGAGGAGTTTGTGAACCTCAAGCAAGAGAGTATGACTGTGAAAGAGTATAGTTTGAAGTTTATTCAATTGTCCAAATATGCCCCAGAAATGATTCCTCATATGAGGTCTAAGATGAGGAAGTTTGTCTCTGGCCTAGGCAAACATGTAAAGAAAGAATGTAAGGCAATGCTAATGATTTCTGACATGGATTTTTCTAGATTGATGGTGTATGCTCAGCAGGTTGAGCATGACAAGAAAAAGGACCGAGAAGAACACCTAAGCAAGAAGGCTAAGTCTGCTGGGCATGAGAATGAGCAGAAGCAAGGGAAGGGTAACAAGTCTTTCTTTCAGAAAAGGTCTTCCAATTATGCACCTTTCCCAACAAATGCTTTTACACCTAATACCAGGTATGATCAGAGATCGCTAAGTCACCAAAACTTTCGATCTCAAGGTTCTCAGTCCCAATTAAGTATGGCTCAAGATTCTAGAGGAAAAGCACCATGTGCTAGATGTGGGAGGCTCCATTTGGGAGAGTGTCGTGTGGGCACCAATGCTTGCTACAGATGTGAAAAGATAGGTCACTTCCAGAATGAGTGTCCTTCAAAGAGGCAGGGAGATGGAAGTAGTAGAGCTCAATTTTCTTCTGCAACTCCACAGAATAGAGGTAATCATAGAGGTGCAGCTTCAAGTACAGGTGGGGGAACCAACCGTCTGTATGCTATGGGTAGTCGCCAAGACCAAGAAAATGCACCCGATGTTGTTACTGGTATGCTCCGAGTCCTTTCTTTTGATGTGTATGCATTACTTGATCCGGGTGCTACATTATCTTTTGTGACTCCTTACTTGGCTAGTAAATTTGAGATCCTTCCTGAGTGTCTTCTTGAGCCTTTCAGCGTGTCTACTCCTGTTGGTGAGTCTATCTTAGCTGAGAGGGTCTATAAAAAATGTACTGTGTCAATCTATCATAGGGATACCATGGCTGACTTAGTTGAGTTGGACATGGTTGATTTTAATGTGATTCTTGGCATGGACTGGCTTTATTCTTGTTATGCTTCAGTTGATTGTAGGACCCAAATTGTCAAGTTTCAATTTCCAAACGAGCCTATCTTAGAGTGGAAGGGGAATTCTGTAGTGCCTAGGGGTAAATTTATTTCCTACCTTAAGGCCAAAAAATTAATCTCTAAGGGATGTATATATCATATAGTCCGAGTCAAAAATATTATTGATCAGACTCCATCTCTTGAGTCAGTTCCCATTGTGAATGAGTTTCCTGAAGTCTTTCCTGAGGATCTACTCGGAATCCCTCCTGATAGGGAGATAGACTTTGGTATTGATGTCCTTCCTGATATACAACCTATCTCCATTCCTCCTTATAGGATGGCTCCTGCTGAGTTGAAAGAGTTGAAAGAACAACTGAAAGACCTCTTAGATAAGGGGTTTATTAGGCCAAGTGTCTCACCTTGGGGCGCTCATGTCCAATTCGTGCGAAAGAAAGATGGGTCCCTTAGAATGTGCATTGATTACCGACAACTAAACAAGGTCACCATTAAAAACAAGTACCCTCTCCCCAGAATAGATGATTTATTTGACCAACTTTAGGGTGCCACATGCTTCTCTAAGATAGACCTCAGATCAGGCTATCACCAGTTAAAAGTGAGAGAATGTGACATCCCGAAGATGGCTTTTCGAACCCGCTATGGTCATTTTGAGTTTCTTGTTATGTCCTTTGGATTGACAAATGCTCCAGCAGCTTTTATGGACCTCATGAACTGAGTATTCAAGCCATACCTAGATACGATTGTAATTGTCTTCATCGATGATATTTTGGTCTACTCTAGAAGTAAGAGTGAGCATGCTAATCACCTTAGGATTGTCCTTCAAACTCTTAAGGAGGAGGAGTTGTATGCTAAGTTTTCAAAGTGTGAGTTTTGGCTTGAGTCTGTAGCATTTCTAGGCCATATTATATCTGGGGATGGAATCCAAGTTGATACTCAAAAAATTAAGGCAGTTAAGAACTGGCCCCGACCCACCTCTCCAACCGACATAAGGAGTTTCTTAGGTTTGGCTGGTTACTAAAGGAGGTTTGTTGAGGGATTTTCATCCATATCCTCACCATTGACTAAGCTGACTCAGAAGAAGGCTAAGTTTCAATGGTCTGATGCTTGTGAAAAAAGTTTTCAAGAGTTGAAAGCTAGATTGACTACTACTCCAGTACTACCCCTACCCGAAGGAACAAATGGTTTTATAATCTATTGTGATGCTTCAAGAGTTGGGTTGGGATGTGTATTGATGCAGAAAGGTAAGGTCATTGCCTATGCCTCCAGGCAGCTTAAGACTCATGAGAGGAACTACCCTACTCATGACCTTGAGTTGGCAGCTGTGGTATTTGCTCTTAAGATCTGGCGTCACTATCTTTATGGTGTACATGTGGATGTGTTCACAGACCATAAGAGCTTACAGTATGTATTCAGCCAGAAGGAGCTGAATTTGAGGCAAAGGAGATGGCTAGAGTTGCTCAAGGATTATGACATGAGCATTCTCTACCACCCAGGTAAAGCAAATGTAGTTACTGATGCTCTTAGCAGGTTATCTATGGGGAGTACAACTCATGTGGAAGAGGAAAAGAAGGAGTTGGCAAAGGAAGTGCATAGACTTGCGCGTTTGGGAGTTCAACTTATTGACTCTAGTGAGGGTGGTACAATAGTACGAAATAGAGCTGAATCATCTCTAGTTGCAGAGGTGAAAGAAAAGCAAGATCAGGATCCCATTCTTCTTCAACTGAAGTATGAGGTTCATAAGCAGAAGGTAATGGCTTTTACCAAAAGGGGAGATGGAGTGTTGAGATATCAAGAAAGATTATGTGTTCCAAGTGTTGATGGTATTCGGGAGAGAATCATGAAAGAAGCACATAATTCTAAGTATTCCATCCATCCAGGTTCAACAAAGATGTATCATGACTTGAGACAAGTATACTGGTGGAGTGGAATGAAGAGAGATATAGCAGAGTTTGTGTCCAAGTGCCCGAATTGCCAACAAGTTAAAGTTCAGCACCAAAGGCCTTGTGGAGTGGCTCAGAATATAGAGATCCCGAAATGGAAGTGGGAAATGATCAATATGGACTTCATTACCTATTTACCACGAACCCGCAAACAACATGACTCTATTTGGGTGATTGTGGATAGGATGACCAAATCGACCCATTTCTTGCCGGTTAAGACTACGAACACTGCAGAGAATTATGCCAAACTGTATCTTAAAGAGATTGTTAGACTGCATGGAGTTCCTTTGTCTATCATCTCTGATAGGGGAGCTCAATTTACTGCTCAGTTTTGGAAGTCATTTCAGAAGGGCTTGGGTTCAAGAGTGAACCTTAGTACTGCTTTTCATCCGCAAACAGATGGCCAGGCAGAGCGTACGATACAGACTTTGGAGGATATGTTAAGAGCCTGTGTCATTGACTTCAAAGGTAATTGGGATGATCATTTACCTATTATTGAGTTTGCATACAATAATAGTTTCCATTCGAGTATTCAAATGGCTCCTTATGAAGCTCTGTATGGGAGGAGATGTAGATCACCAATTGGTTGGTTTGAAGTTGGTGAAGCTGAGTTGATTGGACCAGACTTGGTTCACCAAGCTATGAAGAAGGTGAAAACCATACAAGAGAGGTTGAGGACTGCTCAAAGTCGCCAGAAATCCTACACTGATGTTAGAAGAAGAGATTTGGAGTTCAAAGTGTACGATTGGGTATACTTGAAAGTTTCACCCATGAAGGGTGTGATGAGATTTGGAAAGAAAGGGAAGCTTAGTCCCCGCTACATTGGTCCTTATCAGATTATGAGGAGGGTAGGTAATGTAGCCTATGAATTGGAGTTACCCCCAGAATTAACTGCTATTCATCCCGTGTTTCACATCTCTATGCTTAAAAAGTGTTTGGGAGATCCTTCACTTGTTGTCCCAGCTGAGAGCATTGGGGTGAAAGAGAGTTTGAGTTATGAAAAGGTTCCAGTTCAAATTCTTGATCGTCAGGTTCGCAAATTAAGAACTAAGGAAGTGGCATCTGTCAAAGTCCTATGGCGAAATCAATTTATTGAAGAGGCTACATGGGAAGCTGAAGAAGATATGAAGGCTAACTATCCTCATCTATTTGTGCCTTCTCATAACGATATTCAAGGTAATATTCCTTATTTCTACCTTTGAATCGATGTTTATTCTTGAGTTTGAGTCATTGACCATTTGAGTATTAGAGTTTTTGAGAAATTGATGTATTGATGATATTCATTCTTTATGTCTCCTATTTTCATCTTCATTCGAGGACGAATGATCCCAAGGGGGAGATATTGTAACAACCCCTAAAATATTGTATGTCGGTATTTCAATTCTCGACAAAAATAATACAGCCTCTGTATTTTGGGCATAACTTTTCATAGGTTGGTCCAAATTAAGTGATTCAAATTTCTGGGTAACCACAACATCCTTACCTACAACTTTCATGAATAACATATCTTAAGATTCGGAGTATACGTAGGTCAAATAAATTAATCTTTTCAAGATATAGTGCTGTGACGGAATTAAGTGTTTATAGAAGAAAATTCATATCTCACTGTAGGTTGCTCCAAATTGGTTGATTATTGAACGATATGAAACTAGACTTCCATATATATAATTCTTATGAAGACACCAAATCCTAATAAGGAATTTATCTTATTCAAACGCAGCTTCGAAAAAGAGTATTCTGTTTAAAAGAACTCATCTTACCTACCATGGAAACATCTAGATACATTTGACATCATGCATGACATAAATTGTCCTCCATTTAACATCATCCATGACATCAATATATTCCATTAAATTTTCAAATTTTTCTTTATAATTATTTTATTTATTGTTAGGTACCTCTTTCCCACCTATAAATACCCACCATTTCCTCATTTTATTCATCAAGCTTTCTTAAGCATTTCTTCTCTCTATACACTTCTTCTCAAATATAGTTTTAGTTTTAGTAGTATAAAAATACTACTCCGGTTATTCTTATACTCCGGATAGTACACAAAACACTCCGGCGAGAAGAAAAGGCTAGGGGTCCAAGAGTGTTCTAATTTGGAGTAAACCTTCGGATTTAAGGTATGTAAGGCTTTCATAGCATTGGATTGAGTTCGTCCATGCGCCCAATATTTAAATTCATTATAATTGAGTTATAGTTGAGTTTTATCCAAATCTTGAATTCTAAATGAAATAATTCTTCTTCTATTGAGTTTGATATATTTATGCATTAATATTATTATTATTCTTATCTCTCATATTATTGGAATTATTGTTCATGGCTACTTTCCCATGAATGCAAATTGATTTGATGTTCATGAATATTTTTACACATGTTTTGAGTAAAGATGTTGGCTTTTTATTATTTTCATTGATAAAAAGAAAGTTATATGAATTAATCTATATATGTATTTTAGTGAGTTTTGAAATAGCAAAAGAGTTGAATTTGAATAAATTTGAGAAAAATGATATTTTGAGCAAGATGTTTTGATGAGATGTAACTGATGTTTTTGGAAGTATAATGATTGATGAACATGAAATGAGATGAGTTTGATGATTTAAATTAAAGTCCAATGAGACTAGATGATGAGTTTAATATGAGCACATATTTTGGGAGTAGTATTGAGCACCGAGTTGGGTAAGAGTTTAATTGACTCAAACCCCAGAACTACGTAGCCAGCGTAGGATGGACGCTATGCCTCTTAAGTCCCAAAAAGTGGACTTTGATGAATGGATCCAAGATGGTGATGTCCTTTACCCTGGCAAGGTATTCGATGGATGTGGCAACGACATCGCTTCGTTGTATCATCGCTAGCTCATAAGTGATGGTTGTCGGTTAGAGAAACTTCCAACTGAGTAAGCATTTCTTATTATTATTTTAAATTTTCATTACATATTAATGTTGAGATGATGTTGAGTTCTGAACCGAGTCTTCCTGAGAGGAGTTTCTTGATATATGTCCTTACTTTCCTGCCATTTTACATATCGTACATTCCATGTACTGACATCATTCGACCTGCATCAATTTATGATGCAGATGCAGGTGTTAGAGATCCTCAACAGGCGTATCGTTAAAGATCATTACTTTCCAGCTATTTGGTGAGTCCTTGTATTTGGAGGAACTCTTTATCGTTTTATTATTGTTGAGTATTATGTTTCTTTTGATGTAGCCATGGACATGTCATTCGCACCGTCTGATAGTGTTAGAGGCTTCATATACAAAGTTTGATGATGTAATTGGAGTAGTTCTCCTTTGAAACTACTTCTTCTAAGAATTATTTCTTCCATTTGATGTTGATAATGGCGAGCCCACATAAGTATACTTACTTTCACTTAAGTCTTCCGCTGACGAACGAATGAGTGATGAGACCAAGTGGTTCTCTCGGAGCTCAGAGATGGTTTCTGAATGCCGGGCATGCCTAGGGTACCCTCTCGAGGCGTGACACAATGCTTGATTTTAATATTGAACATTGTAATTCTCCCTCTAGTCCATTTTGCGTGTCATGTTTTTTTTCTTGACCCCTTAAGAAAATATTAATTAAAAGAAAAATTTAGTGATCTTAATTTAATATTACTCTCTGGTGCTCCATATTAATCTCTCTGTACATTTATTGAGTAAGATTAAAGGTGGAAATAACTAAATAATTTGATTTTCTACAATTAATTACGAAGATTATAAGGATATGTAAAGACATATATTCTTAAAATATGTAATTTCTACATCACAATTTATGTGTCATTATTCATAGCACAACCCAATATTATACACTAGCAAAACAATCATTGTATTATTATTCACCATATAACAATATAATATACGTTTGATATAACCAATCTGTGAACCAAATAATTGGATTGTTAAGGTCTTGTTCTAATAAACAATCATTGTATTATAATTTCTACGAGACTAATTTGTGTACCAAACAGAATGTTAAAATGTTCTTTTAATTAATTACATCTCTTTTCTGACATTAATCGTATATAATTAGTCTGTTAGCCCATATGCTCAATCATTTATATACATAGTTATTTTCATTAATGAAGTACGGATAGATAGTTAAATATGGTAATGATAAAAAAATGCAACTCACATTTTTTGGGCGTGCATTGCATTTCATGAGTAACGATCCATTTCCTCCGTTATGGATAAGCCAATGAAAAAGGAAATTGGGCCATAAAACTTCTGAGTAGTAACTTGAAAAATTTGAGCCTAAGTCAGACTTGGACGGAATCTGAGTCAGGTGAGGTTTGGGGTAATCCGGTAATGAATGGGTGATGATTATGTCAGTGTGATGGTTAAAATTGATAGTCAAGATATTAAGGAGTATGTACGACTTTACGAAATCGAATTCGAGCAAGTATAACTTCCGTAATTGATCTTGGCGTGAAGGGTTAATTCAGGACGTCATGTTTTGAGGACATGTTGTAAAATAAGGGCTTGGGACACAAATTTCGAGCTTCTATTGTTGTGCAACCTGCCATGGAAGGATTATTCCTTTTATGGAGAGTTAAGAACTTCCTTAGCGGGACAGACGCGGTTTTAAACGGATAAAAGTTCCAAAACTATTTTTATTCCTCTCACTTCGTTCTTGAGAGACCAGAAGCGACCTAAGGTGATATTCCTTCAGTTTTCACCAAATTTCGTGCGAAAGGTAAAATAATTGCTCCACTATCTTGTATTTTGATTCTTAGGACCTAGAATCTATGGTAAATACCTTGAGGGAGGATTCTTGGCCTGAATTTAATGGTGGAAAAAGCCCTAGTTAGGGGTAGGTGATCATGAAAGTTACCAAAGGATTGAATTTTGATGTAACCCGAATATTGTAGGCCAATAGTTCATTGATTTGTGCATTTATTGTGTAATTTTAGATTGAGAACAAGCTGAAAGACTTCGGAAAGTTTTGAGGTAGTGATGGTTTTTACATTCCTGTCTATGTTGCGCTTGTTACTATAGTTGATAGTATTGACTGCATGTGTGAGACTAGAAAAAATGTAACAAACTTAATGAAACAAATTCTGAGACTAACTGTATGAAATGAATCTGTTACTTGACTGTGCAAACATATGAAACATTCATTGTGCTTTTGTGAATGTGATTGTGGTTGATATAAATATGTACTTAGGGATCGAGTGTCATGTTCTGACACATAAACATATATTTAGGAATTGGATGTCACGTCCCCCCTATATATATATATCGGGTGTCACATTACGACACAACTTTTATTTGGGAATGGTTCCCATGAGAGGTTGGTTGTTGTTGTAAATGACATTGGGAACTGAATCATGCTTTTGAACTTGTTAGTTGGTAATGTATTTCATAGATGCCTGTCTTTACTACTTTATAATTGTTTGCATATGTTTCACTGACTGTGTTGGCATCATGATCCTACCAATACACTATTGATTATGTGTACTGATACTACACTTGCTCTTTCCTTGTTGAGTACATGGCATCTTCAGGTGACTCCTGACAGACCTCAGTTAGGAGACCACTGATTGCATTAGAATTCACACCTTTGGCAGATATTTGTTCTCGTGACCCTTTCCTTCATACTCAGACTCAGATAGATCCTCCCTCAATCCGATTAATTCTTAACAAATTAATTGGTATCGATCTTAACCCTGGCCTCAATATCTCTTTTTTGTCAAAGGTGAGCCAGTTCTTTCAGGCTGCCATGGGTTCTTCTAGGATCTCATTCCACTATTTTTGGACTTGGACTTTTCAGAATTTATTTCTTTTACATTGTTGTTTTGGGGTTGTATCCTCGTACTATTAGACTTGTTCGTTAGAAGACTTTTGGTACGTGACTTTCAGGTTCTAGCTAGGGGTTTAAGTTTTGCATGTTTGTTTTGAATATTATGCTTAACTTAAATTAAATTTTTGAGTTTATGGGGACTCAACTTTAAACTTATATAAAAACTGTTGCCATATTTTTTTATGCTCACTTTTGTGTTAGGATGTTAGTTTAGGGGTGTAGTTTTGGTTCTCCCACCGGAGGGTTAATGTGGGTGCCACTCACGGCCCGATTTAGATCGTGACAACATGTGTATATTAAATCATGTAATACTCAATCGACCCATCACTATCTAGTCTATGGAGCCTCTATCGCTACCATCTAATTGGTGTCAATGACATGTTCATGGCTACCTCAAATCAAAATGAAAAGGGCTAACTCGATGTAAGAATACATAAGCGATGTCCTCCGAATGTAGGGAAGGACTCACCAATACACTGAGTGTGTATAGATCCTCAATGGTGCTCCTATTGACGATCTCTTAAACCTGTCTCTGCATCATAAAACGATGCAGGTCCAAATGGATGTCAGTACATGGAATGTACGAGTATGTAATATGGCAGAATGAAACATACCTCAAGGAAGAATAACGTTGGTTCAAATATCTCAAAATCAAAAAGATAAGAGAGACTCAATCAAAGTGTCATAAGTGTAAAGTAAGAATACATTTTTAGACAAAGACCAATTATATACCATACAATCCACTCCAATCATGTACAATACCGTTTAATCAAATCATGTACAATTCGATCCAATCCAGTCATATCACGTATCCAATCCAATCCAATCACATACCATCAACTCTAATTCAATCACATATTATCTAATCCAATCACATATCTAACTCAATCCAATCACATACCCAATCTAATCCAATCCAATCATATGCAATCAACTCAATTCAATAGATATGCAAATTAGAATTATGTAATGTTTTTCAATTCAACTCAATCATCTACAATCACAATCAAACCAATCATATCAAGCATAATCCATTCAATTGGGACTTTCTCTAACCGACAACTATCACCATATGAGCGAGTGATAGTACAACAAGCCGACATTTTTGCCACGTTTGTTCATACCTTGCCAGGGTAAGAACGAATCAACAATCATGAATCCATAACCAATCAAGTCCTATCATGTCAAGATAATAATTTAGGAAGCATCCGACTTTAACGGTTCAATCCTCTCTTACGTTTGGTGACGTAGTTTATTGGTTCAAGTATAGACTATACTCTTACCTAATTCGGTGCTCGATACTCCTCCCAAGACTCAATATACTCATATCTATCAAGTGAGTAAAATACTCAAAATACTCGTTTAGTCTCATTGGACTCTTTCAAATCAACTCATTTAGTCTCATTGGACTCTTTTCAAAACTCAACTCAAATCTAGCCTCATTAGACCTTCTTTCAAATCGACTCATCTCAAATCATCAAACTCTTCTCTTTAAAATTGATACAATCTAAACTCAATCTCAAAAATCGACATTTTTAAAGTAAAAATGCTCAACTCATTTATACTCAAAATACTCATGTTCAAAAATGAGAACTTAAGAGACTTTTTCAAACTCAATTTATGATTAAACTCTTTCTAAATCAAAGATGAAAATAATCACTCTTTAAACTCAAAATAGTGCATAAATAGTTTATACAAAAATGTTCACAAGACTCCAATCAAATCAAATTATGCAAATCACATATCACATAATCACATTAGACTCTAATCCACTTTATCACACAACATCCTCATCAACATAACCTCTTCATTCACATCATCATCAAACATCATTATCTAACATCTACTCCAAAATCCTTATTTAATTCTATGTTCAATTTATAGGGATAAAAGGACATTCTAGCTCTACCAAGGTTTCGTTCCTTTTTATGCCTTTATATTCATAACTATCCCAAAATTCTCATATAACTAAAAATCAATTTCATCAAACTCATGTAAAAGAATACCTCATTTCACTTTGAAAGCAATATTGTTTTTATAAAACATAAAAACCATCAACCTCAACCTCAAGACAATTATGACAAAAGAAATCTCATCTTGGGTTCATGTGAATGAATACATGAATCCATACTCTCAACAAAACTCAACTCAAGAACACCATCAATACATATAAATTTATATACAAAAATTCATTTGTAGTCAATAATATGAAAGATAACTATTTAGTAATTCAAGTCATGAAAATCATCAATCAATTAATAGTAAAAAGAAAATCTTTCTATAATTTTGGGAAAAATTCAAGAAAACCTCCATGGAAGGTTCAAGCTTTTCACCATTTTCATCCAACACCTCTATGGGGCATATGGAAGAACTTAATCTATATTTTAGGTTAGCCTTACATACCTTAGAGTAGATTTTGAAGAAACCTTGTTGTTGGATCTTCAATGGGAAGCTTGAATCCTTGAGCTTTTGAGGGCAAATCTTGTTGGAGATGTTTGGGAGAGAAGAGGGGATGAAAATTAGGGTTTTTGGAAGGTGAGGAGACTGAAAAAATGATCCTAAAACGTTCTATGTTAGGGTATATATGTTTAGGGAAAATATCCAAGTTGCCCCTCTTCAAAATCTGGAAAACTAGGCAAAAAACTTGTTGGCGCTATAGTGGCGCGTCGCGCCACTACAGTGCCAAGCCAAAATGGGCTTAAAACCCTGCACACATAATAGTGGCTCGTTGCACCAAGGACCAAACTACTGAGGCTATTTTCTGGCGCTATAGTGGCACCGGGCGCCACTGGAGCGCCAAGCCTAAATTTTCTGCAGTTAGAGTCCGGGCCTGCAGTACTAGTCTATAGAAAAAGGGTCATAACTTCTGACTCCGAACTCTAACAATTGTAATCTTGGTGGAGTTGGAAAGAAGACTCAAAAACCTTTAATTTGGTACATTTTTTTGGAAATTTTTAGAAGAATGGGAAAGTTTTCTCATCGTGGGCCACTCAGTTCGTTATATTCCAAGAGATATGGTCATTTGAAGTTGACACTTATACTAACTCATCCGAAAACATAATCGATTGGAATTCTTTGGACTCGACTTGGTGTTAGAGATCCCTAAAGACATCTAACACACTTCAAATACTTAGGAATTAATCCTAACTCATATATAAAATTACAAGTCCTTCGGTTCGAGTCTACACACATGTGAAGAAATATTTGAGTCTTTACGGAAAAAATATTCCGGAATGTTACATCTAACATATTTCAAGTATAGGGTGAAGGATCCGTTTTGAACATTTCATGATCGCAAAATAATTATTTAGTAGTATTTTTATTTCAAAATTGATTTAGCTTAATCACCTGTAACACTCTGATTTGAAGTTGGGTAGTCATCAACGGAAAGTATCATAAATTTGTCAGTATAGACACATGAACAAAAAATCACTAATTTTGTAAAGTCTGCATAAAAGCAAAACACGAAAAACACTATGTTTTACTCATAAAATCAGCAAACCAAGAAACTACTTGAACGGGATGAGTTTTTATATAATGACCTTAGGAACTAAATAAATGGGAAGGGTACTACTATAATGTTTTGAAATGAATCTGTACTACTATTTTGGTTTAGCATAAATGAGAGAAAATACACACACATAGATTAAATTTAAGTCTTGTAGGATTAAAAGAGGAACTTTAGCAATGATAAGGAGAAAAAGATATCAACACATGTACTTACTTTTTTTCATTTCTTTTTCTTCTGTCGTTTCTCAATTGGTGAAAAAATAGAACAAATTTATAATTTACTGCATTTCTTCAGAGTGTCATCCAAATGCAGAAAGATAGAAATAATAAAAGATATATAGAAAATAAAGAAAAGGTCAAAATCTTGTAGATGGGTTCACAAATTTATGAATATTAGGGCTCTAGCCTCATTTTATTCGGAAAGTGAAGAAAGTTCAAATGGGAAAAGATACACGTACGTTTTATTTAATTTTATTCCAGATCGATAATTTAGTATCTTACATGAGACACTTAAGAGAAAAGCACAATAAAATGTGTGAGTATCAGTGTGATATTTATATGAATCATGAATTAAAAGAGGTATCATGTAAGCATTCTTTGTCCCTTGTTTATAGAGATATAAATAGCTGAATGTAACTTTCATCTTCCACTTGTTGGGCAATCTTTTCTTCAACTAAGTTGTAAGGTGTCAATTTTTCATCACTTTTTCCCAAATGAATTTTACTATAAAAGTTAAGTGATGAATAATACTTGCATCTCCGTAATATTAATTGTAGTATTAGTTCGTTCTCTCCTCTCCTACTTATGATTTTTTTTCATTCTTTGATTTCGTTTATCTAATTTCAAGCAAACCTTAAATGACTAACATAATAATAATGTTTCATACTTATGAAAGATACAAGCTTTGAAAATAAACTGAAACTTTTAATTGAAGGAAGAAAAAATACTTATACTAAAGAAAAGAACAAATCTATGCTTGAAGTAATTTATTACATCAAATCAAATCAATAATTTTAAAGATTTCCTCCTATTTAGTTTTATATTTCATCCGCACTGCAACTAAAATAAACTCAAAACACCATTATAAGAATTAATAATTTAACTATATGCTTGGAAGGGAGAATTTTAAATTTATACTCGATCTCCTAGCGAGATCCTATTAGTGATTATTTGATCTTCTAATATTATTTTTCTGAACTCAATTGAATGAAACTATCCAACAGAAAAACTCTCGAGCATTGTGCAAAATTACAGAGGTAGCTTATGACTGTGAATGAAATTATTCTTTGATGTATTCTTCCAAGCTCCACCCTAAGAAAGAGGAGCAGTCGTGGGATTGAAAAGGTAGGAAAGCTTTATTTGAGGAAGGGCGTAATGTTTGTGTAGGAAAAACCACAATAAAGAGGCAACCGGCCGTGGTCAGAGGATGCGACTGTTAGTTTATGTTTTTTCCTGCAAAGCGCTTTATAAGTGGAAAATTAGAAGGAGAAATTAGAAATTATCAATTTTGACCCAAGAGAGTGCCACATCACCGAATTGAGGATCTTCTTTATATATATATATATATATATATATATATATATATATATATATATATGATATATGATATATAAGATTTTCTAATGTGAAAACATTATATATTTTCTAATGTGAAAGGTGTAAAATACATTATTCAAGAAAAATGTGAAGGCTACTTCGAACAAGGATATAGCTTGTGAAAATATTTGAAACATGAGATTATTTTTTGTCTTCTTCCCATGTACATGCCAATTCTACTCACCCTATAACAGAAAAAAATGATGTGCATTAAATGCTAAGTGAATGTGGATGTGGGGATGGGTAGGTACCCCTTTGAGCTTCTCTATATAATAAACAAATTTTGTTTAGTTTTCTTCATCCCAGCAATTTACTACCCACTCAAACATCTTTTTACTCAGTTAGTTCTTTTATTTTTATATAACGATAACGATTGGGATATTGGCGCGATTGTAAGAAGCTGTAACATTCATAAACCAAATAATGTTGTAGCTCCAAGTTTAGGCATGGAGTCAATGAATTTTGTAAATGATGATTGGAATTTTGACAAACTTTCAGATGTTGATATGACTAAATTTTATTGGTTTCCTGAAATTTTCCCTATGAACTTTCCAGTTGAGATCACCAACCCCACAACCTCGGTTCCTATAATCGTTGATCAGGTAATCATGGACCAAAACAATAACCGACAGTTATTAGAACCCTTTCAGTCAGTCCCGTTTAACCAACAAATCTTTCTTCCTTCTCCTCTTCCACCTTCAATTACAACGCTAGTGTATGAGCCAGCAACAATTGCGGCACCGCAAGAATGGATTGATCTGCAGCAACAATCCATGATGTCGGATAACATTCATCCTACATTCACCTTACCCATGATCACTCCTCTGATCCAAACTCATACAAAGTAAGTACTCCCTCCGTTTTATTTTATATGTTTGTGTTCACATTTTTAAGTTTAGTATTTTTAATTTGAAATCAGGAAAAATCAGCCAACAAAAACTACCTATGAACTGATGGGAGAGGAACTCACAAATGATTCATGGACGTGGAACAAGAATGGTGAGAAGAGAATCAAAAGTTCTCAATTTTTGAGGTTTGCTCTTTTCACTATTTTTTCATGTTATAAAAAGTTTTAAGTTATCAAATTTTGTGACAAAAAAATAAAATTTACATTAATAATTATATAGAGACACATAATTTTTTTGGATCCATCCTGATTATTATTTTGTGTGTATATATGTGACATAACAGGAACTACTATAAGTGTGCTACATTAAAAGACTGCAAAGCAAAGAAACAAATTGAGAAAAGCCCAAGGGGTGAAAACCTTTTCTTAGTTACCTATTATGGTGAACACAATCATCCTCCACCCATTAACCGTAGGTCTCACGCTGGTTGGAATGGAAGTACGAAACACAATCTTCCGAAAGGCATAAATATTGTGCCCAAAGCATTAAGTTTGAATTCATCAACGTCGTCGTTGTTCAAACTCTCTATACGTTCCAAGGTTGTTGCTTCTCCAATCGGCCCAACTATACCTATGATTGAAATTGAGAGCGCATCCCCAAACAAAGACAAAATGGTGGTTGTGGCAACAGAGAACAAAGGTGATGACAGAGAGGAGAAAAACGTTGTTTTGATTCCTGACAAATTCGTGAGTGAAGATATTCTCGTGGGCTTTGAAGAACTCAATGGAGATACTAGTTCCACCTAATGGGAATGAAAATGACAGAGAATTTTTTCCCCTCTCCACCAACTTTATCTATATGCAGCTTTTGTCTTCTAGTCATGTTTCCATTTTAGTTTTTCGTTATTCTCTTTTGTTTTCAAATGTGGCAATCTACTTTAGTCCCTGTTGTAAGTAGTTGTTCCATTTTCTCAAATAGTTCTCTCTTTCAGAAAAATCATTTGACTCAGTTTATACATTGGAATTCAAGATTAAATTTGGCATTTATTTTCAATTATCCTTAACATTAAAGAAGTAGTAGTTCATTTTTATACTACTCAAATTGAAAAAAAAATATCCAATGAATAGGTGTAACTTTGTCATTATACCTTATATTTATTATTTGGAAAAAAATTATATTTTCAGGTCTCTTGAATAAAAATAAAGATCTCTTACATATAAAAATCTCTAGTAAAAAAACATAAAACTAAAAATATGTTTGTAAAAGACTACAAAATCAAATATCCTGTTAAAATGGAAAGAAGGGAGTGTGTGTGTGTTTTTTGTTATATATATATATATAGCTTTCCGACGTTATTTTCATGCTAAATATTTTTGAATTATTATGACAACTCTTAATGAAAATTTTGAATCCGTCACTAGTATCAACTAAACAAATTCTTTATCAGTAAAGGGCTGAAGTTCATATAAATGAATTTATAGATGAGTTTTTTTATGTTATGCATGCATTCACCGTGTTAAGAGAATTTTCACACTTAAAAACCAATTATATATTCTTGTGGATTAATATTAATTTGAAAGATAGAATAAGTAATTTGTCATAGTAATCTATTAAATTATGTTTGATGGTATCGATTTTTCTTCTTCATATGATCAATAGTTTATAAATATCTTAGCTATCATTTTTATTTACTTATTCCTAATTTAGAATTTTGCTAAGGGACAATTTTATAGTCAATTATCTTTGAGCGGAAAATATGTGCCAAATATATAACTCTAAATATTAGGATTAACAAAATCCTTGTGTCTAATATTGAATGCAATCTCTCTACATATATACATGTATAAACCGTTGCAAATTTTGATCATTTTCATAATTAATGAAGTAATATTTGTTTTTAATATTGAGCATTGTATTACTCCCTTCTGTCCATTTTACGTGTTATATTTTTTTCCATATTCTTTTAAGATAACATTAATTAAAGGGTAATTTGATTAAATTATTCTTATATACTTTCTGGCCTTAATTTAATACTACTCTCTTTTGCATCATATTAGTCTTTCTTTACATTTATTGAGTAAGGTTAAAGATGGAAATAATTAATTAATTTTATATTAATTTCTACAATTACTTACAAAGATAAGAATATCTAAAGACATATGTGTTCTTAAAATAGGTAATTTCTACATCACAATTCATGTATCATTGTACATCGCACATTTTAGACTAATAAAATCATTTCCCTAATTATGTGAGAACAGAATGTTTTATGTATTGAGTTGTTTTTTAATCTAATCTATGTATACATTTTGTAACACCCCAGAATTTTTTTTCGCAAAGACTCGAACATTCCTTCACGTGTGTGTGTAGACTCGAACCGAAGAACTTGTAATTTTATGTAACACCCCCCAAAAATTTTCCCTAAGATTCGGACCTTTCTTGTATTCGTGTAGGGTCGAACTCTATTATTGTGAAGTATATGCATGTGTTAAGATGAGTCCCTGAGAAATTGAAAAGTGTTAGAGGTGATGTGGGGTCACAAAGGACCCCTAGGACCAAGCTAAGTCCAAAAGATTCATCGTGGCTAAGTTTTAGGATGAGTTCGTATAAGGGGTCGACTTCTATCGACCCTATCTTTTGAAAGACGACAATCTAGGTGGCCCACGACTTATTAAATTAAAGGTCGTCGAGTCTTCTTTCCAATGCCACCAAGAATGTAATTTTTAGAGTTCGGAGTCAAAAATATGACGATCCTAAGAAGAACTAGCACGACAGGAATTTCAAACCTGGGTTGCAACTGCTGGAAATCTGGGCTTGGCGCCGCAGTGGCGCGACGCGCCACTATCGTGCCAGGAACAAACCTCAATAGTTTGGTCCCAGGCGCGGCGTGCCACTACGAGATGTGCAGGGTTTTCAAGCCTATTTTCCAGAACCCAGAAAACTTGGGCTTGGCGCTGTAAGGGCGAGACGCGCCACTATCACGCCAGGAACAAGCCTCAGTAGTTTGGTCCTTGGCGCGACGCGCCACTAACAGATGTGCAGTTTTTTAGCCTATTCGACTTGGCGCCACAGTGGAGCGACGCGCCACTATCGCGCCAAGGGTGTTTTTGGCCTATTTTCTAGATTTTTGGAGAAAGGGCAGTTTGGGAATTTTTCCAAATTATATATACACGGTCTTAGAATGCTTTGGACCATTATTTTTAGCTCCTCTCTCTCTCTAAAAGCCCTAGAAATCCCTCTCTTCTTCTTCAATCCTTCTCCAACAAAGATTTCATTCAAGAGGTTTAAGAGATTCAAGTTTTCCATTGAAGACCCAACATCAAGGTTTTCTTCAAGTCTTCACTAAGGTATGTAAGGCTACTCAAAACATGGGTTGAGTCCACCCATGTGCCCTACACTTTCTTTGAGGTTAAATATTCATAAGAATAGAGTTTCTTGATAGGCCTATGTCCAAATGAGTCTTGTCATCCATTAATGTGATTCTTGTTATGTTGATGTTGTTGAGACAAGAAATTTCTAGAAATAACCTTCATGTGAGTATGAGTTGATGAAGATGAGTTGTTAAACATGCTTTATTGATTTTCTTAACTATGTGGATTATGACAAAAATGCTAATTCTCTTAAATATGTTGTTCATTTTAAATTGTTGGTCTAAAATCTTAGAGTTGTGATGAGTTCCAAAGATGTGTTAAATGAATAGAGAAATGGTTGGATATGTTTGTATGATGCCATAAATGTATATTTAAATTTACTCTTGAATGATATGATTGGAATCGGTCGGATAGTATGATTGGGAGATGTTTGATGGTGATAGAGTTGATGAGTTGACAAGGTTCTAAATGAGACTTGTCGATATGATTTTATTGAGTTGATTGGGTGGAGTTTTATGAGCATTGAGTCTTGGAAGGAGCATCGAGGACCAAATTGGGCAAGAGTATAGTCCATACTCGAACCCAATAACTATGTCGCCAAATGTAGGAGGGGATTGAACTGTTAAAGTCGGATGTTTCCCCAAAATTATTGTCTTGACATTATAGGACTTGGTTGGATTGGATCCATGATTGGTTGATTCGTTCATACCCTGGAAAAGTATGAATGGATGCGTCAATAACGTTGTACTGTCACTGGCTCATAAGTGATAGTTGTCGGATAAGAAAAACTCCCACATAGGTCTTGATAGTACTCTGAGTAGGATTGAATTAAATTGTATGCGATTGGGTCCCGTCTAAACTATATTCTTGCTTAGACTT
Organism: Solanum dulcamara; assembly: GCF_947179165.1. Taxonomy (NCBI): domain Eukaryota; kingdom Viridiplantae; phylum Streptophyta; class Magnoliopsida; order Solanales; family Solanaceae; genus Solanum; species Solanum dulcamara. Next base: position 17,691,401 of record NC_077243.1, on the reverse strand, counting down.
AGGATGCTTGTTGAGTTGTACTTCTTTCTGAGTTGAGATTCCTGAGTTGATTTGGTCCTTTCTGATGTTGTTTCATTCGGCCATTTTACATACTCGTACATTCTATGTATTGACGCCATTTGGCCCACATTATTTCATGATGCAGAGACAGGTACTAGAGATCATCAACCGGTGCACCGTTGAAGATCCACACACTCCCAGCTAGTTGGTGAGTCCTCCTAGTTTCTGAAGGATATTGAGTTTCCTGTATAGTTTTATGTTGTTTCCTTTATTTTGATTATTGGTATCCATGGGCTTGTCATTGGCACCTCCAGGATTGTTGATAGAGGCTTCATAGGCCGGAGCATAGAAATGTTGGATTGTTCTTTTGAGTAGTTCTTCTATAACTATTTGTTGATTTGATAGTTATTTGGCCTTTGGCTCTAAATTATGAATAGTACTTCATTGATTGAGTCTTCCGCTGAGAGAATGTGTTTGAATGAATGTGTGACTGGACCAGGTGATTTGGTTGGAGGCCAGAAATGGCTTTTGAGTACCGGCCACGCCTAGGGTAACCTCCCGGGGTGTGACAAACATGGTATCAGAGCACAGAGTTCAAGAGTCCTAGGGAGTCTATAAAGCCGTGTCTAGTAGAGTCTTGCTTATGGGTGTGTTGTGCACCACATTTATAATCAGGAGGCTATAAGACATTAAGAATTGTTTCACTTCTTTCATACTCTGAATTCATGCGATAGAGTTAAACTCTATAAAACTCCTTTCTAATTCGTGCGTTTATACGTTATAGATAATGCCTCCTAAATATACTGCTAGCCACAGGAATACTGATAACGCAGAGATGCCATAGTTAGAAGTACGCCCATCAATGGCTAGAGGCTGACCAGCGAGGTATGCAGAGGCATCTCAAATGCCTACTACTCTACCTGCACCAACTTCAGAAGCAGACTTTAGAGGAGCGATTGCCATGCTCACTCAATTAGTGGCTGCCCGAAATAGTAACCAGAGTTCGCTAACTCTTAGCTCTAGTTCTCAAGAGCCATCTGCTGCTACCAGAATTAGAGACTTTCTGAGAATGAATCCGCCAGCATTCACGGGTTCTAAGGTTGATGAAGACCCCCAAAATTTTATTAATGAGATGTGGAAAATCCTGAAAGCTATACATGCTACGGAGATTGAGGGGGTTGAGTTGGTGTCCTACCAGCTCAAGGATGTGGAAAATATCTGGTATAACTAATGGGAACAAGGTAGAGGTGAGGATGTTGAACCTTCTATGTGGGCAAAATTTGAGGGAGCCTTTCTTGACCACTTCTTTCCCCAAGAATTGAGGGAAGCAAAAGTGGAGGAGTTTGTGAATCTGAAACAAGAAGGCATGACAGTTAAGGAATACGGTCTGAAGTTCATCCAACTATCCAGATCTGCTCTAGAGATGATCCCAGATGTGAGGTTGAAGATGAGGAAATTTGTCTCCAGCTTGGGAAGACATGTGAAGAAGGAGTGCAAAGGGCATTGTTAATCTCCGACATGGATATTTCAAGATTAATGGTGTATGCTCAACAGGTGAAGGATGAGAAGAGGAAAGACAGAGAGGAGCATCTGAGCAAGAAGGCAAAATCAGCGGGGCATAAGAATGAACAGAGGCAAAACAAGGGCAATAGGTCCTTCTTCCAGAAGTGGCCTTCCAACTATGCCTCATCTACCGCCAGTGCACCTATGTTGCAGAACAGGTATGATCGGCAGGGTCAGAGTCGCCAGAATTTCAGACCCCAGGGTTCTCAATCCCAGGCTAGCGTGGGTCAAGGTTCACAAGGAAAGCCACCATACGTCAAGTGTGGTAAGCTCCACTTGGGAGAGTACAGAGTGGGAAGGGTTGGTTGTTATAAATACGGCCAAATAGACCATTTTCAGAAGGAGTATCCAGCACGGGGGAACAAAGCCCACTATTCTACCATCGCACCACCAGCTAGAGGTAATCATAGAGGCACTACTTCAAGTACGAGCGGAGGTACAAACCATCTATATGCCATGGGTAGTCGTCAAGATCAGGAGAACTCTCCAAACGTCGTGATGGGTATGATTCGAGTCATTTCTCTTGACTGTTATGTTTTGATGGATCCGGGTGCCACACTATCTTTTGTGACTCCTTACGTGGCAAGTAAGTTTGATAAAATCCCTGAGTGTCTCCTTGAGCCTTTCAGTGTAGCTACTCCTGTCGGTGATTCTGTCTTAGCTAAGAGAGTCTATAGAGATTGCACTATGTCAATTCATCAAAGGGATACCTTGGCTGACTTAGTTGAGTTGGACATGGTTGATTTTGATGTGATCCTTGGCATGGACTGACTTTATATCTGTTATGCTTCTATTAATTGTAGGACTCAGATTGTTAAGTTCAAATTCCCTAATGAGGCGGTCATAGAATGGAAGGAGAGTCCTGTCGTGCCTAAGGGTAAGTTTATTTCCTACCTTAGGGCTAGGAAGCTAATTGCAAAAGGGTGTATTTATCACATTGTCCGAGTAAAAGATGACAATATTGAGTCTCTATCCCTTGAGTCAGTTCCGATTGTCAATGAGTTTCCTGATGTCTTTCCTAAAGATCTGCTGAGAGTCCCTCTTGATAGGGAGATCAACTTTGGGATTGATGTCCTTCTGATACCCAATATATCTCTATCCCTCCATATAGAATGGCTCCGACTGAGTTGAAAGAGTTCAAAAAATAGTTGAAAGACTTGTTAGATAAGAGATTCATTAGGCCGAGTGTCTCACCATAGGGTGCTCCGGTCCTATTTATGCGAAAGAAAGATGGGTCCCTTAGAATGTGTATTGACTACAAGCAGCTGAACAAGGTCACCATAAAGAACAAATACCCTCTCCCCAGAATAGATGACTTATTTGATCAACGTCAGGTTGCCACTTGTTTCTCAAAGATAGACCTAAGATCGGGCTACCATCAGTTGAAGGTGAGGGAGTGTGATATCCCAAAGACAGCTTTTCAGACCCGCTATGTCCACTTTGAGTTCTTGGTGATGTCCTTCGGGTTGACTAATGCCCCCGCAGCTTTTATGGATCTCATAAACCAAGTATTTAAACCATATCTTGATATGTTTGTGATTGTATTCATAGATGATATTTTGGTTTACTCCAAGAATGAGGAGGACCACGCCCATCATCTTAGAATCGTCTTGAAAACTTTGAAGGACCAGGTATTGTATGCAAAGTTCTCAAAATGTAAATTTTGTCTTGCATAAGTGGCCTTTCTAGGCCACATTGTATCTGGAGATGGTATTCAGGTTGATGCTCAAAAGATTGAGGCAGTGAAAAATTGACCCAGACCCACATCTCCGACAAAGATAAGGAGCTTCTTGGGTTTGGCTGGCTACTATCAAAGGTTTGTAGAGGGATTCTCATCTATATCATCACCATTGACCAAGCTGACCCAAAAGAAGGCTAAGTTCCAATGGTTTTATGCTTGTGAGGAGAGTTTCCTGAAATTGAAGACCAAGCTAACCACTGCTCCTGTTCTAACTTTGCCCAATGGAATAGAGGGTTTTGTGATCTATTATGATGCATCTAGAGTTAGTTTGGGTTGTGTGCTGATACAGAAGGGAAAGGTGATAGCCTATGCTTCAAGACAGCTTAAGGTTCACGAGAGGAATTACCCAACTCATGACCTTGAACTGGCAGCTGTGGTATTTGCCCTTAAAATTTGGCGCCACTACTTATACAAAGTGCATGTTGATGTGTTCACCGATCATAAAAGTTTACAATACGTCTTCAGCCAGAAGGAACTCAATCTAAGGCAAATGAGATGGCTCGAGCTACTCAAGGACTATGATATGAGCATCCTTTATCATTCAAGTAAAGCTAATGTTGTTGTTGATGCTCTTAGCAGATTGTCTATGGGTAGCACTACCCATGTGGAGGAGGGAAGGAGAGAATTGGCGAAGGAGGTACATAAATTAGCCTGATTGGGGGTTCGTCTGGAAGAGAACAACGAAGGTGGAGTTACTATCCAGGATGGGTCTGCATTCTCACTTGTGGTAGAAGTAAAGGAGAAACAAGATCAGCATCCCGTCCTTCTCCAATTGAAGGAAGTTGTTCACAAACAAAAGGTGATGGTTTTAACCAAAGGGGGAGATGGTGTGTTAAAGCACCAAAATAGGTTGTGTGTACCTGATGTCGATGATGTTCGAGAGAGAATTATGGCCATAGCGCATAGTTCCAGATACTCTATTCATCCAGGCTCTATAAAAATGTATCATGACTTGAGGGAAATCTATTGGTGGAGTGGGATAAAGAGAGATATTACAGAATTCGTTTCCAAGTGCACGAATTGCCAATAGGTGAAAGTTGAGCATCAAAGACCATGTGGCTTGGCTCAAAATATAGAAATCCCGGAATGGAAGTGGGAGATGATTAATATGGACTTTATCACAGGTCTACCGAAGTCCCGGGAGCAACATGATTCGATTTGGGTGATTGTGGATAGAATGACGAAATTAGCTCACTTCTTGGTAGTTAAGACTACTGACACCGCAGAAGATTATGCAAAATTATACATTCAGGAGATCATCAGATTGCATGGGGTTCCCTTGTCTATCATCTCAGACAGAGGAGCTCAATTCACTTCCTAATTTTTGAAATCCTTTCAGAAGGGATTGGGTTCGAAGGTGAACTTGAGTACGATCTTTCATCCCTAGACGGATGGCCAAGCGGAGCGCACTATCTAGACGTTGGAGGATATGTTGAGAGCTTGTGTGCTTGACTTCAAAGGAAATTGGGATGATCACTTACCTCTCATAGAGTTTGCATATAATAATAGCTATCATACAAGCATTTAAATGGCTCCTTATGAAGCTTTGTATGGGATGAGGTGTAGATCACCCATTGGGTGGTTTGAGGTTGGTGAAGTTGAGTTGATTGGGCCTGATTTTGTTCACCAAGCCATGGAGAAGGTGAGAGTTATTCAAGATAGGCTAAAGACAGCCCAAAGCCGCCAAAAATCTTACACCAATGTGAGGAGGAGAGACTTAGAGTTTGAGGTGGATGATTGGGTGTATTTGAAAGTGTAACCCATGAAGGGTGTCATGCGTTTTGGAAGGAAGGGGAAGCTTAGTCCTCGATACATTGGTCCTTACCAGATTGCGAGGCAGATTGGGAGTGTCGCCTATGAGTTGTAGTTACCCCCGGAGCTCACCTCTATTCATCCGGTATTTCATGTTTCGATGTTGAAGAAGTGCTTAGGCGATCCCTCATTGGTAGTCCCGATTGATAGTATTGGAGTTAAGGATAGCTTATCCTATGAAGAGGTTCCAGTCCAAATTCTTGATCGCCAAATTCGCAAATTGAGGAACAAAGAGATCGCCCCAGTCAAAGTCCTGTGGAGAAATCAGTTTGTTGAGGAAGCCATGTGGGAAGCGGAGGAAGATATGAAATCTAAATATCCCCATCTATTCGTGCCTACCAATGAGAATGTTGAAGGTAATGATCATTCACTGAGTTCTGATTGTGATTTCTACCCTAATTCCATTCTTGGTTTACTCGTCATTCGAGGACGAATGATCCCAAGGGGGAGATATTGTAACACCCCCCTAAAATTTTTCCCTAAGATTCAGACCTTTCTTGTATTCGTGTAAGGTCGAACTCTATTATTGTGAAGTATATGCATGTGTTAAGATGAGTCCCTAAGAAATTGAAAAGTGTTAGAGGTGATGTGGGGTCACAAAGGACCCCTAGGACCAAGCTAAGTCCAAAAGATTCATCGTGGCTAAGTTTTAGGATGAGTTCGTATAAGGGGTCGACTTCTATCGACCCTATCTTTTGAAAGACGACAATCTAGGTGGCCCACGACTTATTAAATTAAAGGTCGTCGAGTCTTCTTTCCAATGCCACCAAGAATGTAATTTTTAGAGTTCGGAGTCAAAAATATGACGATCCTAAGAAGAACTAGCACGACAGGAATTTCAAACCTGGGTTGCAACTGCTGGAAATCTGGGCTTGGCGCCGCAGTGGCGCGACGCGCCACTATCGTGCCAGGAACAAACCTCAGTAGTTTGGTCCCAGGCGCGGCGTGCCACTACGAGATGTGCAGGGTTTTCAAGCCTATTTTCCAGAACCCAGAAAACTTGGGCTTGGCGCTGTAAGGGCGAGATGCGCCACTATCACGCCAGGAACAAGCCTCAGTAGTTTGGTCCTTGGCGCGACGCGCCACTAACAGATGTGCAGGTTTTTAGCCTATTCGACTTGGCGCCACAGTGGAGCGACGCGCCACTATCGCGCCAATGGTGTTTTTAGCCTATTTTCTAGATTTTTGGAGAAAGGGCAGTTTGGGAATTTTTCCAAATTATATATACACGGTCTTAGAATGCTTTGGACCATTATTTTTAGCTCCTCTCTCTCTCTAAAAGCCCTAGAAATCCCTCTCTTCTTCTTCAATCCTTCTCCAACAAAGATTTCATTCAAGAGGTTTAAGAGATTCAAGTTTTCCATTGAAGACCCAACATCAAGGTTTTCTTCAAGTCTTCACTAAGGTATGTAAGGCTACTCAAAACATGGGTTGAGTCCACCCATGTGCCCTACACTTTCTTTGAGGTTAAATATTCATAAGAATAGAGTTTCTTGATAGGCCTATGTCCAAATGAGTCTTGTCATCCATTAATGTGATTCTTGTTATGTTGATGTTGTTGAGACAAGAAATTTCTAGAAATAACCTTCATGTGAGTATGAGTTGATGAAGATGAGTTGTTAAACATGCTTTATTGATTTTCTTAACTATGTGGATTATGACAAAAATGCTAATTCTCTTAAATATGTTGTTCATTTTAAATTGTTGGTCTAAAATCTTAGAGTTGTGATGAGTTCCAAAGATGTGTTAAATGAATAGAGAAATGGTTGGATATGTTTGTATGATGCCATAAATGTATATTTAAATTTACTCTTGAATGATATGATTGGAATCGGTCGGATAGTATGATTGGGAGATGTTTGATGGTGATAGAGTTGATGAGTTGACAAGGTTCTAAATGAGACTTGTCGATATGATTTGATTGAGTTGATTGGATGGAGATTTATGAGCATTGAGTCTTGGGAGGAGTATCAAGCACCGAATTAGGCAAGAGTATAGTCCATACTCGAACCCAATAACTATGTCGCCAAATGTAGGAGGGGATTGAACCGTTAAAGTCGGATGCTTCCCTAAAATTATTGTCCTAACATTATAGGACTTGGTTGGATTGGATCCATGATTGGTTGATTCGTTCATACCCTGGAAAAGTATGAATGGATGCGTCAATAACGTTGTACTGTCACTGGCTCATAAGTGATAGTTGTCGGATAAGAAAAACTCCCACATAGGTCTTGATAGTACTCTGAGTAGGATTGAATTAAATTGTATGCGATTGGGTCCCGTCTAAACTATATTCTTGCTTAGACTTAGGATGCTTGTTGAGTTGTACTTCTTTCTGAGTTGAGATTCCTGAGTTGATTTGGTCCTTTCTGATGTTGTTTCATTCGGCCATTTTACATACTCGTACATTCTATGTATTGACGCCATTTGGCCCACATTATTTCATGATGCAGAGACAGGTACTAGAGATCATCAACCGGTGCACCGTTGAAGATCCACACACTCCCAGCTAGTTGGTGAGTCCTCCTAGTTTCTGAAGGATATTGAGTTTCCTGTATAGTTTTATGTTGTTTCCTTTATTTTGATTATTGGTATCCATGGGCTTGTCATTGGCACCTCCAGGATTGTTGATAGAGGCTTCATAGGCCGGAGCATAGAAATGTTGGATTGTTCTTTTGAGTAGTTCTTCTATAACTATTTGTTGATTTGATAGTTATTTGGCCTTTGGCTCTAAATTATGAATAGTACTTCATTGATTGAGTCTTCCGCTGAGAGAATGTGTTTGAATGAATGTGTGACTGGACCAGGTGATTTGGTTGGAGGCCAGAAATGGCTTTTGAGTACCGGCCACGCCTAGGGTAACTTCTCGGGACGTGACATTTTATATATAAGTTAGGATTAATTTCTAAGTATTTGAAGTGTGTTAGATATGTCTAGGGGTCATAAGGGATCTCTAACAACAAACTGAGTCCAAAGAATTCCAAACAATTAAGTTTTCGTATGAGTTAGTATAAGGTTCAACTTCAAATGACCATATCTCTTTGAATATAACGAACTGGGTAGCCCATGACCTATAAAATTAAAGATATTTGAGTCTTCTTTCCAACTCCACCAAGATTACAATTTTTAGAGTTCGGAGTAAAACGTTATGACCCTTTTTCTACAAACTAGTACTGCAGAAATTTCAGGCCTGAACTCTAACTGCAGAAAATTTAGGCTTGGTGCTCCAGTGGCTCCCGGCGCCATTATAGCACCAGAAAATAGCCTCAGTAGCTTGGTCCTTGGTGCGACGCACCACTATTAGGTGTGTAGGTTTTTAAGCCCTTTTTGGCTTGGCGCTGCAGTGGCACGACACGCCACTATAGCGCCAGCAGGAATTTTGCCTAGTTTTCCAGATTTTTGAATAGGGGCAACTTGGACATTTACCCTAAACATATATACCCTCACTTGGAATGTTTTGGACCATATTTTCTCAGACTTTTGCCTCTTTAAAGGAACCCTAATATTCATCCACTCTTCTCTTCCAAATCATTTCCAACAAAATCCTCTCTAAAGCTCAAGGATCCAAGATCTTCAAGTCATGTCTTTGATTTTTGGTGGGATGTTCTTCATTTCCAGGTATGTAAGACTAACCTAAAATATGGATTGAGTTCCTCCATATGCCCATAGATGTGTTGGATGGAAGTTGTCAAAGATTTAAACCTTCTAGGGATGTTTTCTTGAATTTTTATATATAAACCCATATGTATTGATAGTGCTCTTGAGTTGACTTTTTTGAGAGTATGGATTCATGTATTCATTCACATGAAACCAAGATGAGATTTTCTTTTTGATCATAATTTATTTTGAGGATGAGATTGATGGTTTTTATGTATAATAAAAACAATATTGCTTTCAAAGTGAAGTGAGGTACTCTTTTATATGAATTTGATGAAATTGAATACTGAGAAAAATGAGGATTTTGGAGCAAGATATTTGATGATAGTGTGAATGATGATGTTGATAATGATGTGAATGATAATGTTTGATGATGGTGTGAATGATGATGTGAATGGTGGTTATTTAACATATGTAGAATGATTGATGAAGAGGTTATGTTGATGAAGATGTTGTGTGATGAAGTGGATTGGAGTCTAATGTGATTATGTGATATGTGATTTGCATAATTTAATTTGATTGGAGTCTTATGAACATTTTGAAAATAAATGATCTTTTGAGAAAGAGTTTTAAATAAATGATTTGTGAACATTTTTGCATAAACTATTTATACATTATTTTGAGTTTAAAGAGTGATTATTTTCATCTTTGATTTGGAAAGAGTTTAAGAATAAATTGAGTTTGAAAAAGTCTCTTAAATTCTCATTTTTGAACATGAGTATTTTGAGTATAAATGAGTTGAGCATTTTTACTTAAAAATATCGATTTTTGAGATTGAGTTGAGATTGTATCAACTTTAAAGAGAAGAGTTTGATGATTTGAGATGAGTCGATATGAAAGAAGGTCCAATGAGACTAAATGAGTTGAATTAAAAGAGTCCAATGAGACTAAATGAGTATTTTGAGTATTTTACTCACTTGATAGATATGAGCATATTGAGTCTTAGGACGAGTATCGAGCACCGAATTGGGTAAGAATATAGTCCATACTCGAACCAATAAACTACGTCGCCAAACGTAGGAGAGGATTGAACTGTTAAAGTCGGATGCTTCCTAAATTATTGTCCTGACATGATAGGACTTGATTGGTTATGGATCCATAATTGTTGATTCGTTCTTACCCTAGCAAGGTATGAACAGACGTGGCAACAACGTCGGCTTGTTGTACTATCACTCGCTCATATGGTGATAGTTGTCGGTTAGATAAACTCCCAATTAAATGGATTGTGCTTGATATGATTGGTTTGATTGTGATTGTAGATGATTGGGTTGAATTGTAAAACATTGCATAATTTAATTTACATATCTATTGAGCTGAGTCCTTTGACTTTATGGTGGAGTTGATTGCATATGATTGGATTGGATTGGATGATATATGATTGGATTGTGTATGATTGGATTGGATTAGGTGATATGTGATGGATTTGATTAAATGATATATGATCGGATAGTGTACGATTGGATTGGATTGAATAGAATGTTGTGTGATTGGGTTGAATAGAGTGGTATGTGACTGGATGTGATCGAATTGTAAATGATTTGATTGAACTGTATTGTACATGATTGGATTGGATTGTATGGTATATGATTGGTCTTTGTCTAAAAATGTATTCTTACTTTAGACTTATAACACTTTGATTGAGTCTCTCTTATCTTTCTGATTTGAGATATTTGAACCAATGTTATTCTTACTTGAGGTATGTTTCATTCTGCCATATTACATACTCGTACATTCCATGTACTGACGTTCATTTGGACCTGCATCATTTTATGATGCAGAGAAAGGTTTAATAGATCGTCAATAGGAGCACCATTGAGGATCTATACACACTCAGCGTATTGGTGAGTACTCCCCTACATTCGGAGAATACCGCTTATGTTATTCTTGCGTCGAGTTATCCCTTTTCATTTTGATTTGAGATAGCCATGAACATTTCATTGGAACCAATTAGATAGTAGTGATAGAGGCTTCATAGACTGGATAGTGATGGGTCGATTGAGTATTTTCTTTCCTTGAATTATTCTTGTCAAACTATTTTAATGACAAAGACTGGAGTTTGATTTGTTGGCCCATGACCTTTCTTTCTTGAGTTAGATCGTTGATTTGGATTGACCGCTAAATTATTTCTTTATTTTAAACTTTCCGCTGATTGATTGATATTGAATGGATGTGTGATTGGACCAATAGGTTCGCTTGGGGACCAGCAATGATCTTCGAGTGCCGGCCACGTCTAGGGTACCCTCCTGAGGCGTGACACATTTGTACACTCCCTTCTCGAATATTTGAGTGAACACATAATGTTTTATACACTGAAACTTTCTTTTAATATAATTTGTGTAGGCTTTTGTATTCAATAAGCTTTCAAGTGTTGCGTCAAGTTGGAAAGTGCATGCGTGTAGTTTCCCTTTTCAATACATTACAACATTTAAAGTTCTAAAGCACCTATAGCATATGTTGTTGCTTCATCAGAAATACTAACATTTTTATGTGATGTGGTCATGTTGCATCAATAGCTTTCGTAATTTTTTTTTATTGATTATAACTATTGGCCTCACTTTGACATTCTTACAAAGTCAAGAAACATAAAATTATTAAAATTGTAAATTTTCTTTTCTTAGGGGACCTCTGTTTCACTATTTAAGATTTTTTAAAAAAAAGTTTAAATCTTAGATAGTTTTTATTAAAAGGGTACATGAAATTAATATAGATTATCTTCTATCTTCTCTTTTATATGATAAATCACACTCACCCTGAAATGAAAAAGAACATTTAATGTGCACTAAATGTTAATTGAATGCGGATAATGCGGGAGCGGATAGATACCTCTCTAGTTCCTCTATATAATAAGCAAATACGGTTCACTTTTCTTCATCTCAGCCTTTGATATCTAATTCCAATTTACTAATATTTCTCCTCAATTATTTCCTCTATAAGCCAGCCCCTCTTTGAATCTTTTTTCTCACTCCCTTCTTCTAAAAATACCATTAGTTTTTTTAATAAGCACATTTTTAAATTTTTAAAGGTTTTTAGCCCCTATCTCATTTTTTTCTGCAGTTAACTAAATATAATTATATATAGATCTAAAATGGGGGATAATAATTGGGATATAAGAGGTGTGATAAGAAATTATAATATTAGTGGAACGAACAATGTTGTAGCTCCTAACTTTGGCTCGAAGACTTTTGAAAATGATAATTGGAATACTTTTGACAGACTTTTAACTGCTGACATGACTAATTTTGATGGCTTATCTGAAATTTTCTCTATAGATTTTTCAGTTGCTCACAAAAAACAATCAGATGACCAGGTCATAGTCATGGACCAAAATAATAATCAAGAGTTGTACTTACATCCCATTCAACCAACTCAATTTAGCCAACAAAACTTTCTTCCTCCATCACCAACAACGATAACGTGTGTGCCAACAACAACTACAACATCACAAGAATTGATTGATCTACAACAACAACTCGTGATGCAGGATAAAGGTTATCCTAATTTCACTTTGCCCATGGAGACTCCTCTGATCGAATCTTGTAAAAGGTAACTAGTCCCTCTATTACATTTTATGTGCATGTCTTTAGAGTTTTGATTTTAGTACTTCTAATTTGAAATCAGAAAAAATCAACCGATAAGGGTTATTTATGAAGTATTGCAAGAGGAACTCACAGATGATAAATGGAAATGGCGCAAGTACGGTGAGAAGTCAATCAAAGGTTTTTCCTGTCCGAGGTTTGCTCTCTTCATTTTTTTTCATGTCATAGAAAAGTTTCGTTCAATTCTCAATTTCCGTGACAAAAAGTATTAAATATTATTAATAGTAGGTGTAGACACATATAATATTTGACCAATACTAATTATTATTTTGTGTATGTGATATAACAGAAACTACTATAAATGTAGTACATCAAAATTATGCGAAGCAAAGAAAATTATTGAGAAAAGTCCAAAGAATGAGAACTATTTCTTGGTGTCCTATTCTGGTGAACACAACCATGATCCACCCACAAATCGTAAATCTCTCGCTTTCTGCAACTGTAGTTCCAAACACAAACTTCCAAAAGGAATAAATATTGTTCCCAAAGCATTAAACTTGAATGCATCATCATCCTCGTCCAAGCGTGCTAAGCATTCCAGAGTTGAAGCCTCTTCAATTAGCCTACCTAAATCTACACTTGATATCGAGAGCAATAATAAAATGGTTGTTGTGGTCGTGGAGAACAACAACAATGGTGAAAAGGAGGAAAACGTGAATAAAAATATTCTCATGAAATTTGAAGAACTCCAAGGAGTTACTGCTTCCACCTTATGGGGATGAAAAGGACAAGAGGAATTGATCTTTTTTTCCCTCTCCACCAACTCTACTATGTGCAACTTTTGTCCTCTAGTCATGTTTCTGTTTTAGTTATAAGTGGGGTCAGACAAGAATTTTAGATTTGTAGTTTGTTGTGTTGAATCATGTATATCATAGAAAATGGTGCTTTTCTAGATTGCTAGATATAAACCTTTTTCAGCTTCATTATTTTTTGTTGTTCTTCAATGTGGGAATCTGGTCCCTCTTGTAAGTTGTTCTATTTTCTCAAATAGTTCTTTCTTTAAGAAAAATCATCGGTCTTAGTTTATACATGAAATTATACAGAGTATTAGAATATTGCAGCTTCGTTTTAGAATATATATATATATATCATTCTTGTATAGATGAAATCAAGAGATGCCATGATATTACACGATATTGTTAAGGACATCATAATTTTTCTAAAAAAGAACAAGAGAAGAAAAAAAAGAAGAAACTGAAAATGAATCACGTCGGAAAGATGGAGATATTCATATAAATATCATGATTGAAACCATTAATGTTTTCAAAAAGAGGAAGAGAGGAAAAGGTCCCACGCGATTAAAAAGCTGAAAGAGAAGCTAATGGGCAATCTAGCCAAGGGTTATAGATGAGTTTTGTTTATGCATGCATTAATAAAGTTCTAAGGAATTTTCACACTTAAAAACCAATTATATGTTCCTATGGTTTATAAATATCTTAACCACCATTTTGATTATCTTATTCCTAATTTTTCTTTCAAAAAAGTTCCCCCTTCCAATATCTGCGTCTTCTTGCTGCGGATTCGTGAAAAGAGCTAAGATCCGCTGCTATTTTTTAATTCCGTACCACGGTACATGATATGATCATATCTATCTTTGAGCAAGAAACGTGTGTCAAATATATAATTATAAGTATAGGGATTAACGGAATCCTTTTGGTCTTCAATTAATGTTGCTAAGAGTAACATTAAATGCAATCTCTATGTATAAACTGTTACAAATTGTAATTATTGCATAATTAGTGAAGCAATACACTATTTCAATACTGAACATTGTATTACTCTATTTTACTTGTCATATTTACTTCTTTAATTAAAAGGGTAATTTGACTAAATTATCTTTATATATCTTAATTTAATACTATTTTCTTTTGCACTGTATTAATCTCTAGAGCTATTAATTATTCGAAATGTTGACTTCACTTATCAAAATTGTTTGCAGTCGAGAGGTTTCCTAATGTATGTATGTATGTAAGAAAGGAGGTTTCAGTGCTTAATTAGCTTTGCACTGCAACAAACTAGGGTTCAGTTAATTCTTCTATGTTTTTCTCATTAAATTGATCATACTTGACAGCTCATTTATGTATGTATGTAAGAAAGGAGAATCTCAGTATGTCTTGTTTCATTTGAGATCATGATTGCTTCAGCAATTGCAGTTAAAAGAGTGGGGTTCTAATGCGAAAATTTTAGTGCACATATTAAAGAAATTAAAATGCGAATACTGCTTGGAATGTGGATATATAGAGAACATATCTTCCTATCTAGATCATATTGTGTTTGTACTGTTGAAGATCAGGGAGGCTGAAGATATGAAATAGGTTGAACAAAGTGGTACAATCAATGTGTACATAGTGGCGAAGTTAGAAATTTATGAAGGGTGTCCAAGATTTAATATATACGTATGAAAAATAATTTTTGACCTATATATTTTGTACAATTTTCTATATACATAATATAATTTTTCGACGAAGGGTGTCCGACCGTCCACCTTGAGCTATATGTAGCTACACCACTGCGTGTACAACTGTTAATTGTTATAGAGTTAGAGTCACACTAGGACTGAGCTACTAAAAGTCGACTAGGCTGCAATGACTTATAATAACTGAAACCGACTAGGATAAGTTATACTTATAGTAGTTGTAATCAATCGCTACTCTTGTAAATTGTATATTTGTATTGTATTAGAACTCTAAGTGTAGCAAGACTAGGACTCTACAATTCAATCCTATATAATGAGCATATACTCGACAGTTTTTAATCATCAGTATATTCTTGATTTCTCTTAATTCTTTACGTGAGATTTCTACATGTATGTGTTCCTAGAATATTTAATTATGTTCTCATAATTTAGCTAAATTTTCAAATTTTTTGGTATATAAATTATCTTTGGAAATAATATTCCTGAGTTGAATTGTAAATGATATTATCGATCCGGTCATAAAAAAACTTTGATGTTCCCCACTTTAATGAGCCTAATTCATTTATCTTTCTCTGTGATCCCGATTTGATAGTTCATTTGTTCTTGCATGTCATAATATGGAAACAAATAGAAATCCAAGCCAGAAACCAAAATGGAAGAGTGAAAAAAACGAAAAGGTCATGGAGAACCACGAGATTTGAATTTTGAATTAGATGCAAATTTTAGCAAAGGCAAAAATATTAGATAATTCTTTTTAACTGTTTAAATCTAGACGGATAGAGTTACTCGATATCTATATATATATTAATGATATCCTAAGAGACACCCCGGTATAACCAAGTGTAACAACTAGACTTGTCGTTATTTAAGATCAAAAGAAATCACAAGAATTTTACTCGAATGGGATCCCACCATCCCACCAGAGAGGGATGGTCTCGCCTTAGCGGCGCCGTCAAAGCGGGAGTATGGCCTCTAGAGCTAGAGGTCGTGGGTCAGAACTTAAGTTGCGAATTTCTTATTTCCCCCACTTCTCCCAAGTGTAAGTTAGAGGCGGGGGTTTCTGCAAAACCCTCCAAAAAGGTTGCTCTAGACTTGAGAAGAGGAGGGGAAGGAATCTCATCTTTTGGAAGGCTTCAACCCATGGAATCCAATCCGGTCTTGTCCGTAGAATGTTGGAAATCATTTCAACAACATTATCTCTCCATGGTTGCTTGGCGCCCAGGTAGGCTAGGCTTCTCTTTTCTGAGTAGTAAATATATACCTATTGTGTTGCATAGAAGAAAACTTAAAGATAAATCGTATAACTAAGCTGTGGTCATGGGTCACGGACAGAAATTCGCTTGTGTTAGGGTCTAATTTAAATGTTAACTGGGTTAAAAGGAACTGTAATGATTGGGAAAGTGTGTTAGTTGTGATATTAATGCATACAGACGATTATCTTATAACGGACTTAGTATTGTGTGTAGAGATATATAAACAAGTAGATTTTGCAGATAAACCCTAGGGGCTTGGTAGTGTGTGTGTTGGTTTGGTTCTCAGAATTGTATGAAGGGTGTAATTGTGTTAATTATGATATGCCTAAATATGCACCGATAAGGGAAACAGGTTAGTTTTTATATAAATGATTACTTGTTGGCTTGCCTTGTGATGAACCTGTTCTGTTGAGATAATGCTGTAAATACTGAATGTATTTGTGATTTTGGTATGTTTGAATTGGATGTCACGTTCCATCACATAATTGGATTGGGTGTCACGTTCCAACGCATGCATAATTGAATCGTGTATCACGTTCACATTCCGACACAAATGTGACTAGATTGGATCCCCTGAGAGGGACAAATATGTGTATGTGTGGATGGTTCTAAGAGAGGACCTGATGATATCTGTAATTCCATGTAATATAAGGATAGTAGCAAGTGCGCCATGGATTAAAAACCTATAAACGAACTCTTGAGTTGAGGTGTGTTAGTTATAAAGAATTGTGAGCCTAAACAAACCTATTAGTGGGTAAGATGATGGGTTGTATTAGGCCTTGGTGTGACATATATGTCATAAACGTATGCTATATTTATAGACTTAGAAGTCGAAGTTTCTTATTGACAGGGAGTTTTATTAGTGAGATTTCCACAAGTAACTGTGGTAGTGATAGTGGTTACCTAAAACCGGGGTAATTAGAGAATATGATTGTGAGATGGATAGACCCATATATTGTGAGACAATTGTACCAATTAGTGGAGGTTGGGTGAAATCATTGAGCGGTTAAGATTGTTAGGTGAGGATTGTTGGGGTGAATGAACAATAGTAAGGTGAGCCCATAACCCATAGGTCTTAAGTTGTAATCAGGGTGGTAGTAGAACTCTGATGTTTTGAGTGGGGAGTACCTTAAGGGTGGGAGTAAGGAGTGTACCTATTGATTGGGATGAACAAGTTAATAAAGTTGAAATATTATGATCTCTCTTATTTTTCTGTTCATATACTATGCGGTAGGTATCAAATTGAACGATGATGCCTACCAGTACCTGTTGTTTGTATTGATACTACTCTTGTTATGCCACTTGACATAGTCTGGTTGCAGGGTCAGTTATGTCTCTTAGGTGAAAACGAAGGTGATCCTCCAGCAACTTCTATTTTCCTTCTTTATGGTAGAAGTTGGGTCATTGTTCCTTTATTTTATTACTACTCTTAGAGCTCTTGTACCTGTTTTAGACTAGCATCCCTGGGTTTTATGTGTCATTTTTTGTACGAGTGTATTATTAAAGATTCCTATAAAACATTTGGTTTATTTACTCAAGTTTTGATTTAAAAATACCGCAATGCTTTTTACATAAGGGGTTAAGGGTTCTCCTACTTAAGTCATAGAATAAGTGCTCGCACGGCCCGGTGAATTGGATCGTGAGACCAAGTCATCTGGAATACCACCAAGTAAAATGAATAACTAAAAAGGTTTGGAAATTGGAGAAGGGGCAAACAATAGGTCATGACTATTATGTTGGTACTACTTGCTAGGATTCTACACCTCTGATGTTTTCCACTTTGCTTCTACCATCCTCTATTCTTTCTTTGTCTTCCCAAAATTTCATTGATCCCAATTTCAAAGTACCAAAGTTATTGTTAGATATATGCAAGGGTTTCTCTCTCATAATCATGGTACCCTATTTGATATATATGTTAATTAATTAAACCACTTCAAATAGTGCATTTTAATTTGACTAATGCTCATGAAAAAGATTTACATACCAAATCTGGAGATGCTTAGTCTTAAGGAGAAGATTATGACGTTGTTAAGAGATGGAAAGATCATCATTGACGTTAATGACACAACCGAAGCGATTGTCCTATCGCAATAACAAAAGTTGGATTTTAATTAGGACGATATTTTGTTGGTGAAATACAAAATTACAAAAATAAAATGAAGAAAAAAAACTCTTCAGGCTGAGGCGCAGATATCTCGCTTTCTTTAAGGAGATTCAAGCTCACTGCAACAAATTTTTCACCGGTTCAATAGTAGTTCTCTTGACTTGTCTCCTCCAGGATCCAACAACCTTATCACAAAGTAAAACTCAACAATCTCTGGACAAGAGTTGAGTCCAAAGCTCCACAAAAAGAACACCTCCCTTCAACTAATAAGAATTCTCTTTTTGACTAACTTTTATGCACTCTATATTTTCTTGTGTGTAAAAAATAAAGGAAGACCATCTCTGTTTATAGGTGAGGAAGTCTTCCTAGCAATGAATAGGAAGATAATGATGAAGTAAATAGAGAAAATAAATGGCCTAGAGGCTGCATAGGTTACAAGGTATAATAACGAGGGAATTAAAGTGAAGGTCAAATGACATGAACGGCTAGTGAGATGCTGCAAAGGATTAGTAACATATGCACTTACTCAAAAATGGAGTAATGTACCAAATTAATTCCCTAACAGCAGCCAACTGAATTGGCCACTAACGGCAAGATAGTGCAGCAACTAATGCATGGCATTCCAAGCCACCAACGGCACAACACTAATGACTCCAAAATAAAACAAATTAATATTACTAATTGTTAATATTAAAATGCTAAAGACCAACATATTTGATTGGTGAAATCATATTTACCATGAAACTTTTTAATTTTATCTTCTAGCTTTGCTCTATTAGTGACTCGAACTCATAATCTTAAGATTGAAAGTAAGGCGTTTACCATCCGAGCAACTCCGTCTTGTCATATTCACCATGGATGAACAACAGAGAAAGAAAAGTTAAACTTGATTAGCACTAAATGACACATGATGTCTGTGAAACTTCTTTTGTGTGGCATTTAAACTAGAGATTATAAAGAGAGGTAAATCAGAATCTGATAACAAAGATTGTAAGAGGTTAATAGCTAGATAAACACAAATATTTTTCAGTAATCCTCACTTCAACGCTCTCTTTGTCATTTTTTTAGTTTTCAAAATGCTTTAGGCCTGTCTCGTAACATGTACTCCTTCCGTTTCATTTTAGTTGTTACGGTTTTCTTTTTAAGAGTCAAACTATATGAACTTTGACTAACATTTTAAGATATATTTTTTTATCATATTGATATGAAAAAATTGTAATTTATAGTACTTTTCGTATAGTTTTTTAATATCTAATTTTTTACTTTATAATATTAAGTTAATGTAATATAATTTAACTTTAAAAATTAGCCAAATTAACTTTCGAAAAGCGCAATATCACAACTTAAATGAGACGTAAAATGTGACGGAGGGAGTAATAACAGAGTTGAGATTTGTATTTAAGTCGTATATTCTCTTCTTTATTTGACTATTTTTAACCGCAAATAGTATTAACTATATTTTATAAAAAAAAAAACCATCAGACAGAGGAAAACTACAAATAGTAATATTTTTAAACTATAGTTTTGCATAACAACTAAATATCACATGTTTGTCATATTATGTAACATTTCCCTTCTAAGTATTGGGCTAAGCGGATTAATCCTTGTGTCTTCAATGTTTGTGGGAGACATTGAATGCAATCTTTATGTATAAACAGTTACAAATTTTGATTATATTGATATGAAGCTTTGCATAATTAATGAAGCAATGTGTAACACCACTAAAACGTTGTATGCGGTGTTTCAATTCTCGATGAAAATGATACTGCTTCTGTATTTTGGGCATAACTTTTCATAGAATAGTCCAAATTAGGTGATTCAAATTTCTAAATAACTCCAACGGAATTACCTACAACTTTCATAAGACCATATCTTAAGATTCGGAGGATACGTAGTCAAATAAATTAATTTTTGCAAGACATGGTGCTGTGACGAAATGGAGTGTTTGTAGAAGAAAAATAATATATCACGGAAGGATGCTCCAAATCGGTTGAATCTTGAATGACATTAAGTATACTTCTAGATCTACAATTCATATATGACACTAAATCCTAATTAGGAAGTTATCTTGTTCAAACGCACCTCCAAAAATGGTATTCTGTTAAAAGAATGTTCATCTCACCAACCATGGAAAGATCTAGATCCATTTGACATCACTCATGACATCAATAATCCTCCATTTGACATCATCCATGAGATCACAATCCTCCATTGAATTTTCAAGATCATCCTTTGTAATTATTTTTATTTATTATTAGGTCCCTCTTCCACACTTATAAATACCTACCTTATTTCTTCATTTTATTCATCAAGCTTTCTCAAGCAACTCTTCTCTCTATACACTTTTTTACTTATTCGCAAATATAGTTTAAGTTTTTAGTAGTGTAGAAATATTATTCCGATGATTCTTATACTCTGGGTAATACACAAAATGCTCCGGCGAGGAGAAAAGGCTAGGGGTTCAAGAGTGGTCATTGAGTTCTTCAATTCGGAGTAAAGCTTCGATTTCCAGATATGTAAGGCTATTCATAGCATTGGATTGAGATCGTCCATGCGCCCAATATTTAAATTCATTATAATTGAGTTATAGTTGAGTTTTATCCAAATATTGAATCTAAATGAATTAATTCTTCTTCTATTGAGTTGGATATATTTATGCATTGAGATTATTATTATTTTTATCTCTCATATTATTGGAATTATTGTTCGTGACTACTTTTTTATTAACCCTAATTGATTTGATGTTCATGAATATTTTTTATGCATGTTTTGAGTAAAGATATTGTCTTTTAATATTCATTGACAAAAAGGGTGATTTGAATTAATACTATATATGTATTGTCACGCCCCGAGAGGGTACCCTAGGTGTGACCGGCACTCAAAAACTATCTCTGGCTTCCGAGAGAACCACTTGGTCTCATTACTCATTTGTTCATCAGCGGAAGACTTAAGAATACTAATGTGGGCTTGTCATCATAAACATCAAAGGAAAAATAGATAATTCTTAGAAGAAGTAGTTTCTAAGGAGAACTACTCTGATTACATCATCAAATTCTGTCTATGAAGCCTCTAATATTCTTAGATGGTGCCAATGACATGTACATGACTACCTTAAAACAAATATAATACTCAAAAAATAATAAAAGGATAGAGAGTTCCTCCGAATACAAGAAAGACTCACCAAATAGCTAAAAAATAATGATATTCAACGATGCGCCTGTTAAGGATCTCTAACACCTGTATCTGCATCATAAAATGATGCAGGCCGAATGACGTCAGTACGTGGAATGTACGAGTATGTAAAATGGCAGGAAGGTAAGGACATATATCAAGAAATTCCTCTCAGGAAAACTTAGCTCAGAACTCAATATTATCTCAACATTAATATGTAATACAAATTTAAAATAATAATAAGAAATGCTTACTCAGTTGAGAGTTTCTCTAACCGATAACCATCACTTATGAGTTAGCGATGATACAACGAAGCGATGTCGTTGCCACATCCATCCAATACCTTGCCAGGGTAAATGACATCACTATCTTGGATTCACTCATCAAAGTCCTCTTTTTGGGACTTAAGATGCATAGCCTCCATCCTACGCTGGCTACGTAATTCTGGGGTTTGAGTCAATTAAACTCTTACCCAACTCGGTGCTCAATACTACTCCCAAAATATGTGCTCATATTAATCTCATCATCTAGTCTCATTGGACTTTAATTTAAATCATCAAACTCATCTCATTACCTCCTCATCAATCTTTATACTTCAAAAAACATCATTTACATCTCATCAAAACATCTTGCTCAAAACATCATTTACTCAAATTCATTTAAGCTCAACTCTTTTGCTCTTTCAAAACTCAATAAAAATAGATAAATAATATTAGTTCATATCACTCTTTTTATCAATGAAAATATTAAAAAGCCAACATCTTTACTCAAAACATGTGTAAAAATATTCATGAACATCAAATCAATTAGGATTCATGAGAAAGTAGCCATGAACAATAATTCCAATAATATGAGAGATAACAATAATAATATTAATACATAAATATATCTAACTCAATAGAAGAAGAATTAATTCATTCAGAATTCAAGATTTGGATAAAACTCAACTATAACTCAATTATAATGAATTTAAATATTGAGCGCATGGACGAACTCAATCCAATGCTATGAAAGCCTTACATACCTTAAATCTGAAGGTTTACTCCGAATTGGAACACTCTTGGACCCCTAGCCTTTTCTTCTCGCCGGAGCGTTTTGTGTACTATCCGGAGTATAAGAATAATCGGAGTAGTATTTTTATACTACTAAAACTAAAACTATATTTGAGAAGAAGTATATAGAGAGAAGAAATGCTTAAGAAAACTTGATGAATAAAATGAGAAAATAAGGAGGGTATTTATAGGTGGGAAAGAGAGACCTAACAATAAATAAAATAATTATAAAGAAAAATCTAAAAATTTAATGGAATATATTGATGTCATGGATGATGTTAAATGGAGGACAATTTATGTCATGAATGATGTCAAATGTATCTAGATGTTTCCATGGTAGGTAAGATGCGTTTTTTTTTAACAGAATTCTCTTTTTCGAAGTTGCGTTTGAATAATATAAATTCCTTATTAGAATTTGGTGTCTCATAAGAATTGTAGATATGGAAGTCTAGTTTCATATCGTTCAAGAATCAACCAATTTCGAGCAACCTACAGTGAGATATGAATTTTCTTCTATAAACACTCAATTCCATCACAGCACTATATCTTGCAAAGATTAATTTATTTGATCTACTTATACACCGAATATTAAGATGTGTTCTTCATGAAAGTTGTAGGTAATGATGTTGTGGTTACTCATAAATTTGAATCACCTAATTTGGACTAACTTAAGAAAAGTTACGCCTAAAATACAGAGACTGTATTGTTCCGTCGAGAATTGAAATACCGACAAACAATATTTTAGGGGTTGTTATAATATCTCCCCATTGGGATCATTCATCCTCGAATGAAGATGAAAATAGGAGACATAAAGAATGAATATCATCAATACATCAACTCCGATACTCAAATGGTCAATGACCCAAACTCAAGAATAAACATCGACTCAAAGGTAGAAGTAAGGAATATTACCTTGAATATCGTCATCAGAAGGCACAAATAGATGAGGATAGTTAGCCTTCATATCTTCTTCAGCTTTCCATGTAGCCTCTTCAACAAATTGATTTCGCCATAGGACTTTGACAGATGCCACTTCCTTAGTTCTTAATTTGCGAACCTAACGATCAAGAATTTGAACTGGAATCTCTTCATAACTCAAACTCTCTTTCACCCCAATGCTCTCAGTTGGGACAACAAGTGAAGGATCTCCCAAACACTTCTTAAGCATAGAGATGTGAAACACAAGATGAATAGCAACTAATTATGGGGGTAACTCCAATTTATAGGCTACGTTACCTACCCTCCTCATAATCTGATAAGGACCAATGTAGCGAGGACTAAGCTTTCCTTTCTTTCCAAATCTCATCACACCCTTCATGGGTGAAACTTTCAAGTATACCCAATCGTACACTTCGAACTCCAAATCTCTTCTTCTAACATCAGTGTAGGATTTCTGGCGACTTTGAGCAGTCCTCAACCTCTCTTGTATGGTTTTCACCTTCTCCATAGCTTGGTGAACCAAGTCTGGTCCAATCAACTCAGTTTCACCAACTTCAAACCAACCAATTGGTGATCTACATCTCCTCCCATACAGAGCTTCATAAGGAGACATTTGAATACTCGAATGGAAACTATTATTGTATGCAAACTCAATAAGAGGTAAATGATCATCCCAATTACCTTTGAAGTCAATGACACAGGCTTTTAACATATCCTCCAAAGTCTGTATCGTACGCTCTGCCTGGCCATCTGTTTGCGGATGAAAAAGAGTACTAAGGTTCACTCTTGAACCCAAGCCCTTCTGAAATGACTTCCAAAACTGAGCAGTAAATTGAGCTCCCCTATCAGAGATGATAGACAAAGGAACTCCATGCAGTCTAACAATCTCTCTAAGATACAGTTTGGCATAATCCTCTGCAGTGTTCGTAGTCTTAACCGGCAAGAAATGGGCCGATTTAGTCATCCTATCCACAATTACCCAAATAGAGTCATGTTGTTTGCGGGTTCATGGTAAACCGGTAATGAAGTCCATATTGATCATTTCCCACTTCCATTCCGGGATCTCTATATTCTGAGCTACTCCACAAGGCCTTTGGTGCTCAACTTTAACTTGTTGGCAATTCGGGCACTTGGATACAAACTCTGCTATATCTCTCTCTTCATTCCACTCCACCAGTATACTTCTCTCAAGTCATGATACATCTTTGTTGAACCTGGATGTATGGAATACTTAGAATTATGGGCTTCTTTCATGATTCTCTCCCGAATACCATCAATACTTAGAACACATAATCTTTCTTGATATCTCAACACTCCATCTCCCCCTTTGGTAAAAGCCATTACCTTCTGCTTGTGAAACTCATCCTTCAGTTGAAGAAGAATGGGATCCTGATCTTGCTTTTCTTTCACCTCTGCAACTAGAGATGATTCAGCTCCATTTCATACTATTATACCACCCTCACTAGAGTCAATAAGTTAAACTCCCAAACGTGCAAGTCTATGCACTTCCTTTGCCAACTCCTTCTTTTCTTCTTCCACATGGGTTGTAATCCCCATAGATAACCTGCTAAGAGCATCAGTAACTACATTTGCTTTACCTGGGTGGTAGAGAATGCTCATGTCATAATCCTTGAGCAACTCTAGCTATCTCCTCTGCCTCAAATTCAGCTCCTTCTGGCTGAATACATACTGTAAGCTTTTATAGTCTGTGAACACATCCACATGTACACCATAAAGATAGTGACGCCAGATCTTAAGAGCAAATACCACAGCTGCCAACTCAAGGTCATGAGTGGGGTAGTTCCTCTCATGAGTCTTAAGCTGCCTGGAGGCATAGGCAATGACCTTACCTTTCTGCATCAATACACATCCCAACCCAACTCTTGAAGCATCACAATAGATTACAAAACCATCCATTCCTTCGGGTAGGGATAGTACTGGAGCAGTAGTCAATTTAGCTTTCAACTCTTGAAAACTTTTCTCACAAGCATCAGACCATTGAAACTTAGCCTTCTTCTGAGTCAGCTAAGTCAATAGTGAGGATATGGATGAAAATCCCTCAACAAACCTCCTGTAGTAACCAGTCAAACCTAAGAAACTCCTTATGTCAGTTGGAGAGGTAGGTCGGGGCCAGTTCTTAACTGCCTCAATCTTTTGAGTATCAACTTGGATTCCATCCCTAGATATAATATGGCCTAGGAATGCTACAGACTCAAGCCAAAACTCACACTTTGAAAACTTAGCATACAACTCCTCCTTCTTAAGAGTTTGAAGGACAATCCTAAGGTGATTAACATGCTCACTCTTACTTCTAGAGTAGACCAAAATATCATCGATGAAGACAATTACAAATGTATCTAGGTATGGCTTGAATACTTGATTCATGAGGTCCATAAAAGCTACTGGAGCATTTTTCAATCCAAAGGACATAACAAGAAACTCAAAATGACCATAACGGGTTTGAAAAACCGTCTTCGGGATGTCACATTCTCTCACTTTCAACTGGTGATAGCCTGATCTGAGGTCTATCTTAGAGAAGAATGTGGCACCCTGAAGTTGATCAAATAAATCATCTATTCTGGGGAGAGGGTACTTGTTTTTAATGGTGACCTTGTTTAGTTGTCGATAATCAATGTACATTCTAAGGGACCCGTCTTTCTTTCGCACGAATAGGACAGGAGCGCCCCAAGGTGAGACACTTGGCCTAATAAACCCCTTATTTAGGAGGTCTTTCAGTTGTTCTTTCAACTCTTTCAACTCAGAAGGAGCCATCCTATAAGGAGGAATGGAGATAGGTTGTGTATCAGGAAGGACATCAATACCAAAGTCTATCTCTCTATCAGGAGGGATTCCGGGTAGATCCTCAGGAAAGACTTCAGGAAACTCATTCACAATGGGAACTGACTCAAGAGATGGATTCTAATCATTAATATTTTTGACTCGGACTATATGATATATACATCCCTTAGAGATTAATTTTCTGGCCTTAAGGTAGGAAATAAATTTACCCCTAGGCACTACAGAATTCCCCTTCCACTCTAAGATAGGCTCGTTTGGAAATTGAAACTTGACAATTCGGGTCCTACAATCAACTGAAGCATAATAAGAATAAAGCCAGTCCATGCCAAAAATCACATCAAAATCAACCATGTCCAACTCAACTAAGTCAGCCATGGTATCCCTATGATAGATTGATACAGTATAATTTCTATAGACCCTCTCAGCTAAGATAGACTCACCAACAAGAGTAGACACACTGAAAGGCTCAAGAAGACACTCAGGAAGGATCTCAAATTTACTAGCCAAGTAAGGAGTCACAAAAGATAATGTAGCACCCGGATCAAGTAATGCATACACATCAAAAGAAAGGACTCGGAGCATACAAGTAACAACATCGGGTGCATTTTCTTGGTCTTGGCGACTACCCATAGCATACAGACGATTGGTTCCCCTACCTGCATTTGAAGCTGCACCTCTATGATTACCTCTATTCTATGGAGCTGCAGAAGAAAATTGAGCTCTACTACTTCCATCTCCCTGCCTTTTTGAAGGACACTCATTCTGGAAGTGGCCTGTCTTTCCACATCCACAGCAAGCATTGGTGCCCACACGAAACTCTCCCAAATAGAGCCTCCCACATCTAGCACATGGTGGTTTTCCTCTAGAACCTTGACCCATACTTAATTGGGACTGAGAACCTTGAGATCGAAAGTTTTGGTGACTTAGCGATCTCTGATCATACCTGGTATTAGGTGTAAAAGAATTTGTTGGGGAAGGTGCATAATTGGAAGACCTTTTCTGAAAGAAAGACTTGTTACCCTTCCCTTGCTTCTGCTCATTCTCATGCCCAGCAGACTTAGCCTTCTTGCTTAGGTGTTCCTCTTGGTCCTTTTTCTTGTCATCCTCAACCTGGTGAGCATACACCATCAATCTAGAAAAATTCATGTCAGAAATCATTAGCATTGCCTTACATTCTTTCTTTACATTTTTGCCTAGGCCAGAGACAAACTTCCTCATCTTAGACCTCATATGAGGAATCATTTCTGGGCCATATTTGGACAATTGAATAAACTTCAAACTATACTCTTTCACAGTCATACTCTCCTTCTTGAGGTTCACAAACTCCTCAATTTTTGCTTCACGTAGCTCTTGAGGAAAGAAGTTATCAAGAAATGCTCTTTCAAACTCATCCCAAAGAGTAGGCTCTGCATCCTCACCTCTACTTTCTTCCCACTGGTTATACCAGACATTTGCCACATCCTTGAGTGGATAAGACACCAACTCAACCCCCTCGATCTCTGTAGCATGCATCGCTTTTAGTATCTTCCACATCTCATCAATAAAATTTTGGGGGTCTTCATCAACGTTGGAACCCGTGAAGACCGGTGGATTCATTCTCAGAAAATCTCTGATCCTCGTGGCAGCAGACGGCTCTTGATAACTAGAGCTAGGAGTTGGTGAACTTTGGCTACTATTTCGAGCATCCACCAACTGGGTGAGCATAGCAATCGCTCCTCGAAAATCTTCCTCAGAAGTAGGAGTGGTCTGAACAGTAGGTACTTGGGGTACCTCAGTAGACCTTGCAGGTCAGCCCCTAGTCCTTCGTGGAGGCATCACTTACTGTGGAACCTCAGTGCTGGCAGAGTTCCTCTGACTAGCTGAATGTTTAGGAGGTATGTCTGAAACGTGTAAACGCACGAATTAGAAAGAAAGCTTTTATAGATTTAAACTCTATCGTACAAACTCAGATTATGAGAGAAGTGAAATAATTCCTAATATCCTATAATTTCCTGATTATAAGTGTGGTGCACGACACACCTATAAATAAGACTCTACTAGACACGGCTTCATAGACACCCTAGGACTCTTGAATTCTATGCTCTGATACCAAGTTTGTCACGCCCCGAGAGGGTATCCTAGGCGTGGCCAGCACTCAGAAACCATTTCTGGCTTCTAAGATAACCACTTGGTCTCATTTCTTATTTATTCAT
Organism: Solanum dulcamara; assembly: GCF_947179165.1. NCBI lineage: Eukaryota > Viridiplantae > Streptophyta > Magnoliopsida > Solanales > Solanaceae > Solanum > Solanum dulcamara. The sequence continues at coordinate 17,663,106 of NC_077243.1, read as the reverse complement.
CAGTGGAAGACTTAAGAATACTAATGTAGGCTTGTCATAATCAAAGGAAAAATAGATAATTTTTAGAAGAAGTAGTTTCTAAGGAGAACTACTCCGATTACATCATCAGACTCTATCTATGAAGCCTCTAATACTCTTAGATGGTGCCAATGACATGTCCATGGCTACCTCAAAAGAAACATCACACTCAACAATAATAAAAGGATAAGGAGTTCCTTCGAATACAAGAAGGACTCACCAAATAGCCGAAAAGAAATGATCTTCAACAATGCGTCTGTTGAGGATCTCTAACACCTGTATCTGCATCATAAAATGATGCAGGTCGAATGACGTCAGTATGTGGAATGTACGAGTATGTAAAATGGCAGGAAGGTAAGGACAAATATCAATAAACTCCTCTCAAGAAAACTCAGCTCAAAACTCAACATCATCTCAACATCAATATGTAATACAAGTTTAAAATATAATAATAAAAATAATAGTAATAAGCAATGCTTACTCAGTTGGGAGTTTCTCTAACCGACAACCATCACTTATGAGCTAGCGATGATACAACGAAGCGATGTCATTGCCACATCCATCCAATACCTTGCCAGGGTAAAGAACATCACCATCTTGGATCCACTCATCAAAGTTCTCTTTTTGGGACTTAAGAGGCATAGCCTCCATCCTACGCTGGCTACGTAGTTCTGGGGTTTGAGTCAATTAAACTCTTACCCAATTCGGTGCTCAATACTACTCCCAAAATATGTGCTCATATTAATCTTATCATCTAGTCTCATTGGACTTTAATTTAAATCATCAAATTCATCTCATTACCTCTTCATCAATCATTATACTTCAAAAACATCATTTATATCTCATCAAAACATCTTGTTCAAAACATCATTTACTCAAATTCATTTAAACTCAACTCTTTTGCTCTTTCAAAACTCAATAAAAATACATATATAGTATTAACTCATATCACTCTTTTTATCAATGAAAATATTAAAAAGCCAATATCTTTACTCAAAACATGTGTAAAAATATTCATGAACATCAAATCAATTAGGATTCATGAGAAAGTAGCCATGAACAATAATTCCAATAATATGAGAGATAACAATAATAATATTAATACATAAATATATCTAACTCAATAGAAGAAAAATTAATTTATTTAGAATTCAAGATTTGGATAAAATTCAACTATAACTCAATTATAATGAATTTAAATATTGAGCGCATGGACAAACTCAATCCAATGCTATGAAAGCCTTACATACCTTAAATCTGAAGGTTTACTCCGAATTGGAACACTCTTGGACCCCTAGCCTTTTCTTCTCGCCGGAGCATTTTGTGTACTACCCGAAGTATAAGAATAACCGGAATAGTATTTTTATACTACTAAAACTAAAACTATATTTGAGAAGAAGTATATAGAGAGAAGAAATGCTTAAGAAAGCTTGATGAATAAAATGAGGAAATAAGGAGGGTATTTATAGGTGGGAAAGAGAGACCTAACAATAAATAAAATAATTATAAAGAAAAATCTAAAAATTTAATGGAATATATTGATGTCATGGATGATGTTAAATGGAGGATAATTTATGTCATGAATGATGTCAAATGTATCTAGATGTTTCCATGGTAGGTAAGATGAGTTCTTTTTAACAGAATACTCTTTTCCGAAGCTGTGTTTGAATAAGATAAATTCCTTATTAGGATTTAGTGTCTTCATAAGAATTGTAGATATGGAAGTCTAGTTTCATATCGTTAAAGAATCAACCAATTTGGAGCAACCTACAGTGAGATATAAATTTTCTTCTATAAACACTCAATTCCATCACAGCACTATATCTTGCAAAGCTTAATTTATTTGATCTACTTATACACCGAATCTTAAGATGTGTTCTTCATGAAAGTTGTAGGTAATGATGTTGTGGTTACTCAAAAATTTGAATCACCTAATTTGGACCAACGTATGAAAAGTTATGCCCAAAATACAGAGACTGTATATTTTCGTCGAGAATTGAAATACCGACATACAACATTTTAGGAGTTGTTACAAATATTAATGCATAAATATATCTAACTCAATAGAAGAAGAATTAATTCATTTAGAATCAAGATTTGGATAAACTCAACTATAAGTCAATTATAATGAATTTAAATATTGGGCGCATGGACGAACTCAATCCGATGCTATGAAAGCCTTATATACCTTAAATCCGAAGCTTTACTCCAAATTGGAACACTCTTGGACCCCTAGCCTTTTCTTCTTGTCGGAGCATTTTCTGTACTACCCGGAGTATAAAAATCACCGGAGTAGTATTTTTATACTATTAAAACTAAAACTATATTTGAGAATGAGTAAAAAAGTATATATATAGAAGAGTTGCTTAAGAAAGCTTGATGAATAAAATGAGGAAATAAGGTGGGTATTTATAGGTGTGGAGGAGAGACTTAACAATAAATAAAATTAATTACAAAGGATGATCTTGAAAATTCAATGGAGGATTTTGATGTCATGGATGATGTCAAATGGTTCTAGATCTTTCTATCGTAGGTGAGATGAGATCTCTTTTAACGGAATATCCATTTTCGAAGCTGTGTTTGAACAAGATAAATTCCTTATTAGGATTTGGTGTCTTCATAAGAATTGTAGATATAGAACTCTAGTTCTAGTTAGTTCAAGAGTTATCCAATTTGTAGCATGCTATGTCGAGATATGAATTTTATTCTACAAACACTCCATTCCGTCACAACACTATGTCTTGTAAAGATTAATTTATTTCATCTACTTAAACTCCGAATCTTAAGATATGTTCTTCATGAAAGTTGGGTTGGTCCGATTAATTTGGGTTTGAAAGAATCGAATGAAAAAGACATTGAGACCCCTTTTGTTTTGTTTAGGATATGTGCACTATAGATAATTTCATGTAATTTAGATGTGCAATTGAAAATTTCACAATAATTTAAGTGGATTTTTATGTATTATCCCAAACTAAAAACATATTGAAATTAATATGCAAATTAAGGTCGCAAAAGGTTTATGACGACTTCGCAAGGCCTTTAATTTACAAGCTGTTATTTATCTGACATTCTTTCATACTGTAGTAACAGTTAGACAAGGAATAATATGGAGTTTGATTTTTTGTCAATATCCATACAACTTACAAGTTCATAATTTCTCTTTATTAATTATTCTAAACGTTGAACTTCACTAATCAAAATCATTTGTAGTCGAGAGGTTTCATTTAAGGTTCTATTAACATTCTACAAGTTTAAACGAAGAAAACAAAACATTGATTTGGTTGTCGGCTATAGATAGCAAGGATACTTTGCTTTACACGCATGAATCCCTGATTAAATTCGTTAGAAAGGTCATAATTGTTGGAGAATTTGCAGTTAGAAAAGTTGGGGTGAGGGGGAATACATTATATACTAAATAACTTGTTCGCGCTTCGCACAACCATGAATAACTTGTTTTAGCCTTGTGATCAATAGGAGATGTTTATACGTTGATTGAATACATTATATACTAAATACGTTGATTGTTAGTGTGTTTCATGATAAATCTTCATAGCATCTTCTCCAAGTTAATATGATCAAATTAGTTGTCTGATGGAGTTCTCTAAACCTGTATTCAAAATATGCTACCGATGAACTATGAATTCTTTATTGTAAAATGGACTTCTCCTGGACAATTTTTTTAATTATTATTATTATCATTACATTTACATGGTTGTGTTACTTGATGATAAAAAGACTTATCAATCCATCTAAAAACAACCATTAATCAGATCGAGGGCACTTGCATTAACTAACATAGAAGTCGCCTGAATCACTTTTGCCTGAAACTTGGCATCCGCTACTTATCCAGGAAGAAATACCTCTTAGCGGTTGACGGTATTTGCTGGAGAGTATGTCACATCTTAGCTTGGTCTTAATTAGTTGCATATTCTGTCAAACCAGCAACTACATTAACATATCTTAACTTGGTTGACTTTCCTGAAGCAATATTGGATATCCCACATCGAAATGGCCTAGCATCTGGGAAGTACTTTGAAAGACCGCTCTCATTTGCGAGTTAGAAGTGGGTTGGTCTCTTAGCATGTTGACAATCACCGTTGAGTCCTCCAGTATGAAGATCACATGCCCATTTTGGATGCACCACTCTACTATGAAGTTTGATGTCGTTATCTTTAAAACTTATAGCTTTTTTCCATCTGCTTTATGGCATTGAGTCCGTATTTCAATTCACATGGAGATACATTATATCTACAATGAAAAAAACAAACTCAAATGCTATGTAAAGCCTTATAACCATTTTAAATCTACAGCTCATTTTCTCCGATTTCGACACTAATAGCAGCAAACTTTGACAAATGTCCTATCTCAATATATGAAGATCAAATAAGATGAGGAAATTGAGACAATTATGTTAGAAGGTTGAACATACATTCTCCCCTCATTATTAAGAACACACATACTTGGCTAGTAAATAGAGTTGTAACAACAATATAGTGAATTTTGTATGTAAAAATCTACAAGTTTAAGGTAAGACTTTCCATTGAAATCATTTGAGCTAGCTATAAAATTCAACAATAACAGGTAGCTATTTTCTAGTAATTTTAATTGCTGAGGTAAAAGCTGATATTGAAGAAGGCAAAGAAAGAATTTAAAGTAAAATCATTGAATATCAGATGATAACAATGTGTTTATATTAGTGTGTCCCATTCAAGGAAGCCAAACAAATGCTCTTTGTAAAGTCGTTTATGACCTTCTTAAACAGAGGTTAAAAGACATTGAAAAAGCAAGTTGAGAACTCAACTGATATCATTCAACTTCTGTTAAAGGAAAGAACTTTTGGCTATATTACCAAACTCCACAGGGAAAAATAGCTCAAAAAGCAGAAATCCTTTTGAGTTCTCCCATTGAGGCTTCAACATGAATCATGACATAAAAAGATTAGTTATTGTGAAAATAAATTGTATGCAATCTGTAATGACATTAAAAAGGAAAGATAAGAAAATAGTTTATCAGATTTAGTGATATGATAAAGTATAAGAAAATACTTTTGTGTTCTCCTTACTATCAATAACAGAGGAAGATTTTATATTCTAACCAAATTGGGTATTGATTAACATGAATGACACTATGCACATTTGGTATATCTTATATCTCGTAACTTCCATTATTGTTAGTTGCATTAATGGAAAAGTGTTTTTTTATTTGCGAGGGAAAAAAACTAAAGAAGAAGGTGAGGAATCAATTTTTAAAAAATAGTAGCAGTTCAAAATCTTTGAAGTGTCCCTCAAGTTCACCACTTAATTATATTTGAAACATAGATATACTTGAAAAGAGAATGAAACAATCGATTTAACAAAGGCCATAATATAATTCTGGAAGAATAATGTATTATAATGAACAAATATATCCAAAAAAAAGGTGGTACAGATTAACTATGCAAGAATTATAGACTTGTATCTTTTTAGTAAAAACAACCATTTGGTTAAGTGTGCAACAAATCTAACATGTTTCAAGTATACGGTGAAGGATCCGTTTTGAACATTTCATGATCGCAAAATAATTATTTAGTAGTATTTTTATTTCAAAGTTGATTTAGCTTAATCACCTGTAAGTCAGTTTCCCTTTGTTTTGGTGAAGTCGCGGGAAAGATTTTCGTCTGCATCACAAAGTTGATTGCAACTCTTTTTCTTTCCACCTGCACTTATTTTAATACGATGAAGATAATTCTATTAGGACATCAAAAGTGATACTTGTATATCTATATCACGAGCCAACAGATAAGTTGTGATAAGGACAGAGGAATTTACATCGAAACTCGCTCATGATTATGTCCCTAATGTTCCGATTCATATATCATGAGTACCTAAGACTATGCGATTTACGATTTCGTGTTATGACTGTTGACCAATCACTCTTATGCCTGGTATTCACGAAAGAAGTGCTCTGAGTGATCGCTTATGTCTTGTATAGAACACAGAGTGTGGCTTCCATTCCTCCTTGTCAATTTTAGCAGAGAGTTGTTTAATACCCTTGAGTTTTCATCGCGTTTAACCAAGATTTTAACGATGTATTCATGAACTTTCTTGTGATGTCAAGAACTTTTGGTGGCATGGGGCACTGAAAACACTCTGATTTGAAGTTGGGTAGTCATCAACCAAAAGTATCATAATTTTGTCAGTATAGACACATGAACAAAAAATCACTAATTTTGTAAAGTCTGCATAAAAGCAAAACACAGAAAACTCTATGTTTTACTCATAAAATCAGCAAACCAAGAAACTACTTGAACGCAATGAGTTTTTATATAATGACCTTATGAACTAAATAAATGGGAAGGGTACTACTATAATGTTTTGAAATGAATCTGTACTACTATTTTGGTTTAGCATAAATGAGAGAAAATACACACACAGAGATTAAATTTAAGTCTTGTAGGATTAAAAGAGTGAACTTTAGCAATGATGTAACACCCCAAAAATTTCTACGCCAAGACCCGTAGCATTTTTTTTCATGTACGTATAGGGTCGTACTCGACGACTATAAAGGCCATTCATGAGTTAGGATATTCCTAAGTAATTCAAGGATATTATATATGATTTAGGGTCATAAGGGATCCTTACAACCAAGCCAAGTCCAAAGAATTCGTTTCGGCTAAGTTTCCGAATGAGTTCGTATAAGGGTCAACTTCCAACGACTATATCTCTTTGAATATATATAATTGGGTGGACCATGACCTATCAAATTAAAGGTCTTTGAGTCTTCTTTCCAACGCCATCGAGTTTTCCTCATTCCGAGTTCGAAATCAAAAGTTATGACCCTTTTTCCACAGACTATCGCTGCAGTGGGGCTTGGCGCGACGCGCCACTATAGCGCCCGAAACTAGCCTCAGTAGTTTGGGTGCTGGCGCGGCGCGCCAGCTATCGCGCCAGCAGGGTTTTTGGCCCATTTTTCAGATTTTCTTTGAGGAAGGGCAAGTTCGACAATTCCCTAAACAATATATGCGGACTTGGAACATTTTTGGGGTCAATTTCTGCACATTTTCACCTCCAAAGAACCCTAACTTTCACCCTCTTCTCTCTCAATTCATCTTCAACAAGATTTGCCCTCAAAAATCAAGGATTCAAGCCTCCATTTCTTTTCAAGTTTTTCATTCAAGAGTTGACTCCTCAAGGTATGTGGGTTTTCATCCATGGGTTCTTTCACCCATGGAGCCCAAATGTTTTCTCAACTTTGTATATCAAATTTAATGATGAAATCTTATGTTATTTTACATAATGGTTCCAAATGCATAGATTATGGTATATTTAAGTTTATTTACTCCTATTGGTATATATATGTGTATTGACTCTTAATTTCAAGTGAGGAGAAATTTTAGGAATTTTCATACTATGATTCCAAATGTATAGATTCTTGAATATTTGAATTTTATTACCTATGTTGACTTTATGTTGATTCTTATTCACATAAAATGGATGGTTTATCAAGGTACTTATATGAAGGCTTGAAAGTAGTTTTAAAGTGCATATGGTGGGGTATTTTTTTAGATGTTTGATTTAATGCATTCATATCACTCTTATGCATACAAGTATTCTTTAAATGTATTTGAAAGTTATATGAAATGAACCCACCTAGTTTTCTTATATTGAAATGAAGTTGAATTGAAAGTTTTAATTCCAAATGAAAGTCTATGAAGCAAATGCCTATGTTTAAAGGAGTCGTGTGAAATGGTTAAATGATGTTGAAAGGGCTTTTAGCCAAAGAAAGGATTTAATGTGAAAGGACAAATCTCACATTGAATCAAATGAAATGTCTCTATAAAATGCTTGATTGATGAAAGGGCTTCTTAGCCAAAGTAAGGTTTCAATGTGAAAGGACAATTCTCACATTGAATCGAATGAAATGTTTAAGGTTATGATATGACATGTTTGACCTCCCCATAGGCCGTCAATGCTTTTAAACATTTTTCCAAAATGGAAGGTCCGACTAGCATGGTACCCGGAATGCCATCACTGATTGTAGACCTAATTTTCTTATAAATCAAGGTTCATTAGTAGAACGGTAAATAGGGCATGGTAGTCATGATGATATTATAATCCAAAGGTTTTAATGAGCTATTCCACCGATGATGATTTGATGTCTAAAGTTATACAATGCTTATGTTATTATGATATATAAATATTATTCCGTGGGATTTGACCTAGTACCGAATGTAGCATGTAGATGGGGACTCGACCTAAGGGGTCCTTAAGTAAAGTCTCATGTTGCATTAACTATGTGCCACCATAGGAGCCCTTGTCGGCTAGGCCCTTGTAGCCACCAAATGTTAAATGAATGAATGTAAATTGAATGGAGTTCTACCCGACAAGTAGTCTCCCCGTGCCAACGTAGGGGGTTATGTTGGATTCCATGTAATAGCTCGCATGGTCTTAAATGTCAGTTATGGTCACTTCCCCACAAAATGAATATTTTAAAGTTTTATATGATGATGCCTAATGCATGCATTCACTTATGCATATTGCCTACTCATGTCTCTCTTATGTTCTTCGTTTCATAGCATACTCACATACTTAGTACATTCAAAGTACTAACACATACGTTTGCCTACATGATATCACCATGTAGGAACCGACGTCACTCCTCGACCTCCTCCACGTGGCTAGCTCAAGTTAGTTTGAAGATTGCCTGTGGTGAGTTCCCATGTTTCGGGAACAACATCCTTTTTATTCTAAGCCTATGTTATGTAGAATAGTAAGACTTTTATTAAGGCATTTCTTGACACTTATATTGAGGGTGAGCTAGGAACATGTCTTAGCCCCCGCCAAGTCTATTAGTAGAGGTATGTTTGGACACAAATGGAAAATGTTTTTTTATTTCCGCTTATTATTGTTTACCATTACCAATGAAATGCTTAATGAATGCTAAGAGGCTTGGATGAGGTACCTCCGGGTGTCTCATTCGCCGTGTCACGTCTAGGCCCTAGGCTTGGGTCGTGACAAATGATAAGGAGAAAAAGATATCAACACATGTACTTACGTTTTTTCATTTCTTTTTCTTCCGTCGTTTCTCAATTGGTGAAAAAATAGAACAAATTTATAATTTACTGCATTTCTTCAGAGTGTCATCCAAATGCAGAAAGATAGGAATAATAAAAAATATATAGAAAATAAAGAAAAGGTCTAAATCTTGTAGATGGGTTCATAAATTTATGAATATTAGGGCTCTAGCCTCATTTTATTCGGAAAGTGAAGAAAGTTCAAATGGAGAAAGATACACGTATGTTTTATTTAATTTTATTCCAGATCGACAATTTAGTATCTTACATGAGACACTTAAGAGAAAAGCACAATAAAATGTGTGAGTATCAGTGTGATATTTATATGAATCATGAATTAAAAGAGGTATCATGTAAGTATTCTTTGTCCCTTGTTTATAAATAGCTGAAGGTAACTTTCATCTTCAACTTGTTGGGCAATCTTTTCTTCAACTAAGTTGTAAGGTGTCAATTTTTCATCACTTTTTCCCAAATGAATTTTACTATAAAAGTTAAGTGATGAATAATACTTGCATCTTCGTAATATTAATATTAATTGTAGTATTAGTTCGTTCTCTCCTCTCCTACTTATGATTTTTTTTCATTCTTTGATTTCGTTTATCTAATTTCAAGCAAACCTTAAATGACTAACATAATAATAATGTTTCATACTTATGAAAGATACAAGCTTTGGAAATAAACTGAAACTTTTAATTGAAGGAAGAAAAAATACTTACACTAAAGAAAAGAACAAATCTATGCTTGAAGTAATTTATTACATCAAATCAAATCAACAATTTTAAAGATTTCCTCCTATTTAGTTTTATATTTCATCCGCACTGCAACTAAAATAAACTCAAAACACCATTATAAGAATTAATAATTTAACTATATGCTTGGAATGGAGAATTTTCAATTTATACTCGATCACCTAGAGATATCCTATTGGTGATTATTTGATCTTCTAAAATATTATTTTTCCGAACTCAATTGAATGAAACTATCCAACAGAAAAACTCTCGAGCAGTAGCTTATAACTGTGAATGAAATTATTCTTTGATGTATTCTTCCATGCTCCACCCTAAGATAGAGGAGCAGTCATGGGATTGAAAAGGTAGGAAAGCTTTATTTGAGGAAGGGCGTAATGTTTGTGTAGGAAAAACCACAATAAAGAGGCAACCGGCCGTGGTCAGAGGATGCGACTGTTAGTTTATGTTTTTTCCTGCAAAGCGCTTTATAAGTGGAAAATTAGAAGGAGAAATTAGAAATTATCAATTTTAACCCAAGAGAGTGCCACATAACCGAATTGAGGATCTTTTATATATATATATGATATGATATATGATATATGATATATAAGATTTTCTAATGTGAAAACATTATATATTTTCTAATGTGAAAGGGCTAAAATACATTATTCAAGAAAAATGTGAAGGCTACTTCGAACAAGGATATAGCTTGTGAAAATATTTGAAACATGAGATTATTTTTTGTCTTCTTCCCATGTACATGCCAATCCTACTCACCCTATAACAGGAAAAAAAATGATGTGCATTAAATGCTAAGTGAATGTGGATGTGGGGATGGGTAGGTACCCCTTTGAGCTTCTCTATATAATAAACAAATTTTGTTTAGTTTTCTTCATCCCATCAATTTACTACCCACTCAAACATCTTTTTTATTCAGTTAGTTCTTTTATTTTTATATAACGATAACGATTGGGATATAGGCGCGATTGTAAGAAGCTGTAACATTCATAAACCAAAATGTTGTAGCTCCAAGTTTAGGCATGGAGTCAATGAATTTTGTAAATGATGATTGGAATTTTGACAAACTTTCAGATGTTGATATGACTAAGTTTGATTGGTTTCCTGAAATTTTCCCTATGAACTTTCCAGTTGAGATCACCAACCCCACAACCTCGGTTCCTATAATCGTTGATCAGGTAATCATGGACCAAAACAATAACCAACAGTTATTAGAACCCTTTCAGTCAGCCCCATTTAACCAACAAATCTTTCCTCCTTCTCCTCTTCCACCTTCAATTACAACGCTAGTGTATGAGCCAGCAACAATTGCGGCACCGCAAGAATGGATTGATCTGCAGCAACAATCCATGATGTCGGATAACATTCATCCTACATTCACCTTACCCATGATCACTCCTCTGATCCAAACTCATACAAAGTAAGTACTCTCTCCGTTTTATTTTATATGTTTGTGTTCACAGTTTTAAGTTTAGTATTTTTAATTTGAAATCAGAAAAAATCAGCCAATAAAAACTACCTATGAACTGATGGGAGAGGAACTCACAAATGATTCATGGACGTGGAACAAGAATGGAGAGAAGCGAATCAAAAGTTCTCAATTTTTGAGGTTTGCTCTTTTCACTATTTTTTCATGTTATAAAAAGTTTTAAGTTATCAAATTTTGTGACAAAAAAATAAAAGTTACATTAATAATTGTATAGAGACACATTATTTTTTTGGATCTATCCTGATTATTATTTTGTGTGTATATATGTGACATAACAAGAACTACTGTAAGTGTGCTGCATTAAAAGACTGCAAAGCAAAGAAACAAATTGAGAAAAGCCCAAGGGGTGAAAACCTTTTCTTAGTGACCTATTATGGTGAACACAATCATCCTCCACCCATTAACCGTAGGTCTCACGCTGGTTGGAATGGAAGTGCGAAACACAATCTTCCGAAAGGCATAAATATTGTGCCCAAAGCATTAAGTTTGAATTCATCAACGTCGTCGTCGTTCAAACGCTCTAAACGTTCCAAGGTTGTTGCTTCTCCAATCGGCCCAACTATGCCTATGATTGAAATTGAGAGCGCATCCCCAAACAAAGACAAAATGGTGGTTGTGGCGACGGAGAACAAATGTGATGACAGAGAGGAGAAAAACGTTGTTTTGATTCCTGACAAATTCGTGAGTGAAGATATTCTCGTGGGCTTTGAAGAACTCAATGGAGTTACTACTTCCACCTAATGGGAATGAAAATGACAGAGAATTTTATCTTCTAGTCATGTTTCTATTTTAGTTTTTCGTTATTCTCTTTTGTTTTCAAATGTGGCAATCTAATTTAGTCCCTGTTGTAAGTAGTTGTTCCATTTTCTCAAATAGTTCTTTATTTGAGAAAAATCATTTGACTCAGTTTATACATTGGAATTCAAGATTAAATTTGGCATTTATTTTCAATTATCCTTAACATTAAAGAAGTAGTAGTTCATTTTATACTACTCAAATTGAAAAAAAAAATCCAATGAATAGGTGTAACTTTGTCATTATACCTTATATTTATTATTTGAAAAAAAATGATATTTTCAGGCTTCTTGAATAAAAATAAAGATCTCTTACGTATAAAAATCTCTAGTGAAAAAATATAAAACTAAAAATATGTTTGTAAAAGACTACAAAATCAAATATCCTGTTAAAATGGAAAGAAGGGAGTGTGTGTGTTTTGTTATATATATATAGGTTTCCGACGTTATTTTCACGCTAAATATTTTTGAATTATTATGACAGGTCTTAATGAAAATTTTGAATTCGTCACTAGTATCAACTAAACAAATTCTTTAACAGTAAAGGGCTGAAGTTCATATAAATAAATTTATAGATGAGTTTTTTTTATGTTATACATGCATTCACCGTGTTAAGAGAATTTTCACACTTAAAAAACAATTATATATTCTTGTGGATTAATATTAATTTGAAATATAGAATAAGTAATTTGTCATAGTAATCTGTTAAATTATATTTGATGGTATAGATTTTTATTCTTTGTATGATCAATGGTGTATAAATATCTTAGCTATCATTTTTATTTTCTTATTCCTAATTTAGAATTTTGCTAAAGGACAATTTTATAGTCAACTATCTTTGAGCGGAAAACATGTGTCAAATATATAACTCTAAATATTAGGATTAACAAAATCCTTGTGTCTAATATTGAATGCAATCTCTCTCTCTATATACATGTATAAACCGTTACAAATTTTGATCATTTGCATAATTAATGAAGTAATATTTTATTTTAATATTGAGCATTGTATTACTCCCTTCTGTCCATTTTACGTGTTATATTTTTTTCCATATTATTTAAGATAACATTAATTAAAGGGTAATTTGATTAAATTATTCTTATATACTTTCTGGCCTTAATTTAATACTACTCTCTTTTGCATCATATTAGTCTTTCTTTACATTTATTGAGTAAGGTTAAAGATGGAAATAATTAATTAATTTTATATTAATTTCTACAATTACTTACAAAAGTAATTTCTACATCACAATTCATGTATCATTATACATCGCACATTTTAGACTAAAATCATTTACAATATTTTATGTATTGAGTTGTTTTTTAATCTAATCTATGTATACATTTGTACACTCCCTGCTCGAATATTTGAGTGAACACATAATGTTTTATACACTGAAACTTTCTTTTAATATAATTTGTGTAGGCTTTGTATTCAATAAGCTTTCAAGTGTTGCGTCAAGTTGGAAAGTACGTGCGTGTAGTTTCCCTTTTCAATACATTACAACATTTAAAGTTCTAAAGCACCTATAGCATATGTTGTTGCTTCATCAGAAATACTAACATTTTTATGTGATGCGGTCATGTTGCATCAATAACTTTCGTAAAAAATATTATTGATTATAACTATTGGCCTCACTTTGACATTCTTACAAAGTCAAGAAACATAAAATTATTGAAATTGCAAATTTTCTTTTTCTTAGGGGACCTCTGATTCACTATTTAAGATCTTTTAAAAAAAATTTAAATCTTAGATAATTTTTATTAAAAGGGTACATGAGATTACTATAGATTATCTTTTATCTTCTCTTTTATATGATAAATCACACTCACCCTGAAATGGAAAAGAACATTTAATGTGCACTAAATGTAAATTGAATGTGGATAATGCGGGAGCGGGTAGATACCTCTCTAGTTCCTCTATATAATAAGCAAATACGGTTCACTTTTCTTCATCTCAGCCTTTGATATCTAATTCCAATTTACTAATATTTTTCCTCAATTATTTCCTCTATAAGCCAGCCCCTCTTCGAATCTTTTTTCTCACTCCCTTCTTCTAAAAACACCATTAGTTTTTATAATAAGCACATTTTTAAATTTTTAAAGGTTTTTAGCCCCTATCTCATTTTTTTCTGCAGTTAACTAAATATAATTATATATAGATCTAAAATGGGGGATAATAATTGGGATATAAGCGGTGTGATAAGAAATTATAATATTAGTGGAACGAACAATGTTGTAGCTCCTAACTTTGGCTCGGAGACTTTTGAAAATGATAATTGGAATACTTTTGACAGACTTTTAACTGCTGACATGACTAATTTTGATGGCTTATCTGAAATTTTCTCTATAGATTTTTCAGTTGCTCACAAAAAAAAATCAGATAACCAGGTCATAATCATGGACCAAAATAATAATCAAGAGTTGTACTTACATCCCATTCAACCAACTCAATTTAGCCAACAAATCTTTCTTCCTCCATCACCAACAACGATAACGTGTGTGCCAACAACAACTACAACATCACAAGAATTGACTGATCTACAACAACAACTCGTGATGCAGGATAAAGGTTATCCTAATTTCACTTTGCCCATGGAGACTCCTCTGATCGAATCTTGTAAAAGGTAACTAGTCCCTCTATTACATTTTATGTGCGTGTCTTTAGAGTTTTGATTTTAGTACTTCTAATTTAAAATCAGAAAAAATCAACCGATAAGGGTTATTTATGAAGTATTGCAAGAGGAACTCACAGATGATAAATGGAAATGGCGCAAGTACGGTGAGAAGCCAATCAAAGGTTTTTCCTTTCCGAGGTTTGCTCTCTTCATTTTTTTTAAGTCATAGAAAAGTTCCGTTCAATTCTCAATTTCCGTGACAAAAAGTATTAAATGTTATTAATAGTAGGTGTAGACACATGTAATATTTGACCAATACTAATTATTATTTTGTGTATGTGATATAACAGAAACTACTATAAATGTAGTACATCAAAATTATGCGAAGCAAAGAAAATTATTGAGAAAAGTCCAAAGAATGGGAACTATTTCTTGGTGTCCTATTCTGGTGAACACAACCATGATCCACCCACAAATCGTAAATCTCTCGCTTTCTGCAACTGTAGTTCCAAACACAAACTTCCAAAAGGAATAAATATTGTTCCCAAAGCATTAAACTTGAATGCATCATCATCCTCGTCCAAGCGTGCTAAGCATTCCAGAGTTGAAGCCTCTTCAATTAGCCTACCTAAATCTACACTTGATATCGAGAGCAATAATAAAATGGTTGTTGTGGCCGTGGAGAACAACAACAATGGTGAAAAGGAGGAAAACGTGAATAAAAATATTCTCATGAAATTTGAAGAACTCCAAGGAGTTACTGCTTCCACCTTATGGGGATGAAAAGGACAAGAGGAATTGATCTTTTTTCCCCTCTCCACCAACTCTACTATGTGCAACTTTTGTCCTCTAGTCATGTTTCTGTTTTAGTTATAAGTGGGGCCAGACAAGAATTTTAGATTTGTAGTTTGTTGTGTTGAATCATGTATATCATAGAAAATGGTGCTTTTCTAGATTGCTAGATATAAACCTTTTTCAGCTTCATTATTTTTCGTTGTTCTTCAACGTGGGAATCTGGTCCCTCTTGTAAGTTGTTTTATTTTCTCAAATAGTTCTTTCTTTAAGAAAAATCATCGGTCTTAGTTTATACATGAAATTATACAGAGTATTAGAATATTGCAGCTTCATTTTAGAATATATATATATCATTCTTGTGTAGATGAAATCAAGAGATGCTATGATATTACACGATATTGTTAAGGACATCATAATTTTTCTAAAAAAGAACAAGAGAAGAAAAAAAAAAGAATCTGAAAATGAATCACGTCGGAAAGATGGAGATATTCATATAAATATCATGATTGAAACCATTAATGCCTTCAAAAAAGAGGAAGAGAGGAAAAGGTCCATGCGATTAAAAAGCTGAAAGACAAGCTACTGGGCAATCTAGCCAAGGGTTATAGATGAGTTTTGTTTATGCATGCATTAACAAAGTTCTAAGGAATTTTCACACTTAAAAAACCAATTATATGTTCCTATGGTTTCTAAAAATCTCAACCACCTTTTCGACTATCTTATTCCTAATTTTTCATTCAAAAAAGTTCCCCCCTCCCAATATCTGCGTCTTCTTGCTGTGGATTCGTGAAAAGAGCTAAGATCCGCTGCTATTTTCTAATTCCGTACCACGGTACATGATATGATCATATATATCTTTGAGCAAGAAACGTGTGTCAAATATATAATTATAAGTATAGGGATTAACGGAATCCTTTTGGTCTTCAATTAATGTTGCTAAGAGTAACATTAAATGCAATCTCTATGTATAAACTGTTACAAGTTTTAATTATTGATAAAAAAAACTTTGCATAATTAGTGAAGCAATACACTGTTTCAACAGTGAACATTGTATTACTCCATTTTACTTGTCATATATATTTCTTTAATTAAAAGGGTAATTTGACTAAATTATCTTTATATATCTTAATTTAATACTATTTTCTTTTGCACTGTATTAATCTCTAGAGCTATTAATTATTCGAAATGTTGACTTCACTTATCAAAATTGTTTGCAGTCGAGAGGTTTCCTAATGTATGTATGTATGTAAGAAAGGAGGTTTCAGTGCTTAATTAGCTTTGCACTGCAACAAACTAGGGTTCAGTTAATTCTTCTATGTTTTTCTCATTAAATTGTTGATACTTGAAAGCTCATTTATGTTTGTATGTAAGAAAGGAGAATCTCAGTATGTCTTGTTTCATTTGAGATCATGATTGCTTCAGCAATTGCAGTTAAAAGAGTGGAGTTCTAATGCGAAAAATTTAGTGCACATATTAAAGAAATTAAAATGCGAATACTTCTTGGAATGTGGATATATAGAGAACATATCTTTCTATCTAGATCATATTGTATTTGTACTGTTATAGATCAGGGAGGCTGAAGATATGAAATAGGTTGAACAATGTGGTACAATCAATGTGTACATAGTGGCGAAGTCAGAAATTTATGAAGGGTGTCCAAGATTTAATATATACGTATGAAAAATAATTTTTGACCTATATACTTTGTACAATTTTCTATATACATAATATAATTTTTCGACGAAGGGTGTCCGACCGTCCACCCTGAGCTATAAGTGGCTACACCACTGCGTGTACAATTGTTAATTGTTATAGAGTTAGAGTCACACTAGGATTGAGCTACTAAAAGTCGACTGGGCTGCAATAACTTATACTAGCTGAAACCATGAATAACTTGTTTTAGCCTTGTGATCAATAGGAGATGTTTATACGTTGATTGAATACATTTTATACTAAATACGTTGATTGTTAGTGGTGTTTCATGATAAATCTTCATAGCATCTATAATTGATTGATCTACATTATATACTAAACAACTTGTTCGCGCTTCGCACAACCATAAATAACTTGTTTTAGCCTTGTGTCACATCTTAGCTTGGTCTTAATTAGTTGCATATTCTGTCAAACCAGCAACTACATTAACATATCTTAACTTGGTTGACTTTCCTGAAGCAATATTGGATATCCCATATTGAAATGGCCTAGCATCTGGGAAGTACTTTGAAAGACCGATCTCATTTGCGAGTTAGAAGTGGGTTGGTCTCTTAGCATGTTGACAATCACCGTTGAGTCCTCCAGTATGAAGATCACATGCCCATTTTGGATGCACCACTCTACTATGAAGTTTGATGTCGTTGTCTTTAACACTTATAGCTTTTTTCCATCTGCTTTATGGCATTGAGTCCGTATTTCAATTCACATGTTGATACATTACGTCTACAGTGAAAAAAAAACTCAAATGCTATGTAAAGCCTTATAACCATTTTAAATCTACAGCTCATTTTCTCCGATTTTGACACTAATAGCAGCAAACTTTGACAAATGTCCTATCTCAATATATGAAGAACAAATAAGATGAGGAAATTGAGACAATTATGTTAGAAGGTTGAACATACATTCTCCCCTCATTATTAAGAACACACATATTTGGCTAGTAAATAGAGTTGTAACAACAATATAGTGAATTTTGTATGTAAAAATCTACAAGTTTAAGGTAAGACTTTACATTGAAATCATTTGAGCTAGCTATAAAATTCAACAATAACAGGTAGCTATTTTCTAGTAATTTTAATTGCTGAGGTAAAAGTTGATATTGAAGAAGGCAAAGAAGGAATTTAAAGTAAAATCATTGAATATCAGATGATAAAAATGTGTTTATATTAGTGTGCCCCATTCAAGGAAGCAAAACAAATGCTCTTTGTAAAGTCGTTTATGACCTTCTTAAACAAAGGTTAAAAGACATTGAAAAAGCAAGTTGAGAACTCAACTGATATCATTCAACTTCTGTTAAAGGAAAGAACTTTTGGCTATATTACCAAACTCCACAGGGAAAAATAGCTCAAAAAGCAGAAATCCTTTTGAGTTCTCCCATTGAGGCTTCAACATGAATCATGACATAAAAAGATTAGTTATTGTGAAAACAAATTGTATGCAATCTGTAATGACATTAAAAAGGAAAGATAAGAAAATAGTTTATCAGATTTAGTGATCTGATAAAGTATAAGAAAATACCACTACTAAAAAACGGTCAAAAAACAATGCAAAAAAGCGACGGACTGCGTCGCTTTTTTGGTCAAATTCGACGGAAAAGCGACGCAGTCACTTCCGTCGCTTTTTGGCTCGACGCTTTTAATAAAGCGATGGACTACATCGCAAAAAGCGATGGACTGTGTCGCCCGTAATGTTTTTTTTAAAAAAATATATAAATAAAAAATGACGGACTGCGTCGTTTTATTTTTTAATTTTTAATTTTTTTTCCTGAAAAGCGAGGGACAAAGGGTCCCTATCCGTCGCTTTTATTCTTGGTGTTCTTGAAAATTTTCAAAAAAGCGACGGACATAGGGTCCTTGTCCGTCGCTTTTCTAAAAATAATTTTAAAAAAAATTCAGAAGAGTGACGGACTAAAGGACCCTGTCCGTTGCTTTTACTGTAATATTTTTGATAGCAGAAACCAAAAGTTTCTGCTGCCCACCTACAATTAAAGTAATTCAATAATAATCAATACAATCCAATCCAATACAACTAACCAACCAACAAAATACACAATATATATCATAACGAACATAATTCAATATTTCTAAAGTGCAAGTTGGATTTTATTAGACAATTAAAGTACAAACTAATTCCAACAAGTAAACCAAATCAAATCTAAGTGTCAACACTAGATGGACACAAATTGATCTTGCAAAAAAAGCAATTGTGTCATCAATAGGATCAACTAATGTTGTCACTTATGCTAAACTAACACTTTATCACTACAACACACTTTAAAAATTCAAACATATCCTAAGAAATCAAACAAATCCTGAGTAAAATGCAAGTGTTGTACATTGAATAAAAAAAATTAATATATACAATAACTAAAATTTAAGAGGAAAAAATACCTCGACTTTTTTCAATTAGGTCTACGATGGAAGGGTTGGTGGAAGTGGCCTTGCGTCGTCGAATATTGAAATATTTAATTAGATTGTACCCCTGCATTTAAAATTTTGTACAAAAATATTCAACCTTAATTAGTTATTTCATGCATCCTAAGTTCAAGTATCTAAAGTTGAGAATTTATTCAAACCAAAATAATTTCTAACTACTTAATTAAAAAATTCTAAAGTTCAAGTTCTAAAATCTAAGTTAAAGTAAAAAAAATCCTAAAGTTCAAGTTTTAAATTCAAGTTCAAAATTCACAACTTAAAGTTTACATGCATATACTTGAAAAATTCAAGAATTCTTAAGTTCAACATTTCTAAAGTTCAAGTTGATTTTTTTCTAAGTTAAAGTACAAACTTTCAAATTTCAAGTATAATTAAAGTTCAAGTATCTAAATTTGAGAATTTATACAAACCAAACAAGTTCCTAAGCACTTCAAAAATCCTAAAATTCAAGTTCTAAAATCTAAGTTCAAGTTAAAAAATCATAAATTCCAAGTTCAAAATTTAAGTTGAAAGTTCACAATTTAAAGTTCATATATCCTACAATAATTCAACATTTCTAAAGTTTGAGCTTAATTAATTCTTAAAAACCACAATTCAAGAAACCAAAGTTAATAACTTCATGAAAAATATAAATAATTCACAATTTCTAAAGTTCACAACCTAAGTTCAAATAAGTAAATACTACACCAAAAAAAATTCTAAGTTCAACTTAAAAAATTCGGCCTAAAGTTCAAGCTCAAAGTTCTAAATTCAATACAAGTTATGATTAAGTTCTAAGTTGTAATTAGAAGCTCTAAATAAGTTCTAAGTTTCTAACTTCTAATTAGCTTCAATAATTACTTCTTAAATCTAATGTTTAACTTCAACAATACTTCAATTCAAATTAAAAAAATACCCAAATTTACAATCTAATTCAAAAAAACCCAATTCAACTAAAACCCAAAAATCTTCATTCACTAATTCACAATTAAATATACAAACTAACAATGTTAGTAACTTTATGACTTCAAAAACACTTCAACTGCAATTAAAAAAAATCCAAATCACAAACTAATTCAAAATACCCCAATTCGAAGTAAAACCCTAAAATCAAAGCTATAGCTTTTTATTCACTAATTCACAATCAATGTTACAAATTAACTATGTTAACAACATATATTCAACAACATAAATGAAATAAACTAACTAAAAATTCAAATTTTTCTCAATTTACAAAAAAATAAAACCCTACCTAAGTTTAACAAGGAGAGAAAAAGAGAAGAGAGAGAGGGTCGGATGGAGTACCTGAGAGAGAGGGAGGGACGATGGAGGCGGAGACGCCAACGGAGCGCTGTGGCGAAGGTGGGATGAGTGTCGGGGTCGGGGTTTAGGGGAGGGGATCGAAGAGAGAGAGAGAGAGAGAGTTAAGAGAGTATAAAAAAAATGGGAGAACCTGTGGTTGATATTTAGTAGGGGCCACCAGACAGCGTCGCAAAGTCCGTCGCTCCCTTTAAAAAAATTTGACCATAAAAGCGACGGACTAAGCGACGCCGTCCTTCGCTATTTTTAAAATAAAAATTATAAATAATAATAAAAAAATTATAAAAAAAATATTATAAATTAAAATTAAAAATAAGCGAAGGACTCTGTCGCTTATTTTAAATTAAAAATAATTTTTTTTATTGAAAGCGAAGGACGGCGTTGCCTTTTATATTAAATAATTAATTATTAATGAAAAATATTTTTGACGCAAAAATCCGCCAAAAAAGCGACGGACTTAGAGTCACCATCCCTCGCCTTTTAAAATAAAAAATAAAAAAATAAAAAAATAAAAATATAATCGACGGACGGTGTCCCTTTGTCCGTCGCTTTTTACCATCGATGCAGTCCGTCGCTTTTCTTTCCATCATTTTTTCGTCATTTTTAGTAGTGATACTTTTGTGTTCTCCTTACCTTCAATAGCAGAGGAAGATTTTATATTCTAACCAAATTAGGTATTGATTAACAGGAATGACACTATGCACATTTGGTATATCTTATGTTAGAATATGTTAAAATATATTTTGCCTTTAATAATATATTTTGAATATATTCTAATTAATATTGTATTTTTGTATTTATAGCAAGCATATATTTAGTTCTTTAGTTTTAACTATTAGTATCAATCTTTGTATTTAGCACATCTTATAATTTGTATATATTGACCAAGTTCAATGAAATTAAGCAAGCAATTCACTTCCTTCATGGTATCAGACTAGTACGATCTCCTAATCCTAGCCTCATCTATTCTTCTTCCTATCTCCTTTCATCTCTTCTCATGGCAGATTCGCCCAAATTAAATTTCATCCCGCTCTCACCGTCACTAATATTAAGTCTCTCATACCCGTAATATTAGACAATGAGCAAGACTTGTATCATTCTTGGGCTACTCTGTTCATCAATCTTGCTAGGGTTTATTGTCACGCCCCGGGAGGGTACCCTAGATGTAACCGGGACCCGAAGGCCATCTCTGACCTCCGAGCGAACCACTTGGTACAATCACTCATTTATTCAAGCACATTCTATTAGCGAAAACTCAATTAAAGGAATCCTTCTCATAACATAAGGGCCGAAGGCCAAACATTTACAAATCAAAAAAGAAAATCAAAATAGGACTCCTCCAGATGACCGCTCAACCTCCCCACACTCCAGTCTATGAAGCCTCTATTCAAGTCTAAAAGGTGCCAATGACAAGCCCATGGCTACCGACAATCTAAATAAAGAAAAGACAATCAAAACCGTACAAGAAGGCCCAATATCCTCTGAAAACTAGGAGGACTCACCGACTGGCTGGAAGTGTATGTGGATCTTCAACGGAATGCCGGTTGATGATCTCTAGTACCTGTCTCTGCATCATGAAACGATGCAGGCCAAATGGCGTCAGTACATGGAATGTACGAGTATGTAAAATGGCCGAATACAACGAACATCAAGGAAGAATAATTCAACCAACTCGGGAGCTCAACTCAAAAGGAATGACAACTCAATCAAATGTCCTAAGTCTAAACAAGAGTATGATTTAGACTGGACCAATCATATACAATTCAACTCAATCTGACTCAGGGTGCTATCAAAACTTATTTGGGAGTTTCTCTTAACCGACAACCAACACTTATGAGCCAGTGAAGGTACAACGAAACGACATCGTTGTCACGCCCGTTCATACTTTTCCAGGGCATGAACGACGGACACTCATGGATCCAATCCAACCAGGTCCTATAATGTCAGGACAAAAGCTCTCGGGGAAGCATCCGACTTTAACGGTTCAATCCCCCCTACGTTTGGCAACACAGGTATTGGGTTCGAGTATGGACTATACTCTTGCCCAATTCGGTGCTCGATACTCCTCCCAAGACTCAATGCTCATAAACTCTATCAAATCAACTCAATCAACTCATATCAACAAGTTTCGTTATAACCTTGTCAACTCATCAACTCTATCACAATCAAATCTCAATCACAATGCTCAATCTCAATCACATCTTCAAGGAAGTTTTAAATGCACATATATAACATCATTTAGATATAATCAATCATTACCTCCATCCATTTGAGAAAATCCTTGTGACTCATCACATCCTCAAGACTTCAAATCGACAATTTTATAATAAGCAACATGTTTAAGAAAATAGTATACTTTATCAAGTCTACATAATTAAGAAGACCAATAAAACATATTTAGCAACTCATTTCTTCATCATCTCATACTCACATAAGGGCTCATTTTAGGAACCTCTTAGCTCAATAACATCAATGCATATAGAATCAAATAAATATGGGATAAAACTCTTCAAACTTAGACCATATCAAGAAACTCCATTTTCATGGACATCTAACCTCAAAACAAGAATAGGGCACATGGGTGGACTCAACCCATGTTTTGGTTAGCCTTACATACCTTAGTGAAGACTTTGAAGAAACCTTGATGTTGGGTCTTCAATGGGAGCTTGAGGTCTTGAAGCTCTTGGACTCCTTTTTGGTTGGAAATGGAGAAGAAGAGAAGAGAGAAGGGAGAGGAGCTAGGGCTTTTTCTAGAGAGAGAATGGGGCTGAAGAAAAATGGCCCCAAAATATACAACGTTTGTGTATATATAATTTGGGAAATTTCCCAAATTGCCCTTCCTCCAAATTCTGAAAATTAGACAAAAATGCTCTTGGCGCGATAGTGGCGCATCGCGCCCTTACAGCGCCAAGGCCAATTATGCCTAAAACCTGCACAACTTTTAGTGCCGCGTCGCGCCAGGGACCAAACTACTGAGGCATGTTTCTGGCGCGATAGTGGCGCATCGCGCCCTTACAGCGCCAAGCCTATTGCTCCAAATTCTGGGAATTTGGCCTGAAAAACCCTGCACACTTTTAGTGGCGCGTCGCGCCATGGACCAAACTACTGAGGCATGTTCCTGGGGCGATAGTGGCTCGTCGCGCCCTTACGGCGCCAGGGCCATTTCCCCAGCAGTGGTAACCCAGGCCAAAATGAAATCCCTGTCGTGCTAGTTCGTCTTCGGATCGTCATATCTTTTGGCCCCGAACTCCAAAATCTACGTTCTTGGTGGCGTTGGAAAGAAGACTCGACGACCTTTAATTTGATAGGTCGTGGGCCACCCGGATTGAAGTCTTTCAAACGATAGGGTCATTGAAAGTTGACCCTTACGTGAACTCGTCCTAAACTTAGCCACGATGGATATTTTGGACTTAGCTCGGTCCTAGGGGTCCGCAATGACCCCACATCACCTCCAACACTCTTAAACTCCTCAGGGACTCACCTTAACTCAAGAACGTACTTCGAAATAAATATGATGGGCCCCACACGTGTACAAAGAAGGCCCGAATCTTAGGAAAATTTTTGAGAGGTATTACATTATCTCCCCCTTGGGATCATTCATCCTCGAATGACGAGCAGCCAAGAATAGACTCGGGGTACAAATCACAATCAAAATTCAGTCATTCAATCAATCAAATTCTCAGTCAAATATCAATCAAAACTCAAAAGGTACGAATGAATTCGAGTCAAGGAAGTAGTCATTACCTTCAATGCTCTCCTCGGTAGGCACGAATAGATGTGGGTATTTAGACTTCATGGCTTCCTCCGCTTCCCACATGGCTTCCTCAACAAATTGATTCCTCTACAAGACTTTGACTGAGGCGACCTCTTTGTTCCTCAATTTGCGGATTTGGCGATCAAGAATTTGGATTGGGACCTCCTCATAGGATAAGCTATCCTTAATTCCAACGCTTTCAATAGGGACTACCAACGAGGGATCGCCCAAGCACTTTTTCAACATTGAAACGTGGAACACGGGATGAATAGAGGCTAGTTCTGAGGGTAGGTCCAGCTCATAAGTGACACTCCCGATCCGCCTCAAAATTTGGTACGGGCCAATGTATCGAGGACTAAGTTTCCCCTTCTTTCCAAACCTCATGACCCCCTTCATGGGTGACACTTTCAAATACACCCAATTATCTACCTCAAACTCTAAGTCTCTCCTCCTCACATCGGTGTACGATTTTTGGCGACTTTGGGCTGTCCTTAGCCTCTCTCGGATAATTCGTACCTTCTCCATGGCTTGATGGACAAGGTCAGGCCCAATCAACTCGGCTTCACCAACTTCAAACCACCCAATGGGCGATCTACACCTCCTCCCATACAAGGCTTCTTAAGGAGCCATTTGAATGCTTGTATGGTAGCTATTGTTATACGCAAACTCTATGAGAGGCAAGTGATCATCCCAATTTCCCTTGAAGTCAAGCACACACGCCCTCAACATATCCTCTAATGTTTGAATTGTGCGCTCTGCTTGGCTATCTGTCTGGGGGTGGAAGGCTGTACTCAAGTTCACCCTCGAACCTAATCCCTTCTGAAAGGATTTCCAAAATTGGGAAGTGAATTAGGCTCCTCTGTATGAGATGATAGACAAAGGGACCCCATGCAATCTAACGATCTCCTGTATGTACAACTTCGCATAATCTTCTGCGGTGTCAGTAGTCTTAACCGCCAAGAAGTGGGCTGATTTCGTTATTCTATCCACAATTACCCAAATGGAATCGTGTTGCTTTCGGGACTTCGGCAAGCTTGTAATAAAGTCCATGTTGATCATTTCCCACTTCCATTCTGGAATTTCTATGTTTTGGGCTAGACCACATGGTCTCTGATGCTCAACCTTCACTTGTTGACAATTCGGGCATTTGGAAATGAATTCCACAATATCCTTCTTCATCCCGCTCCACCAGTAGATCTCCCTCAAGTCATGGTACATTTTCGTGGAACCCGGATGAATAGAGTATCTAGAACTATGCGCTTCGACCATAATCCTCTCTCGAACATCATCAACATCCGGCACGCACAATCTATTTTGGTACCGTAACACACCATCCCCCCCTTGGGTAAAAACCATTACCTCTTATTTGTGAACTCCTCCCTTCAATTGGAGAAGGACGGGATCTTGGTCTTGCTTCTCCTTCACCTCTGCCACAAGTGAGGATGTAGACCCATCCTGAATGGTAACTCCGCCTTCATTATTCTCTTCCAGATGAATTCCCAATCGGGCTAATTTGTGTACCTCCTTCGCCAATTCCCTCCTTCCTTCCTCCACGTGGCTAGTGTTACCCATGGACAACCTGCTAAGAGCATCAACAACAACATTAGCTTTACCTAGATGGTAGAGGATGCTCATATCATAGTCCTTGAGTAGCTCAAGCCATCTCCTTTGCCTAAGGTTGAGTTCCTTCTGGCTAAAGACGTATTGCAAGCTCTTGTGATCGGTGAATACATCGATATGCACTCTATATAGTTAGTGGCGCCAGATTTTAAGTGCAAACACCACAGCTGCCAGCTCAAGGTCATGAGTTGGGTAATTTCTCTCATAAAGCTTAAGCTATCTTGAAGGATAGGCTATCACCTTTCCCCTTTGCATCAACACACAACCCAAACCAATTCTGGAGGCATCACAATAAATCAGAAAACCTTCTGTTCCATCGGGCAAGGTTAGAACAGGAGCAGTGGTTAGCTTGGTCTTCAATTTCTGGAAACTCTCCTCACAAGCATCAGGCCATTGGAACTTAGCCTTCTTTTGGGTCAGCTTAGTCAATGGTGATGATATGGATGAGAATCCCTCTACAAACCTTCGATAGTACCCGGCCAAGCCCAGAAAGCTCCTTATCTCTGTTGGGGATGTGGGTCTAGGCCAATTCTTCACAGCTTCTATTTTCTGAGCATCCACCTGAATACCATCTCCAGATATAATGTGGCCTAAGAAGGCCACCGATGCAAGCCAAAATTCACATTTAGAGAACTTTGCATACAATACCTGGTCTCTCAAAGTTTGTAGAACGACTCTAAGATGATAGGCGTGCTCCTCTTCATTCTTGGAGTAAACCAGAATATCATCTATGAATACAATCACAAACATATCAAGGTACGGTTTGAATACCCGGTTCATGAGATCCATAAAAATGGCGGAAGCATTAGTCAACCCAAAAGACATGACCAAAAATTCAAAGTGGCCATAACGAGTCCGAAAAGCAGTCTTCGGAACATCACATTCTCTCACCTTCAACTGGTGGTAGCCGAATCTCAAGTCTATCTTTGAGAAACAAGTGGCACCTTGAAGTTGGTCGAATAAGTCATCTATTCTGGGGAGAGGGTATTTGTTCTTCACAGTGACTTTATTCAACTGCCTATAGTCGATACATATTCTAAGGGACCCATCCTTCTTCCGCACAAATAGGACCGGAGCACCCCATGGCGAGACACTCGGCCTAATGAATCCCTTATCTAACAAGTCCTTTAGCTGCTCCTTCAACTCCTTCAACTCGGCCGGAGTCATTCTATATGGGGGAATTGAGATGGGTTGGGTATCAGGAAGGACATCAATCCCGAAGTCAATCTCTCTATCAGGAGGGACTCCAGGCAGATCTTCAGGAAAGACATCCGGAAACTCGTTGACAATCGGCACCGACTCAAGGGATGGAGACTCAATGCTGTCATCTTTCACTCGGACAATGTGATAAACACACCCTTTTGAGATTAGCTTCTTGGCCCTAAGGTATGAAATAAACTTACCCTTAGGTGCAATAGGACTACCCTTCCACTCTATGACAGCCTCATTCGGTAATTTGAGTGTGACAATTTGAGTCCTACAATCAATAGAGGCATAACAGACATAAAGCCAGTCCATACCAAGGATCAAGTCGAAATCAACCATGTCTAACTCAACCAAGTCAGCCAAGGTGTCCCTGTGATGAATTGACACAGTGCAATCTCTATAGACTCTCTCAGCTAAGACAGAATCACCGACAGGAGTGGCCACACAAAAGGGCTCAAGAAGACGTTCAGGGATTTTATTGAACTTACTAGCCACATAGGGAGTTACAAAAGATAAGGTGGCACCTGGATCCAACAATACATAACAATCAAAGGAAGAGACTCGAATTATACCCGTCACGACGTTTGGAGAGTTCTCCTGATCTTGGCGACTACCCATGGCATATAGGCGATTTGTACCTCCACTCGTACCTGGAGTAGCGCCTCTTTGATTTCCTCTAGCTGGTGGTGCAATGGCAGAGGACTGGGCCCTATTCCCCCATGTTGGACACTCCTTTAGAAGATGGCCTATTTGGCCGCATTTATAGCAACCAACCCTTCCTGCTCTGCATTCTCCCAAGTGGAGCCTACCACACTTGCCGCATGGTGGTTTTCCCTTCGAACCCTGACTTACACTGGCCGGGGATTGAGAAACCTGGGGTCTGAAATTCTGGCGACTTTGTCCCTGCCGATCATACCTGTCCTGCGGCATTGGTGCGCTGGCGGTAGATGAGGCATAGGTGGAAGGCCTCTTCTGGAAGAAGGACCTGTTGCCCTTGCTTTGCCTCTGCTCATTCTCATGCCCAGATGACCTTGCCTTTTTGCTCAGGTGCTCTTCTCTGTCTTTCCTCTTCTCCTCCTCTACCTGTTGAGCATACACCATTAATCTGGAAAGGTCCATATCTGAGATCAACAATGCTGCCTTGCATTCCTTCTTCACATGCCTCCCTAATCCGAAGACGAACTTCCTCATCTTCGACCTCACATCAGGAATCATTTCTGGAGCATACCTGGACAGCTGGATGAACCTTAGGCCATACTCCTTAACCGACATACCTTCCTACTTCAGATTAACAAATTCCTCCACCTTCGCTTCCCTCAATTCTCGAGGAAAGAAGTGGTCAAGAAAAACTCCCTCGAATTCATCCCATCTAGCAGGTTCAGCATCTTCACCCCTACTTTGCTCCCATTGGTTATACCAAATGTTTGCCACATCTTTGAGTTGATAAGACACCAACTCAACCCCCTCGATTTCTGTAGCGTGCATAGCTTTAAGAATCTTCCACATTTCATCAATGAAATTCTGAGGATCTTTATCAACCTTAGAACCCGTAAATGCCGGTGGGTTCATCCTCAAAAAGTCTCTAATTCTAGTGGTAGCAGATGGCTCCTGGGAACTAGAGCTGAGAGTCGGCGAACTTTGATTGCCGCTTTGGGCGGCCATTAGTTGAGTGAGCATGGCAATTGCCCCTCGAAATTCAGCTTCTGATGTGGGTGCAGGTGGAGTAGATGGCACTTGAGGTGCCTCCGCATATCTCGCGGGTCGGCCTCTAGCCCTTGCTGGGCGTGCCTCTGACTGTGGCATCCCTGCATTATCAACATTCCTCTGGCTAGCGGTACGTTTAGGAGGCATTATCTGTAATGTATGAACGCACGAATTAGAAAGGAAGTTTCATGGAGTTCAACTCCATCGCACGAATTCAGAGTATGAAGGAAGTGAAATAATTCCTAATGTCCTATAGCCTCCTGCTCATAAGTGTGGTGAACAACACACCTATAAGCAAGACTCTACTAGACACGGCTTCATAGACTCCCTAGGACACTTGAACTCTGTGCTCTGATACCATGTTTGTCACGTCCCGGGAGGGTACCCTAGACGTAACCGGCACCCGAAGGCCATCTCTGACCTCCGAGCGAACCACTTGGTACAATCACTCATTTATTCAAGCACATTCTATTAGCGAAAACTCAATTAAAGGAATCCTTCTCATAACATAAGGGCCGAAGGCCAAACATTTACAAATCAAAGAAGAAAATCAAAATAGGACTCCTCTAGATGACCGCTCAACCTCCCCACACTCCAGTCTATGAAGCCTCTATTCAAGTCTAAAAGGTGCCAATGACAAGCCCATGGCACCGACAATCTAAATAAAGAAAAGACAATCAAAACTGTACAAGAAGGCCCAATATCCTCTGAAAACTAGGAGGACTCACCGACTGGCTGGAAGTGTATGTGGATCTTTAACGGAATGCCGGTTGATGATCTCTAGTACCTGTCTCTGCATCATGAAACGATGCAGGCCAAATGGCGTCAGTACATGGAATGTACGAGTATGTAAAATGGCCGAATACAACGAACATCAAGGAAGAATAATTCAACCAACTCGGGAGCTCAACTCAAAAGGAATGACAACTCAATCAAATGTCCTAAGTCTAAACAAGAGTATGATTTAGACTGGACCAATCATATACAATTCAACTCAATCTGACTCAGGGTGCTATCAAAACTTATTTGGGAGTTTCTCTTAACCGACAACCAACACTTATGAGCCAGTGAAGGTACAACGAAACGACGTCGTTGTCACGCCCGTTCATACTTTTCCAGGGCATGAACGACGAACACTCATGGATCCAATCCAACCAGGTCCTATAATGTCATGACAAAAGCTCTCGGGGAAGCATCCGACTTTAACGGTTCAATCCCCTCTACGTTTGGCAACACAGGTATTGGGTTCGAGTATGGACTATACTCTTGCCCAATTCGGTGCTCGATACTCCTCCCAAGACTCAATGCTCATAAACTCTATCAAATTAACTCAATCAACTCATATCAACAAGTTTCGTTATAACCTTGTCAACTCATCAACTCTATCACAATCAAATCTCAATCACAATGCTCAATCTCAATCACATCTTCAAGAAAGTTTTAAATGCACATATATAATATCATTTAGATATAATCAATCATTACCTCCATCCATTTGAGAAAATCATTGTGACTCATCACATCCTCAAGACTTCAAATCGACATTTTTATAATAAGCAACATGTTTAAGAAAATAGTATACTTTATCAAGTCTACATAATTAAGAAGACCAATAAAACATATTTAGCAACTCATTTCTTCATCATCTCATACTCACATAAGGGCTCATTTTAGGAACCTCTTAGCTCAACAACATCAATGCATATAGAATCAAATAAATATGGGATAAAACTCTTCAAACTTAGACCATATCAAGAAACTCCATTTTCATGGACATCTAACCTCAAAACAAGAATAGGGCACATGGGTGGACTCAACCCATGTTTTGGTTAGCCTTACATACCTTAGTGAAGACTTTGAAGAAACCTTGATGTTGGGTCTTCAATGGGAGCTTGAGATCTTGAAGCTCTTGGACTCCTTTTTGGTTGGAAATGGAGAAGAAGAGAAGAGAGAAGGGAGAGGAGCTAGGGCTTTTTCTAGAGAGAGAATGGGGCTGAAGAAAAATAGCCCCAAAATATACAACGTTTGTGTATATATAATTTGGGAAATTTCCCAAATTGCCCTTCCTCCAAATTCTGAAAATTAGACAAAAATGCTCTTGGCGCGATAGTGGCGCATCGCGCCCTTACAGCGCCAAGGCCAATTACGCCTAAATCCTGCACAACTTTTAGTGGCGCGTCGCGCCAGGGACCAAACTACTGAGGCATGTTTCTGGCGCGATAGTGGCGCATCGCGCCCTTACAGCGCCAAGCCTATTGCTCCAAATTCTGGGAATTTAGCCTGAAAAACCCTGCACACTTTTAGTGGCGCGTCGCGCCAGGGACCAAAATACTGAGGCATGTTCCTGGCGCGATAGTGGCGGGTCGCGCCCTTACGGCGCCAGGGCCATTTCCCCAGCAGTGGTATCCCAGGCCAAAATGAAATCCCTATCGTGCTAGTTCGTCTTCAGATCGTCATATCTTTTGGCCCCGAACTCCAAAATCTACGTTCTTGGTGGCGTTGGAAAGAAGACTCGATGACCTTTAATTTGATAGGTCGTGGGCCACTCGGATTGAAGTCTTTCAAACGATAGGGTCATTGAAAGTCGACCCTTACGTGAACTCGTCCTAAACTTAGCCACGATGGATCTTTTGGACTTAGCTCGGTCCTAGGGGTCCTCAATGACCCCACATCACCTCCAACGCTCTTAAACTCCTCAGGGACTCACCTTAACTCAAGCACGTACTTTGAAATAAATACGATGGGCCTTACACGTGTACAAAGAAGGCCCGAATCTTAGGAAAAATTTTGAGGGGTGTTATATTTATGATCTTTACTATCATTTGGTTTCACCCACAGAAGCATCGGCTCTCGCTGCCTACACTATGGCCAAGTTGGCTGATCCGTCCCTTTGGAAGCATTTGGATGCTGTTATATTGCAATGTATTTACACTACCGTTACTCCTGATCTTCTTCTAGTTATCCTCAAACGCAATGACATGGCAGAGGACGTGTGGAATCGTCTTGAATCTCATTTTCAAGACAATAAAATACTCCTAATCCACCCATCTCGAGGAGGACTTTACGAATGTTGTTTTCGAAGGTTTCACCTCAATTGACAGTTATTGTAATTATTTACAATCTCTGGCAGACAGGTTGGGTGATATTGATACTCCGGTGACTAATAGTCGTTTGGTTTTACGTCTTACCGGCTCTTTACCGGAGGCATATAGTTGTACAGTGGATTTTATACAAAATCAAGAGCCATTGACCCCCTTTGAAAGTTGTTGTTCCAGGTTGAAAATGGCTGAGCATACCATAAAGGCTCGCCAAGCTCGTGAAAATGGTGTGTCCGGAAGTCGGGCCGATAGCGCTGCCATAGTTGTCACACCTTCTTCCTCTTGGAATGACTCCTTTGCTAGAAACAAAAGAAACAACAATAATAAAAACATGAATAATTCGAAATTAAATGACAAGAAAAAGGCGACTCAACAAAGCCCAAGTGGACCCAGTCTAAATCAGCCACCACATTAGCAGCACCAGTGGCAGCCACATCATCAGGGCCCTCCACCACAGTGACAGCCGAGATGGCAGCCTAGTTGGGGCGGTTGGACAGTGCCTCCTTGCCCGTTTCCTACATTCTAGTGGTAGCCAAGGCCCAATCCAGGGGCTCAATGCCCTTCAACCTCTGGGTCAGGAGTACTTGGGCCCAGAACTCAATCTTTTAATGTTCTTGCAACTACTGTTCCTACCTACACACCCACTGATATTGAGGCCGCTATGCATGTTCTTTCATTTTCTCAACCCGATGGGAACTACTACATGGATACCGGTGCTACATATCACATGACGGCGGATGCAGGTATTCTCTCTTCTTATTTTAATTCAAGCAATAAGCATCATAACATTATTGTCAGTAGTGGTCATTTAATTCCAATTATTGGTCACAGTCACACTATTTTTCCCCCACCCTATCCACCATTTACCTTAAATAATGTGTTACATACTCTAAAACTCATCAAAAATCTAGTCTCAGTTCGTAAGTTTACCAAAGATATATGGTTTCTATATCATTTGACCCTTTTAGTTTCTCTGTTAATGACTTACAGACGGGGAACAGACTAATGAGATGTGATATCAGCGGAGACTTATATCCACTTTTCTCCAACTCTCAAGCCGTTTTTACACCAATCAATCTACTTTTACTGCTTTGCCTTCGGATATTTGGCACAATCATCTAGGTCACCCTGGCGATAATATACTTAAGTCTCTTTGTAGTAAAAAGTTTATTAATTGTAATAAGGCTTGTAAAACTTTTTGTTCTTCTTGTCCTCTTGGGAAATATTCTAAACTACCTTTTAATGATTCGGTTTCATATATTTTTCTTCCATTCGATAATATTCATAGTGATCTTTGGACTTCTCCCATTGTTAGTACTTCCGACCATTGTTATTATGTTCTTTTTCTTGATGACTATAGTAAGTTTCTGTGGACATTTCCTATTGCCAAGAAATCTCAAGTCAAACACCTTTTCTTAGTTTTTCATGCTTTAGTCAAAACTCAATTTGAACATAATATTAAGACGTTTTAGTGTGACAATGGTACGGAGTACATAAATGGAACTTTTATGGAATTTTTTGAAAAACATATCATGTTTTTCCATCTTTCATGCCCTCATACAATTCTTCTTGCTCATGCATCCATGCCACTATACTTTTGGCATCATGAACTCTCCATGGCCACATATCTTCTCAACATCCTTCCTTCCAAGGTATTGAATAACCAATCACCCATTCAAATCTTATATCAAAGTGATCCGGATTATTCGGGTTTGCGTGTTTTTGGTTGCTTATGTTTCCTATTATTCCCCTCATCTACTATTCATAAAATACAAGAAAGGTCCACTCCTTGTGCTTATTTAGGTTCGTCTCCTAATCATCGTGGTTCAAAATGCTATGACATATCGAGTGGTAAAATTATAATTTGTCGTCATGTTTGTTTTGTTGAAACTGAATTTCCATTCTCCAAACTTCACAAAATAAAACATTCGGATTATGATATTTTTAGTGACACTATTAATTCCCATTTAATATTTCATTTGTCACAAAATTCCACTCAACCTACATTGCAAACTAACCCACCTAATCAACCAGACCAACCTGTGCAGCCCAAAACAAATCCGGCCTCTCTTCCTCAATTTGGGTCGTAGTCTCACACGGGCCTAAATCACACATCACCTCATGCTGCTTCTCCTTTAGCCCAGCAGTTAGAGCAGACCACTCCCTCTCTTCCTCTATCTGACGCCATTACCTCAAGTAGTGGTGGTCTCTACGGCCTGTCATATCATACACCCAGCCCAGCCTTGTAACACCCCTAAAAAATTTCACTAAGATTCAGACCCTTCTTTGAGTTCGTGTAGGGTCGAACTCGACTATTGTGAAGTGTATGCATGAGTTAGGATCAATTCCTAAGAAATTGGAGAGTGTCAAAAGTGGTTTAGGGTCATAAGGGGTCCCTAATACCAAGCTAAGTCCAAAAATTCGTCTTGACTAAGTTTTAGAATGAGTTCGTATAAGGGGTCAACTTCTAACAACCATATCTTTTGAAATATGACGATATGGGTGGCCCATGACCTATTATATTAAAGTTCTTTGAGTCTTCTTTCTAACGCCACCAAGATTGTAATTTTTGGAGTTCGGAGTCAAAAGTTATGACTATCTAAGACGAACTAGTACTATAGGAATTTCAGGCCTGGGTTGTAACTGTAGGAAGCCTGGGCTTGGCGCCGCAATGGCGCGATGCACCACTATAGAACCAGGAACCAGCCTCAGTAGTTTGGTCCCTGGCGCGGCGCGCCACTATTGGATGTATAGGATTTTTAAACCTATTTTCCAAAACTCAGAAAATTAAGGCTTGGCGTTGTAAGGGCGCGACGCGCCATTATAGCACCAGGAACCAGCCTCAGTAGTTTGGTCCCTAGCGCAGCACGCCACTATCATATGTACAGGTTTTAAGCCTATTTTCTACTTTGCGCTGCAGTGGCGCGACGCGCCACTATTGCGCCACGAGTTTTTTAGCCCATTTTTCTAAATTTTTGGAGAAAAGGGCAAATTGGGCATTTCCCAATTTATATATATATTAGCCTTGGGACGTTTTGGACCATTATTCTCAGTCCATTCCTCTCTCTAAAAATCCCTAGAAATCCCCTCTCTTCTCCTTCAAATCTATTTCCAACAAAGATTGCCTTCAAGAACTTCGAGAATTCAAGCCTTCCATTGAAGACCTAACATCAAGGTTTCTTCAAAGTCTTCACTAAGGTATGTAAGGCTACTCAAAACATGGGTTGAGTCCACCCATGTGCCCTACACCTTCTTTGAGGTTAAATGTTCATAAGAATGGAGTTTCTTGATAGGCTTATGTCCAAACAAGTCTTTTCATCTATTAATTTGATTCTTGTTATGTTGATGTTGTTGAGTCAAGAAATTTCTAAAATCTTCATGTTAGTATGATTCGATGGATATGAGTTGTTAAACATACTTTATTGATTTTCTTAACTACGTGAATTATGTTAAATATGTTAATCTTCTTAAATATGTTGCTCATCTTGAATTGTTGATTTAGAAGCTTAGAGTTTGATGAGTCCCAAAAGAATTGTTAAATGAATAGAGGAATGATTGGATAGGTTTATATATTGTTACAAATGCATATTTAACTACTCATGAATGATATGATTGGGATTGATCGGATAGTATGATTGGGAGAGGTTTGATTTTGATAAAATTGATGACTTGACAAGCTTCCAAATGAGTCTTGTCGATATGATTTGATTGAGTTGATTGGATGGAGTTTTATAAGCATTGAGTCTTGAGAGGAGTATTGAGCACCGAATTGGATAAGAGTAAGTAATAACTAGAATCTAATAACTACGTCGCCAAACATAGGAGGGGATTGAATCGTTAAAGTCGGATGTTTCCCCAAAATTATTGTCCTGACATTATAGGACTTGGTTGGATTGGATCCATGATTGGTTGATTCGTTCATACCCTGGCAAAGTACGAACAGATGCGGCAACAATGTCGGTTTGTTGTACTGTTACTGACTCATAAGTGATGGTTGTCGGATAAGAGAAACTATCATATAGGTCTTGATAATACTCCGAGTTGGATTGGGTTGAATTGTATGTGATTGGTCCCATCTAAATCATCTCCCTGTTTAGACTTAGGACACTTGATTAAGTTGTTCTTTCCCTTGAGTTTTGATTTTTAGTTGATTTGATTCTCTCTGATGTTGTTTTATTCATCCATTTTACATACTCTTACATTCCATGTACTGACGCCATTTGGCCTGCATCATTTAATGATGTAGAGACAGGTACTAGAGATCATCTACCGACACACCGTTGAAGATCTTCTCACTTCCAGCTAGTTGGTGAGTCCTCCCAGTTTCTAGAGGATACCGAGATTTTTTATAGCTTTTTTTTGTTTCCTTTATTTTGGGTTGTTGGTAGCCTTGGACTTGTCATTGGCGCCTCTTGGACTGTTGATAGAGGCTTCATAGACTAGAGTGTGGGAATGTTGATTTGTTTGTTTTGACTAGTTTATTTCTAGTTGATTATTGATTTGGTAGTTGTTTGGCCTTTAGCCCTAAATTATGAATAGTACTTCTATGATTGAGTCTTCCGATGATAGAATATGAATGAATAAAAGTGTGACTAGACCAGGTGAATCGCTTGAAGGCCAGAAATGACTTTCAAGTGTCGGCAACGTCTAGGATACCCTCTTGGGGCATGGCAAACATAGTATCAGAGCCTAGAGTTTCAGAGTCCTAAGGATTCTATGAAGTCGTGTCTAGTAGTGTCTTGCTTATGGGTGTGTTGTGCACCACATTTATAATCAAGAGGCTATAAGACATTAAGAATTGTTTCACTTCTTTCATACTCTGAACTCATGCGATAGAGTTAAACTCTGTAAGACTTCCTTTCTAATTCGTGCGTTTATATGTTGCAGATAATACCTCTTAAATGTACTGCCAGCCAGAGAAATGCCGATAACACAGAGATGCTACAGTCATAGGTACGTCCATCAAGGGATAGGGGCCAACTTGTGAGGTATGCTGAGGCACCTCAAGTGCCTACTACTCCTCCTATGCCAACTTCGGAGGCAGAATTTCAAGGAGCGATTGCTATGCTCACTCAATTAGTGGCGGCCCTTAATGGTAACCAGAGTTCGCTAACTGTTAGCTCTAGTTCCCAAGAGCCGTCTGCTGCCACAAAAATTAGAGAGTTTTTGAGAATGAATCCACCGGCATTCACGGGTTCTAAGGTTGATGAAGACCCCCAGAATTTTATTCATGAGATGTGGAAGATCTTGAATGCTATGCATGCTACGAAGATCGAGGGGGTTGAGTTAGTGTTTTATTAGCTTAAGGATGTGGCAAATATTTGGTATAACCAATGGGAACAAGGTAGAGGTGAGGATGCTAAACCTGCTAGGTGGGATGAATTTGAGGGAGCCTTTCTTGACCAATTCTTTCCCAGAGAATTGAGGGAAGCGAAAGTAGAAGAGTTTGTGAATCTGAAACAAGAAGGTATAACCATTAAGGAGTATAGTCTAAAGTTCATCTAGCTGTCCAGATATGCTCTAGAAGTGATCCCAGATATGAGGTCGAAGATGAGAAAGTTCATCTCCAGATTTGGAAGATATGCGAAGAAAGAGTGCAAAACTACATTGTTAATCTCTGATATAGATATTTCAAGATTAATGGTGTATGCTCAACAGGTAGAGGACAAGAAGAGGAAAGAAAGGGAGGAGCATCTGAGCAAGAAGGAAAAATCAGCGGGATATGAGAATGAACAGAGGTAGAACAAGGGCAACAGGTCCTTCTTCCAGAAGAGGTCTTCTAACTATGCCTCGTCTGCCGTAAGTGCACCTATGCTGCATAACAGATATGATCGGCAGGGACAAAGTCACTAGAATATCAGATCTCAGGGTTTTCAATCCTAGGCTAGCATGGGTCAAGGCTCGCAAGAGAAGCCACCATGTGGCAAGTGTGGTAAGCTCCACTTGGGAGAGTGCATAGCGGGAAGAGTTGGTTGTTATAAATGAGGCCAAATAGACCATTTTCAGAAGAAGTGTCCAACATGGGGGAACAGAGCCCAGTATTCTTCCACCGCACCACCAGCTAGAGGTAATCTGAGGAGCACCACTTCAGGTACAAGTGGAGGTACAAACCGTCTATATGCCATGGGTAGTCGCCAAGATCAGGAGAACTCCCCAAATATCATGACGGGTATGATACAATTGTCTTTTTTTGACTGTTATATTTTGATGGATTCGGGAGACACACTATCTTTTATGACTCATTACATGGCTAGTAAATTCAATAAAATTCCTGAATGTCTTCTTGAGCCTTTCAGTGTAGCTACTCCTGTCGGTGATTCTATCTTAGCTGAGAGAGTCTATAGAGATTGCACTATGTCAATTCATCACAGAGATACCTTGGCTGACTTAGTTGAGTTGGACATGATTGATTTTGATGTGATCCTTGGCATAGACTGGCTTTATGTCTATTATGCCTCTATTGATTATAATTCTCAGATTGTCAAGTTCAAAGTCCTGAATGAGGCTGTCATAGAGTTGAAGGGTAGTCCTGTCGTGCCTAAAGGTAAGTTTATTTCCTACCTTAGGTCCAGAAAACTAATCTCGAAAGGGTGTATTTATCACATAGTCCGAGTGAAGGATGATGGTATTGAGTCTCTATCCCTTGACTCAGTCCTGATTGTCAACGAGTTTCCTGAAGTCTTTCTTGACGATCTGCCCGGAGTCCCTCCTGATAGGGAGATCGACTTTGGGATCGATGTCCTTCCTGGTACCCAGCCTATCTCTATCCCTCCATATAGAATGTCTCCTGCTGAGTGGAAAAAGTTGAAGGAACAGCTGAAGGACTTGTTAGATAAGGGATTCATTAGGCCGAGTGTCTCACCATGGGGTGCTCCCGTCCTATTCGTGCGAAAGAAAGATGGGTCCCTTAGAATGCGTATTGATTACAGGCAACTAAACAAGGTCATCATAAAGAACAAATACCCTCTCCCCAGAATAGATGATTTATTTGATCAACTTCAGGGTGCCACTTGTTTCTCAAAGATAGACCTAAGATCGGGTTACCATCAGTTGAAGGTGAGGGGGTGAGACATCCCAAGGACAGCTTTTCAGACCCGTTATGGCCATTTTGATTTCTTGGTTATGTCCTTTGGATTGACCAATGCCCCTACAACTTTTATGGATCTCATGAATCAAGTATTTAAGCCATATCTTGATATGTTTGTGATTGTATTCATTGATGATATTTAGGTTTAATCCAAGAATGAGGAGGAGCACGCCCATCACCTTAGAGCCTTCTTGCAAACTTTGAAAGACCAGGTATTGTATGCAAAGTTCTCCAAATGTGAATTTTGACTTACATCAGTGGCTTTTCTAAGCCACATTATATCTGGAAATGGTATTCAGGTTGATGCTCAGAAGATTGAGGCAGTGAAAAATTGGCCCAGACCTGCATCCTCGACAGAGATAAGAAGCTTCTTAGGTTTGGCTATCTATTATGGAAGGTTTGTAGAGGGATTCTCATCCATATCATCACCATTGACCAAGCTGACCCAAAAGAAGGCTAAGTTCCAATGGTCCGATGCTTGCGAGGAGAGTTTCTAGAGATTGAAGACCAAACTGACCACTTCTTCTGTTCTAACCTTGACCGAGGGAACAGAGGATTTTGTGATCTATTGTGATGTATCTAGAGTTGGTTTGGGCTGTGTGTTGATGCAGAGGGGAAAGGTGATAGCCTATGCTTTAAGACAGCTTAAGATTCATGAGAGAAATTACCCAACTCATGACCTTGAGTTGGCAGCTGTGGTATTTGCTCTTAAAATTTGGTGCCACTATTTGTATGAAGTGCATATTGACATGTTCACCGATCATAAAAGTTTACAATATGTCTTCAGCCAGAAGAAACTCAATCGGAGGCAGAAAAGATGGCTCAAGCTACTCAAGGACTATGATATGAGCATCCTCTACCATCCAGGTAAAGCTAATGTTGTTGCTAATGCTCTTAGTAGGTTGTCTATGGGTAGCACTGCCCATATAGAGGAGGGGAGGAAAGAATTAGCTAAAGAGGTGCATAGACTAGCTCAATTAGGGGTTCGACTTGAAGAGAATAACGAAAGTGGAGTTAATGTTCGGGATGGGTCTGCATCCTCACTTGTGGCAGAAGTAAAAGAGAAGTAAGACCAAGATCCCGTCCTTCTCTAATTGAAGGAATTTGTTCACAAACAAAAGGTGATGGTTTTCTCCAAAGGGGGAGATGGTGTATTGAGGTACCAAAATAGATTGTGTGTCCCAGACATTGATGATGTTCGAGGAAGGATTATAGCCAAAGTGCATAGTTCTAATTACTCTTTTTATCCTGGCTCTACCAAGATATATCATGACTTAAGGGAAGCTTATTGGTGGAGTGGAATGAAGAGAGATGTCACGGAATTTGTTTCCAAGTGCCCGAATTGCCAATAGGTTAAAGTTGAGCATCAAAGGCCATGTGGGTTAGCTCAAAACATAGAAATTCTGGAATGGAAGTCGGAGATGATCAATATGGACTTTATTACAGGTTTGCCATGGTCTCGAAAACAACATGATTCGATTTGGGTGATTGTGGATAGGATGACAAAATTGGCTCACTTCTTGGTAGTTAAGACTACTGACACCGCAGGAGATTATGCAAAATTATACATTCAGGAGATCGTCAGATTGCATGGGGTCCCCTTGTGTATCATCTCAGACAGAGGAGCTCAATTCACTTCCAAATTTTGGAGATCCTTTCAGAAGGGACTGGGTTCAAAGGTGAACCTTAGTGTGGCCTTTCATCCCCATCCAGACGGCCAAGCAGAGCGCACCATCCAGACATTGGAGTATATGTTGAGAGTTTGTGTGATTGACTTCAAAGGAAATTGGGATGATCACTTACCTCTCATAGAGTTTGCATATAATAATAACTATCATGCAAGCATTCAAATAGCTCCTTATGAAACTTTGTATGGGAGGAGGTGTAGATCACCCATCGGGTGGTTTAAAGTTGGTGAAGTTGAGTTGATTGATCCTGATTTTGTTCACCAAGCCATGGAGAAGGTAAGATTTATTCAAGATAGGCTAAGGACAGCCCAAAGCCATCAAAAATCTTACACCGATGTTAGGAGGAGAGACTTAGAGTTTGAGGTGGATGATTGGGTATACTTGAAAGTGTCACCCATGAAGGGCGTCATGAGTTTTGGATGGAAAGGAAAGCTTAGTCCTCAATACATTGGTCCTTACCAAGTTATGAGGAGGATAGGGAGTGTCTCTTATGAATTGGAGTTATCCTCAGAGCTAGCCGCCATTCATCCGGTATTTCATGTTTCGATATTGAAGAAATGGTTGGGCGATCCCTCATTGGTAGTCCCCATTAATAGTATTGGAGTTAAGGATAACTTTTCCTATGAAGAGGTTTCGGTCCAAATTCTTGATCGCCAAATTCGCAAATTGAGGAACAAAGAAATTGCCTCGGTCAAAATCTTATGGAGAAATCAATTCATTGAGGGAGACACATGGGAAACGAAGGAAGATATGAAAACTAAATATCTGCATCTATTCGTGCCCATCAATAAGAATGTTGAAGGTAATGTACATTTCTTGACTTGAATTCATATGTGCATTGTGAGTTCGGATAGTAAATTATTTTGAGAATTTAATTGGTTGAGTGACTGAATTCTGATTGTGATTTGTATCTCAAGTCCATCCTTGGCTTACTCATCATTCGAGGACGAATGATCCCAAGGGGGAGATAATGTAACACCTCCAAATATTTTCACTAAGATTCGGACCCTTCTTCGCGTTCATGTAGGGTCGAACTCGACTATTGTGAAGTGTATGCATGAGTTAGGATGAATTCCTAAGAAATTGGAGAGTGTCGGAAGTGGTTTAGGGTCATAAGGGGTCCCTAGTACCAAGCTAAGTCCAAAGAATTCATCTTGACTAAGTTTTAGAATGAGTTCGTATAAATGGTCAACTTCTAACGACCATATCTTTCGAAATATGACTATTTGGGTGGCCCATGACCTATTAAATTAAAGGTCTTAGAGTCTTCTTTCCAACGTCGCTAATATTGTAATTTTTGGAGTTTGGAGTCAAAAGTTATGACTATTGTAAGACGAACTAGTACAGTAGGAATTTCAGGCCTGGGTTGTAACTGCAGGAAGCCTGGGCTTGGCTCCACAGTGGCGCGACGCGCCATTATAGCGCCAAGAACCAGCCTCAGTAGATTGTTCCTTGGCGCGGCACGCCACTATTGGATGTGCAGGGTTTTAAGCCTATTTTCCAAATCCCATAAAACTTAGGCTTGGAACTGTAAAGGCGCGACGCGCCACTATAGCGCAAGGAACCAGCCTCAGTAGTTTGGTCTCTGGCGCGGCGTGCCACTATCAGATGTGTAGGTTTTAAGCCTATTTTCGACTTGGCGTTGCAGTGGCCTGACGTGCCACTATAGCGCCAGAAGTGTTTTAGCCCGTTTTTCCAGATATTTGGAGAAAAGGGCAATTGGGCATTTCCCAATTTATATATACATTAGCCTTGAGACGTTTTGGACCATTATTCTCAGTCCATTTCTCTCTCTAAAAAGCCCTAGAAATCCCCTCTCTTCTCCTTCAAATCCATTTCCAACAAGGATTGCCTTCAAGAACT
Source organism: Solanum dulcamara (assembly GCF_947179165.1). Classification (NCBI taxonomy): domain Eukaryota; kingdom Viridiplantae; phylum Streptophyta; class Magnoliopsida; order Solanales; family Solanaceae; genus Solanum; species Solanum dulcamara. The sequence goes on along the minus strand of NC_077243.1, from coordinate 17,620,128 downwards.
TTGAGAAATCCAGCCTTCTATAGAAGACCTAATATCAAGGTATCTTCAAAGTCTTCACCAAGGTATGTAAGGCTACTCAAAACATGGATTGAGTCCACCCATGTGCCCTACACCTTCTTTGAGGTTAAATGTTCATAAGAATGAAGTTTCTTGATAGGCTTATGTCCAAACAAGTCTTTTCATCTATTAATTTGATTCTTGTTATGTTGATGTTGTTTAGTCAAGAAATTTCAAAAATCTTCATGTTAGTATGAGTCGATGGATATGAGTTGTTAAACATACTTTATTGATTTTCTTAACTACGTGAATTATGTTAAATATGTTAATCTTCTTAAATATGTTGCTCATCTTGAATTATTGATTTAGAACCTTAGAGTTTGATGAGTCCCAAAAGAATTGTTAAATGAATAGAGGAACGATTGGATAGGTTTGTATATTGTTACAAATGCATATTTAACTACTCATGAATGATATGATTGGGATTGATCGGATAGTATGATTGGGAGAGGTTTAATTGTGATAAAATTGATGACTTGACAAGGTTCCAAATGAGACTTATCGATATGATTTGATTGAGTTGATTGGATGGAGTTTTATAAGCATTGAGTCTTGAGAAGAGTATCGAGCACCGAATTGGGTAAGAGTAAGTGATAACTCGAATCCAATAACTACGTCGCCAAACGTAGGAGGGGATTGAATCGTTAAAGTCGGATGTTTCCCTAAAATTATTGTCCTGACATTATAGGACTTGGTTGGATTGGATCCATGATTGGTTGATTCGTTCATACCCTGGCAAAGTACGAACAGATGCGGCAACAATGTCGGTTTTTTATACTGTCATTGACTCATAAGTGATGATTGTCGGATAAGAGAAACTCCCATATAGGTCTTGATAATACTCCGAGTCGGATTGGGTTGAATTGTATGTTATTGGTCCCATCTAAATCATCTCCTTATTTAGACTTAGGACACTTGATTGAGTTGTTCTTTCCCTTGAGTTGAGATTTTGAGTTGATTTGATTCTCTCTGATGTTGTTTTATTCGTCCATTTTACATACTCTTACATTCCATGTACTGACGCTATTTGGCCTGCATTATTTCATGATGTAGAGACAGGTACTAGAGATCAACAACCGATGCACCGTTGAAGATCTTCTCACTTCCAGCTAGTTGGTGAGTCCTCCCAGTTTCTGGAGGATACCGAGCTTTTCTTTATAGCTTTGTTTTGTTTCCTTTATTTTGGATTGTTAGTAGCCATGGACTTGTCATTGGCACCTCTTGGACTGTTGATAGAGGCTTCATAGACTAGAGTGTGGGAATGTTGATTTGTTCGTTTTGACTTGTTTATTTCTAGCTGATTATTGATTTGGTAGTTTTTTGGCCTTTGTCCCTAAATTATGAATAGTACTTCTACGATTGAGTCTTCTGCTGATAGAATGTAAATGAATGAAAGTGTGACTGGATCAGGTGGTTCGCTTGAAGGCCAGAAATAGCTTTCGAGTGTCGGCCACGTCTAGGGTACCCTCCCGGGGCGTGACAAGTTTTGATCCCTCCTCACACCACTTCTAGGCCTACTAACCCCATTTCAAACCGCATGACCACTCGTGCATCTCACGACATTTTTAAACCAAACCTCAAATACTCTTCCAACTACCATACTACGATCACTATTGATATTTCTTCTATCCCAAAAAAATCCTATTAGTGCGCTTCATGATCATAATTGGAAAAGTGCAATGTTAGATGAATGTAATGCTTTAATTGAAAATAAACTTGGGAATTAGTGCCTAGGCCACCTAATATGAATGTTATTTAGTCTATGTGGATTTTTCGTCATAAACATAATTCTGACGGTTCTTTTCAGCGTTACAAAGCTTGTCTTGTTGGTAACGGAAATACAAAACAGCAGGGCATTGATTGTGATGAAACGTTTAGCCCTGTGGTTAAACCGGCTACCATTAGAGCAGTTCTCAGAATTATTCTCTCTAAATCTTGGCCCATTCATCAAATGGATTTCAAGAATGCTTTCTTAAATGGTCGTCTCAATGAAACAGTTTATATGCATCAACCATGGATTTCCGTAGCAAATAATTTCCAGACTATGTTTGCCTTCTGAAAAAATCTTTGTACGGGTTAAAACAAGCTCCTCGGGCTTGATACCAAAGATTTGCTGATTTTGTGGCTACTATTGGGTTCTTTCATAGTAAGTCAGATCACTCTTTATTCGTTTACAAGAATGGTTCTGCTATTGCTTATATTCTGTTATATATGGATGACATTATTCTTATTGCTTCTTCTGACCATCTTCGTAAGCATATTATGGCTCTCTTGTCTTCTGAATTTACTATGAAAGATCTTGGTCATCTGAGTTTCTTCTTGGGTATTGATGTCACCCATAACACCCACGGTGTCTTCTTATCTCAGACCCACTATGCTACAAAAATTATTGAACATTCCAAAATGACTAACTGCAGTCCCTATCCTACTCCTGTTGACACTAAGTCTAAACTTAGTGCAACTGCAGATACTCCATATGATGATCCAACTAAGTATCGTAGTCTTGCAGGTGCTCTTCAGTATCTCACATTCACTCGGCCAGACATTTCATATGTCGTGCAATAGGTCTGTCTTCATATGAACGCTCCGACTAATGAGCACATGCGTGCCCTCAAGCATATTATACGCTATCTTCAGGGTACTTTAACCCACGGTTTGCATTTGTACAAATGCTCCGTTAATCGACTTATCTCTTATACAGATGCTGATTGGGGTGGGTGTTCTGACACCCGTCGTTCCACTTCTGGGTATTGTATTTTTCTTGGGGATAATCTGGTCTCTTGGTCTTCCAAACGACAACCTACTCTCTCCCGTAGTAGTGTAGAGGCGAAGTATAGGGGTGTTGCTAATTTTGTTTCTGATTCATGCTAGATCTGAAACCTACTACTAGAGTTGCATTTTCCAATTCAAAAGGCTACCCTAGTTTATTGTGACAATATGAGTGCGATATACTTATGCGGCAACTCAATTCAACATCAACGCACTAAATACATTGAGATGGATATTCACTTCGTTCGTGAGAAAGTGGCTCGTGCTGAAGTACGTGTGCTACATGTGTCGTCCCGTTATCAAATTGTTGATATTTTCACAAAAGGGATTCTGCACATTTTATTTAATGATTTCTGGGACAGTCTAAGCATACGTGAACCTCCCTCTTCGACTGAGGGTGTGTGTTGGAATATGTTAAAATATATTATGCCTTTAATTATATATTTTGAATATATTCTAATAAATATTGTATTTTTATATTTATAGAAAGCATATATTTAGGTTCCATAGTTTTAACTATTAGTATCAATCTTTTTATTTAGCATATCCTATAATTTGTAAATATTGACCAAGTTCAATGAAATTAAGCAAGCAATTCACTTCATCTTATATCTCTTAACTTCCATTATTGTTAGTTGCATTAATGGAAAAGTGTTTTTTTATTTGCGAGGAAAAAAAACTAAAGAAGAAGGTGAGGAATCAATTTTTAAAAAATAGTAGCAGTTCAAAATCTTTGAAGTGTCCCTCAAGTTCACCACTTAATTATATTTGAAACATAGATATACTTGAAAAGAGAATGAAACAATCGATTTAACAAAGGTCATAATGTAATTCTGGAAGAATAATGTATTACAATGAACAAATATATCTTACATGCTGCAAATATATCCAAAAAAGGTGGTATAGATTAACTCTGCAAGAATTATAGACTTGTATCTTTTTAGTAAAAACAACCATTTGGTTAAGTGTGCAGCAAATCTAACATGTTGCAAGTATAGGGTGAAGGATCCGTTTTGAACATTTCATGATCGCAAAATAATTATTTAGTAGTATTTTTATTTCAAAATTGATTTAGCTTAATCACCTATAAGTCAGTTTCCCTTTGTTATGGTGAAGCCGCGGGTAAGATTTTCGTCCGTATCACAAAGTTGATTGCAACTCTTTTTCTTTCAACCTGCACTTATTCTAATACGATGAAGATAATTCTATTAGGACATCAAAAGTGATACTTGTATATCTATATCATGAGCCAACAGATAAGTTGTGATAAGGATAGAGGAATTTACATTGAAAATCGCTCATGATTATGTCCCTAATGTTCTGATTCATATATCATGAGTACCTAAGACTGAGATTTATGATTTCATGTTATGACTGTTGACCAATCACTCTTATGCCTGGTATTCATGAAAGAAGTGCTCTGAGTGATCGCTTATGTCTTGTATAGAACACAGAGTGTGGCTTCCATTCCTTGTTGGAGAAGAAACCCGCAACAGAGAAGAAGAGAAGAAGTAAATGAGGAAAGAAGAAGACAGTGAAAGAGAAATGAGGAAAGAAGAAGGCAGCTAATGAACACGTGGAAATATCCCATCCATATAAATACATATTAATCTTACACAGTTGGATTTAAATTTGTACAATTAAATATGGTTATGCCCATATAATTATGGGAAAATAGAATAAAATTCTGTACAAATTTGAAAAGGACAAATGTAATCCATTTCTTCTTGTCTCTATTACAGATGTTGTATACTTCTATATAAGTAAATGTACATACTATGAATAAGACACACAAAAATTCCTTCTTTCAGCTTCTTTCTTTTTCAATTTTAACATGGTATCAGAGCACTTCTAAACTCAATCCAGATCTGTGTCAAATATATCAAAATCATCTTCAAAATCCCTAGTAAAACAAAATGCCTGAAACAACTGAAATCAAGTCAGGAAGTGGTGAGAAAGGAACCACGTATAAAAGCAGTCACCCTTATTACTTAAACAATTCAGATTCACCTGGTATGACTTTAGTCAACACTATTCTTATGGAAGAGGATATCCAGGTTGGAGGAGATCCATCCTTTTATCTCTATCATCCAAGAGAAAACTTGGCTTTATCAATGGAACCTCCAAGGCTCCAGATCTGAAATCTGCAGATTTTGAGCAATGGAGTTGTGTCAATGATATGATCATATGTTGTATATCAAATGCACTATCTAAGGATATTGCAGATAGTATGATGAGTTCCAAAATTGTAAAAGAACTTTGGGACAGTCTAGAACAGAGATTTGGCAAATCAAATGGTGCCAAACTCTACCACCTGCAAAAGGAATTACCAGGTCTAATACAAGGGAATAGTGACATTGCAGGTTACTTCACCAAACTTAAGAGATTATGGGATGAATTCGATGGGATAAATGTGATTGTCTGTTGCTAATATGAATGCACTTGTGATGGGAAAGCAAAATTAACAAAATCACTAGAAGATCAAAGGTTGATTCAATTCCTAATGGGACTAAATGATGTATATGCTCAGGCAAGGGGAAATATACTTATGATGAATACCTTACCTGGAATAGATGTTGCATATTCCTTACTTTTGCAGGATGAGAACCAAAGGGAAGTGTATGCAAACATAAATTACATCTCTAATTCTAGATCATTTATGGAAATAGATCAAGCAAAACAACAAAACAGCAAACTAATTACTGAGTTTGCCGCATTCATAGCTAATGGACAAGGAAGAAATGCACAGAGATTCAAATACCAAGCAATAAGAGGAACAAACACATATCAGAGGTATACTAATCCAAACCAGAACCAGAGATATGACAAGCCACAAAACAAGCTTAAGGGTAAGAAAAAATATGATCCAAATCTATCATGCACTTATTATGGGAAAACAGGGCATGTGCATGAAGATTGCTACAGACTGTATGGATTCCCTGCAGATTTTGAGTTCACTAACTCTAGGAACTATCAGCCTCAGATTAAGGCAAATGCAAGTTTGACTCAGTAAGCAGATGAAGACATTGGGAAGACAGATTTTGGAATCAATGATGGAAGTTTTGAGGAACAATTTAGCAAGCAACAGATTGCAGAAATAATGTAAATATACAAGCAAAGCAAATTGACACAAACAAGAAAGGCTGAAATTAATGCAAATGCAGTGGCTGGTACCATTCTTAAATACTCAAATTTTATACTCACTAATCTTAAACAAAATACTTGGATAATTTATTCAGGAGCTTCAGAACACATGTGTTTTGATCCCAATTCCTTCTTATTTCTAAATCCTCTCCCTATGCCTTTGAACATTAATTTACCTAATTCTTTCAAGGTAAGTTTGACCCATATAGGCAACATCTCCATTTTGCCAGGACATGTCATAACTGATGTGCTACTTGTATCAGATTTTAAGTATAATTTACTTTCAATTCACAAGTTTTGTGTCCAGTTTCAGTATAATTTCCTATTTGCTGCTACTGGATGTTTCTTGCAGGACCTTTCAATGAGAAGTCCTCAAGTTTTTGGTGAAGTTGGAGAGGGAATCTAATTATTGGATTCCAATAGTGACAAGTCTAGAAATGTTTTCAATTCAAATGATGTATCTTTAGATCCCATCTCACAATCATTTTCAGTTTATAATTCAGTACATGTTAATGTTGTTCCTAATGTAAAGCTTTGGCATGTCCGGTTAGAACACCTTCCATTTTCAGCAATGAAACATTTAAGTTTTTTTTTCATATGAATCCAATTCTAATTTTATTTGTGACATCTGTCCTAGAGCTAGACAAACTAGATAACCTTTTTGTGACACCTCAAAAATTTATACGCTAAGATTCAGACCGTTTTTCATATGCGTATAGGCTTGAACTCGAAGGCTTCAAATTTTATATATGATCTATGATTGATTAATAAGTATTTAAAGTATATTAGATGTGATTTAGGGTCATAATGGATCCCAAAAATCAAGCAAAGTCCAAAGAATTCCCCTCGGCTAAGTTTCCGAATGAGTTCGTATAAGGGTCAACTTCAAATGACCATATCTCCTAAAATATAATAAATTGGATGGCTCATGACCTATCAAATTAAATGTCTTTGAGTCTTCTTTCCAACGCCACTAAGATTGTATTTTTCTGAGTTCGAAGTCAAAATTTATGCTTGGTCGAACAGAGAGGACCTGCAGCGAACTTTGGCCGATTTTCCAGATTTTGTAGGGATATTTTCGTAAAATTACCTAATATCTATATACACAATTGGACGCGTTTTGGATCATAATTTCAGTCTTTTGCCTCTCCAAAAAACCCTAATCTTTATCCCCTTCTCTCTCAAATTATCTCCAATAAAATCCTCTCAAACTCAAGGATTCAAGTTTCCCATTGAAAACCTAACATCAAGGTTTCTTCAAAATCTACACTAAGGTATGTAAGGCTACTAAAAACATGGATTGAATTCACCATGTGCCCTACTTCTTCTTTGAGATTTAATTTTCATAGGAATTAGGTTTTCTTGATAGATTTATATCCTAATGAGTTCATACATCTATTAACTTGATTTGTTATGTTGATATTGATAAGTTGAGAAATTGATAAATGCTTAATTTTTGATATGAGTTGATTGATATGAGTTGTTAAATATATTTTTGTTATAAACTTAAATATTTGAGAATCCTAAATTGTTGAGCTATATTAACTTGGAATCTGTTGGTACATTACAGTTTAATTCAATTAACAAATGATGGAGCAGAGAAAGAATACTGAAATGTTGGTTAGGATGTTTTCATTAATTTAACACCTTCACAGATCCAAATTGCTAGAAACAAGACGGGGATAATATTTAATTTAACCTTTTAGTTATACAACATAAACCCAATCTCTGTAAGTTGTTGCCTCAATGGAATTCTATTAGCATTATGAACTTAATTTATATTTAAGAAAAAGTTATATTCCTATTAGTATATTCATATAATACTTCTACTTTGATATATTCTAATAATATAGAAAAAAGCTAAACTCTATCATTATTAAATTCCTAATTTCACGTGAAGTGTTTGGTTTGGTTTGGGACAAACTTGGATAGTTATTAAATAATAATGTTTGGCAAAAGAATATTATGGAAAGACATTATTTCTAGTCAAAGATAATGACAGAAAGTAAAGTAAGCAAGCACTCAACATATGAATTGACAAGGGTCCAAATGAGACCGGTCGATATGATTAGATTGAATTGATTGAATAGAGTTTTATGAGCATTGAGTCTTGGGAGAAGTATCGAGCACCAAATTGGGTAAGAATAAGTAATAACTCAAATCCAATAACTACGTCGCCAAACGTAGAAAGGGATTGGACCGTTAAAGTCGGATGTTTCCCAAATTACTGTCCTGATATAATAGGACTTGATTGGTTATGGATCTATAATTTGTTGATTTGTTCTTACCCTAGCAAGGTATGAACGGACGTGGAAACAACGTCGGCTTGTTGTACTATCATTGGCTCATAAGTGATGGTTGTCGGAAAGAGAAACTCACATATAGGTCTTGATAGTACTCTGAGTCAGATTGGGATGAATTGGGTTGGATTGTATGTGATTGGTCTTGTCTAAATCATATTTTGTTTAGACTCAGGACATCTTGATTGAGTTGTACCTTCTTCTGAGTTGAGATTCTGAGTTGATTCTATCCCACCTTGATGCATGTTTCATTCATCCATTTTACATACTCGTATATTCCATGTACTGACGCCATTTGGCCTGTATCATTTCATGATGCAGAGACAGGTACTAGAGTTCATCAACAGGCGCACCGTTGAAGATCCATTCACTTCCATCTAGTTGGTGAGTTCTCCTTGTTTCTAGAGGATACCGTAATCATCTTTTTAGCTTCGAGTTAATTTTCCTATATTTTGATTTGTGGTAGCCATGAACCTGTCATGGGCACCTCTTATATTATTGATAGAGGCTTCATAGACTAGAGTGTGGATGCTGCTGAATTGTTTCGTTATGACTAGTTTTATTTTTTTCTAGTTGTTGAATGAAGATGTGGTTGGCCTTTGGCCTTATTATGAATAGTATTCTTATGATTTGAGTCTTCCACTGATAGAATGTAACTGAATGAAAGTGTGATTGGACCAAGTGGTTCGCTTGAAGGTCAGAAATGGTTTTTGAGTGCCAGCCACGTCTAGGGTACCCTCACGGGGCGTGACACTTTTCCTACTAGCAACATAAAATCCACATACATTTTTTATCTTATTCATATAGACACTTGGGGTCCCTATTAGTGTAGTACTTTCAATGGTTTCAGGTTCTTTCTCACTATTGTAGATGATTACAGTAGAGGGATATGGACATTCTTACTGAGTACTAAAAGTAATGTTTTTCCTGTACTAAAGAGTTTTCTATCAATGGTAGAAAAACAATTCAATGTAAGGGTTAAAATGATCAGGTCTGACAATGCCTTGGAATTGGGGAAAGGAACACAAGAATCAGAATTTCTTGTTTCTCAAGGGATTTTACATCAATTGTCTTGTGTAGCTACACCTCAAAAAAATGGAACTGTTGAGAGAAAACATAGACACCTCTTAGAAATTGCAAGAGGGTTGATGTTTCAATCCAAATTGTCTATGTCCTACTGGGGAAAATCTATTTTAACTGCTACTCATATCATTAATAGACTGCCATCTAGTGTTCTAAAGGGATAGACACCTTATGAAGTACTGCTTAGACAAAAACCTACCTATGATCATTTAAGGAATTTTGGGTGTTTGTGTTATGCTTCCACCCTGGGACAAGGAAGAAACAAGTTTGATGAAAAGGCTACTACTTGTGTTTTACTAGGATATCCTTTACAGTAGAAAGGATATAAACTGTTGTCTCTTGATACAAAGAAAGTATTTGTATCCAGAGATGTCAGATTTCATGAATCACATTTTCCTTTCAACTCATCTGATACCTCACACACACCTATATTTTTGAACTCCCCTTCTTCCTCAAATCATCATCTTGATTTCTCCCTCTACAGTCACTCAGCCCCACCTGTTAATGATTATTTTTACCCAGCTACACCCTCAGTACCTCCACCTAATACTTCTGATTAGAGTCCACAATCTGAATGCACACTTCCTCAACAAACAACCCCTACATCTCAACCTACATTACCACACCTTGACCCTACTATACCAAGTACTTCTACCCCTGTCCCTATAACAGATCTACCAAGAAGGTCTAGTAGGATATCTCATGAACCTGGGTATCTAAGAGATTACATTTACAATAGTGTGATGTTCACTGATCTATGGAAAACTTGTTTTGGTCACTCACATGAGCCTAAAAAATATGCTTTCTCCTCCTTATCCCTCCACAATCAGCAACTACTTCATTCCCTTTCTAATATTACTGAGCCTAGTTGCTATAGCCAGGCTTTTCAACATCCAGCATGGAGAGAGGCCATGAACTCAGAGATTCAGGCTTTGGAAACCAATCGAACTTGGGATGTTTTCTTGTTGCCTAAAGGGAAAAGAGCTTTACCTTGAAAATGGGTATACAAAATAAAGCATCTCTCCAATGTTAGCATTGAAAGACTAAAGGCCAGACTAGTCGTGAGGGGGGATATACAAAGAGAAGGTATAGATTATGGAGAGACTTTTTCACCTGTTGTGAAAATGACCACTATCCGGTGCCTACTTACCATTGCAGCTAAGAAGAAGTGGTATGTTTCACAATTGGATGTCAACAATGCATTCTTGCATGGTGACCTCCAAGAAAAGGTCTTTATGAAATTTCCCGCATGACTGACACCTCCTAGCCCTAATCATGTCTGTCTCTTGAAGAAGTCCTTATATGATTTAAAGCAAGCTTCCCAACAGTGGTATGCTCGGCTTGCAAGAGCCTTAGCTTTCAAAGGCTATTCCTCCTCTTTAAATGATTACTCTTTTTTTTAAAACACAATGGGACACTTATTTCCATCTTAGCAGTCTATGTCGACGATATTCTCCTCACAGGAAATGATTTAAATGAACTCGAGAATATCAAATGTTCAGAGTTAAGAACCTCGGAGAAATTCACCATTTTTTTGGCATGGAAATTTTCCGAGAAGACCTGTAACACCCCCTAAATATTATTGATTCATGGATCCTTTCTTTCATGAAGTCCAAATGAATTATCAAAATTTTCTATTTAATTCAAGCATGAAACTTTATAGATTTTCATATCATGATTCCAAATGCATAGATTATTAAATATTTGAAGTTTAATTACCTATCTTATATTAACTTATATTGGCTTTTAAATGTATTAAATTATTGATTTATCAAAAGTCCTTATATGAAGGCATGAAAAGATTTTGATCATATTCTAAAGTATTTTGATCATGTTCTAAAAGTATTTTGATCATGTTCTAAAACTATTTTGATCATGTTCTCTCATGCCTAAAGTAATTTGGGCATAACTTTTCATAGGATAGTCCAAATTAGGTGATTCAAATTTCTGCGTAACCACAAAATCATTACCTACAACTTTCATGAGAACATATCTTAGGATTCGGAGTTAAAGTAGATCAAATAAATTAATCTTTGCAAGACATAGTGCTGTGACGGAATAGAGTGTTTGTAGAATAAAATTCATAACTCAATGTAGAAAGCTCCAAATTGGATGATTCTTAAACTAACTGAAACTAGACTTCTATATCTACAATTCTTATGAAGACACCAAATCCTAATAAGGACTTTATCTTATTCAAAAGCAGCTTTGAAAATGGATATTCCGTTAAAAGATATTTCATCTCACATACCACAGAAGATCTAGAACCATTTGACATCATCCATGACATCAAAATTCTCCATTGAATTTTCAAGATCATCCTTTATGATTATGTTTATTTACTGTTAGGTCCCTCCTCCACACCTATAAATATCCACCTTATTTCCTCATTTTATTCATCAAGCTTTCTTAAGCAACTCTTCTCTCTATATACTTCTTTACTCCTTCTCAAATATAGTTTATTTTTAGTAGTATAAAAATACTACTCCAGTGATTCTTATACTCCGGGTAGTACACAAAATGCTCTAGTGAGAAGAAAAGGCTAGGGGTCAAAGAGTGTTCAAATTCGGAGTAAAGCTTCGGATTTAAGGTATGTAAGGCTTTCATAGCATCGGATTGAGTTCTTCCATGCGCCCAATATTTAAATTTATTATAATTGAGTTATAGTTGAGTTTTATCCAAATCGTGAATTCTAAATAAATTAATTCTTCTTCTATGGATTTAGATATATTTATGCATTATTATTATTATTGTTATCTCTCATATTATTGTAATTATTGTTCATGGCTACTTTCCCATGAATTCTAATTGATTTGATGTTCATGAATATTTTTACATATATTTTGATGAAAGATGTTGGTTTTTTAATATTTTCATTGATAAAAAGAGTGATATGAGTTAATACTATATATGTTTTTTATTGAGTTTTGAAAAAGCAAAAGAGTTGAGTTTAAATGAATTTGAGTAAATGATGTTTTGAGAAAGATGTTTTGATGAGATATAAATGATGTTTTTGAAGTATAATGATTGAAGAAAAAGTAATGAGATGAGTTTGATGATTTAAATTAAAGTCCAATGAGACTAGATGATGAGATTAATATGAGCACATATTTTGGGAGTAGTATTGAGCACCGAGTTGGAGGCTATGCCTCTTAAGTCCCAAAAAGAGGACTTTGATGAGTGGATCCAAGATGGTGATGTCCTTTACCCTGGCAAGGTATTGGATGGATGTGGCAACGACATCGCTTCGTTGTATCATCGCTAGCTCATAAGTTATGGTTGTCGGTTAGAGAAACTCCCAACTGAGTAGGCATTACTTATTACTATTATTTTTATTATTATATTTTAAACTTGCATTACATATTGATGTTGAGATGATGTTGAGTTCTGAGCTGAGTTATCTTGAGAGGAGTTTCTTGATATTTGTCCTTACCTTCCTGCCATTTTATATACTCGTACATTCCACGTACTGATGTCATTCGACCTACATCATTTTATGATACAGATACAGGTGTTAGAGATCCTCAACAAGCGCTTTATTGAAGATCATTATTTTTCAGCTATTTGGTGAGTCCTTCTTGTATTCGGAGGAACTCTTTATCCTTTAATTATTATTGAGTATTATATTTCTTTTAAGGTAGCCATGGACATGTCATTGGCACCATCTAAGAGTATTAGAGGCTTCATAGACAGAGTTTAATGATGTAATAGGAGTAGTTCTCCTTTGCAACTACTTCTTCTAAAAAATTCTTCTTTCATTAGATATTGTTAATGGAGAGCCCATATAAGTATTCTTATTAAGTCTTCCGCTGATGAACAAATAAGTGGTGAGACCAAGTGGTTCTCTCAGAGGCTAGAGATGGTTTCTGAGTGCCGGCCACGCCTAGGGTACCCTCTCGGGGTGTGACAAACTTGGTATCAAAGCACAGAGTTCAATAGTCCTAGGGTGTCTATGAAGCCATGTCTAGTAGAGTCTTGTTTATGGATGTGTCGTGCACCACACTTATAATAAGGAAATTATTGGACATTAGGAATTGTTTCACTTCTTTAATAATCTGAGTTCGTGCGATAGAGTTTAACTCTATAACAACTTCTTTTGTAATTCGTGCGTTTACACATTTTAGAAATGCCTCCTAAACGTTCAGCTAGTCAAAGGAACGCTGCCAGCACTGAGGTTCCATAGTCAGTGATGCCTCCATGGAGAACTAGGGGCTGACCTGCAAGGTCTACTGAGGTACCCCAAGTACCTACTGTTCAGACCACTCCTACTTCTGAGGAAGATTTTCAAGGAGCAATTGCTATGCTCACCCGGTTGGTGGTTGCTCGAAATAGTAGCCAGAGTTCACCAACTCCTAGCTCTAGTTATCAAGAGTCGTCTGCTGCCACGAGGATAAGAGATTTTCTGAGAATGAATCCGCCGGTCTTCACGGGTTCCAAGGTTGATGAAGACCCCCAAAATTTCATTAATAAGATGTGGAAGATACTAAAAGCAATGCATGCTACAGAGATCGAGGGGGTTGAGTTGGTGTCTTATTAGCTCAAGGATGTGGCAAATGTCTGGTATAACTAGTGGGAAGAAAGTAGAGGTGAGGATGCGAAGCCTACTTTTTGGGATGAGTTTGAAAGAGCATTCCTTGATAACTTCTTTCCCCAAGAGCTACGTGAAGCAAAGATTGAGGAGTTTGTGAACCTCAAGCAGGAGAGTATGACTGTGAAAGAGTATAGTTTGAAGTTTATTCAGTTGTCCAAATATGCCCCAGAAATGATTCCTCATATGAGGTCTAAGATGAGGAAGTTTGTCTCTGGCCTAGGCAAACATGTAAAGAAAGAATATAAGGCCATGCTAATGATTTATGACATGGATTTTTCTAGATTGATGGTGTATACTCAGCAGGTTGAGGATGACAGGAAAAAGGACCGAGAGGAACACCTAAGAAAGAAGGCTAAGTCTGTTGGGCATGAGAACGAGCAGAAGCAAGGAAAGGGTAACAAGTCTTTCTTTTAGAAAAGTTCTTCTAATTATGTACCTTCCCCAACAAATGCTTTTACACCTAATACCAGGTATGATCAGAGGTCACTGAGTCACCAAAACTTCCGAGCTCAGGGTTCTCAGTCCCAATTAAGTGTGGCTCAAGGTTCTATAAGGAAACCACCATGTGCTAGATGTGGGAGGCTCTATTTGGGAGAGTGTCGTGTGGGAACCAATGCTTGCTACGGATGTGGAAAGGCAGGTCACTTCCAGAATGAGTGTCCTTCAAAAAGACAGGGAGATGGAAGTAGTAAAACTCAGTTTTCTTCTGCAGCTCCACAAAATAGAGGTAAGCATAGAGGTGCAGCTTCAAGTGCAAGTAAGGGAACCAACCATATGTATGCTATAGGTAGTCGCCAAGACTAAGAGAATGCACCCGATATTGTTACTGGAATGCTCCGAGTCCTTTCTTTTGATGTGTATGCATTTTGGGTGCTATGTTATCTTTTATGACTCCTTACTTGGCTAGTAAATTTGAGATCCTTCCTGAGTGTCATCTTGAGCCTTTCAGCGTGTCTACTCCTGTTGGTGAGTCTATCTTAGCTGAGAGGGTCTATAGAAATTGTACTGTATCAATCTATTACAGGGATACCATGGCTGACTTAGTTGAGTTAAACATGGTTGATTTTGATGTGATTCTTGGCATGGACTGGCTTTATTCTTGTTATGCCTCAGTTGATTGTAGGACCCGAATTGTCAAGTTTCAATTTCCAAATGAGCCTATCTTAGATGGAAGGGAAGTTCTGTAGTACCTAAGGGGTAAATTTATTTCCTACCTTAAGGTCAGAAAATTAATCTCCAAGGGATGTATATATCATATAGTCCGAGACAAAAATATTAATGATCAGGCTCCATCTCTTGAGTTAGTTCCCATTGTGAATGAGTTTCCTGAAGTCTTTCCTGAGGATCTACCCGGAATCCCTCTTAATAGAGAGATAGACTTTGGTATTGATGTCCTTCCTGATACATAACCTATCTCCATTCCTCCTTATAGGATGGCTCCTGGTGAGTTGAAAGAGTTGAAAGAACAACTGAACGGCCTCCTAGATAAGGGGTTTATTAGGCCAAGTGTCTCACCTTGGGGCGCTCCTATCCTATTCGTGCGAAAGAAAGATGTGTCCCTTAGAATGTGCATTGATTACTGATAACTAAACAAGGTCACCATAAAGAACAAGTATACTTTCCCCAGAATAGATGATTTATTTGACCAACTTCAGGGTGCCACATGCTTCTCTAAGATAGACCTCAGATCAGGCTATCACCAGTTGAAAGTGAGAGAATGTGACATCCCAAAGATGGCTTTCCGAACCTGCTATGGTCATTTTGAGTTTCTTGTTATGTTCTTTGGATTGACAAATGCTCCAGTATCTTTTATGGACCTCATGAACCGGGTATTCAAGCCATACCTGGATACATTTATAATTGTCTTCATCGATGATATTTTGGTCTACTCTATAAGTAAGAGTGAGCATGCTAATCACCTTAGGATTGTCCTTCAAACTCTTAGGGAGAGGGAGTTGTATGCTAAGGTTTCGAAGTGTGAGTTTTGGCTTGAGTCTATAGTATTCCTAGGCCATATTATATCTAATGATGGAATTCAAGTTGATACTCAAAAGATTAAGGCAGTTAAGAACTGGCCCCAACCCACCTTTCCAACCGACAAAAGGAGTTTCTTAGGTTTGGCTGGTTACTATAGGAGGTTTGTTGAGGGATTTTCATCCATATCCTCACCATTAACTAAGCTAACTCAGAAGAAGGCTAAGTTTCAATGGTCTGATGCTTGTGAGAAAAGTTTTCAAGAGTAGAAAGCTAGATTGACTACTGCTCCAGTACTATCCCTACCTGAAGGAACAGATGGTTTTGTAATCTATTGTGATGCTTCTAGAGTTAGGTTAGGATGTGTATTGATGCAGAAAGGTAAGGTCATTGCCTATGCCTCCACACAACTTAAGACTCATGAGAGGAAATACCCCACTCATGACCTTGAGTTGGCATCTGTGGTATTTGCTCTTAAGATCTGGTATCACTATCTTTATAGTGTACATGTGGATGTGTTCACAGACCATAAGAGCTTACAGTATGTATTCAGTCAGAAGGAGTTGAATTTGAGGCAGAGGAGATGGCTAGAGTTGCTCAAGGATTATGACATGAGCATTCTTTACCACCCAGGTAAAGCAAATATTATTGCTGATGCTCTTAGCAGGTTATCTATAAGGAGTACAACCTATGTGGAAGAGGAAAAGAAGGAGTTGGCAAAGGAAGTGCATAGACTTGAGCGTTTGGAAGTTCAACTTATTGACTCTAGTGAGGGTGGTACAATAGTACGAAATGGAGATGAATCATCTCTAGTTGTAGAGGTGAAAGAAAAGCAAGATCAGGATCCCATTCTTCTTCAATTGAAGGATAAGGTTCACAAGCAGAAGGTAATGGCTTTTACCAAAGGGGGAGATGGAGTGTTGAGATATCAAGGGAGATTATGTGTTCCAAGTGTTGATGGTATTCGAGAGAGAATCATGGTAGAAGCCCATAATTCCAGGTATTCCATCCACCCAGGTTCAACAAAGATGTACCACGACTTGAGAGAAGTATACTGGCGGAGTGGAATGAAGAGAGATATAGCAGAGCTTGTGTCCAAGTGCCCAAACTACCAACAAGTTAAAGTTGAGCACCAAAGGCCTTGTGGAGTGGCTCAGAATATAGAGATCCCCGAATGGAAGTGGGAAATGATCAATATGGACTTCATTATCGGTTTACCACGAACCCTCAAACAACATGACTCTATTTGGGTGATTGTGGATAGGAGGACCAAATCGGCTCATTTCTTGCCAGTTAAGACTACAAACACTGCAGAGGATTATGTCAAACTGTATCTTAGAGAGATTGTTAGACTGCATGGAGTTCCTTTGTCTATCATCTCTGATAGGGGAACTTAATTTACTGGTCAATTTTGGAAGTCATTTCAAAGGGTTTGGGTTCAAGAATGAACCTTAGTACTGCTTTTCATCCGCAAACAGATGGCCAGGCAGAGCGTATGATACAAACTTTGGAGGATATGTTAAGAGCCTTTGTCATTGACTTCAAAGGTAATTGGGATGATCATTTACCCCTTATTTAGTTTGCATATAATAATAGTTTCCATTCGAGTATTCAAATGGATCCTTATGAAGCTCTGTATGGGAGGAGATGTAGATTACCAATTGGTTGGTTCAAAGTTAGTGAAGCTGAGTTGATTGGACCATACTTGGTTCACCAAGCTATGGAGAAGGTTAAAACCATCCAAGAAAGGTTGAGGACTGCTTAGAGTCGCCAAAAATCCTACACTAATGTTAGGAGGAGAGATTTGGAGTTTGAAGTGTACGATTGGGTATACTTGAAAGTTTCACCCATGAAGGGTGTGATGAGATTTGGAAAGAAAGGAAAGCTTAGTCCTCGCTATATTGGTCCTTATCAGATTATGAGGAGGGTAGGTAACGTAGCCTATGAATTGGAGTTGCCCCCAGAATTAGTTGCTATTCATCCCGTGTTTCACATCTCTATGCTTAAGAAGTGTTTGGGAGATCCTTCACTTGTTGTCCCAGCTGAGAACATTGGGGTGAAAGAGAGTTTGAGTTATGAAGAGATTCCAGTTCAGATTCTTGATCGTCAGGTTCGCAAATTAAGAACTAAGAAAGTAGCATCTGTCAAAGTCCTATGGCGAAATTAATTTGTTGAAAAGGCTACATGGGAAGCTGAAGAAGATATGAAGGGTAAATATCCTCATCTATTTGTGCCTTCCGATGATGATGTTTAAGGTAATATTCCTTACTCCTACCTTTGAGTCGATGTATATTATTGAATTTTAGTCATGGAGTTTTTGAGAAATTGATGTCTAGATGATACTCATTCTTGATGTCTCCTAGTTTCATCTTCATTCGAGGACGAATGATTCCAAGGGGGAGATATTGTAACACCCCCTAAATATTATTGATTCATGGATCCTTTCTTTCATGAAGTCCAAATAAATTATCAAAATTTTCTATTTAATTCAAGCATGAAACTTTATGGATTTTCATATCATGATTCCAAATGCATAGATTATTAAATATTTGAAGTTTAATTACCTATCTTATATTAACTTATATTGGCTTTTAAATGCATTAAATTGTTGATTTATCAAAAGTCCTTATATGAAGGCATGAAAAGATTTTGATCATGTTCTAAAGTATTTTGATCATATTCTAAAAGTATTTTGATCATGTTCTAAAAGTATTTTGATCATGTTCTCTCATGCCTAAAATATTTTGATCATGTTCTAAAAGTATTTTGATCATGTTCTCTCATGCCTAAAGTAATTTGGGCATAACTTTTCATATGATAGTCCAAATTAGGTGATTCAAATTTCTGCGTAACCACAACATCATTACCTACAATTTACATGAGAACATATCTTAGGATTCGGAGTTAAAGTAGATCAAATAAATTAATCTTTGCAAGACATAGTGCTGTGACGGAATGGAGTGTTTGTAGAATAAAATTCATATCTCAATGTAGAAAGCTCCAAATTGGATGATTCTTAAACTAACTGAAACTAGACTTCTATATCTACAATTCTTATGAAGACACCAAATCCTAATAAGGAATTTATCTTATTCAAAAGCAGCTTTGAAAATGGATATTCCGTTAAAAGATATTTCATCTCACCTACCACAGAAGATCTAGAACCATTTGACATCATCCATGACATCAAAATTCTCCATTGAATTTTCAAGATCATCCTTTATGATTATGTTTATTTACTGTTAGGTCCCTCCTCCACACCTATAAATACCCACCTTATTTCCTCATTTTATTCATCAAGCTTTCTTAAGCAACTCTTCTCTCTATATACTTCTTTACTCCTTCTCAAATATAGTTTATTTTTAGTAGTATAAAAATACTACTCCAGTGATTCTTATACTCCGGGTAGTACACAAAATGCTCTAGTGAGAAGAAAAGGCTAGGGGTCAAAGAGTGTTCAAATTCGGAGTAAAGCTTCGGATTTAAGGTATGTAAGGCTTTCATAGCATCGGATTGAGTTCTTCCATGCGCCCAATATTTAAATTTATTATAATTGAGTTATAGTTGAGTTTTATCCAAATCTTGAATTCTAAATAAATTAATTCTTCTTCTATGGATTTAGATATATTTATGCATTATTATTATTATTGTTATCTCTCATATTATTGTAATTATTGTTCATGGCTACTTTCCCATGAATTCTAATTGATTTGATGTTCATGAATATTTTTACATATATTTTGATTAAAGATGTTGGTTTTTTAATATTTTCATTGATAAAAAGAGTGATATGAGTTAATACTATATATGTATTTCATTGAGTTTTGAAAAAGCAAAAGAGTTCAGTTTAAATGAATTTGAGTAAATGATGTTTTGAGAAAGATGTTTTGATGAGATGTAAATGAAGTTTTTGAAGTATAATGATTGAAGAAAAAGTAATGAGATGAGTTTGATGATTTAAATTAAAGTCCAATGAGACTAGATGATGAGATTAATATGAGCACATATTTTGGGAGTAGTATTGAGCATCGAGTTGGGTAAAAGTTTAATTGGCTCAAACCCCAGAACTACGTAGCCAGCGTAGAATGGAGGCTATGCCTCTTAAGTCCCAAAAAGAGGACTTTGATGAATGGATCCAAGATGGTGATGTCTTTTACCCTGGCAAGATATTGGATGGATGTGGCAACGACATCGCTTCTGTCACGACACAAGCCTAGGGCCTAGACGCGATACGGCGAATGAGACACCCGAAGGTACCTCACCCAAGCCTCTTAGTATTCATTAAGCATTTCATTGGTAATGGTAAACAATAATAAGCGGAAATAAGAACATTTATCCATTTGTGTCCAAACATACCTCTACTAATAGACTTGACGGGGGCTAAGACATGTCTCTAGCTCACCCTCAATATAAGTGTCACTAAATGCTTTAATAAAAGTCTTACTACTCTACATAACCAAAGCTTAGAATAAAAGGGATGTTGTTCCCGAAACATGGGAACTCACCACTAGCAAATCTTCAAACTAATATGAGTTAGCCATGTGGAGGAGATTGAGGAGCAGCGTCGATTCCTACATGGTGATATCATGTAGGCAAAAGTATGCGTTAGTACTTTGAATATAATAAGTATGTGAGTATGCTATGAAATGAAGAACATAAGAAAAAAACATGAATAAGCAATATGCATGAGTGAATGCATGCAATAAACATGATCATAGGAAATTTTAAAATATTCATTTTGTGGGGAAGTGACCCTAACCGACATTTAAGACCATGAGAGCTATTACATGGAATCCAACATAACCCCCTACGTTGGCACGGGGAGTCTACTTGCCGGGTAGGACTCCGTCAACTTTAACGTTCTATAACTTTAACTTTGATGGCTAATTGTGGATCCACTAGCCTAAATAGCCTACAAGGGCTCCTATGTTGGTGCATAGTTAATGTAACATGAGACTTTAATATAGGACCCCTTAGGTCGAGCCCCCATCTACATGCTACATTCTTTGCTAGGTCAAATCCCACGGAATAACATTTAGGTATCATAATGACATAGGCATTGCATAATTTTAGACATCACATCTTCATCGGTGGAATAGCTCATTAAAACAATTCATTTGATTCAAGTATGTGAGAATTGTTCTTTCACATTGAATCCTTTCTTTGACTAAAAGACCTTACATCATCATTCAATATAAGAAGACTAGGTGGGTTCAATTCATAAAGACCTCCAACTATATTTAAATAATACTTGTATGCATAAGGGTGATGGAAATGCATTAAAATACACATCTTAAAACAACCCACCATATATGCCTTTAACATTTTTTTGAACTTTCATATAGACATTTTTGCAAGTCATTCACTTCATGAAATTAAGAGTCAATATACATCAATATATATAAAGAAACTTAAGATATATCATAATATATGCATTTAGAGTCATTCTGTAAAAGCCCATGAAGGCTCATCATTAGAATTAGAAATATCAAGTTGAGAAAATAATTGGGCTCCATGGGTGGAAGAACCCATGGATGAAAACTCACATACCTTGAAGATTCAACTCTTGAGTGAAAAACTTGAAAGGAAATAGAGGCTTGATCTTCTTGGAGATGGAGGAAGAAGGAGACTTTGAGAGCACTTGGGAGGTTAGGGATTTTTTTTTGTTCTTAGAGTGTGAGTGAGAGTGAGAAGAGTGAAAGAGACTTAGAGGCCTCTTTAATAGGTGAAATACACCAACAAAACAACCTAACTTGGTTGTAACACAAGAGAAGACTAAAATGCCCTTAAAATCAGAAAAATGGGCTAAAACTCTGCTGGCGCTATAGTGGCGCGTCGCGCCACTGCAGCGCCAAGCCAGAATAGGCTAAAAACCTGCACATCTGATAGTGGCGCGTCGCGCCAAGGAACAAACTACTGAGGCTATTTTCTGGCGCTATAGTGGCGCGTCGCGCCACTGGGGCACCAGGCCTGAAACTCCTGCAGTGGTCGCCCAAGCCTGAAATCCCTGTAGTACTAGTATATGTAGTAAAATAGTCATAACCTTTGACTCCAAACTCCAAATATTTCAATCTTGGTGGCGTTGGAAAGAAGACTCAAAGACCTTTAATTTGGTAGGTTATGGGACCCCCAATTCTTCATATTATAGGAGATATAGTCATTTGAAGTTGACCCTTATACGAACTCATTCAGAAACTTAGTCGATGGGAAATCTTTGGACTTGGCTTGGTGTTAGAGATCCCTCATGACCCCTAAATACATCAAACACACTTAAAATACTTAGGAATTGATCCTAAATCATATATGAAGTTAGAAGTCATCGAGTTCAAGCCTATAGGCCTATGAAGAATGGTTCAGGTCTTGACATGAACATTTTCAAGGCGTTACAGCTTCGTTGTATCATTGCTAGCTCATAAGTGATGGTTATCGGTTAGAGAAACTCCCAAATGAGTATTATTTTTATTATTATATTTTAAACTTGCATTACATATTGATGTTGAGTTTTGAGCTGAGTTATCTTGAGAGGAGTTTCTTGATATCTGTCCCTACCTTCCTTCCATTTTACATACTCGTACATTCCATGTACTGACGTCATTCAACCTGCATCATTTAATGATGCAGATACAGGTGTTAGAGATCTTCAACAGGCACTTCGTTGAAGATCATTATTTTTCAGCTATTTGGTGAGTCCTTCTTGTATTCGGAGGAACTCTTTATCCTTTAATTATTGTTGAGTATTATGTTTCTTTTAAGGTAGCCATGGACATGTCATTGGCACCATCTAAGAGTATTAGAGGATTCATAGATAGAGTTTAATGATATAATTGGAGTAGTTCTCTTTTGAAACTACTTCTTCTAAAAAAAACTTCTTCTTTTATTAGATGTTGTTAATGGAGAGCCCATATAAGTATTCTTATTAAGTCTTCCGCTGATGAATGAATAAGTGATGAGACCAAGTGGTTCTCTCAGAGGCGACCACGCCTAGGGTACCCTCTCGGGGTGTGACAAGACCATGGCTTTATTTTAAATCAATGCAAATTTACCATGGATCTACTTCAGGAATTCAATGTCTCTCATCTGCCTGCAGTTAATTCTCCACTGGATCCCTCCTTCAAGCTTCGAGAAGATGATAGTCCTCGATTGGATAACCCCACTCTTTATCGTCATTTTATAGGCAAGTTGAATTATTTGACCAACACTTGCCCAAATCTATCTTTTGCTATTCTTGTTCTGAGTCAATACATACAACGACCCTGTTTGTGACATTTCTTGGCTACCTTACGAGTTTTACGATACCTGAGCTCAGATCCGGGTCAAGGCATACTACTATCTTCCAATCCATCCTTTTCTTTGCTGGCCTTTTGCGATGCGGATTGGGCATCTTGTAAAGATTCTTGCTTAGAATTAGGACGTTTGTCGAGTTGTAGTTCTTTCTGAGTTGAGATCCCTGAGTTGATTTGGTCCTTTCTGATGTTGTTTCATTTGGCCATTTTACATACTTGTACATTCCATGTACTAACGTCATTTGGCCTGCATCGTTTCATGATGCAGACACAGGTACTAGAGATCATCAACCGGCGCACTATTGAAGATCCACATACTCCCAGCTAGTTGGTGAGTCCTCCTAGTTTCTGAAGGATGTTGAGGTTCCTGTATAGTTTTGTGTTGTTTCCTTTATTTTGATTGGTTGTAGCCATGGGCTTGTCATTGTCACCTCCTAGATTATTGATAGAGGTTTCATAGACCGGAGCGTAGAAATGTTGGATTGTTCTTTTGAGTAGTTCTTCTATAACTGTTGGTTGATTTGATAGTTATTTGGCCTTTGGCCCTAAATTATGAATAGTACTTCATTGATTGGGTCTTCTGCTGAGAGAATGTGTTTGAATGAATGTGTGACTGGACCAGGTGGTTCGCTTGGAAGCCAGAAATGGCTTTCGAGTGCCGGCCACTCCTAGGGTACCCTCCCGGAGCGTGACACAAATATATCCAAAAAAAGGTGGTACAGATTAACTCTGCAAGAATTATAGACTTGTATCTTTTTAGTAAAAACAACCATTTGGTTAAGTGTGCTGCAAATCTAACGTGTTTCAAGTATACGGTGAAGTGCTCTGAGTGATCGCTTATGTCTTGTATAGAACACAGAGTGTGGCTTCCATTCCTCCTTGTCAATTTTAGCAGAGAGTTGTTTAATACCCTTGAGTTTTCATCGCATTTAACCAAGATTTTAATGATGTATTCATGAACTTTCTTGTGATGTCAAGAACTTTTGGTGGCATGGGGCACTGAAAACACTCTGATTTGAAGTTGGGTAGTCATCAACGGAAAGTATCATAAATTTGTCAGTATAGACACATGAACAAAAAATCACTAATTTTGTAAAGTCTGCATAAAAGCAAAACACGAAAAACACTATGTTTTACTCATAAAATCAGCAAACCAAGAAACTACTTGAACGGGATGAGTTTTTATATAATGACCTTAGGAACTAAATAAATGGGAAGGGTACTACTATAATGTTTTGAAATGAATCTGTACTACTATTTTGGTTTAGCATAAATGAGAGAAAATACACACACATAGATTAAATTTAAGTCTTGTAGGATTAAAAGAGGAACTTTAGCAATGATAAGGAGAAAAAGATATCAACACATGTACTTACTTTTTTTCATTTCTTTTTCTTCTGTCGTTTCTCAATTGGTGAAAAAATAGAACAAATTTATAATTTACTGCATTTCTTTAGAGTGTCATCCAAATGCAGAAAGACAGGAATAATAAAAGATATATAGAAAATAAAGAAAAGGTCTAAATCTTGTAGATGGGTTCATAAATTTATGAATATTAGGGCTCTAGCCTCATTTTATTCGGAAAGTGAAGAAAGTTCAAATGGGGAAAGATACACGTATGTTTTATTTAATTTTATTCCAGATCGACAATTTAGTATCTTACATGAGACACTTAAGAGAAAAGCACAATAAAATGTGTGAGTATCAGTGTGATATTTATATGAATCATGAATTAAAAGAGGTATCATGTAAGTATTCTTTGTCCCTTGTTTATAGAGATATAAATAGCTGAAGGTAACTTTCATCTTCAACTTGTTGGGCAATCTTTTCTTCAACTAAGTTGTAAGGTGTCAATTTTTCATCACTTTTTCCCAAATAAATTTTACTATAAAAGTTAAGTGATGAATAATACTTGCATCTTCGTAATATTAATATTAATTATAGTATTAGTTCGTTCTCTCCTCTCCTACTTATGATTTTTTTTCATTCTTTGATTTCATTTATCTAATTTCAAGCAAACCTTAAATGGCTAACATAATAATAATGTTTCATACTTATGAAAGATACAAGCTTTGGAAATAAACTGAAACTTTTAATTGAAGGAAGAAAAAATACTTATACTAAAGAAAAGAACAAATCTATGCTTGAAGTAATTTATTACATCAAATCAATTCAACAATTTTAAAGATTTCCTCCTATTTAGTTTTATATTTCATCCGCACTGCAACTAAAATAAACTCAAAACACCATTGAATGAAACTATCCAACAGAAAAGCTCTCGAGCAGTAGCCTATGACTGTGAATGAAATTATTCTTTGATGTATTCTTCCATGCTCCACCCTAAGATAGAGGAGCAGTAGTGGGATTGAAAAGGTAGGAAAGCTTTATTTGAGGAAGGGCATAATGTTTGTGTAGGAAAAACCACAATAAAGAGGCAACCGGCCGTGGTCAGAGGATGCGACTGTTAGTTTATGTTTTTTCCTGCAAAGCGCTTTATAAGTGGAAAATTAGAAGGAAAAATTAAAAATTATCAATTTTAACCCAGTAGAGTGCCACATCATCGAATTGAGGATCTTCTTATATATATATATATATATATATATATATATATATATATATATAAAAGATTTTCTAATGTGAAAACATTATATATTTTCTAATGTGAAAGGTGTAAAATACATTATTCAAGAAAAATGTGAAGGCTACTTCGAACAAGGATATAGCTTGTGAAAATATTTGAAACATGAGATTATTTTTTGTCTTCTTCCCATGTACATGCCAATCCTACTCACCCTATAACAGAAAAAAAAAGATGTGCATTAAATGCTAAGTGAATGTGGATGTGGGGATGGGTAGGTACCCCTTTGAGCTTCTCTATATAATAAAAAAAATTTGTTTAGTTTTCTTCATCCCAGCAATTTACTCTCCACTCAAACATCTTTTTTATTCAGTTAGTTCTTTTATTTTTATATAACGATAACGATTGGGATATAGGCGCGATTGTAAGAAGCTGTAACATTCATAAACCAAAATGTTGTAGCTCTAAGTTTAGGCATGGAGTCAATGAATTTTGTAAATGATGATTGGAATTTTGACAAACTTTCACATGTTGATATGACTAAGTTTGATTGGTTTCCTGAAATTTTCCCTATGAACTTTCCAGTTGAGATCACCAACCCCACAACCTCGGTTCCTATAATCGTTGATCAGGTAATCATGGACCAAAACAATAACCAACAGTTATTAGAATACTTTCAGTCAGCCTCATTTAACCAACAAATCTTTCTTCCTTCTCCTCTTCCACCTTCAATTACAACGCTAGTGTATGAGCCAGCAACAATTGCGGCACCGCAAGAATGGATTGATCTGCAGCAACAATCCATGATGTCGGATAACATTCATCCTACATTCACCTTACCCATGATCACTCCTCTGATCCAAACTCATACAAAGTAAGTACTCTCTCCGTTTTATTTTATATGTTTGTGTTCACAGTTTTAAGTTTAGTATTTTTAATTTGAAATCAGAAAAAATCAGCCAATAAAAACTACCTATGAACTGATGGGAGAGGAACTCACAAATGATTCATGGACGTGGAACAAGAATGGTGAGAAGCGAATCAAAAGTTCTCAATTTTTGAGGTTTGCTCTTTTCACTATTTTTTCATGTTATAAAAAGTTTTAAGTTATCAAATTTTGTGACAAAAAAATAAAAGTTACATTAATAATTGTATAGAGACACATAATTTTTTTGGATCTATCCTGATTATTATTTTGTATGTATATATGTGACATAACAGGAACTACTATAAGTGTGCTACATTAAAAGACCGCAAAGCAAAGAAACAAATTGAGAAAAGCCCAAGGGGTGAAAACCTTTTCTTAGTGACCTATTATGGTGAACACAATCATCCTCCACCCATTAACCGTAGGTCTCACGCTGGCTGGAATGGAAGTACGAAACACAATCTTCCGAAAGGCATAAATATTGTGCCCAAAGCATTAAGTTTGAATTCATCAACGTCGTCGTCGTTCAAACGCTCTAAACGTTCCAAGGTTGTTTCTTCTCCAATCGGCCCAACTATGCCTATGATTGAAATTGAGAGCGCATCCCCAAACAAAGACAAAATTGTGGTTGTGGCGACGGAGAACGAAGGTGATGACAGAGAGGAGAAAAACGTTATTTTGATTCTTGACAAATTCGTGAGTGAAGATATTCTCGTGGGCTTTGAAGAACTCAATGGAGTTACTACTTCCACCTAATGGGAATGAAAATGACAGAGAA
The DNA here is from genome assembly GCF_947179165.1 of Solanum dulcamara. Taxonomy (NCBI): domain Eukaryota; kingdom Viridiplantae; phylum Streptophyta; class Magnoliopsida; order Solanales; family Solanaceae; genus Solanum; species Solanum dulcamara. The sequence goes on along the minus strand of NC_077243.1, from coordinate 17,592,643 downwards.
TTTTGTCTTGAGTCATGTTTCTATTTTAGTTTTTCGTTATTCTCTTTTGTTTTCAAATGTGGCAATCTAATTTAGTCCCTGTTGTAAGTAGTTGTTCCATTTTCTCAAATAGTTCTTTCTTTCAGAAAAATCATTTGACTCAGTTTATACATTGGAATTCAAGATTAAATTTGGCATATATTTTCAATTATCCTTAACATTAAAGAAGTAGTAGTTCATTTTTATACCACTCAAATTGAAAAACAAAATCCAATGAATAGGTGTAACTTTGTCATTATACCTTATATTTATTATTTGAAAAAAAAATGATATTTTCAGGCTTCTTAAATAAAAATAAAGATCTCTTACGTATAAAAATCTCTAGTAAAAAAATATAAAACTAAAAATATGTTTGTAAAAGACTACAAAATCAAATATCCTGTTAAAATGGAAAGAAGGGAGTGTGTGTGTTTGTTATATATATATATAGAGAGGTTTCCGACGTTATTTTCACGCTAAATATTTTTGAATTATTATAACAGGTCTTAATGAAAATTTTAAATTCGTCACTAGTATCAACTAAACAAATTCTTTAACAGTAAAGGGCTGAAGTTCATATAAATAAATTTATAGATGAGTTTTTTTATGTTATACATGCATTCACCGTGTTAAGAGAATTTTCACACTTAAAAAACAATTATATATTCTTGTGGATTAATATTAATTTGAAATATAGAATAAGTAATTTGTCATAGTAATCTGTTAAATTATATTTGATGGTATAGATTTTTATTCTTTATATGATCAATGGTTTATAAATATCTTAGCTATCATTTTTATTTTCTTATTCCTAATTTAGAATTTTGCTAAAGGACAATTTTATAGTCAACTATCTTTGAGCGGAAAACATGTGTCAAATATATAACCCTAAATATTAGGATTAACAAAATCCTTGTGTCTAATATTGAATGCAATCTCTCTATATATATACATGTATAAACCGTTACAAATTTTGATCATTTGCATAATTAATGAAGTAATATTTTATTTTAATATTGAGCATTGTATTACTCCCTTCTGTCCATTTTACGTGTTATATTTTTTTCCATATTATTTAAGATAACATTAATTAAAGGGTAATTTGATTAAATTATTCTTATATACTTTCTGGCCTTAATTTAATACTACTCTCTTTTGCATCATATTAGTCTTTCTTTACATTTATTGAGTAAGGTTAAAGATGGAAATAATTAATTAATTTTATATTAATTTCTACAATTACTTACAAAAATAAGAATATCTAAAGACATATGTGTTCTTAAAATAGGTAATTTCTACATCACAATTCATGTATCATTATACATCGCACATTTTAGACTAAAATCATTTCCCTAATTATGTGAGAACACAATGTTTTATGTATTGAGTTGTTTTTTAATCTAATCTATGTATACAGTTGTACACTCCCTTCTCGAATATTTGAGTGAACACATAATGTTTTATACACTGAAACTTTCTTTTAATATAATTTGTGTAGGCTTTTGTATTCAATAAGCTTTCAAGTGTTGCGTCAAGTTGGAAAGTGCATGCGTGTAGTTTCCCTTTTCAATACATTACAACATTTAAAGTTCTAAAGCACCTATAGGCTATAGCATATGTTGTTGCTTCATCAGAAATACTAACATTTTTATGTGATGCGGTCATGTTGCATCAATAACTTTCGTAAAAAAATTTATTGATTATAACTATTGGCCTCACTTTGACATTCTTACAAAGTCAAGAAACATAAAATTATTGAAATTGCAAATTTTCTTTTCTTAGGGGACCTCTGTTTCACTATTTAAGATCTTTTTAAAAAAAGTTTAAATCTTAGATAATTTTTATTAAAAGGGTACATGAGATTACTATAGATTATCTTTTATCTTCTCTTTTATATGATAACTCACACTCACCCTGAAATGGAAAAGAACATTTAATGTGCACTAAATGTAAATTGAATGTGGATAATGCGGGAGCGGGTAGATACCTCCTAGTTCCTCTATATAATAAGCAAATACGGTTCACTTTTCTTCATCTCACCCTTTGATATCTAATTCCAATTTACTAATATTTTTCCTCAATTATTTCCTCTATAAGCCAGCCCCTCTTCGAATCTTTTTTCTCACTCCCTTCTTCTAAAAACACCATTAGTTTTTATAATAAGCACATTTTTAAATTTTTAAAGGTTTTTAGCCCCTATCTCATTTTTTTCTGCAGTTAACTAAATATAATTATATATAGATCTAAAATGGGGGATAATAATTGGGATATAAGCGGTGTGATAAGAAATTATAATATTAGTGGAACGAACAATGTTGTAGCTCCTAACTTTGGCTCGGGGACTCTATGCTCTGATACTAAGTTTGTCACGCCCCGAGAGGGTACCCTAGGCGTGGCCGGCACTCAGAAATTTGAATCACCTAATTTGGACTATCCTATGAAAAGTTATTCCCAAATTACTTTAGGCATGAGAGAACATAATCAAAATACTTTAAGCATGAGAGAACATGATCAAAATACTTTTAGAACATGATCAAAATACTTTAGAACATAATCAAAATACTTTAGGCATGAGAGAACATGATCAAAATACTTTTAGAACATGATCAAAATACTTTAGAACATGATCAAAATCTTTTCATGCCTTCATATAAGGACTTTTGATAAATCAACAATTTAATGCATTTACAAGCCAATATAAGTTAATATAAGATAGGTAATTAAATTTCAAATATTTAATAATCTGTGCATTTGGAATCATGATATTAAAAATCCATAAAGTTTCATGCTTGAATTAAATAGAAAACTTTGATAATTCATTTGGACTTCATGAAAGAAAAGATCCATGAATCAATAATATTTAGGGGGTGTTACAATATCTCCCCCTTGGAATCATTTGTCCTCGAATGAAGATGAAACTAGGAGACATCAAGAATGAGTATCATCAAGACATCAATTTCTCAAAAACTCCATGACTAAAATTCAAGAATATACATCGACTCAAAGGTAGGAGTAAGGAATATTACCTTGAACATCATCATCGGAAGGCACAAATAGATGAAGATATTTAGCCTTCATATCTTCTTCAGCTTCCCATGTAGCCTCTTCAACAAATTGATTTCGCCATAAGACTTTGACAGATGCTACTTCCTTAGTTCTTAATTTGCGAACCTGACGATCAAGAATCTGAACTGGAATCTCTTCATAACTCAAGCTCTCTTTCACCCCAATGCTCTCAGCTGGGACAACAAGTGAAGGATCTCCCAAACACTTCTTAAGCATAGAGATGTGAAACACGGGATGAATAGCAGCTAATTCTGGGGGCAACTTCAATTCATAGGCTACGTTACCTACCCTCCTCATAATCTAATAAGGATCAATGTAGCGAGGACTAAGCTTTCCTTTCTTTCCAAATCTCATCACACCCTTCATGGGTGAAACTTTCAAGTATACCCAATCGTATACTTCGAACTCTAAATCTCTCCTCCTAACATAAGTGTAGGATTTTTGGCGACTCTGAGCAGTCCTCAACCTTTCTTGGATGGTTTTCACCTTCTCCATAGCTTGGTGAACCAAGTCTGGTCCAATCAACTCAGCTTCACCAACTTCGAACCAACCAATTGGAGATCTACATCTCCTCCCATACAGAGCTTCATAAGGAGCCATTTGAATACTCGAATGGAAACTATTATTATATGCAAACTCAATAAGGGGTAAATGATCATCCCAATTACCTTTGAAGTCAATGACATAGGCTCTTAACATATCCTCCAAAGTCTGTATTGTACGCTCTGTCAGGCCCTTCTGAAATGACTTCCAAAATTAAGCAGTAAATTGAGTTCCCCTATCAGAGATGATAGACAAAGGAACTCCATGCAGTCTAACAATCTCTCTAAGATACAGTTTGGCATAATCCTCTGTAGTGTTTGTAGTCTTAACTGGCAAGAAATGAGCCGATTTGGTCATCCTATCCACAATCACCCAAATAGAGTCATGTTGTTTGCGGGTTCGTGGTAAACCAGTAATAAAGTCCATATTGATCATTTCCCACTTTCATTCTAGGATCTCTATATTCTGAGCCACTCCACAAGGCCTTTGGTGCTCAACCTTAACTTGTTGGCAGTTTGGGCACTTGGACACAAGCTCTTATATATCTCTCTTCATTCCACTCCACCAGTATACTTGTCTCAAGTCGTGGTACATCTTTGTTGAACCTGGGTGGATGGAATACCTGGAATTATAGGCTTTTTCCATGATTCTCTCTCGAATACCATCAATACTTGGAACACATAATCTCCCTTGATATCTCAACACTATATCTCCCCCTTTGGTAAAATCCATTACCTTCTGCTTGTGAACCTCATCCTTCAGTTGGAGAAGAATGGGATCTTGATCTTGCTTTTCTTTCACCTCTGCAACTAGAGATGATTCAGCTCCATTTCATACTATTGTACCACTCTCACTAGAGTCAATAAGTTGAACTCCCAAATGCGCAAGTCTATGCACTTCCTTTACCAACTCCTTCTTTTCCTCTTCCACATGGGTTGTACTCCCCATAGATAACCTGCTAAGAGCATCAACAACTACATTTGCTTTACCTGGGTGGTAAAGAATGCTCATGTCATAATTCTTGAGCAACTCTAGCCATCTCATCTGCCTCAAATTTAGCTCCTTCTGGCTGAATACATACTGTAAGCTCTTATGGTTTGTGAACACATCCACATGTACACCATAAAGATAGTGACGCCAAATCTTAATAGCAAATACTACAGATGCCAACTCAAGGTCATGAGTGGGGTAGTTTCTCTCATGAGTCTTAAGTTGTCTGGAGGCATAGGCAATGACCTTACCTTTCTGCATCAATACACATCCCAACCCAACTCTGGAAGCATCACAATAGATTACAAAACCATCCGTTCCTTCAGGTAGGGATAGTACTGGAGCAGTAGTCAATCTAGCTTTCAACTCTTGAAAACTTTTATCACAAATATCAGACCATTAAAACTTAGCCTTCTTCTGAGTCAGCTTAGTCAATGGTGAGGATATGGATGAAAATCCCTCAACAAACCTCTTGTAGTAACCAGCCAAACCTAAGAAACTCCTTATGTCGGTTGGAGATGTGGGTCGGGGCCAGATTTTAACTGCCTCAATCTTTTGAGTATCAACTTGAATTCCATCACTAGATATAATATGGCCTAGGAATGCTACAAACTCAAGCCAAAACTCACACTTCGAAAACTTAGCATACAACTCCCTCTCCTTAAGAGTTTGAAGGACAATCCTAAGGTGATTAACATGCTCACTCTTACTTCTAGAGTAGACCAAAATATCATCGATGAAGACAATTACAAACGTATCCAGGTATGGCTTGAATACCCGATTCATGAGGTCTATAAAAGCTGCTGGAGCATTTGTCAATCCAAAGGACATAACAAAAAACTCTAAAAAAACCATAGCGGGTTCGAAAAGTCGTCTTCGGGATGTCACATTCTTTCACTTTCAACTGGTGATAGCCTGATCTGAGGTCTATCTTAGAGAAGCATGTGGCACCCTGAAGTTGGTCAAATAAATCATCTATTCTGGGGAGAGGATACTTGTTCTTTATGGTGACCTTGTTTAGTTGTCGGTAATCAATGCACATTCTAAGGGACCCATCTTTCTTTCGCACGAATAGGACAGGAGCGCCCCAATATGAGACACTTGGCCTAATAAACCCCTTATCTAGGAGGTCTTTCAGTTGTTCTTTCAACTTTTTCAACTCAGCAGGAGCCATCCTATAAGGAGGAATAGAGATAGGTTGTGTATCAGGAAGGACATCAATACCAAAGTCTATCTCTCTATTAGGAGGGATTCCGGGTAGATCCTCGGGAAAGACTTCAAGAAACTCATTCACAATGGGAACTGACTCAGGAGATGGAGCCTGATCATTAATATTTTTGACTCGGACTATATGATATATACATCCCTTGGATATTAATTTTCTAGCCTTAAGGTAGGAAATAAATTTACCCTTAGGCACTACAAAACTCCTCTTCCACTCTAAGATAGGCTCATTTGGAAATTGAAACTTGACAATTCGGGTCCTACAATCATCTGAGGCATAACATGAATAAAGTCAATCCATGCCAAGAATTACATCAAAATCAACCATGTCTAACTCAACTAAGTCAGCCATGGTATACCTGTGATTGATTGACACAGTACAATCTCTATAGACCCTCTCAGCTAAGATAGACTCACCAACAGGAGTAGACACGCTGAAAGGCTCAAGAAGACACTCAGGAAGGATCTCAAATTTACTAGCCAAGTAAGGAGTCACAAAAGATAACGTAACACCCGGATCAAGTAATGCATACACATCAAAAGAAAGGACTCGGAGCATACCAGTAACAACATCGGGTGCATTCTCTTGGTCTTGGTGACTACCCATAGCATACAGACAGTTGGTTCCCCCGCCTGCACTTGAAGCTGCACCTCTATGATTACCTCTATTCTGTGGAGTTGCAGAAGAAAACTGAGCTCTACTACTTCTATCTCCCTGTCTCTTTGAAGGATACTCATTCTGGAAGTGACCTGTCTTTCCATATCCATAGAAAGCATTGGTGCCCACACGACACTCTCTTAAATGGAGCCTCCCACATCTAGCACATGGTGGTTTACCTCTAGAACCTTGAGCCATACTTAATTGGGACTGAGAACCCTGAGCTCGGAAGTTTTGGTGACTCAGCGACCTCTGATCATACCTGGTATTAGGTGTAAAACCATTTGTTGGGGAAGGTACATAATTAGAAGACCTCTTTTGAAAAAAAGACTTGTTACCCTTCCCTTGCTTCTGCTCATTCTCATGCCCAGCAGACTTAGCCTTCTTGCTTAGGTATTTCTCTCGGTCCTTTTTCTTGTTATCCTCAACTTGATGAGCATACACCATCAATCTAGAAAAATCCATGTCAGAAATCATTAACATTGCCTTACATTCTTTCTTTATATGTTTGCCTAGGCCAGAGACAAACTTCCTCATCTTAGACCTCATATGAGGAATCATTTCTGGGGCATATTTGGACAACTGAATAAACTTCAAACTATACTCTTTCACAGTCATACTCTCCTTCTTGAGCTTCACAAACTTCTCAATCTTTGCTTCACATAGCTCTTGGGGAAATAAGTTATCAAAGAATGCTCTGTCAAACTCATCCCAAAGAGCAGGCTCCGCATCCTCACCTCTACTTTCTTCTCACTAGTTATACTAGACATTTGCCACATCCTTGAGCTGATAAGACACCAACTCAACCCCCTCGATCTTTGTAGCATGCATCGCTTTTAGTATCTTCCACATCTTATCAATGAAATTTTGGGGGTCTTCATCAACCTTGGAATCCGTGAAGACCGGTGGATTCATTCTCATAAAATCTCTAATCCTCGTGGCAGCAGATGACTCTTGATAACTAGAGCTAGGAGTTGGTAAACTCTGGCTACTATTTCGAGCAGCCACCAACTGGGTGAGCATAGCAATTGCTCCTCGAAAATCTTCCTCAAAAGTAGGAGTGGTCTGAACAGTAGGTACTTGGGGTACCTCAGTAGACCTTGCAGGTCGGCCCCTAGTTCTCCGTGGAGGCATCATTGACTGTGGAACCTCAATGCTGGCAGCGTTCCTCTGACTAGCTGAATGTTTAGGAGGCATGTCTGAAATGTGTAAATGTACGAATTATAAAAGAAATTGTTATAGAGTTAAACTCTATTGCACGAACTCAGATTATGAAAGAAGTGAAACAATTCCTAATGTCCAATAGCTTCCTGATTATAAGTGTGGTGCACAACACACCCATAAGCAATACTCTACTAGACACGGCTTCATAGACACCCTAGGACTCTTGAATTCTGTGCTTTGATACCAAGTTTGTCACGCCTTGAGAGGGTACCCTAGGCGTGGCCGGCACTCAGAAATTTGAATCACTTAATTTGGACTATCCTATGAAAAGTTATGCCCAAATTACTTTAGGCATGAGAGAACATAATCAAAATACTTTAGGCATGAGAGAACATAATCAAAACACTTTTAGAACATGATCAAAATAATTTAAAACATGATCAAAATACTTTAGAACATGATCAAAATACTTTAGGCATGAGAGAACATGATCAAAATACTTTTAGAACATGATCAAAATACTTTAGAACATGATCAAAATCTTTTCATACCTTCATATAAGGACTTTTGATAAATCAACAATTTAATGCATTTAAAAGCCAATATAAGTTAATATAAGATAGGTAATTAAATTTCAAATATTTAATAATCTATGGATTTGGAATCATGATATGAAAAATCCATAAAGTTTCATGCTTGAATTAAATAGAAAACTTTGATAATTCATTTGGACTTCATGAAAGAAAGGATCCATGAATCAATAATATTTAGGGGGTGTTACAATGTGGCTACACCACTGCCTGTACAACTGTTAATTGTTATAGAGTTAGAGTCACACTAGGATTGAGCTACTAAAATTCGACTAGGCTGCAATGACTTATATTAGCTGAAACTATGAATAACTTGTTTTAGCCTTGTGATCAATAGGAGATGTTTATACGTTGATTGAATACATTATATACTAAATACGTTGATTGTTAGTGGTGTTTCATGATAAATCTTCATAGCATCTATAATTGATTGATCTACATTATATACTAAATAACTTGTTCGCGCTTCGCACAACCATAAATAACTTGTTTTAGCCTTGTGATCAATAGGAGATGTTTATACATTGATTGAATATATTATATACTAAATACGTTGATTGTTAGTGGTGTTTCATGATAAATCTTCATAGCATCTTCTCCAAGTTAATATGATCAAATTAGTTGTCTGATGGAGTTCTCTATACCTGTATTCAAAATATGCTATCGATGAACTATGAATTCTTTATTGTAAAATGGACTTCTCCTGAACAATTTTTTTAATTATTATTATTATCATTACATTTACATGGTGGTGTTACTTGATGATAAAAAGACTTATCAATCCATCTAAAAACAACCATTAATCAGATCAAGGGCACTTGCATTAACTAACATAGAAGTCGTCTGAATCACTTTTGCCTGAAACTTGGCATCCGCTACTTATCCAGGAAGAAATACCTCTTAGCGATTGACGGTATTTGCTGGAGAGTATGTCACATCTTATCTTGGTCTTAATTAGTTGCATATTCTGTCAAACCAGCAACTACATTAACATATCTTAACTTGGTTGACTTTCCTGAAGCAATATTGGATATCCCACATTGAAATGGCCTAGCATCTAGGAAGTACTGTGAAAGGCCGCTCTCATTTGCGAGTTAGAAGTGGGTTGGTCTCTTAGCATGTTGACAATCACCGTTGAGTCCTCCGGTATGAAGATCACATACCCATTTTGGATGCACCACTCTACTATGAAGTTTGATGTCGTTGTCTTTAACACTTATAGATTTTTTCCATCTTCTTTATGGCATTGAGTCCGTATTTCAATTCACATGGAGATACATTACATCTAAAATGAAAAAAAAAACTCAAATGCTATGTAAAGTGTTATAACCATTTTAAATCTACAACTCATTTTCTCCGATTTCGACACTAATAGCAGCAAACTTTGACAAATGTCCTATCTCAATATATGAACAACAAATAAGATGAGGAAATTGAGACAATTATGTTAGAAGGTTGAACATACATTCTCCCCTCATTATTAAGAACACACATATTTTGCTTGTAAATAGAGTTGTAACAACAATATAGTCAATTTTGTATGTAAAAATCTACAAGTTTAAGGTAAGACTTTCCATTGAAATCATTTGAGCTAGCTATAATATTCAACAATAACAGGTAGCTATTTTCTAGTAATTTTAATTGCTGAGGTAAAAGCTGATATTGAACAAGGCAAAGAAGGAATTTAAAGTAAAATCATTGATTATCAGATGATAACAATGTGTTTATATTAGTGTGCCCCATTCAAGGAAGCCAAACAAATGCTCTTTGTAAAGATAAGAAAATAGTTTATCAGATTTAGTGATCTGATAAAGTATAAGAAAATACCACTACTAAAAAACTGTCAAAAAACAATGCAAAAAAGCGACGGACTGCGTCGCTTTTTTGGTCAAATTCGACAGAAAAGCGACGCAGTCACTTCCGTCGCTTTTTTGCTCAACGCTTTTAATAAAGCGACGGACTGCGTCGCTCGTAAATTTATTTTAAAAAAAATATATATATAAATAAAAAACGACGGACTGCGTCGTTTTATTTTTTAATTTTTAATTTTTTTTCCTGAAAAATGAGGGACAAAGGGTCCCTGTCCGTCGCTTTTGTTCTTGGTGTTCTTGAAAATTTTCAATTTCTAAAAAAAAATAAAAAAAAATCAGAAAAGTGACGGGCTAAAGGACCCTGTCCGTCGCTTTTACTGTGACAGCAGAAACCAAAAGTTCCTGCTGCCCACCTGCAATTAAAATGTAATTCAATAATAATCAATACAATCCAATACAACTAACCAACCAACAAAATACACAATATATATCATAACGAACATAATTCAACATTTCTAAAGTGCAAGTTGGATTTTATTAGACAATTAAAGTACAAACTAATTCCAATAAGTAAACTAACACTTTATCACTACAACAGACTCTAAAAATTCAAACATATCCTAAGAAATCAAACAAATCCTAAGTAAAATGCAAGTTTTTTACATTGAATAAAAAAACTAATATATACAATAACTAAAATTTAAGAGGAAAAAATACCTCGACTTTTTTCAATTAGATCTACGATGGAAGGGTTGGTGGTAGTGGCCTTGGCGGCGTCGAATATTGAAATATTTAATTAGATTGTACCTCTGCATTTAAAATTTTGTACAAAAATATTCAACCTTAATTAATTATTTCATGCATCCTAAGCTCAAGTATCTAAAGTTGAGAATTTATTCAAACCAAAATAATTTCTAACTACTTAATTAAAAAATTCTAAAGTTCAAGTTCTAAAATCTAAGTTCAAGTAAAAAAAATCCTAAAGTTCAAGTTTTAAATTGAAGTTCAAAATTCACAACTTAAAGTTTACATGCATATACTTGAAAAATTCAAGAATTCTCAAGTTCAACATTTCTAAAGTTCAAGTTGGTTTTTTTCTAAGTTAAAGTACAAACTTTCAAATTTCAAGTATAATTAAACTTCAAGTATTTAAATTTGAGAATTTATACAAACCAAACAAGTTCCTAAGCACTTCAAAAATCCTAAAATTCAAGTTCTAAAATCTAAGTTCAAGTTAAAAAATCATAAATTCCAAGTTCAAAATTTAAGTTGAAAGTTCACAATTTAAAGTTCATATATCCTACAATAATTCAACATTTCTAAAGTTTGAGCTTAATTAATTCTTAAAAACCACAATTCATGAAACCAAAGTTAATAACTTCATGAAAAATATAAATAATTCACAATTTCTAAAGTTCACAACCTAAGTTCAAATAAGTAAATGCTACACCAAAACAATTCTAAGTTCAACTTAAAAAATTCGGCCTAAAGTTCAAGCTCAAAGTTCTAAATTCAATACAAGTTATGATTAAGTTCTAAGTTGTAATTAGAAGCTCTAAATAAGTTCTAAGTTTCTAACCTCTAATTAGCTTCAATAATTACTTCTTAAATCTAATGTTTAACTTCAACAATACTTCAATTCAAATTAAAAAATACCCAAATTTACAATCTAATTAAAAAAAACCCAATTCAACTAAAACCCAAAAATCTTCATTCACTAATTCACAATTAAATATACAAACTAACAATGTTAGTAACTTTATGACTTCAAAAACACTTCAACTGCAATTCAAAAAAATCCAAATCACAAACTAATTCAAAATACCCCAATTCAAAGTAAAACCCAAAAATCAAAGCTATAGCTTTTTATTCACTAATTCACAATCAATGTTACAAATTAACTATGTTAACAACATATATTCAACAACATAAATGAAATAAACTAACTAAAAATTCAAAATTTTCTCAATTTACAACAAAAATAAAACCCTAACTAAGTTTAACAAGGAGAGAAAAAGAGAAGAGAGAGAGGGTCGGATGGAGTACCTGAGAGAGAGGGAGGGACGACGGCGGCGGAGATGCCAACGGAGAGCTGTGGCGGAGGTGGGATGAGCGTCGGGGTCGGGTTTTAGGGGAGGGGATCGAAGAGAGGGAGAGGGAGAGAGAGAGAGAGTTAAGAGAGTATAAAAAAATAAAAACAAATGGGAGAACCTGTGGTTGATATTTAGTAGGGGGCAACGGACAGCGTCGCAAAGTCTGTCGCTCCCTTTAAAAAAATTTGACCATAAAAGCGACGAACTAAGCGACGCCGTCCTTCGCTATTTTTTTAAAAAAAATTATAAATAATAAAATAAATTTTATAAAAAAAAATATTTAAAAATAATTTTTTTATTGAAAGCGACACCGTTTATATTAAATAATTAATTATTAATGAAAAATATTTTTGACGCAAAAATCCGCCAAAAAAGTGACGAACTTAGAGTCACCATCCCTCGCTTTTTAAAATAAAAAATAAAAAAATAAAAAAATAAAAATATAATAGACGGACGGTGTCCCTTTGTCTGTCGCTTTTTACCATCGATACAGTCCGTCGCTTTTCTTTCCATCATTTTTTCGTCATTTTTCAGTAGTGAAACTTTTGTGTTCACCTTACCTTCAATAGCAGAGGAAGATTCTATATTCTAACCAAATTGGGTATTGATTAACAGGAATGACACTATGCACATTTGGTATATCTTATGTTAGAATATTTTAAAATATATTTTGCCTTTAATAATATATTTTGAATATATTCTAATTAATATTGTATTTTTGTATTTATAGCAAGCATATATTTAGTTCCTTAGTTTTAACTATTAGTATCAATCCTTGTATTTAGCATATCTTATAATTTGTATTTATTGACCAAGTTATATGAAACTAAGCAAGCAATTCACTTCCTTCATGGTATCAGACTAGTACGATCTCCTAATCCTAGCCTCATCTATTCTTCTTCCTATCTCATTTCATCTCTTCTCATGGCAGATTCGCGCAAATTAAATTTCATCCCGCTCTCACCGTCACTAATATTAAGTCTCTCGTACCCGTAATATTAGACAATGAGCAAGGCTTGTATCATTCTTGGGCTACTTTGTTCATCAATCTAGCTAGGGTTTATGATCTTTACTATCATTTGGTTTCACCCATAGAAGCGTCGGCTCTAGCTGCCTACACTACGGCCAAGTCGGCTGATCCGGCTCTTTGGAAGCGTTTGGATGTTGTTATATTGCAATGTATTTACACTACCATTGCTCCTGATCTTCTTCTAGTTATCCTCAAACGCAATGACACAGCAGAAGACGTGTGGAACCGTCTTGAATCTCATTTTCAAGACAATAAAATCCTCCCGAGCCACCCATCTCGAGGAGGACTTTACGAACGTTTTTTTCGAAGGTTTCACCTCAATTGACAGTTATTGTAATTATTTACAATCTTTGGCGGACAGGTTGGCTAATGTTGATTCTCCGGTGACTAATAGTCATTTGGTTTTACGTCTTATCGGCTCTTTACTGGAGGCGTATAGTTGTACGGTGGATTTTATACAAAATCAAGAGCCATTGCCCCCCTTTGCAAGTTGTCGTTCCAGGTTGAAAATGGCTGAGCATACCATAAAGCTCGCCAAGCTCGTGAAAATAGTGTGTCCGGAAGTCGGGTCGATAGCGCTGCCATGGTTGCCACACCTTTTTCCTCTTCGAATGACTCATTTGCTAGCAACAAAAGAAACAACAATAATAAAAACAGGAATAATTCGAAATCAAATGACAAGAAAAAGGCGACTCAACAAAGCCCAAGTGGACCCAGTCTAAATCAGCCGCCACATTAGCAGCACCAGTGGCAACCACATCATCAGGGCCCTCCACGACAGTGGCAGACAAGGTGGCAGCCTAGTTGGGGCGGTTGGACAGTGCCTTCTTACCCGTTTCCTGCATTCCAGTGGTATCCAAGGCCCAATCTAGGGGCCCAACGCCCTTCAACCTATGGGGCCAGGTGTAGTTGGGCCCAGAACTCAATCTTTTAATGTTCTTGCAACTACTGTTCCTACCTACACACCCACTGATATTGAGACCGCTATGCATGTTCTTTCATTTTCTCAACCCGATGGGAACTACTACATGGATACCAGTGCTATATATCATATGACGGCGGATGCAGGTATTCTCTCTTCTTATTTTAATTCAAGCAATAAGCATCATAACATTGTTGTTGGTAGTGGTCATTTAATTCCAATTATTGGTCACAGTCACACTATTTTTCCCCCACCCTATCCACTATTTACCTTAAACAATATGTTACATACTCCAAAACTCATCAAAAATCTAGTCTCAGTTCATAAGTTTACCCTAGATAATATGGTTTCTATATCATTTGACCCTTTTGGTTTCTCTGTTAATGACTTACAGATGGGGAATAGACTAATGAGATGTGATATCACTGGAGACTTATATCCACTTTTCTCCAACTCTCAAGCCGTTTCTTACACCAATCAATCTACTTTTACTTCTTTGCCTTCGGATATTTGGCACAATCGTCTAGGTCACCCTGGCGATAATATACTTAAGTCTCTTTGTAGTAAAAAGTTTATTAATTGTAATAAGGCTTGTAAAACGTTTTGTTCTTCTTGTCCTCTTGGGAAACATTCTAAGCTACCTTTTTATGATTCGGTTTCATATATTTTTCTTCCATTCGATATTATTCATAGTGATCTTTGGACTTCTCCCATTATTAGTACTTCTGGCCATTGTTATTATGTTCTTTTTCTTGATGACTATAGTAAGTTTCTGTGGACATTTCCTATTGCCAAGAAATCTCAAGTCAAACACATTTTCTTAGTTTTTCATGCTTTAGTCAAAACTCAATTTGAACGTAATATTAAGACGTTTTAGTGTGACAATGGTACGGAGTACATAAATGGAACTTTTATGGAATTTTTTGAGAAACATGACATGTTTTTCCGTCTTTCATGCCCTCATACATCTCCTCAAAACGGCAAGGCCGAAAGACACATAAAATACATCAATAATATCATCCGAACTCTTTTTGCTCATGCATCCATGCCACTATCCTTTTGGCATCATGCACTCTCCATGGCCACATATCTTCTCAACATCCTTCCTTCCAAGGTATTGAATAACCAATCACCCGTTCAAATCTTATATCAAAGTTATCTAGATTATTCGAGTTTGCGTGTTTTTGGTTGCTTATGTTTCCCATTATTCCCCTTATCTACTATTCATAAATTACAAGAAAGGTCCACTCCTTGTGTTTATTTAGGTTCGGCTCCTAATCATCGTGGTTCAAAATGCTATGACATATCGAGTGGTAAAATTATAATTTGTCGTCATGTTTGTTTTGTTGAAACTGAATTTACATTCTCCAAACTTCACAAAATAAAACATTTGGATTATGATATTTTTAGTGACACTATTAATTCCCATTTAATATATCATTTGTCACAAAATTCCACTCAACCTACATTGCAAACTAACCCACCTAATCAACTGGATCAACCTGTGCAGCCCAAAACAAATTCGGCCTCTCTTCCTCAATCTGGGTCGCAGTCTAACACGGGCCTAGATCACACATCACCTCATGCTGCTTCTCCTTTAGCCCAACAATTATAATAGCCCACTCCATCTCTTCCTCTCTCTGACTCCATAACCTCAAGTAGTGGTGGTCTCCATGGCCCGTCATATCCTACACCCAGCCCAGTCTTGTAACACCCCCCATAAATCTTCATAGCATCTATAATTGATTGATCTACATTATATACTAAATAACTTGTTTGCGCTTCGCACAACCATAAATAACTTGTTTTAGCCTTGTGATCAATAGGAGATGTTTATACGTTGATTGAATATATTATATACTAAATATGTTGATTGTTAGTGGTGTTTCATGATAAATCTTCATAGCATCTATAATTGATTGATCTACATTATATACTAAATAACTTGTTCGCGCTTCGCACAACCATAAATAACTTGTTTTAGCCTTGTGATCAATAGGAGATGTTTATACGTTGATTGAATACATTATATACTAAATACGTTGATTGTTAGTGGTGTTTCATGATAAATCTTCATAGCATCTTCTCCAAGTTAATATGATCAAATTAGTTGTCTGATGGAGTTCTCTATACCTGTATTCAAAATATGCTACCAATGAACTATGAATTCTTTATTGTAAAATGGACTTCTCCTGAACAATTTTTTTAATTATTATTATTATCATTACATTTACATGGTGGTGTTACTTGATGATAAAAAGACTTATCAATCCATCTAAAAACAACCATTAATCAGATCGAGGGCACTTGCATTAACTAACATAGAAGTCGTCTGAATCACTTTTGCCTGAAACTTGGTATCCGCTACTTATTCAAGAAGAAATACCTCTTAACGGTTGACGGTATTTGCTGGAGAGTATGTCACATCTTATCTTGGTCTTAATTAGTTGCATATTCTGTCAAACCAGCAACTACATTAACATATCTTAACTTGGTTGACTTTCCTGAAGCAATATTGGATATCCCACATTGAAATGGCCTAGCATCTGGGAAGTACTTTGAAAAACCACTCTCATTTGCGAGTTAGAAGTGGGTTGGTCTCTTAGCATGTTGACAATCACCGTTGAGTCCTCCAGTATGAAGATCACATGCCCATTTTGGATGCACCACTCTACTATGAAGTTTGATGTCGTTGTCTTTAACACTTATAGCTTTTTTCCATCTTCTTTATGGCATTGAGTCCGTATTTCAATTCACATGGAGATACATTACGTCTACAATGAAAAAACAAACTCAAATGCTATGTAAAGCGTTATAACCATTTTAAATCTACAGCTCATTTTCTCCGATTTCGACACTAATAGCAGCAAACTTTGACAAATGTCCTATCTCAATATATGAACAACAAATAAGATGAGGAAATTGAGACAATAATGTTAGAAGGTTGAACATACATTCTCCCCTCATTATTAAGAACACACATATTTTGCTAGTAAATAGAGTTGTAACAACAATATAGTCAATTTTGTATGTAAAAATCTACAAGTTTAAGGTAAGACTTTCCATTGAAATCATTTGAGCTAGCTATAAAATTCAACAATAACAGGTAGCTATTTTCTAGTAATTTTAATTGCTGAGGTAAAAGCTGATGTTGAAGAAGGCAAAGAAGGAATTTAAAGTAAAATCATTGAATATCAGATGATAACAATGTATTTATATTAGTGTTCCCCATTCAAGGAAGCCAAACAAATGCTCTTTGTAAAGTCGTTTATAACCTTCTTAAACAGAGGTTAAAAGACATTGAAAACACAAGTTGAGAACTCAACTGATATCATTCAACTTCTGTTAAAGGAAAGAACTTTTGGCTATATTACCAAAGTCCACAGGGAAAAATAGCTCAAGAAAGCAGAAATCCTTTTGAGTTCTCCCATTGAGGCTTCAACATGAATCATGACATAAAAAGATTAGTTTTTGTGAAAACAAATTGTATGCAATTTGTGATGACATTAAAAAGGAAAGATAAGAAAATAGTTTATCAGATTTAGTGATTTGATAATGTATAAGAAAATACTTTTGTGTTCTCCTTACCATCAATAGCAGAGAAAGATTTTATATTCTAACCAAATTGGGTATTGATTAACAGGAATGACACTATGCACATTTGGTATATCTTATATCTCGTAACTTCCATTATTGTTAGTTGCATTAATGGAAAATTGTTTTTTTATTTGCAAGGGAAAAAAACTAAAGTAGAAGGTGAGGAATCAATTTTTAAAAAATAGTAGAAGTTCAAAATCTTTGAAGTGTCCCTCAAGTTCACCACTTAATTATATTTGAAACATAGATATACTTGAAAAGAGAATGAAACAATTGATTTAACAAAGGCCATAATATAATTCTGGAAGAATAATGTATTACAATGAACAAATATATCTTACATGCTGCAAATTGTAACACCCCACCAAAACTTTTCCCTAAGATTCGGACCTTTCTTGTATATGTGTAGGGTCGAAATCGATTATTGGGAAGTGTATGCATGAGTTAGGATGAGTTCCCAAGTAATTGAAGAGTGTTATAGGTGATGTAGGGTCATAAAGGACCCCTAGTACCAAGTTAAATCCAAAAGATTCATCGTGGCTAAGTTTTAGGATGAGATCGTATAAGGGGTCGACTTTTAATGACCCTATCTTTTGAAAGACGACAATCTGGGTGGCCCACGACCTATAAATTAAAGGTCGTCGAGTCTTCTTTCCAACACCACCAAGAATGTAATTTTTGGAGTTTGGAGTCAAAAGATATGACGATCCTAAAATGAACTAGCACGGTAGGAATTTCAGGCCTGGGTTGCAACTGCTGGAAATCTGGGCTTGGCACCACAGTGGCGCGATGCGCCACTATTGTGCTAGGAACAAGGCTCAGTAGTTTGGTCCCTGGCGCGGCGCGCCACTACGAGATGTGCAGGGTTCTCAAGCCTATTTTCCAGAACCCAGAAAACTTGGGCTTGGCGCAGTAAGGGCGCGATGCGCCACTATCGCGCCACAAAACAGCCTCAGTAGTTTGGTCCCTAGCGCGATGCGCCACTATTGGGTTGTAGGGTTTTTTAAGCCGATTTGACTTGGCGCTGTAGTGGCGCGATGTGCCACTATCGTGCCAAGTATGTTTTGGGCCTATTTTCCAGATTTTAGAGAAAGGGCAATTTGGGTATTTCCCCAAATTATATATACACAGCCTTGGGACATTTTTTGGACCATTTTTAGTCCCTCTCTCTCTCTAAAATCCCTAGAAAATTTCCCTCTCCTCTTCTTCTTTTCCAAATCCATTTCCAACAAGGGTTGCTTCAAGAACTTTAAAGAATTCAAGTTCCCATTGAAGACCCAGCATCAAGGTTTTCTTTAAGTCTTCACTAAGGTATGTAAGGCTACTCAAAACATGGGTTGAGTCCACCCATGTGCCCTACACTTTCTTTGAGGTTAAATGTTCATAAGAATGAAGTTTCTTGATAGGCCTATGTCCAAATGAGTCTTGTCATCCATTAATGTGATTCTTGTTATGTTGATGTTGTTGAGACAAGATATTTCTAGAAAGAACCTTCATGTGAGTATGAGTTGATGAAGATGAGTTGTTAACATGCTTTATTGATTTTCTTAACTATGTGGATTATGACAAAAATGCTAATTCTCTTAAATATGTTGTTCATTTTTAATTGTTGATCTAAAACCTTGGAGTTGTGATGAGTTTCAAAGATGTGTTAAATGAATAGAGAAATGGTTGGATATGTTTGTATGATGTCATAAGTGTATATTTAAATTTACTCTTGAATGATATGATTGGAATCGGTTGGATAGTATGATTGGGAGATGTTTGATGATGATAGAGTTGATGAGTCGACAAGGTTCTAAATGAGACTTGTCGATATGATTTGATTGAGTTGATTAGATAGAGTTTTATGAGCATTGAGTCTTGGGAGGAGTATCGAGCACCAAATTGGGCAAGAGTATAGTCCATACTCGAACCCAATAACTACGTCGCCAAACATAGGAGGGGATTAAATTATTAAAGTCGGATACTTCCCCAAAATTATTATCCTGACATTATAGGACTTGGTTGGATTGGATCCATGATTGGTTGATTCATTCATACCCTGGCAAAGTATAAACGGACGCGGCAACAACGTCGGTTTGTTGTACTATCACTAGCTCATAAGTGATGGTTGTCGGATAAGAGAAACTCCCACATAGGTCTTAATAGTAGTCTGAGTTGGATTGAGTTGAATTTTATATGATTTGGTCCCGTCTAAACTATATTCTTGCTTATAATTAGGATGCTTGTCGAGTTGTAGCTCTTTTTGAGTTGAGATCCCTGAATTGATTTGGTCCTTTCTGATATTGTTTCATTCAACCATTTTACATACTCGTACATTCCATGTATTGACGCCATTTGGTCTGTATCGTTTCATGATGCAGACACAAGTACTAGAGATCATCAATCGGTGCACCGTTGAAGATCCACACACTCCCAACTACTTGGTGAGTCCTCCTAGTTTCTGGAGGATGTTGAGTTTCCTGTATAGTTTTGTGTTGTTTCCTTTATTTTGATTGTTGGTAGCCATGGACTTGTCATTGAAACCTCCTAGATTATTGATAAAGGCTTCATAGACCGGAGCGTAGAGATGTTGGATTGTTCTTTTGAGTAGTTCTTCTCTAACTGTTGGTTGATTTGATAGTTATTTGGCCTTTGGCCCTAAATTATGAATAGTACTTCATTGATTGGGTCTTTCGCTGAGAGAATATGTTTGAATGAATGTGTGACTGGAATAGGTGGGTCGCTTGGAGGCCAGAAATGGATTTCGAGTGCCGGCCACGCCTAGGGTACCCTCCCGGGGTGTGACAAACATGGTATCAGAGTCGAGAGTTCAATAGTCCTAGGGAGTCTATGAAGTCGTGTCTAGTAGAGTCTTGCTTATGGGTGTGTTGTGCATCATACTTATAATCAGGAGGCTATAAGACATTAAGAATTGTTTCACTTCTTTCATACTATGAATTCGTGCGATAGAGTTAAACTCTATAAACTTTGTTACATCTCGCACTTTTGCGCATTCAGAAAGAAAAAAATTGACTTGCAAGGAAAGAGGTTATGATTTATTTTATTTAATACCAGTGTAATGTTCAAGGAAAAATTGAGGTAGAAATACGGAGGAAGGCCAAGGGAAAAATTTATGTGGAATTTTTGGAATGTAGTTTTGCAAATTACAAAGTAAAGACTTATAGTTTTGGGCTTAAGGAAAAAAATGATAATGACAATAAGAGAAGTTGAGGCCCAACACAAGAAATGGCCCAAGTTTTGGAAATTGAGTTCATTAATTAAGAGGCCCATTACCCATATACTATCTATATAGATATATTCTCTAGTTTGCTAGAAACTTCAAGAAAGCAAAGTCTAAAAGATGACTTAGTAGTCATCTTGTTTTCTATTCCTAGAATTTTCAAGAAACTTGGAGAAAAAAAGGGAAAAAAATAAGAAAGGAAAATTGGCATAGCTAGGGATTTTATCCCTTGAAATCTTGTTCCAAGAATTATTTTTTCTAGTATTCCAAGAAAGTTGAAGGCCCTAATCAACATAGAGGGATTGTTGGAACAAGAAGACCATTCATTCTTGCAAGGCACAATTCTAGCCAAATTGAAGAACTAAGTGGAAAAGGTATGGTTTCAATCTTCTTTATATGTTATGGATGGTTGGTATATGTTGTAGAGTGAAGAAATGGATGAAGTATATGAAAATATGTATGTGGGTGTTGGTCGTGTATGTGTGATGTTGTGTGGAAAGAATAGATTAATTTTATGTAGTATGTGGTTGTTGTTGCAAGGTATAGGAATGGATGGAAAATTCATGAAAATATGCATATAGTTGTTGTGGCCGAATATGGGGGTGGTTTGGCAAGTTATGGTGTATTGATTCTATTTAGTGTTTTAGTTGTTGTTATGGATTCTATGTTGCTAATAAAAGCTTAAGGATCCTTATAAAGTTGTAGTAGTTGGAGACTTGTTTTAGAAGTTTGTAAATTTAATATAATGTTCTTGCATATATGGAAACTAATATTGTTAGTATGATGTGGTTAGTGTGTAAATTATTAGGTTGTGGTAATTGAATTTAAAAGAAGGGATTAGATTGTTATTGTTCTTATTGGAATTGGAAGGTCTTGGAGAAAGTAGTATATTGATTTGGTATTGTTGTTGGTAATTTGACCGAGTTGAAATCTCGGATTGTTGTTGATAAAATTGGCCGAGTTAGATTCTCGGGGATGGTGTATTTACAGGGGAAGTGCTGTCCAAATTTTGGTAGAAAAAATGTTAGCTTAAGATGAGATTCTTGGATATCTATTGCTAATGTTGGCATTCATTAATCTTGTTATAGATTTTGGGAAGGCCAAGAGTTAAGTGGGATTGACTAAGGAAGTGGACAATGTATGTAAGGCTTACCCTTTTCTTTCAAGGCATGATCCCGAAGTTATGGTTTCATAAGTGCTTCCATACTTTCTTTGTTTTCAAAAGTTAGGTGTCAATGGTCCCAAGGGAATGACTACTTTTTCTATAACCCGTCAATGTTTTCCAAAATGTCTATAGCTTTCCAAGACAAAAGTTTACAGTATTACAAGCTTTTATGATAGTAACGATAGATATGTTTTACAACGACATTGATGACGTCGAGAATGAGAATATGTTATAATGGCTATGATAAGAACGGATTCATGTCTAAAAGGTTCTTGATATTACTCTCATCTTGATTTTTAAATAATAGTCTCATCTGATAACAATTATTCCTTCAAGGTGAGACGAAGCGACCATGATTAATCCATAATATAATCGAAGGTTACCAACCTTCCGTCACTCTGATAAATATGCGACTTTCATTGAGCTCTCATGCATGCTGTCTATATGTATATGTATATGTATATGGGGGATATGGGGAAGTGTATATGTGGCGCTATAGACGCATTCCCACCTGATCAGTTGGAGTAATTTTTATCCCGGACGTGGGATGCCCTGACGCGGGTCATATATGGGCGATATGACATGTTATATTTTCTATGTATATGAAAAAGAAATGTTTTTAAAGAAAAAGACAAGCATGCATGGCATTCGGCCTAAAAGGCACTCATCTATACAGGTTACTCTCTTATCTCCCTATATGTTCTATGATTCTATAATATGGTTGTTCATACCTTATGTTCTTTATTATACTGATTTTCATGCCTTACATACTCGGTACATTACTCGTACTGACGTCCCTTCTTGTGGATGCTACATTTCATGCCATGCAGGTAGGCAGCTGAACGAGTTCGGTCCTTAGGAGCTCCACTAGCAGTACACCAAGAGCGCTCCAGTTGTTTCGGAGCTTCATTTTATCAGTACTACTTTTGTGTATATATTTGGGCACGGCAGAAACCAACCCTCCTTGTGGTCATATGTGTCTTATTTAGAGGCTCGTAGACAGATATGTACAGCTAGATGTTTTGCAACTTTGTTCGTCGCTGTGTAATATGTTAGCAAAGTCTATTGACGCGTGGTTATAATTATTCTATTAACAATGGTATCTCTCATTCGGCCCACTCAATAGAAAGAATAGGATACGTATAGTAGGTGCTCGGAATAACACTTTCGGGTACCCATCGTAGCCCTAGTTAGGTCGTGACAAACTTCCTTTCTAATTTATGCGTTTATACGTTACAGATAATGCCTCCTAAATGTACTGCTAGCCAGAGGAATACTGATAACGCAGAGATGTCACAGTCAGAGGTACGCCTATCGAGGGCTAGAGGCCGACCGGCGAGGTATGCGAAGGCACCTCAAATGCCTACTACTCCACCTGCACCAACTTTGGAGGTAGACTTTTGAGGGGCAATTTCAATGCTCACTCAATTAGTGACTGCACGAAATGGTAACCAGAGTTTGCCAATTCTTAGCTCTAGTTCCCAAGAGTCGTCTGCCGCCGCCAGAATTCGAGACTTTCTGGGGATGAATCCGCCGGCATTCACAGGGTCTAAGGTTGATGAAGATCCCCAAAATTTTATTGATGAGATGTGGAAAATCCTGAAAGCTATGCATGCTACGAAGATTGAGGGGGTTGAGTTGGTATCCTACTAGCTCAAGGATATGGAAAACATCTAATATAAATAATGGGAACAAGGTAGAGGTGAGGATGCTGAACCTGCTATATGGGATGAATTTGAGAGAGCCTTTCTTGACCACTTCTTTCCCTGAGAATTGAGGGAAGCGAAAGTGGAGGAGTTTGTGAATCTGAAATAAGAAGGCATGACTGTTAAAGAGTACAGCTTGAAGTTCATCCAGCTGTCCAGGTATGCTCCAGAGATGATCCCAGATGTGAGGTCGAAGATGAGGAAATTTGTCTCCGGTTTGGGAAGACATGTGAAGAAGGAGTGCAAAGCAGCATTGTTAATCTCCGATATGGATATTTCAAGATTAATGGTGTACGCTCAACAAGTGGAGGATGAGAAGAGAAAAGACAGAGAGGAGCATCTGAGCAAGAAGGCAAGATCAGCTGGGCATGAGAATGAACAGAAGCAGAACAAGGGCAACAGGTCCTTCTTCCAGAAAAGGCCTTCCAACTATGCGTCGTCCACCGTAAGTGCACTTATGCCGTAGAGAAGGTATGATCGGCAGGGATACAGTCACCAGAATTTTAGGTATTATATGCAAAGTTCTCAAAATGTGAATTTTGGCTTGCATTAGTGGCCTTTTTAGGCCACATTGTATCTGGAGATGGTATTCAGGTTGATGCTTAGAAGATTGAGGAAGTGAAAAATTGGCCAGACCCACATCCCCGATAGAGATAAGAAACTTCTTGGGTTTGGCCAGCTATTATTGAAGGTTTGTAGAGGGATTCTCATCCATATCATCACCATTGACCAAGATGACCCAAAAGAAGGCTAAGTTCCAATGGTCCGATGCTTGTGAGGAGAGTTTCCAGAAATTGAAGACCAAGCTAACCACTGCTCCTATTCTAACTTTGCCCGATGGAACAGAGGGTTTTGTGATCTATTGTGATGCATTTAGAGTTGGTTTGGGTTGTGTGCTGATGTAGAAGGGAAAGGTGATAGCTTATGCTTCAAGATAGCTTAAGGTTCACGAGAGGAATTACCCAACTCAAGACCTTGAACTGGCAGCTATGGTATTTGCCCTTAAAATTTGGTGCCAGTACTTGTATGGAGTGCATGTTAATGTGTTCACTGATCATAAGAGTTTACAATACGTCTTCAGCCAGAAGGAACTCAATTTGAGACAAAAGAGATGGCTCGAACTACTCCAAGACTATGATATGAGCATCCTCTACCATCCAGGTAAAGCTAATGTTGTTGCTGATGCTCTTAGCAGGTTGTCTATGGGTAGGACTACCCATATGGAGGAGGAAAGGAAAGAATTAGCTAGAGAGGTGCATAGATTAGCCCGATTGGGAGTTCGTCTTGAAGAGAACAAGGAAGGTAGAGTTAATGTTCAGGATAGGGCTGCATCCTCACTCATGGCAGAGGTAAAAGAAAAGCAAGACTAAGATCCCATCCTTCTCCAGTTGAAGGAAGTTGTTCACAAACAGGATTTTTACCAAAGGGGGGGATGGTGTGTTGAGGTACCAAAACAAATTGTGCGTACCAGATGTTGATGATATTCGAGGAAAGATTATGTCCAAAGCGCATAGTTCTAGATACTCTATTCATCCTGGCTCTACAAAGATGTACCAAGACTTGAGGGAAATCTATTGGTGGAGTGGGATAAAGAGAGATATTGCGGAGTTTGTTTCCAAGTGCCCGAATTGTCAACAGGTTAAAGTTGAGCATCAAGGGCCATGTGGGTTAGCTCAAAATATAGAAATCCTTGAATGGAAGTGGAAGATGATTAATATGGACTTTATCACAGGTCTGCCAAAGTCCCGAAAGCAACATGATTTGATTTGGGTGATTGTGGATAGAATAACGAAATCAGCTCACTTCTTGGCAGTTAAGACTACTGACACCACAGAAGATTATGCAAATTTATATATTCAGGAGATCGTTAGATTGCATGGGGTTCCCTTGTCTATCATTTCAGATAAAGGAGCTCAATTCACCTCCTAATTCTGGAGATCCTTTCAGAAGGGACTAGGTTCAAAGGTGAACCTTAGTACGGCCTTTCATCTCCTAACGGATGGCCAAGAGGAGCGCACCATTCAGACATTGGAGGATATGTTGAGAGCTTGTGTTCTTGACTTCAAAGGAAATTGGGATGATCACTTAACTCTCATAGAGTTTGCATATACAAATAGCTATCATGCAAGCATTCAAATGGCTCCTTATGAAACTTTGTATGGGAGGAGGTGTAGATCACCCATCGGGTGGTTTAAAGTTGGTAAAGTTGAGTTGATTGGGCTTTATTTTGTTCACCAAGCCATGGAGAAGGTGATAGTTATTCAAGATAGGCTAAATACAACCCAAAGACGCCAAAAATCTTACACCGATGTGAGGAGAAGAGACTTAGAGTTCGAGGTGCATGATTGGGTGTACTTGAAAGTGTCACCCATGAAGGGTGTCATGAGGTTTGGAAGGAAGAGGAAGCTTAGTCCCCGATACATTGGTCCTTACCAGATTGTGAGGCGGATTGTGATTTGTACTTAGATTCCATTCTTGGTTTACTCGTCATTCGAGGATGAATGATCCCAAGGGGGAGATATTGTAATACCCCCCAAAACTTTTCCCTACGATTCGAACCTTTCTTGTATGCGTGTATGGTTGAACTCGATTATTGTAAAGTGTATGCATGAGTTAGGATGAGTTTCCAAGTAATTAAAGAGCGTTAGAGGTGATGTGGGGTCATAAAGGACCCCTAGAACCAAGCTAAGTCCAAAAGATTCATCGTGGCTAAGTTTTAGGATGAGTTCGTATAAGGGGTCGACTTCTAATGACCTTATATTTTGAAAGACGATAATTTGGGTGGCCCACGACCTATTAAATTAAAGGTCATTGAGTCTTCTTTCCAACGCCACCAAGAATGTAATTTTTGGAGTTTGGAGTCAAAAGATATGACGATCCTAAGACGAACTAGCACAGCAGGAATTTCAGGCCTGGGTTGCAACTTCTAGAAATCTGGGCTTGGTGCCGCAGTGGTGCGACGCGCAACTATCGCGCCAGGAACAAGCCTCAGTAGTTTGGTCCCTGGCGCGGTGCGCCACTACGAGATGTGCAGGGTTTTTAAACCTATTTTCCAGAACCAGAAAATATGGGCTTGGCGCTGTAAGGGCGCGACGTGCCACTATCGCGCCACAAAACAACCTCAGTAGTTTGGTCCCTGGCGCGACGCGCCACTATTGGGTTGCAGGGTTTTTTAAGCCTATTCGACTTGGCGCAATGCGCCACTATCGCGCCAAGAGTGTTTTTGGCCTATTTTACAGATTTTGGAGAAAGGGCAGTTTGGGAATTTCCCCAAATTATATATACACAGCCTTGGGACATTTTTGGGACCATTTTTAGTCCCTCTCTCTCTCTCTAAAAGTCCTAGAAAATTTCCCTCTCCTCTTCTTCTTTTCCAAATCCATTTCCAACAAGGGTTGCTTCAAGAACTTTAAAGAATTCAAGTTCCCATTGAAGACCCAGCATCAAGGTTTTCTTTAAGTCTTCACTAAGGTATGTAAGGCTACTCAAAACATGGGTTGAGTCCACCCATGTGCCCTACACTTTCTTTGAGGTTAAATGTTCATAAGAATGGAGTTTCTTGATAGGCCTATGTCCAAATGAGTCTTGTCATCCATTAATGTGATTCTTGTTATGTTGATGTTGTTGAGATAAGAAATTTCTAGAAAGAACCTTCATATGATTATGAGTTTATGAAGATGAGTTGTTAAACATGCTTTATTGATTTTCTTAACTATGTGGATTATGACAAAAATGCTAATTCTCTTAAATATGTTGTTCCTTTTTAATTGTTGGTCTAAAACCTTGGAGTTGTGATGAGTTCCAAAGATGTGTTAAATGAATAGAGAAATGGTTGGATATGTTTGTATGATGTCATAAGTGTATATTTAAATTTACTCTTAAATGATATGATTGGAATCGGTCGGATAGTATGATTGGGAGATGTTTGATGGTGATAGAGTTGATGAGTCGACAAGGTTCTAAATGAGACTTGTCGATATGATTTGATTTAGTTGATTAGATAGAGTTTTATGAGCATTGAGTCTTGGGAGGAGTATCGAACACCGAATTGGACAAGAGTACTGTCACGACCCAAGCCTAGGGCCTAGACGTGACATGGCGAATGAGGAACCCAAAAGTACCTCAAACAAGCCTCTTAGCATTCTTTTAGCCTTTTATAGGTAATGATGATAAATAAACAAGCGGAAATCATAATAAATCTTCAACTTACATATGTCCAACAATACCTCTAACTATTAGATTTAACGGGGCTAAGACAAGTCCCTAGCTCACCCTCAATCATAATAGAAGAAATGCCATAGTAAAATATCTTAACATATCATAAACTAGAAAGACAAAGGAGTATTGTTCCCGGAACATGGGAACTCACCAAAAGTAGTCTTCAATGGAATATCAACTAGCCACGTGGAGGAGAACGAGGAGGAGCACTGATCCCTACATGGTGATATCATGTAGGCAAAAGAGTATGCGTTAGTACTTTGAATGTACTAAGTACGTAAGGATGTATGAACATTGAGGAAACATTAAAAGTTTATGTAATATGGAACATAATTTAATGTATGCATAATAAATCATATATATATTCTTTAAAATATTCATTTTGTGGGAAATTAACCATAACCGACATTTAAGACCATGCGAGCTATTACATGGAATCCAACATAACCCCCTACGTTGGCCGGGGAGACTACTTGCCAGGTAGAACTCCGTCAACTTCATTCATTTCTTTAACTTTAACTTTAAGGGCTATTTATGGATCCATTAGCCTAAGCCTACAAGGGCTCCTATGTTGGCACATAGTTAATGAGACAAGGGGTTGCTACTAGGATTCCCTTACCGAATCCCACCTTAATGCCTCATTCGGTGCTAAGTCAATCCCACGGAATAGTTTAATACTTCAAAATATTCATAGCATATAATTTGAGAATTCAAACATCATATTCGGTAGAATAGCTCATTAAAACATTTGATAATTCAAATATGCAAGAATTGCCCTTATTGCATAAAGAATCCATATATCATTTCATCATTCTTTCATTTCATAAGACTCCCTTTTTGAACATAGATATTGCTTTCATAAACATTTATTTGGAGTCAAAGCTTTCAAGTCAAACTTTATTAAAAATATAGTAAAACTAGGTGGGTTCAAATCACTTTAACTTGCAAATATGTATGTAAATAAATAGACATAAATACTTTGAAATCCATTAATTAAAAATCATGCTTTAAACAATCCACCATGAATTTCAAGAGTCTTTAAATAGATAAATAGAGGAATTACTTGTAAACCATCAATTCATATATATGAAATTATGTTGCAACAAAATAGAGCAATAATCATTAGTTTAACCATGATTCATACTATTAAGTAAAACTAAGAATTTACCATAAGAAAATATTACTTGAAATCAAGATATTTAATTAAAAGAGTTTTTGGACTACCTGGGTGGAAGAACCCATGGATAAACACACACATAACTTAGAGTAGAGCTTAAAGAAAATAAATATAATTTATCATATAATCAAAATAATTTAGACATGAGAGTGGAAGGAATACTCTCATTGAAGCCTTACATACCTGGAAACCGAAGCTTTAGTTGGTACCGGGAGACTTAATGACCACTCTTGAGTCCTAGCTTCTCTTCTTGCCGGAACGTTTTGTGTACTACCCGGAATATATAAATTATCGGAATAGTATTTCTTCACTACTAAGAACTAAAACTATATTTGAGAATGTGTAAAGAAGTGTATAGAGAGAAGATTTGCTTGAGAAAGCTTGATGAATAAAATGAGGAAATAAGGTGGGTATTTATAGGTGGGAAAGAGGACCTAACAATAAATAAAATAATTATAAATAAAAATCTGAAAACTTAGTGGAATATATTGATGTCATGGATGATGTTAAATGGAGGACAATTTATGTCATGAGTGATGTCAAATGTATCTAGATCTTTCTATGGTAGGTGAAATGAGTTATCTTTGACAGAATACTTTTTTTGGGAGCTACGTTTGAATAAGATAAATTCCTTATTAGGATTTGGTGTCTTCATAAGAATTGTAGATATGGAAGTCTAGTTTTATATCGTTCAAGAATCAACCAATTTGGATAAACCTACAGTGAGATATGAATTTTCTTCTATAAATACTCATTATTTTCTTCTATAAATACTCATTTCCGTCACAGCATCCTACCTTACAAAGATTAATTTATTTGACCTACTTAACCTCCGAATCTTAAAATATGGTCTGCATAAAAGTTGTAGGGAATGATCTTGTGGTTACTCAGAAATTCAAATCACTCAATTTGGATATTCCTATGAAAAGTTATGACCAAAATACAGAGGCTATATCATATTTAGGCAAAAATTGAAACATTGTATACAACGTTTTTAGGGGATGTTACATTATCTCCCCCTTGGGAACATTCATCCTCGAATGAGAAAAGACTTAGCTTGAGTAGAGTAGAGTGTTAACAAACAACCTATCATTAATGCAACAGTGTAATTTAAAATATCGTTTAAAATATATTTCAGAATTTTGCAAGCATATGACAAGAAAAGTTGAGATGTAAGGATTTCAAGTAATTGAGCAAGGACAACTTAATACCTTAGGTTTGGGTAGAGGGGAAAAGATGAGGGTATCTCTTAATCATATCCGCTTCCGCTTCCCATGTTGCACTTTCTATTTGTTGATTCCTCCAAAGGACTTTAACAGATGCAATTTTTTTGTTCCTCAATCTCTTAACTTGCCCGTCCAAAATTTCCACAGGAACTTCTTCATAGGTCAAGTTTTCTTCAATATTCACTACTCCCATAGGTACAATGGAACTAGGATCACCCACATGTTTTTTCAACATAGACACGTGAAACACCGGATGAACCATGGCCATTTCCAATGGTAATTCCAACTCATATGCAACCTTACCAACACGTCTCACGATTCTATAAGGCCCTACATATCTAGGGCTCAATTTCCATTTCTTACCAAATCGAACCACACCTTTCATGGTTGAAACCTTCAGATACACCCAATCATCCACATTAAACTCAAGATCCCTTCTTCTAGTGTCAGAATAGGTCTTTTGACGACTTTGAGCCGTCTTCAACCTTTCTCTAATGATCTTCACCTTCTCTAAAGCATCAAGTACCAAATCGGGGCCCAACAAGGTCATCTCACCTACTTCAAACCAACCAACCGGTGATCTACATCGTCTCCCATACAAAGCCTCAAACGGTGCCATCTCAATACTTGAGTGGTAACTATTATTATAGGCAAACTCGATGAGAGGTAGATGATCATCCCAATTCCCTTTAAACTCCAACACACAAGCCCTTAACATATCCTCTAGTGTTTGAATCGTCCTTTCGGCTTGCCCATCCGTTTGAGGATGGAATGCTGTGCTCAACTTTACCTTAGTACCGAGGCCTTTTTGAAATGATCTCCAGAAGTGAGAAGTGAATTGGGTACCATGATCCGAAATAATGGATAATGGCACACCATGCAACCTCACCAACTCCCGAATATACAACTTGGCATAGTCTTCGGCACTATAGGAAGTTTTAACCGGTAGGAAGTGAGCTGACTTAGTTATTCTATCAATAATTACCCAAATTGAGTCATGACGCTTACGGGTATGAGGCAAACCCACTACAAAATCCATATTCACATCTTCCCACTTCCAAGTTGGGATTTCAATGTCTTGGGTAGGCCACCCGGCCTTTGATGTTCGGCCTTCACTTGTTGGCAATTCGTACATTCGGACACAAACCTTGCTATGTCCTTCTTCATGCCACCCCACCAATACAACTCCTTTAAGTCTTGGTACATTTTCGTTGAACCAGGATGAATGGAGTATGTAGAATTATGAGCCTCCATCATGATCAAACTCCTTAAGCCATCAATATTTGGAACACATATCCGACCTTAATAGTACAGTACCCCATCTCCCCCTTGGGAAAAGACCTCTATCTTCTTTTCCTTTACCAACTTCTTTAACTCGATAAACTTTGGGTCAAGATCTTGCTTGGATTTAACATCCACCACCAAAGAGGATTCAGACCTATTTTGAACAACCATACCCCCATCATTAGTACCACACAACTTCACCCCTAATCTAGTCAATCGGTGAACATCTTTCACCAACTCCCTCTTACTTTCATCCACATAGGCCATACTCCCCATAGACACTCTACTAAGTGCATCAGCAACCACATTAGCTTTACTCGAATGATAGTGCACACTCATGTCATAGTCCTTAAGGAGTTCTAGCCACCTCCTTTGCCTTAGGTTAAGGTCCTTTTGGGTGAACACATACTGAAGACTCTTATGATCAGTATACACATCCACATGCACCCCATAGAGGTAATGCCTCCAAATCTTCAAAGCAAAAACAACGGCCGCCAATTCAAGGTCATGGATAGGGTAGTTACGCTCATGCACCTTTAATTGCCTAGAAGCATAGGCTATGACCTTGCCATTTTGCATTAAGACACAACCTAAACCAATCTTTGAAGCATCACAATAAACTACAAACCCCTCTAATCCTTCTGGGAGAGTTAAAATAGGAGCAGAGGTAAGTCGATCTTTTAAGGTCTGGAAACTCTTCTCACACTCATCTGTCCATATGAATTTGGATTTCTTTTGGGTCAATTTTGTCATAGGAGATGAGATGGAAGAAAAGCCTTTGACGAACCTTCTATAGTACCCGGCTAGACCTAAGAAGCTCCTAATGTCTGAAGGAGATAATGGTCTAGGCCAATTTTTGACTGCCTCTATTTTCTTAGGATCAACCTTGATTCCATCACCGGACACTACGTGACCAAGAAATGCTACCTCCTTTAACCAAAATTCACACTTACTAAATTTTGCAAATAATTGTCTATCCCTCAATGTTTGAAGCACAACTCTCAAGTGATTTTTATGTTCTTCCTCACCCCGAGAGTAAATTAAAATATCATCAATGAAGACTACTACAAAGGTATCAAGGTAAGGTTTGAACACCCTATTCATCAAGTCCATAAACACCGCTGGTGCATTCGTCAACCCAAAACTCATCACCACAAACTCATAGTGACCATACCTTGTTCGAAAGGCTGTTTTGGGAATGTCACACTCTCTTACCCGTAGTTGGTGATAGCCGGACCGAAGGTCGATCTTGGAGAAGTGACTTGCCCCTTGCAATTGATCAAACAAGTCATCTATTCTAGGGAGTGGGTACTTATTCTTAATGGTCATCTTATTTAATTGCCGGTAGTCTATGCACATTCGAAGTGACCCATCCTTCTTTCTTACAAATAGAACGGGAGCACCCCATGGAGAAATACTTGGTCTTATGAACCCCTTCTCTAACAAGTCCTTTAACTGTTCCTTCAACTCTTTTAATTCTGCCGGGGCCATACGGTAAGGAGGAATAGAGATAGGTTGGGTATCATGGAGGAGATCGATACCAAAATCAACTTCCCTTTCGGGAGGGACACCAGGAAGGTCATCGAGAAAGACATCGGGGAATTTATTGACTATAGGAACTGACTCAAGAGAATGACTTTTGGAGTTGACATCCCTAACCCTCACAATGTGGTAAATACATCCCTTAGAAATCATTTTGTGGGCCTTAAGATAAGAAATAAACTGACCCTTCACCACCGAATCATGACCCTGCCATTCAATAATAGGCTCATTTGGAAATTGGAATTTGACTCGACGATTCCTACAATCTATGGAAGCATAAGATGCATGTAACCAATCCATCCCAAGAATGACATCGAAATCTATCATGTTAAGCTCAATGAGATCACAAGGAATAACTTTATGCAAGATAGACACAAGGCAACCCCTATAGACCTTTCTAGCAATAACTGGCTCACCAACAGGGGTAGACACCAAATAGGGCTCTAATAACATTTCAGGTAAAACATCAAATCTATTAGCAAGGAATGGAGTAACAAAAGATAAATTTGCACCCGGATCTAATAGTGCATACACATCAAAAGAAAAGACCTTTAACATACCGGTAATGACATTGGGTGCATCCTCAACCTCTTGTCTCCCATGCAAAGCGTAAAAGCGGTTGGTGCATTGGACACCTCCTTGGACTTGTTGACCATGAGCAATTTGTCCTTGAGTCCTACCACCACCACCATCTCTACAATCCTTAGCATGGTGGCCCAGCTTGCCACACTTAAAGCGTGCATTGGAGCCAGCTAAGCATTCCTCTTTGTGAGTCCTTCCACACTTCTTGCAAGTGGGGAAAGTTTGAGTAGCAACATTCTCTCTTGGAATCATTGGTTTACCACTCTTGTCCTTGTTGAACTTTGGAGGAGGAGTATTGGTGGAACCTTGTCCCACAAATCTTTGCCCACCTTGGCCTTTGCCATTGTTTCCATGATCGGACCTTTGAGGGTTAAACCCTCCACCATCCACTCTAGCCTTTTTGAACCCCTTTGATCTCTCTCTAAGCTTCTCTTCTTTGATTTGTTCTGCATAAGTCATTAACCGAGAGATGTCCATCTCCTTGACCAACATGGTTGTTTTGCACTCCTTGGACATCAAGCTTGAGACACCGGAAATAAACTTGCTCATTCTAGCTCTTGGGTCAGAGACCATAAAGGGAGCATACTTTGACAATTTAGTGAATTTGAGAGCATACTCCCTCACGCTCATACTTCCTTGACGGAGGTTGATGAACTCTTGGATTTTGGCCTCCCTTAGCTCTAATGGGAAGAAGCGGTCTAGGAAGGCACCTTTGAACTCTTCCCATCCTATCGATCCTATTTCTTTATCCCTCTCAACAATCCATTGATCATACCACACTCGAGCCACACCTTTGAGTTGATAGGCCACTAGCTCGGCCTTATCATTTGGTGGCACACCCATGATAGCCACAATCCGGTAAACCTCATTAATGAACTCCATAGGGTCCTCATCTAGTTTAGAACCATCGAACTCGGGTGGATTCATCCTTTGGAAATCCCGAATTCTAGAGGCTGGATTTTGCATTTGGGGAGGAGGAACACCTAGATTCCCTTGGTTAGCTACGACTTGAGCTAACAAAGTAATAACACTGCGAAACTCGGCATGGGTTACCCCGTCCTCATGATGTTGGGCATTAGGAATCGGAGGAGTTTGGTCCTCATCGTCAACCCTTGCTCTTCGAGGTGGTCTTCCACGAGTCATTATCTAGAGAACACAAAATGGGTCGTTAGTTAAAGGAAAGCTTAGGACACTCTAAGGCACGACATGAATTTGAAAGAAGTGAAAATTTTCCTAAACGTCTCATAGTCTCTTATTCATAATTGTGGCGTACTTCACAACCATGAACAAGAACCTATTCGACGCGGTATGTTGAACTTCCAAGGATCATTCAAAACCTCGAGCTCTGATACCAAGTTTGTCACGACCCAAGCCTAGGGCCTAGACGTGACATGGCGAATAAGGAACCCAAAAGTACCTCAAACAAGCCTCTTAGCATTCTTTTAGCCTTTCATAGGTAATGATGATAAATAAACAAGCGGAAATCATAATAAATCTTCAACTTACATATGTCCAATAATACCTCTAATTATTAGATTTAACGGGGCTAAGACAAGTCCCTAGCTCACCCTCAATCACAATAGAAGAAATGCCATAGTAAAATATCTTAACATATCATAAACTAGAAAGACAAAGGAGTATTGTTCCCGGAACATGGGAACTCACCAAAAGTAGTCTTCAATGGAATATCAACTAGCCACGTGGAGGAGAACGAGGAGGAGCACTGATCCCTACATGGTGATATCATGTAGGCAAAAGAGTATGCGTTAGTACTTTGAATGTACTAAGTATGTAAGGATGTATGAACATTGAGGAAACATTAAAAGTTTATGTAATATGGAACATAATTTAATGTATGCATAATAAATCATATATATATTCTTTAAAATATTCATTTTGTGGGAAATTAACCATAACCGACATTTAAGACCATGCGAGCTATTACATGGAATCCAACATAACCCCCTACGTTGGCCGGGGAGACTACTTGCCAGGTAGAACTCCGTCAACTTCATTCATTTCTTTAACTTTAACTTTAAGGGCTATTTATGGATCCATTAGCCTAAGACTACAAGGGCTCCTATGTTGGCACATAGTTAATGAGACAAGGGGTTGCTACTAGGATTCCCTTACCGAATCCCACCTTAATGCCTCATTCGGTGCTAAGCCAATCCCACGGAATAGTTTAATACTTCAAAATATTCATAGCATATAACTTGAGAATTCAAACATCATATTCGGTAGAATAGCTCATTAAAACATTTGATAATTCAAATATGCAAGAATTGCCCTTATTGAATAAAGAATCCATATATCATTTCATCATTCTTTCATTTCATAAGACTCCCTTTTTGAACATAGATATTGCTTTCATAAACATTTATTTGGAGTCAAAGCTTTCAAGTCAAACTTTATTAAAAATATAGTAAAACTAGGTGGGTTCAAATCACTTTAACTTGCAAATATGTATGTAAATAAATAGACATAAATACTTTGAAATCCATTAATTAAAAATCATGCTTTAAACAATCCACCATGAATTTCAAGAGTCTTTAAATAGATAAATAGAGGAATTACTTGTAAACCATCAATTCATATATATGAAATTATGTTGCAACAAAATAGAGCAATAATCATTAGTTTAACCATGATTCATACTATTAAGTAAAACTAAGAATTTACCATAAGAAAATATTACTTGAAATCAAGATATTTAATTGAAAGAGTTTTTGGACTACATGGGTGGAAGAACCCATGGATAAACACACACATAACTTAGAGTAGAGCTTAAAGAAAATAAATATAATTTATCATATAATCAAAATAATTTAGACATGAGAGTGGAAGGAATACTCTCATTGAAGCCTTACATACCTGGAAACCGAAGCTTTAGTTGGTACCGGGAGACTTAATGACCACTCTTGAGTCCTAGCTTCTCTTCTTGCCGGAACGTTTTGTGTACTACCCGGAATATATGAATTACCGGAATAGTATTTCTTCACTACTAAGAACTAAAACTATATTTGAGAATGTGTAAAGAAGTGTATAGAGAGAAGATTTGCTTGAGAAAGCTTGATGAATAAAATGAGAAAATAAGGTGGGTATTTATAGGTGGGAAAGAGGACCTAACAATAAATAAAATAATTATAAATAAAAATCTGAAAATTTAGTGGAATATATTGATGTCATGGATGATGTTAAATGGAGGACAATTTATGTCATGAGTGATGTCAAATGTATCTAGATATTTCTATGGTAGGTGAAATGAGTTATCTTTGACAGAATACTCTTTTTGGGAGCTACGTTTGAATAAGATAAATTCCTTATTAGGATTTGGTGTCTTCATAAGAATTGTAGATATGGAAGTCTAGTTTCATATCGTTCAAGAATCAACCAATTTGGATAAACCTACAGTGACATATGAACTTTCTTCTATAAATACTCATTTCCGTCACAGCATCCTACCTTACAAAGATTAATTTATTTGACCTACTTAACCTCTGAATCTTAAAATATGGTCTTCATAAAAGTTGTAGGTAATGATCCTGTGGTTACTCAGAAATTCGAATCACTCAATTTGGATATTCCTATGAAAAGTTATGACCAAAATACAGAGGCTGTATCATATTTAGGCAAAAATTGAAACATCGTATACAACGTTTTTAGGGGATGTTACAAGTATAGTCCATACTCGAACCCAATAACTACGTCGCCAAATGTAGGAGGGGATTGAACCGTTAAAGTCGGATGCTTCCCCAAAATTATTGTCCTGACATTATAGGACTTGGTTGGATTGGATCCATGATTGGTTGATTCGTTCATACCCTAGCAAAGTATGAACGGACGCGGCAACAACATCGGCTTGTTGTACTGTCACTGGCTCATAAGTGATGGTTATCGGATAAGAGAAACTCCCACATAGGTCTTAATAGTAGTCTGAGTCAGATTGAGTTGAATTGTATGTGATTTGGTCCCGTTTAAACTATATTCTTGCTTAGAATTAGGATGTTTGTCGAGTTGTAGTTCTTTCTGAGTTGAGATCCCTGAGTTGATTTGGTCCTTTCTGATATTGTTTCATTCAGCCATTTTACATACTCGTACATTCCATGTACTGACGCCATTTGGCCTGCATCATTTCATGATGCAGACACATGTACTAGAGATCATCAACCGGTACACCATTGAAGATCCACACACTCCCAGCTATTTGGTGAGTCCTCATAGTTTCTGGAGGATGTTGAGTTTCCTCTAGAGTTTTGTGTTGTTTCCTTTATTTTAATTGTTGGTAGCCATGGACTTGTCATTGGAACCTTCTAGATTGTTGATAGAGGCTTCATAGACCGGAGCGTAGAAATGTTGGATTGTTCTTTTGAGTAGTTCTTCTATAACTGTTGGTTGATTTGATAGTTATTTGGCCTTTGGCCCTAAATTATGAATAGTACTTCATTGATTGGGTCTTTCGCTGAGAGAATATGTTTGAATGAATGTGTGACTGGACCAGGTGGTTCGCTTGGAAGCCAGAAATGGCTTTCGAGTGCCGGCCACGCCTAGGGTACCCTCCCGGAGCGTGACACAAATATATCCAAAAAAAGGTGGTACAGATTAACTCTGCAAGAATTATAGACTTGTATCTTTTTAGTAAAAACAACCATTTGGTTAAGTGTGCTGCAAATCTAACGTGTTTCAAGTATACGGTGAAGTGCTCTGAGTGATCGCTTATGTCTTGTATAGAACACAGAGTGTGGCTTCCATTCCTCCTTGTCAATTTTAGCAGAGAGTTGTTTAATACCCTTGAGTTTTTATCGCATTTAACCAAGATTTTAACGATGTATTCATGAACTTTCTTGTGATGTCAAGAACTTTTGGTGGCATGGGGCACTGAAAACACTCTGATTTGAAGTTGGGTAGTCATCAACTGAAAGTATCATAAATTTGTCAGTATAGACACATGAACAAAAAATCACTAATTTTGTAAAGTCTGCATAAAAGCAAAACACGAAAAACACTATGTTTTACTCATAAAATCAGCAAACCAAGAAACTACTTGAACGGGATGAATTTTTATATAATGACCTTAGGAACTAAATAAATGGGAAGGGTACTACTATAATGTTTTGAAATGAATCTGTACTACTATTTTGGTTTAGCATAAATGAGAGAAAATACACACACATAGATTAAATTTAAGTCTTTTAGGATTAAAAGAGTGAACTTTAGCAATGATAAGGAGAAAAAGATATCAACACATGTACTTACTTTTTTTCATTTCTTTTTCTTCCGTCATTTCTCAATTGGTGAAAAAATAGAACAAATTTATAATTTACTGCATTTCTTCAGAGTATCATCCAAATGCAGAAAGGTAGGAATAATAAAAAATATATAGAAAATAAAGAAAAGGTCTAAATCTTGTAGATGGGTTCATAAATTTATGAATATTAGGGCTCTAGCCTCATTTTATTCGGAAAGTGAAGAAAGTTCAAATGGGGAAAGATACACGTATGTTTCATTTAATTTTATTCCAGATCGACAATTTAGTATCTTACATGAGACACTTAAGAGAAAAGCACAATAAAATGTGTGAGTATCAGTGTGATATTTATATGAATCATGAATTAAAAGAGGTATCATGTAAGTATTCTTTGTCCCTTGTTTATAGAGATATAAATAGCTGAAGGTAACTTTCATCTTCAACTTGTTGGGCAATCTTTTCTTCAACTAAGTTGTAAGGTGTCAATTTTTCATCACTTTTTCCCAAATGAATTTTACTATAAAAGTTAAGTGATGAATAATACTTGCATCTTCGTAATATTAATATTAATTGTAATATTAGTTCGTTCTCTCCTCTCCTACTTATGATTTTTTTTCATTCTTTGATTTCGTTTATCTAATTTCAAGCAAACCTTAAATGACTAACATAATAATAATGTTTCATACTTATGAAAGATACAAGCTTTGGAAATAAACTGAAACTTTTAATTGAAGGAAGAAAAAATACTTATACTAAAGAAAAGAACAAATCTATGCTTGAAGTAATTTATTACATCAAATCAATTCAACAATTTTAAAGATTTCCTCCTATTTAGTTTTATATTTCATCCGCACTGCAACTAAAATAAACTCAAAACACCATTGAATGAAACTATCCAACAGAAAAGCTCTCGAGCAGTAGCCTATGACTGTGAATGAAATTATTCTTTGATGTATTCTTCCATGCTCCACCCTAAGATAGAGGAGCAGTAGTGGGATTGAAAAGGTAGGAAAGCTTTATTTGAGGAAGGGCATAATGTTTGTGTAGGAAAAACCACAATAAAGAGGCAACCGGCCGTGGTCAGAGGATGCGACTGTTAGTTTATGTTTTTTCCTGCAAAGCGCTTTATAAGTGGAAAATTAGAAGGAAAAATTAAAAATTATCAATTTTAACCCAGTAGAGTGCCACATCATCGAATTGAGGATATTCTTTTATATATATATATATATATATATATATATGATATATAAGATTTTCTAATGTGAAAACAATATATATTTTCTAATGTGAAAGGGCTAAAATACATTATTCAAGAAAAATGTGAAGGCTACTTTGAACAAGGATATATCTTGTGAAAATATTTGAAACATGAGATTATTTTTTGTCTTCTTCCCATGTACATGCCAATCCTACTCACCCTATAACAGAAAAAAAATGATGTGCATTAAATGCTAATTGAATGTGGATGTGGGGATGGGTAGGTACCCCTTTGAGCTTCTCTATATAATAAACAAATTTTGTTTAGTTTTCTTCATCCCAGCAATTTACTACCCACTCAAACATCTTTTTTATTCAGTTAGTTCTTTTATTTTTATATAATGATAACGATTGGGATATAGGCGCGATTGTAAGAAGTTGTAACATTCATAAACCAAATAATGTTGTAGCTCCAAGTTTAGGCATGGAGTCAATGAATTTTGTAAATGATGATTGGAATTTTGACAAACTTTCAGATGTTGATATGACTAAGTTTGATTGGTTTCCAGAAATTTTCCCTATGAACTTTCCAGTTGAGATCACCAACCCCACAACCTCGGTTCCTATAATCGTTGATCAGGTAATCATGGACCAAAACAATAACCAACAGTTATTAGAACCCTTTCAGTCAACCCCATTTAACCAACAAATCTTTCTTCCTTCTCCTCTTCCACCTTCAATTACAACGCTAGTGTATGAGCCAGCAACAATTGCGGCACCGCAAGAATGGATTGATCTGCAACAACAATCCATGATGTCGGATAACATTCATCCTACATTCACCTTACCCATGATCACTCCTCTGATCCAAACTCATACAAAGTAAGTACTCTCTCCGTTTTATTTTATATGTTTGTGTTCACAGTTTTAAGTTTAGTATTTTTAATTTGAAATCAGAAAAAATCAGCCAATAAAAACTACCTATGAACTGATGGGAAAGGAACTCACAAATGATTCATGGACGTGGAACAAGAATGGTGAGAAGCGAATCAAAAGTTCTCAATTTTTGAGGTTTGCTCTTTTCACTATTTTTTCATGTTATAAAAAGTTTTAAGTTATCAAATTTTGTGACAAAAAAATAAAAGTTACATTAATAATTGTATAGAGACACATAATTTTTTTGGATCTATCCTGATTATTATTTTGTGTGTATATATGTGACATAACAGGAACTACTATAAGTGCTCTACATTAAAAGACTGCAAAGCAAAGAAACAAATTGAGAAAAGCCCAAGGGGTGAAAACCTTTTCTTAGTGACCTATTATGGTGAACACAATCATCCTCCACCCATTAACCGTAGGTCTCACGCTGGTTGGAATGGAAGTGCGAAACACAATCTTCCGAAAGGCATAAATATTGTGCCCAAAGCATTAAGTTTGAATTCATCAACGTCGTCGTCGTTCAAATGCTCTAAACGTTCCAAGGTTGTTGCTTCTCCAATCGGCCCAACTATGCCTATGATTGAAATTGAGAGCGCATCCCCAAACAAAGACAAAATGGTGGTTGTGGCGACGGAGAACAAAGGTGATGACAGAGAGGAGAAAAACGTTGTTTTGATTCCTGACAAATTCGTGAGTGAAGATATTCTCGTGGGCTTTGAAGAACTCAATGGAGTTACTACTTCCACCTAATGGGAATGAAAATGACAGAGAATTTTGTCTTCTAGTCATGTTTCTATTTTAGTTTTTTGTTATTCTCTTTTGTTTTCAAATGTGGCAATCTAATTTAGTCCCTGTTGAAAGTAGTTGTTCCATTTTCTCAAATAGTTCTTTCTTTCAGAAAAATTATTTGACTCAGTTTATACATTGGAATTCAAGATTAAATTTGGCATTAATTTTCAATTATCCTTAACATTAAAGAAGTAGTAGTTCATTTTTATACTACTCAAATTGAAAAAAAAAATCCAATGAATAGGTGTAACTTTGTCATTATACCTTATATTTATTATTTGAAAAAAAATGATATTTTCAGGCTTCTTGAATAAAAATAAAGATCTCTTACGTATAAAAATCTCTAGTAAAAAAATATAAAACTAAAAATATGTTTGTAAAAGACTACAAAATCAAATATCCTGTTAAAATGGAAAGAAGGGAGTGTGTGTGTGTTTTGTTATATATATATATATATATATATATATATATATATATATATATATATATATATAGGTTTCCGACGTTATTTTCACGCTAAATATTTTTGAATTATTATGACAGGTCTTAATGAAAATTTTGAATTCGTCACTAGTATCAACTAAACAAATTCTTTAATAGTAAAGGGCTGAAGTTCATATAAATAAATTTATAGATGAGTTTTTTATGTTATACATGCATTCACCGTGTTAAGAGAATTTTCACACTTAAAAACCAATTATATATTCTTGTGGATTAATATTAATTTGAAAGATAGAATAAGTAATTTGTCATAGTAATCTGTTAAATTATATTTGATGGTATAGATTTTTATTCTTTATATGATCAATGGTTTATAAATATCTTAGCTATCATTTTTATTTTCTTATTCCTAATTTAGAATTTTGCTAAAGGACAATTTTATAGTCAACTATCTTTGAGCGGAAAATATGTGTCAAATATATAACTCTAAATATTAGGATTAACAAAATCCTTGTGTCTAATATTGAATGCAATCTCTCTCTATATATACATGTATAAACCGTTACAAATTTTGATCATTTGCATAATTAATGAAGTAATATTTTATTTTAATATTGAGCATTGTATTACTCCCTTCTGTCCATTTTACGTGTTATATTTTTTTCCATATTATTTAAGATAACATTAATTAAAGGGTAATTTGATTAAATTATTCTTATATACTTTCTGGCCTTAATTTAATACTACTCTCTTTTGCATCATATTAGTCTTTCTTTACATTTATTGAGTAAGGTTAAAGATGGAAATAATTAATTAATTTTATATTAATTTCTACAATTACTTACAAAAATAAGAATATCTAAAGACATATGTGTTCTTAAAATAGGTAATTTCTACATCACAATTCATGTATCATTATACATCGCACATTTTAGACTAAAATCATTTTCCTAATTATGTGAGAACACAATGTTTTATGTATTGAGTTGTTTTTTAATCTAATCTATGTATACAGTTGTACACTCCCTTCTCGAATATTTGAGTGAACACATAATGTTTTATACACTGAAACTTTCTTTGAACATAATTTGTGTAGGCTTTTGTATTCAATAAGCTTTCAAGTGTTGCGTCAAGTTGGAAAGTGCATGCGTGTAGTTTCCCTTTTCAATACATTACAACATTTAAAGTTCTAAAGCTCCTATAGGCTATAGCATATGTTGTTGCTTCATCAGAAATACTAACATTTTTATGTGATGCGGTCATGTTGCATCAATAACTTTCGTAAAAAAAATTATTGATTATAACTATTGGCCTCACTTTGACATTCTTACAAAGTCAAGAAACATAAAATTATTAAAATTGCAAATTTTCTTTTCTTAGGGGACCTCTGTTTCACTATTTAAGATCTTTTAAAAAAAAAGTTTAAATCTTAGATATTTTTTATTAAAAGGGTACATGAGATTACTATAGATTATATTTTATCTTCTCTTTTATATGATAAATCACACTCACACTGGAATGGAAAAGAACATTTAATGTGCACTAAATGTAAATTGAATGTGGATAATGCGGGAGCGGGTATATACCTCTCTAGTTCCTCTATATAATAAGCAAATACGGTTCACTTTTCTTCATCTCAGCCTTTGATATCTAATTCCAATTTACTAATATTTTTCCTCAATTATTTCCTCTATAAGTCAGCCCCTCA
The DNA here is from genome assembly GCF_947179165.1 of Solanum dulcamara. Classification (NCBI taxonomy): domain Eukaryota; kingdom Viridiplantae; phylum Streptophyta; class Magnoliopsida; order Solanales; family Solanaceae; genus Solanum; species Solanum dulcamara. Next base: position 17,548,486 of record NC_077243.1, on the reverse strand, counting down.
TCGAATCTTTTTTCTCACTCCCTTCTTCTAAAAACACCATTAGTTTTTATAATAAGCACATTTTTAAATTTTTAAAGGTTTTTAGCCCCTATCTCATTTTTTTCTGCAGTTAACTAAATATAATTATATATAGATCTAAAATGGGGGATAATAATTGGGATATAAGCGGTGTGATATAAAATTATAATATTAGTGGAACGAACAATGTTGTAGCTCCTAACTTTGGCTCGGAGACTTTTGAAAATGATAATTGGAATACTTTTGACAGACTATTAACTGCTGACATGACTAATTTTGATGGCTTATCTGAAATTTTCTCTATAGATTTTTCAGTTGCTCACCAAAAAAAATCAGATAACCAGGTCATAATCATGGACCACAATAATAATCAAGAGTTGTACTTACATCCCATTCAACCAACTCAATTTAGCCAACAAATCTTTCTTCCTCCATCACCAACAACGATAACGTGTGTACCAACAACAACTACAACATCACAAGAATTGACTGATCTACAACAACAACTCGTGATGCAGGATAAAGGTTATCCTAATTTCACTTTGCCCATGGAGACTCCTCTGATCGAATCTTGTAAAAGGTAACTAGTCCCTCTATTACATTTTATGTGCGTGTCTTTAGAGTTTTGATTTTAGTACTTCTAATTTGAAATCAGAAAAAATCAACCGATAAGGGTTATTTATGAAGTATTGCAAGAGGAACTCACAGATGATAAATGGAAATGGCGCAAGTACGGTGAGAAGTCAATCAAAGGTTTTTCCTTTCCGAGGTTTGCTCTCTTCATTTTTTTTAAGTCATAGAAAAGTTTCGTTCAATTCTCAATTTCCGTGATAAAAAGTATTAAATGTTATTAATAGTAGGTGTAGACACATGTAATATTTGACCGATACTAATTATTATTTTGTGTATGTGATATAACAGAAACTACTATAAATGTAGTACATCAAAATTATGCGAAGCAAAGAAAATTATTGAGAAAAGTCCAAAGAATGAGAACTATTTCTTGGTGTCCTATTCTGGTGAACACAACCATGATCCACCCACAAATCGTAAATCTCTCGCTTTCTGCAACTGTAGTTCCAAACACAAACTTCCAAAAGGCATAAATATTGTTCCCAAAGCATTAAATTTGAATGCATCATCATCCTCATCCAAGCGTGCTAAGCATTCCAGAGTTGAAGCCTCTTCAATTAGCCTACCTAAATCTACACTTGATATCGAGAGCAATAATAAAATGGTTGTTGTGGCCGTGGAGAACAACAACAATGGTGAAAAGGAGGAAAACGTGAATAAAAATATTCTCATGAAATTTGAAGAACTCCAAGGAGTTGCTGCTTCCACCTTATGGGGATGAAAAGGACAAGAGGAATTGATCTTTTTTCCCCTCTCCACCAACTATACTATGTGCAACTTTTGTCCTCTAGTCATGTTTCTGTTTTAGTTATAAGTGGGGTCAGACAAGAATTTTAGATTTGTAGTTTGTTGTGTTGAATCATGTATATCATAGAAAATGGTGCTTTTCTAGATTGCTAGATATAAACCTTTTCAGCTTCATTATTTTTTGTTGTTCTTCAACGTGGGAATCTGGTCCCTCTTGTAAGTTGTTTTATTTTCTCAAATAGTTCTTTCTTTAAGAAAAATCATCGGTCTTAGTTTATACATGAAATTATACAGAGTATTAGAATATTGCAGCTTAATTTTAGAATATATATATATATCATTCTTGTGTAGATGAAATCAAGAGATGCCATGATATTATACGATATTGTTAAGGACATCATAATTTTTCTAAAAAAGAACAAGAGAAGAAAAAAAAGAATCTGAAAATGGATCACGTCAGAAAGATGGAGATATTCATATAAATATCATGATTGAAACCATTAATGCCTTCAAAAAAAAGGAAGAGAGAAAAAGGTCCATGCGATTAAAAAGCTGAAAGACAAGCTACTGGGCAATCTAGCCAAGGGTTATAGATGAGTTTTGTTTATGCATGCATTAACAAAGTTCTAAGGAATTTTCACACTTAAAAACCCAATTATATGTTCCTATGGTTTCTAAAAATCTCAACCACCATTTCGATTATCTTATTCCTAATTTTTCATTCAAAAAAGTTCCCCCCTCCCAATATCTGCGTCTTCTTGCTGCGAATTCGTGAAAAGAGAAGATCCGCTGCTATTTTCTAATTCCGTACCACGGTACATGATATGATCATATATATCTTTGAGCAAGAAACGTGTGTCAAATATATAATTAGAAGTATAGGGATTAACGGAATCCTTTTGGTCTTCAATTAATGTTGCTAAGAGTAACATTAAATGCAATCTCTATGTATAAACTGTTACAAATTTTAATTATTGATAAAAAAAACTTTGCATAATTAGTGAAGCAATACACTATTTCAATAGTGAACATTGTATTACTCCATTTTACTTGTCATATATATTTCTTTAATTAAAAGGGTAATTTGACTAAATTATCTTTATATATCTTAATTTAATACTATTTTCTTTTGCACTGTATTAATCTCTAGAGCTATTAATTATTCGAAATGTTGACTTCACTTATCAAAATTGTTTGCAGTCGAGAGGTTTCCTAATGTATGTATGTATGTAAGAAAGGAGGTTTCAGTGCTTAATTAGCTTTGCACTGCAACAAACTAGGGTTCAGTTAATTCTTCTATGTTTTTCTCATTAAATTGTTGATACTTGAAAGCTCATTTATGTTTGTATGTAAGAAAGGAGAATCTCAGTATGTCTTGTTTCATTTGAGATCATGATTGCTTCAGCAATTGCAGTTAAAAGAGTGGAGTTCTAATGCGAAAAATTTAGTGCACATATTAAAGAAATTAAAATGCGAATACTTCTTGGAATGTGGATATATAGAGAACATATCTTTCTATCTAGATCATATTGTATTTGTACTGTTATAGATCAGGGAGGCTGAAGATATGAAATAGGTTGAACAATGTGGTACAATCAATGTGTACATAGTGGCGAAGTCAGAAATTTATGAAGGGTGTCCAAGATTTAATATATACGTATGAAAAATAATTTTTGACCTATATACTTTGTACAATTTTCTATATACATAATATAATTTTTCGACAAAGGGTGTCCGACCGTCCACCCTGAGCTATATGTGGCTACACCACTGCGTGTACAACTGTTAATTGTTATAGAGTTAGAGTCACACTAGGATTGAGCTACTAAAAGTTGACTAGGCTGCAATGACTTATACTAGCTGAAACCATGAATAACTTGTTTTAGCCTTGTGATCAATAGGAGATGTTTATACATTGATTGAATACATTATATACTAAATACGTTGATTGTTAGTGGTGTTTCATGATAAATCTTCATAGCATCTATAATTGATTGATCTACATTATATACTAAATAACTTGTTCGCGTTTCGCACAACCATAAATAACTTGTTTTAGCCTTGTGATCAATAGGAGATGTTTATACGTTGATTGAATACATTATATACTAAATACGTTGATTGTTAGTGGTGTTTCATGATAAATCTTCATAGCATCATCCAAGTTAATATGATCAAATTAGTTGTCTGATGGAGTTCTCTATACCTGTATTCAAAATATGCTACCGATGAACTATGAATTCTTTATTGTAAAATGGACTTTTCCTGAACAATTTTTTTAATTATTATTATTATCATTACATTTACATGGTTGTGTTACTTGATGATAAAAAGACTTATCAATCCATCTAAAAACAACCATTAATCAGATCGAGGGCACTTGCATTAACTAACATAGAAGTCGTCTGAATCACTTTTGCCTGAAACTTGGCATCCGCTACTTATCCAGGAAGAAATACCTCTTAGCGGTTGACGGTATTTGCTGTAGAGTATGTCACATCTTATCTTGGTCTTAATTAGTTGCATATTCTGTCAAACCAGCAACTACATTAACATATCTTAACTTGGTTGACTTTCCTGAAGCAATATTGGATATCCCACATTGAAATGGCCTAGCATCTGGGAAGTACTTTGAAAGACCGCTCTCATTTGCGAGTTAGAAGTGGGTTGGTCTCTTAGCATGTTGACAATCACCGTTGAGTCCTCCAGTATGAAGATCACATGCCCATTTTGGATGCACCACTCTACTATAAAGTTTGATGTCGTTGTCTTTAACACTTATAGCTTTTTTCCATCTTCTTTATGGCATTGAGTCCGTATTTAAATTCACATGGAGATACATTACGTCTACAATGAAAAAAAAACTCAAATGCTATGTAAAGCGTTATAACCATTTTAAATCTACAGCTCATTTTCTCCGATTTCGACACTAATAGCAGCAAACTTTGACAAATGTCCTATCTCAATATATGAAGAACAAATAAGATGAGGAAATTGAGACAATTATGTTAGAAGGTTGAACATACATTCTCCCCTCATTATTAAGAACACACATATTTTGCTAGTAAATAGAGTTGTAACAACAATATAGTCAATTTTGTATGTAAAAATCTACAAGTTTAAGGTAAGACTTTCCATTGAAATCATTTGAGCTAGCTATAAAATTCAACAATAACAGATAGCTATTTTCTAGTAATTTTAATTGCTGAGGTAAAAGCTGATATTGAAGAAGGCAAAGAAGGAATTTAAAGTAAAATCATTGAATATCAAATGATAACAATGTGTTTATATTAGTGTGCCCCATTCAAGGAAGCCAAACAAATGCTCTTTGTAAAGTCATTTATGACCTTCTTAAACAGAGGCTAAAAGACATTGAAAAAGCAAGTTGAGAACTCAACTGATATCATTCAACTTCTATTAAAGGAAAGAACTTTTGGCTATATTACCAAACTCCACAGGGAAAAATAGCTCAAGAAAGCAGAAATCCTTTTGAGTTCTCCCATTGAGGCTTCAACATGAATCATGACATAAAAAGATTAGTTTTTGTGAAAACAAATTGTATGCAATCTGTAATGACATTAAAAAGGAAAGATAAGAAAATAGTTTATCAGATTTAGTGATCTGATAAAGTATAAGAAAATACCACTACTAAAAAATTGTCAAAAAACAATGCAAAAAAGCGACGGACTGTGTCGCTTTTTTGGTCAAATTCGACGGAAAAGTGACGCAGTCACTTCCGTCGCTTTTTTGCTCAACGCTTTTAATAAAGCGACGGACTGCATCGCAAAAAGCAACGGACTGTGTCGCTCGTAAATTTTTTTTTTAAAAAAATATATATAAATAAAAAATGACGGACTGCGTCATTTTATTTTTTAATTTTTAATTTTTTTCCTGAAAAGCGAGGGACAAAGGGTCCCTGTCCGTTGCTTTTGTTCTTGGTGTTCTTGAAAATTTTCAAAAAAGCGACGGACATAGGGTCCATGTTCGTTGCTTTTCTAAAAAAAAATTTAAAAAAAATTCAGAAAAGTGACGGACTAAAGGACCCTGTCCGTCGCTTTTACTGTAATATTTTTGATAGCAGAAACTAGTTTCTGCTTCCCACCTGCAATTAAAATGTAATTCAATAATAATCAATACAATCCAATCCAATACAACTAACCAACCAACAAAATACACAATATATATCATAACGAACATAATTCAACATTTCTAAAGTGCAAGTTGGATTTTATTAGACAATTAAAGTACAAACTAATTCCAACAAGTAAACCAAATCAAATCTAAGTGTCAACACTAGATGGACACAAATTGATCTTGCAAAAAAAGCAATTGTGTCATCAATAGGATCAACTAATGTTGTCACTTATGCAAAACTAACACTTTATCTCTACAACACACTCTACAAATTCAAACATATACTAAGAAATCAAACAAATCCTAAGTAAAATGCACGTGTTGTACATTGAATAAAAAAAACTAATATATACAATAACTAAAATTTAAGAGGAAAAAATACCTCGACTTTTTTCAATTAGGTCTACGATGGAAGGGTTGGTGGCAGTGGCCTTGGCGGCGTCGAATATTGAAATATTTAATTAGATTGTACCCCTGCATTTAAAATTTTGTACAAAAATACTCAACCTTAATTAATTATTTCATGCATCCTAAGTTCAAGTATCTAAAGTTGAGAATTTATTCAAACCAAAATAATTTCTAACTACTTAATTAAAAAATTCTAAAGTTCAAGTTCTAAAATCTAAGTTCAAGTTCTAAAATCTAAGTTCAAGTAAAAAAAATCCTAAAGTTCAAGTTTTAAATTCAAGTTCAAAATTCACAACTTAAAGTTTACATGCATATACTTGAAAAATTCAATAATTCTCAAGTTCAACATTTCTAAAGTTCAAGTTGGTTTTTTTCTAAGTTAAAGTACAAACTTTCAAATTTCAAGTATAATTAAAGTTCAAGTATCTAAATTTGAGAATTTATACAAACCAAACAAGTTCCTAAGCACTTCAAAAATCCTAAAATTCAAGTTCTAAAATCTAGGTTCAAGTTAAAAAATCATAAATTCCAAGTTAAAAATTTAAGTTGAAAGTTCACAATTTAAAGTTCATATATCCTACAATAATTCAACATTTCTAAAGTTTGAGCTTAATTAATTCTTAAAAACCACAATTCAAGAAACCAAAGTTAATAACTTCATGAAAAATATAAATAATTCACAATTTCTAAAGTTCACAACCTAAGTTCAAATAAGTAAATGCTACACCAAAAAAAATTCTAAGTTCAACTTTAAAAATTCGGCCTAAAGTTCAAGCTCAAAGTTCTAAATTCAATACAAGTTATGATTAAATTCTAAGTTGTAATTAGAAGCTCTAAATAAGTTCTAAGTTTCTAACTTCTAATTAGATTTAATAATTACTTCTTAAATCTAATGTTTAACTTCAACAATACTTCAATTCAAATTAAAAAATACCCAAATTTACAATCTAATTCAAAAAAAACCAATTCAACTAAAACCCAAAAATCTTCATTCACTAATTCACAATTAAATATACAAACTAACAATGTTAGTAACTTTATGACTTCAAAAACACTTCAACTGCAATTCAAAAAAATCCAAATCACAAACTAATTCAAAATACCCCAATTCAAAGTAAAACCCTAAAATCAAAGCTATAGCTTTTTATTCACTAATTCACAATCAATGTTACAAATTAACTATGTTAACAACATATATTCAACAACATAAATGAAATAAACTAACTAAAAATTCAAAATTTTCTCAATTTACAAAAAAAAAACCCTAACTAAGTTTAACAAGGAGAGAAAAAGAGAAGAGAGAGAGCGTCGGATGGAGTACCTGAGAGAGAGGGAGGGACGACGGCGGCGGAGACGCCAACGGAGCGCTGTGGCGGAGGTGGGATGAGCGTCAGGGTCGGGGTTTAGGGGAGGGGATCGAAGAGAGAGAGAGAGAGAGAGTTAAGAGAGTATAAAAAATAAAGAAAAAATGGGAGAACCTGTGGTTGATATTTAGTAGGGGGCAACGAACAGCGTCGCAAAGTCTGTCGCTCCCTTTAAAAATATTTGACCATAAAAGCGACGGACTAAGCGACGCCGTCCTTCGCTATTTTTTTTAAAAAATATAAATAATAAAATAAATTTTATAAAAAAATATTATAAATTAAAATTAAAAATAAGCGAAGGAATCCGTCGATTATTTTAAATTAAAAATAATTTTTTTTATTGAAAGCGACGGACGGAGTCGCCGTTTATATTAAATAATTAATTATTAATGAAAAATATTTTTGACGCAAAAATCCGCCAAAAAAAGCAACGGACTTAGAGTCACCATCCCTCTCTTTTTAAAATAAAAAATAAAAAAAATAAAAAAAATAAAAATATAATAGACGGACGGTGTCCCTTTGTCTGTCGCTTTTTACCATCGATGCAGTCCGTCGCTTTTCTTTCCATCATTTTTTCGTCATTTTTTTGTAGTGATACTTTTGTGTTCTCCTTACCTTCAATAGCAGAGGAAGATTCTATATTCTAACCAAATTGGGTATTGATTAACAGGAATGACACTATGCACTTTTGGTATATCTTATGTTAGAATATGTTAAAATATATTTTGCCTTTAATAATATATTTTGAATATATTCTAATTAATATTGTATTTTTGTATTTATAGCAAGCATATATTTAGTTCCTTAGTTTTAACTATTAGTATCAATCTTTGTATTTAGCATATCTTATAATTTGTATATATTGACCAAGTTCAATGAAATTAAGCAAGTAATTCACTTTCTTCATGGTATCAGACTAGTACGATCTCCTAATCCTAGCCTCATCTATTCTTCTTCCTATCTCCTTTCATTTCTTCTCATGGCAGATTCGCCCAAATTAAATTTTATCCCGCTCTCACCGTCACTAATATTAAGTCTCTCGTACCCGTAATATTAGACAATGAGCAAGGCTTGTATCATTCTTGGGCTACTCTGTTCATCAATCTTGCTAGGGTTTATGATCTTTACTATCATTTGGTTTCACCCACAGAAGCGTCGGCTCTGGCTGCCTACACTACGGCCAAGTCGGCTGATCCGGCTCTTTGGAAGCATTTGGATGCTGTTATATTGCAATGTATTTACACTACCATTGCTCCTGATCTTCTTCTAGTTATCCTCAAATGCAATGACACAGTAGAGGACGTGTGGAACCGTCTTGAATCTCATTTTCAAGACAACAAAATCCTCCCGAGCCACCCATCTCGAGGAGGACTTTACGAACGTTTTTTTCGAAGGTTTCACCTCAATTGACAGTTATTGTAATTATTTACAATCTCTAGCATAGAGGTTGGCTGATGTTGATGCTCCGGTGACTAATAGTCATCTGGTTTTACGTCTTACCGGCTCTTTACCGGAGGTGTATAGTTGTACGGTGGATTTTATACAAAATCAAGAGCCATTGCCCCCCTTTGAAAGTTGTCATTCCAAGTTGAAAATGGCTGAGCGTACCATAAAGGCTCGTCAAGCTCGTGAAAATAGTATGTCCGGAAGTCGGGCCGATAGCTCTGCCATAGTTGCCACACCTTCTTCCTCTTCGAATGACTCCTTTGCTAGCAACAAAAGAAACAACAATAATAAAAACAGGAATAATTCGAAATCAAATGACAAGAAAAAGGCGACTCAACAAAGCCCAAGTGGACCCAGTCTAAATCAGCCGCCACATTAGCAGCACCAGTGGCAACCACATCATCAGGGCCCTCCACTACAGTGGCAACCAAGGTGGAAGCCTAGTTGGGGCGGTTGGACAGTGCCTCCTTGCCCGTTTCCTGCATTCCAGTAGTAGCCAAGGCCCAATCCAGGGGCCCAACGCCCTTCAACCTCTGGGTCAGGCGTACTTGGGCCCAGAACTCAATCTTTTAATATTCTTGCACCTACTGTTCCTACCTACACACCCACTGATATTGAGGCCGCTATGCATGTTCTTTCATTTTCTCAACCCGATGGGAACTACTACATGGATACCGGTGCTACATATCACATGACGGCAGATGCAGGTATTCTCTCTTCTTATTTTAATTCAAGCAATAAGCATCATAACGTTGTTGTCGGTAGTGGTCATTTAATTCTAATTATTGGTCACAGTCGCACTATTTTTCCCCCACCCTATCCACCATTTACCTTAAACAATGTGTTACATACTCCAAAACTCATCAAAAATCTAGTCTCAGTTCGTAAGTTTACCACAGATAATATGATTTCTATATTATTTGACCCTTTTGGTTTCTCTGTTAATGACTTACAGACGGGGAATAGACTAATGAGATGTGATATCACCGGAGACTTATATCCACTTTTCTCCAACTCTCAAGCCGTTTCTTACACCAATCAATCTACTTTTACTGCTTTGCCTTCGGATATTTGGCACAATCGTCTAGGTCACCCTGGCGATAATATACTTAAGTCTCTTTGTAGTAAAAAGTTTATTAATTGTAATAAGTCTTGTAAAACTTTTTGTTCTTCTTGTCCTCTTGGGAAACATTCTAAGCTACCTTTTTATGATTCGGTTTCATATATTTTTCTTCCATTCGATATTATTCATAGTGATCTTTGGACTTCTCCCATTGTTAGTACTTCCGGCCATTGTTATTATGTTCTTTTTCTTGATGACTATAGTAAGTTTCTGTGGACATTTCCTATTGCCAAGAAATCTCAAGTCAAACACATTTTCTTAGTTTTTCATGCTTTAGTCAAAACTCAATTTGAACGTAATATTAAGACGTTTTAGTGTGACAATGGTACGAAGTATATAAATGGAACTTTTATGGAATTTTTTGAGAAACATGGCATGTTTTTCCGTCTTTCATGCCCTCATACATCTCCTCAAAATGGCAAGGCCGAAAGACACATAAAATACATCAATAATATCATCCGAACTCTTCTTGCTCATGCATCCATGCCACTATCCTTTTGGCATCATGCACTCTCCATGGCCACATATCTTCTCAACATCCTTCCTTCCAAGGTATTGAATAACCAATCACCCATTCAAATCTTATATCAAAGTGATCCGGATTATTCGGGTTTGCGTGTTTTTGGTTGCTTATGTTTCCCATTATTCCCCTCATCTACTATTCATAAATTACAAGAAAGGTCTACTCCTTGTGCTTATTTAGGTTCAGCTCTTAATCATCGTGGTTCAAAATGCTATGACATATCGAGTGGTAAAATTATAATCTGTCTTCATGTTTGTTTTGTTGAAACTGAATTTCCATTCTCCAAACTTCACAAAATAAAACATTTGGATTATGATATTTTTAGTGACACTATTAATTCCCATTTAATATATCATTTGTCACAAAATTCCACTCAACCTACATTGCAAACTAACCCACCTAATCAACCGGACCAACCTGTGCAGCCCAAAACAAATTTGGCCTCTCTTTCTCAATTTGGGTCGCAGTCTCACACGGGCCTAGATCACACATCACCTCATGATGCTTCTCCTTTAGCCCAGCAGTTACAGCAGCCCACTAAATCTCTTCCTCTCTCTTACGCCATTACCTCAAGTAATGGTGGTCTCCACGGCCCATCATATCCTACACCCAGCCCAGTCTTGTAACACCCCCAAAATATTTCACTAAGATTCGGACCCTTCTTTGCGTTCGTGCAGGGTCGAACTCGACTATTGTGAATTGTATGCATGAGTTAGGATCAATTCCTAAGAAATTGGAGAGTTTCGAAAGTGGTTTAGGGTCATAAGGGGTCCCTAATACCAAGCTAAGTCCAAAGAATTCATCTTGACTAAGTTTTAGAATGAGTTCGTATAAGGGGTCAACTTCTAACGACCATATCTTTTGAAATATGACGATCTGGGTGGCCCATGACCTATTATATTAAAGTTCTTCGAGTCTTCTTTCTAACGCCACCAAGATTGTAATTTTTGGAGTTCAGAGTCAAAAGTTATGACTATCGTAAGACGAACTAGTACTATAGGAATTTCAGGCCTGGGTTGTAACTACAGGAAGCCTGGGCTTGGCGCCACAGTGGCACGATGCACCATTATAGTGCCAAGAACCAGCCTCAGTAGATTGGTCCCTGGCGCGGCATGCCACTATTGGATGTGCAGGGTTTTTAAGCCTATTTTCCAAATCCCAGAAAACTTAGGTTTGGCGTTGTAAAGGCGCTACACGCCACTATAGCGCAAAGAACTAGCCTCAGTAGTTTGGTCCCTGGCACGGTGTGCCACTATCAGATGTGTAGGTTTTAAGCCTATTTTCGACTTGGTGCTGCAGTGGCGTTACGCGCCACTATAGAGCCAGGATTGTTTTAGCCCATTTTTTCAGATTTTTGGAGAAAAGGGCAAATTGGGCATTTCCCAATTTATATATACATTAGCCTTGAGACGTTTTGGACCATTATTCTCAGTCCATTCCTCTCTCTAAAAAGCCCTAGAAATCCCCTTTATTCTCTTTCAAATCCATTTCCAACAAGGATTGGCTTCAAGTACTTTGAGAATTCCAGCCTTCTATTGAAGACCTAACATCAAGGTTTCTTCAAAGTCTTCACCAAGGTATGTAAGGCTACTCAAAACATGGGTTGAGTCCACCCATGTGCCCTACACCTTCTTTGAGGTTAAATGTTCATAATAATGGAGTTTCTTGATAGGCTTATGTCCAAATGAGTCTTTTCATCTATTAATTTGATTCTTGTTATATTGATGTTGTTTAGTCAAGAAATTTCTAAAATCTTCATATTAGTATGAGTCGATGGATATGAGTTGTTAAACATACTTTATTGATTTTCTTAACTACATGAATTATGTTAAATATGTTAATCTTCTTAAATATGTTGCTCATCTTGAATTGTTGATTTAGAACCTTAGAGTTTGATGAGTCCTAAAAGAATTGTTAAATGAATAGAAGAACGATTGGATAGGTTTGTATATTGTTACAAATACATATTTAACTACTCATGAATGATATGATTGGGATTGATCGGATAGTATGATTGGGAGAGGCTTGATTGTGATAGAATTGATGACTTGATAAGGTTCCAAATGAGACTTGTCGATATGATTTGATTGAGTTGATTGGATGGAGTTTTATAAGCATTGATTCTTGAGAGAAGTATCTAGCACCGAATTGGGTAAGAGTAAGTAATAACTCGAATCCAATAACTACGTTGCCAAACATAGGAAGGGATTGAACCGTTAAAGTTGGATGTTTCCCCAAAATTATTATCTTGACATTATAGGACTTGGTTGGATAGGATCCATGATTGGTTGATTCGTTCATACCCTAGAAAAGTATGAACAGATGCGGCAACAATGTCGGTTTGTTATACTGTCACTGCTCATAAGTGATGGTTATCGGATAAGAAAAACTCCCATATAGGTCTTGATAGTACTCCGAGTCGGATTGGGTTGAATTGTATGTGATTAATCCCATCTAAATCATCTCCCTGTTTAGACTTAGGATACTTGATTGAGTTGTTCTTTCCCTTGAGTTGAGATTTCGAGTTGATTTGATTCTCTCTGATGTTGTTTTATTCGTCCATTTTACATACTCGTACATTCCATGTACTGACGCCATTTGGCCTGTATCGTTTCATGATGCAGAGACAGGTACTAGAGATCATCAACCGATGCACCGTTGAAGATCTTCTCACTTCCAACTAGTTGGTGAGTCCTCCTAGTTTCCGGAGGATATCGAGATTTTCTTTATAGCTTTGTTTTGTTTCCTTTATTTTGGATTGTTGGTAGCCATGGACTTGTCATTGGCACCTCTTGGACTGTTGATAGAGGCCTCATACACTAGAGTGTGGGAATGTTGATTTGTTCGTTTTGACTAGTTTATTTCTAGATGATTATTGATTTGGTAGTTTTTTGGCCTTTGTCCCTAAATTATGAATAGTACTTCTACGATTTAGTCTTCCGTTGATAGAATGTAAATGAATAAAAGTGTGACTGGATCAGGTGGTTCGCTTGAAGGCCAGAAATAGCTTTCGAGTGCCGGCCACATCTAGGGTACCCTCTCGGGGCGTGACAAGTCTTGACCCTTCCTTACACCATTTCTAGGCCTACTACCCCCATTTCAAACCGCATGACCACTCGTGCATCTCACGGCATTTTTAAACCCAACCTCAAATACTCTTCCAACTACCATACTACAATCACTATTGATATTTCTTCTATCCCGAAAAATCCTATTTGTGTGCTTCGTGATCATAATTGGAAAAGTGCAATATTAGATGAATGTAATGCTTTAATTGAAAATAAACTTGGGAATTAGTGCCTAGGCCACCTAATATGAATGTTATTTGGTCTATGTGGATTTTTTGTCATAAATATTATTCTGACGGTTCTTTTCAGTGTTACAAAGCTTGTCTTGTTGGTAACGGAAATACAAAACAGCAGGGCATATATTGTGATAAAACGTTTAGCCATGTGGTTAAACCGGCTACTATTAGAGCAGTTCTCCGCATTGATCTCTCTAAATCTTGGTACATTCATTAAATGGATGTCAAGAATGCTTTCTTACATGGTCGTCTCAATGAAACAGTTTATATGCATCAACCCATGGGTTTCCGTAGCAAACAATTTCCAGACTATGTTTGCTTTCTGAAAAAATCTTTGCACGGGTTAAAACAAGCTCCTCGGGCTTGATACCAAAGATTTGCTGATTTTGTGGCTACTATTGGGTTCTCTCATAGTAAGTCAGATCACTCTTTATTCGTTTACAAGAATGGTTCTGCTATTGCTTATATTCTGTTATATGTGGATGACACTATTATTATTGCTTCTTCTGACCATCTTCGTAAGCATATTATGGCTCTCTTGTCTTCTGAATTTTCTATGAAAGATCTTGGTCATCTGAGTTTCTTCTTGGGTATTGTTATTACCCGTAACACCTATGGTGTCTTCTTATCTCAGACCCACTATGCTACAAAAATTATTGAACGTGCCAAAATGACTAACTGCAGTCCCTATCCTACTCCTGTTGACACTAAGTCCAAACTTAGTGCAACTGTAGATACTCCGTATGATGATCCGACTAAGTATCGTAGTCTTACAGGTGCTCTTCAGTATCTCACATTCACTCGGCCAGACATTTCATATGTCGTGCAGCAGGTCTGTCTTCATATGAATGCTCCGACTAATGAGCACATGCGTGCCCTCAAGCATATTATACGCTATCTTCAGGGTACTTTAACCCACGGTTTGTATTTGTACAAATCCTCCGTTAATCGACTTATCTCTTATACAGATGCTGATTGGGGTGGGTGTCCTAACACCCGTCGTTCCACTTCTAGGTATTGTATTTTTCTTGGGGATATTCTGGTCTCTTGGTCTTCCAAACGACAACCTACTCTCTCCCGTAGTAGTGTAGAGGCAAACTACAGGGGTGTTGCTAATTTTGTTTCTGATTCATGCTGGATCTGAAACCTACTACTAGAGTTGCATTGTCCCATTCAAAAGGCTACCCTAGTTTATTATGACAATATGAGTGCGATATACTTATGCGGCAACTCAATTCAACATCAATGCGCTAAACACATTGAGATGGATATTCACTTCGTTCGTGAGAAAGTGGCTCGTGCTGAAGTACGTGTGCTACATGTGTCGTCCCGTTATCAAATTGTTGATATTTTCACAAAAGGGATTCTGCACATTTTATTTAATGATTTCTGGGACAGTCTAAGCATACGTGAACCTCCCGCTTCGACTGAGGGTGTGTGTTAGAATATGTTAAAATATATTATGCTTTTAATAATATATTTTGAATATATTCTAATTAATATTATATTTTTATATTTATAGCAGGCATATATTTAGGTTCCTTAGTTTTAACTATTAGTATCAATCTTTTTATTTAGCATATCCTATAATTTGTATATATTGACCAAGTTCAATGAAATTAAGCAAGCAATTCACTTCATCTTATATCTCGTAACTTCCATTATTGTTAGTTGCATTAATGGAAAAGTGTTTTTTTATTTGCGAGGGAAAAAAACTAAAGAAGAAGGTGAGGAATCAATTTTTAAAAAATAGTAGCAGTTCAAAATCTTTGAAGTGTCCCTCAAGTTCACCACTTAATTATATTTGAAACATAGATATACTTGAAAAGAGAATGAAACAATCGATTTAATAAAGGCCATAATGTAATTCTGGAAGAATAATGTATTACAATGAACAAATACATCTTACATGCTGCAAATATATCCAAAAAAAGGTGGTATAGATTAACTCTGCAAGAATTATAGACTTGTATCTTTTTAGTAAAAACAACCATTTGGTTAAGTGTGCAGCAAATCTAACATGTTGCAAGTATAGGGTGAAGGATCCGTTTTGAACATTTCATGATCGCAAAATAATTATTTAGTAGTATTTGTATTTCAAAATTGATTTAGCTTAATCACCTATAAGTCAGTTTCCCTTTGTTATGGTGAAGCCGCGGGTAAGATTTCCATCCGTATCACAAAGTTGATTGCAACTCTTTTTCTTTCAACCTGCACTTATTCTAATACGATGAAGATAATTCTATTAGGACATCAAAGTGATACTTGTATATCTATATCATGAGCCAACAGATAAGTTGTGATAAGGATAGAGGAATTTACATTAAAAATCGCTCATGATTATGTCCCTAATGTTCTGATTCATATATCATGAGTACCTAAGACTGAGATTTACGATTTTGTGTTATGACTATTGACCAATCACTCTTATGCCTGGTATTTACGAAAGAAGTGCTCTGAGTGATCACTTATGTCTTGTATAGAACACAGAGTGTGGCTTCCATTCCTTGTTGGAGAAGAAAGCTGCAACAGAGAAGAAGAAGAAGAGAAGAAGCAAATGAGGAAAGAAGAAGACAGTGAAAGAGAAATGAGGAAAGAAGAAGGAAGCTAATGAACACGTGGAAATATCCCATCCATATAAATATATATTAATCTTCCACAGTTGGATTTAAATTAGTACAATTAAATATGGTTATGCCCATATAATTATGGTCAAATAGAATAAAATTCTGTACAAATTTGAATAGGACAAATGTAATCAATTTCTTCTTGTCTCTGTTACAGTTGTTGTATACTTCTATATAAGTAAATGTACATATTATGAATAAGACACACAAAAATTCCTTCTTTCAGCTTCTTCCTTTTTCAATTTTAACATGGTATGAGAGCACTTCTAAACTCGATCCAGATCTGTGTCAAAGACATCAAAATCATCTTCAAAATCCCTAGTAAAGCTAAATGCCTGAAATAACTGAAATCAAGTCAGGAAGTAATGAGAAAGGAACCACATATGAAAGCAGTCATCCTTATTACTTAAACAATTCAGATTCACCTGGTATGACTCTGGTCAACACTGTTTGTTATGGAAGAGGATATCCAGGTTGGAGGAGATCCATCCTTTTATCTCTATCATCCAAGAGGAAACTTGGCTTTATCAATGGAACCTCCAAGGCTCCAGATCTAAAATCTACAGATTTTAAGCAATGGAGTTGTATTGATGATATGATCATATGTTGTATATCAAATGCACTATCTAAGGATATTGCAGATAGTGTGATCAGTTCCAAAATTGCAAAAGAACTTTGGGATAGTCTAGAATAGAGATTTGGCAAATCAAATGGTGCCAAACTCTACCACCTGCAAAAGGAATTACCAGGTCTAATATAAGGGAATAGTGACATTGCAGGTTACTTCACCAAACTTAAGAGATTATGGGATGAATTAGATGGGATAAATATGATTTTCTATTGCTAATATGAATGCACTTGTGATGGGAAAGCAAAATTAACAAAATCACTGGAAGATCAAAGGTTGATTCAATTCCTAATGGGACTAAATGATGTATATGCTCAGTCAAGGGGAAATATACTTATGATGAATCCCTTACCTGGAATAGATGTTGCATATTCCTTACTTTTACAGGATGAGAACCAAAGGGAAGTGTATGCAAACATAAATTACATATCTAATTCTAGATCATTTATGGCAATAGATCAAGCAAAACAACAAAACAGCAAACTAATTACTGAGTTTGCAGCATTCATGGCTAATGGACAAGGAAGAAATGCACAGAGATTCAAACACCAAGCAATAAGAGGAACAAACACATATCAGAGGTATACTAATCCAAACAAGAACCAGAGATATGGCAAGCCACAAAACAAGTTTAAGGGTAAGAAAAAATATGATCCAAATCTATCATGCACTTATTATGGGAAAACAGGGCATGTGCATGAAGATTGCTACAGACTGCATAGATTCCCTACAAATTTTGAGTTCACTAACTCCAGGAACTATCAGCCTCAGATTAAGGCAAATGCAAGTTTGACTCAGCAAGCAGATGAAGACATTGGGAAGACAAATTTTGGAATCAATGATGGAAGTTTTGAGGAACAGTTTAGCAAGCAACAAATTGCAGAAATGATGCAAATATACAAGCAAAGCAAATTGACACAAACAAGAAAGGCAGGAATTAATGCAAATGCAGTGGCTGGTACTATTCTTAAATACTCAAATTTTATACTCACTAATCTTAAATAAAATACTTGGATAATTTATTCAGGAGCTTCAGAATACATGTGTTTTGATCCCAATTCCTTCTTATTTCTAAATCCTCTCCCTGTGCCTTTGAACATTAATTTAGCTAATTATTTGAAGGTAAGTTTGACCCATATAGGCAGCATCTCTATTTTGCCAGGACATGTCATAACTGATGTGCTACTTGTGCCAGATTTTAAGTATAATTTACTTTCAATTCACAAGTTTTGTGTCCAGTTTCAGTATAATTTCCTATTCACTGCTACTGGATGTTTCTTGCAGGACCTTTCAATGAGGAGTCCTCAAGTTTTTGGTGAAGTTAGAGAGGGACTCTAATATTGAATTCCAATAGTGATAAGTCTAGAAATGTTTTCAATTCAAATGATGTATCTTCAGATCCCATCTCACAATCATTTTCAGTTTTTAATTCAGTACATGTTAATGTTGTTCCTAATGTAAAGCTTTGGCATGTCAGGTTGGAACACTTTCCATTTTCAGCAATGAAACATTTAAGTTTTTTTCATATGAATCCAATTCTGATTTTAATTGTGACATCTGTCCTAGAGCTATACAAACTAAATAACCTTTTTGTGACACCTCAAAAATTTATACGCTAAGATTCGGACAGTTCTTCATATGCGAATAGGCTTGAACTCGAAGGCTTCAAATTTTATATATGATCTATGATTGATTAATAAGTATTTAAAGTATATTAGATGTGATTTAGGGTCATAAGGGATCCCAAAAATCAAGCCAAGTCCAAAGAATTCCTTTCGGCTAAGTTTCTGAATGAGTTCGTATAAGGGTCAACTTCAAATGACCATATCTCCTAAAATATAAAAAATTGGGTGGCCTGTGAACTATCAAATTAAAGGTCTTTGAGTCTTCTTTCGAACACCACCAAGATTATATTTTTTGAGTTCAGAGTCAAAATTTATGCTTGGTTGAACAGAGAGGACCTGCAGCGAACTTTGGCCGATTTTCTAGATTTTGTAGGGATATTTTGGTAAAATTACCTAATATCTATATACACAATTGGATGCATTTTGGATCATAATTTCAGTCTTTTTCCTCTCCAAACAACCCTAATCATCATCCCCTTCTCTCTCAAATTATCTCCAATAAAATCCTCTCAAACTCAAGGATTCAAGTTTCCCATTGAAAACCTAACATCAAGGTTTCTTCAAAATCTACACTAAGGTATGTAAGGCTACTAAAAACATGGATTGAATTCACCATGTGCCCTACTTCTTCTTTGAGATTTAATTTTCATAGGAATTAGGTTTTCTTGATAGATTTATGTCCTAATGAGTTCATACATCTATTAACTTTATTTTGTTATGTTGATATTGATAAGTTGAGAAATTGATAAATGCTTAATGTTTGATATGAGTTGTTAAATATATTTTTGTTATAAACTTACATATTTGAGAATCCTAAATTGTTGAGTTGCATTAACTTGGAATCCGTTGGTACGTTACAGTTTAATTCAATTAACAAATGATGGAGCAGAGAAAGAATACTGAAATGTTGGTTAGGATGTTTTCATTAATTTAACACCTTCACAAATCCATATTGCTAGAAACGAGATGGGGATAATATTTAATTTAACCCTTTAGTTATACAACATAAACCTAATCTCTATAAGTTGTTGCCTCAATGGAATTCTATTAGCATTATGAACTTAATTTATATTTAAGAAAAAGTTATATTCCTATTAGTATATTCATATAATACTTCCACTTTGATATATTCTAATAATATAGAAACAAGGTAAACTCTATCATTATTAAATTCCTAATTTCACGTGAAGTGTTTGGTTTGGTTTGGGACAAACTTGGATAGTTATTAAATAATAATGTTTGGCAAAGGAATATTATGGAAAGACATTCTTTCTAGTCAAAGATAATGACAGAAAGTAAAGTAAGCAAGCACTCGACATATGAATTGACAAGGGTCCAAATGAGACTGGTTGATATGATTAGATTGAATTGATTGGATAGATTTTTATGAGCATTGAGTTTTGGGAGAAGTATCGAGCACCGAATTGGGTAAGAGTAAGTAATAACTCGAATCCAATAACTACGTCGCCAAACATAGGAAGGGATTGGACCGTTAAAGTCGGATGTTTTCCAAATTACTGTCCTGATATAATAGGACTTGATTGGTTATGGATCCATGATTTGTTGATTCGTTCTTACCCTGGCAAGGTATGAACGGACGTGGCAACAACGTTGGATTGTTGTACTATCACTAGCTCATAAGTGATGGTTGTCGAAAAGAGAAACTCACATATAGATCTTGATAGTACTTTGAGTCGGATTGAGATGAATTGGGTTGGATTGTATGTGATTGGTCTTGTCTAAATCATATTTTGTTTAGACTCAGGACATCTTGATTGAGTTGTACCTTCTTCTGAGTTGAGATTCTGAGTTGATTTTATCCCACCTTGATGCATGTTTTATTCATCCATTTTATATACTCGTACATTCCATGTACTGACGCCATTTGGCCTGCATTGTTTCATGATGCAGAGACAGGTACTAGAGGTTATCAATAGGCGCACCATTGAATATCCATTCACTTCCATCTAGTTGGTGAGTCCTCCTTATTTTCGAAGGATACCGTAGTCATCTTTTTAGCTTCGAGTTAATTTTTTTTTATTTCGATTTGTGGTAATCATGAACATGTCATGGGCACCTCTTATATTGTTGATAGAGGCTTCATAGACTAGAGTGTGGATGATGCTGAATTGTTTCTTTGTGACTAGTTTTATTTTTTTCTAGTTGTTGAATGGAGATGTGGTTGGCCTTTGGCCTTATTATGAATAGTATTCTTATGATTTGAGTCTTCCACTGATAGAATGTAACTGAATGAAAGTGTGATTGGACTAAGTGGTTCGCTTGAAGGCCTGAAATGGTTTTTGAGTGCTGGCCACGTCTAGGGTACCCTCCCGGGGTGTGACAAACTTGGTATCAGAGCCTAGAGTTCAAGAGTCTTAGGGATTCTATGAAGACGTGTTTAGTAGAGTCTTGCTTATAGGTATGTTGTATACCACACTTATAATCAAGAGGCTATAAGACATTAGAAATTGTTTCACTTCTTTCATAATTTGAGTTCGTGCGATAGAGTTTAACTCTATAAGACTTTCTTTCTAATTCGTGCGTTTATACATTGTAGACAATGCCTCCTAAACATACTGCCAGCCAGAGGAATGCTGATAACACAGAGATTCCACAGTCATAAATGCGCCCATCGAGGACTAGAGACTGACCTGCAAGATATGCTAAGGCACCTCAAGTGCCTACTACTCCGCCTGCACCAACTTCAGAGGTAGATTTTCGAGGAGTGATTGCTATGCCCACTTAATTAGTGGTTGCCCGTAATGGTAACCAGAGTTTTCCATCTCCTAGTTATAGTTCTCAAGAGTCGTCTGCTTCCATGAGGATTAGAGATTTTTTGAGAATGAATTTGTCGGTATTCATGGGTTCTAAGGTTGATAAAAAACCCCAGAATTTCATTAATGAGATGTGGAAGATCTTAAAAGCAATACATGCTATGGAGAACGAGGGGGTTGAGTTGGTGTCTTATTAGCTCAAGGATATGGCAAACATCTGGTATAACCAGTGGGAACAAAGTAGAGATGAGGATGCTGAGCCTGCTATTTGGGATGAGTTTGAGGGAGCATTCCTTGATCACTTCTTTCCCAGAAAATTGAGGGAAGCGAAAGTAGAAGAGTTTGTGAATTTGAAACAAGAAGGTATGATAGTTAAGGAGTATAGTCTAAAGTTCATCCAGCTGTCCATATATGCTCCGGAGATGATCCCAGATATGAGATCAAAGATGAGGAAATTTGTCTCCGGATTGGGAAAACATGTGAAGAAGGAGTGCAAAACAGCATTGTTGATCTCTGATATGGATATTTCCAGGTTAATGGTGTATGCTCAGCAGGTAAAGGATGAGAAGAAGAAATCAAGGAGGATCGTTTGAGTAAGAAGGCAAAATCAGCTGGACAAGAGAGTGGGCAGAGGCAGAGCAAGGGCAACAGGTCCTTCTTTCAGAAGAGGTCTTTCAACTATGCCCCATCTGCAGCAAGTGCACCTGTGACACATAACAAGTATGATTGATAGGGACAGAGTCACCAAAATTTCAGATCCCAGATATATCAATCCCAGGCTAGTATGGTTCAAGGTTCGAAGGGAAAGCCACCATGCGGCAAGTGCGATAAACTCCATTTAGGAGAATACAGAGAGGGAAAGGATAGCTGTTATAAATATGGCCAAGTGGGCCATTTTTAGAGGGAGTGTCCGAAATAGGGCAATAGAGCCCAGTATTCTACCACCGCACCACCGGTTAGAGGTAATCAAAAGGGCACTATGTCAGGTACGAGCGGAGGTACAAACCGTCTGTATGCCATGAGTAGTCACCAAGATCAGGAGAACTCCCCAAATATTATAATAGGTATGATTTGAGTCTTTACTCTTGACTGTTATGTTTTGATGGATCCGAATGCCACATTATCTTTTGTGTCTCCTTATGCAGCTAGTAAATTTGATAAAATTCCTGAGTGTCTTCTAGAACCCTTCAGTGTAGCTACTCCTGTTGGTGATTCTATCTTAGCTGAGAGAGTCTATAGAGATTGTACCATGTCAATCTATCACAGGGATACCCTGGCTGACTTAGTTGAGTTGGACATGGTTGATTTTGATGTGATTCTTGGCATGGATTGGCTTTATGTCTGTTATGCCTCTATTGATTGTAGGACTAGGATTGTTAAGTTCAAATTCCCGAATGAAGCTGCCATAGAGTGGAAGGGTAGTCCTATCATGCCTACGGGTAAATTCATTTCTACCTTCGGGATAGAAAGAAGGGTAGTCCTATCATGCCTAAGGGTAAATTCATTTCTACCTTAGGGATAGAAAGTTAATCTCAAAAGGGTGTATTTATCATATCGTGCGAGTGAAAGATGGCAGTGTTGAGTCTCTATCCCTTGAGTCGGTTTCGATTGTCAATGAGTTTCCTGAAGATCTGCCCGGAGTCCCTCCTGATAGAGAGATCGACTTTGGGGTTGATGTCCTTCTTGATGTGCAACCTATCTCTATCCCTCCATATAGAATAGCTCCTGCTGAGTTAAAAGAGTTGAAATAACAGTTGAAGGAATTGTTAGACAAAGGATTCATTAGGCCGAGTGTCTCACCTTGGGGTGCTTCTGTCCTATTCGTGCGAAAGAAAGATGGATCTCTTAGAATGTGTATTGATTACAGGCAACTAAACAAGGTCACCATAAAGAATAAATACCCTCTCCCCAGAATAGATGATTTATTTGACCAACTTCAGGGTGCCACTTGTTTCTCAAAGATAGACCTAAGAGCAGGTTACCATCAGTTGAAGGTGAGGGAGTGTGATATCCCAAAGATAGCTTTTCGGACCCGTTATGGCCATTTTGAATTCTTGGTTATGTCATTTGGGTTGACTAATGCCCCTGCAGCCTTTATGGATCTCATGAATCGAGTATTTAAGTCATATCTTGATATGTTTGTGATTGTCTTCATTGATAATATTTTGGTTTACTCCAAGAATGAGGAGGAGCATGCCTATCATCTTAGAGTCGCCTTGCAAGTTCTAAAAGACCAAGTATTGTATGCAAAGTTCTCTAAATGTGAATTTTGGCTTGCATCAATGGCTTTCCTAGGCCACATTATATCTGGAGATGGTATTCAAGTTGATACTCAGAAGATTGAGGTAGTGAAAAATTGGCCCAGACCCATATCCTCAACAGATATAAGGAGCTTTTTAGGTTTGGCTGGCTATTATCGAAGGTTTGTAGAGGGATTTTCATCTATATCATCACCATTGACCAAGCTGACCCAAAAAAAGGCCAAGTTCCAATGGTCTGATGCTTGTAAGGAGAGTTTCTAGAAATTGAAGACCAAGCTGACCACTTCTCCTGTTTTGACTTTGCCCGATGGAACAGAGGATTTTGTAATCTATTGTGATGTGTCTAGAGTTGGTTTGGGCTGTGTGTTGATGCAGAGGGGAAAAGTGATAGACTATGCTTCAACACAACTTAAGATTCATGAGAGAAATTACCCAACTCATGACCTTGAGTTGGCAGCTGTGGTATTTGCTCTTAAAATTTGGCGCCACTACTTGTATAGAGTGCATGTTGACATGTTCACTAATCATAAGAGTTTGCAATACGTCTTCAGCCAGAAAGAACTCAACCTGAGGCAAAGAAGATGGCTAGAGTTGCTCAAGGATTATGACATGAGCATTCTCTACCACCCAGGTAAAGCTAACGTTGTTGCAGATGCTCTTAGCAGGTTGTCTATGGGTAGTATTGCCCATATAGAGGAGGGAAAGAAAGAATTGGCTAAAGAGGTGCATAGATTAGCTAGATTGGGAGTTCAGCTTGAGGAAAATAATGAAGGCGGACTTAATGTTCAGAATGGGCTGCATCCTCTCTTATGGCAGAGGTGAAATAGAAGCAAGACCAAGATCCCATCCTCCTTCGGTTGAAAGAGGACATTCACAAACAAAAGGTGATGGTTTTCACCAAAGGGGGAGATGGTGTGTTGAGGTACCAAAATAGATTATGTGTCCCGAATGTTGATGATGTTCGAGAAAAGATTATGGCCGAAGTGTATAGTTCCAGATACTCTATTCATCCTGGTTCTACAAAGATGTATCATGACTTGAGGGAAGTCTATTAGTGGAGTGGAATGAAGAGAGATATCGCTGAATTTGTTTTCAAGTGACCGAATTGCCAACAGGTTAAAGTTGAACATCAAAGGCCATGTGGGTTAGCTCAAAATATAGAGATTCCGGAATGGAAGTGGGAGATGATCAATATAGACTTTATTACAGGTTTGCTGAGGTCCCAAAAACAACATGATTCGATTTGGGTGATTCTGGATAGGATGACTAAATCAGCTCACTTCTTGGAAGTTAAGACTATTGTCACCGCAGAAGATTATGCAAAATTGTATATTTAAGAGATTGCCAGATTGCATGGGGTTCTCTTGTCTATTATCTCAGACAGAAGAGCTCAATTCACTTCCCAATTTTGGAGATCCTTTCAAAAAGGACTAGGTTCAAAGGTGAATCTTAGTACAGCCTTTCATCCCCAGACAGATGGCCAAGCAAAGCGCACCATCCAGACATTAGAGGATATGTTGAGAGCATGTGTACTTGACTTCAAAGGAAATTGCATGATCATTTACCTCTCATAGAGTTTGCATACAACAATAGTTACCATGCAAGTATTCAAATGGCTCCCTATGAAGCTTTGTTTGGGAGGAGGTGTAGATCACCAATTGGGTGGTTTGAAGTTGGCGAAGTTGAGTTGATTGGGCCTGATTTTGTTCACCAAGCTATGGAGAAGGTAAAGGTTATTCGAGATAGGCTAAAGACAGCCCAAAGCCGCTAGAAATCTTACACCATTGTGAGAAGAAGAGACTTAGAGTTTGAGGTAGATGATTGGGTGTACTTGAAAGTGTCACCCATGAAGGGCGTCATAAGGTTTGGATGGAAAGGAAAGCTTAGTCCTCGATACATTGGCCCTTACCAGATTGTGAGGAGGATTGGGAGTGTCGCTTATGAGTTGGAGTTACCTTCTGAGCTAGCCGGCATTTATCCGGTATTTCACATATCGATGTTGAATAAGTGCTTTGGTGATCCTTCATTGGTAGTCCCCATTGATAGTATTGGAGTTAAGGATAGCTTGTCCTATGAACAGATTTCGGTCTAAATTCTTGATCATCAAGTTCGCAAATTGAGGACCAAGGAGATTGTCTCAGTCAAAGTCTTGTGGAGGAATCAATTTGTTGAGGAAGCCACATGGGAAGCTGAGGAAGATATGAAATCCAAATATTCGCATTTATTTGTGCCTATCGATGAGAATGTTGAAGGTAATGTCCATTTTCTTGATTTAAATCGGTATGTCTATTCTTGAGTTTGAATGGTAATTTATTTTGAGCATTTGATTGGTTGAATGATTAAGTCGTGATTGTTATTTATACCTTGATTCCATCCTTTTCTTTCTCATCATTCGAGCATGAATGATCCCAAGGGGAAGATATTGTGACACCTCAAAAATTTATACGCTAAGATTCAGACCGTTCTTCATATGCGTATAGGCTTGAACTCGAAGGCTTCAAATTTTATATATGATCTATGATTGATTCATAAGTATTTAAAGTATATTAGATGTGATTTAGGGTCATAAGGGATCCCAAAAATCAAATCAATTCCAAAGAATTCCTCTTGACTAAGTTTCCGAATGAGTTCGTATAAGGGTCAACTTCAAATGACCATATCTCCTAAAATATAACAAATTGGGTGTCCCATGACCTATCAAATTAAAGGTCTTTGAGTGTTCTTTCCAACTCCACCAAGATTGTATTTTTCTGAGTTCGGAGTCAAAATTTATACTTGGTCGAACAGAAAGGACCTGCAGCAAACTTTGGCCGATTTTCCAGATTTTGTACGGATATTTTGGTAAAATTACCTAATATCTATATACACAACTGGATGCATTTTGGATCATAATTTCAGTCTTTTGCCTCTCCAAACAACCCTAATCTTCATCCCCTTCTCTCTCAAATTATCTCCAATAAAATCCTCTCAAACTCAAGGATTCAAGTTTCCCATTGAAAACCTAACATCAAGGTTTCTTCAAAATCTACACTAAGGTATGTAAGGCTACTAAAAACATGAATTGAATTAACCATGTGCCCTACATCTTCTTTGAGATTTAATTTTTGTAGGAATTGGGTTTTCTTGATATATTTATGTCCTAATGAGTTCATACATCTATTAACTTTATTTTGTTATGTTGATATTGATAAGTTGAGAAATTGATAAATGCTTAATGTTTGATATGAGTTGATTGATATGAGTTGTTAAATATATTTTTGTTATAAACTTAAATATTTGAGTATCCTAAATTGTTGAGCTGCATTAACTTGGAATCCGTTGGTACGTTACAATTTAATTCAATTAACAAATGATGGAGCAGAGAAAGAATAATGAAATGTTGGTTAGGATGTTTTCATTAATTTAACACCTTCACAGATCCAAATTTCTAGAAATAAGATGGGGACAATATTTAATTTAACCTTTTAGTTATACAACATAAACCCAATCTCTGTAAGTTGTTGCCTCAATGGAATTCTATTAGCATTATGAAATTAATTTATATTTAAGAAAAAGTTATATTCCTATTAGTATATTCATATAATACTTCCACTTTGATATATTCTAATAATATAGAAAAAAGCTAAACTCTATCATTATTAAATTCCTAATTTCACGTGAAGTGTTTGGTTTGGTCTGGGACAAACTTGGATAGTTATTAAATAATAATGTTTGGCAAAAGAACATTATGGAAAGACATTCTTTCTAGTCAAAGATAATGACAGAAAGTAAAGTAAGCAAGCACTCGACATATGAATTGACAAGGGTCCAAATGAGACTGGTCGATATGATTAGATTGAATTGATTAGATAGAGTTTTATGAGCATTGAGTGTTGGGAGAAGTATTGATCACCGAATTGGGTAAGAGTAAGTAATAACTCAAATCCAATAACTACGTCGCCAAACGTAGGAAGGGATTGGACCATTAAAGTCGGACGTTTCCCAAATTATTGTCCTGATATAATAGGACTTGATTAGTTATGGATCCATGATTTGTTGATTCATTCTTACCCTAGCAAGGTATGAACGGACGTGGCAACAACGTCGGCTTGTTGTACTATCACTAGCTCATAAGTGATGGTTGTTGGAAAGAGAAACTCACATATAGGTCTTGATAGTACTCTGAGTCGGATTGGGATGAATTGGGTTGGATTGTATGTGATTGGTCTTGTCTAAATCATATTTTGTTTAGACTCAAGACATCTTGATTGAGTTGTACCTTCTTCTGAGTTGAGATTCTGAGTTGATTTTATCCCACCTTGATGCATGTTTATCTCATCCATTTTACATACTCGTACATTCCATGTACTGACATCATTTGGCCTGCATCGTTTCATGATGCAGAGACAGGTACTAGAGGTCATCAACAGGCACACCGTTGAAGATCCATTCACTTCCATCTAGTTGGTGAGTCCTCCTTGTTTCTGGAGGATACCGTAGTCATCTTTTTAGCTTTGAGTTAATTTTCCTTTATTTTGATTTGTGGTAGCCATGAACCTGTCATGGGCACCTCTTATATTATTGATAGATGCTTCATAGACTAGAGTGTGGATGATGCTGAATTGTTTCGTTGTGACTAGTTTTATTTTTTTCTAGTTGTTGAATGGAGATGTGGTTGGCCTTTGGCCTTATTATGAAACTATTCTTATGATTTGAGTCTTCCACTGATAGAATGTAACTGAATGAAAGTGTGATTGGACCAAGTGGTTCGCTTGAAGACCAGAAATGGTTTTTGAGTGTCGGCCATGTCTAGGGTACCCTCTCGAGGCATGACACCTTTCGTACTAGCAACATAAAATCCACACACATTTTTGATCTCATTCATATAGACATTTGGGGTCCCTATAAGTGTAGTACTTTCAATGGTTTCAGGTTCTTTCTCACCATAGTAGATGATGACAGTAGAGGGACATGGACATTCTTACTGAGTACTAAAAGTAATGTTTTTCCTGTACTAAAGAGTTTTCTATCAATGGTAGAAAAACAATTCAATGTAAGGGTTAAAATGATCAGGTCTGACAATGCCTTGGAATTGGGGAAAGGAACACAAGAATCAGCATTTCTTGTTTCTCAAGGGATTTTACATCAATTGTCTTGTGTAGCTACACCTCAACAAAATGGAACTATTGAGTGAAAACATAGACACCTCTTAGAAATTGTCAGAGGGTTGATGTTTCAATCCAAATTATCTATGTCCTACTGGGGAAAATCTGTTTTAACTGCTACTCATATCATTAATAGACTGCCATCTAGTGTTCTAAAGGGATAGACACCTTATGAAGTACTGCTTAGAAAAAAACCTACCTATAATTATTTGAGGAATTTTGGATGTTTGTGTTATGCTTCCACCCTAGGACAAGGAAGAAACAAGTTTGATGAAAAGGCTACTACTTGTGTTTTACTAGGATATCCTTTACAGTAGAAAGGATATAAATTGTTGTCTCTTGATACAAAGAAAGTGTTTGTATCCAGGGATGTCAGATTTCATGAATCACATTTTCCTTTCAACTCATCTGATACCTCACACACACCTATCTTTTTGAACTCCCCTTCTGTCATGACCCAAGCCTAAGGCCTAGACGTGACACGGCGAATGAGACACCCGGAGGTACCTCACCCAAGCCTCTTAGCATTCATTAAGCATTTCATTGGTAAGGGCATACAATAATAAGCGGAATAAAATAAAAAAAACATTTTCCATTTGTGTCCAAACATACCTCTACTAATAGACTTGGCGGGGTCTAAGACATGTCCCTAGCTCACCCTCAATATAAGTGTCAAGAAATGCCTTCATAAAAGTATTACTATTCTACATAACACAAGCTTAGAATAAAAAGGATGTCGTTCCCGAAACATGGTAACTCACCACAAGAAATCTTCAACTAACTTGAGCTAGCCACGATGAGGAGGTCGGGGAGTGACGTCAGTTCCTACATGGTGATATCATGTAGGCAAAAGTATGCGTTAGTACTTTGAATGTACTAAGTATGTGAGTATGCAATGCAATATATCATTATACAATAAGGTGAAATAATGGACCATATTAGTACCTTGTATTCATTCAAAATACCATTTGGAGTTATGAAGCTTAGTCAATAAAATATAAGAACCATCATGATTCATAAAAGAAACTTAAATATTGTAGAGGTAGTCATCAGTCATTATAAGAAACCATATACTTTATTTTGTGATAGACATAGTAGACATCATATGATACATCTTAAATATTGGAAGAGGGACCTTGTACCTTTATAAGAGCGACCGTTAACCGACATAAACTATGTGAGCTATAATATGGATTCCCGATGTTAACCCTACACCGGAAGAAAGGGGAAGACTACTTACCAAGGTAGACTCCGTCATGCCTAAGTGGATCCACTAAGCTATTGTGTGAACTGGGTACTCACCTCTAGTTCTTAGACTTGGGTACTCACCAGTAAGCCTTGATATTTCGGGTACTCGCCTCTTAGAGATTGGGTATTCGCCTCTATCTCCTTTATACCTATGGTGGCATATAGTTCTGGGACGTGGGTATTCGCCTCTTGTCCAGCTCGGTGCTAGGTAAGCTCTTAGTAGAATTGTAACACCCCCTAAAAATTTTCCCTAAGATTCGGACCCTTCTTTTGTTCGGGTAGGGTCGGACTCGAGTATTGTAGAGCCTTCGCATGAGTAATATGAGTTGTTGAGAAATGTTGCAGCATTAGAGGTGATGTGGGGTCATGAAGGACCCCTAGGACAAAATTTAACCTAAAAATTCGTCGTGACTAAGTTTGAGGAGGAGTTCGCTTGAGGGGTTGACTTATAACGACCCTATATTTTGATAGATGACGATATGGGTGTCCTACGATCTATTAAATCAAAGTTCGTTGAGTCTTCTTTCCAACGCCACCAAGAATGCATATTTTGGAGTTCGGAGTCGAAAGATATGACGCTCCTAAGACGAACTAGCGCGGCAGGAATTTCATTTTGGCCTAGGTTGCAACTGCTGGGGAAATGGCCTTGGCGCTGTAAGGGCGCGACGCGCCACTATCGCACCAGAAACATGCCTCAGTAGTTTGGTCCTTGGCGCGACGTGCCACTAAAAGTTGTGTAGGGTTTTTCAGGCCAAATTTCCAGAACCCAGAAACTTTGGCCTTGGCGCTGTAAGGGCGCAACGCGCCACTATCGCACCAGAAACATGCCTCAGTAGTTTGGTTCTTGGCACGTCACGCCACTACGAGGTGTGCAAGTTTTTTAGGCGTAATCGACCTGGCGCTGCAATGGCGCGATGCGCCACTATCGCGCCAGGTGCATTTTTGCCTATTTTTCAGAACTTTTAAGAAGGGGTAACTTGGGAATTCCCCCAAATTATATATGTATCAGCCCTAACACATTTTGGGATCATTTTCAATCCCTCACTCTCTCTCTAAAAGTCCTAGGAGCTCCTCTCTCTCTCTCTCTCTTTTTCTTCTTCTTCTTCTCCATTTCCAACAAGAAGAGTCCAAGAGCTTCAAGATTTGAGTTCTCCATTGAAGACCCAACACCAAGGTTTTCTTCAAGTCTTCATTAAGGTATGTAAGGCTATCCAACACATGGGTTAAGTCCACCCATGTGCCCTACTCTTGCTTGAGGTTAGATGTTCATAAAAATGGAGTTCCTTGGTATGGTTTATGGTTAAATGAGTTTTGTCCCCTATTTATTTGATTCTATATGTGTCAATGTTGTTGAGCTAAAAGGTTCCTAAAATGAGCCCTTATGTGAGTATGAGTTGATGAAGAAACGAGTTGTTGAATATGTTTTATTAATCTTCTTAACTATGTAGATTATGATAAAGGATGTTATTTTCTTTAAAATATTGCTTATTATAAAATGTCAATTTAAAGTCTTGAAATTGTGATAAGCCTCAAAGGTTTCTCAAATGGATGGAAGAAATGATTGATTATATCTAGATGATGCTATATATGTGCATTTAAATTTCTTTTGAAGATGTGATTGAGATTGATCGGATAGTATGATTGGAAGAGATTGATTGTGATAGAGTTGATGAGTTGACAAGGTTGTAATGAGACTTGTCGATGTGATTTGATTGAGTTGATTGGATGGAGTTTTATGAGCATTGAGTCTTGGGAGGAGTATCGAGCACCGAATTGGGCAAGAGTATAGTCCATACTCGAACCCAATAACTACGTCGCCAAATGTAGGGGGGATTGAACCGTTAAAGTCGGATGCTTCTTCGAGATATTTGTCCTGACATTATAGGACTTGGTTGGATTGGATCCATGATTGGTTGATTTGTTCATACCCTGGCAAAGTATGAACGGACACGGTAACAACGTTGGTTTGTTGTACTTTCACTGGCTCATGAGTGATGGTTGTCGGTTAAGAGAAACTCCTAAATAGGTCTTGATAGTACTCTGAGTTAGATTGAGTTGAATTGTATGTGATTGGTCCCGTCTAAATCATATTCTTGTTTAGACTTAGGACATTTGATTGAGTTGTTATTCCTCTTGAGTTGAGCTTCCGAGTTGATTAATTCTTCCTTGATGTTCGTTGTATTCGTCCATTTTATATACTCATACATTCCATGTACTGATGCCATTTGGCCTGCATCGTTTCATGATGCAGACACAGGTACTATAGATCATCAATTGGCGCACTGTTAAAGATCCAGACACTCCCAGCTAGTTGGTGAGTCCTTCTAGTTTCCAGAGGATGTTGAGTTTCCTGTATAGTTTTGTGTTGTTTCCTTTATTTTGATTATTGGTAGCCATGGGTTTGTCATTGGCACCTCTTAGATTATTGATAGAGGCTTCATAGAGCGGAGCGTAGAAATGTTGTATTGTTCTTTTGAGTAGTTCTTCTATAACTGTTGGTTGATTTGATAGTTATTTGGTCTTTGGCCCTAAATTATGAATAGTACTTCATTGATTGGGTCTTCCACTGAGAGAATGTGTTTGAATGAATGTGTGACTGGACCAGGTGGTTCACTTGGAGGCCAGAAATAGCTTTTGAGTGCCGGTCACGCCTAGGGTACCCTCCCGGGGCATGACACAAATATATCCAAAAAAGGTGGTACAGATTAACTCTGCAAGAATTATAGACTTGTATCTTTTTAGTAAAAACAACCATTTGGTTAAGTGTGCAGCAAATCTAACGTGTAAGTATACGGTGAAGTGCTCTGAGTGATCGCTTATGTCTTGTATAGAACACAAAGTGTGGCTTCCATTCCTCCTTGTCAATTTTAGCAGAGAGTTGTTTAATACCCTTGAGTTTTCATCACGTTTAACCAAGATTTTAACGATGTATTCATGAACTTTCTTGTGATGTCAAGAACTTTTGGTGGCATGGGGCACTGAAAACACTCTGATTTGAAGTTGGGTAGTCATCAACCGAAAGTATCATAATTTTGTCAGTATAGACACATGAACAAAAAATCACTAATTTTGTAAAGTCTGCATAAAAGCAAAACACGGAAAACTCTATGTTTTACTCATAAAATCAGCAAACCAAGAAACTACTTAAACGGGATGAGTTTTTATATAATGACCTTAGGAACTAAATAAATGGGAAGGGTACTACTATAATGTTTTGAAATGAATCTGTACTACTATTTTGGTTTAGCATAAATGAGAGAAAATACACACACAGAGATTAAATTTAAGTCTTGTAGGATTAAAAGAGTGAACTTTAGCAATGATAAGGAGAAAAAGATATCAACACATGTACTTACGTTTTTTCATTTCTTTTTCTTCCGTCGTTTCTCAATTGGTGAAAAAATAGAACAAATTTATAATTTACTGCATTTCTTCAGAGTGTCATCCAAATGCAGAAAGATAGGAATAATAAAAGATGTATAGAAAATAAAGAAAAGGTCTAAATCTTGTAGATGGGTTCATAAATTTATGAATATTAGGGCTCTAGCCTTATTTTATTCGGAAAGTGAAGAAAGTTCAAATGGGAAAAGATACACGTATGTTTTATTTAATTTTATTCCAGATCGACAATTTAGTATCTTACATGAGACACTTAAGAGAAAAGCACAATAAAATGTGTGAGTATCAGTGTGATATTTATATGAATCATGAATTAAAAGAGGTATCATGTAAGTATTCTTTGTCCCTTGTTTATAGAGATATAAATAGCTGAAGGTAACTTTCATCTTCAACTTGTTGGCAATCTTTTCCTCAACTAAGTTGTAAGGTGTCAATTTTTCATCACGTTTTCCCAAATGAATTTTACTATAAAAGTTAAGTGATGAATAATACTTGCATCTTCGTGATATTAATATTAATTGTAGTATTAGTTCGTTCTCTCCTCTCCTACTTATGATTTTTTTTCATTCTTTGATTTCGTTTATCTAATTTCAAGCAAACCTTAAATGACTAACATAATAATAATGTTTCATACTTATGAAAGATACAAGCTTTGGAAATAAACTGAAACTTTTAATTGAAGGAAGAAAAAATACTTATACTAAAGAAAAGAACAAATCTATGTTTGAAGTAATTTATTACATCAAATCAATTCAACAATTTTAAAGATTTCCTCCTATTTAGTTTTATATTTCATCCGTACTGCAACTAGAATAAACTCAAAACACCATTGAATGAAACTATCCAACAGAAAAGCTCTCGAGCAGTAGCTTATGACTGTGAATGAAATTATTCTTTGATGTATTCTTCCATGCTCCACCCTAAGATAGAGGAGCAGTCGTGGGATTGAAAAGGTAGGAAAGCTTTATTTGAGGAAGGGCGTAATGTTTGTGTAGGAAAAACCACAATAAAGAGGCAACCGGCCGTGGTCAGAGGATGCGACTGTTAGTTTATGTTTTTTCCTGCAAAGCGCTTTATAAGTGGAAAATTAGAAGGAGAAATTAGAAATTATCAATTTTGACCCAATAGAGTGCCACATCACCGAATTGAGGATCTTCTTTTATATATATATATATATATATGATATATAAGATTTTCTATTATGAAAAAATTATATATTTTCTAATGTGAAACGTGTAAAATACATTATTCAAGAAAAATGTGAAGACTACTTCGAACAAGGATATAGCTTGGGAAAATATTTGAAACATGAGATTATTTTTTGTCTTCTTCCCATGTACATGCCAATCCTACTCACCTTATAACAGAAAAAAATGATGTGCATTAAATGCTAAGTGAATGTAGATGTGGGGTCTCCCTCAGCAATTTCACTAGCAAGATCATATCCAAACTACTCTGTCTCAGACTTGCTCCCATTCTACCTCAGCTCATTTCAGACAATCAGTCAGGATTTGTTAAAGGTAGGAGCATATCAGAAAATATAATGCTGGCACAAGAAATTATTCACAATATTAAGAGACCCAATATAGGGGACAATGTAGTGATCAAGTTGGATATGGCTAAGGCATATGACAGGGTCTCTTGGTCCTTCACTTGTATGGTCATGAGAAGGATGGGATTTGGAGAAGTCATTATTGATATGGTGTGGAGGATCATGTCTAACAACTGGTATTCAGTCATCATCAATGGGGCAAGACATGGATTTTTTCATTCCACAAGAGGTCTCAAGCAAGGAGACCCCTTGTCACCTGCCTTATTCATTATAGGAGCAGAAGTACTATCCAGGATGCTGAATAATCTTAACCAACACTACCTATATACTGGATTCCACATGGAAAGAAACGGCCCCCAAGTGAACCACTTGAGCTTTGCAGATGATGTGATCATCTTCACTGCTACCAACAACTTGTCCATGACTCTTATTACCAAGACTTTGAAGGTTTATGAAACAACTTCAGGCCAGCTAATCAACAAGGACAAGAGCCATTTCATGCTTCCTCTTAATACCAATCCAGATGTTATTGATAGGATAAGCAGGATCACAGGCTTCAAGTGTACATATGGTCCCATTACTTACCTGGGCTGTCCACTCTACATTGGAAGGCAGAGAATCATTTACTATACAAGTATGGTGTCCAAAGTTCTAAGCAAAATCAGAGGATGGCAGACTAAAGGGTTAAGCTATGGAGGCAGAGCAACATTGGTGAAATCAGTGCTGCAATCACTACCAATCCACTTGTTGTCTGCAATCAGACCTACTGCTACCACTATGAATCAGATCAGAGGCCTCATAGCTAACTTTTTCTGGGAGTGGGATAAGGAGAAGAAGAAATATCACTGGGCATCATAGGAGACCCTCAGCTATCCTGTGGAAGAAGGGGGTATTGGTATGAAGAAAATACAAGATGTGTGTTTAGCTTTGCAATACAAACAATGGTGGACCTTCAGGTCTAAGAAGACTTTATGGGGAGAATTTCTAAAGGCTAAGTACTGCCAGAGGGCTCATCCTGTGATAAAAAAATAGCACACAGGTCAGTCTATTATGTGGAAGCACATGATGGCTAATAAAATTGATATTGAGCCACATATACACTAGCACATCAACTCAGGTACAAGCAGTTTTTGGTGGGATGATTGGCTGGGTAGTGGCCCCCTAGCTTATCATAACAACCATCTACCTAGACTCAACAATACTAGAGTATCTTAATATATTGAGAATGGGGAGTGGAATGTGCAGAAAATCAGAAAATATGACCCTCCTCAGCTGGTGCAGCAGATACTAGACACTGAGATAGACTATCACCCTAACACAGCTGATCAAGCCTGCTGGAAGTTGACTTCACATGGCAACTTCACTTCTAAATCAGCCTGGGAACTAGTTAGGAAGAAAAGAGCCAAGACCCTGACTGATGGGTGCACTTGGCACACTAACATTCCCTTCAAAGTGTCTTTTCTACTATAGAGAGCTCTGAGACAGAAACTCCCTACTAATGATAAACTTGTCCAATTTAGAGTAGTACCAGCAGCATGTTCTTATTGTTACAGACCAGGATTGGACAATGTAGATCACATATTTGCTTCAGGAAATTTTGCCAAGCATAGTTGGCAACACTTCTCTAGCTCATGGGGGATAATACAAGGGACCTGCCCCTTGAGAAGCATCCTGATGAAGTGGTGGACTGCCAAGTCTAATAATGAGGTTCATAAGATCATGTTGCAGGCCACTCCTATCTTTGTTTGTTGGCATATATGGAAGAATAGATGTGCAAGTAAATATGGAGGAAAGAAATCTAGTACTACTAGAGTTAAATTCTCCATAGTCAAGGACCTATACATGCTGATAAACACTGCTTACCCTTACATTAAGTGGCCTCAGAGCTGGAAGGAACTGGTTCCTATGATAGAATAGTGCCAACAAGATATGAGAGTGACCAAAGTTATGTGGATCAGACCTCCATCTTCTATTGTGAAATTGAATATTGATGGGAGTGCATTAGACAACCCTGGGAAAATTGGAGCAGGGGGAATATTAAGAGATCATAATGGTAACTTAATATATGCCTTTGCTACTCCATTGGGAATGGGTACTAATAACCAGGCAGAGGTGCAGGCAGCAGCTATTGGCCTCAATTGGTGTCTCCAACATGGATATAATAGAGTGATGTTGGAAATTGACTCAGAACTATTGACTAAGTGGCTGAAACAAAACCTCAAACCACCCTGGAGCATTCACAGATATGTTACAAAGCTACAATCTTTGGTCCAACAATTGGAACTCTTTCAGTGCAAACATATCTTCAGAGAAGCAAACCATCCTGCAGATACCTTATCAAATATAGCCACAGGTTCAATGATACACAACACTTCTACAACCTCCAGCAGCTACCACAGGAAACAAAGGGACACATCAAGATGGACAAGCTAGGAATGGCAAGTTTCAGAAGAAAAACTCTAAAAAAGATCAAACTATCTTCTTGACTGAACTATTTCTCAAATGTGTAATAGACTATCTATTTGTAATTTGTTTTACTCTTTATTCCACTAGTTATCACCTATTGTAAGGGGAGAGTCTCCCTTGTTTATTACTTCAGTAGAAATAATAACACAATGCTAGAAGTAAAAGATAGAGTAGGAGTGCCCTCTTGTGTGGAAGCCTTGTGCAGGTACTCTACACATCTACACCCTCTAAGAACAAGAACTTCCACCTATCACAACACTCAAGAGCATACAGCAACAACAACCCAGACCAGCAACACAACATCACACACATGGATCCACACTCAACAGCCATTAAAAAGGAAGCTTAAGTTCCAATTATGTTTACTGTTGGGTATCTCATTATTCAGGTATCATGCAACTTTGAGCCATATGGTGGTGTTGCAGCAGCTGAGCCTGGAATTCATGTAACACCTACCATCTACATACATACAACAACTCCACAACAGCACATGGAGCAACTACAGTACATCAACAGCAGGTGGAGGCTCATTCAACTCTAGGAGTTCCCTTCTTGTTGGTTTTAATTTTGCAAAAACAATGTTTAAGGACCAACAACCCACCATAGACCTGCATCAACTCAACAACATCAATTGCAAAAGCTCCATTAAATCAGCAGAAGTGAATGCCACTAATCATCATCAGCAGCAACCTAACAGCAACAGCAGAAGCCAGAGGCAACCACCAACACTCAACAAATACATCATGCAACACCAAAAGAACTCTAAATTAGGCAAGATTACAGCAAATACACCTCCTGTAGAGCCCAAGAAGTTTCAACTCAAATGGATAAGTAGAGACGTTAGCCGAGCGACCTTGAAAAAGTTGGCCGACTTAAGTCTCATGATGGAGCAAGTCTCAATTTGGAACTTCCAACTTGTGGAAAAGTCCTCCAAAAGTTGCACGACAACAGAAAATACAGTAATTGCAAAGCCCAAGAAGTTTCAACTCCAACGAACAATCGAAGACGTTAGTCGAGCGACCTTGAAAAAGTTAGCCGATTTAAGGTTTGTGCATGTTTGTTTTTGGTCTTGCTGGCTTGGTTCTATGCATTTGCAAATAGCTAGAGGTACACTAAAGCATGTAACACTTGGAGACATGTTCACAAGCCAAAACACACAACAACTCCAACAACATGCAGCATACAAGGAGAAACGGCATGCCCACAATGGACATTCAGAACTACAGCACAGTTTTTGCTGTGCAGAAGTCTTGGAGGTACTTTTCCTCTAGTTCTTTTACTTGTGCAGGTACAATACACAATTGAAATCTCCAAGAACAAGGTCTCCAGCATACAACAACTCACTAGAACATAAAGCAACATCAACACATACCTGTAACAGATGGGCTACAGCAGCAGCAACAGCAGTACTATATTTTTGTTCCCTGTTGTGTGTCTCTTTGTGCAGGTACAACTGCTTTAACACCAGTAAGAACATGAGGAGCTACAGTCTCAACAATTGGTCCATCCACAGCAACTTGGGGATTTCCATTTCTATTTGTGCCTATTGGTTTTTTGTTTGGTTGGCTTGGTTTTATGCATTTACAGGTAGCTGGAGATACATTAAATCAAGTAACATTTGTGGATACAAGACACAATACACAACACCTCCAACAACATGCAGCACCCAAGGAGATTGCAGACTTGTAGGAATCAGCAGAATTACAACTCTTAATGGGGCTCTCTATTGCAGGATACCTCCTACAATGCATGCAAGTAATAAAGAAACCAACTAGAGCTCCATTACAAACTGTCTTCTGCTGGCTACTACAATCACAGCAAAACTAGAGTACAACAACCAGGAAGCCCTCAAGATCATGCACACTGCTACTGCAAGATGCTACTTACTTGCTGAGATGCAATCTAGGGACACAAAATGCAGCCAAGTACTTGGACATCCCAGCTGCATCTCCAACATTGTGGATGCACTGCTTCAGCATTTGTGCCTCATTAGTTTTTGATTGCAGTTGGATCTCCAAGCAGCAGTTCAGCCACAGCTGCACCACTTACATCCGCTACATACAGCAACTCAGGACCATATCATCCTCAACAACAACTCCAAAGATGCTGACTGATACAACTCTAAAGCTGCTGACTATTACACTTCTTTCCATTTTTCATCCTCCATAGCTGCTATAATCATGATCTTGAAGTTGATGCATCCTTCCATCTGGACTCACTTGGTATGACAAGACGAGAACGGGCAAAGATGAAAAGAGCTTCTTCACCCCATGCGAGATAGAAGGTTCATATACTTGTTCTTCTTCAATTTAGCTATGTATGGTATGTAGCATAGTTGAATAGGACTAGTGTAGGTTACTTTCTTGTCTTCTCATGGAAGGGGAGAGTCTCCCTCATTTATGCTTTCTTAGTCGACTTGTATCGGGAGGAGTCCTCTCATAGGTTTACTGCTTTCTAGTTATAGATAGCTCCTTTTGCTACGGGGATGAGTTAGCCGACCTTAATAGGTTAGCCGACTTATGAACCAACATAGGATCGGAGGTAAGGTTTATGTCCCCCTCCTTGTATTTCTCTGTTTTATTTTTATGTTAAGGCTTGGGGGTGATGCTCAACCCCTGACTGTGCACGAGAGGTGGGAGCCTCGTGTAGGGTCTGTTCCCATAAAAAAAATGTGGATGTGGGGATGGGTAGGTACCCCTTTGAGCTTCTCTATATAATAAACAAATTTTGTTTAGTTTTCTTCATCCCAGCAATTTACTCTCCACTCAAACATCTTTTTTATTCAGTTAGTTCTTTTATTTTTATATAACGATAACGATTGGGATATAGGCGCGATTGTAAGAAGCTGTAACATTCATAAACCAAAATGTTGTAGCTCCAAGTTTAGGCATGGAGTCAATGAATTTTGTAAATGATGATTGGAATTTTGACAAACTTTCAGATGTTGATATGACTAAGTTTGATTGGTTTCCTGAAATTTTCCCTATGAACTTTCCAGTTGAGATCACCAACCCCACAACCTTGGTTCCTATAATCGTTGATCAGGTAATCATGGACCAAAACAATAACCAACAGTTATTAGAACCCTTTCAATCAGCCCCATTTAACCAACAAATCTTTCTTCCTTCTCCTCTTCCACCTTCAATTACAACGCTAGTTTATGAGCCAGCAACAATTGCGGCACCGCAAGAATGGATTGATCTACAGCAACAATCCATGATGTCGGATAACATTCATCCTACATTCACCTTACCCATGATCACTCCTCTGATCCAAACTCATACAAAGTAAGTACTCTCTCCGTTTTATTTTATATGTTTGTGTTCACAGTTTTAAGTTTAGTATTTTTAATTTGAAATCAGAAAAAATCAGCCAATAAAAACTACCTATGAACTGATGGGAGAGGAACTCACAAATGATTCATGCACGTGGAACAAGAATGGTGAGAAGCGAATCAAAAGTTCTCAATTTTTGAGGTTTGCTCTTTTCACTATTTTTTCATGTTATAAAAAGTTTTAAGTTATCAAATTTTGTGACAAAAAAATAAAAGTTACATTAATAATTGTATAGAGACACATAATTTTTTTGGATCTATCCTGATTATTATTTTGTGTGTATATATGTGACATAACAGGAACTACTAAAAGTGTGCTACATTAAAAGACTGCAAAGCAAAGAAACAAATTGAGAAAAGCCCAAGGGGTGAAAACCTTTTCTTAGTGACCTATTATGGTGAACACAATCATCCTCCACCCATTAACCGTAGGTCTCACGCTGGTTGGAATGGAAGTACGAAACACAATCTTCCGAAAGGCATAAATATTGTGCCCAAAGCATTAAGTTTGAATTCATCAACGTCGTCGTCGTTCAAACGCTCTAAACGTTCCAAGGTTGTTGCTTCTCCAATCGGCCCAACTATGCCTATGATTGAAATTGAGAGCGCATCCCCAAACAAAGACAAAATGGTGGTTGTGGCGACGGAGAACAAAGGTGATGACAGAGAGGAGAAAAACGTTATTTTGATTCCTGACAAATTCGTGAGTGAAGATATTCTCGTGGGCTTTGAAGAACTCAATGGAGTTACTACTTCCACCTAATGGGAATGAAAATGACAGAGAATTTTGTCTTCTAGTCATGTTTCTATTTTAGTTTTTCGTTATTCTCTTTTGTTTTCAAATGTGGCAAATCTAATTTAGTCCCTGTTGTAAGTAGTTGTTCCATTTTCTCAAATAGTTCTTTCTTTCAGAAAAATCATTTGACTCAGTTTATACATTGGAAT
The DNA here is from genome assembly GCF_947179165.1 of Solanum dulcamara. Lineage (NCBI taxonomy): Eukaryota > Viridiplantae > Streptophyta > Magnoliopsida > Solanales > Solanaceae > Solanum > Solanum dulcamara. Next base: position 17,506,783 of record NC_077243.1, on the reverse strand, counting down.
TCAAGATTAAATTTGGCATTTATTTTCAATTATCCTTAACATTAAAGAAGTAGTAGTTCATTTTTATACTACTCAAATTGAAAAAAAAAATCCAATGAATAGGTGTAACTTTGTCATTATACCTTATATTTATTATTTGAAAAAAAATGATATTTTCAGGCTTTTTGAATAAAAATAAAGATCTCTTACGTATAAAAATCTCTAGTAAAAAAATATAAAACTAAAAGTATGTTTGTAAAAGACTACAAAATCAAATATCCTGTTAAAATGGAAAGAAGGGAGTGTGTGTGTGTTTTGTTATATATATATAGGTTTCCGACGTTATTTTCATGCTAAATATTTTTGAATTATTATGACAGGTCTTAATAAAAATTTTAAATTCGTCACTAGTATCAACTAAACAAATTCTTTAACAGTATAGGGCTGAAGTTCATATAAATAAATTTATAGATGAGTTTTTTTATGTTATACATGCATTCACCGTGTTAAGAGAATTTTCACAATTAAAAACCAATTATATATTCTTGTGGATTAATATTAATTTGAAAGATAGAATAAGTAATTTGTCATAGTAATCTGTTAAATTATATTTGATGGTATAGATTTTTATTCTTTATATGATCAATGGTTTATAAATATCTTAGCTATCATTTTTATTTTCTTATTCCTAATTTAGAATTTTGCTAAAGGACAATTTTATAGTCAACTATCTTTGAGCGGAAAACATGTGTCAAATATATAACTTTAAATATTAGGATTAACAAAATTCTTGTGTCTAATATTGAATGCAATCTCTCTATATATATACATGTATAAACCGTTACAAATTTTGATCATTTGCATAATTAATGAAGTAATATTTGATTTTAAAATTGAGCATTGTATTACTCCCTTCTGTCCATTTTACGTATTATATTTTTTTCCATATTCTTTAAGATAACATTAATTAAAGGGTAATTTGATTAAATTATTCTTATATACTTTCTGGCCTTAATTCAACACTACTCTCTTTTGCATCATATTAGTCTTTCTTTACATTTATTGAGTAAGGTTAAAGATGGAAATAATTAATTAATTTTATATTAATTTCTACAATTACTTACAAAGATAAGAATATCTTAAGACATATGTGTTCTTAAAATAGGTAATTTCTACATCACAATTCATGTATCATTATTCATCGCACAACCCTATATTATTCATTACCAAAACAGTTACTATATTATTATTCATCACATTACAATCTCTATAATAACACTCGATATATCCAATTTGTGATCCAAATAATTGATCTATCAACGTTTATTTCTAATTGACATAACAATCATTGTAATATAATATTTTCGTAACTAATTTGTGTACCAAACAGTATGTTAAGGTGTTCTTCTAATTAATTACATATCTTTTCCTAGTCTGTTAGCACATATGCTCAATCATTTATATACATGTGATAGTTCTTTTTGATTAATGAGGTAAGGATAGATAGCTAAATTATGAGAAGGATAAAGAACTCACATATTTTGTAGGTATATTGCATGTGTATATCAAGTAATGTAATGCATGATTTTGTAAAATAATGTGAATATTTTTAAAATAAAATTCTAAGTAAATAATTATACAAGAAAATATTAAGTATAATTTTATGTGATTGATCAATGTGGATCTATTATATAGTATATTTTATAATACTTTAAGAATTTCACAAGATAACATCAGTTGATCAGTACGATAAGAAAAATTATAATTACACCTAAATGAATTAGTTATATATCATGCATGTGAATTGTGATACATGTTCCTTGTGGTTAAAATTGTTGAACATGTATGTGTACAAGGAACGATAAATGTAAGTATAATTATTCGTTAACACTCAACAATATTTCGTTTTGTCGATCTATATATTCATTTCGTAACAAAATTCATGTCTCATATACGGCTTATATAAGATTGAATCTCCCCCGACTTTTTTCTTTTGACATATAATATGTGTTCATCTCAATTTAATACAAACAAGAAGTGACATTTTTAATTGTTTCTCAATAAGTTATTATACTTGAGCTTGTGCCTGTGTTCCTTATGATTATGTTGTGTGTATCTCGTGGCAATTATTTTGTTTTCCATATAATTACTTTTGTCTTTTAAACTAATTGCGTTAGGTAGTAAAATTAAAAAGGATTAGCCCCGAAGTAAAAGAAACTGCATTTTGTTCTTGTGGATTAGTATTAATTTGAAAGATAGAATAAGTAATTTAAATTTGCTATAATAATCTGTTCAATTATATTTTTTTTTTGTATCTTCAATAGTTTATAAATATCTCAATTATCATATTTATTTCTTATTCCGAATTTCGTCCTTTGCTAAAAATAATAATTTATGATCTTTTATCTATGAGCATGAAACATGTGTCAAATATATAATACTAAGTATTAGAACTAAGGAAATCCTTGTATCTTCAATGTTACTGGAAGTAACACTGAATGTAATCTCTATGTATAAACTATTATAAACATTGATTGTAGTGATATAAAGTTGTAACGAACCCTCCGATCGTTACGGGTAAAGTAATAGTGAAAGAAATATGTAGCATAATAGTGGAGAAACAAAGAGATACAAATCAGAAATCTTTTAGGTTTTATAATTGTATAGCTCAATATCCTGAATTCAAAATCAAAGTACAAAGCAACTGAAGGATACAAGGTGAAGAAATAAAAGGGATATGACAAAATTTGAAAGCTACAAGGAAAGAAATGTAGAAATTGAATCAGAAGAAATATGTAAGGGTCTCAGAAAAGGTTCAACAGTTTAGGAGACACCCTGCAGTCAAACAAAACCAAATGGGGAGTAGTCCAATACCACAAATTATGCTTGAGGAAGAGAAGGAGATAAGGAATCAGCTGAATCAGTGGAGTTTGATGGATGAGGCAATTTATAAACAAAAATTTAGAATACAATGGCTCAAGTTAGGAGACTCTAATACATCATATTTCTTTGCAAGTATGAAAGGCAAAAAATCTCACAATCAAATAACAATGCTCACTAAGGAAGATGAAACTGTCATTAGGGATCCAGAAGCAATAACTAGGGAAGATGTGGATTTCTATCAAAAGCTCCTAGGACAAACAACTTCCCCATGCCAACCACTCAACCAACACTATTCAGGGAAGGACTAGTGCTTACAAGGACTCAACAACTATCACTAGTACAACCTTTTACAAAAGAGGATGTTCTGATGGCACTTAAGGAGATTGATAACAATAAAGCACCAGGGGGAGATGGTTTCAATGCCTATTTTTTCAAACAAGCTTGACCAATCATAGGTGATGAGGTAATTGTTGTTGTCCTATAAGTTTTTCAATCAAATGAGATGTATCTCCCTATCAACAAAATATTTGTTACACTTATCCCAAAAGTCCAACATCCTAATTCAATAAAAGAGTATAGATCTATATCCTATTGCACTACCATATACAAGATTATCTCTAAAATGTTAACATATAGGCTCCAAAATGTTATGGATTATATAGTGGATCCTAGTCAAGCTATTTTTGTTCCTGGAAGAGTATTGACTGGTAATGTGCTCCTCAGCCATGAATTAGTCAAAGGATATAGGAGGAAAGGGATATCACCTAGGTATATGTTTAAAATTGATATGTAAAAGACTTATGATTCAGTGGAGTGACACTTCCTTGAGGAGGTACTGGTTTGAATACAGATGCCTGCAAAGATTGTAGCATGGATTATAAAGTATATTAGGACATTATCATATTCTATTCTGATAAGTGGAGTTCCCAAGGCAAGAAGAGGGGTGAGATATGGAGATCCTTATCTCCTTGTCTATTTGTCCTGGCTATTAATTACCTTACCCGGCTACTAAAAACTTTGGGATGTAATAGTGAATTCAAGTTTCACCCAAGATACCAAAAATAGCATATCATACAGCTAAGTTTTGCAGATGTTTTACTCTTGTTTTGCAGAGGAGACATGCCATCTGCTACCTTATTATATGAATGTTTCTAGACATTCTCAAAAGTATCATAACTCATAGTAAACCAAGCCAAAAGTTGTGTTTATTTTGGAGGTGTACTAGAAGCAACTCAAAAGTTGATACAGCAACATACAAGATTTTATCCCATGAAGGGTCTGTTACTCCCCGAGTGGATATCCTAGACGTGATCGGCACTCGAGGACCATTGCTGGTCCCCAAGTGAACCACCCAGTCCAATCACACATCCGTTCATTCAATAAATCAGTGAAAGGTTTTAAAAATAAGGAAATAATTTAGTGGGCAACTCAAATCATCAGTCTAACTCAAAGAAAGAAAGGCCATGGGCCAACAAATCAAACTCCAATCTCTGTCATTAAATAGTTTGACAACAATATTTCAAGGAAATAAAATACTCAATCAACCAATCACTATCTAGTCTATGAAGCATCTATCACTACTATCTAATTGGTGTCAATGACATGTTCATGGCTACCTCAAATTAGAATGAAAAGGACTAAACTCAACGCAAGAATAACATAAGTGGTGTCCTCCGAATATAGGGGAGGACTCACTGATAAGCTGAGTGTGAACAGATTCTCAATGATACGCCTATTGATGATCTCTTAAACCTGTCTTTGCATTATGAAACAATGCAGGTCCAAATGGACGTCAATACGTGGAATGTATGAGTATGTAATATGGCAGAATGAAACATACCTCAAGATAGAATAATACCAGTTCAGATATCTCAAATCAGAAAGATAAGAGAGACTCAATCAAGGGGTCTTAAGTCTAAAGTAAAAATACATATTAGACAAAGACCAATCATAAACCATCGAATCCAATCTAGACATGTACGATATCATTCAATCAAATCATTTAATTCAATCCAATCATATACAACCCAATCCAATCCAATCATATTCCATCCGATCCAATCCAATCATATACAATCGGTCCAATCCACTCATATACAATCCGATCCAATCCAATCATATACAATCCGATCTAATCCAATCATATACCATACAATCCATTCTAATCACATATACAATCTAATCCACTCATATACCATCAACTCCAATCCAATCATATATATAATCCAATTCAATCATACACCATCAACTCCAATCCAATCATATATACAATCCAATCCAATCATATATACCATCAACTCCAATCCAATCATATTTCATCAGATATAATCCAATCACATATTATCTAATCCAATCCAATCATATGCAATCAACTCCACAATAAAGTCAAAGGACTCAATTCAATAGATATACAAATTAAATTATGCAATGTTTCATAATTTAACTCAACCATCTACAATCACAATCAAACCAATTATATCAAGCATAATCTACTCAATTGGGAGTTTCTCTAACCGATAACTATCACCATATGAGCGAGTGATAGAACAACAAGCCGACGTTATTGCCACATCCGTTCATACCTTGCCAAGGTAAGAACGAATCAACAATCATGGATCCATAACCAATCAAGTCCTATCATGTCAGGACAATAAAATGGGAAATATCTGACTTTAACGGTTTGATCCCATGGGAAGCATCCGACTTTAACAGTTCAATCCCCTCCTACGTTTGGCGATGTAGTTTATTGGTTTGAGTATGGACTATACTCTTACCCAATTCGGTGCTCGATACTTGTAACACCCCTCAAAAAAAATTCCCTAAGATTCGGGCCTTCCTTGTACACATGTGGGGCCTGTCGTATTTAGTTCGAAGTATATGCTCGAGTAAAGATGAGTCCTTGAGAAAATAAAGAGCGTTGGAGGTGATATGGGGTCATAGAGGACCCCTAGGACCGAGCTAAGTCCAAAAGATCCATCGTGGCTAAGTTTAGGATAAGTTCGTATAAGGGTCGACTTTTAATGACCCTATATTTTGAAGAACGTCAATTTGGGTGACCCACAACCTATAAAATTAAAGGTCGTCGAGTCTTCTTTCCAACGCCACCAAGAACGTAAATTTTGGAGTTCGGAGTCAAAAGATATGACGATCCTAGGATGAACTAGCACGGCAGGAATTTCATTTTGGCTTGGGTTGCAACTGCTGGGGAAATGGCCTTGGCGCTGTAAGGGCGCGATGCGCCAGTGTCGTGCCAGAAACATGCCTCAGTAGTTTGGTCGTTGGCGCGATGTGCCACTAAAAGTTGTGCAGGGTTTTTCAGGCCAAATTTCTAGAACTCAAAAAATATGGCCTTGGCGCTGTAAAGGCGCGACGCGCCACTATCGCGCCAGAAACATGCCTCAGTAGTTTGGTCTCTGGCACGGCGCACCACTATGAGGTGTGCAGGTTTTAGGCGTATTCAGCCTGGCGCTGCAATGGCGTGAAGCGCCACTATCGCGCCAGGTGCGTTTTTAGCCTATTTTTAGAACTTTTGAGGAGGGGTAATTTGGGAACTTACCCAAGTTATATATGTATTGCCATTGGTCATTTTGGGATCAAAATTTCCAGCCCCCTCTCTCTCTAAAAGCCCTAGAAATTCCTCTCCCCCTCTCTCTTCTTCATCTCCTTCTTTTTCTCCATTCTCAACAAAGATTTGTCCCAAGAGCTTCAAGATTTGAGTCCTCCATTGAAGACCCAACATCAAGGTTTTCTCCAAGTCTTCACTAAGGTATGTAAGGCTATCTAAAACATGGTTTGAGTCCACCCATGTGCCCTACTCTTGCTTTGAGGTTAGATGTTCATGAAAATAGAGTTTCTTGGTATGGTTTATGCTTGTATAAACTTTGTCCCCTATTTATTTGATTCTATGTGTGTCGATGTTGTTGAGCTAAGAAGTTCCTAAAATGAGCCTTTATGTGAGTATGAGTTGATGAAAATGAGTTGTTAAATATGTGTTATTGATCGTTCTAATTATGTGGATCATGATAAAAGATGTTATTTTCTTAAAAAGTGTTGCTTATTATAAAGTGTTGATTTTAAAGTCTTGAGTTGTGATGAGTCTCAAAGATTTCTCAAATGGATAGAGTAAATGATTGGTTATATCTATATATTGCTAAAAATGTGCTTTTAAATTTTTTTTGAAAGATATGATTGAGATTGGTCGGATAGTATGATTGAGAGAGATTTGATCATAGTAGAGTGATGAGTTGACAAGGTTGTAATGAGACTTGTCGATATGAGTTAATTGAGTTGATTGGATGGAGTTTTATGAGCATTGAGTCTTGGGAGGAGTATCGAGCACCGAATTGGGCAAGAGTGTAGTCCATACTCGAACCCAATACATGTGTTGCCAAATGTAGGGGGGATTGAACCATTAAAGTCGGATGCTTCCCCGAGAGTTTTATCCTGATATTATAGGACTTGGTTGGATTGGATCCATGAGTGTTTGATTCGTTCATACCCTGGCAAAGTATGAACGGGTGCGGCAATAATGTCATTTTGTTATACTGTCACTGGCTCATAAGTGATGGTTGTCGGATAAGAGAAACTTCCATTTAGGTCTTGATAGTACTCCGAGTCAGTTGAGTTAAGTGGCATGAGATTTGGTCCGGTCTAAACTATTCTTGTTAGACTTAGGGCACTAGAGTGAGTTGTTATGTATATATATATGAGTTAAGATCCCGAGTTGATATTGATGCTTTCTTGATGTTGCTTCCTCCGGCCATTTTACATACTCGTACATTCCATGTACTGACGCCATTTGGCCTACATCATTTTATGATGCAGCGACAGGTACCAAAGATCATCAATCGGCGCTTCATTGAAGATCCACTTACACTCTCAGCTAGTTGGTGAGTCCTCCTAGTTTCCAGAGGATGTTGAGTTCCTTGTATAGTTTTGTTGTTGTTGTTTCCTTTATCTTGATTGTTGGTAGCCATGGACTTATCATTGGCACCTTCTAGACTTTGATAGAGGCTTCATAGACTAGAGTGTGGGGAGGTTGGACTATTATTTTGAGGAGTCTTATTTTATTGTCTTGTTGGGTTGTAAATATTTGTCCTTCGACCCCATATATGAATAGTATTTCCTTAATTGAAATTCCACTAAGAGAATGTGATTGAATGAATATGTGGCTGGACCAGGTGGTTCGCTCGGAGGTCAGAAATGGCCTTCGAGTACCGGTTACATCTAGGGTACCCTCTCGGGGCGTGACAAACATGGTATCAGAGCACAGAGTTCAAGTGTCCTAGGGAGTCTATGGAGCCGTGTCTAGTAGAGTCTTGCTTATGGGTGTGTTATGCACCACACTTATAATCAGGAGGCTATAAGACATTAGGAATTGTTTCACTTCTTTCATTCTCTGAACTCGTGCGATAGAGTTAAACTCTATAAAACTCTTTTCTAATTCATGCGTTTGTACGTTACAGATAATGCCTTCTAAACGTACGGCTAGCCAGAGAAACATTGACAACGCCGAGATGCCCCAGTCCGAGGCACGCCCGATAAGGGCTAGAGGCCAACCTGCGAGATACTCGGAGGCACCCCAAGTGCCAGCTACTCCACCTGCACCCATATCAGAGGCAGAATTTCAAGGGGCAATTGCAATGCTCACTCAACTAATGATTGCCCGAAGCGGTAACCAGAGTTTGCCGACTCTCAGCTCTAGTTCCCAGGAGCCATCAGCTGCCACTAGAATTAGAGACTTTCTAAGGATGAATCCACCGGCATTCACGGGTTCTAAGGTCGATGAAGATCCCCAAAGCTTTATTGATGAGATGTGGAAGATTCTGAAAGCTATGCATGCTACGGAAATCGAGGAGGTTGAGTTGGTGTCTTATCAACTCAAAGATGTGGCAAATATTTGGTATAACTAATGGGAACAGGGTAGGGGTGAGGATGCTGAACCTGCTAGATGGGATGAAATTGAGGGAGCCTTCCTTGACCACTTCTTTCCCCGAGAATTGAGGGAAGCGAAAGTGGAGGAATTTGTGAATCTGAAACAAGAAGGCATGACCGTTAAAGAGTATAGCCTGAAGTTCATCCAGCTATCCAGGTATGCTCCAGAAATGATTCCTAATATAAGGTCAAAGATGAGGAAGTTCGTCTCCGGATTAGGGAGGTATGTAAAGAAGGAGTGCAAAACAGCATTGTTGATCTCGGACATGGATACTTCGAGACTAATGGTGTATGCTCAATAGGTGGAGGATGAGAAAAGAAAAGACAGAGAGGATCACCTGAGCAAGAGGGCAAAATCAGCGGTCCATGAGAATAAACAGAGGCAAAACAAGGGCAACAGGTCCTTCTTCCAAAAGAGGTCTTCCAACTATGCCTCATCTACCGCCAGTGCACCTATGTCGTAGAACTGGTATGATAGGCCGGGTCAGAGTCGCCAGACTTTCAGACCCCAGGGTTCTCAATCCCAGGCCAGTGTAAGTCAAGGTTCTAGGGGAAAGCCACCATGCGGCAAGTGTGGTAGGCTCTACTTGGGAGAATGCAAAGTGGGAAGGGTTGGTTGTTATAAATGCAGCCAAATGGACCATTTTCTGAAAGAGTGTCCAGTATGGGGGAACAGAGCCCAGTTCTCTACCACCGTACCACCAGCTAGGGGTAATCAGAGGGGCACTACTTCAGGTACGAGTGGAGGTACAAACCGCCTATATGCCATGGGTAGTCGCCAAGATCAGGAGAACTCTCCAAACGTCGTGATGGGTATGATTCGAGTCTCTTCTCTTGACTATTATGTTTTGATGGATATGGGTGCCACCCTATCTTTTGTAACTCCTTACGTGGCTAGTAAGTTCAATAAAATCCCTGAATGTCTTAGTGAGCCTTTCTACGTAGCTACCCCTGTCGGTGATTCTATCGTAGATGAGAAAGTCTATAGAGGTTGCATTGTGTCAGTTCATCACAGAGATACCTTGGCTGACTTGGTTGAGTTAGACATGGTTGATTTTGATATGATCCTTGGCATGGACTGGATCTATGTCTGTTATGCCTCTATTGATTGTAGAACTAAGGTTGTCAAATTCAAATTCCCGAACGAAGCCATTATAGAATGGAGGGGCAGTCCTATTATGCCTTAGGGTAAGTTTATTTCATACCTTAGGGCTAGGAAGCTAATCTCAAAAGGGTGTGTTTATCAAATTGTCCGAGTGAAAGGTGACAATATTGAGTCTCCATTCCTTGAGTCGGTTCCGATTGTCAACGAGTTTCCGGATGTCTTTCCTAAAGATCTGCCTGGAGTCCCTTCTGATAGAGAGATCGACTTCGGGATTGATGTCCTTCCTGATACCCAGCCTATCTCAATTCCTCCATATAGGATGGCCCTAGCTGAGTTGAGAGAGTTGAAGGAGCAGTTGAAATACTTATTAGATAAGGGATTTATTAGGCCGAGTGTCTCACCATGGGGAGCTCTGGTCCTATTTGTTCGAAAGAAAGATGGGTCCCTTAGAATGTGTATTGACTATAGGCAGCTGAATAAGGTCACCGTAAAGAACAAATACCCTCTCCCCAGGATAGATGATTTATTTGATCAGCTTCAGGGTGCCACTTGTTTCTCAAAGATAGACTTGAGATCCGGCTACCACCAGTTGAAGGTGAGAGAATGTGATATTCTGAAGACTGCTTTCCGGACTCGTTATGGCCACTTTGAATTTTTGGTCATGTCCTTTGGGTTGACTAATGCCCCCGCAGCTTTCATGGATCTCATAAACCGAGTGTTTAAACCATATCTCGATATGTTTGTGATTGTTTTCATAGATGATATTCTGGTCTACTCCAAGAATGAAGAGGAGCATGTCTATCATCTTAGAGTTGTTTTACAAACTTTGAGAGACCAAGTACTGTATGCAAAGTTCTCCAAATGTGAATTTTAGCTTGCATCAGTGGCCTTCCTAGGCCACATTGTATCTGGAGATGGTATTCAGGTTGATGCTCAGAAAAATTGAAGCTGTGAAGAATTGGCCTAGACCCATATCCCCGACAGAGATAAAGAGCTTCTTGGGTTTAGACGGGTATTATCAAAGGTTTGTATAGGGATTCTCATCCATATCATCACCATTGACTAAGCTGACCCAAAAGAAGGCTAAGTTCTAATGGTCTGATGCTTGTGAGGAGAGTTTTCAGAAACTGAAGGCCAAGCTAACCACTGCTCCTGTCTTGACTCTGTCCGATGGGATAGAGGTATTTGTGGTCTATTATGATGCATCTAGAGTCGGGTTGGGCTATGTACTGATGCAGAGGGGAAAGGTGATAGCCTATGCTTTGAGACAGCTTAAGGTTCATGAGAAGAATTACCCAACTCATGACCTTGAGCTGGCAGCTATGGTATTCACGCTTAAAATCTGGCGCCACTATTTGTATGGAGTGCATGTCGACGTATTCACCGATCACAAGAGCTTGCAATATGTCTTCAGCCAGAGGGAACTCAACCTGAGGCAAAGGAGATGGCTTGAGCTACTCAAGGACTACGACATAAGCATCCTCTACCATCCAGGTAAAGCTAATGTAGTTGCTGATGCTCTTAACAGGTTGTCTATGGGTAGCACTGCCCATGTGGAGGAGGGAAGGAGGAAATTAGCGAAGAAAGTACATAGATTAGCCCGATTAGGAATTCGACTCGAAGAGAATAATAAAGGTGGAATAAACGTTCGAGATGGGGCTACATCCTCACTTGTAGCAGAGGTAAAGGAGAAACAAGATCAGGACCCCTTTCTCCTTCGGTTAAAGGAAGTGGTTCACAAACAAGGGGTGATGGTTTTCACCAAAGAGGGAGATGGTGTGTTGAGTTACCAAGGTAGATTGTGTGTACCTGATGTCGATGATGTTCGAGGGAGGATTATGGCCGAAGCGCATAGTTCTGGATACTCTATTCATCCAGGCTCCACGAAAATGTATCATGACTTGAGGGAAATCTATTGGTAGAGTGGGATGAAGAGGGATATACGGAATTTGTTTCCAAGTGCCCGAATTGCCAACAGGTGAAGGTTGAGCATCAAAGGCCATGTGGTTTAGCCCAAACCATAGAAATTCCAGAATAGAAGTGGGAGATGATCAACATGGACTTTATTACAGGCTTGCCGAAGTCCCGAAAGCAACATGATTCCATTTGGGTGATTGTGGATAGAATGACAAAATCAGCTCACTTCTTGGCGGTTAAGACTACTGATACCACAGAAGATTATGCAAAGTTGTATATACAGGAGATCGTCAGATTGCATGGGGTCCCTTTGTCTATCATCTCAGACAGAGGAGCTCAATTCACTTCCCAATTTTGGAAATCCTTTCAGAAGGGATTAGGTTCGAGGGTGAACTTGAGTACAGTCTTCCATCCCTAGACAAATGGCCAAGCAGAGTGCACCATCCAGACATTGAAAGATATGTTGAGGGCATGTGTGCTCGACTTCAAGGGAAATTGGGATGATCACTTACCTTTCATAGAGTTTGCATACAACAATAGCTATCATACAAGCATTCAAATGGCTCCTTATGAAGCTTTGTATGGGAGGAGGTGTAGATCGCCCATTGGGTAGTTTAAAGTTGGTGAAGCCGAGCTGATTAGGCCTGACCTTGTTCACCAAGCCATGAAGAAGGTGAGAGTTATCCAAGATAGGCTAAAGACAGCCCAAAGCTGCCAAAAATCTTACACCAATATAAGGAGGAGAGACTTGAAGTTTGAGATGGGTGATTGGGTATACTTGAAAGTATCACCCATGAAGGGTGTCATGAGGTTTGGAAGGAAAGGGAAGCTCAGTCCTCGATATATTGGTCTTTACCATATTTTGAGGCAGATTGGGAGTGTTGCTTATGAGTTGGAGTTACCCTCAGAGCTAGCTTCTATTCATCCGGTGTTTCATGTTTCAATGTTGAAAAAGTGCTTGGGCGATCCCTCGTTGGTAGTCCCCATTGACAGCGTTGGAGTTAAGGATAGCTTATCCTATGAAGAGGTTCCGGTCCAAATTCTTGATCGCCAAATTCACAAATTGAGGAACAAAGAGGTCGCCTCAGTCAAAGTCCTGTGGAGGAATCAGCTTGTTGAGGAAGCCACATGGGAAGCGGAGGAAGCCACGAAATCTAGATATCCACATCTATTCGTGCCTACCGAGGATAATGTTGGAGGTAATGTCCATTTCCTTGACTTGAATTCATTTCTGCCTTTTTGAGTTTTGATCGATATTTGTTTGAGAATGTGATTGGTTGAATGACTGAAATTTCGATTATGATTTGTATCCTGAGTCCATTCTTGGTTGCTCGTTATTCGAGGATGAATGATCCCAAGGGGGAGATAATGTAACACCCCTCAAAAAATATTCCCTAAGATTCAGGCCTTCTTTGTACACGTGTGGGGCCTGTCGTATTTAGTTCGAAGTATGTGCTTGAGTTAAGATGAGTCCTTGAGAAACTAAAGAGTGTTAGAGGTGATGTGGGGTCATAAAGGACCCCTAGGACCGTGCTAAGTCCAAAAGATCCGTCGGGGCTAAGTTTGTAAAGATTGATGAGGAGGTAATGAGATGAGTTTGATGATTTAAATTAAAGTCCAATGAGACTAGATGATGAGATTAATATGAGCACATATTTTGAGAGTAGTATTGAGCACCGAGTTGGGTAAGAGTTTAATTAACTCAAACCCCAGAACTACGTAGCCAGCGTAGGATGGAGGCTATGCCTCTTAAGTCCCAAAAAGAGGACTTTGATGAGTGAATCCAAGATAGTGATGTCCTTTACCCTGGCAAGGTATTGGATGGATGTGGCAACGACATCGCTTCGTTGTATCATCGCTAACTCATAAGTGATGGTTGTCAGTTAGAGAAACTCTCAACTGAGTAAGTATTTCTTATTATTATTTTAAATTTGTATTACTTATTAACGTTGAGATAATGTTGAGTTCTGAGCTAAGTTTTCCTGAGAGGAATTTCTTGATATATGTCCTTACCTTCCTGCCATTGTACATACTCGTACATTCCACGTACTGACGTCATTCGGCCTGCATCGTTTTATGATACAGATACAGGTGTTAGAGATCCTCAACAGGCGCATCGTTGAAGATTATTATTTTTCAGCTATTTGGTGAGTCTTTCTTGTATTCGGAGGAACTCTCTATCCTTTTATTATTTTTTGAGTATTATATTTCTTTTAAGGTAGTCATGTATATGTCATTGGCACCATCTAAGAATATTAGAGGCTTCATAGACAGAGTTTGATGATGTAATCGGAGTAGTTCTCCTTAGAAACTACTTCTTCTAAGAATTTTTTATTTTTCCTTTGATGTTGATGATGACAACCCACATTAGTATTCTTAAGTCTTCCGCTGATGAACAAATGAGTAATGAGACCAAGTGGTTCTCTCGGAAGCCAGAGATGGTTTCTGAATGTCGATCACACCTAGGGTACCCTTTCGGGGCGTGACAATACATATATAGTATTAATTCAAATCACCCTTTTTGTCAATGAATATTAAAAGACAATATCTTTACTCAAAACATGCATAAACAAATATTCATGAACATCAAATCAATTAGGGTTAATGGAAAAGTAGCCACGAACAATAATTCCAATAATATGAGAGATAAAAATAATAATAATCTCAATGCATAAATATATCCAACTCAATAGAAGAAGAATTAATTCATTTAGATTCAATATTTGGATAAAACTCAACTATAACTCAATTATAATGAATTTAAATATTAGGCGCATGGACGATCTCAATCCAATGCTATGAATAGCCTTACATACCTGAAATTCGAAGCTTTAATCCGAATTGAAGAACTCAATGACCACTCTTGAACCCCTAGCCTTTTCTGTAACACCCCTCAAAATTTTCCCTAAGATTCGGGCATTATTTGTGCACGTGTGGGGCCTATCGTATTTATTTCAAAGTACGTGCTTGAGTTAAGTTGAGTCCCTGAGGAGTTTAAGAGCGTTGGAGGTGATGTGGGGTCATTGAGGACCCCTAGGACCGAGCTAAGTCCAAAAGATCCGTCGTGGCTAAGTTTAGGACGAGTTCATATAAGGGTCGACTATCAATGACCCTATCGTTTGAAAGACTTCAATCCGGGTGGCCCACGACCTATCAAATTAAAGGTCGTCGAGTCTTCTTTCCAACGCCACCAAGAACGTAGATTTTGGAGTTCGAGGCCAAAAGATATGACGATCCGAAGACAAACTAGCACGACAGGGATTTCATTTTGTCCTGGGTTACCACTGCTGGGGAAATGGCCCTGGCACCGTAAGGGCGCGACGCGCCACTATCGCACCAGGAACATGCCTCAGTAGTTTGGTCCCTGGCGCGACGCGCCACTAAAAGTGTGCAGGGTTTTTGGGGCCAAATTCCCAAAATTTAGAACAATAGGCTTGGCGTTGTAAGGGCGCGATGCGCCACTATCGCGCCAAGAACATGCCTCAGTAGTTTGGTCCCTGGCGCGGTGCGCCACTAAAAGTTGTGCAGGTTTTAGGCGAAATTGGCCTTGGCGCTGTAAGGGCGCGACGCGCCACTATCGCGCCAAGGGCGTTTTAGCCTATTTTCAGAACATTTTGAGGAGGGGCAATTTGGGAACTTACCCAATTATATATATGTAGCCCTTGGCCTTTTGGGAACTCATTTTGGCAGCCCTTACTCTCTCTCTAAAAAGCCTTAAGAGCTCTTCTCCCTTCTCTCTACTCTTCTTCTCCATTTCCAACAAAGGAGTCCAAGAAGCTTCAAGATTAGAGTCCTCCATTAAAGACCCAATCTCAAGGTTTTCTTCAAGTCTTCACTAAGGTATGTAAGGCTAACCAAAACATAGGTTGAGTCCACCCATGTGCCCTATTCTTGTTTTAAGGTTAGATATCCATGAAAATGGAGTTTCTTGGTATGGTACATGTTTGAATGAGTATTGTTCCCATTTCATTTAATTATTGATGTGTTAATGTTGTTGAGCTAAGAGGTTCCTAAAATGAGCCCTTATATGAGTATGAGATGATGAAGGAATGAGTTGATAAATATGTTTGTTGGTCTTATTAATTATGTAGATTTGATAGAGTATACTATCTTCTTAAGCATGTTGCCTATTATAAGAATGTTGATTTGAAGTCTTGAAGATGTGATGAGTCATAAAGATTTTTCTCAAATGGATGGAGGTAATGATTGATTTTATATCTAGATGATGTGTATATATGCATTTTAACACTTCCTTGAAGATATGATTAAGATTGAGCATTTGAGATTGAGACTTGATTGTGATAGAGTTGATGAGTTGATAAGGTTGTAATGAAACTTGTCGATGTGATTTGATTGAATTGATTGGATGGAGTTTTATGAGCATTGAGTCTTGGGAGAAGTATCGAGCACCGAATTGGGCAAGAGTATAGTCCATACTCGAACCCAATAACTGCGTCGCCAAACGTAGGGGGGATGGAACCGTTAAAGTCGGATGCTTCCCCAAGAGATTTGTCCTGACATTATAGGACTTGGTTGGATTGGATCCATGATTTGATGACTCGTTCATGCCCTGGCAAGGTATGAGCGGACGCGGCAACAACGTCGGTTTGTTGTACTTTCACTGGCTCATAAGTGATGGTTGTCGGTTAAGAGAAACTCCCAAATAGGTGTTGATAGTACTCTGAGTCAGATTGAGTTGAAATGTATATGATTGGTCCCGTCTAAATCATATCCTTGTTTGGACTTAGGACATTTGATTGAGTTGTTACCCCTTTTGAGTTGAGCTCCCGAGTTGATTGATTCTTCCTTGATATCCGTTGTATTCGGCCATTTTACATACTCGTACATTCCATGTACTGATGCCATTTGGCTGCATCGTTTTATGATGCAGAGACAGGTACTAGAGATCATCAACCAGCACCCCGTTGAAGATCCACTTACACTTCCAGACAGTCGGTGAGTCCTCCTAGTTCCCGGAGGATATTGGGCCTTCCTGTACAGTTTTTGATTGTCCTTTTTTTTTGTTATTTGGATTATCGGTAGCCATGGGCTTGTCATTGGCACCTTTTAGACTTGAATAGAGGCTTCATAGACTGAGATGTGAGGAGGTCGAGCGGTCATCTTGAGGATTCCTATTTTGATTATCGTCTTGATTGTAAATGTTTGGCCTTCGGCCCTTATGATATGAGAAGTATTTTCTTAAATTGAGTTTTCTGCTAATAGAATGTGCTTGAATGAATGAGTGATTCTACCAAGTGGTTCGCTCGGAGGTCAGAGATGGCCTTCGGGTGCCGGTTACGTCTAGGGTACCCTTCCGGGGCGTGACATTTTCTCCTCGTCGGAGCGTTTTGTGTATTACCCAGAGTATAAGAATCACCGGAATAGTATTTCTACACTACTAAAAACTTAAACTATATTTGAGAATAAGTAAAAAAGTGTATAGAGAGAAGAGTTGCTTGAGAAAGCTTGATGAATAAAATGAGGAAATAAGGTGGATATTTATAACTGTGGAGGAGGGACCTAATAATAAATAAAAATAATTACAAAGGATGATCTTGAAAATTCAATGGAGGATTGTGATCTCATGGATGATGTCAAATGGAGGATTATTGATGTCATGGGTGATGTCAAATGGATCTAGATCTTTCCATGGTTGGTGAGATGAACATTCTTTTAACAAAATACCCTTTTTGGAGGTGCGTTTGAACAAGATAACTTCCTAATTAGGATTTAGTGTCATATATGAATTGTAGATCTAGAAGTATACTTTCATGTCATTCAAGAATCAACCGATTTGGAGCATCCTTCCGTGATATATGATTTTTCTTCTACAAGCACTCCATTTCGTCACAGCACCATGTCTTGCAAAAATTAATTTATTTGACTACGTATCCTCCGAATCTTAAGATATGGTCTTATGAAAGTTGTAGGTAATTCCGTTGGAGTTATTTAGAAATTTGAATCACCTAATTTGGACTATTCTATGAAAAGTTATGCCCAAAATATAGAAGCAGTATCATTTTCATCGAGAATTGAAACACCGCATACAACGTTTTAGGGGTGTTACACATTGCTTCATTAATTATGCAAAGCTTCATATCAATATAATCAAAATTTGTAACTGTTCATACATAAAGATTGCATTCAATGTCTCCCACAAACATTGAAGACACAAGGATTAATCCGCTTAGCCCAATACTTAGAAGGGAAATGTTACATAATATGACAAACATGTGATATTTAGTTGTTATGCAAAACTATAGTTTAAAAATATTACTATTTGTAGTTTTCCTCTGTCTGATGGTTTTTTTTTTATATAAAATATAGTTAATACAATTTGCGGTTAAAAATAGTCAAATAAAGAAGAGAATATACGACTTAAATACAAATCTCAACTCTGTTATTACTCCCTCCGTCGCATTTTACGTCTCATTTAAGTTGTCATGTTGCGCTTTTCGAAAGTTAATTTGGCTAATTTTTAAAGTTAAATTATATTACATTAACTTAATATTATAAAGTAAAAAATTAGATATTAAAAAACTATACGAAAAGTACTATAAATTACAATTTTTTTCATATCAATATGATAAAAAAATATATCTTAAAATGTTAGTCAAAGTTCATATAATTTGACTCTTAAAAAGAAAACCGTGACAACTAAATTGAAACGGAAGGAGTACATGTTACGAGACAGGCCTAAAGCATTTTGAAAACTAAAAAAATGACAAAGAGAGCGTTGAAGTGAGGATTACTGAAAAATATTTGTGTTTATCTAGCTATTAACCTCTTACAATCTTTGTTATCAGATTCTGATTTACCTCTCTTTATAATCTCTAGTTTAAATGCCACACAAAAGAAGTTTCACAGACATATGTGTCATTTAGTTCTAATCAAGTTTAACTTTTCTTTCTCTGTTGTTCATCCATGGTGAATATGACAAGACGGAGTTGCTCGGATGGTAAACGCCCTCACTTTCAATCTTAAGATTATGAGTTCGAGTCACTAAAAGAGCAAAGCTAGAAGATAAAATTAAAAAAATTCATGGTAAATATGATTTCACCAATCAAATATGTTGGTCTTTAGCATTTTAATATTAACAATTAGTAATATTAATTTGTTTTATTTTGGAGTCATTAGTGTTGTGCCGTTGGTGGCTTGGAATGCCATGCATTAGTTGCTGCACTAGCTTGCCGTTAGTGGCCAATTCAGTTGGCTGCTGTTAGGGAATTAATTTGGTACATTACTCCATTTTTGAGTAAGTGCATATGTTACTAATCCTTTGCAGCATCTCACTAGCCGTTCATGTCATTTGACCTTCACTTTAATTCCCTCGTTATTATACCTTGTAACCTATGCAGCCTCTAGGCCATTTATTTTCTCTATTTACTTCATCATTATCTTCCTATTCATTGCTAGGAAGACTTCCTCACCTATAAACAGAGATGGTCTTCCTTTATTTTTTACACACAAGAAAATATAGAGTGCATAAAAGTTAGTCAAAAAGAGAATTCTTATTAGTTGAAGGGAGGTGTTCTTTTTGTGGAGCTTTGGACTCAACTCTTGTCCAGAGATTGTTGAGTTTTACTTTGTGATAAGGTTGTTGGATCCTGGAGGAGACAAGTCAAGAGAACTACTATTGAACCGGTGAAAAAATTTGTTGCAGTGAGCTTGAATCTCCTTAAAGAAAGCGAGATATCTGCGCCTCAGCCTGAAGAGTTTTTTTTCTTCATTTTATTTTTGTAATTTTGTATTTCACCAACAAAATATCGTCCTAATTAAAATCCAACTTTTGTTATTGTGATAGGACAATCGCTTCGGTTGTGTCATTAACGTCAATGATGATCTTTCCATCTCTTGAAAACGTCACAATCTTCTCCTTAAGACTAAGCATCTCCAGATTTGGTATGTAAATCTTTTTCATGAGCATTAGTCAAATTAAAATGCACTATTTGAAGTGGTTTAATTAATTAACATATATATCAAATAGGGTATCATGATTATGAGAGAGAAACCCTTGCATATATCTAACAATAACTTTGGTGCTTTGAAATTGGGATCAATGAAATTTTGGGAAGACAAAGAAAGAATAGAGGATGGTAGAAGCAAAGTGGAAAACATCAGAGGTGTAGAATCCTAGCAAGTAGTACCAACATAATAGTCATGACCTATTGTTTGCCCCTTCTCCAATTTCCAAACCTTTTTATTTATTCATTTTACTTGGTGGTATTCCGGATGACTTGGTCTCACGATCCAATCCACCGGGCCGTGCGACCACTTATTCTATGACTTAAGTAGGAGAACCCTTAACCCCCTTATGTAAAAAGCATTGCGGAATTTTTAAATCAAAACTTGAGTAAATAAACCAAATGTTTTATAGGAATCTGTAATAATACACTGGTACAAAAAATGACACATAAAACCCAGGGATGCTAGTCTAAAACAGGTACAAGAGCTCTAAGAGTAGTAATAAAATAAAGGAACAATGACCCAACTTCTATCATAAAGAAGGAAAATAGAAGTTGCTGGAGGATCACCTTCGTTTTCACCTAAGAGACATAACTGACCCTCCAACCAGACTATGTCAAGTGGCATAACGAGAGTAGTATCAATACAAACAACAAGTACTGGTAGGCATCATCGTTCAATCTGATACCTACCGCATAGTATATGAACAGAAAAATAAGAGAGATCATAATATTTCAACTTTATTAACTTATTCATCCCAATCAATAGGTACACTCCTTACTCCCACCCTTAAGGTACTCCACACTCAAAACATCAGAGTTCTACTACCACCCTGATTACAACTTAAGACCTATGGGTTATGGGCCCACCTTACTATTGTTCATTCACCCCAACAGTCCTCACCTAACAATCTTAACCGCTCAATGATTTCACCCAACCTCCACTAATTGGTACAATTGTCTCACAACATATGGGTCTATCCATCTCACAATCATATTCTCTAATTACCCCAGTTTTAGGTAACCACTATCACTACCACAGTTACTTGTGGAAATCTCACTAATAAAACTCCCTGTCAACAAGAAACTTCGACTTCTAAGTCTATAAATATAGCATACGTTTATGACATATATGTCACACCAAGGCCTAATACAACCTGTCATCTTACCCACTAATAGGTTTGTTTAGGCTCACAATTCTTTATAACTAACACACCTAAACTCAAGAGTTTGTTTATAGGTTTTTAATCCATGCCGCACTTGCTACTATCCTTATATTACATGGAATTACAGATATCATCAGGTTCTCTCTTAGAACCATCCACACATACATATACTTGTCCCTCTCAGGGGATCCAATCCAGTCACATTTGTGTCGGAATGTGAACGTGACACACGATTCAATTATGCATGCGTTGGAACGTGACACCCAATCCAATTATGTGATGGAACGTGACATCCAATTCAAACATACCACAATCACAAATACATTCAGTATTTACAGCATTATCTCAACAGAACAGGTTCATCACAAGGCAAGCCAGCAAGTAATCATTTATATAAAAACTAACCTGTTTCCCTTATCAGTGCATATTTAGGCATATCATAATTAACACAATTACACCCTTCATACAATTCTGAGAACCAAACCAACACACACACTACCAAGCCCCTAGGGTTTATCTGTAAAATCTACTTGTTTATATATCTCTACACACAATACTAAGTCCGTTATAAGATAATCGTCTGTATGCATAAATATCACAACTAACACACTTTCCCAATCATTACAGTTCTTTTTAACCCAGGTCACATTTAAATTAGACCCTAACACAAGCGAATTTCTGTCCGTGACCTATGACCACGGCTTAGTTATACGATTTATCTTTAAGTTTTCTTCTATGCAACACAATAGGTATATATTTACTACTCAGAAAAGAGAAGCCTAGTCTACCTGGGCACCAAGCAACCATGGAGAGATAAGACCGGATTGGATTCCATGGGTTGAAGCCTTCCAAAAGATGAGATTCCCTCCCCTCCACTTCTCAAGTCTAGAGCAACCTTTTTGGAGGGTTTTGCAGAAACCCCCGCCTCTAACTTACACTTGGGAGAAGTGGGGGAAATAAGAAATTCGCGACTTAAGTTCTGACCCACGACCTCTAGCTCTAGAGGCCATACTCTCGCTTTGACGGCGCCGCTAAGGCGAGACCATCCCTCTCTGGTGGGATGGTGGGATCCCATTCGAGTAAAATTCTTGTGATTTCTTTTGATCTTAAATAACGACAAGTCTAGTTGTTACACTTGGTTATACCGGGGTGTCTCTCAGGATATCATTAATATATATATATATAGATATCGAGTAACTCTATCCGTCTAGATTTAAACAGTTAAAAAGAATTATCTAATATTTTTGCCTTTGCTAAAATTTGCATCTAATTCAAAATTCAAATCTCGTGGTTCTCCATGACCTTTTCGTGTTTTTCACTCTTCCATTTTGGTTTCTGGCTTGGATTTCTATTTGTTTCCATATTATGACATGCAAGAACAAATGAACTATCAAATCGGGATCACAGAGAAAGAGAAATGAATTAGGCTCATTAAAGTGGGGAACATCAAAGTTTTTTTATGACCGGATCGATAATATCATTTACAATTCAACTCAGGAATATTATTTCCAAAGATAATTTATATACCAAAAAATTTGAAAATTTAGCAAAATTATGAGAACATAATTAAATATTCTAGAAAAATCTCACGTAAAGAATTAAGAGAAATCAAGAATATACTGATGATTAAAAACTGTCGAGTATATGCTCATTATATAGGATTGAATTGTAGAGTCCTAATCTTGCTACACTTAGAGTTCTAATACAATACAAATATACAATTTACAAGAGTAGCGATTGATTACAACTACTATAAGTATAACTTATCCTAGTCGGTTTCAGTTAGTATAAGTCATTGCAGCCTAGTCGACTTTTAGTAGCTCAGTCCTAGTGTGACTCTAACTCTATAACAATTAACAGTTGTACACGCAGTGGTGTAGCCACATATAGCTCAGGGTGGACGGTCGGACACCCTTCGTCGAAAAATTATATTATGTATATAGAAAATTGTACAAAATATATAGGTCAAAAATTATTTTTCATACGTATATATTAAATCTTGGACACCCTTCATAAATTTCTGACTTCGCCACTATGTACACATTGATTGTACCACATTGTTCAACCTATTTCATATCTTCAGCCTCCCTGATCTTCAACAGTACAAACACAATATGATCTAGATAGGAAGATATGTTCTCTATATATCCACATTCCAAGCAGTATTCGCATTTTAATTTCTTTAATATGTGCACTAAATTTTTCGCATTAGAACCCCACTCTTTTAACTGCAATTGCTGAAGCAATCATGATCTCAAATGAAACAAGACATACTGAGATTCTCCTTTCTTACATACATACATAAATGAGCTTTCAAGTATGATCAATTTAATGAGAAAAACATAGAAGAATTAACTGAACCCTAGTTTGTTGCAGTGCAAAGCTAATTAAGCACTGAAACCTCCTTTCTTACATACATACATACATACATTAGGAAACCTCTCGACTGCAAACAATTTTGATAAGTGAAGTCAACATTTCGAATAATTAATAGCTCTAGAGATTAATACAGTGCAAAAGAAAATAGTATTAAATTAAGATATATAAAGATAATTTAGTCAAATTACCCTTTTAATTAAAGAAATATATATGACAAGTAAAATGGAGTAAGACAATGTTCACTATTGAAATAGTGTATTGCTTCACTAATTATGCAAAGTTTTTTTTTATCAATAATTAAAATTTGTAACAGTTTATACATAGAGATTGCATTTAATGTTACTCTTAGCAACATTAATTGAAGACCAAAAGGATTCCGTTAATCCCTATACTTATAATTATATATTTGACACACGTTTCTTGCTCAAAGATATATATGATCATATCATGTACCGTGGTACGGAATTAAAAAATAGCAGCGGATCTTAGCTCTTTTCACGAATCCGCAGCAAGAAGACGCAGATATTGGGAGGGGGGAACTTTTTTGAATGAAAAATTAGGAATAAGATAGTCGAAAAGGTGGTTGAGATTTTTAGAAACCATAGGAACATATAATTGGTTTTTTAAGTGTGAAAATTCCTTAGAACTTTGTTAATGCATGCATAAACAAAACTCATCTATAACCCTTGGCTAGATTGCCCAGTAGCTTGTCTTTCAGCTTTTTAATCGCATGGACCTTTTCCTCTCTTCCTCTTTTTTGAAGGCATTAATGGTTTCAATCATGATATTTATATGAATATCTCCATCTTTCCGACGTGATTCATTTTCAGATTCTTTTTTTTTTCTTCTCTTGTTCTTTTTTAGAAAAATCATGATGTCCTTAACAATATCGTGTAATATCATGGCATCTCTTGATTTCATCTACACAAGAATGATATATATATATATATTCTAAAATGAAGCTGCAATATTCTAATACTCTGTATAATTTCATGTATAAACTAAGACCGATGATTTTTCTTAAAGAAAGAACTATTTGAGAAAATAAAACAACTTACAAGAGGGACCAGATTCCCACGTTGAAGAACAACAAAAAATAATGAAGCTGAAAAAGGTTTATATCTAGCAATCTAGAAAAGCACCATTTTCTATGATATACATGATTCAACACAACAAACTACAAATTTAAAATTCTTGTCTGACCCCACTTATAACTAAAACAGAAACATGACTAGAGGACAAAAGTTGCACATAGTATAGTTGGTGGAGAGGGGAAAAAAGATCAATTCCTCTTGTCCTTTTCATCCCCGTAAGGTGGAAGCAGTAACTCCTTGGAGTTCTTCAAATTTCATGAGAATATTTTTATTCACGGTTTCCTCCTTTTCACCATTGTTGTTGTTCTCCACGGCCACAACAACCATTTTATTATTTCTCTCGATATCAAGTGTAGATTTAGGTAGGCTAATTGAAGAGGCTTCAACTCTGGAATGCTTAGCACGCTTGGATGAGGATGAGGATGCATTCAAGTTTAATGCTTTGGGAACAATATTTATGCCTTTTGGAAGTTTGTGTTTGGAACTACAGTTGCAGAAAGCGAGAGATTTACGATTTGTGGGTGGATCATGGTTGTGTTCACCAGAATAGGACACCAAGAAATAGTTCTCATTCTTTGGACTTTTCTCAATAATTTTCTTTGCTTCGCATAATTTTGATGTACTACATTTATAGTAGTTTCTGTTATATCACATACACAAAATAATAATTAGTATTGGTCAAATATTACATGTGTCTACACCTACTATTAATAACATTTAATACTTTTTGTCACGGAAATTGAGAATTGAACGAAACTTTTCTATGACTTAAAAAAAATGAAGAGAGCAAACCTCGGAAAGGAAAAACCTTTGATTGACTTCTCACCGTACTTGCGCCATTTCCATTTATCATCTGTGAGTTCCTCTTGCAATACTTCATAAATAACCCTTATCGGTTGATTTTTTCTGATTTCAAATTAGAAGTACTAAAATCAAAACTCTAAAGACACGCACATAAAATGTAATAGAGGGACTAGTTACCTTTTACAAGATTCGATCAGAGGAGTCTCCATGGGCAAAGTGAAATTAGGATAACCTTTATCCTGCATCACGAGTTGTTGTTGTAGATCAGTCAATTCTTGTGATGTTGTAGTTGTTGTTGGCACACACGTTATCGTTGTTGGTGATGGAGGAAGAAAGATTTGTTGGCTAAATTGAGTTGGTTGAATGGGATGTAAGTACAACTCTTGATTATTATTTTGGTCCATGATTATGACCTGGTTATCTGATTTTTTTTTGTGAGCAATTGAAAAATCTATAGAGAAAATTTCAGATAAGCCATCAAAATTAGTCATGTCAGCAGTTAAAAGTCTGTCAAAAGTATTCCAATTATCATTTTCAAAAGTCTCCGAGCCAAAGTTAGGAGCTACAACATTGTTCGTTCCACTAATATTATAATTTCTTATCACACCGCTTATATCCCAATTATTATCCCCCATTTTAGATCTATATATAATTATATTTAGTTAACTGCAGAAAAAAATGAGATAGGGGCTAAAAACCTTTAAAAATTTAAAAATGTGCTTATTATAAAAACTAATGGTGTTTTTAGAAGAAGGGAGTGAGAAAAAAGATTCGAAGAGGGACTGGCTTATAGAGGAAATAATTGAGGGAAAATATTAGTAAATTGGAATTAGATATCAAAGGCTGAGATGAAGAAAAGTGAACCGTATTTGCTTATTATATAGAGGAACTAGAGAGGTATCTACCCGCTCCCGCATTATCCACATTCAATTTACATTTAGTGCACATTAAATGTTCTTTTCCATTTCAGGGTGAGTGTGATTTATCATATAAAAGAGAAGATAAAAGATAATCTATAGTAATCTCATGTACCCTTTTAATAAAAATTATCTAAGATTTAAACTTTTTTTAAAAGATCTTAAATAGTGAAACAGAGGTCCCCTAAGAAAAGAAAATTTGCAATTTCAATAATTTTATGTTTCTTGACTTTGTAAGAATGTCAAAGTGAGGCCAATAATTATAATCAATAAAAAAAATTACGAAAGTTATTGATGCAACATGACCGCATCACATAAAAATGTTAGTATTTCTGATGAAGCAACAACATATGCTATAGGTGCTTTAGAACTTTAAATGTTGTAATGTATTGAAAAGGGAAACTACACGCATGCACTTTCCAACTTGACGCAACACTTGAAAGCTTATTGAATACAAAAGCCTACACAAATTATATTAAAAGAAAGTTTCAGTGTATAAAACATTATGTGTTCACTCAAATATTCGAGAAGGGGGTGTACAAATGTATACATAGATTAGATTAAAAAACAACTCAATATATAAAATATTGTGTTCTCACATAATTAGGGAAATGATTTTAGTCTAAAATGTCCGATGTATAATGATACATGAATTGTGATGTAGAAATTACTTTTGTAAGTAATTGCAGAAATTAATATAAAATTAATTAATTATTTCCATCTTTAACCTTACTCAATAAATGTAAAGAAAGACTAATATGATGCAAAAGAGAGTAGTATTAAATTAAGGCCAGAAAGTATATAAGAATAATTTAATCAAATTACCCTTTAATTAATGTTATCTTAAATAATATGGAAAAAAATATAACACGTAAAATGGACAAAAGGGAGTAATACAATGCTCAATATTAAAATAAAATATTACTTCATTAATTATGCAAATGATCAAAATTTGTAACGGTTTATACATGTATATATATAGAGAGATTGCATTCAATATTAGACACAAGGATTTTGTTAATCCTAATATTTAGAGTTATATATTTGACACATGTTTTCCGCTCAAAGATAGTTGACTATAAAATTGTCCTTTAGCAAAATTCTAAATTAGGAATAAGAAAATAAAAATGATAGCTAAGATATTTATAAACCATTGATCATATAAAGAATAAAAATCTATACCATCAAATATAATTTAACAGATTACTATGACAAATTACTTATTCTATATTTCAAATTAATATTAATCCACAAGAATATATAATTGGTTTTTAAGTGTGAAAATTCTCTTAACACGGTGAATGCATGTATAACATAAAAAAACTCATCTATAAATTTATTTATATGAACTTCAGCCCTTTACTGTTAAAGAATTTATTTAGTTGATACTAGTGACGAATTCATAATTTTCATTAAGACCTGTCATAATAATTCAAAAATATTTAGCGTGAAAATAACATCGGAAACCTATATATATATATATATATATATATATATATATATATATATATATATATATATATATATATATATATATATATATATATATATATATATAACAAAACACACACACACCCTTCTTTCCATTTTAACAGGATATTTGATTTTGTAGTCTTTTACAAACATATTTTTAGTTTTATATTTTTTTACTAGAGATTTTTATACGTAAGAGATCTTTATTTTTATTCAAGAAGCCTGAAAATATAAAAAAAAAATCAAATAATAAATATAAGGTATAATGACAAAGTTACACCTATTCATTGGATTATTTTTTTTCAATTTGAGTAGTATAAAAATGAACACTTATTTAATGTTAAGGATAATTGAAAATATATGCCAAATTTAATCTTGAATTTCAATCTATAAACTGAGTCAAATGATTTTTCTAAAAGAAAGAACTATTTGAGAAAATGGAACAACTACTTACAACAGGGACTAAATTAGATTGCTACATTTGAAAACAAAAGAGAATAACGAAAAACTAAAATAGAAACATGAATAGAAGACAAAATTCTCTGTCATTTTCATTCCCATTAGGTGGAAGTAGTAACTCCATTGAGTTCTTCAAAGCCCACGAGAATATCTTCACTCACGAATTTGTCAAGAATCAAAACAACGTTTTTCTCCTCTCTGTCATCACCTTTGTTCTCCGTCGCCACAACCACCATTTTGTCTTTGTTTGGGGATGCGCTCTCAATTTCAATCATAGGCATAGTTGGGCCGATTGGAGAAGCAACAACCTTGGAACGTTTAGAGCGTTTGAACGACGACGACGTTGATGAATTCAAACTTAATGCTTTGGGCACAATATTTATGCCTTTCGGAAGATTGTGTTTCGTACTTCCATTCCAACCAGCGTGAGACCTACGGTTAATGGGTGGAGGATGATTGTGTTCACCATAATAGGTCACTAAGAAAAGGTTTTCACCCCTTGGGCTTTTTTCAATTTGTTTCTTTGCTTTGCAGTCTTTTAATGTAGCACACTTATAGTAGTTCCTGTTATGTCACATATATACACACAAAATAATAATCAGGATAGATCCAAAAAAATTATGTGTCTCTATACAATTATTAATGTAACTTTTATTTTTTTGTCACAAAATTTGATAACTTAAAACTCTTTATAACATGAAAAAATAGTGAAAAGAGCAAACCTCAAAAATTGAGAACTTTTGATTCGCTTCTCACCATTCTTGTTCCACGTCCATGAATCATTTGTGAGTTCCTCTCCCATGAGTTCATAGGTAGTTTTTATTGGCTGATTTTTTCTGATTTCAAATTAAAAATACTAAACTTAAAACTGTGAACACAAACATATAAAATAAAATGGAAAGAGTACTTACTTTGTATGAGTTTGGATCAGAGGAGTGATCATGGGTAAGGTGAATGTAGGATGAATGTTATCCGACATCATGGATTGTTGCTGCAGATCAATCCATTCTTGCGGTGCCGCAATTGTTGCTGGCTCATACACTAGCGTTGTAATTGAAGGTGGAAGAGGAGAAGGAAGAAAGATTTGTTGGTTAAATGGGGCTGACTGAAAGGGTTCTAATAACTGTTGGTTATTGTTTTGGTCCATGATTACCTGATCAACGATTATAGGAACCGAGGTTGTGGGGTTGGTGATCTCAACTGGAAAGTTCATAGGGAAAATTTCAGGAAACCAATTAAACTTAGTCATATCAACATCTGAAAGTTTGTCAAAATTCCAATCATCATTTACAAAATTCATTGACTCCATGCCTAAACTTGGAGCTACAACATTTTGGTTTATGAATGTTACAGCTTCTTACAATCGCGCCTATATCCCAATCGTTATCGTTATATAAAAATAAAAGAACTAATTGAATAAAAAAGATGTTTGAGTGGAGCGTAAATTGCTGGGATGAAGAAAACTAAACAAAATTTGTTTATTATATAGAGAAGCTCAAAGGAGTACCTACCCATCCCCACATCCACATTCACTTAGCATTTAATGCACATCATTTTTTTCTGTTATAGGGTGAGTAGGATTGGCATGTACATGGGAAGAAGACAAAAAATAATCTCATGTTTTAAATATTTTCCCAAGCTATATCCTTGTTCGAAGTAGTCTTCACATTTTTCTTGAATAATGTATTTTACTCCTTTCACATTAGAAAATATATAATGTTTTCACATTAAAAAATCTTATATATCATATATCATATATATATATATATATATAAAAAAGATCCTCAATTCGGTGATGTGGCACTCTATTGGGTCAAAATTGATAATTTCTAATTTCTCCTTCTAATTTTCCACTTATAAAGCGCTTTGCGGGAATAAACATAAACTAACAGTCGCATCCTCTGACCACGGCCGGTTGCCTCTTTATTGTGGTTTTTCCTACACAAACATTACGCCCTTCCTCAAATAAAGCTTTCCTACCTTTTCAATCCCACGACTGCTCCTCTATCGTAGGGTGGAGCATGGAAGAATACATCAAAGAATAATTTCATTCACAGTCATAAGCTACTGCTTGAGAGTTTTTCTGTTGGATAGTTTCATTCAATTGAGTTCGGAAAAATAATATTTTAGAAGATCAAATAATCACCAATAGGATATCGCTAGGTGATCGAGTATAAATTGAAAATTCTCCATTCCAAGCATATAGTTAAATTATTAATTCTTATAATGGTGTTTTGAGTTTATTTTAGTTGCAGTGCGGATGAAATATAAAACTAAATAGGAGGAAATCTTTAAAATTGTTGAACTGATTTGATGTAATAAATTACTTCAAGCATAGATTTGTTCTTTTCTTTAGTATAAGTATTTTTTCTTCCTTCAATTAAAAGTTTCAGTTTATTTCCAAAGCTTGTATCTTTCATAAGTATGAAACATTATTATTATGTTAGTCATTTAAGGTTTGCTTGAAATTAGATAAACGAAATCAAAGAATGAAAAAAAATCATAAGTAGGAGAGGAGAGAACGAACTAATACTACAATTAATATTAATATTACGAAGATGCAAGTATTATTCATCACTTAACTTTTATAGTAAAATTCATTTGGGAAAAAGTGATGAAAAATTGACACCTTACAACTTAGTTGAAGAAAAGATTGCCCAACAAGTTGAAGATGAAAGTTACCTTCAGCTATTTATATCTCTATAAACAAGGGACAAAGAATACTTACATGATACCTCTTTTAATTCATGATTCATATAAATATCACACTGATACTCACACATTTTATTGTGCTTTTCTCTTAAGTGTCTCATGTAAGATACTAAATTGTCGATCTGGAATAAAATTAAATAAAACATACGTGTATCTTTCCCCATTTGAACTTTTTTCACTTTCCGAATAAAATGAGGCTAGAGCCCTAATATTCATAAATTTATGAACTCATCTACAAGATTTAGACCTTTTCTTTATTTTCTATATATCTTTTATTATTCCTATCTTTCTGCATTTGGATGACACTCTGAAGAAATGCAGTAAATTATAAATTTGTTCTATTTTTTCACCAATTGAGAAACGACGGAAGAAAAAGAAATGAAAAAACGTAAGTACATGTGTTGATATCTTTTTCTCCTTATCATTGCTAAAGTTCACTCTTTTAATCCTACAAGACTTAAATTTAATCTCTGTGTGTGTATTTTCTCTCATTTATGCTAAATCAAAATAGTAGTACAGATTCATTTCAAAAAATTATAGTAGTACCCTTCCCCTTTATTTAGTTCCTAAGGTCATTATATAAAAACTCATCCCGTTCAAGTAGTTTCTTGGTTTGCTGATTTTATGAGTAAAACATAGAGTTTTCCGTGTTTTGCTTTTATGCAGACTTTACAAAATTAGTGATTTTTTGTTCATGTGTCTATACTGACAAAATTATGATACTTTCGGTTGATGACTACCCAACTTCAAATCAGAGTGTTTTTAGTGCCCCATGCCACCAAAAGTTCTTGACATCACAAGAAAGTTCATGAATACATCGTTAAAATCTTGGTTAAACGCGATGAAAACTCAAGGGTATTAAACAACTCTCTGCTAAAATTGACAAGGAGGAATGGAAGCCACACTATGTGTTCTATACAAGACATAAGCGATCACTCAGAGCACTTCTTTCGTGAATACCAGGCATAAGAGTGATTGGTCAACAGTCATAACACGAAATCGTAAATCTCATAGTCTTAGGTACTCATGATATATGAATCGGAACATTAGGGACATAATCATGAGCGAGTTTCGATGTAAATTCCTCTGTCCTAATCACAACTTATCTGTTGGCTCGTGATATAGGTATACAAGTATCACTTTTGATGTCCTAATAGAATTATCTTCATCGTATTAGAATAAGTGCAGGTGGAAAGAAAAAGAGTTGCAATCAACTTTGTCATGCAAACGAAAATCTTTCCCGCGACTTCACCAAAACAAAGGGAAACTGACTTACAGGTGATTAAGCTAAATCAACTTTGAAATAAAAATACTACTAAATAATTATTTTGCGATCATGAAATGTTCAAAACGGATCCTTCACCGTATACTTGAAACATGTTAGATTTGCTGCACACTTAACCAAATGATTGTTTTTACTAAAAAGATACAAGTCTATAATTCTTGCAGAGTTAATCTGTACCACCTTTTTTTGGATATATTTGTTCATTGTAATACATTATTCTTCCAGAATTATATTATGGTCTTTGTTAAATCGATTGTTTCATTCTCTTTTCAAGTATATCTATGTTTCAAATATAATTAAGTGGTGAACTTGAGGGACACTTCAAAGATTTTGATGTAACACCCCTCAAAATTTTCCCTAAGATTCGGGCCTTCTTTGTATACATGTGGGGCCCATCGCATTTAATTCGAAGTATGTGCTTGAGTTAAGATGAGTCCCTGAGAAATTTAAGAGCGTTGGAGGTGATGTGGGGTCATTGAGGACCCCTAGGACCGAGCTAAGTCCAAAAGATCCGTCGTGGCTAAGTTTATGACGAGTTCATGTAAGGGTCGACTTTTAACGACCTTATCTTTTGAAATACGTCAATCTGGGTGGCCCACGACCTATCAAATTAAAGGTCGTCGAGTTTTATTTCCAACGCCACCAAGAACGTGAATTTTGGAGTTTGGAGTCAAAAGATATGACGATCCTAAGATAAACTAGCACGACAGGAAATTTATTTTTGGCCTGGATTACAACTGCTGAGGAAATTGCCTGGGCGCTGTAAGGGCGTGACGCACCACTATCACGCCAGAAACATGCCTCAGTAGTTTGGTCCCTGGTGCGACACGCCACTAAAAGTTGTGCAGGGTTTTTCAGGCCAAATCCCAAGAATTCAGAACAATGGGCTTGGCGCTGTAAGGGCGCGACGCGCCACTATCGCGCCAGAAACATGCCTCAGTAGTTTGGTCCCTGGCACGATGCGCTACTAAAAGTTGTGCAGGTTTTAGGCGTAATTGGCCTTGGCGCTATAAGGGCGCGACGCGCCACTATCGCGCCAAGGGCGTTTTGGCCTAATTTTTCAGAATTTTGGAGGAAGGGCAATTTGGGAATTGTCCCAAGTTATATATACACAAGCCTTGTATATTTTAGGACCATTTCTTCAGCCCTCACTCTCTCTCTAAAAGCCCTAGCTCCTCTCTCTTCTCTTCTTCTCCATTTCCAACAAAAAGGAGTCCAAGAACTTCAAGATTTGAGTCCTCCATTGAAGACCCAACCACAAGGTTTTCTTCAAGTCTATTCTAAGGTATGTAAGGCTATCCAAAACATGGGTTGAGTCCACCCATGTGCCCTACTCTTATTTTGAGGTTAGATATTCATGGGAATGGAGTTTCTTGGTATGGTACATGTTTTGAATGAGTTTGTCTCCATTTTATTTAATTATTTATGTGCCAATGTTGTTAAGCTAAGAGGTTCCTAAAACGAGCCCTTATGTGAGTATGAGATGATGAAGAAATGAGTTGCTAAATATGTTTCATTGATCTTCTTAATTATGTAAATTTGATAAAGTATATTATTTTCTTTAAAATGTTGCCTATTATAAAAATGTCGATTTAAAGTCTTGAAGATGTGATGAGTCACAAGGATTTTCTCAAATGGATGGAGGTAATGATTGATTATATCTAGATGATGTTATATATGTGCATTTAGAATTTCTTTTGAAGATATGATTGAGATTGAACGAATAGTATGCTTGGAAGAGAATTGATTGTGATAGAGTTGATGAGTTGACAAGGTTGTGATGAGACTTGTTGATATGAGTTGATTGAGTTGATTAGATGGAGTTTTATGAGCATTGAGTCTTGGGAGGATTATCGAGCACCGAATTGGGCAAGAATATAGTCCATACTCGAACCCAATACCTGTGTTGCCAAACGTAGGGGGGATTGAACCGTTAAAGTCAGATGCTTCCCCGAGAGCTTTGTCCTGACATTATAGGACCTGGTTGGATTGGATCCATGAGTGTTTGATTCATTCATACCCTGGCAAGGTATGAACGGGCGTGGCAACAATGTCATTTTGTTGTACCTTCACTGGCTCATAAGTATTGGTTGTCGGTTAAGAGAAACTCTCAAATAGGCATTGATAGTACTCTGAGTCAGATTGAGTTGAATTGCACATGATTGGTCCCGTCTAAATCATATTCTTGTTTAGACTTAGGACATTTGATTGAGTTGTCATTCCTCTTGAGTTGAGCTCCCGATTTGATTGATTCTTCCTTGATGTTCATTGTATTCGGCCATTTTTACATACTCGTACATTCCATGTACTGACGCCATTTAGCCTGCATCATTTCATGATGCAGAGACAGGTACTAGAGATCATCAACCGGCGCTCCGTTGAAGATCTACATACACTTCCGGCCAGTCGGTGAGTCCTCCTAGTTCCCGGAGGATATTGAGCCTTCTTGTATAGTTTTGTCGTTCTTCATTTTATTTAGATTGTTGGTAGCCATGGGATTGTCATTGTCACCTCTTAGACTTGAGTAGAGGCTTCATAGACTGGAGTGTGGAGAGGTCGAGCTGTTATGTTGAGGAGTCTTGATTTATTGTCTTGTTGGATTGTAAATGTTTGGCCTTCGGCCTTATATTACGAATAGTGTTTCATGAATTGAGTTTTCCACCAAGAGAATGTGCTTGAATAAATGAGTGGCTGTACCAGGTGGTTCTCTCGGAGGTCAGAAATGGCCTTCGGGTGCCGGTTACGTCTAGGGTACCCTCCCGGGGTGTAACATTTGAACTGCTACTATTTTTTAAAAATTGATTCCTCACCTTCTTCTTTAGTTTTTTTCCCTCGCAAATAAAAAAACACTTTTCCATTAATGCAACTAACAATAATGGAAGTTACGAGATATAAGATATACCAAATGTGCATAGTGTCATTCATGTTAATCAATATCCAATTTGGTTAGAATATAAAATCTTTCTCTGCTATTGATGGTAAGGAGAACACAAAAGTATTTTCTTATACTTTATCAGATCACTAAATCTGATAAACTATTTTCTTATCTTTCCTTTTTAATGTATCACAGATTGCATACAATTTGTTTTCACAAAAACTAATCTTTTTATGTCATGATTCATGTTGAAGCCTCAATGGGAGAACTCAAAAGGATTTCTGCTTTCTTGAGCTATTTTTCCCTGTGGAGTTTGGTAATATAGCCAAAAGTTCTTTCCTTTAACAGAAGTTGAATGATATCAGTTGAGTTCTCAACTTGTGTTTTCAATGTCTTTTAACCTCTGTTTAAGAAGGTCATAAACGACTTTACAAAGAGCATTTATTTGGCTTCCTTGAATGGGGCACACTAATATAAACACATTGTTATCATCTGATATTCAATGATTTTACTTTAAATTCCTTCTTTGCCTTCTTCAATATCAGTTTTTACCTCAGCAATTAAAATTACTAGAAAATAGCTACCTGTTATTGTTCAATTTTATAGCTAGCTCAAATGATTTCAATGGAAAGTCTTACCTTAAACTTGTAGATTTTTACATACAAAATTGACTATATTGTTGTTACAACTCTATTTACTAGCCAAATATGTGTGTTCTTAATAATGAGGGGAGAATGTATGTTCAACCTTCTAACATAATTGTCTCAATTTCCTCATCTTATTTGTTCTTCATATATTGAGATAGGACATTTGTCAAAGTTTGCTGCTATTAGTGTCGAAATCGGAGAAAATGAGTTGTAGATTTAAAATGGTTATAAGGCTTTACATAGCATTTGAGTTTTTTTTTTCATTGTAGATGTAATGTATCTCCATGTGAATTGAAATACGGACTCAATGCCATAAAGCAGATGGAAAAAAGCTATAAGTGTTAAAGACAACGACATCAAACTTCATAGTAGAGTGGTGCATCCAAAATGGGCATGTGATCTTCATACTGGAGGACTCAACGGTGATTGTCAACATGCTAAGAGACCAACCCACTTCTAACTCACAAATGAGAGAGGTCTTTCAAAGTACTTCCCAGATGCTAGGCCATTTCAATGTGGGATATCCAATATTGCTTCAGGAAAGTCAACCAAGTTAAGATATGTTAATGTAGTTGCTGGTTTGACAGAATATGCAACTAATTAAGACCAAGCTAAGATGTGACATACTCTCCAGCAAATACCGTCAACCGCTAAGAGGTATTTCTTCCTGGATAAGTAGCGGATGCCAAGTTTCAGGCAAAAGTGATTCAGACGACTTCTATGTTAGTTAATGCAAGTGCCCTCGATCTGATTAATGGTTGTTTTTAGATGGATTGATAAGTCTTTTTATCATCAAGTAACACAACCATGTAAATGTAATGATAATAATAATAATTAAAAAAATTGTTCAGGAGAAGTCCATTTTACAATAAAGAATTCATAGTTCATCGGTAGCATATTTTGAATACAGGTATAGAGAACTCCATCAGACAACTAATTTGATCATATTAACTTGGAGAAGATGCTATGAAGATTTATCATGAAACACCACTAACAATCAACGTATTTAGTATATAATGTATTCAATCAACGTATAAACATCTCCTATTGATCACAAGGCTAAAACAAGTTATTCATGGTTGTGCGAAGCGCGAACACGTTATTTAGTATATAATGTATTCCCCCTCACCCCAACTTTTCTAACTGCAAATTCTCCAACAATTATGACCTTTCTAACGAATTTAATCAGGGATTCATGCGTGTAAAGCAAAGTATCCTTGCTATCTATAGCCGACAACCAAATCAATGTTTTGTTTTCTTCGTTTAAACTTGTAGAATGTTAATAGAACCTTAAATGAAACCTCTCGACTACAAATGATTTTGATTAGTGAAGTTCAACGTTTAGAATAATTAATAAAGAGAAATTATGAACTTGTAAGTTGTATGGATATTGACAAAAAATCAAACTCCATATTATTCCTTGTCTAACTGTTACTACAGTATGAAAGAATGTCAGATAAATAACAGCTTGTAAATTAAAGGCCTTGCGAAGTCGTCATAAACCTTTTGCGACCTTAATTTGCATATTAATTTCAATATGTTTTTAGTTTGGGATAATACATAAAAATCCACTTAAATTATTGTGAAATTTTCAATTGCACATCTAAATTACATGAAATTATGTATAGTGCACATATCCTAAACAAAACAAAAGGGGTCTCAATGTCTTTTTCATTCGATTCTTTCAAACCCATATTAATCGGACCAACCCAACTTTCATGAAGAACATATCTTAAGATTCGGAGTTTAAGTAGATGAAATAAATTAATCTTTACAAGACATAGTGCTGTGACGGAATGGAGTGTTTGTAGAATAAAATTCATATCTCGACGTAGCATGCTACAAATTGGATAATTCTTGAACTAACTAGAACTAGACTTCTATATCTACAATTCTTATGAAGACACCAAATCCTAATAAGGAATTTATCTTGTTCAAACACAGCTTCGAAAACGGATATTCCGTTAAAAGAGATCTCATCTCACCTACCATAGAAAGATCTAGAACCATTTGACATCATCCATGACATCAAAATCCTCCATTGAATTTTCAAGATCATCCTTTGTAATTAATTTTATTTATTGTTAAGTCTCTCCTCCACACCTATAAATACCCACCTTATTTCCTCATTTTATTCATCAAGCTTTCTTAAGCAACTCTTCTATATATATACTTTTTTACTCATTCTCAAATATAGTTTTAGTTTTAGTAGTATAAAAATACTACTCCGGTGATTCTTATACTCTGGGTAGTACACAAAACGGTCCGACAAGAAGAAAAGGCTAGGGGTCCAAGAGTGTTCCAATTTGGAGTAAATCTTCGGATTTAAGGTATATAAGGCTTTCATAGCATCGGATTGAGTTCGTCCATGCGCCCAATATTTAAATTCATTATAATTGAGTTATAGTTGAGTTTTATCCAAATCTTGAATTCTAAATGAATTAATTCTTCTTCTATTGAGTTAGATATATTTATGCATTAATATTATTATTATTGTTATCTCTTATATTATTGGAATTATTGTTCATGGCTACTTTCCCATGAATCCTAATTGATTTGATGTTCATGAATATTTTTACACATATTTTGAGTAAAGATGTTGGCTTTTTAATATTTTCATTGATAAAAAGAGTGATATGAATTAATACTATTTATCTATTTTATTGAGTTTTGAAAGAGCAATAGAGTTGAGTTTAAATGAATTTGAGTAAATGATGTTTTGAGCAAGATATTTTGATGAGATGTAAATGATGTTTTTTGATAAGTTCATATAAGGGTCGACTTTTAACGACTCTATCTTTTGAAGGAAGTCAATCTGGGTGACCCATGACCTATCAAATTAAAGGTCGTCGAGTCTTCTTTCCAACGCCACCAAGAACGTAAATTTTGGAGTTCGGAGTCAAAAGATATGACGATCCTAAGATGAACTAGCACGGCAGGAATTTCATTTTGGCCTGGGTTGTAACTGCTGGGGAAATGGCCTTGGCGCTATAAAGGCGCGACGCGCCACAATCGCGTCAGAAACATGCCTCAGTAGTTTGGTCCTTGGCGCGACGCGCCACTAAAAGTTGTGTAGGGTTTTTCAGGCCAAATTTCTAGAACCCAAAAAATATGGCCATGGCGCTGTAAGGGCGCAACGCGCCACTATCGCGCCAGAAATATGCCTCAGTAGTTTGGTCTCTGGTACGGCGCGCCACTATGAGGTGTGCAGGTTTTAGGCATATTTAGCCTGGCGCTGCAATGGCGCGATGCGCCACTATCGCACCAGGTGCGTTTTTAGCCTATTTTTAGAACTTTTGAGGAGGGGTAATTTGGGAACTTACCCAAGTTATATATGTATTGCCATTGGTCATTTTGGGATCAAAATTTCCAGCCCTCTCTTTCTCTAAAAGCCCTAGAAATTCCTCTCCCCCTCTCTCTTCTTCATCTCCTTCTTCTTCTCCATTCTCAACAAAGATTTATCCCAAGAGCTTCAAGATTTGAGTCCTCCATTGAAGACCCAACATCAAGGTTTTCTCCAAGTCTTCACTAAGGTATGTAAAGCTATCTAAAACATGGGTTGAGTCCACCCATGTGCCCTACTCTTTCTTTGAGGTTAGATGTTCATGAAAATAGAGTTTCTTGGTATGGTTTATGCTTGTATGAACTTTGTCCCCTATTTATTTGATTCTATGTGTGTCGATGTTGTTGAGCTAAGAAGTTCCTAAAATGAGCCTTTATGTGAGTATGAGTTGATGAAAATGAGTTGTTAAATATGTGTTATTGATCGTTCTAATTATGTGGATCATGATAAAAGATGTTATTTTCTTAAGAAGTGTTGCTTATTATAAAGTGTTGATTTTAAAGTCTTGAGTTGTGATGAGTCTCAAAGATTTCTCAAACGGATAGAGTAAATGATTGGTTATATCTATATGTTGCTATAAATGTGCTTTTAAATTTCTTTTGAAAGATATGATTGAGATTGGTCGGATAGTATGATTGAGAGAGATTTGATCATGGTAGAGTGATGAGTTGACAAGGTTGTAATGAGACTTGTCGATATGAGTTGATTGAGTTGATTGGATGGAGTTTTATGAGCATTGAGTCTTGGGAGGAGTATCGAGCACTGAATTGGGCAAAAGTGTAGTCCATACTCGAACCCAATACCTGTGTTGCCAAAAGTAGGGGGGATTGAACCGTTAAAGTCGGATGCTTCCCTGAGAGTTTTGTCCTGACATTATAGGACTTGGTTGGATTGGATCCATGAGTGTTTGATTCGTTCATACCCTGGCAAAGTATGAACGGGCGCGGCAACAACGTCGTTTTGTTGTACTGTCACTAGCTCATAAGTGATGGTTGTCGGATAAGAGAAACTCCCATTTAGGTCTTAATAGTACTCCGAGTCAATTGAGTTGAGTGGCATGAGATTTGGTCCGGTCTAAACTATTCTTGTTAGACTTAGGGCACTGGAGTGAGTTGTTATGTATATATATATGAGTTAAGATCCCGAGTTGATATTGATGCTTTCTTGATGTTGCTTCCTCTGGCCATTTTACATACTCGTACATTCCATGTACTAACGCTATTTGGCCTGCATCATTTTATGATGCAGCGACAGGTACTAGAGATCATCAACCGGCGCTCCGTTGAAGATCCACTTACACTCCCAGCTAGTTGGTGAGTCCTCCTAGTTTCTGGAGGATGTTGAGTTCCTTGTAAAGTTTTGTTGTTGTTGTTTCCTTTATCTTGATTGTTGGTAGCCATGGACTTATCATTGGCACCTTCTAGACTTTGATAGAGGCTCCATAGACTAGATTGTGGGGAGGTTGGACTGTTATTTTGAGGAGTCTTATTTTATTGTCTTGTTGGGTTGTAAATGTTTGGCCTTCGACCCCATATATGAATAGTATTTCATTAATTGAGTTTCCGCTAAGAGAATGTGATTGAATGAATGTGTAGCTGGACTAGGTGGTTCGCTCGGAGGTCAGAAATGGCCTTCGGGTGCCGGTTACGTCTAGGGTACCCTCCCGGGGCATGACAATACTCCTCCCAAAACTCAATATGCTCATATCTATCAAGTGAGTAAAATACTCAAAATACTTATTTAGTCTCATTGGACTCTTTCAAATCAACTCATTTAGTCTCATTGGACTCTTTTCAAAACTCAATCAAATATGGCCTCATTGGACCTTCTTTCAATTCAACTCATCTCAATGATCAAAATCTTATTTTAAAGATTTGACATCATCTCAACTCAATGAATGCAGAAAGTATTAGATGTCTTTAAAACGTAATTTCAACTCCTCAACTCAAACTCAAAATAGATATTTTTATGTAAAAATACTCAACTCATTTATACTCAAAATACTAATGTTCAAAAACGATAATTTAGAGGCTCCTCAAACTCAACTCATACTTAAACTCCTTTTTAAATCAAAGATGAAAATAATCATTCTTTAAACTCAAAATAGTATATAAATATTTTATGCAAAAAGGTTCACAAATCATTTATTTAAAACCCCTTCTCAAAACATCATTTATTTTCAAAATGCTCATAAGACTCCAATCAAGTCAAATTATGCAAATCACATATCACATAATCACATTAGACTCCAATCCACTTCATCACACAACATCCTCATCAACATAACCTCTTCATTCACATCATCGTCAAATATCATCCTTCCCATCATCATCAAACATCATCATCACATCATCATCAAACATCATCATCATATCATCATCAAATATCATCATTCACATCGTCATCAAACATCATCATCACATCACAATCAAACATCTACTCCAAAATCCTTATTTAATTCTATATTCCATTTATAAAAACAAAAGTGACATTCTAGCTCTACCAACGTTTTATTTCTTTTTATGTCATTCACCTTGTAACTATCCCAATTCTCATATAACTCAAAATCAATTTCATCAAACTCAAGTAAAAGAATACCTCATTTTACTATAAAAATAATATTATTTTTATTATACATAAAAACCATCAATCTCATCCTCAAGATAGATTATGACCAAAAAGAAATCTCATCTTGGGTTCATGTGAATGAATACATGAATCCATACTCTCAACAAAATTAACTCAAAAACATCATTAACACATTTTAGAAATATTCTATAGTTTAGGAATTTCAAGAAAAACTTTCATAGAAGGTTCAAATCTTTCACAACTTCTATCCAACACATATATGGACATATGGAAGACCTCAATTCATATTTTAGGTTAGCCTTACATACCTTAAACTAGGTTTTGAAGAAACCTTGTTGTTAGGTCTTCAATGAAAAGCTTGAATCCTTGAATCTTGAGGGCAAATCTTATTGGAGATGATTTGAGAGAGAATGTCACGACCCAAGCCTAGGGCCTAGACGTGACATGGCGAATGAGGAACCCGAAAGTACCTCAAACAAGCCTCTTAGCATTCTTTTAGCCTTTCATAGGTAATGATGATAAATAGACAAGCGGAAATCATAATAATAAATCTTCAACTTACATATGTCCAACAATACCTCTAACTATTAGATTTAATGGGGCTAAGACAAGTTCCTAGCTCACCCTCAATCATAATAGAAGAAATGCCATAATAAAATATCTTAACATATCATAAGCTAGAAAGACAAAGGAGTATTGTTCCCGGAACATGGGAACTCACCAAAAGTAGTCTTCAATGGAATATCAACTAGCCACGTAGAGGAGAACGAGGAGGAGCACCGATCCCTACATGGTGATATCATGTAGGCAAAAGAGTATGCGTTAGTACTTTGAATGTACTAAGTATGTAAGGATGCATGAACATTGAGAAAATATTATAACATTTATGTAATATGGAACATAATGTAATACATGCATAATAAATCATATGAATATCCTTTAAAACATTCATTTTGTGGGAAGCTAACCATAACCGACATTTAAGACCATGCGAGCTATTACATGGAATCCAACATAACCCCCTACGTTGGCCGGGGAGACTACTTGCCAGGTAGAACTCCGTCAACTTCATTCATTTCTTTAACTTTAAATTTAAGGGCTATTTATGGATCCATTAGCCTAAGCCTACAAGGGCTCCTATGTTGGCACATAGTTAATGAGACAAGGGGTTGCTACTAGGATTCCCTTACCGAATCCCACCTCAATGACCCATTCGGTGCTAAGTCAATCCCACGGAATAGTTTAATACTTCAAAATAGTCATAACATATAGCTTGAATATTCAAAACATCATATTCGGTAGAATAGCTCATTAAAACATTTGGTAATTCAAATATGCAAGAATTTTCCTTATTGCATAAAGAATCCATCATTCATATCATTTCATCATTCTTTCATTTCATAAGACTCCCTTTTTTATATTGCTTTCATAAACATTTATTTGGAGTCAAAGCTTTCAAGTCAAACTTTATTAAAAACATAGTAAAACTAGGTGGGTTCAAATCACTTCAACTTGCAAATATGTATGTAAATAAATATACATAAATACTTTGAAATCCATTAATTAAAAATCATGATTTAAACAACCCACCATGAATTTCAAGAACTTTTAAATAGATAAATAGAGGAATTACTTGTAAACCATCAATTCATACATATAAAATTATGTTGCATCAAAATAGACCAATAATCATTAGTTTAACCATAATTCATACTATTAAGTAAAATTAAGAATTTACATAAGAAAATATTACTTGAAATCAAGATATTTAATTGAAAGAGTTTTTGGACTACATGGGTGGAAGAACCCATGGATAAACACCCACATAACTTAGAGTAAAGCTTAAAGAAAATAAACATAATTTATCATATAATCAAAATAATTTAGACATGAGAGTGGAAGGAATACTCTCATTGAAACCTTACATACCTGGAAACCGAAGCTTTAGTTGGTACCGGAAGACTTAATGAACACTCTTGAGTCCTAGCTTCTCTCCTTGCCGGAACGTTTTGTGTACTACCCGGAATATAT
This sequence comes from Solanum dulcamara, assembly GCF_947179165.1. Classification (NCBI taxonomy): domain Eukaryota; kingdom Viridiplantae; phylum Streptophyta; class Magnoliopsida; order Solanales; family Solanaceae; genus Solanum; species Solanum dulcamara. Next base: position 17,463,227 of record NC_077243.1, on the reverse strand, counting down.
GAATCACCGGAATAGTATTTCTTCACTACTAAGAACTAAAACTATATTTGAGAATGTGTATAGAGAGAAGATTTGCTTGAGAAAGCTTGATGAATAAAATGAGGAAATAAGGTGGGTATTTATAGGTGGGAAAGATGACCTAACAATAAATAAAATAATTATAAATAAAAATCTGAAAATTTAGTGGAATATATTGATGTCATGGATGATGTTAAATGGAGGACAATTTATGTCATGAGTGATGTCAAATGTATCTAGATCTTTCTATGGTAGGTGAAATGAGTTATCTTTGACAGAATACTCTTTTTGGGAGCTGCGTTTGAATAAGATAAATTCCTTATTAGGATTTGGTGTCTTCATAAGAATTGTAGATATGGAAGTCTAGTTTCATATCGTTCAAGAATCAACCAATTTGGATAAACCTACAGTGAGATATGATTTTTCTTCTATAAACACTCATTTCCGTAACAGCATCCTACCTTACAAAGATTAATTTATTTGACCTACTTAACCTCCGAATCTTAAAATATGGTCTTCATAAAAGTTGTAGCTAATGATCTTGTGGTTACTCAGAAATTTGAATCACTCAATTTGGATATTTCTATGAAAAGTTATGACCAAAATACAGAGGCTGTATCATGTTTAGGCAAAAATTGAAACATCGTATACAACGTTTTTAGGGGATATTACAGAGAAGGGGATAAAAATTAGGGTTCTTTGGAGAGGCAAAAGACTGAAAATTATCATCCAAAATGCGTCCAAGTTATATATATAGGTATTAGGTAATTTTCCCAAAATGCCCCTCCAAAATCTGGAAATCGGGACAAGTCCGCGAAAGGTCCGCAACGCGGACGTGTCGCGCACCTTTCTGGTCAACAAAAAAATGAAATCTGGAAAAATTGTCAAAGTTCGCTGCAGGTCCGCGACGCGGACCTGTCGCGGACCTCTCTATTCGGCCAATCCTAAATTTTGACTCCAAACTCGGAAAAATGCAATCTTGGTGGCGTTGGAAAGAAGACTCAAAGACCTTTAATTTGATAGGTCATAGTCCACCCAATTTATTGTATTCTAGGAGTTATGGTTGTTTGAAGTTGACCCTTATACGAACTCATTCGGAAACTTAGGCGAAACGAATTCTTTGGACTCGACTTTATTCTAGGGATACCTTATGACCCTAAATCACATCTAATACACTTCAAATACTTAGGAATTTATCTAACTCATATATACAACTAAGGGTGACCGAGTTCGATCCTACACGCACATGAAGAATGACTCGAGTTTTGGCTGGAAAAAATCTGGGGTGTTACAGGGTCGCTATTGCATGTTGGGGCCCGCTATAGCGAGGTTCTTTTACTAAAAATTGCATAACCCCTTAAAATCAATCATTATTTGTAAAAATGGTTTTGGAGAAGTGCAAAGGAGACCTAAGGCCTTTTTCACCTATTTTTTATCGTTTTCTTCGATAAAGGTAAGTTAATTACTCCGTAACTTGTAATTCAATTCTTAAGCCTTCAATCTGTGGTAAACATTTTAGGGGAGGGTTTTGACTTGAATTAATCGTAACAAGCCCTAGTTTGGATAGAATGATCATGAATTGGCCTAGATTTAGTCATCCGGGTATAATTAGGTCATTGTTCATTGATTATATTATTTTCTATTTATTTTATACCAGAACAAATTGAAATTCATAACAAGGGGAAAGTTTAGGTTCAATAGAGTTTCTAACGCTTGATTCGAGGTAGGTGATGGTTGTTTTGTATGCATATAAATATGAACTCGATAATTTCTAAGTTGAATATCTACGTTAAGATTCATTCCTAAGTAATAGAAGTGTATTAGATATGGTTTAGGGTCGTAAAGAACCTCAAACACCAAGCCAAGTTCAAAGCATTTCTATCGGCTAAGTTTTCGCATGAGTTCATATAAGGGTCAACTTCAAATAATCATATCTCTCAAAACATAAAGATTTAGGTGGAAAATTACCTATCAAATTAAAGGTCTATGATTCTTATTTCCAACGCCACCAAGTTTACATCAATCCGATTTTAGAGTAAAAAGTTATGGTCATTTACCAGAGAAACTACGAGTTGTCAGTGCTCCGTCAGACTTGTGACGGCCATCATAGTTGAGAGTCATAGACGAACAATAAGGCATTGTTTGTCCATTTTTTATGGCCTGATTGATGGCCCATCACAGCGACGACCCATCACCCAAATGGCCAAATTTCATATATTTTTATTTTTTGAGGATATTTTTGTCCTATAAACCTTTGGAGAGTTATCGAAATGACTCTAAATGTGTAGGAAATCAGTTTTTCATTATTAAATTCACTCATTCACTTCTAAACTTGAACACTCAAGAATTCTTCAAGAAAACACCAAGGTTCTCTTTCAAGGTTCTTCATAAACGTAAGTCCTTCTCCAAGAATTTCAAGCTTTCCAACTCAAATTCCTTCATTTATTCATGGAACATTAATAGTAATCTAACCCTTGGCCACAGGGTTTTCAAGACACGAATTCAAGACTCTCAAGAAAAGAATTTCTTTATTATTTTTTATCAAGTTAAGGTTTTTTTTCAAGAATTATCAAGTGTTTAAGGTATGTAAAGCTTCAATGAGAGTATCATTTCACTCTCATGCCTAAAGTATTTTGATTCTCAAGAATTTTCAAGATTGTTAGAAGCAAAGAAAGGGCTTTTTATTAAATTATGATCTTTCTTCATTAATTCATGTTTTTATGGTTTCACTCTGGTTTTAAAATTTTATTATACTGATTCGGCATAATTTATATGATTCATTGAACATTTATGACTTTTAAGCATGAAAACTATCATGATATGAATTTCAATCTCAATACAGGTTATTTTAGATATGACTTTTAAGTTTTATCTCATATATGATTCAAATAAATGGACACCCTGTATGTTTATGAGCAATAATATGTATGTATGTTATTTTGGGAGGATTATTTAGAACTGATAGGATGCGAGTTTAGAAAATTCAAGTCTCATAACTACGTGCCATTGTAGGTTCGAGTATACTGCTTTGTCGGACAATCCTTATAGCCCTGAGAGGTATAATATAGTGGATCCACATAGATAAGATATGGTCCTATATTCTGGCAAGGTATAGGATAGTCCACCCAACAAAGTTAGTTGTTGGGCATCATGAACTCAAATGGTGTATGTCGGTTATAAGAAACTCCGTAGTTATGCATTTTTATGATTTGCTCTCAACTCTATATGGTTCATTTTAAGTATGCTACTTTACGTATATGATTATGCAAGGCTACTGATTTAGATTCAGCTTGATGTATATGCCTTTGAAAGAAGATTTTTAAACTAATATTTTTGTAGGTACTCCAACTGTTTCTTTTAATTCCTTCATTATGATTATGATTTTTGAAATCTTGTTTCACTATTCCTCTATATATTATTTTATATGAGTATGTTGGTTCTCATTTCATGCTCAATATATTCCACATAGTGACACATGATTTCTCTACGCTCCATCATTTTATAATATCGAATTCGGCGCTCGTTCTCAAACTTGTGGCTAGTAAGCTTGCAACAGTTGTTAGTCAGCATTTGGTGAGTGCTGCTTGTTTGAGGACTTCATAGAGTAGTTTTAGTTAGTTGTTTTACTAAGTAATGATAGTCGGGGGCCATGTCCCGAAAAACTTATTTCTTTGATTCAGATATTAGAGGCTTGTTTCAAACATTAGTTTTCAATATTCACATATATTTTATCTTTCTAATCTGACCTATGCATATGTTTTAGCTTTCACTTAGTTTTTTGCTTTAATGTATTATGCCAAGGGTTATCTTGGGACCATTCGTGATTCTAAGTATCGTGTCTCGACTAAGGTGGGTCATGACATTTCCAAATTATTTAATGTGTGCATGCTAACTATTCTATAGTATTACTTATGTAATGAATGTGGGGGAAACATAAGGGTAAATGTGAAATGACATCTTGTTACTAATCTCATGTAGTGAACCTATTTAATTTACTTGTGGTTTCAAATGTGGTTGTTTTATTATGATTGAGATTTCTCATGCTATTTATGATTGTTGGTTAGCTCGGGTACCATGCATAGTACAAGATAACCTCGATTGGCATGAGTACCACGTTTGGCATATGATATCTCTTAGTTGGCTCAGATACCATGCCTGATATATATTAACTGTTGTCTTGGGTACCACGCCTAGTACAGAATATCATCAGTTGACTCGGGTACCACGCCTGGTATAGGTTATTCATTGGTTGGCTCAGGTATCACGCCTTGTACAAACTACTCTTTGATTGACTCGAGTACCACGCCTGGTACATAGTTGCTTATGTATGTGTTTTGGTTCCTTGAGAGAACCGCATTTTGCGTGATCATATGGGACATGCTTTATGTGTTTGTTAAGTCAAAGATTTGTGACACGGAGTTTATTTCTGTTATTCAATTTTGATATATGTGTTGACAGTATTATAGTATTTCAGGTACTTTTTTACATTCATATCTTTGGGAATGGACAATAATCCTATCAGTACACTGTGGTTTGTGTACTGCAACTACACTTGATCTTTCTTTGTTGAACACAAGGCATATTTAGGCGGTTGTTATGAGACATCAACTGTGAGACACATGACATCTGAATCCAAAGGTGAACTACTTCTTCCGGGTTGCTAGGAATTCCTCTCTGTATTTTTGTCCATATGTTCGGACTTAGACATTCTTAGACTTGTTAGACTATTATTTCTTATTTGGGGTTGCAGCCCCTTACTTTAGACACAATTATATGTTTTGGTACTTCGACTTTCAATTTCTAGGGGAAATATTTTCGCAGATGCTTATGAAAAATGATTTTGTTTATTGGAACTTAATCTTTATTTGTTTTAAATTGTTATCTTAATTGTTTTGTTTAATGACTTGTTATGTAAAATGGTTGATGGGTTAAATTTTGGGTTACTAATTGATTCTCCCACTAGAGGGTTAGTGTGCGTGTCACTCACAATGGGTTGGGTAGTGACAAAAGCTTTGCATAAATAATAAAGAAATACTTGATTTTAATGTTGAACATTGCATTATAATTTTATTGCAGTGACCTTGAAGGTCATTTTTGGAAATGCTTAAAACATTACCGTTTACCTCTATCTTTAGCTGTCCCGAGTCATGTTTGATCAATATTTGAGTTTAAAAATCAAAATCGAAAAGTAGAGATTTTTTAAAATTTTAGAGTTTGAAAGCTTAAGTTGTTGAAAATGAATTTTGACGGCATTCAGAGCTAAGAGTCCTAGAATGGAATTCTATCAATTCCATCACCTCTGCAATGTGAAAATTGGTCTTAGGGAATTATCGTTTTCAATTTCAAGATTTTTATGATGATTTTGACCCTTAAGTTGTGATTTGAGTGGAAGTTAGGCCAAACTTTGACTTTAGTCAACATTCGAAAATCGGACGCTTGAATTGGAATTTTATAGATTCTGTTAGATTCATTCAGAAAGTTATTTTAGGCCTAGGTAGAACTTTGGTTTATTTCTCGAAGGGTCCAAAGGCGTTTTGGTCTTTTTGGTGAAAGTTATTTAAATTGAGGCTTACACAAGTGCGAGGTTAAGGAGACCTCAGATCTATATTTCAACAGTTCCATTGAGTCCAGAACGTTGAATTTAGTGGGGTTATATATATGATTTGTGTGCATGGGATACCAAACAAATCCCGAGGGTTCATTTAGTGAATTTTGTATTGTTATTGTGTTTACTGATTTTTGGTTCCCTATAGTTTTTTCTTCACGATCGCGATCCCTTAGGCGCGATATCCTATCCCTCTGAACCTCTTCTTCATGATTGCAAGCCATCAAGCGTGATCACGTAGCATAAGTTATGTGTGATCGCGTGATTGTTGACGCGATCGCATGAGTCAAACTTAATGGTTGACTCACTTACTCTTCGCGATCTCATGGGTGGTGCCACGATTGCATAGAGCATTGTATCTGGGTAGAATTAGATTTTCAAAATCGGGATTTCTTTTCCATTTCACCATTTTTGAACAATAAGAGCTCGGAAATGATGATTTTAAAGAGGCTTTTTGAGAATCATCCTTTGGACAAGTGATTTTGACCCTATTCCTTTTACCAATTATTATTTCATAATTTTATCATCAAATCATTGATTCCAAACTCAAATTTTGGAGACTTTTTCACGAACTTGAGTTTATATTAAATTAGAGTTTTAAGCTGGATTTTAACTCAATTTTCAATGTAGATCCGTGTAAGAGTTCCTAAACCCTTGCGTGATTTTCTATAAAAGATCTAGATTTGCCATAGCCCTCGGATTTGACTTTTTGGATCAATATGGACTCAATTTTTAAAAATAATAAAATGAATATCATTATTCACAATTTTTTATAGGGATTCCTTATTTGATTACATTTTGTGGATTGAGAAGCTCGACGTAAGGGGAAAGCTCAAGTCCCAAATTGATTTTACTCTCTTTTAAGGAGAGTGGACCTCTTTGACCTTCAATAAAGTGTGATTGAACCTTGTATGCCTTGTTGTAAGTTTGGGAGTAATGGAAAATGGTGAGGATCTTTGTATTATTCTACTTATTATCAAATGTTGTTGAAATAGTGGTAATAATCATGTGGGAATAAAATGAATATGTTGATTTGATAATGTGTGATGTGTCAAAATTATGTGTGATTGGTTATTGATGTGGAAGTTATCATTCTCTCATTTTGCATATGACTATATCTATTTGTTTTGGTTCTGAAACATTGTTGTGATGAGTGTTTTGAGAGAGTGATGGGGAAAAAAACAAAGAGGATGAACCATTTTTTGAGGAATGTGTCATTCGTCGTGGTTGATACTATATTCGAGAAATATGCCCCGCATCGAAGATGATATGATATTTGAGGGACGTGCCCGCACTCGGGTAAGTGCATAGACTAATATGTCCCCAATGTATTCTGGATTGCTAGTCAGCAGGTGTGTATCGATAGGACAAACATGCATCACTCTATGTGTCACTTGCATCGCATTGTATTTTATCATTGTTGGTCGATGTGTATGAGTGAAGTGTTATGGTTGTGATTTGTTGATGTTATCCCACAAAGATATTTCTATTATATTATGTTTATTTTCATTGTAGTATTGTTGTGTTGAGAAGACTTTTAAATTATGTGCAGGTTGTAGTATGTAGAGGATCGGATGGTCTATCAGGGTACTTGTGTTCAACATTACTTTATTTAGGGTCAGCTAGGAATGCTTGCTGAGTATCGTTGTGATTTTGGTACTCACTCCTTTCCTTTCTACACTTGTGTAGCTTACGAGTCTCGATTGTTTTGATCATTCCTCCTACATTTTCTTCTGAAGCTTATTTGGAGTCTTATGACGTAGCTTTTTGTCTTTCCGGCAGACGTAACATGCTCTTGATTATATTTTTCTACTATTCTCGTATTGTAGACATTCAAACTAGTATTTTCTTTGAATCTTTTGTATTAATTAGTGGCTTGTAAATGTAACACGAGATTTTGGGGAAGATTTGTTATATTATGATTTCTGAAATGTTTAAATTATGTTTGACTCTTATATTATTTACTTTATTTTCGCATTTACCCTGATCGAGGGTTGTTTAAGTTGACTTGTCTTGATGGGGTAGGACATGTGCCATCATACCCGATTTTTTATCATGACAAAGAGAACTGGGGAAGGAGAAAAATTGGGGAAAAGGGAACATAGTTTTCCTTTTTTGAATTGGGGAAGGGAGCAGAGTCTTCCTTTATTGAATTGTTGAAGGAAGGAAAATGTCTATCTATAGTTATAATTAGAAAAATATCAATTAGGTGTATTAATAGTAAAAGGGTACTTATCTGAAATTATTTTGCTGTTATGGGGCATGGGCTTAGTTTTTTCGAAAAAATTAGAAAAATTATCTAAATATACAACTGATTTTACTATATTCTCTAAAATTTCCTACCATTTGAAAAAATTACAAAAATTTCTACTATTTTCTATTCTCTGATACATCATTGTACGCGATGTATCAGTCGGATATATCAATTTATGCGATATATCAGTCAGATACATCATTTACGTGATGTATCAAGACATCGGATATATCACTTTACGCGATGAATCTGGCGGATACATCACTTTACGTGATGTATCAAGACGTACATGATGTATCTAGATTCCACCAAAAAAAAGAATTTTGGGTAATTTTTAAAAGAGTAGAGATAGAGTGTAATTGAAAAGAATCACTATGAAATTTAAATAAAATTTTAAAAAATAAAATTGTTGGCTGTACAGTTACGTAAGAAGCCCAAATTTTTACTCGTTATAGTTCAATCGTCAATGTTAAATAAATGGGCTGTACTTCCAAGCCCAATATTTGCAGAAAAGCGAACCCAATCCAGATAGTTCTGATCATTGTCAAACAGGCCCAAATTATGACTCAATCAGCTGAAGGTTGAGCATTTCCCTTCTTCAGAGCTCCGAGCGGGTCTCAAGAGTTACAGCCGAGTGACGAGTCGAAGGAGTGAGTCGGAAAAATGTTTCTCCGAAGAATAGCGAGGCCATTGATGATGATGGCGAAAGTGAAGGAGACGACGGGGATCGTAGGTCTTGATGTAGTGCCAAATGCGAGGGAAGTTCTGATAAATCTTTACAGGAAAACCCTGGAGGAGATCAAGGCTGTGCCGGAGGACGAGGGATACCGGAAAGCCGTGGAAAGCTTCACGCGCCACCGTCTCAGTGTCTGTCAGGAGGAAGCAAATTCGGAAATGATCGAGAAGCGGCTTGGTTGTGGCCAGGTTGAAGAGTTAATTGAGGAAGCTCAAGATGAGCTTAAGCTCATCGGCCACATGAACGGTCCGTACAGTAACAATCTTCTGTCTTCCATTTTTACTTCATTTGTGTATATTCCTATACGTGTGCGTCTCTGTGTGTTTATTTTATTTGTTAATTTTTTATTGAATGCAGGGATGAAGTTGAATTTCTATGCAATTGTTAAACACGGACAAATTTTTCCCTTTTTTTTTCCTCTCTTTGATTATATGACTGAATGATTGATGAGACAATAGTAGATCTATGTTTTGATTTGCCTGTTTGGTACTATGATTATGGGGATTGACCTAGTGAGAAATGTAGGATAGTGAGATGAACTACTGTTCTGTAATCTAGCAATCTCCTAATAATTTTTAACCTGGATTGACTGCCTTTGAGAAATTATGGACAAAAAGTCTGGCAACTTTGTCCAAGATTAACACAGTTAGCATAAATCGTATCCAATTGTGGACTAACAGAGGTCCAGTTTTACTTCACTTGATTAGAACAACAACAACATACCTAGTGAAATCCCACAAGTGGGGTCTGGGAGTCTAAAATGTAGACAGACCTTACCACTAGAGAGGTTGTTTTCAAAAGACCCTTGACAGCAAATCCAGGTACAAAGAACGAGATCGTGAAGAAAATATAGCAAGTAACACATAAGTAGCAGTCTATCAAAAAGAAGCAAAACAACAATACAATAGTGCCAACATACTAAACATAATAATACCACTAGTACAACAACAAACACCAACCGCCACAAGCAAGACAATATTAGACTACCTTCTAACCTTCTACCCTAATACGTATCCTCTATACTCTCCTATCTAAGGTCATGTCCTCAGTAACTTAAAGTTGGGTCATATCTTATTTTATTACCTCTCTTCAATATTTTTTCGGCCTACCTTTGCCTCTCCTCGTACCCTTTATAACCAACCTTTTGCACCTCCTCATTGGTGTGTCAGCACATTTTCTCTTCCAAACCATCTCATTTTTGCTTTCCTCATCTTGTTCACTACTGAGGCCACTTACACTTTATTCCAAATATCCTCATTTTTAATCTTATTGCTCCTAGTATGACCACATATCCACGTCATCATTCTTATCTCCACAACATGCATTTTTTGAACATGAAAGTTTTTGACTGGCCAGCACTCCGCCCCCCATACAATTATTTCGGTCTAATGACAACTTTAGAACTTACCTTTGAGTTACGGTAGTACCTTTTTAACACATAAGACTCTAGAGGCAAGCCTCCACTTTATCCACGCTGCACCAATACGATGTGTGATATCATCACTGGAATTTTTTAAATAATTTCGGGAAATTGAGCTATAAATTTGGCTAATTTTATCATAAATCACTCTGCTAACAAGAAACTTATTTTCTCTTAGTATGAGGTAATGGAAAATAAAGAGAAGTTGACGCCGGGATGTCGACAAATTGCTAATATTGGTGAGATTAGTAACCCCTCTATGACATGATAGCCAAAAAAAGAGGCCACCTTGGTCCGCTATTTCAAAGGATAAGGAATATCAATTTTAATTCCTATAACACCATACCTTGAGCTGGACCTCATGGGCGATATCTAGGTAACGCTTTCTGAGATGAAGATTCATCTTCAACGAAGGGATTGACTTATCTTCCTCACTTGCAGAAGTGTCAGTAATCGATTCTTCATTTTGGGGTTGGTTTTGAACAACTTCTTGCCTTGCAAGTTGTGCCTCTAATTCCCTAACTTGGGCTCATAGTTCCTCTTATTTAATCTCATGGAAAGTTCTTTGATGAGGATTTTGGTTTCTTCGAGGCATGTTTGGCTCTTGCAAAGGCACAATGTATGAATAATGGACTAGGAAAGTTTCAAGGAAAGGCTGGAAGGTCACAAATGATTTCATTTAAAATTTAGACTCGGGCAATGTATAGCCCTTTTGACAAAACATTCTTTGACATGCGCTAGTTCACACAACTGTGTGACTTAAATGTTGTGACACTTAAAGGACAAGAAGTAGTTTTGCAAATAAGAGACTCTTAAGGGGCAAATGTAATAATATGAAAAGCTCAAGGACTAGGATGCAAATATGGAAAGATAAAAGGACACCAACGTAATTATAAAAAGATAAAGGGTAAAAAATAAAGACAATGAGAAGGACGAAGATAAAATATAAAGAACTAAATGACAGATGTAAAAATAAAAGGCAAATGAAAGGAAAATACCCGAGCAAGAGGCTTTGATACCAAGCTGACATTGGAACGTTGGGGGTGTGCCAATATTGGCGAGATTAGGAACCTATGAGGAAAAAGATAGTGATAAGTTCTTGCATCATCATATGGTAAGTGGCAAAAACAAGAGAACACCTAGGTTGGGTATTTTTAAGGACAACTCACTTCTTAAGAGGAAACACACTAATGATGCATGAGCTTGAATTATCACTTGTTAATGTAGACGGTTACTAGATGATGACACAATAGCTTATTACCTTATTGTTTTCTCGTCCTTATTAAGATATTATTAGTTTTCCTTATCATGTATTAGGCTTTAGTCCTACATGAGTTAATGACCTTTACTTCTTAGATTTTGTAAGCCTATATAAAGACATTTAACCTTTAGGGGTCGTTTGGTTGGAAACAAGTTATCCCATCACTATGGTATAATTGGTGGGATAAGTTATCTCAAATTTTGCAACCAAACAACACAACAAAATTTTATTCCTGAACTATTTTTTTATCACAGGACTATTTATTTTTGTCCCTCACACCAAACGGACCCTTAATGCATAACAACCACATATCCAATATAGTCTCACAAGTGGGGTCTGAGGAGGGTAGGGTCTCAGACTTTACCCCTACCTTTGTGGGGTGGAGAAGTTGTTTCCGATAGGCTCAAGAAAATCATTTTTCCGAATAGATTTGAAAGAAATGCAAGAGACAAAAGCTATGATAGAAATATTAGAGAAAGAAAAATATTGTCAATAAACATAGTAAAGACAACCACAGTAATAGAATTGAAGAATAGAATAATAATACCAATAAGGGAATGGAATGTTCTCCAAATTAGCACCTGCTCTACCACTAGGAGGAGAGAAAACAGTCGACTAGTTACAAACATCCACCCTAATGGTTGACCTCCATGCTCTCCTATCTAAGATCATGTTCTCGATGAGCTGAAGATGTGTCACATCATGTCTAATCATCTCTCCCCAATTCTTCTTCGGCCTATCTTTACCTCTCAAACGTATCACCACCAACTTCTCACACCTTTTCACTGGGCATTGTGCTCCCTCTCTTCATATGTTCGAACCATTTCAGTCTTGCTTCCCGCATCATGTCCACCGCAAAGGCACTTCCACCTTGTCCCGTGTATCTTCATTTCTATTCTTGTCTCTCCGAGTGTACCCACACATCCATCTAAAGCATCCTCATCTTTGCTACCTTCATCTTCTGAAATCTTCTAAATGTGTGAGTTCTTGATTGACCAACACTCCATCCTGTACAACATAGTCGGTCTTACAACCACACTATAGAACTTACCTTTAAGATGAAACCCCTTAAAGGTAATTTTGGATAGTTATAATTAGGTATTTAGGATAGCGGATAGCCTCACAACAGTTTGCCACAAAGGATTATTGGGCTATGCCATTGCAACTGTTGAAGTCTTTGTTTAGTTGGTGCTTCTATGGGACAGTCAGCACAAATCTTCTAGGCTGATCATTAGCGTCAGTTCCAAATCGAATTTGTCAATACTTTTATTTGGTGGTCTAAACCTGTTAATCTAAAACTTGTCAAAAGGAACTTTTTTACCTACGTGGTAGTGTTATAGCTGATTTTTCAAGATGAGTTAAGAACGTAAGATAAAATTTCCATTTGCACTATGTTAATCTCTGTTTTACTTCACAAGATCAGAACCACTTTGCTGCTGATATTTACACAGCCTTTTGCCTCATAGGGACAAATATCTGGACTTTACTATATATTCAAGCTCATTGGGCTTCTTGTTTGTTTTTGTTTACTCATTTATATCTGTTAATTTGTTTATCACACCTGTGGGGAATCTGAACATCACTTTCTGTTATTGTATGCTTATTTTTGTTTGATAAGCTAGTGGGAAAATCTTTTGTTGGAGATCCTTTAGTCTGGCTTCAAATAAATAGAGCTATTTGTGCTACAAATTAGTGGTCATTTTTTAATTTATTTTGTTCATCTTCTGTTTAGTCTGTTAAGGGAAAAAACCTTGGGCCTAACTCAACCCAAAAAGCTAACTCATGAAGATTATTTTTAATATAAAGAGACTCCAGCCTATTCTTTCAACCAAAGTGAGACACTTAACATCTCTTTCCGGCTTTCCGCAGCTCAGGATTGAAAATCTGGTGCATGGATAAATAACATGGCTCAAAATCGGGTAAACCAAGAATATGGATGAATTTGACTTTAGTGCCATGTTAAGATACTAAATCTTGGGCTTAACTTAATCTCAAAAGCTAGCCATGAAATGAGGATTATAAGACCATATAAGTAACCTATAGCTGATTTTCTCAACTAATGCTAGACAATTAACATAGACTAATGTTTTGTGCTTAGTGGATTACTAAAAGGGTGAAAGGAGTTGGGATTGAGTGTAAAGAAAGGAGAAGAAGAAAATATTCTGAAAATAGAATTGCTTGATTTTCCCTTAAGCTATTGCCTATTGAGGATTTAAGTAAAGTTTACAAAAATCGAAAAAAGCATGTACTCCCTTTGTCGTCCCAATTTATGTGAAGGTTTTGACTGAGCACGGAGTTTAAAGGATGACTTTTGAAACTTATGGTCTAAAATAAGCCATAGATATTTGTGTGGCTATAAATCTTCTCATAAATGGTAAAATGGGAAGTTTAAAGTTAAATTGCTACTAAATATAGAAATGTGTCATTCTTTTGGGATAGACGAAAAAGGAAAGAGTGTCACACAAATTGGGACGGAGGGAGTAATTGCATATTATAGATCTCCTAAGTTCACAATTATATGGATTTAGATTTTTCCATATGTACAAGGTATGCATTTTTGGCTCTTGCTACATTTACATATTTTTAATATACTTAACACTCCCTCTCAGATTAATGTTTTCATGTTGTGTATTCCTAGCTTGCTGTAAACATACTCAGTTCTGGAATTTTGAAGTAATCTAGTAAGAATATCTACTATCTGATCATTTAAGTTGATAAAACTTGTAATAGTGCATCTCACGCTCAATTTTTTTGTCGAATAAAGTGACTTTCTATGTGCTTCGTGCTTTCATGAAATATAAAATTTAAAGCAACTTTTAGCTGCTTCCTCTGAGAAATATTAGTCTAAACAAATTACAATTTATACAGTAAAACTGAATTGGCATTTTATGCTTGCTTGGATGTAATATTGAATCGTATATTGTAACATTCATCACGTGACTGATTTATTGAAACTTTTATTCTATTTCATAGTTGGGATTACACTGGGTTTGTTGTTGTCCTATTTCATATACTTATTGTACTATGTACATCTGATATTTTACTTTTCTCTTTCACTTTTTTAAAAATACACATTCATGTGCATCAGAATACTTAAAGAGGTCTACAGGTATACATTTCTTAGGAATGTGAGTTTAGTTGCATATGCGAGCATTTTTATATGGATATTAGAGTATTCATTACCTTACTCTTTTGCTTCATTAATCTGTGTTAAAGTGGTGTCTTGTGTGCTAAGCTTGGCATCCCTCCTCCCCCAACCCTCCCCTGCTACCTAATGGGTAAAGAGCCAAATTTGTGCATAAAGTTTTATGTTGAAATCAAAAATATGTTTGATCATAAAAACATCTTATTTGTCTTTCTTCATGATCCATTAAGGGAGACTTTCACAGGCAGATTTCTTATAGGGAAGAAGTTGATTTAAGATTGAATGGTATAAATCAAACCATTTTTGGGTGAAGTTATGATTTGTTGTTATAAGTGCTAAAAGAGTATTTTCAATTTTATTTTCCATATAACCTAAAGCCGTGATCAATGGTTTTTCTTACACAGAGTGGAAACCTTGGGGTATTCCCGATGATTATGAGTGTGAAGTTATAGAAAATGATGCTCCAGTACCCAAGCACGTTCCCCTTCATCGTCCTGGTCCTCTTCCTGAGGAGTTTTATAAGACACTAGAGGCTGTCACTTCTGGCAAATTGGAGACTTCAAAGAAAGATGAACCTGCAATTGCATCAGGTGAATCACAATCAAAGTAGAATCTTCAATGGCCTCTTTGTACTGATCAACCCATGTCAAGATCCAAAAGTGAATGTGCTCTCACTCATTCATCCTTGGGTTCTTCTCTTTGTGTTATTTCTATATAATCCTTTTAATTGGACTGACTGGAGTTTGTTGACACAAAAGCTTGAAACATTAGTTAATAAGAACAAACCGAGCTGGTTATTGCAACGGGTGTATTTATTTATGTAGTTAAACTACATAACGATTTTCCAATCACTGAAAATCATCACAATGTTTAATAAGGAGCCATTTCTCATTTGTGATTGAGGTAAAGGTGTTTGTTTTTATCCAGACTAATTGCTCTGAGCGCATTGTCGTTAGAAAAGAGGTTTTCCCTCCGTATAGCTCCAACTGGTCTATGTGTCGTCCATTTGTATTTTGAAAACTTCTCTTAAAGCAGTTGCTGGCCTCAGTCGGATGCTCAATAATCAGGACATCACTCTTATTTGTCCAGAAAGACAGATTCTGGAAACCCTTGAAAGAGGAATGTTTAAAAAGACCGCTTTGGGAAATATATAAGTCACTGATGTCATATGTTCAAGTTTTCTGTTATAAGCTGATTCCTTTTTCTTCATTTTTCAATTCTTTTCTTTCTTCACAATGTGAAAATGGAGTTGAATTCCAATAATGCTAATTAAAATGGGAAGTTTAGTTTGCTTGACTTTTTTTTTCTTCTAGCATTAGTGTAAACATGTTGAGTTGAGCTTGGTAGTTGACGTTTTTAAAATGTTGTGCCCGCTAAGTTTGGTCAATCCAATGACTTCATTTGGCGTTATTGTAAGCAAGTTTTGAGTTGAGCTTTAATAGTTGGATGTTCAAAAACTCTATAACTCCTATTAAAAAAAGATGAGTAGTATACTTTGGATTAGTATATCTCCTCCAGTTTTTTTTTTTTTAAAAAGGAAACGTTAAAAGCCTCAAGATCTCTTCAGAAAGAGTGACAAATCATATATAAAAAATCATTAGCATTTCAGTGGAGATTAGTGATTATTATTATAATTATTATCATTAGCCAATCAAAAGCTCTTTTTCTAATAATTCGGCTTAAGGTTTGCTTCTCTATAAGGGGTCGTTTGGTAGCTAGTTTGGAGTTGAGTTATGCAGGTATTAAATTCTATATAAGTAAGGGAATGAGTTATTCATGTATAAAGTTAGTATGATGTTTGGTTTGCAATTTAGAAACTGGCATGATAAAAAAATGAAATAACTAATACATGAATAATTAAATTTTGCATAATTAATACCTGCATAAAATAATGTATTGATTCCCTCATAACTAATCTATGCATTAGTAACACTACATAATTGTAATCAGCTATCAAACAACCTCAATATTAATCTAACATTATGGACTTCTGCCCTTTCCATTCCCATAGGTAAGAAGTCCTCATGACTTTCCATCAGACACAAACGAATTTTAATTTCCTTCTCCAGGGAAATGAAAAACGAAAAAGATAATTGCTCTTATGAATTAACTAACTTGACAATTTTATAAAGGAAGAAGAACAAGAGAATATGTATATAGAAAGTATTAATAGAGAGAGTAGTAATATAGAGAGAGTAATAGTAATTCTTTCTTTTATGTGTTTTTGTGTATTTTACATTGAAGTTTAAGGCTATATTTATAGCCATATTTACAAGTGGAGGAAAATATTAATGGGCATTTTACCCACTTAAAAAGTAAATGGACTATCCACCATTTTAAGTGGACAACCATTTTACTTGGTTGATATTACTTGGTTGATAATACTCCCCCTTGGATGTCCACGAGAAATGTGCCTCGTTAAAACCTTATTAGGAAAAATCCAGTGGAAAAAAACCTAATGAAGGAAAAAGAGTACACATATCTGATAATACGCCTTGAGTGCTGCCTCATTAAAAACCTTATTAGGAAAACCCAGTGGGACAAAACCTTGACTAAGGGAAAAAGAGTACAGCGCGTATTTTGCTCCCCCTGATGAAAATATCACTTAATATCTCGAAGACGACGCATTCCAATTTTGTATCTCATTTTCTCAAAGGTTGAAGTTGGCAATGCTTTGGTGAACATATCCGCCAAATTGTCACTTGAACGAATTTGTTGGACATCTATTTCACCCTTCTTTTGAAGATCATGAGTGAAAAAGAATTTTGGTGAAATATGTTTTGTTCTGTCTCCTTTGATGTATCCTCCCTTCAGTTGAGCTATACATGCAGCATTGTCTTCATACAATATTGTTGGAGCGTCTTTTGTCAAAGAAAGACCACATGTTTCTTGAATGTGTTCAGTTATTGATCTTAACCAAACACATTCTCGACTTGCTTCATGAATGGCTATTATCTCTGTATGATTTGAGGAAGTGGCAACCATAGTTTGCTTTGTTGAACGCCATGATATAGCTGTACCACCACATGTAAATAAATAGCCTGTTTGCGATCGACCTTTATGGGGATCAGATAAATATCCCGCATCTACATAACCAATCAATTGTGATGTGGAATCATTTGAGTAAAACAATCTCATATCAATGGTACCTCGAAGGTATCTGAATATATGCTTAATTCCATTCCAGTGTCTGCGTGTTGGTGAAGAACTAAATCTTGCTAACAAGTTTACTGAGAAAGCTATATCTGGTCTAGAATTGTTGGCAAGATACATTAATGCACCAATTGCACTAAGGTATGGTATTTCAGCACCAATAAGCTCTTCATCATTTTCATAAGGCCGAAACGGATCTGTATTAATATCAAGAGATCTCACAACCATTGGAGTACTCAATGGGTGTGCTTTATCCATATAAAATCTCTTTAAAATATTTTCAGTATATGTTGACTGATGGACAAATATCCCATTTGTAAAATGTTCAATTTGTAGACCAAGACAAAATTTTGTCTTTCCAAGATCTTTCATTTCAAACTCCTTTTTCAGGCATTTTACTGCCTTTGAAAGTTCTTCTGGAGTTCCAATAATATTTAAATCATCAACATATACTGCTATTATGACAAATTCAGATCCAGACCTTCTCATAAAGACACAAGGGCAAATTGGATCATTTTTATATCCTTCTTTTAGCAAATATTCGCTAAGACGATTGTACCACATTCGCCCTGATTGTTTCAACCCGTACAAGGATTTTTGAAGTTTTATTGAGCAATTTTCTCGAGAATCTTTGTATGCTTCAGGCACTTTGAACCCTTCGGGAATTTTCATAAAAATGTCGTGGTCTAATGAGCCATATAAATAGGCAGTGACCACGTCCATTAACTGCATTTCAAGCTTTTCATGAACTGCCAAATTCATTAGATACCTGAAAGTAATTGCATCCACCACAGGGGAATATGTTTCCATATAGTCAATGCCAGGTCTTTGCGAAAAACCTTGGGCTACAAGTCGTGCTTTATATCTTACGACTTCACCCTTTTCATTTCGTTTACGCACAAAAACCCATTTATGCCCTACTGGCTTGACACCTTCAGGTGTTCGAACTATTGATCCGAAAACTTCACGTTTTTCAAGTGAAGTTAACTCTGCTTGAATTGCATCCTTCCATCTTGGCCAATCATTTCTCTGTCTGCATTCATCGACAGATTTTGGTTCAAGATCCTTATCTTGTTGCATTATTTCAATGGCAACATTATAAGCAAAAATATTATCGACCACAATATTATTTCGGTTCCACCGTTTTTCTGTCGACACATAACTTATTGAGATTTCTTCATTCTCATTATTTTCAGGTACTTGGACCTCCTCGGTGGTATCACCATTTGTTGTGTCTCTGGGCTCTTCTTGAGCACTCGCCTCCAAATTATGATCATCTTGATCATTCATTCCTTTCCTTTTTCGAGGATTTTTATCTTTGGAACCAAATGGTCTTCCACGTTTTAAGCGTGGTCTAGATTCATTTGCCTGAATAAGTTGTCCTACCGGGACATCAACTCGAACTTGAGCATTAGCAGCTGGGATATGCGATTTAGTAACCCGTGGAAGGTTAGTAAATGCATCCGGCAGTTGATTTGCAATATTCTGCAAATAAATCATCTTTTGAACTTCTTGCTCACATTGATTTGTTCGAGGATCTAAATGAGATAGTGACAATGAATTCCAATCTATCTCATTTTTCATCTGCTTATGTTCTCCCCCTAATGTTGGGTATACTGATTCATCAAAATGACAATCAGCAAATCTTGCCGTAAATAAATCTCCAGTCATAGGTTCCAGATATTTTATAATAGAAGGAGATTCATACCCAACATATATTCCCAACCTTCTTTGGGGACCCATCTTTGTGCGATGTGGTGGAGCAATTGGGACATATACCGCACACCCAAATATTCTAAGATGGGATATATTTGGCTCCCTTCCAAACGCCAACTGTAATGGGGAAAATTCATGATAATTTGTTGGCCTTACGCGCACAAGTGCTGCTGCATGCAAAATAGCATGCCCCCATACTGAAATAGGAAGTTTTGTCCTCATTAGCAATGGTCTAGCTATCCATTGGAGGCGTTTAATCAATGATTCCGCTAGACCATTTTGTGTATGTACATGAGCGACCGGATGCTCAACTTTTATTCCAATCGACATACAATAATCATTAAATGATTGAGATGTGAACTCACCAGCATTATCAAGACGAATTGTCTTTATTGCATAATCTGGAAATTGTGCTCTTAACCTTATAATTTGAGCTAACAATCTCGCAAAAGTCATGTTGCGAGTTGATAATAAGCACACATGTGACCATCTTGTAGATGCATCTATCAAGACCATATAATATTTAAATGGTCCACATGAAGGGTGAATTGGCCCACATATATCACTCTGTATACGTTCCAGAAACGCAGGGGATTCAATCCCAACCTTAGTTGCTGATGGTTTGATAATCAGTTTTCCTTGGGAACAAGCAACACAAGAGAATTCCTTAGATTGAAGAATTTTCTGATTCTTCAAAGTGTGCCCATGTGAATTCTCAATAATTCTGCGCATCATATTATAACCGGGATGGCCCAACCGGTCATGCCAAATGATAAAATCATCAGAATCAGTAAACCTTTTGTTTACAATGGCATGTGATTCAACAGTACCAATATTTGTATGGTACAACCCAGAAGAAAGTGAAAGTAATTTTTCGTGCACAATTTTCTTCTCCATATTTATTGTAGTAATATAAAGGTATTCAACCTTTCCTTCATTTGCAGTCTCAATATGATAGCCATTTTGGCGAATAACCTTGAAACTTAACAAGTTTCTTTGAGACTTACTACAATATAATGCATTATCAATTACCAATATCGTTCCTCCAGGTAGTAATAAGGTTGTTTTTCCAGAGCCTTCAATTAATTTTGTACTACCAGATATTGTATTGACATAGTCCTTTTTCATAATCAAATGACAAAAATATTTCTTTTCTTTTAATATCGTATGAGTTGTGGCACTATCCAAAATGCACATATCTCCATTATTCATCTTGAATCCAATTGAAGACTGATAAATATATTTATCTTCATAAAATAAAAATGCATTGTAAGAAATAAAATAAGTAACAATTTTGCTAGAAAAACATAAGTCCCTTTTTTTTTAAAAGTTAAATTATGGTAATTTAGAATTTAAAAAATTATATGATTCAATTATGATGAATGTTACAATAATTTAGTTTATGGAATTATATACTTATTAACCTTAAATAAATATTATACACAAGTATTAAAAACAAATATAAAATATTATAAAACATTAATATAATATTATTCATCATGTATAGATAATTTGTTTATTGACAAAAATAATACAATCATTATATATTATTAATGTCTAAAACATTAACAAGAATAAATAGTTATTATAATGACATTAAATAAGGCGAATATTATTTTTAGTAACAATATGATATTAAGATTAAATAATAGCACACTAATAGTAATTAATTACAACATTGTAAAATAGCACAATGTAATAAATAATATACAATTATCATAAAAATGTAACCTTGATTATTATTTTTTTTTCTTCAAATACATAAACGTAAAAACACAATAATTCGAAGTACATGATAACATATTGAAAAACATGAAATTAAACATCAATTAAGATCCTTAAAAAAATCTTCAACCTCCAAATGAGTAATATCATTGAGGTCATTAAAATCATCATCCCTTAAGGCCATATTTGCTTCAATATTATCATTATTCAAAGGCCTTGCCTCAACATTATTTTCGAACGCCAAGTGTGACTCTATCCGAGCATTAGAAGAAGAGGCACCACCTCTATTTGCCTTTCTTTTAAAAGAATTTTGATAAAGTCTTACAAAATGCTCAGGCGTCCGACATTCATTTTTCCAGTGGCCTTTCATGCCACAACGATGACAGTTACTTTTTGAAGGGCCATTTTGAGAACTGATATTGTTCTCCCTTTTATGTTGACCACCACCACGACGATTATTATATCGTCCTCTGCCATTGCCACGCCCACGCACATTATTGTGACCTTGATATTTATTATGTCTTCTTTCAGACTGGCCATGTGCTTTTACCATATTTGCCTCCGGTAACGGAGCAGTTCCAGTGGGACGGGCTTCATGATTTTTCATTAAAAGGGCATTATGTTGTTCAGCCACCAGAAGGCATGATATCAATTCAGAGTATTTTTTAAAACCCTTTTCACGGTATTGCTGCTGTAATATTACATTAGAGGCATGAAAAGTAGTTAGTGTCTTTTCTAACATGTCCTCATCATTTATATTTTCCCCACATAATTTTAATTGGGAAGTTATTCTAAATACAGCAGAATTATACTCAATTACGGTTTTAAAATCTTGAAACCGTAAGTGCATCCACTCATAACGAGCCCTTGGCAATACCGTTGCCCTGAGGTGGTCATACCTCCCTTTTAAGTCTTTCCACAATTCAAGTGGATCTTTCACTGTCAAGTATTCCATTTTTAGGCTTTCATCTAGATGATGACGAAGGAAAATCATAGCCTTTGCTTTATCCTGACTTGATGCTGTATTTCCTTCAATTATAGCATCACCAAGACCCTTAGCGGTAAGGTGAATTTCAGCATCAAGTATCCATGACAAATAATTTTTACCAGAAATATCAAGTGCCATAAATTCCAATTTTGACAAGTTTGACATGATGAAAATTAATTTGAAAGTAACAAAGATAACTTAAAAATTAAATTTCTTTAGTAGATATACCTGATATAGAAGTTAATTTTCTGAAAAATTAGAGCTTCGTGCTGATAACGTGTTATGAATTAACTAACTTGACAATTTTATAAAGGAAGAAGAACAAGAGAATATGTATATAGAAAGTATTAATAGAGAGAGTAGTAATATAGAGAGAGTAATAGTAATTCTTTCTTTTATGTGTTTTTGTGTATTTTACATTGAAGTTTAAGGCTATATTTATAGCCATATTTACAAGTGGAGGAAAATATTAATGGGCATTTTACCCACTTAAAAAGTAAATGGACTATCCACCATTTTAAGTGGACAATCATTTTACTTGGTTGATATTACTTGGTTGATAATAATTGCTAGTATGTTCTAGTTATTTGTATTCATGTGAAGGTCAAATGTGTTTCAATGATTCTTTTTATTTGTTTGTGGGTTTAAACTAATGCAAGTTGAGCAATAAACAATAATGCAAATGGATTGTGAACATGAACAGATGTTTACTCACCATTTGGTTAGTGAGATGGAAAGATAGAATAATAATATAGGTTCAATTTATCTTTATTTTTCTTCGATTATCAAATGCAACTGAATAGAGTACAATTATGAAAAATTAATCAGAAGTTAATCAACTGGGTACATACACACTATTAAGGGTTGGAGGTTTCGAGAGTGATATTTACATCAAATCAATAAATACATATACATATACATAATTTTATATCATTTGTTATATATAATCATGATTTCTAAGCGTATCACTAAACTCAGCGTGAATTATTAGTTTTATTCTCGAACTATTATCAGCCTTAAAAACACCTCATTATTTGGCTAATTGAACTTAAACACACCCCAATTCTTGCAACATGAGTGAAATACACTCCTAAATTTCCGCGCAAATTTAGAGGTGTTCAATACTTCTATCGTCTTTTTATTAAGAGTACTGTCATGCTCCTACAAAAGTTTGAGACCACTTGCTATGTCATATGGCGGAGGTGTATCTAAGTTTAGTTAGTCAAGTAGAAGTGTGTTTTTAAATCTGTCAATAATTCGAGAACAAAATTAATAATTTGCGTCAAGTTCAGGAGTGGTTTTAATGCTTCTCTCTTGCTTAAAAGAAAATTAATTACTTTGGTAACTCATTTAACTTTCTTTTGTGTTATAATCAGTGTTACGTTTTCTCATATTCCTATAAGTACACCAGTAATTCTAGGGGAAAATGGCAAGTAATCACTTTTCAGATTGCCAAGTAATACTATTTGATTGTTATTTTACATTATTATTATCTTTGCAATTTTAGCTGCTTTTTAAAACATAAATAAAGTTTGAATTTTCTCAAATTGTATTTAACAGATCCAGTCCATAGTCAATTCTTCCGGAGTGACATTAGTTTATTCATTACTCCATGTGAGAAAAACTAAATACACAGTCATAGACTATATATGCTATGTCCAAATTTACCAGTTTAATCAACTAAATCCCGATTAAATTAGTTGTTGAATTAAAGAAGTAAAAGAAATTCACGTATGACAAAGATTAAATATAGCCCAGAACTTTACCAGATGGATCAAATATATTCATAAATGGATTTTATTTTAATAAAAAAAATTAAAAATAATTTTAAAATCAATTTTTCCACTTTCGTCATCCAAAAAAACCAATAGGTGGACCACTTTTTTAATGAGGCATATATTACCTCCAAATCACAAAGTGAAGATGTAATGACCTTGAGGGTCATTTTTTGGAAATTTGTGTAAAATTATCATTTTACCTCTATTTTTAGTGCCTCCGAGTGTTATTTGATCGGTTTGTGTTGTGGGTTTTGTTAAAATCTTAATAGGTTGTGAATTGTGTGAGTTTTTGAGTTTTCATAAGCTTTAATGTTAAAAAGTGGTTTTTGGTGCCAATTGCTACAGGTCTCAAAACGGGGTTCCGTCAGTTCCATCAGCTCTGGAATGTGGAAATTGATCTAGGAGAGTTGTCGGAATCACATTTGAGGTTAATACATGGATTTGAGGTCTTGAGTTGAAAAGTTTGATTTTTGTGAGCTAAGTTTGACTTTGGACAACAAATTGAGTTTCGAGTGTCGGATGGTGATTCTGCTAGTTTCATTAGCTCTGAAACGTATTTTCTGATCAATTTGCACTATCGGTTCATATTTATAGAGCTCTGAATGAGTTTTGAGGATCAAAAACATGTTTTGAAGGGTAGTGGTGTAAGTTAACCGCGGTCAATGTGCGGCCAACAGCAGAAAATGTCCCTTTCTTCCCATTTCAATATTTTTCACCATTTGTTTGAGTTCTTGAACTCCTTGATGCGATTTGAGAAAAGATTTTCGAGGCAAAGTGTTCTAATTTCCGCTTCGTTATTAGTCAATAACGGTAACTAACGGTAACTAACACTACTGTTCATCATCTTCATCGGCAGAAGACTGTCGGAATGGCTTAACCACCGCCGGTGGAGCTTCACATACCACCGGACCGTAATAAGAACATAGCTGAAGAAGCATCAACCTTTAATCCAGCTAAGAGTACTTTGAATCTGCAAAAAAATACTGACAAACCAGTAGCAATTTCAAGTAAGGCAGGATTGATTCAAGTTGCAACATCACAAAATCAAACCCACAGCTCCTCCAATCTGCAAAATACACTTGCGAACACTGTAGATATTTCTGAGGAGGAGCTGCGCCGTGCTCAAAGAATCATTGATTTGAAGAACAATGGTTTGATTCGAGTCACAAGACCTGTATCATCTGATTCCTTATCATTTGGACTACCTATAGTCCAAAAATTGGATCAAAATACTACACAAATCGTGAGCACTGATCCTGCAATTAGTGCGCTGGAAAATGCACAGTCGCCGGAGGTGCGCCTTGAAATTCGACCAAGTTCCGGCGACATTCGAGCCATCGCACCACCTGGGCTTTGTTCTCAAGGATATGGCGCCCCTCAGAGAACAAAAATCTCCGGCGAAATCATCGCCGGCGAACAATTCAGCATCGGCGGCGGAGCTCCGACGAACAAAACTGAACAAGATGAATACCAAAATGATCCTCAAGCTATTGCCCATCTTCCCAACCATGAGAGACAACTCGAATATACTCCAATTGTTTCGAATTCACATTTGAGTTCTGACAACAATGGAGTCGCCGGAGATCCGGCGACTGAATTCATCCAAGACCAATACCAAAAGGTGAGTAACAGTGTGGAGAGGCATTCTAACAATAAAACATGTCTCGAATCTCCACAAACAAGTTCAAATTCAAAAAGTCGTCAAGACGACTTTGGGGGTGTCGGAGCTCCGGTGAACCAATTGGCACAAGACCAATTCCAAAAGGTCCATCAAGGTTTTAGGAGGTTCCCAAGTTATGTAGAGTGCCTCGAATCACAACCAACAAGCTCAAACTCAAAAAGTCGCAAAGACACTCATCTTAATGAAGAACACTGTGACAGTGTTCTTCAATCTGAATTTGTAACTGGTGCGGTGGATCATGATACATATGACCAACAAAAAAATAGAATGGGAACATTGGAAGGCATTGAAGAGTATGATCAAGTCCCCAAAGAAAATTCGAAGGGGAATTTCTTTGTTGAGCAAAGGAACAGTGCCCCTACAGTGGTTCCTCCATGTAAGTCCTCCAACTATTTCAATCAATATATAATAGAACATACTAGTCATAATCACAATGTTGATCAAATGCATATTGATACTGTCAAATTTCATGAAGTTAGTCTAACTGATAATAATACTCAAAAAGAAAATGTAGCTAATGCAGCTACTGTTAAGTCTACTGATCTGCATCTTGTTATGTCCAAAAATAATGAAGTACTGAAGACTTCTACTCACAATGTTGATGTTGATCTTGTTGATAAACACAAGGAGCAGGGGAACATATTACCTGGAAATGTTGAAAAAACCAAACAAACTGCCCAGTTGAACAGGGGTCTCAATGTGAAATTTCAACATGTCCAAAAACCTTATGTTCCTAATAGTAACCCAATGAAAGTGTCTAATAACTTTGATGCTTTCAAATCCAATAATAAATCTGCTACTATGAATACTGGAAGCAATTTAGGTCCCAAATATCCAAACCAATTTAGAGCTCCAACTTTTAATACTTCTATTTCTACTAATCATGTGGTGTCCCCTACTAATCAGTTACATGTCAAACAAAACAAGCATCCCAATACGAATATTCCAACCCCTCCAAATCCTGTCATCCATCAGACCTTGGCTACTAAGTTGAGAGCCCAAGAAGCCATTAAAACAGCCATTATTGATATTACACCCCCCAAAATTACTACAAAACAAGGCTATCCAGCTATAGTATTTACAGAAGAAGATTTCTTGGTGAAATTGGCTAGTGATTGTAAGTATACTCTGATAGGAAAATTCACTAATACTATGCCTAAGATAGAAACCATTAGAAAGGAATTCATCTTGCAAACAGAGCTCAGAGGAGGAGTGAAAATTACTCATTTTAACTCTAGGCATCTGTACATAGACTTGGACAATGAATATGATCACTCTACTGTATGGTCCAAAGGAAAAATGTACATAAATGGACAGCTTATGAGACTCCAGCTATGGACCCCCACCTTCAAGCCTGAAGAAGAAACCTCTCTAGTTCCTATATGGGCTATATTACCAGAATTACCTTGGCACTGTTATCGTCTTGAAGTGGTAACCCCTTTACTGTCCCCAATTGGAAAGGTGTTGTTCTTAGATTTGGCAACCTACAAGAAAACAAGGGGTAGTGTTGCCAAAGTCAAAGTACAAATTGACCTTACAAAAGAAAGACCACAGCATGTATGGATGGGCTATGGTGAAGATGAAAATGGATCAGGAAGGTGGCAGTCTATTCAATATGAAGGGGTGCCAGATTACTGTCAACACTGCAAACATCAAGGTCACACCATTTATGTTTGTACTGTTAAAAAAAGGGATGAGGATAAGCAGAAAAAGCAAGTTCAAGAAGAAGAAGCAAGACACAAAGATAAGGACAGCACTGACAAGAATAAGAAACAACAGAAAAATGAGCTAAAGAACCAAGAAGACAAACAAAGTAAGGAACAACAAAATACTAGCAGGGCTGCAGCTGAAAAAAGAGACCAAGAACATGCAGGTTGGCAAATTCAAAGGAGGAAAGGTAAAAAAGAAGAACAACACCACCAACAACAACCACAACAACATAAAACACAAGTATACATGACAAAAGGGGAAACTTCAGCACCCCACCAGCATAATATCAGCAGCAGCAGAGAAGGGAAAAATCCACAGCAGGCAGGTATGGTTAATAGCTCTAAATTTAATACTTGTACTAACCAAACTTGTAATGTAGACTCTGGAGTCCAGAGCTTACTCCCTACTCCCCATACAACATTAGATCCCATCCCCCATAAGCCTATACAGCAGGTTCTACATGGTACTGGAAGTAGCAGACCTGCAGACAAACAAAAAGAGCAAAATATTACAGCTATTTGTACACCAAGTACTGCTGTGAACAATGTGGAATGCAGCAATGCCTATGGAAAAATCCCAGGTATTGACTCAATGCTCCCACACCCCCATGGCTCCCCTAATTACTTTAATGTCTTAAATGGTATTACTATTGTGGCTGATGAAGTCTGTGGAGGTGAGGATGGGGGAATACAGGAGAAAACCACTAATCTGCGGAAAGGGGAAACCAAGAGGAAGGAAAATTTGGCTGAACATAGAAAAGATCCTAGAACCCCTGTCAACACTCTTCCAGCAGAAATAAGGTACTCTATGCATTGGCAACAAGATGATATTCAACAAGATCCAGAAGACAGGTTACAGCTCATTGAAATGGATAAAGAAGGTGCAGAATCTCCAAATAGATGTAAAGGAAATATGGGTGCAGTTACTAAGCTCCTGAATAATAAATATACTCTATCTCTGAGTAAGAAGAAGAGGGATGCAATGAAGAAAAAGTTAGCTCAGAAACAAAAAAAATCTCTATCTGGAAAAACACAACACAGAGTGAACTATGTGTTGGTTGATGAACAAGCAGGGATTCATGTGACACCTCTTCAAATTCAATCCAGTTCTACTGAAGTGTGTGTTCTTGATAAGAAAGCCATATCACATGACAATGAGGATGAATACAGACCTATTCAATCTGAAGATGAAGAGGATCTGGACCAAAGGGAACAATCTCAAGATGAGGAAACTAGTGCCTCTCCCTTTAGAGCATTGGAGGATATCACAGATACTATAATACAGGAGGAGGTGCTGCAGGTCACTGAGGAGAAGGGTCTATCACCCAGGGGTCAGCAAGATCAGAACAAGAAGAAAAAGAAACAAGACATCTCCACCAGTTCAGATAATGCTACTTGTAAGAGTGGCATCAAAACAAGGTCCAAATCCATGAAACCTTGATGATGAATACAATATGCTGGAATGCAAGGAGTATTGATACTCAAGGTGCTTTGGATAGACTCCAAAAACTCAAGGATTATCATAGTCTCTCTATGTTGGCAATTCTTGAACCATTTGCTCATCAATCACAGATCAACCAATATAAAAATCAGCTTAGAATGAATAATGCCTGTCATAACCCTAATAACAAGATTTGGCTATTCTGGAATCAGGATGTGGACTGTCACATTAGAGACTAGGATGAACAACAGGTCACTTATGATATTAAACATGTGTCTAGCCCCAATTCTCACACTATTACATTTGTCTATGCCAAGTGTAAAGATTACTTGAGAAGAAGTCTTTGGGAAAAAATGATGCAGGTGGCTGATATAGATAAGCCTTGGTGTATTATTGGAGACTTTAATGTAATCACTGAAGTGGAGGAAAAGCTTGGAGGGCTGCCTTACAATATGAACAAAAGCCTTGAATTCATAAGTGTCATTGAAGCATGTGGCCTCACAGACTTGGGTTTTCATGGCCAAAGCTTCACCTGGTGCAACAACAGGGACAATGATGCTAGAATATGGAAGAGGTTGGACAGGGCCATGGTGAATGATAGGTGGTTAGAGATAATGCCTATGACTACTGTGACTCATCTAGCCTCTACAGGTTCAGATCACTGTCCTCTTTTAGTTGAATGTCAAGATAATCATAGTAATCCCATCAAATACTTCAAGTTTCTTCATTGCTGGACAGAGAATGATACTTTCCTGGATACTGTTAAAACCTGTTGGGATAGGCATATGGAAGGAAATCCTATGAGAATTTTCCACCAGAAGCTTAAGAGGGTAGCTAACACTCTTAGAAAGTGGTCAAGACAACAATATGGAGACATATATACCACAGTTAAAGAGTTTGAAGAGAAAGTACAGCAGGCAGAAGAAGATATCATCCTTGATAATTCTGAGGAAAATAGAAACAAGCTTCATCAAGTGAATGCAGAGTACATTAGATATTTGAAGATTGAGCATTCTATCCTTAAACAAAAAACTCAGATTCAGTGGTTTAAGGATGGAGATGCCAACTCCAAATACTTTCATGCTATCATCAGAGGAAGGAGGGGGAGGTTACTCATTCATAAAATCACTGATGACCAAGGAAACACTATTCAAGGTGATCAGAACATAGCAACTGCTGCCTATGATTACTTTGAGAAGATCTTTACTGGAAAAGAGGATTTGATCAATGAAGATATCCTAAAATGCATTCCCTGTTCCATCACAGATCAGCAAAATCAGATTCTTAATGCTATGCCTACCAAGGAGGAGTTGAAAGCTGCTGTATTTTCTCTTAGTGATGTGTCTGCAGCAGGTCCTGGTGGATTTAATGGCAAATTCTTCCATACCTGCTGGGATATTATTAGTGAAGACTTGTTAAACTTAGTGAAGTACTTTTGTTGTGGACAGTCTATTCCCAAGTTCATCACACATGCCTGTTTGGTTCTACTCCCAAAAGTAGAACATCCTAATAAACTATCTGATTTCAGGCCTATATCACTCAGCAACTTCACCAATAAAGTCATTTCTAAGGTCCTTTGCCTCAGAATAGCCCCAATTCTCCCTCAAGTAATCTCTGAAAATCAATCTGGTTTTGTAAAGGGAAGAAGCATCTCTGAGAATATTATGTTAGCACAAGAGATCATTCATGGAATAAAACAACCAAAGATTGGAGACAATGTTGTTATCAAGTTAGACATGGCCAAAGCCTATGACAGGGTGTCTTGGTCATTTATATGTCTAGTGATGAGAAGAATGGGTTTTGGAGAAGTATTCATTGACATGGTTTGGAGGTTAATGGCTAACAACTGGTACTCAGTTATTGTGAATGGAGGTAGGCATGGTTTCTTTCATTCTACAAGAGGCCTCAAATAGGGAGATCCTTTGTCTCCAGCCCTATTTATTTTAGGTGCTGAGGTGCTGTCAAGACTTCTCAACAACCTTCATCAACACTATTTGTATAAAGGTTTTCACATGGAAAAGAAGGGTCCTCTAATTAATCACTTGAGCTTTGCTGATGATGTAATTATTTTCACCTCAACCTCTAAGTATTCTCTCAAGTTGATCATGAAGACTCTGCAGTTGTATGAACATACATCAGGACAGCTTGTTAACAAAGACAAGAGTCAATGTATGATCCCTTTGAATACTGATCCAGCTACTAATGAGAGGGTCACTTCTATCACTGGTTTCAAATCAACTCATGGCCCTATTACATATTTAGGATGTCCCTTATATATTGGGCGTCAAAGGATCATTTACTTTACTAGTATGGTATCCAAAGTGATCTCCAAGATTAGAGGATGGCAGGCCAAAATATTGAGCTATGGGGGAAGAGCAACTCTTGTCAAATCAGTGTTGCAATCACTTCCAATTCACCTGCTTTCAGCAATCATCCCTACAGTCACTACCCTCAAACAAATTAAAGCCCTTATGGCAGATTTTTTCTGGGGATGGGACAAAGAAAAGAGGAAGTACCACTGGGCTTCTTGGGAGACACTCAGCTACCCTGTGGAGGAAGGGGGTATTGGTATGAAAAACATACAAGATGTGTGTCTGGCCTTACAATACAAACAGTGGTGGACTTTTAGATCCAAGAAGACTTTATGGGGAGAATTCTTAAAGGCTAAGTATTGCCAAAGAGCACATCCGGTGATAAAAAAATGGAACACAGGTCAATCTCTTATGTGGAAGCATATGATGGCAAATAAAATTAATATTGAGCCTCATATACATTGGCATATCAATTCAGGTACATGCAGCTTTTGGTGGGATGATTGGATGGGTATTGGACCCCTTGCTTATCACAATAACTATCTACCTAGGCTCAATAATACTACAGTCTCTGAATACCTTATGAATGGGGAATGGAATGTGCAGAAAATCAGAAAATATGCCCCTCCTCAGCTTGTGTTTCAGATCCTTAACACTAAGGTATATTATCATCCCAACATAGCTGATAAAGCATGCTGGAAACTAACATCTCATGGTAATTTCACTTCCAAATCTGCTTGGGAACAAGTTAGAAAGCACAAATGTAAGAGCTTGACTGATAGTTGCACTTGGCACACTAACATCCCTTTCAAGGTGTCCTTTTTACTATGGAGAGCACTCAGATTGAAACTTCCAACCAATGAAAAACTAGTTCAATTTGGAGCTGAACCAGCAGAATGCTCTTGTTGCTACAGGCCTGGATTGGATACTGTTGACCATATATTTGCCTCTCGAAATTTAGCTAAACATATTTGGCAGCAATTTTCCAGATCTTGGGGAATCCTGCAAGACAACTGGCCTCTGAGAAACATCCTGATGAAGTGGTGGACTTCTAAGCCCAATAATGCAGTCCATAAGCTCATGTTGCAGGCAACTCCTATTTTTGTTTGCTGGCATATATGGAAGAATAGATGTACAAGCAAATATGAAGGAAAGAAATCTAGTTCTACTAGAGTTAAGTTCTCCATTACTAAGGACCTGTACATGCTGATAAGCACTGTCTATCCTTACATTAAGTGGCCTAAGAGTTGGAATGATCTGGTTCTGATGGTAGAAAATTGCCAACATGACACTAAAGTGATCAAAGTTGTGTGGATCAGACCTCCACCTTCAATAGTAAAGTTGAATACTGATGGGAGTGCATTGGACAACCCTGGAAAGATTGGAGCAGGGGGAATATTGAGAGACCACAAGGGTAACTTGATATATGCATTTGCAACTCCATTAGGACATGGAACCAACAATCAAGTTGAGGTACAGGCAGCTACTATGGGCATCCTTTGGTGTCTTCAACATGGTTATAGTAGAGTGGTACTAGAGGTGGACTCAGAACTTTTGACTATGTGGTTGAAGCAAGATATCAAGCCTCCATGGAGCATACACAAATACATGGAAGAACTTCAGAATTTAGTCCAGTTACTAGACTACTTTCATTGCAAACATGTATTCAGAGAAGCCAATTTTATTGCAGATACTCTTTCTAAGCACAGCCATAAGCTTGACAATACTCAACAATTCTATAATATGCAACAACTTCCACAAGAAACCAAGGGCTACATCAAGCTGGACAAGATAGGGATGGCAAGCTTCAGGAGAAAAAGATTAAAAAGGATCAAACAACCTCCTTGAACTATTTTTATCTTCAATGTTCTAACTTACTCTTCAAATTGGATATCAATATGACTAGTGATAACCACTTTGAAGGTTCTACAGTTAGGACCATTATAAAGGGGAGAGTCTCCCCTGCATCTTACCTACCTAGGATTAGAGTAGCCTTTTTCTTTTTCTTTCCTTTCCTTCTACTTTTTGACTGTGCAGGAACTTGTACACATGCAACATATCAATCCACAGTTGGAGGGCCAGCTATGTGTGCTGCATATTACAACAGTGGCAGGATGGAGCACTTCACCATTTGGAGCTTGCAGCTTGTGGAATTCCTCCATACAACCAGAACTTACATCAAGGGGCTGGTGCTAGAGTGTCAGCAACTGAGCTTGGAATTCCAACAAATTGCAGCATACAAGGAGAAACTACAGCACAGTTTTTTCTGTGCAGAATTTTTCTTGTTCTTTTACTTGTACAGGTACAATACACAACTGCAACCTCCAAGAACAAGTTCTTCAGCATACAACAAATCATTAGAACATAAAGCAACATCAAGACATACCTACAACAGATGGACTACAGCTGCAGCAACATCCATCAAAATTCCAGCACAGGCCACAGCTGCAGCCCTCAACAAAAGCATCATGCAACATCAAATTGACTCCAAACTAGGCAGGAATACAGAAAATACAGTAGTTGCAAAGCCCAAGAAGTTTCAGCTCAAACGGAAATTTGGAGACGTTAGTCGAGCGACCTTGAAAAGGTTAGCCGAATTAAGTCTCCAAATGGAACCCTTCACTACTTGGAGCTTCCAGCTTGTCCAAAAGGCCTCCAAATGTTGTAAGAACACAGAAAATACAGTATTTGCAAAGCCCAAGAAGTTTTACCTCAAACGGATAATTGGAGACGTTAGTCGAGCGACTTTGAAAAAGTTAGCCGACTTAACTCTCCAAATGAAGCACTTCACTACTTGGAGCTTCCAGCTTGTCCAAAAGGCCTCCAAATGTTGCCAGAACATAGAAAATACTGTAATTACAAATCCCAAGAAGTTTCATCCCAAACGGATAATTGGAGACGTTAGTCAAGCGACCTTGAAAAGGTTAGCCGACTTAAGTCTTCAAATAGAGCAATTCACTACTTGGAGATTCTAGCTTGTCCAAAAGGCTTCCAAATGTTGTAAGAACATAGAAAATACAGTAACTACAAGGCTCAAGAAGTTCCACCTCAAATGGATAATTGGAAACGTTAGTCGAGCGACCTTGAACAAGTTAAGCGACGTAAGCATAATGAGGAGGTTGGTGTCTATTTGTTTTTGGTCTTGTTGGCTTGTCTCTATGCATTTGCAGGTATCTGGAGATACATTAAAGCATGTTACAGTTGGGGACATGTTTACAAGCCACAACACACAAAAACTCCAACAACATGCAGCACACAAGGACAAACTACAAGTCCACAATGGACCTGCAGAACCACAGCACAGTGTTTGCTGTGCAGAAGTATTGGAGGTATTTTTCTTCTTGTTCTTTTACTTGTGCAGGTACAATACACAACTACAATCCCAAAGAACAAGTACTTCAGCATACAACCACTCACTAGAACATAAAGCAACATCAAGACAGACCTGCAACAGATGGGCTACAGCTGCAGCAACAACAGTGGCAAAAGGGTTGTTTTTCTTTGCAGATGCAGGGATTACAAAGTGCATGGTTACACTTGTAGATGCAGCCAACAGATACCATGATACAACACCTGCAACAGCCCTCCTGGATTCTGTGCAGGCACACAAGAACCCTCTAATATCCAAGGCTGCTGGAACATCAGAAGCTGCAAAATTCTCGTTTCATCCTCCTTAGCTGATAATCATGATTGCGATGCTGTTGCATACTTCCCTTGGACTTACTTGGTACGACAAGACGAAAAAGGGCAAAGATGAAAAGAGCTTCTTCACCCCATGCAAGATAGAAGGTTCATATACTTGTTCTTCTTCAATTTAGCTATGTATGGTACGTAGCATAGTTGAATAGGACTAGTGTAGGTTACTTTCTTGTCTTTTCATGGAAGGGGAGAGTCTCCCTCATTTATGCTTTCTTAGTCGACTTGTATCGGGAGGAGTCCTCTCATAGGTTTACTGCTTTCTAGTTATAGATAGCTCCTTTTGCTACGGGGATGAGTTAGCCGACCTTAATAGGTTAGCCGACTTATGAACCAACATAGGATCGGAGGTAAGGTTTATGTCCCCCTCCTTGTATTTTTCTGTTTTATTTTATGTTAAGGCTTGGGGGTGATGCTCAACCCCTGACTGTGCACGAGAGGTGGGAGCCTCGTGTAGGGTCTGTTCCCTCAAAAAAAAAAATGTTAGTTTCAAACCCCAAAAATCTTTGTTTCTTCCCTAATTCGAATTTAAGGAAAATAGTGATTTCAAACTCGTTTTGACCTCTATTTTTATGGGTTTTTCAACAATGAGTTCCTTATTACTAGTAGAATGTGATTGTCCAATAAATTTCCAGATTTGACCCTTTTCGAAAATAATTAATTTTTGGACTATTTTACCCCCGGTTCTGAAACCTATCAATAGGGTGTCATTGGACTCCTTGTGATGTGTATGTTTTATTTTTGATAGTGGGTTGTCATTCCGGGCGTTGAATTCGAGAGTTTCTTGTCCGGTAGAGGTATTCGGGTGTAGTTTCTGCAATTAAGATAGGTTTGACTATCCTTCTTAGAGACTGAGATGGAGTAATTAGTCATTCATATGTTATAGACTTTAGGATGGAGTTGTAGTATGAGTTGAGAATGTTATATATATTGTGATGCCCGTGTGGGGGCTTATTTATTAAAGTGTTGTCATGTGGGGGTTCATTTGTATTACATAGCCCGTGTGAGGGCCTTATTTGTTATCTTATTTGCTTTGAGAGCATGTGATTCATGATTTTCATGGGAGAGAGGCTTGAGGGTATCATTTGACTTGTGATGCCAGCCTGAGGGGTTGAGTTGGGGGTTTTGAGCATGCCTGATTATTGAAATATTGATGAGAAAGTGGTGAACACTTAAATTAAAATATTTCCTTCCATTTCTATTTATTGAGGGTGAGTATCATGTGTAGGTTAAGTTTTGAGAAATTTGAACCTTGTACTACTTGTTGAGTTGAATATTATTTTCATGCCATATGTGTTTTGATGCATTCATCTTCATTCATCATATCATGAAACATGGGAAGTTGAGAAATATGGAAATTCTTTTTGAAAAAGAAGATGAAACACCTTTAAACCTTTGTATCTTGAGTCCCTGACCGGAGAAGTTTTACTGCAGGGTAGTGAATGCATTTTGATTCCTTGATCACGAGGAGGTGGCAAGGATAATGAGATATTATGATTGAGGTATATGGTCAGCGATACCCCCATAGGTCCTGCTTGGTAGCACAGCTCGGCAGGTGTATATGATAGATTGTGCGATAGTCTAAATTCCACCGTACCACCACAACATTAAATCATCATATTAAATTGCATTGCATTGTTATCTATATTGCTTGAATTATTTGATTAATTATGATTATGAGTTGTTATTATGGGTTTACTTTACTCGCGCCATTATATATATAAACTGGCGGCACCGATGCAAAAGTGGGACTTTTCTGTATGCAAGTGGAAGCGTTTCTTAGTTTATTTCATAGGTTTGATTAATTCTTTATACTTAATCGGCTAAAATATGCTGAGTGCATGTGGATTGTACTCACCCCTACTTCTGTGTCCCTTTTTGATGCAGATACTAGTCAGGATACCTCACGTGGCAGCTGACATTCTAGCGGATTGTGTATTCTCAAATTAGTAGTGAGGTCTCAGAATTCGGATCATCACTAGTCTATCTTTATTTCTCAGCCTCTTGTATCATTCAGAGACTTATGTTGTATCTTCAGACTCGAACCTTATATTAGATACTCTTTATACTTATGACACCAGGTTTTGGGATAATTTCTTCATTGTCTTTTTTTTCATTTAAATCGTGGCATGACTTTCCCTTTGGAAGTCTCGTATGAGTTTTACTTTTAGGCTTACACATCAGGTTGAGTTTTAAAATGTGTGCTATCATGACCTCGATTTTTGGGTCGTGACAGAAGAATATATATTAGACCTTTTTCCCTAAATTTAAATACCTTGACCTATCATAATTCTACAAAAAAGAGACTTTCACCTTTTCTATTATTTACTATACTAGTAAAATCACCCACACTTGCGCGGAAAACCCTCATTGCATTTACAAAATAATATTTTTATTGTGTTCAAATATTTAGAACATATCATCACTTAAAACAAAAAGGAGACAACAA
This sequence comes from Solanum dulcamara, assembly GCF_947179165.1. NCBI lineage: Eukaryota > Viridiplantae > Streptophyta > Magnoliopsida > Solanales > Solanaceae > Solanum > Solanum dulcamara. The sequence goes on along the minus strand of NC_077243.1, from coordinate 17,426,140 downwards.
TAACAACCTTACAAAGAAAGTTATATTAAAATCTCTAGGAGAACTAAGATCTAGTTTGAAGCGAAAGACAATGGATTAGTTATATGAAAGGAAAAATTAAGAGCCTGTTTGGATAAGCTTTTTTAAAGTTATTTATAAGTGGAAAACTGCTTATTTTAAGCTAAAAATAAAGATGGGGTAACCCAACTTATTTTTTTGGCTTATAAGTTATTTTCAGCTTATAAGCTATTTTAGATAAGTTAAGTCAAACAAATCCAATTATTTTTTGGGGCTTATTTCAAGCACAAAATGAATTTAAGTTGGCCAGTCATACACTCGAAAAAGCTGAAAACAGCTTATAAGCTGATCCAAACGGGCTCTAACTATCAACACATCTTTTATTTACCATATTTTCTATTATTCTCTATCATTTCAAAATATTTTAAAAATCCCTTCTTTTAATCCAAAACTCGGTTCCATCAGATACATTGTTTCTCTCTCCTCCAAACCTACATTTTCCTCTTCCTTTGTCCACTTCTCCAATTTCTTCCAATTTTCACTCCCACAATCTTAGCAGTTAATTACAAGTTTGAAATTCAAATTAGTTCTCTCTCTAGTTAATCGATATCAACTTCCTCAATAGGTAGTTTTTCCTTTTCTTAAACTTACAGTTCATACTTTTTATTTTTGTTTTTGCATATTCAAAATCCCGATATTTATGGATGATGCTCCTTCTTTTAGCATTGGTATTATCTAGTTAAACTTAGCTAACATTGATCATGTTTATAATTCTGATGATGATAGTTGGGCTGAAAACGAATCCAAACAAGTGCACGATCAATTACATCAATTATCAATGACGAATCTGAATGTTGATAAGGATGAGTTGAAGAAGGATGTATCTTCTTCCTCTAAAATTAATGTGGAAACCCCCCCGCCCCCCAAAAAAGAGAGATAAAAAAGTTGAATTTGTAATTTTATGGAAAAGTTCAATTTGATACTAACAATGTGCGGAGGGAAACATGTATGATTTTTCGCAAACATTAAAAGCATCGGTACGACAACCATATAATTTTCATCTTTGAATGTTTGTTACTTACTTTGTATGATTATTCATCACATAGTTTTACTAGATGTGCCAACTTTGGAATAAAAAAATAGTTTGGTGTCTTCGTGCCAACATAATTGTTGTACAAAATTTTTAGTATTTTAATGCAAGAAAAAATGAATTTTTTTTACCAAAGATTTTGATTTCTAATGTATCTAGTGATTTTTTACTTTTTAAATCATGTATAATATGTAGTTTTCAACGTTATGATACATTACAACTTATAATATAATGTATCGTGTTCAAATATTTTTGATACATAACCCTAAATTTTTAAATCATAAATTTTCACGTATCATGTATATGGTTCTGCACTAGATACACACTTACTCAAATTTAAGTAAATTTTGGTACTAGATACATTCAATTAGTATCATTCACAAACTTAGGGTTATATTTTATACATAATCCTAAGTTTGACAATCATGAAATTCTATGTATCATGTGTATGATTCTGTACTAGATGCATAAATACTGTAAAATTAAGAACAAGTTAGTATTAGATACATTCAACTAGTATCATTCACAAACATAAGATTAATACATAACTCTGAGTCTGTCAATCATAAATTATATGCATCATTTGTGTGGTTCTATACTTGATACATAATTGTTTCAAGTCTGAGTAAAAATTTGTAACAGATATATTCATCTAGTATCATTCACAAACCTAGGATTATTTTTGATACATAATCCTAAGTGTGTGAATCATTAAATTTTATGTATCATATGTGTAATTCTGTAATTGATATATAACTGCTGCAAGTTTAAGTACAATTTAGTACCATATATATTCATTTAGTATCATTCACAAACTTAGGTTATTCTGATACATAACTCTAGGTCTGTGAATCATAAAATTTTGTGTATCATTTGTATGGTTCTGTAGTTGATACATAACTGCTGCAAATTTAAGTACAAGTTTCGTTAATACAGGGTATGAAGTATGTGATCAAAAAAATATCATCTTTTGGGATAAATTGGGAGAAGAGAATTTAGGAGAACTGAAAAGAAAAAATGGATGAAGAAGAAGATGAAGAAGGGCTAAATCAAGAGCATTTATTCTAAATAGACCATCTCCTATTAATGTTCTTACTCCTTATATGGTTCGTCATTTTCCTCTTTAGAAAATGTGCTTGTTTATGATTTTGTAAGACTGTAATTGATCCTATTTTTAATGTTAGGTTGGTCGATTAAGTAGATTGTATGAGTCTTGGGAGGAAAACTCAAATTTTAGATTTGTCATGATGAAAGTAATTATATATGATACTAAAAATAGCTTCTTTTCACCTTTCTGTTTTGTTAATTTTCTTTGTTGGTCTTAATTTTTTTATTTTTTTGGTTTGTTTCAAATTAAAGAAAATTTATTACGATTTGGGATAGATTAGGGAGAATGAAATTTGAAATTTAAATTGTTTGAAGTTTCTAAAATTTTGAGAGAGGTTGATATCAATTTGCTTTGCATAATTTGTGGAACTGATATTTAATTTTACCTTTAATTTCCTTTTTAAATGCAACAACCAAGTTGTATCACAATTAATGTATCCGGATGTGACAAATTTAAAGGGATTTTTGTAAATTCAAAAAGAATAGAAATAGAATGTAAATTACTCCTTACACTATGAGATTTATATAAGTTATACATTATTAAAATCTCATTTGATGTCAATATTCGGTTTCTAGTGTAGCCATAGCCTCAAATATTTCTATTTTCAACAATAAATGCAATTTACATTAGTTACATATATACTTGTTCAAGGAAAAATAACTACAACATATAATTTCAAGTATAATGAAATTATTCTCGTAACACATACCTTAATTAGTTAAGGAGGTTTGGAAGATGAAAAATGAAAAAAAGGAAGCTATTATTTAGTAAAAGACCATACTTGAACAAACAAATGAGGAATATGAAAAGATTGAAGTAGACTTTTAAAAAAGAAATTGTTTTAGTGACAGATCATAAGTGTGACAACCATTGATATCTTTGAAATTATGTTCACCACTTCTCTATGTTCATAACTTGTATTTAATTATATTACTCACAATCTACCAAAAAAATATAAAGCTATATAATCAAGTGTTGACTCATTTACTTAGATTTTGAACATTTAAACAAAGAAATTTTTTGTCACATCCCGGGAGGGTACCCTAGACGTGGCCGGCACTCGAAGACCATTGCTGATCCCCAAGCGAACCACTTGATCCAATCACACATCCATTCTTATCAATCAATCAGCGAAAAGTTTAAAATAAAGAAATAATTTAGTGGGCAACTCAAATCATCAATCTAACTCAAATAATAAAGGCCATGGGCCAGCAAATCGAACTCCAATATATGTCGTTAAATAGTTTGACAAGAAAAATTCAAGAAAATAAAATACTCAATCGACCCATCACTATCTAGTCTATGAAGTCTCTATCACTACTATCTAATTGGTGCCAATGACAGGTTCATGGCTACCTCAAATCAGAATGAAAAGACTAACTTGACGCAAGAATAACTTAAGTTGTATCCTCCGAATGTAGGGGAGGACTCACCAATAAGCTGAGCATGAACAGATCCTCAACGGTGCACCTATTGATGATCTCTTAAACCTGTCTCTGCATCATGGAATGTACGAGTATGTAATATGGACGTCAGTACGTGGAATGTACGAGTATGTAATATGGCAGAATGAAACAATACCGATTCAAATATCTCAAGTCATAAAGATAAGAGATACTCAATCAAGGTGTCATAAGTCTAAAATAAGAATACAGTTTAGACAGAGACCAATCATATACCATCCAATCAAATCCAATCATGTACAATATAGTTCAATCAAATCATATACAATCTGATCCAATCCAATCATATACAATCTGATCCAATCCAATCATATACCATACGATCCAATCCAATCATATACCATATAATCTAATTCAATCACATATCATCTAATTCAATCCAATCATATATCATCTAATCCAATCCAATCCAATCCCATATCGTCTAATACAATCCAATCATATATAATCAACTCAACAATCAAGTCAAAGGACTCAACTCAATAAATATGCAAATTAGAATTTAACAACTTTTGTCATTCAACTCAATCATCTACAATCATAATCAAACCAATCATATCATGCACAATTTACTCAATTTGGGAGTTTTTCTAACCGACAAACATCACTTATGAGCCAGTGATGTACAACAAGATGACGTTGTTGCCACGTCCGTTCATACTTTGTCAGGGTATGAACGAATCAACCAATCATGGATCCATCAATCAATCAAGTCCTATTATTTCAGGACAATAAAATGGGAAACATCCGACTTTAACAGTCCAATCCCTTTCTACGTTGGCTACGTAGTTCATGGGATTCGAGTATGGATTATACTCTTATCCAATTCGGTGTTCAATACTCCTCCCAAGACTCAATATGCTCATATCTATCAAGTGAGTAAAATACTCAAAATACTCATTTAGTCTCATTGGACTCTTTCAAATCAACTCATTTAGTCTCATTGGACTCTTTTCAAAACTCAATCAAATCTGGCCTCATTGGACCTTCTTTTAAATTAACTCATCTCAATCATCAAACTCTTCTCTTTAAATTTGATACAATCTCAACTCAATGAATGTATTTAAAATATAATTTTTAACTCCTTAGCTCGATCTCAAAATAGATGTTTTAATATAAAAATTATCAACTCGTTTATACTCAAAATACTAATACTCAAAATAGTGATTAAGAGACTTTTCAAACTAAAATCATACTTAAACTCTTTCTAAATTAAAGATGAAAATAATCATTCTTTAAACTCAAAATAGTGTATAAATAGTCTATGCAAAAGTGTTCACAAATTATTTATTTAAAACTCTTTCTCAAACAAAAATTTGTACTCATATGACTCCAATCAAATCAAATTATGCAAATCACATATCATGTATTCACATTAGACTCCAATCCATTTCACCTCGAACATTATCATCAACATACCTCTTCATTAATCATTCTATCTATGTTAAATAACCACCATTCACATCATCATCAAACATCATCATCCACATCATCATCAAACATCATCATTCACATCATTATCAAACATTTTGCTGCAAAATTCTTATTTAATTCTATATTCCATTTATAGAAATAAAAATAACATTTTAGCTCTACCAATATTTTATTTCTTTTTATGCCATTCACATTATAACTATCCCAATTCATTCTTTTCATTCCAATCAATACATATACACACAAAAAACATCAATCTCAACCTCAAGACAATTATGACAAGAAGAAATCTCATCTTGGATTCATGTGAATGAATACATGAATTCATACTCTCAACAAAACTCAACTCAAGAACACCATCAATACATATTAATTTATTTACAAAAATTCATTGTTGTCAATATGTAACTACGGTTTGTGAAATAAATATGAAAGATAATTATTCAAGAATTTAAGTCATGAAAATCATCAATCAATTACTAGTATATAAAAATATTCTAGAGTTTAAGAAAATTTCAAGAAAACCTTCATAGAAGGTTCAAGCTTTTCACCATTTCATCCAACACATCTATAGGGCATATGGAAGACCTCAATCCATATTTTAGGTTAGCCTTACATAACTTAGAGTAGATTTTGAAGAAACCTTGATGTTAGGTCTTCAATGGGAAGCTTGAATCTTTGAGCTTTTGAGAGGAATTTTTGTTGGAGATGATTTGAGAAAGAAGAGGATGAAGATTAGGGTTTTTAGGAGGTGAAAGACTAAAAAAAATGACCCCCAAACATGTCCAAGTTCGTGTATATACATTTAGGGAAAATATCCAAGTTGCCCTTCATCAAAAATCTGGAAAATGGGCTAAAAACCCTGCTGGCGCGCCGCGCCAACACCCAAACTACTAAGGCTAATTTCGGGCGCTATAGTGGCACCGAGCGCCACTGGGATCTCTAGAGCTACAATTTTTGCATTGCAATTAAGTTCCACAAAGTAGGGGGACAACCAAGTCATGCATAAGATCACATCAAAATCTGTCATGTCTAAAATCACTAGGTCAACCGAAGTCTGGTATCCCATGAACACACAGAACAAACATGATACACATGGGTGACTATGACTGACTCTCCAACAGGGGTAGAAACATGAACAGGGGCATCCAATATATCATACAGTGCATCAAAACCTAAGGCATATTTCACAGACACATAAAAATAAGTAGAACTCGGATCAAACAAAATAGTAGTCATCAGATCACAAACAAGAATAGTACTTGTGATAACTATGTCAGATGCCTCTACCTCGGTCTTACTCGAATATGCATAAAACTGAGTCTGATCATCCTGACGGGCTACCTCTCTGCTTGGCTGGGCTGCTCCTCCACCTATACTATCATTACCTCGGCCCCCAAGGCCTTTTGAATTACCTCCTCGCCTAACCTATGGACATCCTCTACCATTGCTCCCTCCAGCTGTTGGAACCACTACTCTAACCTGCTGAGGGAGCTGAAACTATCCCGCGGGGGTGAGGACACTCCCTCTGTATATGGCCCGGCTCTCCATAATTAAAACAATCGTGATCAAAGGATGGAAGGCTACTTGGGAATGATGCTCTCTGACCCTCATGGGCCAGATACTACCGTGGAGTACCTGAAAAACTGTCAATAGAAACGGGCAGTGCTAACTGAATTAGCCTGTTTGCAATCACCGGCTTGCCTAACCCTTTGGAATATGATCCCTTGAAGTTACTATACTATTGGGCTTCTTAGCCAAAGCTTTGGCTTGCCCATATTTCCTCACACCTTTGACCTTCTTAACAAGCTCTGTGACTTCATTGAAACTCTTATCAGATGAAGTCATATGGACAAAAAGTACCCACAACTCAGGGTTCAACCCCTTCACGAACAACCTGATCCTCTCATCCTCTGTAGTGATCAGCTGAGTAGTGTACCTGGACAATGCATAAAACTTGGCCTCATAAGTAGCCACTGATAACCCTCCCTACTCAAGGGCCATAAACTCATCCTTCTTTCTGTTCTTTAAAGTACGGGGCACATACTTTTCTAGGAACAGAGCATGGAACTGAACTCAAGGGAGTAAGGGCAACAAAGACAAAAGACACTCCACATAAGCCCTCAACCACTACTTGGCCTCACCCTACAGCTAAAAATTCACAAAATCCACTCCATGCTGATGCACTATACCCAGCTTGTGCAACCTCTCATAGCAATCAAGAATAAATTCATTAGCATCTTCATTTTCAATATCATGAAAGACTGGAGGTTTGAGTTTGAGGAACTTGGTGAGCATGTCATGCTCAGTACCAGTCATTACAGGACCCATTAGTGGCCTGAAAAATGCATCTGTGCCTACCACCTCATCTGTTGGCTGAGCCATAGCAGCAAACAGACGAGTAACAGAAGCAGGTGAGCAGACATAGTGAGGATGGCATAGTGCCAGCCAGCCCACTCAGGAAGTCCATGATCTGCTGAGCTAATATTAGATCTAGAGGGGGAATACCAGCAGCCCAATTTGGGTTTTCTCCTCCTGTTCAACCTGATCTTGTTCTTCTCCAACTTCTTCCTCTTCCTCTAACTCTGTAACAACCCCTAAAATGTTGTATGTCGGTATTTCAATTCTCGACAAAAATAATACAGCCTCTATATTTTGGGCATAACTTTTCATAGGTTGGTCCAAATTAGGTGATTCAAATTTCTGGGTAATCACAACATCCTTACCTACAACTTTCATGAATAACATAACTTCAAATTCGGAGTATAAGTAGGTCAAATAAATTAATCTTTGCAAGATATAGTGCTGTGACGAAATTGAGTGTTGATAGAAGAAAATTCATATCTCACTGTAGGTTGCTCCAAATTGGTTGATTCTTGAACGATATGAAACTAGACTTCCATATCTACAATTCTTATGAAGAAACCAAATCCTAATAAGGAATTTATCTTATTCAAACGTAGCTTCGAAAATGAGTATTCTGTTAAAAAGAACTCATCTTACCTACCATGGAAACATCTAGATGCATTTGACATCATGCATGACATAAATTGTCCTCCATTTAACATCATCCATGACATCAATATATTCCATTAAATTTTCAGATTTTTCTTTATAATTATTTTATTTATTGTTAGGTCCCTCTTTCCCACCTATAAATACCCACCTTATTTCCTCATTTTATTCATCAAGCTTTCCTAAGCATTTCTTCTCTCTATATACTTCTTCTCAAATATAGTTTTAGTTTTAGTAGTATAAAAAATACTACTCCGGTTATTCTTATACTCCGGGTAGTACACAAAACGCTCCGGCGAGAAGAAAAGGCTAGGGATCCAAGAGTATTCCAATTCGGAGTAAACCTTCGGATTTAAGGTATGTAAGGCTTTCATAGCATTGGATTGAGTTCGTCCATGCGCTCAATATTTAAATTTATTATAATTGAGTTATAGTTGAGTTTTATTCAAATCTTGAATTCTAGATGAATTAATTCTTCTTCTATTGAGTTTGATATATTTATGCATTAATATTATTATTATTGTTATCTCTCATATTATTGGAATTATTGTTCATGGCTACTTTCCCATGAATTCAAATTGATTTGATGTTCATGAATATTTTTACATATGTTTTGAGTAAAGATGTTGGCTTTTTATTATTTTTATTGATAAAAAGAGAGTTATATGAATTAATACTATATATGTATTTTATTGAGTTTTGAAAGAGTAAAAGAGTTGAATTTGAATGAATTTGAGAAAAATGATATTTTGAGCAAGATGTTTTGATGAGATGTAAATGATGTTTTTGGAAGTATAATGATTGATGAACATGAAATGAGATGAGTTTGATGATTTAAATTAAAGTCCAATGAGACTAGATGATGAGTTTAATATGAGCACATATTTTGGGAGTAGTATTGAGCACCGAGTTGGGTAAGAGTTTAATTGACTCAAACCCCAGAACTACGTAGCCAGCGTAGGATGGAGGCTATGCCTCTTAAGTCCCAAAAAGAGGACTTTGATGAATGGATCCAAGATGGTGATGTCCTTTACCCTGGCAAGGTATTGGATGGATGTGGCAACGACATCGCTTCGTTGTATCATCGCTAGCTCATAAGTGATGGTTGTCGGTTAGAGAAACTCCCAACTGAGTAAGCATTGCTTATTACTATTATTTTTATTATTATATTTTAAACTTGCATTACATATTCATGTTGAGATGATGTTGAGTTCTGAGCTGAGTTTTCTTGAGAGGAGTTTCTTGATATCTGTCCTTACCTTCCTGCCATTTTACATACTCGTACATTCCACGTACTGACGTCATTCGACCTGCATCGTTTTATGATGCAGATACAGGTGTTAGAGATCCTCAACAGGCGCATCGTTGAAGATCATTTCTTTTCAGCTATTTGGTGAGTCCTTCTTGTATTCGAAGGAACTCCTTATCCTTTTATTATTGTTGAGTGTGATGTTTCTTTTGAGGTAGCCATGGACATGTCATTGGCACCATCTAAGAGTATTAGAGGCTTCATAGACAGAGTCTGATGATGTAATCGGAGTAGTTCTCCTTAGAAACTACTTCTTCTAAGAATTATATATTTTTCCTTTGATTATGACAATCCCACATTAGTATTATTAAGTCTTCCGCTGATGAACAAATGAGTAATGAGACCAAGTGGTTCTCTCGGAAGCCAGAGATGGTTTCTGAGTGCCGGTCACGCCTAGGGTACCCTCTCGGGGCGTGACAAACTTGGTATCAGAGCACAGAGTTCAAGAGTCCTAGGGTGTCTATGAAGCCGTGTCTAGTAGAGTCTTGTTTATGGGTGTGTCGTGCACCACACTTATAATCAGGAAGCTATAGGATATTAGGAATTATTTCACTTCTTTCATAATCTGAGTTCGTGCGATAGAGTTTAACTCTATAAAAGCTTTCTTTCTAATTCGTGCGTTTACACGTTTCAGACATGCCTCCTAAACGTTCAGCTAGTCAGAGGAACGCTCCCAGCACTGAGGTTCCACAGTCAGTGATACCTCCACGGAGAACTAGGGGCCGACCTGCAAGGTCTACTGAGGTACCCCAAGTACCTACTGTTCAGACTACTCCTACTTCTGAGGATGATTTTCGAGGAGCGATTGCTATGCTCACCCAGTTGGTGGCTGCTCGAAATAGTAGCCAGAGTTCACCAACTCCTAGCTCTAGTTATCAAGAGCCGTCTGCTTCCACGAGGATCAGAGATTTTCTGAGAATGAATCCACCGGTCTTCACGGGTTCTAACGTTGATGAAGACCCCCAAAATTTCATTGATGAGATGTGGAAGATACTAAAAGCGATGCATGCTACAGAGATTGAGGGTGTTGAGTTGGTGTCTTATCAACTCAAGGATGTCGCAAATGTCTGGTATAACCAGTGGGAAGAAAGTAGAGGTGAAGATGCAGAGCCTGCTCTTTGGGATGAGTTTGAAAGAGCATTTCTTGATAACTTTTTTCCCCAAGAGCTACGTGAAGCAAAAATTGAGGAGTTTGTGAACCTCAAGCAAGAGAGTATGACTGTGAAAGAATATAGTTTGAAGTTTATTCAATTGTCCAAATATGCCCCAGAAATGATTCCCCATATGAGGTCTAAGATGAGGAAGTTTGTCTCTGGCCTAGGCAAACATGTAAAGAAAGAATGTAAGGCAATGCTAATGATTTCTGACATGGATTTTTCTAGATTGATGGTGTATGCTCAGCAGGTTGAGGATGATAAGAAAAAGGACCGAGAAGAACACCTAAGCAAGAAGGCTAAGTCTGTTGGGCATGAGAATGAGCAGAAGCAAGGGAAGGGTAACAAGTCTTTCTTTCAGAAAAGGTCTTCCAATTATGCACCTTCCCCAACAAATACTTTTACACCTAATACCAGGTATGATCAAAGATCTCTAAGTCACCAAAACTTTCGATCTCAAGGTTCTCAGTCCCAATTAAGTATGGCTCAAGGTTCTAGAGGGAAACCACCATGTGCTAGATGTGGAAGGCTCCATTTGGGAGAGTGTCGTGTGGGCACCAATGCTTGCTACGGATGTGGAAAGATAGGTCACTTCCAGAATGAGTGTCCTTCAAAAAGGCAGGGAGATGGAAGTAGTAGAGCTCAGTTTTCTTCTGCAGCTCCACAGAATAGAGGTAATCATAGAGGTGCAGCTTCAAGTGCAGGTGGGGGAACCAACCGTCTGTATGCTATGGGTAGTCGCCAAGACCAAGAAAACGCACCCGATGTTGTTACTGGTATGCTTCGAGTCCTTTCTTTTGATGTGTATGCATTACTTGATCCGGGTGCTACATTATCTTTTGTGACTCCTTACTTGGCTAGTAAATTTGAGATCCTTCCTGAGTGTCTTCTTGAGCCTTTCAGTGTGTCTACTCCTGTTGGTGATTCTATCTTAGCTGAGAGGGTCTATAGAAATTGTACTGTGTCAATCTATCATAGGGATACCATGGCTGACTTAGTTGAGTTGGACATGGTTGATTTTGATGTGATTCTTGGTATGGACTGGCTTTATTCTTGTTATGCTTCGGTTGATTGTAGGACCCGAATTGTCAAGTTTCAATTTCCAAACGAGCCTATCTTAGAGTGGAAGGGGAATTCTGTAGTGCCTAGGGGTAAATTTATTTCCTACCTTAAGGCCAGAAAATTAATCTCTAAGGGATGTATATATCATATAGTTCGAGTCAAAAATATTAATGATCAGACTCCATCTCTTGAGTCAGTTCCCATTGTGAATGAGTTTCCTGAAGTCTTTTCTGAGGATCTACCCGGAATTCCTCCTGATAGAGAGATAAACTTTGGTATTAATATCCTTCCTGATACACAACCTATCTCCATTCCTCCTTATAGGATGGCTCCTGCTGAGTTGAAAGAGTTGAAAGAACAACTGAAAGACCTCCTAGATAAGGGGTTTATTAGGCCAAGTGTCTCACCCTGGGGCGCTCCTGTCCTATTCGTGCGAAAGAAAGATGGGTCCCTTAGAATGTGCATTGATTACCGACAACTAAACAAGGTCACCATTAAAAACAAGTACCCTCTCCCCAGAATAGATGATTTATTTGACCAACTTCAGGGTGCCACATGTTTCTCTAAGATAGACCTCAGATCAGGCTATCACCAGTTGAAAGTGAGAGAATGTGACATCCCGAAGACGGCTTTTCGAACCCGCTATGGTCATTTTGAGTTTCTTGTTATGTCCTTTGGATTGACAAATGCTCCAGCAACTTTTATGGACCTCATGAACCGAGTATTCAAGCCATACCTAGATACGTTTGTAATTGTCTTCATCGATGATATTTTGGTCTACTCTAGAAGTAAGAGTGAGCATGCTAATCACCTTAGGATTGTCCTTCAAACTCTTAAGGAAAAGGAGTTGTATGCTAAGTTTTCAAAGTGTGAGTTTTGGCTTGAGTCTGTAGCATTCCTAGGTCATATTATATCTGGGGATGGAATCCAAGTTGATACTCAAAAGATTGAGGCAGTTAAGAACTGGCCCCGACCCACCTCTCCAACCGACATAAGGAGTTTCTTAGGTTTGGCTGGTTACTACAGGAGGTTTGTTGAGGGATTTTCATCCATATCCTCACCATTGACTAAGCTGACTCAGAAGAAGGCTAAGTTTCAATGGTCTGATGCTTGTGAGAAAAGTTTTCAAGAGTTGAAAGCTAGATTGACTACTGCTCCAGTACTATCCCTACCCGAAGGAATGGATGGTTTTGTAATCTATTGTGATGCTTCAAGAGTTGGGTTGGGATGTGTATTGATGCAGAAAGGTAAGGTCATTGCCTATGCCTCCAGGCAGCTTAAGACTCATGAGAGGAACTACCCCACTCATGACCTTGAGTTGGCAGCTGTGGTATTTGCTCTTAAGATTTGGCGTCACTATCTTTATGGTGTACATGTGGATGTGTTCACAGACCATAAGAGCTTGCAGTATGTATTCAGCCAGAAGGAGCTGAATTTGAGGCAAAGGAGATGGCTAGAGTTGCTCAAGGATTATGACATGAGCATTCTCTACCACCCAGGTAAAGCAAATGTAGTTGCTGATGCTCTTAGCAGGTTATCTATGGGAAGTACAACTCATGTGGAAGAGGAAAAGAAGGAGTTGGCAAAGGAAGTGCATAGACTTGCGCGTTTGGGAGTTCAACTTATTGACTCTAGTGAGGGTGGTACAATAGTACGAAATGGAGCCGAATCATCTCTAGTTGCAGAGGTGAAAGAAAAGCAAGATCAGGACCCTATTCTTCTTCAACTGAAGGATGAGGTTCACAAGCAGAAGGTAATGGCTTTTACCAAAGGGGGAGATGGAGTGTTGAGATATCAAGAAAGATTATGTGTTCCAAGTGTTGATGGTATTAGGGAGAGAATCATGAAAGAAGCCCATAATTCTAAGTATTCCATCCATCCAGGTTCAACAAAGATGTATCATGACTTGAGAGAAGTATACTGGTGGAGTGGAATGAAGAGAGATATAGCAGAGTTTGTGTCCAAGTGCCCAAATTGCCAACAAGTTAAAGTTGAGCACCAAAGGCCTTGTGGAGTGGCTCAGAATATAGAGATACCGGAATGGAAGTGGGAAATGATCAATATGGACTTCATTACCGGTTTACCACGAACCCGCAAACAACATGACTCTATTTGGGTGATTGTGGATAGGATGACCAAATCGGCCCATTTCTTGCCGGTTAAGACTACGAACACTGCAGAGGATTATGCCAAACTGTATCTTAGAGAGATTGTTAGACTGCATGGAGTTCCTTTGTCTATCATCTCTGATAGGGGAGCTCAATTTACTGCTCAGTTTTGGAAGTCATTTCAGAAGGGCTTGGGTTCAAGAGTGAACCTTAGTACTGCTTTTCATCCGCAAACAGATGGCCAGGCAGAGCGTACGATACAGACTTTGGAGGATATGTTAAGAGCCTGTGTCATTGACTTCAAAGGTAATTGGGATGATCATTTACCTCTTATTGAGTTTGCATACAATAATAGTTTCCATTCGAGTATTCAAATGGCTCCTTATGAAGCTCTGTATGGGAGGAGATGTAGATCACCAATTGGTTGGTTTGAAGTTGGTGAAGCTGAGTTGATTGGACCAGACTTGGTTCACCAAGCTATGGAGAAGGTGAAAACCATACAAGAGAGGTTGAGGACTGCTCAAAGTCGCCAAAAATCCTACACTGATGTTAGAAGAAGAGATTTAGAGTTCGAAGTGTACGATTGGGTATACTTGAAAGTTTCACCCATGAAGGGTGTGATGAGATTTGGAAAGAAAGGGAAGCTTAGTCCCCGCTACATTGGTCCTTATCAGATTATGAGGAGGGTAGGTAACGTAGCCTATGAATTGGAGTTGCCTCCAGAATTAGCTGCTATTCATCCCGTGTTTCACATCTCTATGCTTAAGAAGTGTTTGGGAGATCCTTCACTTGTTGTCCCAGCTGAGAGCATTGGGGTGAAAGAGAGTTTGAGTTATGAAGAGATTCCAGTTCAAATTCTTGATCGTCAGGTTCGCAAATTAAGAACTAAGGAAGTGGCATCTGTCAAAGTCCTATGGCGAAATCAATTTGTTGAAGAGGCTACATGGGAAGCTGAAGAAGATATGAAGGCTAACTATCCTCATCTATTTATGCCTTCTGATGACGATATTCAAGGTAATATTCCTTACTTCTACCTTTGAGTCGATGTTTATTCTTGAGTTTGAGTCATTAACCATTTGAGTATCGGAGTTGATGTATTGATGATATTCATTCTTTATGTCTCCTATTTTCATCTTCATTCGAGGACGAATGATCCCAAGGGGGAGATATTGTAACAACCCCTAAAATGTTGTATGTCGGTATTTCAATTCTCGACAAAAATAATACAGCCTCTGTATTTTGGGCATAACTTTTCATAGGTTGGTCCAAATTAGGTGATTCAAATTTCTGGGTAATCACAACATCCTTACCTACAACTTTCATGAAGAACATAACTTCAAATTCGGAGTATAAGTAGGTCAAATAAATTAATCTTTGCAAGATATAGTGCTGTGACGAAATTGAGTGTTGATAGAAGAAAATTCATATCTCACTGTAGGTTGCTCCAAATTGGTTGATTCTTGAACGATATGAAACTAGACTTCCATATCTACAATTCTTATGAAGAAACCAAATCCTAATAAGGAATTTATCTTATTCAAACGTAGCTTCGAAAATGAGTATTCTGTTAAAAAGAACTCATCTTACCTACCATGGAAACATCTAGATGCATTTGACATCATGCATGACATAAATTGTCCTCCATTTAACATCATCCATGACATCAATATATTCCATTAAATTTTCAGATTTTTCTTTATAATTATTTTATTTATTGTTAGGTCCCTCTTTCCCACCTATAAATACCCACCTTATTTCCTCATTTTATTCATCAAGCTTTCCTAAGCATTTCTTCTCTCTATATACTTCTTCTCAAATATAGTTTTAGTTTTAGTAGTATAAAAAATACTACTCCGGTTATTCTTATACTCCGGGTAGTACACAAAACGCTCCGGCGAGAAGAAAAGGCTAGGGATCCAAGAGTATTCCAATTCGGAGTAAACCTTCGGATTTAAGGTATGTAAGGCTTTCATAGCATTGGATTGAGTTCGTCCATGCGCTCAATATTTAAATTTATTATAATTGAGTTATAGTTGAGTTTTATTCAAATCTTGAATTCTAGATGAATTAATTCTTCTTCTATTGAGTTTGATATATTTATGCATTAATATTATTATTATTGTTATCTCTCATATTATTGGAATTATTGTTCATGGCTACTTTCCCATGAATTCAAATTGATTTGATGTTCATGAATATTTTTACATATGTTTTGAGTAAAGATGTTGGCTTTTTATTATTTTTATTGATAAAAAGAGAGTTATATGAATTAATACTATATATGTATTTTATTGAGTTTTGAAAGAGTAAAAGAGTTGAATTTGAATGAATTTGAGAAAAATGATATTTTGAGCAAGATGTTTTGATGAGATGTAAATGATGTTTTTGGAAGTATAATGATTGATGAACATGAAATGAGATGAGTTTGATGATTTAAATTAAAGTCCAATGAGACTAGATGATGAGTTTAATATGAGCACATATTTTGGGAGTAGTATTGAGCACCGAGTTGGGTAAGAGTTTAATTGACTCAAACCCCAGAACTACGTAGCCAGCGTAGGATGGAGGCTATGCCTCTTAAGTCCCAAAAAGAGGACTTTGATGAATGGATCCAAGATGGTGATGTCCTTTACCCTGGCAAGGTATTGGATGGATGTGGCAACGACATCGCTTCGTTGTATCATCGCTAGCTCATAAGTGATGGTTGTCGGTTAGAGAAACTCCCAACTGAGTAAGCATTGCTTATTACTATTATTTTTATTATTATATTTTAAACTTGCATTACATATTCATGTTGAGATGATGTTGAGTTCTGAGCTGAGTTTTCTTGAGAGGAGTTTCTTGATATCTGTCCTTACCTTCCTGCCATTTTACATACTCGTACATTCCACGTACTGACGTCATTCGACCTGCATCGTTTTATGATGCAGATACAGGTGTTAGAGATCCTCAACAGGCGCATCGTTGAAGATCATTTCTTTTCAGCTATTTGGTGAGTCCTTCTTGTATTCGAAGGAACTCCTTATCCTTTTATTATTGTTGAGTGTGATGTTTCTTTTGAGGTAGCCATGGACATGTCATTGGCACCATCTAAGAGTATTAGAGGCTTCATAGACAGAGTCTGATGATGTAATCGGAGTAGTTCTCCTTAGAAACTACTTCTTCTAAGAATTATATATTTTTCCTTTGATTATGACAATCCCACATTAGTATTATTAAGTCTTCCGCTGATGAACAAATGAGTAATGAGACCAAGTGGTTCTCTCGGAAGCCAGAGATGGTTTCTGAGTGCCGGCCACGCCTAGGGTACCCTCTCGGGGCGTGACAAACTCATTCTGGGGAGCAGGAAGGGCCTCATCTACCAGCACTTTCTCAATAGGGATCTCCATTTTGGTAGGTGTTGCTCTCCCTCTCCCTCTGCCTCGCCTCCCTTTCCTACCTCTTCCTCTACCACACCTTCAAACAACTGATTTTTCTTCTGGCTCCACTAGAGATACGGGCATAACACTGTTATAGCGAGTGTTTACCATCTCCGGTCAAGAGAGTGAAAGTAGTTAGATACCAATTTAGAACGCCAGATATCAATTGGATTCAAATTATAGCACGAAGGAAAAAAGATAATGAAACTTTTTCTAAAATTCTGTAGCCTCTCGGAGAAAAGTACAAACGTTTCCGTCCCATTCCGAAGACTCTACCTGACTAGTTTTGGTATGATGAGATCAATGAACCTAGGCTCTGATACCAACTTTGTCGCGATCACGACCTGTCGTGCCTAGCACCTACTCTAACTCTCTGGTGGGAAACCATTCTAAAGATCCCAATAATAATAATAGCAGGTATACACAATCTAAAGATGCGGAAGTAGGTTTAAATCAAAGATAAATGCTGAGTCTCCATAAACTTAGAAATCAACTAGTTATAAACTCAAAATGTGCGAAAGTAAATACACCTTAGGAACTGAAAGTCATCATACCAAAACTCAAAAACTAACAAGTCTCAAACATGAGTACAACTCCAAATAGAAACAAGAAACAAATAAACCATTATCTGAACATCTAAGTCCTGTAAAAGAAAATGACTAGAAATAATGATAGAGTCCACGACAACCTGAAGGAACATCTCATCCTTGAACTCAAAAACACAATCACTCCTCTAGACGAGGTCTCTCTACAACCGGCTGAATATGCCCTGTACTCAATAAAAGGCATAGCAAAAATAGTATTAGTACACAAAAATAATGGTGTACTGGTAGGATCACGCGGTTAGCCAGTAAGCGATTCATAGACAAGCAAATTCAACACAATAGACATATACATAATAAGTAATCTAATCTCAAGTTCAACCATATTCATTAATATCACAATTTAATGTTTTCCACATGCTATAACTTCACACAAGGGTCCTCTCAAGGGACTTACAAACAATCAACTTTATGTTGGAACATGGCACCCGATCCAAATATGAGTTGGAATGTGATACCCAATTCAAATATGTGTCGAATCGTGACACTGATCCAAATATGTGTCGAAATATGACACCCGATCCAAAGATACCAAAATCACAATTACATTTAGTATTTACGACATTTATATCACCAAGAACAGATTCATCACAAAACAGGCCAGCAAATGATCATTTCACATATAATCTAACAGGTTTCCCTATTCATATACACCCATGCATATCATTAAGCAAGCAATTTAACAAGTATATGAAACACATACGGGAAAGTAGATCATCACCTACCTCAAATTCATGCTTCAACAGCCTTATAATGCAAAAGCCTTCCTTTTCTGGGTTCGTTCTTCTCGTTCTTGGTCCAGAAAATAATAAATACATATAAAGAATCAACACATTGGCCTAACTACCATTAAATACAACATAATTCACACCCTAAGCCAAATCCATAATCCTAACCTCATGCTAGGGCTATTTTCCACCGTAAGTTTTCAGTTCAAACCCTCCCCTAATGATTACCCACCATACTTTCTAGGTTCTAGGAATCAAAGTATGAATTTAGGGAGTAAAATCCTTACCTTAAGCGTGGAAACCCCTGGAAACTTGATAGAATTCACTCTAGGTCGCTTCTCAAAGTCTAAGAAACTAATTTTGCAGAAACAAACTGTTTTTGAACTTTGTCACGATTTAAGGCGGGACCCATGCCGCTCTGACGGGAATAATCCTGCTCTTTTGGGATATGCGAAAATAGTAAGCTCGGAGTTTATGCTTCAAGTATCCATTTCACAACACCCCCTTCCAAAGACGTATTAAAATATACCGTTCACGTCAACTTCAATTTTGAGAGTTTTGCTCGCCTAAATGCGATTTCACGAAGCCGCAAATGTCCCGTATCGTCTTGGCTATCAGCCTATCCAATCAAATTAGAGGTTTGACCTCCTATTCACATGATCACCCTATACTTCACCTGACTCAGAATTCATTCAAGTCTGGCCTAGGCTAAGTTTTTTTGAATTTACTAACCGAAGTTTTTTGGCCAGAAATCCTTTCCCATCGGCCTATTCCTAATGACGGGAACAAGTCGTTACAAGTATAGAAAAAGTGGTTTGAATGATTCTGATAAAAACTCAAGTCAAATTTGTTATAGATTACTAAACTACTTTACTAAAGCTCACAATCATTATGCCCTGTATGTAAAAACAATATGACAGTCCAGAGGAGAATTCAGGATTTTAAAAAGATGGGTACACCATTACTTTAAAGATAACATCTAAAATTACAGAAAAATGGCATGATATACCTCTCAACTTTGCCATTTAGAGTTGATATACCTCTCATTATCAAAGTGACTTATATATACTCATATTGTTACACATATATTCTATTCCTCTAACGTGAGTGCAAAAAATAATATTACTAAAAATAATCCATGTAGAAATATATTTGATCTTTCTCACATATTTTTTTTAGACTTTTTTTATTTAACGGCTAATTTGAATTTATTGTTTTGATGGTCAAATTTATTTTTTTCACTAATTGTATTGTAAAAATTTACTATAACTACCCCAACTTTTTTTTATTTATACAAAAATTAAATTACAATATAGGCATAAAAAATATTTAAACTACAATATAGCTGCAAAAAAAATTATTTCAAATTTTTTTCTTACTTTTTTCTTTTTCGATTCACACTTTTTTATTTCTCTTAATTTTACAATAAAGAATGAAAGGAAAAAATGAAATAAGAATAAGAAACTCAAATAATAATAATTAAATAAGTCAAAAAAATAATTTACGTGAAAAAGATATAATATACCCTACATGAATTTTTATAAATAAAAATTTTCATGCGAGCCTACTAGCCTTTTTTTACAAAAATAAAAATAAATTAATAGACGAATTGTGATGTTGGAAAAATTTTAATATGGTTTTTAACTTTTTTACACCATCAGAGACAACCAACTTTTTTTCTAATTATTTTTTTTTTCAAAATTCAAACACTCATTTTTTTTTATTATTCTCGTTAATCTCTCTCACTTGAAAACCTCCGTATTCATTGCTCTTCAATCTCTTCTCTATTTATAGATTGTTCATTGCATTGCATTTATCAGGAACTTCTTCTAAAAGAATGATTTGTATTTTTTATTTTTTGATTATTGAAATTAATGTTTATTTACACAAGAATCTTCTCATAGCAATTTTCATTCTCCATTACAATTCCAACATAATAAAGTGAAAAACTGTGAGAACTAAATAAAGAAAACGAAATTAACCCACCAAGAAGATAGAACAAAATGAAGTCTTTTAAAAAAAAACTAATCCTGTAATCAAAATTAAATTAATCAGAGATTATATTGCAATAACTGATAATGATGACAACATCACAAGAATTTATCTCACAATTTTAAGAATACACGCCAAAGAAGAACTCTGGGTCGGAGTATTAATTGGAAATATTATGGCCACTAACAGTTCGATTCATATGAAATTACAACAATTCATAATGAACATAAAAAAAATTCAAAAAATTAGATATTTGAGACAATAAAAGGTTATTCTTTCTAAGATTCATAATATTTGAGGGTTGAAGAATTATTTTATTGGTTGATTTACCATGATGTTGAGAGAAAATACTAATAATTTAGCAAATAACATTCACTTGTGAAAAAAAATTGATGTTGAAAAATTACTTTGCTGATATGAAAATCATGAAAAACATAAGATTTAGTAAACGATGTTGAAAAGGAAAGAATTTTGGTTTTATAACTAGGATTCAATTTTCCTTTAATATGTTTTGGTCATAAATTATAATTATATAAAAAGTTAAATATAGAAACTTTAAAATTACCTAATGGTATAAAAAGTTTAGTACATTGACAGTGAACAAAAGTTAAATTCTTTTTTTTTTTACTTTCTCTGTGCATGTTATTAATTAGTAACTAGTAACTTGATTAACTCTTCCTTTCCCATTAATCATTTCTCCTCACAACAAAATCAATTAAAAAAATTGTCCTTTACCTCTCAACTAAATCAACCAAAACATAATTATTCCTTGTAGCCCTGGAAAAAACTTTGAAAATTTTCATTTTATATTTCAAAAAATTAAATCAAACCCCTAGGGTACCTCAAAAAGATAATTTTTAAATGAGAAATTTACACAAAATTTATATTGTAGTAAGAGGTGTTCACTAAATATCGAAAATCGAACCGAAGAAAAATCTAGTCAAATTGAATATTTCTTTTACTTGATTTTATTTTATTATTTTAATTTTAAAATTTGACATAATTAATTTTGGTTTTAAGTAAAAATAAATCGAAAAACCACACCAAACTAATAATAAAAATATCTATTTAAAAATTTTAATTTCTATGTGTGTGTGTGTGTGAAATTAAATTTTTGCTCTTTTTGTTTGTAATCTTGGTGTTACCTTTATATGAATTTAATTCTATTTCTTTACTTTTTAGTTTGATTTGTAATTTTATTTTGATGATTTTAAAAATTGATTTTATGTTCAAAATGACTTGTTTTTAGTCCTTTAATTATTCATCACTAGTTAATTTAATTACCATCAAAATATCTTGACATATCAAAACCAAATCTCAAAAAAAAAAAATCATACCGAAAAAAGCTCACCAACGAATAAGTGAGAGCACACCTATAAGTATTCTAAAATCACTTGTTCTTCAAAAAATATAATAGAAATAGTTCTTTTTAAATTTTGTACTTGGTGTGGCACTTATCATTAATCTTTAAGTTAAAAGTCTAAGCAATCAACCAAAAAAAATATAAATCAAGGAAAAGAGACTATAATTATAATGGGAGTTCAATCTTTTAATCATATTAGCAAATACGGGAAACAAAGACTCAAAATTTGAATTGATAATAATTTATTTATTTCTATTTAATTTTTGATAAATAAAGATCTAAGACTATTAAAAAAAAGAAGAAAGAGAGAGATAAAATACTTATGAGGAAAAAGGGGGAATTTGAGAAAATGAAGGTGAGAGAGTGTGTGGTGATAAAATGGGACCCACTAAAATACTTGTCAAAAAAGTTAATTGTGTCATGATGTTGAAAACAAGTGCTTAAACAAATAAGTCATCTCATTACTTTGAACATAAGTTCCTTTTGCTAATATTCTTTAAAAATTATACAAGTAATATATAAAATTTAGTCAGATAACCATAAATTTTTGTGATTAAAAATTTGCACATAAATTCGCTCCTGTTAAAACACAAATATGATTTAATCAAAAAAAACATATTCAAATAGGGAATAAGATAAAAGATCTACGTTGATCTTTAGTTATAATTTTAATTGGATCAATATTTCTTGCCAACTTTTAATGCAAACGAAAAAATTCTTTAGTAATAAGATAAATGAATAGTAGAAACTCAAGCAAGAACTACCATTGTGGGTTTGAATCACATTACTATCGCTCGCATTTAATATGCTCTTATACATAAACTTTAATGGGACATGGATGTAGTTAGTCAAAAAAATATATTTATCGGGACATGGAAGATTGATTTCACAATACTATGCATGAAATCTTACGTTGCTAGTGCAAAGAATACAAATTTTGACTCCAAAATCAATTGGTAATAAAAAATTTATATAATGGAGATAGATAGATTTAGATTTAGTAGGTAACATAAAAAGTGTTTTTAAGTACCTTTTTTTTTTGCTGAATAAGTAAGAGCATGCTTAGATTGATTTTTGATTTATTTTTGTTATTTTGATTTAAAAATAAGTACTTATAAATATTTTTCAATTTTATTCAAACACTTCAAAATTGCTTTAAAACACTTATAATAAGTCAATTCAATCGGACAATTAAAGTTAAAAGCCACATTTCCAACTTATAATTTTTAGGGTCTGTTTGGAAAGCCATCTAGCTGGAATTGATATAATTACTAGGTGGTAATTACAAAGTCTGGTAATTACACAATCCAATAATTACAATGACATGTTTGTTTGTCAGAATGTAATTACAGTTTAATTTTCATTATCCTGTTTGGTTGGACAAATGTAATTACACAATTAAATTTTAAAAATTAGATTTTAAATAAATAATATTATTAGTTAAATTAATTAATGAATACAAACTTTTCTCCGAGCTACTATGACAAACAAAATAAATGAAACTTATTGTGCCAAGAATATTGTTGAACTTAACATGTCAACTTCGTAACTTCAAATATATATAACTGATTGTCAGAATTGATTTTTCTTATTTATTATTATTATTATCAAAAATTAAAGAAATTTTTTAATTCTCATATTTATTTTAATCTTAGGAACTAGCATGAGAAAATACAAAGATCAAATGCATAAATAATTTACCAAAACATCAAAATATGAAAATAAAAAAATGAATCAAAAAAGAAATCTTACTTGAAAGAAGAAGTATACGGTCTGTTGTTGTGTTGTTGTTAGAAGTAAAAATGTCCAGATAAAAAAAAAGAATATTTTTTTGTATTCCAAATAAAAATATATTTAAAAAGATAGTATTAAAAAATATCATGTGATTACATCAATTTTTTACCTATCCCAAGAAATTGAGGATTGTAATTGCTCTTCCTCAATTATCCTAAATTTCTTTCATGCCAAGTAATTACTTGGCCTACAGAACATACTCAAAAAATCTAATTACGCCAAATCCCAATTTCATTATGACAACCAAAACAAACCCTTAACTTTTAAATTATACCCAACTTTTTAAAAAGTCAATACAAACAGCTATACTCTCCTCTATTTTTTTTTAAGAACTAATGGCAAGTAAAATGGGTTTAGATTTAGTACTTAGACATTAAATATATATTTTTCCTAATTTATTAGCGAAGACGAGACCTGTTTAGAACTAATGGCAAGTAAAATGGGTTTAGATTTAGTACTTAGACATTAAATATATATTTTTCCTAATTTATTAGCGAAGACGAGACCTGTTAAACCCTTTTCTTAGTCTTTTCCTACTTGTAAACATACCCCAATAATTGAATCGGTCGTTTTTATATCTAAGGAGCCGAAATACCTCCAACGCATCGTTTCCCTCTGTAGTCTCAATCCACCCCAATTGCCTCTCCCTATTGTTCTAGATACTTCTTCTGAGCTCCAATGGCGTCCGATCTGGAGACTAGGGCTAAAGAGGCCTTCATCGACGACCACTTTGAACTCGCCGTTGACCTCTACACTCAAGCCATAGCGATGAGCCCTAAGAACCCTGAGCTTTTCGCCGACCGTGCTCAAGCCAATATCAAACTCAACTACTTCACAGGTATCATCTCTCTCTTTTTTAAACCTAATTAATTCGTTGTTCTTTTTTGCTGATTAGTAAGGAACGGCGTTGATTGTATTATTTTGCTCTGTTATCGCGGTCAGCGATTTATACAATCGGTTAAAAGTTTTGGTGTGGATTTGTGCTTAGTTTTCTGCTTTGTTCATACTTGTTTCTGTGCTTGATTACAAAAGTTAACAACCGTGATATGCTACTTGAGTGCGTGGTCTTTTGGTGAGTAGTTCGTTTAAGCCTTTTTTGTTTTTCCTTATTTCGTTTCGATGTGTTGTTGGTACACTTATATTAGATCCGATGTTTGTTTTAGGACCTGTATTTCTGTTAATTGATCAGTATCAGATTTAGAGGATCGTATGAATCCTAATTTGACTTGGAAGTTAAATTGTTTAGTCCCGAACGAGATGGACAATCAGAATGAATAGGGAGGATTCACAAAGCCAACCCCTATTGCCTCTTTTTTGGTAACAGAAGAAGCTGTGGTTGTGGAAACTTTTTTCCTGTGGTATTTCTACCTAGCTTTATAATGATTTATTAGTTTGAATGGGGTTCATTGGTATCACATCTGGGAAAGACATCTCTATATGTCCAATTATGTGTATGTATGCGTCAAAGTTTCGTATTTGTCTGAATCCTACTTGTATATGTCTGTATACATCATCATATTTCACTATATACTGTTAATTGTAACATTATTTTGTGTTACTAATTATTATTCTGAGCGGGTAGCAATTGTGATAATGTTTCCGTGTGAGCAGAAGCTGTTGTTGATGCGAACAAGGCCATTGAGCTGGATCCTAAAATGTCAAGAGCATATTTACGCAAGGGGTGAGTATATAATCATCTTTCTATTTTAGTATCTTGGGGGTGAATGTTGTTTAGGTTTTTCTGCTGATTGAATTTTGTGGGGTTTATTTCCTGTTCACTACTTGTTTTTGTTGGTCTCATATCATCTGTTATGGTATTGTTCTCTTGTTCAAACAACCTTCACCTGATTACTGACTTGGTGATTTAGCTCATGTAACTTGGGATGTTGCAATAGTTGATGGTGAAATCAAGATTCGTCATTTTAGGATTTATTGATTTGTTGAATATGTCTGATTTTCATCATCCTCTGAGAAGACTGTTACAGCATCATAGATTTTTCCACCACCGCATACCATTCCATGGCAATTCCCCAAAGTTGTTACTTCAGTACCTATATAATACACTCTCCATTCCCTATTACTATTCCAGTATACTAAAAATATCTTTTTCCTTGTCCATTTTAGCAAACAAAGGGAGTCTTATTTATTATTTTCCTCCAATACTGTTATTATTATTAAGTACACACACTTCCCAATCATTGCTTTGTTGATGGAA
The DNA here is from genome assembly GCF_947179165.1 of Solanum dulcamara. Taxonomy (NCBI): domain Eukaryota; kingdom Viridiplantae; phylum Streptophyta; class Magnoliopsida; order Solanales; family Solanaceae; genus Solanum; species Solanum dulcamara. Next base: position 17,400,287 of record NC_077243.1, on the reverse strand, counting down.
TTTTAATCACCATTAATAAGGATAATTTAATAAAACTAACTCTTAACAAATGATTTAAGGGATGTGAAAAGTCAATACTGAACTAATAAAAAGCAACGGAGGGGGAACTTTCTTAGCTTTTACCTGCACTTTCTGATAGACAACAGAGACAAAGTGAAACAACACTCTTTTTTTTTTTTTTGCATTAGCTCTTGCTAGCTGTCAGTGCTTATTTTATTAGATACTGTGTTGTTGAATCAATTTTTTTTTGTACTTTTCCAGGTTGGCTTGTATGAAGCTTGAAGAATACCAAACTGCAAAGGCAGCTTTGGAAACTGGTGCTAGTTTAGCACCGGGAGAGTCAAGATTCACAAAGCTAATAAAAGAATGTGATGAACGCATTGCAGGTAAATTAGTGCTTTTGTGTCTCTTCTAACTTTTTCCAAATCTGGTCAATTCTAACAGAAACTCATGGCATCTATGGCGACTTGGTACTATATTTTACTATGACAAGTGGTTTTTATGATGATATGAGAAATTTGGCTGTCTATAGTGCAAAAAAACTACTAAAAGCCACGATTTTCTTTGAATCATTGTGATTATTTTCCTGACAGATTTGTGTGTATATTTTACTATTCTAATGGGAACACCAAGTGCTTAGTAAAACTAATTGATGGTCTTCTGCTCTAAATTCAGAGGAAGCTGGCGAAATGCCTAATCTGTCGGTGGATAAACCCTCGGCTAACGTTGTTGCACCTCCTGCATCTGAGTTGTCGGACAATGTTGCTATTGCGTCTGAAGGTGCTCAACCAACTATCAACCTGTCCCATCAAGGATCTGCTGCCAAACCAAAATACAGGTTATGCCAAAGCCTTTAAGTTCAGTAACTCTGAGATAGTACCTTTTGATAAGGTAAATAATCTTATCAATGTGGGAATAATTCTGAGATAGTAATAACAAAGTACTACAGTTGAACCTCATTATAATCACGTACAAATTTCATGGCTGATATAGTTAGGTGTTGTTATTTATGTGTACTGACACTTAATGTTTAGATCTCATTTAACTGTTATATACAAAAGTATGCAAAAAATTAGTTTAATGATTTTGGTGTACCAAGAAGAAAGGATGTATTTGGCAACCAATTCAACCAAAAGAAATAGAAAGAGTGAATGTGTAAAAGGAAAACACTAGTGGCCTTTCCTCGTGAAGTTATGACCATAAATGATTGACACCATTTAAATACAATTGTTTCTTTCTTGGAGAACATGGACTAATCTAATGTATGTAATTGCAGACATGAATTTTATCAGAAACCAGAAGAGGTGGTGGTGACTATATTTGCCAAGGGCATACCAGCCAAGAATGTTTTTGTTGACTTTGGTGAACAAATAGTATGTTTTACCATTTTTTCCTGTTGAGATAATTTTATTTAAAAGATTGGATGACAAAGTTCTCATTTTTTGCTTGGTGGTTGCTTTACAGCTTAGTGTTAGCATTGATGTGCCGGGTGAAGAAACTTATTCTTTCCAGCCTAGGTTGTTTGGCAAGGTGAGGCTAAGCTTAAAATATGGTTCTGATATTTCTGGACGGAGCTCCACCTAAAATTTCTGAAATTGTTTCCCGAGTAATTGAAGATGCTTACGCTCTGATCTCGTACTGGTCTCATGATTGGCAGATAACACCTGCAAAATGCAGATACGAAGTGATGTCTACCAAAATTGAGGTCCGCCTTGCAAAAGCTGAACTGTTACACTGGACATCTCTCGAGTATACAACGGAGCCTGTTGTAGTTCAGAGGCCTCTTGTGTCATCAGGTAAACCTGCTTGCTCGTCTAACATGTCATTCTGGCTATCAGGGGTTCCTCTCCCCCCTTTACGCGATTGTCAATTCAATAGTTACTTCGTATTTACTTAAATGGAGCCGCTTACAATGACCAATGAATTTTGCTACCAAATATGACGGCTAATTATTTAGTAGCAGAGCTTACTATAGTTTTTCATTTTACAGATGCCCCGCGGCCCAGTTATCCTTCCTCGAAACTGAGAAATGTGGATTGGGATAAACTAGAAGCTGAAGTGAAAAAAGAGGTATTTATAACATTACAGTCTTTTGTATGATGTCCTTGTCTAAAGACCGCTATATACTCCGCAGTTTAGTTTCTAAGTCCCTGAATGCTTGGTCTGTGTTCCAGGAAAAAGATGAAAAATTGGATGGAGATGCAGCATTGAACAAATTTTTCAGAGACATTTACCAAGATGCTGACGAGGACACCAGAAGAGCCATGATGAAATCCTTTGTAAGTCTGATCCCTTCTATATACTTAATGTTATATACTTCAAAAAAGGAATACCTTTTACAGTTTTCGTGGTTGACATAAGTTTCTCCATTATGATATGACATAATCTTCCTAGGCTAGTGCTTTGGGGGCTAGACTAGATGTACTTAGCTCTCTCTCTGTTGCATTTTCCTTTGGGGATGATGCCTACCAACCTATAATATTGTCGTCTTCTTTCTCCTTTTGAAATACCTTAAAATATCGTTAGAACATCTCACAACACTTCTTATCCTTCTGCACCATTTGTCATGTTTCAGAAGTTCTCTTTCTCAACTGTCTGTAGCTTATTTCAAGTTTTCTTGTAACGGGTGCCTGTCAGGTTTAGGTCCCTCTCACTGATTTGACTTGTAAGCTTAGTTATTTGTTGCATTTTCTTCCTCGTTGACAACTCTTGTAAGTAACACTAGTGAAGAAGCGTAATATGTTTTTTATACGCGCTGCCTCTCAGGTGGAATCTAATGGGACTGTTCTGTCCACAAACTGGAAAGAAGTTGGCACAAAGAAGGTCGAAGGAAGCCCTCCGGATGGCATGGAGCTGAAGAAATGGGAGATCTAGTGTCAATTTCCTGTTCATCTTTTTTGACTGTTTCTTTTTGAGCTGTGTCATTCTTGCTATTTTATTGTAGAAGAATTTGTTCATATTTTCTTTTCTAAGGTTTTAAATTTTGTTCGCTGCTGTTGGATTGAGATTCCTGAACTTGCTTATAGCAATATACCTTTTGTGAAGGGCGTTCAAATTGTGGACAGCTTTTCTTTTCAAGATTGTGGTGTTAGAATTTCATTTTGTTTTTCTAAGTCTTACCACCTCCTTTCAGTACCCAGTACCCCACCCAGAGGAGGAGGTTCCCTTCCCTTTCTTCCGTTCTTTGGTTAATCACGCGGGTAATGCTTGGACTTAGCTGTAATTTGAATTTCAAGGACAAAAATCGTCATCAGCAAGATCATCTGCAGGAGGATTCTTACAGTCAGTGTGTGAGTTTTAGTTATCAATGTGTCGGGGAATTCCAGGTTTCACAATTTGGTACGCGGTACACGATGGTGGAGGTCATCCTCTTCAGTTCTGCATTGAGGCAGTCAGTTAATGGTATATTTCTATTTAAAAGAAAATTAGCACTTGTGATCAAAGTGTAATCATTTTCTAAAGGCATAATACAAACATGCCTTTTAACGTGACCTTATTTCACATTTATACCCTTCAATTTTGGGTATGCACAAGCAAATATTTAAATTTGTATAAAATTGAATAAGTAGACACGTATCCTACGTGGTACAATACACACGTATGATGCTACGTAGGACACAAAATTGTCATATAGGACGAATGTGTTTATTTGATCAAGTTTTGGATAGTTAAAGTGCTTACTTGTGTACAAGTAAAGTTAGAGGTTATAGTTGTCGGATGAAGTTAAGTTAAGGGTCATATTCATGTATTATGCTTTTTCTAAATGTTGAAAACATTCATCAAACAAGTTCACTCTTTTTATTTCATATGAAATTCACTTGTTAAGCCATTTCGCGAAGTCAGACAGCCGTCAAGATAAACACATTTTTTTTTGAGTTCTATTTTACTAGAACATAATTGACATGCTTTGTTAAAAATTAAGAGATACTAATAATACTTTTTTATATGTTGTAGATATATAATTTTATGTCTAATCAAACATCATTATATCAAATATCAAATGAAATATCTAAGTCTAATCTTTTGCCCTAAGAGATTAGAAGTTACTTGATTTGTATATAAGTTATCCCAAGATTGTAATGCATAAATTTATAATAGTTGTAATATAAAAATTAATATATAAGTTCAAATTATTTGAGGAAAAAGGAAAATCTAAGTTTGAAGAGATGATGACATCTTTGTTAATACTCATAATTTTATCATATTCAGTTTATAAGGTAAAATTTACCAGAAAAGATAAATGGTAACCAAACAAGGTAGTGGTAGAAATTATGTTTGAATTTTATAGGATGGGTAAAATTGTGACTAACCAAACGGGCCATTGTTCCGATAGCGAATTTACTCGACCCGGAGGTAAGTGGAGGGTCCGACTTGTCGCCATTTGTGGAATCTCTTAAATCAAACAAAATTCCCACAAAGCTTCTGAATCAGTGCCACTACCCAGTCAATCGATCCACAGTAAAGGTATCTATCTTCTTCCCTGTTTGCTGTTTATGAAAATATGCTTAGATTTAAGTTACTTCAAAAACCATTTGGGTCTTATTAGTTGATCATTTGATTTTGGAAAAAATGCTATAAAATATGAAAATTTTGCGGTTTTGTGATTGGTATTTGTAGAAAATGCAGTTCTTCGGAGGATCAGAGATCAGCCCATCGCCGCCACCGCCGACAGTATCAGGAAATAATGCACATATGTTGTATGTATTCAATAGGAATGGAGTTTGTCTTCTTTACAGGGAATGGAATCGGCCTCTTAAGACCTTAAACCCTCAGCAGGACCATAAGCTCATGTTTGGTTTGCTCTTCTCTCTCAAATCTTTAACCGCCAAGATGGATCCTACAAGGTCGAGTCTTTCTCTACTCAATTGCCCAAATTGGATTATTTTGATCTAACACATGTATTTAGTATTGGAATGAATATAGAGAATTTATGTAGCTGATTTGATCCATCTAGTTTGAGACTGAGGCATGGCTCATTGATTGGATTGTTTGCTCAACACCTAGGAAACTTTCTCCGTTGTAGGATTAATTTTAAAGGCATAATGCGATATAAATGTAGTCTCTTCTCACTTGAAATCATTTTTTGGGCAGTGCTGAAAAAGGTAATCTTGGGGTGCCGCAATTACCTGGACAAGGATGTTCATTTCATAGCTTTCGTACTAATACATATAAACTCAGTTTCATGGAAAGTCCGTCTGGGATAAAGGTCAGTCAGTGATGCATTGAACTATTCTTTTTTATAAGTTCCATTGAAATTGTTCTAGGTATTATCATACAGTAATTGTCAGTTTTCTATCTAGACTACTAACATTGCATGATTATGGTAAGTTCCATTGAAATTGTTCTAGGTCTCCTGCTGGTGCCATCTTTTGATTTGGCCATTTTATTTATTGTAGTATGTGTGATACTCAAGGGCTAGTGGGTAGTTCACAGAGGTAGCGCAGTCAAGATATTTGGTCTGTTATGAGGCTACATTCTGTTTATGTTACATATATAAGCCTTATATTTCTAGATTGGGAGAAAGAATGGATAGTCTGGATACATTCAGTTGAAAGAACTAAACGAAATGATCAAGTACTATTGCTACTCATCAAATATCTATTCCAAGTGGTTCAAGGATTTAATAGGATAGAAAATCTACAGAATTCTGGAAAAGGAAAAATCAAATTGAGAGAGGGAGAAGAGCTTTTATAATATATTAAAAATCATTAGGAAGATGTCCAACAACAACACAAGGCTATTTTAGTTAATCACATGAATTTACGTCACAGAGAATTGAGAACAGCTCTTTGGAGGAAAAAAAATATTGTGCTGCTGCTTTCTAATTCTATGAAGGAGATTACCTAATTTTGAATTCTTCTTCTTTGATGAGAACTTTGGTTTGGCTACACGCTCATATAAGCAAACCATCACTAACCACCGTATGGCCTAATTTTTGCAGCTTTATGGCTTGCTTTCTTCTTGTGGCACTATGTTTGTCCACCTCATTCTCTAGAAGACAAATCATAATCCCTTTCTGTTATGTTCAAATGAATGGTTTTATTAATGTCGGCATGCTTCCATCACTGTTGGTATTTGAACTCTCTGTCAGTGTGTGGATTAACTGCCAAGCTGCGTCGCTGACTTGTGGTGCATGTGTTTGAAGGAATTGATGATTTACCATATAGATAAAATTTTGAATCACCTGAAACTCGTATCTTCTTATCGTAATGTTGACTATGATCTTATTCCTCAAGAAGAAGGAAAAAATAAATAAGTTGTAAAGGGACATCATTCAAATGTCAAGTTACTTTTTGTGGAATGTGACTTGGCAAATTTATTTTTCCCTTTTAGACTATAAGTGGTACTTGCTTTTGGTCATAGTGGTTGAATTCCTGCTATGTGGAATTCTCCTCAATTATGAGCTATGAAGGTAGCTTTTAATTCTCTGAATTCTACCATCTTAACTTGCCATGCTTGACACACTAGCATTTCCCTTCATAGTATTTGAAGTCTCAGATGGTGTACTCTTTAAAAATATGGCTTTCTTTTTTATAAGGGAAGGAAGGGCTGCTTCTTTCCATTCGGAGATTAAATGTGTGTAAAGGATCAGGATTGGGAGGCACTGCCATCTATATAAGCATGACAGGGTACTTGAAGAATGAAAATTATGTATGCTAGAGAATTTCATAATTGAAACGTTGTAATATTAATGGTATTTCTTGTGTGAAAAGTTAATCCATGTCTTGCTTATTATTTGATAGTGGTTGTGATGAAGTACATCTTCTTGGTATCACTTTATCACTGTTTATGAGTGTATACTCTTTGTGCTTCTCTTCTCTCCTTCAATAGGCAAAAAATACATAATGGTTCTATTTGACTTTACAAGTATCTGGTGCATGTCTGAATTATGTTAAATTCTTGCAGATCATCCTTGTCACACATCCTAGGACTGGTGATCTAAGGGAATCTTTGAAGTATATTTACAATTTGTATGTTGAATATGTGGTGAAGAATCTACTCTACTCCCCAGGGGCTCCTATTAAGTGAGTGCTTAATCATACAGGTTTAGCCTACCAATGCTGTGCAGGATTTGTTTGTTTCTTATCACTGCTAGAATGTGTTATTGTTGCAACAAGTTTATTGCATTTTTCTGCTTTAATAGTGAAAGTTTGATTAAAGTGAGTTCGTTTTTGTAGTATCTTTTTATTTTATCGCGCCTCTCGACTAGTTTCATCGGGTAACAACTACCTCAACCAGCACTGGTACCTAGCGTAGGTACTTGTAACTTTCCCCACCAAGGCTTAGGCAGATAGGAAGAAATCACCTAGTGTTTTTTTTTCCTCCAGTAGGATTTGAACACGGGACCTCATGGTTCTCCCACACTTCATTGACCACTAGGTGACACCCTTGGGTGCTAAAGTAAAAGTATGATGATAACATATGATCTTCCACCTTATCAGTATAATACCTAGTAATATACCATATGATGTTCCACCTTGGCGTGGTATTCTAAAAGAGAAGTGCTTACTGTGATGTTGGATAAACATGGTTCGTTTTCTCGTTTAATAAGAAGTGATGTCTGGAAGATTTGGAACAAGGTTTTCTACTTCTTAATTAAGAGTATTGCAGCTAAAATGATGAACATGTATCTGATAAGATGGATGCCACAGTTAATGCATGATTGGTGGTGATTTCAAATTCAAAAGAAATAAAGAAATTCGAGAACTTGCCATGGTTCTACTCTTGTTTGATTGTTGAAAAGTGATTTTGAGGCTGTTGATTTTAACAGTTCATGACTCATAAAGACATGAAAACTGTGAGGTTGCAATATTCTATTGTGTTGAAGGACTCAAAAATTTTGGATCTTTTCCTTTTCTCCCTAAGAAGCTTTCTTCAAAATCTTTGGACTTTATACAATATCTGGATTATATTATTTTACGGAAGTTATATTTTTGGCCGAGCGGCCAAATGTTTCCCCTATATTTTATGCATATTCTTTTATTTATGACCAAAATCTTATGCATGTAAAGAGTATGTCTTTGATCTTGATGAGCATTCCCTTTTGGATGTGCATAATTCACATGTATTCTTGAAGAAGTATTTTCTTAAATGACCGTTATGTTTTAGGATTCATTTTACTTTACCCAAGAAATGGGTCAAAAAAATTGTTAGTAGTAACCTGGGAATAGATCCAATACCAATTCAGATTATCTATTTCAATTTTTGTGCTTTCTGAAATTGCATACCTATATGAGGGTACAAGTTTTGATCGATATTTGTGGAGTCAATGGGTTTTTCTTCTTAAAAAGAAAAGAGCATGAAAAATAAATAATTCCCAGGCTGTACTCTTGAGAATCACAAAATGTTTCCATCTCTTTTTCCCCGTGAAATTTCCAATGAGCAGATATTTGAACATTGTTTATGTAGGTGTGAGCTATTTAATTCTACGCTCGATCAGTATGTCAGAGGCCTTGGATAAATTTTCAAGGTACATTTCTCATTGTTCGTTACCATATCTTGTTAAAAAAAGTTCTACTTTATCAACTGAAAATATGAACATAAAGTTAACTCTACATAGAATTTTGTTCTTAAGCATTTCATAATCTGATTTTGCCTTGGCAGATTACAATACCTTCAGGATCAAATGGATTCAGATACTTCTTAGTTGTCCCCTTCTGTTATGATGCTCTATTATCAGTGATGGAAGAATGGCTCAGGTCGAGTTCAATACATTCTAAAAACTTGCTGCACCCACTTTGGACAAAGTGTTGCGCCAATTGTGTTTTACCTAGTTACAGTATGACCTCATTTTGGTAACTTCAGTATATTGTCTTTCATGTCATTAAATGTGTTTAAACGATAAGAGTTGGATTAGGTCTGTATTACATTCATTAGATGCTGCATTGGTGCTTGTCCTTTGATGTTTTTATGTGGTATGTATACATACACTAGTACAATGAAGAATGGTAGAATAGTCCTTTTAAAGGTTTAAGATAGTTTTGCAGTGAATGTGAAGTGTGCTTGCTTTTTAGTATTGGATCTGGTACCTGTTCAAGATTTGACTATTAGGTAAAGAAGCATATCAGCACAATCGAAGCTGATAGTTGGTTTCCTGAAAAATCCATTTTGTGAAATCATAACCCTAGATTTTATAGTACGTCCCATCTTTCTATGGATGGCATCAACATAATTTTTGATATCCAACTTTTGAGGAGATTATATTTTAGAAGATCCTTGATGCTCTATTCTGATTTTCTTTTTCCTAGTAACGGAATCATTAACTCACCTTGACGACTGCTGCTATTGGATGTTCCCTATTGTTAGATCCAAGGCTGCACAGTTCCTTTCGATAGGAGCCTGTTGCCACCCGGATCAATCTGCCTATTCTAGTTAGCCTTCCAATTTTGTTGTCTTTCCTGACCAGATCGCAACAAGCATAGTTATATTTCCATTCTTATCAATGAGCTACCATATTTGTTGGAATATGTATAATTTATACCCAAACATTTCTACTCATTAAACCCATCTTTCCCCATTGAGAATCCGGTCTTTGCTGTCCATCCTTCTTGTTAGCTTGCAGTTTCAACATGTCAATTTAGTCATTTGAAATCTCTTTGTCACTGTACAGTAATTTAATTCACCCCCTTACTCAACAAGTTTCATTTCCATTGGAAATACGTATGTGTTGCTTTAGAGCTCCTTTGGTTCTCTTTCATGCACATTTTGCTTATTTTGTGTCCTTGTCTTCTTTTTTTAATCAGAACTACAGTTGTACCACCATTCCATATGCCAACTGTTATCAAGCATTCTCTATGAACATGTTTAGTAGATTTTGTATCTCCTTTTCAATTTCCTGCAGAATTCAGCTGTTTGAATGAGGCGGTGAATTTCGCACACGATGATGCTTTCTGGTCACTCTAGTTCACTTCTTTTCGGGGTAGACTAGGGGTTAGGATTAGAGAATCATAAAAGAAACGTCGTGGGTTATTTTGGTGCATGAATTAATGGCTTAATGGAATATTGAGAGTTTAGAAAGTATTGGACATGGTGTATACGGTATTCGTGTTTGTGTGTGTTGTTTAAGCAGTATTATGCTATCTCTGGGTCAAGCTGTGGCCAGTGAATGAGTTTCTTGTTGGTAACAAAATGAAGATGGATTTTCTATACATTAGAAGTTCTCGTCTACAGTAAAAGGCTTGTCATTTAGTTGGATTCTTTTCTTGCTTATGACTTCTGGATTTGTTTCTTTTGTTGTGGTTTTACAAGCTTTCGTGTTCGTTCCTGAAACTCAGGGCTGGCGTATGTTACATGCGATCCATTATTTTGATCTCTTGGCTAAAGCACCCATTCTTCAACAAGTTTTGTATACACAAGTTAGAGAAAATTCAGCAGTGGGACATAAATTATCTAAAAGTTGGGGGGTATTATCTCCTAGTTGACGCCTTCGAAATGTACAAATTAATACAACTGGATTTGATAAGGTGAAGTGTTAACGTTATATAATTTGACCGATATAAGGTTGTGATGCAGTGGTGAGACTATTTTAAAGTTAACCAAAGGTTTCGGGTTTGAGCTCTGTGTTTGGAGAAAATTCTGTTGGGAGCGATACTCTTGAATGAGTTCTGCAGTGTGCGATTCAAATTTAACTAAAAGAATTAAGGAGAAATATATAGATAATAAACGGGAATGCTTTAAATAAATATTGTACTAGAGCAAGCAGTCTTAATCAACGTTTCTCTCTCCTTGAAATATTAATAATATGACCTAGGACATATTTGAAAAGGATTCGACTTGTATTATCAATATATTTTGACATGTTACAACATGCTATCTACTACATTTTGTAAGTTACCATACCATACTTATTATAAATTGTGTGATCATCTTATTAAAAACTTAAATTATTTATTGAGAGCAAACTTTTCATTATTTAATTACGTTTTCAGTATATTTCCTCTCGTGTTGACTTGAAAGAGTCAACCTCATGGAAATTATTTTTGATAATGAACGACAATAAGACTCAAACTCAAGATATTTGTTTTGATATCATATTTTGTGTAATTTGTGATCATTTCATTAAAAAGGTTAAACTGTTTTTCTTCAATATTATCTTTTAAGTAAATTTAACTTTCATGGCGTAAAATAGGCTACATTGTCTTGTCCAGTGCACTGTAGTTAAACAGTTGAAAAACATCGATGGCAGCGCGCATGATGGGGCTCATAATAATTGGAGTAGGTTTTCACACCGATTAAAATTGATATCACGGTTTGAATAGAATTCGGTTTACACCAATTGAATAAATCGATTTTTATTTTGGTTTTACATTTTCAAAAATCAATAATATTTAGTTTAGTTTTGATTTCGTTAAAAAAAATAAAGAAATAACCGAACTGAATTGATAATTATATACATATGTTTATACATACATAATATATTATTTTTTGTGAACAATTATTAAATGAAAAATGCAACACACTAATTAAAAAGAGTAAAGTATGATGCATCTTTTATTTGTGTAGCAATATAGATAGCTTATGCATTATTCAATAAGTTTATGTTTATTAGTAACATCAGATTAGCTAACAATATATAAGCAGAAAGTTAAACATAATTGAGTTTGGTATAAGAATTATAAGATTCAAATTGGTATGAAGACTATTCGTTTTCTTTTGAATGAATTGTTATTTTTTTTCTTTCTATTTTAAATAAATCATTTCCTTTATTTTCATGTATGATTAATAGCTAAATCAAATCAAATCAAAATCGATTAAAACAAATCGATAAATGTATATTGTATTCGGTTTGATTTTGTTTGATAATTTAAAATTTGGAAAATGGCTTAAAATGCTCTCAAACTATTGAAAATGATACAAAAATGTCTCTTATCCATCTATCGGGCTTAAAATGCCATTGACATCCACCTTTAGGTCCAAAAATGACATTTTCTTTAATGGAAAAGGATATGGGGGCATTTTTGCACCATTTCCAATAGTTCGATGACATTTTAGACCCTTTTTCTTATTTAAAATTCTGTTAAATAAATTTTGATTTATAATTAATTTTAAATAATTAAATTGTAAAGAATAGATGGCCTCCACGTGTTTGAAAAAATTATTCAAATTATTTAATTAAAATTCTGTTAAATAAATTTTGATTTATAATTAATTTTAAAATAATTAAATTATAACCAATAGATGGTCGCCACATGCTTAAATAAATAATTAAAATTATTTAAACATGCGGCGATCATCTATTGGTTAAAATTTAATTATAAATCAAAATTTATTTAACAGAATTTTAATTAAAAAATTTGAATAGTTTTTTTAAACACGTGGCGGTCATCTGTTGGTTCTAATTTAATTATTTAAAATTAATTATAAATTAAAATTTATTTAACAGAATTTTAATTATGGAAAAAGACCTAAAATACCTTCGAACTATTGAAAATGGTACAAAAATGCCCCTCATGCCCTTTTCCATTATAAAAAGGTCATTTTACCTAAAAGTGGATGTTTAAGACATTTTAAGCCAAATAGATGGATGAGAGACATTTTTATACTATTTCCAATAATTCAAGGGCATTTTAAACCCTTTTTCACTTAAAATTTGATTTGATTAATTTGATTTTGATTTCGATCAATAATCGACTCATAAACACCCCTATATACAGGCAAAAGCCAGCAACATTGTTAAGCTAGAATTTTTAATTTATAAATTCTATTCCACAATTCTTTATATTTCCTAGGTTCAGAATAAATTATGTTTACATATTAAATAATTTTTAATATAAATAAAAAATTTAAGTCAAAATTATCGTGGTTTTACCGAATGTGTACAAGAAAAATAAAATAAAAGGTTCACGTGTTAGCAAAAGAATAAGAAGAACCCGTGAACAAACACTGATTTGAGTTACAGAGATGGAAGCAACCAAATAAATGCAAACCAATTTTATCAATTGGCTTTTTCACTTTGTAGTAACACTACACCACCAGACCAAACAAACAAACAAAAAAACTACTGTTTCATTTTCCCTTGCATGTTACTCCCCTTCGTTTCTATTTAATAAATGTCTCACGTTATTAAAATAATGGGGTATAAGAATATTGTAAAAAATATGTTATTTTAAATTTTAAATTTTTAAAAAGATACTTATTTTGAGACATGTTTTTTTATTGCTAAAGTGGGGTCGAGGGAGTATTAATAACGCAATATGATATATAACGACAAGATCTTCGAATTATTCATACCCCATTTGTTTCATTTCATGTACCCGTGACGTCGCTGTTCGTCAATTTTTCGTGGGATGAACTTTCCTTTTCATTATATTGTACTTATGAGTTACTTTTAATTGATTTCTTATGAAAATATTAATATAATAAAAAGATATATTCATAATTAATGAATCATGAAAGTGATTTTATCCAGTCCATATAGCTTTCACCAACACTAGAATTTTGGAAATATAACCACCCGAAGGGCACTCGTGAAATTATTGAAGTTAATGATTAGATGAGACCTATTATCCCATCATAGTTTTTCAGTGAGCGATAGTTTGTCGGAAATAATTTTTCTGTTCTTTAATAAAATCTATAGACACTCTACTTTTTTCAGACCTTATTTTGTGAAGCTACATTGAAATATATTGTTGGCGTTTTTAATTAAATGATACTTATAGGTATGATAAATATACACAATCCTAAATAATAATGTCAAAATCTTAAGAATAGAACTTAATACAAGACACCAAAAACGGAATATAATAATCATCTGATGATCCAAATCCAGACAGAAAAGGAAGACAAGATAAGTCACAGTATCAAAGTTAAAATTCCTTTAACCTCATGTCTCCCTGTGATTTGAATTTAGACATATACAGGTAGGACTAGTTGGCATACAACAACAATATACCCAATAAATTTCCAGATGTAGGGTCGGGAAACAAGTATACGCAAACAAGAGACTGTTTGGAAAAGAATATGACTAGTTTTAACTAAAAATAATGAAGAAGAGAGAAAAAACAAGAAATGTTAGGATTATTTTTGTTACATGAATTCATTAGAGATGCAGCAAAACAAACATTGTGGATTGATAATTCATGAAAGTGATGGATCTCTCTCTCTCTCTCTCACTCACTCACTCACTTCTTTGATCTTGAAACTCTTCTAATCAATACTATCAACCAAAGCAATCGATAAAATACGAAGAACCCAATCAAGATATATATATTTGTCCATCTTTGTCTCTCATGGAGCCCTCTTTTATCCAACACATCACTCCCACTCACCATACATACCTTGTTTTTCTCATCGTACCATATCAAACACTTGGCGACAAGGCAAGAATACTCATTGATCAACAAAGCATCTAATCCATACTTGTACATGGACAAATAATGCAACATTGTCCAGAACTTAGGCATTGTCTCCTTTGTAATGAAGTAGCCGGAAAACAAGAAAGATCCGGCGAGAAGTAGCGTTACCAGCGAAGTTCCGGCGATGTAATTAGGTGCTACAGAGCTCAAGAAGAGGACGAATGAGTTTGCCATTAAGACGATGACCCAAATTGTTAGAACGAAGTAAGTGAATGCTTGCCATGAATAACAAAGACCCACCAAGAAATAAAGTGAAATTGAGTACAAGATTGCGATGACAAGTAAGTAAGGGAGGAAAACTAGTGTGTTTGCGATGAGATATGAAGATAATCGATAAACCCCACTTGAAGTTTCTCTTAATAAAATGGGTCTTTCGTTTATGAAGATTGGGAGAGTTTCTGTTGTGGAAGAGAGAAGGAAAGTGAGAGTGAAAGCGAAAAGTCCGAATCTTTTCTCGATTCCAGCTTTACCAAATCCAATATTGATGTAAATTGTACCTAATACAAGACCAACTCCTAATGCCTGTAAGGTGTTTGTTAAAAGTAGCTGCTTTGTTCTGTAAATGATTTTCCAGAATCTGCTATACAAAACAGCAATTTCATGAAATCTTGAACTCCTATATCTGATCTCCCCTGTTTTAGCCTCAGGGACAGGGGTAGTGGTGGTATTTTCAGGGGGTGAACTTATCGGCGTAACGGGTTTTTTCTCATTGAGTTGGCTGAGCATTTCCATGGCATATTCAAGAGAATTGAGCTGTGGGGGGACAGTGAAACCATTTTCAAGTAAAAACCCTTCAAGAGATGACAATGTACCATAATGGACAACAGTTCCTTTTGATAGCAACAGGATTTTATCAATGGTGGCAAGAATCTTGAAACTTGGTTGATGAATAGACAAAAGCACGGTACGTTGACGCGAGTCGGTGATTGATCTGAGTGTCTGCATTACATTCAAAGCTGAATTACTATCAAGACCTGATGTTGGTTCATCAAGAAGTAAAATTGCAGGGTCATGGAGTAGACTCAAACCAATCGAAACTCGTCTTCGTTCTCCTCCTGAGAGACCATGAGCAAGCCTTGTGTGTGCCAAATGTGTAAGCCTGAGCTCAGCCAGAAGAGAATCCACAATGCAAGAAACATCATTGAGTTTCGGGTTGAGGAGACGGGCAGAGAAAGCGAATGTTTCCGAGACAGTGAGCTGCGGAAGGCAACAATCATGTTGAGGAACATAAGCTGAGAGCTTGCGGAAAGAAGAAGGATTATGAAGGGGAAGAGAGTTCAAGAGAAGAGTGCCACTTGTAGGTGAAGTTCCAGCTGCTAAAATGTCGAGTAAGGTGGATTTTCCCGCGCCACTCGGACCAACAATGGCAAGAATCTGAGAAGGATAAGCAGTGAAAGAGATGTCTTTCAAGATATTAATTGGTGGTGTTGTTTCACAAGGCTTGAATAACAAGGCAGGAGAAATGGTGGTTGATTTTGAATAGCCTATTGAAGAAGCTGTTAGTTTATATGTTTTAAGTGGAGGAGATTGAGAAGGAGATGGCGGTGTTGGAGATGATTCAATTTCCATGGTGAAGTTGATTGGACAGAAGAAAGACTAATAAGAAGTGAGGTTGAGTAGTAGTAAAAGAAGAAAAATAGAATGGGGTTAGTGAGAGAGCCTCCATGACATATACTTCTAGTAGTAGTAGAATAATGTTGGTGGATTTCAAGAATCCAACTTAATAATTAAAATGGGGCAGTAAAAATTGAGATGGAAGCTAACTAGAATCGCCTGGAAAATTGATTTTGTAGGTCATTTACAATTATTTTTTTCAAGTTTTATAGTCTTTTTATAAGAAATTTAAGAAGACAATTTTCTTTAATTTATAAGTGGCTAAGAGATTTCGTTTTCTTACTAGCTAGTGCCTCGGTAAATGGTAATTATGAATATTCATGTAAAAGTTGGAAGAATATAAGATAAAACAAAAATAAAGTAGTATCAAGTTGACAGGAAAGAAAAAAGAAGAAATGCTGACAACGAAAATGGGCTATGAATCAGCGATTTGGCACTTCTTAGAAAAGAATATAAAAGAGAAAAAGGACTAAAATACATTTTATAACATACTAACTAATTAATAAGATGGACGCCCAAATGGAGAATTCACGACTTCACGACTTCACTCTTCTCTCCTTTAAAAACCAAGTGCCTGCCTAAGGAGATTTTATATATATCTACATAGGCTATCGAAATAGACTTTTGTGGTTCGGTCTTTTTCTAGACCTTGCACATAGAGGAAATTTAGTACATCAGGCCATATTTTTCTTGTGAAGTTTTCATAAGTTATATATAAGAAAATAATCTGTGAAGAAAAATAGAATGTGAATGATATTTTAATAAGATGGTAAATTAAAAGAGTATTATTTCTTTTGAGTGTGTAATAGTCATTTTGAGTATTGTACTTGTGACTACACGGTGTAAAATTTCTTACTATAGTGATATCAGTTGCTCTTCTTGGCCCGTGGTTTTTCCCTTATTTAAAAGGGTTTCCATGTAAAATTCTTCGTGCCATTATGTTCCCATTTTATTTTCATTATTTTGACCAAATATATTTTTATGTTTATCCGCGTTTTTCCAACAAACTGGTATCAGAGCAAGGTTTTATCTGAGTATGCTCTGTAGTTGCAGCACAGTCTGAACTTCCACATCAGAAAAGATTTACTTTGGTTCGTAATAACTATATATTTTTGGGGAAAACGATGGAAGCCAGCACTAGTAGAATAGTTACTTTGAATGGTGTTAATTATATCATTTGAAAGGAAAAAATAGAATATTTGTTTTATGTCAAGAATCTTTATCAACCAGTCTTTACCACTGTAAAGCCTGATAATAAAACAGATGAAGAGTGAAATTTGTTGCAAAGACAGGTTTGTGGATTTATTAGGCAATGGGTTGACGATAATATGTTGAATCATATTTCCGGGGAAACACATGCTCGTACCCAATGGGAGCATCTTGAAAGTTTGTATGCTCGAAAGATTGGGAACAACAAAATATTCTTACTAAAGCTGATGCTAAGTTTAAAATATCATGATGGTTCGCCGATGACAAATCACTTGAATAATTTTCAGAGAATCATTAATCTGTTATCTGCTATGGGCATTAAATTTGAAAAAGAAATTTAAGACTTACTTCTACTTGATTCCCTACCAGGCTCTTGGGAAATATTTAGAACTTCATTGTCAAATTTTGCTCCGGATGGTTTAATCTCTATGGATTTCGCCAAAAACAGCGTCTTGAACGAAGAGATGAGAAGAAAATCTCAAGGATCTTCTTCATCGGATGTCCTGGTGACTGGCCCTAGGGGGAGAAACATGAGTCATGGTTCCTAGAATAGAGAACATAATAGAAACAAATCTAGAGGCAAACTTAAGGATATTAAGTGCTATCATTGTGACATGAAAGGGCACACAAAGAAGTTTTGTCGAAAGTTGAAGAGGGAGAACAAAGAAGATCTTGTTATCGTCCTTGACGCATATATGATAAATATTTCTTGTGAAGAGTCAAGTTGGGTTGTGGACACTGTTGCCGCATCTCATGTGACATCAAGGAAGGATTTTCTGGTGACTTTGGAACCTTGAGTATGAGTAATGAGATTGTATCTAGGGTGGTTGGTGTTGATACATTTTGTTTGAAAATTAGTGTTGGAAAAACTAGTTTAAACAATGTAAAATATACCCCCGATGTTCGTCTGCACCTAATTTCTATTGGTGTTCTTGATGATGAAGGAAATGTTAGTACCAATGGTGGAGGAAAATGGAAACTGATTAAGGGTTTCTTGGTTGTGGCTCATGGTAACAAACGTCGTGGTCTATATTGGACTACGGCTTCTACTTGTGTTAATATGGTGAATGTAGTTGAGAGCGATAACTCTTCAACGTTATAGCACAAGAGGCTTAGCCACATTAGTAAAAAAAGACTTAATGTTCTAGCCAAGAAGAAATTATTGTCAGATTTTCAAAGTGCTAAATTAGAAAAGTGTGAGCATTGCTTGGCTGGAAAACAAAATAGAGTTTCCTTTAAGTCTATCCCTCCTTCAAGAAAGACAGAGTTACTTGAGTTGGTGTACTCTGATTTATGCGGTCTAATGAAGATAAGGACTTTGGGTGGTTCACTCTACTTTGTTACTTTCATTGATAATTGCTCAAGAAAGCTTTGAGTCTATATCTTGAAGACTAAAGACCAAGTATTAGGTGTCTTTAAGCAGTTTCAGGCTTTAGTTGAAAAAGAAACTAGAAAGAAATTAAAATGTATTCATATTGATAATGGTGGTGAATATTGTGGACCATTTGACGAATACTCAAGCATCAAGGTATTAGACACCAGAAGACTCCTCCTAAGACTACTCAACTTAATGGGTTGGCTGAGAGGATGAATAAGACCTTGATGGAAGAAGTTAGATGTTTGCTTTCTAAAGCAAAGTTGTCGAACTCTTTTTGGGTTGAGGCCTTACTGACTACTGCATATGTTATCAACTTATCTTCTATTGTTGCTTTGCAAAGTGATGTTCCAAATAAAATTTGATATGAAAAGGATGTTTCCTATGACCATTTGAGCGTATTAGGTTGCAAAGCTTTTGTACATGTGACAAAAGATGAGAGGTCAAAGTTAGATGCCAAGACAAGATAGTGCATCTTTATTGGATATGGCCTGATGAATTTGGTTATAGGTTATATGATCCAATTAAGAAGAAGCTTGTAAGAAGCCGCGATATCGTCTTCATGGAAAATCAAATCATTGAAGATATTACAAAGCAGAGAAGCTAGAATCTTCAAGTTCTGATGGCGTAGTCCATCTTGATCAAGTTCCTCATACAAGTGTATATGACGTTGGTAGGCTTGATGATCACGGTGATGCTCAAAATCAAGTTCCAGATCAACATGTTGATGTTGATAATAACAATGATGTTGTTATTAATGATACTCCTACTCATGAAGTCATGGGTGAATCAAATATTCCTCTTAGGAGGTCTACAAGACAACATATTTCTTTCTCTCGTTATTCACCTAATGAGTATGTGCTACTCACTGATGGGGGTGAACCTGAATGTTATGAGGAGGCCATTGAAGATGAGCATAATTAAGGATCAATAGATTGAAGCCTGCAAGATGAGATGAAATATTTGCATGAGAACCATACTTATGAGTTGGTGAAATTGCCTAAGGGAATGAGAGATTTGAAGAACACAGCTTGAAACCCAGGTACAAAGCTAGATTGATTGTTAAGGAATTTAGTCAAAGAAAGGGTATTGACTTTGACGAATTTTTTTCTGTTGTGAAAATGTCCTCCATTCATATAGTTCTTGGTTTGGTTGCTAATCTTAATTTAGAGATTGAGCAGATGGATGTGAAGACGATTTTTCTTCACGATGACCTAGAAGAGGAGATTTATATAAAACAACCTGAGGGCTTCAAAGTAAATGATAAAGAAAATTTTGTGTACAACTCAAAAAGAGTCTCTACGGGCTAAAGCAAGCTCCTAGACAGTGGTACAAGAAGTTTGAATCTGTTATGGGGGAGAAAGGCTACAAGAGGACTTCTTCAAATCATTATGTATTATTTGTACAAAAATTTTCTGACGATGATTTTACTATCCTCTTGCTATATGTGGATGATATGTTGATTGTAGAGAAAAATATTTTCAAGATTGACGAGTTGAAAAAAGAGTTATGTAAGTCTTTTGCTATGAAAGACTTGCATCATGCCAAGCAAATTTTGGGCATGCGGACTACTCGTCTCAGAGATGAAAGAAAAATTTATCTATTACAAGAGAAGTAAATTGAACGTGTACAAGAGCGCTTCAACATGAAGAATGCTAAGCCTGCTAGCACACCTCTTGCTGGGCATATGAAGTTGAGTAAGAAAATGTGTCCTACAACTAGGGAGGAAAAAGAGAGCATGGCCAAATTTCCATATTCCTCTTTTGTCAGAAGTTTAATGTATGCAATAGTATGCACAAGATCTGATATTGCTCATGCAGTTGGTGTTGTCAGCAAATTTCTTGATAATCTAGAAAAACAACATTGAGAGGCTGTAAAGTGGATACTCAGGTATCTGAGAGGAAGCTCAGATGAATGTTTGTGTTTTAGAGAATTAAATCTAATCTTGAAGGGCTATACAAATGTTGATATGGCAGGTGACCTTGATAACAGAAAATTTACTATTGGATATTTGTTTACTTTTTCACGGGGAACTATATCATGACAGTCGAAGTTGCAGAAATGTGTTGTACTGTCTACAACTGAAGCTGAGTATATTGCGGCTACTGAAGCTGGCAAGGAGATGATATGGCTTAAGCAATTCCTGTGAGAGCTTGGCTTGCATCAGAAGGGGTATGTCGTCTATTGTGACAGTCAAAGTGAAATAGACTTGAGCAAAAGCTCTATGTTCCATGCAAGGACAAAACACATAGACGTAAGATGAATTCGATAAAAGATAGAAAATGAATCTATGCAGGTTGAAAATATTTCTACAAATGAGAATCCTGTAAATATGCTGACCAAAGTGAAAACAAGGGACAAGTTTGATTTGTACAAAAAACTTATTAGCATAAGCTCTCTCTGAGAAGATGAAGATATCTCCTTCTGGTGCATGAGACTGGAGGAAGAGATTTGTGGGGTCCATCTCATGAATTTTTTAGTCAACAATAGTTGCTGCAAGAATTGTCAAAAGCGCAGTCAACAATAGTTGCTGCAAGAATTGACAAATGCGCAGAAATTGTTGAAATCGTAATATTGGCTTATGTCATCAGTGACATAGATATGCTCTTTCTTTCTCTATAGATTGAGAGCTTGTGGCTCAATTGAAAATACACCAATTCACAGAGAGAAAAATATTTAGAGAGCTGTGAGGTTTCCATAGACTATATATAAAAAAAATAATCTGTGAAGAAAAATA
The DNA here is from genome assembly GCF_947179165.1 of Solanum dulcamara. Taxonomy (NCBI): domain Eukaryota; kingdom Viridiplantae; phylum Streptophyta; class Magnoliopsida; order Solanales; family Solanaceae; genus Solanum; species Solanum dulcamara. The sequence continues at coordinate 17,378,998 of NC_077243.1, read as the reverse complement.
GAGTGTGAGCAATATTTTAGTAAGGTGGTAAATTAAAAGAGTGTTATTCCTTTTAAGTGTGTAGTAGTCATTTTGAGATTGTACTTGTGACTTCACGGTTTAAAATTCCTTACTTTAGTGATATCAGTTGATCATCTTGGCCCGTGGTTTTTCCCTTATTTAAAAGGGTTTTCACGTAAAATTCTTGGTGTCATTATTTTTTCGTTTTATTTCTATTATTTTGACTAAATATATTTTTGTGTTTTTTCGCATTTTTCCATTTCTAATAGTGTGTTTATATATGAATATGTCTGTATATATATACAGAGGTGGAGTTTGAATTTGAAGTTTACGGATTCGAGATTATAATTTTTTTAAAAGTTACTAGACTTTAAATTAATAATTTGTACATATTCAATGAATTTATTAAGACAAAAATAGAATTTGGACGAAAGTTAATGAATTCAGCTCAATCAATAATGTATACTCTCTACCTGTGCTCCTGTATACATAAATACTTTCTCAATGTGTCTTGAATTTTAACTATACACTAGTAAATTGGTTGTCCATCCGTGATTCTTTTATTTCGTCCTCTTGCCATATAGTACTATAATATATACTGCTGCTGCTACTTTGCAAAACTATGCACCAGAAGCCAAAATCTCCTATGTTTTTAAAAAACTTGTGATTTACTAAAAACCAAAATGGGTGAATTTCTAAAATTCAACTCACTAAAAATAAATTTAGAAAATCTTGTCACGAGAAGAGGGGTTGAGTGGTTTCTGTCAATCAGCATTATATAAGAATAAAGCTGTTGAGTCACGGGGATCAACCATATATATATATATATGGCATTTGGATCCATTGTTTGGAAGCAGATCATCTATTCATCTACAAGCATTTTTCAATCGTCTTTAAATATAAGTTTTTGGTACTTAGTATTTTAGTGTATCTGGTAGCAAAACTATATTTATCTAGGTATATCTTCCTTAGTATATGGTAGAAATTTTTTTTAATTAATGATAGCATACATAATTATTTAAAAATACAAATAGAATCAATATATATGATATGAATATATATTGCATAAGATAGTTTTTTCAATAAAAAATTCATGTACCCAGAAAATGGAAAGTCCAGTAAGAAAAGAACTCAGGGACCTTGGCCCTTGGGCTCGGCAACTTGGCCCTCCCCGTACACAGTATAACTGAAAGGCTAACGTGTAAAACTATTTCTATAACAACATTTCACAATAATATAAAGATTAATAGTTATGTTTTTCATGGAATTGATCTTTCATAATATAAAGATTAATAGTTATGTTCTCATTCAGGGACGGGGTCGGGGACGAGGGTAAGGAGGGGTAAGTGGGTTAAAGGAGCGTCTAGACTGAGAGTTGGTTCTTGGAACATTGGAACGTTAACGGGCAAATCCATAGAGCTAGTTAAGATTCTAAAGAAGAGAAAGATTAATATAGCTTGTGTCCAAGAGACCAAATGGGTAGGTTCTAAAGCTAGGGAGGTAGACGGGTATAAGCTTTGGTTTTCAGGTAGATCGAAATATAGGAATGGGGTAGGCATTTTAGTAGACAATGATCTAAGGGATCAGGTGGTGGAGGTTAGGAGAGTCAACGATAGGATGATGTCGATTAAGGTGATCGTTGAAGGAAGCACACTCAACATTATTAGTGCTTATGCGCTACAAGCGGGCTTAAGAGAGGAGGATAAGACGCGTTTTTGGGAGGATTTGGACGAGTTAGTGGGAGGTATACCACCTACTGAGAAGCTTTTCGTGGGAGGAGATTTCAATGGGCACATCGGGTCTATTTCAGGAGGGTACGATGATGTGCATGGAGGCTTTGGCTACGGGGTCAGAAATGGAGGAGGCATTTCACTTTTGGAATTCGCAAGAGCTTTTGGGTTGGTCATAGCCAATTCGAGTTTCCCAAAAAAGGAAGACCACTTGGTAACATTCCATAGTTCGGTGGCTAAGACTCAGATAGACTTTTTACTCCTGAGAAAGGTCGATAGAGGTCTGTGCAAAGACTGTAAGGTCATTCCGATAGACAACCTTACAACCCGACATAAGTTTTTGATGATGGATTTAGGGATCAAGATGATGAGGAATAAGAGGGTCGGGGATGATCGATCTAGGATTCGATGGAGGAGTTTGACCACTGCAAATGCCCTGGAGATGGGAGAGAAGTTGAAGGTCATGGGGGCTTGGGATAGTAATGGGGATGCGACCAGTATGTGGGATAGGACGGCTAGTTGTATTAGGACAGTGGCAAGGGAAGTGTTGGGAGTCTCGATTGGTAGTCGTAGTCGGCATCGAGGAGACTGGTGGTGGAACGAAGAAGTACAAGAAAAGGTGAAAGCAAAGAAGATGGCGTACGCAAAGTTGATAGAAAGCACAGATGAGGTGGAGAAGTGGACGAATATGGAACTTTATAAAATAGCAAAAAAGGAGGCGAAGTCGGCGGTTTCGATGGCAAAAACAACAGCTTTTGAACGCCTTTATGCTGAACTAGAAGAGAAAGGTGGGGATAGAAAATTTTTCAGGTTAGCCAGGGCGCGGGAGAGAAGGGCACGCGATGTGGACCAAGTGAAGTGCATTAAGGACGAGCATGGAAAAGTATTGGTAGACGAGACCCTCATTAAACAGAGATGGCAGTCCTATTTCCATAAACTCTTGAATGAGGAAGGGGACAGAGACTTTGTGTTGGGAGATTTAGAACATACAGGGAGGCATCGCGATTTTGGGTATTGCAGGAGTATTAAGGTCGAGGAGGTTATGAGTGTCGTTCGTAGGATGCGCTGGGGAAGAGCAACCGGACCTGACGAGATTCCTGGGGAATTTTGGAAGAGCACGAGCTCGGTAGGTTTGGAGTGGTTGACTAGGTTATTTAATGTCATCTTTAAAACGGCAACGATGCCCGAAGAATGGAGGTCGAGCGTAATGATCCCTCTAAACAAAAACAAAGGGGATATCCAGAGTTGCAACAACTATAGAGGTATTAAGCTACTAAGCCATACTATGAAACTGTGGGAAAGAGTGGTAGAGATGAGGGTGAGGAGAGACGTGTCTATTTCAGAGAACCAGTTTGGATTTATGCCGGGACGCTCAACTACAGAAGCCATCCATCTTATGAGGAGACTGGTGGAGCAGCATAGGGAGAGGAAGAGGGACTTGCATATGGTATTCATCGACCTAGAAAAGGCTTATGATAAAGTCCCAAGAGAAATACTATGGACATGTTTGGAGGCTAAAGGTGTACCTGTGGCATACATTAGGGTGATCAAGGACATGTACGAGGGAGCCAAAACTAGGGTAAGGACAGTAGGAGGGGACTCAGAGCACTTTCCAGTGGTGATGGGGCTGCATCAAGGATCATCTCTTAGATCTTTTTTATTTGCCTTAGTGATAGATGGATTGACGCGACAAATTCAAGATGCGGTGCCATGGTGTATGCTTTTCGCGGATGACATAGTCCTGATCGATGAGACTCGCCGCGGAGTTAACGCTAACCTGGAGGATTGGAGACATACCTTGGAGTCTAAAGGGTTTAAGTTGAGTAGGACAAAGACAGAGTACTTAGAGTGCAAGTTCAGTGAGACACCTCAGGAGGTTGGCGTTGAAGTTAGGCTTGGTGCTCAGGCCATCCAAAAGAGAAGTAGTTGCAAGTATCTTGGGTCTATCATGCAAGGCAGCGGGGAGATTGAAGATGATGTCACACATCGTATTGGGGTAGGGTGGATGAAATGGAGGCTCGCTTCCGGAGTGCTGTGTGACAAGAATGTGCCACCAAAACTTAAGGGCAAGTTCTATAAAGTGGTGGTTAGACCGGCTATGTTGTATGGGGCGGAGTGTTGGCCATTTAAGACTTCTCACATTCAAAAGATGAAAGTTGCTGAGATGAGAATGCTGAGATGGATGTGTGGGCACACCAGGAGCGACAGGATTAGAAATGAGGCTATTCGGGACAAGGTAGGAGTGGCCTCGGTGGAAGACAAGATGCGGGAAATGCGACTGAGATGGTATGGACATGTGAAGAGGAGAGACACAGATGCCCCAGTGCGGAGGTGTGAGAGGCTGGCCATGGATGGTTACAGAAGAGGTAGGGGTAGGCCGAAAAAGTATTGGGGAGAGGTGATTAGACAGGACATGGCACAGTTACAGCTTACGGAGGACATGACCTTAGATAGGAGGGTGTGGAGGACCCACATTAGGGTAGAATGCTAGTTCATAGTCTTGTTTTTCTTCTCTATTCATAGACGTAGTAGTGCATTACGATCTCTTGCGCTGTGAATTCTGATTTCTGTTATTTATGTTATTATTTATTACTTTCTATGCTTTGATTACTCTATTGAACCTGTGACGCTATCATTATTTATTTAATCGTTATTTGTTATTTGTATTTATTTATTTGTATTTATTTGTTATCTATTCGTTATTTGTTTGTTGTTTTTCTCATAAAGCTTTTAATTTCCTATTCTAATGCATTTATGCATTTATGCTTTTACTGAGCCGAGGGTCTCTAGGAAACAGCCGTCCTACCTTGGTAGGAGTAAGGTCTGCGTACATTCTACCCTCCCCAGACCCCATGTTATGGGATTTCACTGGGTTGTTGTTGTTGTTGTTGTTGTATATATTACTATAGCAAGCAAAATATATCAAAATACACGATATTATTATAGAGAAATTGAACTGTAGTTGTATTATTGTTTTACTAATGCTTAAAAACTATGTCATCATTTATACGTAGAGCCAATCATATGTGTAATTGTTCGATTCACTACAAAAAACATGGCTATTAGCCACGCGTAAAACCGTGGCTAAATGTTAACAAAACCGTGGCTAACACAACTTCGCCACGGTACCTTAGCCACGGTTGTCAGCATGCCTATAACGAGCGTCGCCAGTAAATTAGCCACAGTTTTATCATCCGTGGTAACATTTAATTAGCCACGGTCTTGTGTGTGTATTAGCCACGGTTGAACCGTGGCAAAACTACAAAGGTTTTTCAAAAAAAATTACAATTATTTTCATGCAATATTCTGATACAAATACATTAATTGAGCATCAATTTTGGCTAAAACAATGCAGCAACAGCGTGCCTCAAAGTACAACAACAGTGTTCACCAAAATATCCAACAAAAGTATAGCATGTAACTTATCTTAGTCTCATCAAGTTGTTCTTTGGTCTTTTCATATCCGGTCAACTTTTCATCCAAGGTTTCTACATGTTTCTATAAGTCTTCAACACGTTGATGAAACATTACTAGAGATATCAAGATTCGCATGACTTGTTCAATGTCTAGGCATTCCAAAAGCATTCGAAAGGCAAACATTACCACCTAAACCACGCACACGACCAGAATGATCAGCTCCATACACTTTTCCAATGGTATCATTAGGATGAACTAGTATCTTCAAAAGAACACCTGAACTTGCAACAAGTTCCTGATCTTTAGGAAGATGCTCCAATATTTTATCCTACAAGTACAATAAAAGAAATGAGATATTCTCGTACCAATAAGGCCTCTCTGTGGTAGAGTTGGATATTGATTCAAGCAATTGTCCATGTAAATATAGATGCTAAATAGGCAAAAATAACATTAAAACATACAATAACAAGCACCCCAACACCCTTAATTCATGTTGTCCATATCGTTAAATTTAAGCTCATCTCAACCTCTTAAAATAAATATATATTTTAGTATGCTCTGTATGACCAAAAGCAACTATAGAAAAATATGGAGCCACTTGAACACAATGAAATGAAAGAGTTGGTGAAGTGCACATACATAGTTGATCTTATCAAAACAAAAAAAACAAAGGCATAGGCCAGAGGGCACTCAAAGCAGAAACCATTTAGCAAACAATATTTTTTCAGCATATTTCTTGAAATTATTTGGGGTAACTATTCTTTTTTTTTCTTCCCACCTAATATTGGGGTCACTATGCATAAACAAGACACAATTTGTTGGATGACCATTGTACATTAGGGAGATTAAGTTGACTTAATTAATTCAATCCACATACAATTTCTAGCTGTTAACAACTAGGAAACCACCAATAACATTTTTCCTCTCTGCGGAACTGCTTTGCTCTCACAAACTACACCCTTTTTTTTTAACTTTGGCACCATGAAAATGACCATCACCCCATCTAAAAAAATACAATCATTTAAAGAAAACCCACCATGAGATCTATATAAGAAACATTAGTAATTAACTAGTCTTACTGATTTAAGAAAATCCATAAAAATTCATATTCTTAACGACTAGAAAACCCACCAAAACACATCAAATTGCAGATTTTATATGCTCATAACTTCAATAAACAAAAAGCTATAGAACCCTTATTTCAATTTTGACTTTAAAAACTCTAAATTGCAAAGATTTATTACCTGAGAAGAAGTAAATTTACCACTTTTGCTACTATTTGAAGCTAGAGAATCGAAGGAGGAGACGACGAAGCAATTGTTTCAGGGACATTGAGGAGACGATGGAGCAATTGGTTGTAGAGAGTCTTGGTTGCTGGGTATTGTTTTTTTCCTATTGAAAGAGACGTGAGTAAAAATCAAAAGGAAAAATTAACAATGTAAATAAGTGGGGGGAAATGAAAAAATAAGGGAGGGCGTGAAATTTACAGTTCCCGCCTGATTTTGCCACGGTATTTTAGCGTCGGTTCTTAATTCGTAGAGAAGTTTACATTTTTGTGTGAAATTTGCCACGGTTTATTAAACCGTGGCTAAATAACCGTGGGTAAAATCTATTTTTTTGGTAGTGATTCTACATTAAAGTAAATTAGCATAATTTTGAATTTAACAAAAAGTAAGTCAAAGTACCTCTAGAAGAACAACATATAAAGTGGTAGAATATTGTATATAAACGAAGCAGGTCATCGTCGACATACTTGCTTGCCGATCAAAGAATATTTTAGGTATTATAATTTTTTATGCTTTAAGCTGTATCTAGCTAATTGCTTTAGCCTTTATGCATGTAAATTTTCACAATTGGACAGTAAATCCTATCCATATTTTGTTTATTGCACTTCATATTCGTCGAAAAGTTGTACTTCAGCTTTTCTATGCATGTGGATTCCATTTGTTTTTCTTATTTCACGTCTTTTATTTTCCAGTTACCTGTCCATTTGCTTGGATCTTCTTTAATATATGTGGAACTCGTCTTTTAATTTCTGCTGACTATTTAATTTTGTTTTTTGTTTTCAGTTTCACTATTATATATTATGTACTATAGTTTTATATTATGGTAGTTCAATTCATTTAAACAATCTGTGGGATTATTTCTATAAACCATACACTAGAATTATTTTGTATGATAGTTGATTTGTGTTAGTAATCTGTATTGTAAAACGTTGAAACAGTAACAATAATTTTTGAAAATAAAAGATAAAAACTGGAAATAAGAACAGTGTTGTGTCTGAAAAATTATGAAAGAACAAAAATCGAGCCCACTGAATGCACAGTGTGTCCTTAAGGAAATTATTTCCCTCAATGTACCTAAGGTTTTGGAATCTTTCCTCCCAAGATAGAACGATTTACTTACCAAAATAGCGGTACAACAAAGTATGGTGACTGCGAACCACTCGAAGGCTGTATATCACATGAGTTTTTAGGAAGAGCAGAAAAGAAGAAGAAGAAGATGTTTTTTTAGAAATTTTCGTTAGGAACAATTTTGAGGATCAACAGAAATATATAGTCTGCTTGCAAATTTTCAGAAAAGGTGCCTGTTGGGAAAAGATTGCAACTTTAAGGTTTACAACTTTTTCAGAAAAGGCTGCAACCTTTCAGAAAAAATCCATTGGAAAAAACGGTAGGAAATGTTTTAAATTAATCCGGGAAAGAAAGAAATGGGTCGGGTCACGGGTCAATTTTTTAAATTACTTACTTAATTAAATAATAATAATTAATTAAAAAAATTAAAAGAAATTTGGTCCAAAAAGATTATCAATCAATCAGATCATTTGACCAAATCCAAATCCGAAGCCGTAGCCGAGCGAGCGACGACGACGGCGCGAGGGGAGACCCTCTTCTTGATCCTTTAGCAACATGAAGGAGTGCTTCTACTTTTAAGTAGGAGACTTTTTCTTTCCACCACCTATATGAGACAAATGCTTATTTCATAAAGCAAGAGGGAACAACTCATTTTTCCCTCCATTTCTCATTCAACCTATCAATTAAACCCAACAATCCCCACATGAATGGGGAATGGCTATAAGATAAATGAATGCACGGATAAGTGTATGATATACAAACGAAGATTAATTGCATTTGGATAAGTAGGTTTTCCTTTGAACTTTCCATAGTGAACTTATATAGGATATACTCGATCAATCGGTAGATGCAATATCTTTGAACCGTCGAACTTTTTTGTATAACTAGACAACATAAGTTACACAATTAACCCTCGACCATCTATGGTTCTCATGATTGTGTTCGTTTCAGCTATGAACACTGCCTGGTTTCGTGAATGCATAGAGAATGGGCCTTTATCGTCATTCCCCTTGAAACAGTTTATACTTCACACTCACATATGTGATTTCTAAATGTGTAGTCCTATAGACACACTATCTAGTCATTTTCTGTCAAACTTAGATAATCATTAAAAAACTTTAATGCTTTATTAACTCATTAAAAAGCCTTAAGATTTTATCCTTGTTTCTGAACATTGTCATCATCACGAAAATGGGTTGAGTTATTTGACAATGTTGAACCGTCATTCATAACTTTGTTTGATCTCCTTGAACCTAGTTCTTGGTATCTCCAGTCTACTAAGTAGATTTACCGCTATAATGACTTGTCCTAGGCCTTAACCCCATTCCCCTCGATGATCTTTCAACAGCCTCTCTAGATAGGCCTTTTGTTAGTGGATCCGATATGTTATTTCTTATTTTTACGTAGTCAATAGTGATAACACCACTAGAGAGTAGTTGTCTCATAGTATTGTATCGCCGTCGAATGTGACACGATTTTCTGTTATACATAACGCTTTCTGCCCTACCTATTGCCACTTGGCTATCACAATGTATACATATAGGTGTCAAAGATTTGGGCCAAAATGAAATATCTTTCAAGAAATTTCGAATCCATTCAGCTTCTTCATCGGCCTTGTCTAAAGCTATAAATTCAGATTTCATTATAGAGCGGGCGATGTATGTCTGTTTTGATGATTTCCAAGACATTGCTTCTCCACCAACGGTGAAAACATATCCACTTGTGGATTTAATTTCAGATGATCTGGTGATCCAGTTTGCATCACTATATTCCTCAATTACTGTGGGATATTTATTATAATGCAAAGTATAGTTTTAGGTGTGTTTCAAATACCCCAAGACTCATTTCATTGCCATCCAATGAGTTTGATTGGGATTATCGTAAATCGACTCAGCTTTCTAATAGCACATACTATATCTGGTCGTGTATAATTCATAATATACATCAAACTTCTCAAAACTCGTGCATAGTCCAATTGTGAGTCACTTTCACCTTCATTCTTTTGAAGTGCAAAACTTAAATCAATTGGAGTTTTTGCAACATTGAAATTTAATTACTTGAACTTATCAAGTATATTTTCAATATAATGTGACTGTGATAAGGATAGACCTTGTGGAGTTTTATGGATCCTAATTCCTAAGATCAAATCAACAACTCCTAAATCTTTCATGTCAAATTTGCTAGCAAGCATACGCTTCGTAGCATTCACAACGGCAATATATCTACTCATTATCAACATGTCATCAATATATAAACAAACAATGACTTCATGATTTGGAGTATTTTTAATGTAAACACATTTGTCATACTCATTAATCTTAAATCCATTTGCCAACATTGTTTGGTCAAAATTTCACATGCCATTGTTTAGATGCTTGTTTAATTCCATAAAGTGACTTAACAAGTTTGCACACTTTCTTTTCTTTACCAGGAACTACGAAACCCTCAAGTTGTTCGATGTAAATTTCTTCCTCCAATTCTCCATTTAAGAAAGTCGTCTTGACATCCATTTGATGGATTCAAGATCATATACGGCTGCCAATGCCACTAACACCCGAATAAATGTTATCCTTGTTACCAGCGAGTATGTGTCAAAGTAATCAAGGCCTTCTTTCTGTCTATATCCTTTGACCACAAGTCTTGCCTTATATTTGTCAATAGTGCCATCAGTTTTTATTTTCCTTTTAAAAATCCATTTTGATCCTAGAGGTTTATTTTCAGGAGGAAGATCAACCAATTCCCATGTATGGTTGTTCAAAATTGATTGAATCTCACTATTGGCTGCCTCTTTCCAAAATGCTAAATCTGAAGAATACATTGTTGCTTTAAATGTTTGAGGCTCATTTTTAAGTAAAAATATCACAAAATTTGGTCCAAAGAAAATAGATATCCTTCGACGTTTGCTATGCCTTAGATCCTCTTCGATTGATTTACTTTCCTTTGGTTCTTCTCGCGGTCGTTTAGATCTTTCACTTGAGGACTCACATTCTGTTTTATACGGATAAATGTTTTCAAAGAATTCAGCATTATCTAATTCAATTACCATATTAATATGAATTTTGGGATTGTCCGATTTGTGAAACAAAAACCGACAAGCTTTATTGTTTGTAGCATAGCCAATAAAAATACAATCCACAGTCTTTGGTCTTTGGTCGAATTTTTTATCCTTTTGGGCAAAGGAACTTAGACTTTTCCTAAACACCCCCACACATTGAAATATTTCAAGTTGAGTTTTCTTCCTTTCCATAGTTCATATGGAATACATTGTGTTTTGTTGTGGGGCACCCTCTTGAGTATTCAATTAGCTGTAAGGATAGCTTCCCAACACAAGTTCTGCGGTAAATCGAAACTTATTAATAAAGCATTCATCATTTCTTTTAATGTTCAGTTTTTTCTTTCCAAAATTCCATTTGATTGTGGTATGTAGGGGGAAGTAGTTTGATGAATAATTCCATATTTTAAACATATCTCTGCAAAAGGAGATTCGTATTCTCCACCCCTATCACTTCTAATAATTTTTTTGTTCAATTGATTTTTCACTCGTTCTTATATTGCTTAAATGCATCAATTGCTTCATCCTTACTATTAAGCAAATACACATAATAATATCGATTGCAATCGTCAATAAAAGTTATAAAATACTCTTTTCCACCCCGAGTTGGTGTTGACTTCATATCACAAATGTCTGTATGGATCACTTCTAAGTGACTGGAGTTTCTTTCAGTAGATTTATAAGGATGATTAGCATACTTAGATTCAACACATACTTGACATTTTGATTTATTGCAATCAAAGTTAGGCAATACATTTAAATTAATCAGTTTTTGCAAGGTTTTATGATTGACATGTCCTAAACGTGAATGCCATAAATTATTTGACTCAAGTAAGTAAGAAGAATTTTGAACTTTATTATCATCAACAACCATTACATTTAGTTTGAAAAGACCCTTAGTGAGGTAGCCTTTTCTTAAATACATTTCATTTTTACTCTCAACTACTTTATCTGAAACTAGAACACATTTGAATCCATTCTTGATAAGAAGACCAGCAGAAACCAAGTTCTTTCGCATTTCTGGAACATGATAAACTTTGTTCAGCGTCACCACCGTGTCGGATTTTATTTTCAGAAATACTCTACCATATCCTTCAACCTTAGCCGTTGCAGAATTTCCCATATAGATAGTCGCATTAGGTGCTATAGGGGAATAAGTAGCGAAGTCTTCTCGGAATGCACAAACATGCGACGTAGCTCCTGATCAAGACATCATTCTTTGGGATTTCCTATCAGGTTGCATTCCAATAGCATTGCACACAGATCATCCATGCCTTCTTTATGTTCCACCATATTGGCTTGTCTCTTTCCTTTGTTCTTTTTCGGAAGACGATAATCTGGGGCTTTGTGGTCAGCTTTCCCACAATTATAACAATTGCCCTTGAATTTTTTCTTCTTCTGTTCCTTATTCTTTCCAAAAGGTTTCTTCCTTTTCTTATTCTTTGGAGCAGCATCTTCAACGATGTTCGCTCCCATAATCGTTGAATTTCCACGCGACTTCTTTTCTGTTATTTTGTTGTTTTTCTCAATCTTGAGGCTAATCACAAGATCTTCCAACTTTATTTCCTTGCGCTTATGCTTTAGATAATTTTTGAAATCTCTCCACGAAGGAGGCAACTTTTCTTTCATTGCAGCCACTTGAAATGTTTCATTAACAACCATACCTTCAGCAATAAGGTCATGAAAAATAAGTTGTAGTTCTTGAACTTGGGTTCCAACGATTCTGCTATCTATCATTTTATAGTCTAGAAACTTCGCAACCACAAATTTTTTCAAGCATGCGTCTTCAGTCTTATACTTCTTCTCAAGTGCATCCCATAATTCTTTAGAAGTTTTCATAGCACTGTAGACATTGTACAAATCATCATCCAAAGCACTTAGGATGTAGCCCTTGCATAGAAAATCCGTCAGTGTCCATACCTTAGAAATCATAATTTTTTTCATTGGCTGGCGTATCAGCAGAAGGCACAAGAGGGTCTTCGTTGGTGAATTTCTGCATACTAAGAGTGGTAAGCCTAAAGAACACCCTTTGCTTCCATCCTTTGAAGTTGGCTCCAAAAAATTTCTCTCGTTTTTCTGTCGGTGGCACAACAGTGCGGCTTGTTACAACAACAGTCGCAGAAGTAGTAGCAGTTTCACTTGTCATTTCTTTTCGTTGTCAAAGTAGACAAACTGTCTTAATATTTCAAAATATCAAACTTTTTACAACAACAATGATTAAGTTTTTATATTCTTCAAATCGTTGTACAAGTATGAACTTTAATATTCCAACGAAATTTTTATACTTTTCAAGTCATAATATTCATTTCATACGAAGTAGAATACCACACAGGTTTTAGTCTCCAAAAAAATACAGTTTAATATGAAAAAAAACAAAATAATAATAATTTCTTTAAGATTGTTAGTAATCTGTATTGTAAAACGTTGAAACAGTAACAATAATTTCTGAAAATAAAAGACAGAAACTAGAAATAAGAACAGTGTCATGTATGAAAAATTATGTAAGAACAAAAAATCGAGCTCACTGAATGTACAGTGTGTCCTTAAGGAAATTATTCCCCTCAATGTACCTAAGGCTTTGGAATCTTTCCTCCCAGGATAGAACGATTTACTCACCAAAATAGCGGTACAACAAATTATGGTATTTGTAAATCACTCGAAGGTTGTATATCATACGAGTTTTTAGGAAGTGCAGAAAAGAAGAAGAAGATATTTTTTTAGAAATTTTTGTTAGGAACAATTCTGAGGATCAACAGAAATATGTAGCCTGCTTGCAATTTTTCAGAAAAGGTGCTTGTTGGGCAAAGGTCGCAACTTTAAGATTTGCAATTTTTTCCAGAAAAGGTTGCAACCTTTCAGAAAAAATCCGCCGGAAAAAATAATAGGAAATGTTTTAAATTAATTCGGGAAAGAAAGAAATGGATCGGGTCACGGGTCAGGGGTCAGAATTTTTTCAATTACTTAATTAATTAAATAATAATAATTAATTAAAAAAATTGGTCCAAAAAGATTATCAATCAAATCTAAAGCCGAAGCTGAAGCCGTAGCCAAGCGAGTGACGACGACGGCGCGAGGGGAGACCCTCTTCTTGACCCTTTTGCAACATGAAGGAGTGCTTTTACTTTTAAGTAGGAGACTTTTTCTTTCCACCACTTATGTGAGACAAATGCTTATTTCATAAAGCAAGAGGGAACAACTCATTTTTCCCTCCACTTTTTTTCCCTCCATTTTCCATTCAACCTATCAATTAAACACAACAATTTATTCGACTTGAAATTTAGTGCATAAAAGGTTATAGATTATTATTAACATTTTTATCATGTACAGGAGTACTAGGGGAAGGAGAACTAGATTACAAGGTCAGGAATTGAATTCTGATCACAAACAAATTGAATATTAGATAACAAATCTACAGAGCTTCTAAGATCATTCCCTAACTTACATTAACCAACAGAGACATATCCAGAATTTCGAGAGTATGGGTGCACTATTACAAAAAGATGGATCTAAGATATAATTTTGATCCATTCGACTTTTAGGTTCTTAACGCTGCACTATTAAGAACAGATGAATTTAAGATAAACATTTGATCCATTTGACTTTTAGGTTCTTAACACTAACCTCTTACAGAGCTAAAAAATACTAGTAATAGTTAATGTGACACATTAAGGTTTTTGAAAGATTAAAACAAAAAAACAAAAGAAAAATTAATTGAAACGCCAAAAGTGCTACTGATAACCACTTGGAGAGATGTTACTAAACTTTAGAAAGAGAAAAAACAAGATAGATTTAAGATTTAAATTTCTAACCCCACTTAGAGAGGTGCACCCAATCATCATCACATTATATGATACTTTGAACGTGGGTTCATACATTTATATTTAAATATTTTTTAAAAAATATAACACTACTGTATATGATTTGAGAGGACAGCATTGATTCACGTGAACCCACGGAACCCCTAGATGCGCCCCTGTTAACCAGACTTCTGTTAACAAGTTATCGAAAATACGTAAATTAACTTAGTAATTTCAATTCTAAAATATTTCGTTTTTGTGCACAAAATTTTGGGAAGTAATTTGGTTTAATCAACTTGAAGTGGTCGGCGGGATTATCCAGCAACTTTCATAGTTCATTTGGGCATTAAAGTTTTTTTTATTAAAAAATAAATAAATATATTTAAAAACTACGTAAAAAGTGTCATAAATCACAGTAATTAATAATTTAAATAGTTAAAAACATATAAAAATATTATGAAAAGAAATGTAAGTGACTCTCGAAATTCTATATATGATACATAAATTGGAACGAAAAAAGTAACATATATTGAGTCGGGCTGACACGGGCTCCTATATATATAGCTTCTCATCACTACTTCCTTTGTTACATTTTACTACATATGCTACAGTTTTCATCTTAATTGCGTTGAATATTTCAAATGGAATGGATTTTTTTAATTTTAAATTTTAATTTTACTCTTAATAATATTTTTTATAGCTTTTAAAATATCATATTATTCCATGTTTAAGATTACAAGGTCCTAGGATATTTTGAATTTAAGCCACAAATATTCTTTTCCTATTAAATGTTATTCCCAATTAAACAACGCACAAAAAACAGAATAAATATTTGATTGTGCTGAAGTCTAGTTAGGCTTCATTTGTTTGTACTTAATGGAGGTCTGAATGTTAATCGTTCAGATTCAGTCTATTAAGTGCATTTGTCTTTTAGGTCTAAATTTGAAACATTCAGATTCAGTTCATTAAATTCATTTGTTTCTTTTTTTAAAAAACCTCTTAATTGATCTGAAAGGATCTGAACGAATCAGATCTGCTGGAGAGTCTTAACAACATTCAGAGTTATTATAACACTATAAAAAATAAAAAATAACGTGCCTTGCCTCTCTACTTCTTTGCACGGCTTTGCTCTCACTGCTACAAATTTTCTTCCTCTCTTTTCTCAATCAAACACCAATTTCTTCCTTTTAACTGGTAAGTTTTCATAATCTTTACAAGTATTTTTTTAATATTAACAATTTTTATAGGGTGTATTGATGTTTGTCAAGAACTTTTGTTGCAATAATATTTTTGGTGTATTGATGTTTATCAAGGTTTCTGAGTGAAAAAATACTAGTTATGATTAAAAACAATAACATTATATACATATTTGAGGTTTCTTATTAGAATTCGGTCTTAGGCCATTAATTTTATTGAGACTCTTTGATCATCAAATTCACTTGTGAGATAACACTAGATATATTATCGTTGTTGAATTATGTACATACTTGAGGTATGTTATTAAAGTTTTATTTTAGGCCACTAATTTTATTGGGACTTTGTATGATACGTTATTATTATTGAACTATGTATATACTTGAGGCCTTTTATTAGAATTTATTTTACGCCACTAATTTTATTGAGACTCTTTGATCTTCAAACTCTCAAACTCGCTCTGGTATGGTCAAATTCACTTGTGAGATTATACTAGATATATTATTATTGTTGTTGTATTTTAATCTCCCAATACATATGAATCAGAGAGTAGTTAAAAGAACAAATACCATAACATACTACAACTAGATTAGTGTTTGCTTCTATATTTTAAATATGAGGATTTTTTTCTTCGTTTTTGATCTTTTTAATCATCTTGATTGTCTTTGTTTAATTATTTTTTGTTGCATCTGTTCATATGTTATATTTATTATATTCTATATTTCAGCTATGGAACAATCTAGTGAAAATTCAAGATTGATTTGAAATAATTTAGAGGTAGATAAGACTTTTTTAGAAAATTGTATTTGAGAAATATCCTTAAACGGGAGAATTGGAAGAAGTTTGAAGTCAAACTCATGGAATAAGGTTAAAATAATTCTGAAAACCTCACATGGCTTTATTGTTACCAAAGGCAGATGAAGAATCGTTATGATTATCTAAAAGAAAAATATCAAGTTTGGTCTTCAATAACGAAAAAGACTGACAATATTTATGATCCAACAACTAATACTATTGTGATTCTAATAGTGAGTAGAATGAGTACATAAATGCTAATATTATTTAATAATTTTTTTCTTCGTTTTGCTGTAAAAAAAAAGTTTGATGTTACTATTAAAAGTATGATCTCTTCTCTTTTATTTGAATATAATGTTTAATTTCATATGCACATTCAGATATTGAAAACAAACAATCTTAATCATTCAGTGTTCAAATCTAGAAACCACATCTTAATATTCAGATCTAGACATCTAGATCTTAATGCACATCTTAATATTCAGATGTTCTGACGTTTGAATCTTAATGAAAACAAATGAGGCCTTAGTAATACTCCCTCTGTTTTCTTTTACTTGTCAAATTTTGACTTGATACACCTATTAAGAAAACAATGATTGATATAGTGAGTTTATCATTTTACCTCTATTAATTGATAGAGGCTTAAACATATTTACTCATTACATTTTTCAAAAACATTAATTCAATGTTAATAAATTGAGGGTATAATAGAAAGAAAAAAATTGTTCTTTCTTGATTTGTCAAAATTGACAAGTAAAAAGGAAAATCAAATTAGAAAATATTTGACAAGTGTAATTAGATACATACTAGTGAATTCACCCCTAATTGACGGTTATTTTCTTGAAAATAGTGGCATCTAGAAGTAGTTCCGGTTGTTTAAATTAATTAATTTTTGGATTGATGGGTAGAAGACAATATCGCTAAATCATGATTACTTATTGCTTTATTATCAAAAAAGTCTAGGAAGATACTAATGAGCCATGATTATTGAGTTTACTAAAGACTAGAATTTAATTGGTAAACCAAGGAAAACCTAACAAAAGAAGAAAACAAAAAACAGCCATGTTTATATGGCAACTGCAAGCTTAATGGAGTAGATTAAACGTATTGCTCGTTTGGCTTATTGCATTAACAAAAATAATCTCTATCACTAAATTTGCATAAGTAATACAATGTAGTCATCGTATAATGTATGATTATTTACACGAACTATAATCACATAAATTATGCAAAAAAAATAGCTATTAATTATTTTATGTACGTAAGATAAATTGTGAAATCAAAATTATTACATATTGATTTTGAGGATTGTGTTTATAGAAGAAGCTGAAATACTAGGGGTTCAAATTTGGAGGACTATTTATATACTAATTAGTTTTTTTATTCACAAGTTATTCTTGAAATATTACCAAGATAAAGTTGTTTATTTTCTTTTACTTGGTATTATTTTTCTCTTTAAATTTAGTTATATTAATTCTTTTCACATTCTATGTGTACTCCCCTTCTACAAGTTATGACAGTGCGTCTAATGGAATCTACCTAATTTTCTCTTTTTGAATAATGGACTTGATTTGACTTGAATATGAGTCACTTAGAAGTTGTATGATAGGAGTATTGTAATACAATCATATTGAGCTGTAAAATGATTGATACCCATTTTTGAGAACTTAATGTTACTCATTACATGAAAATAAATATAGCTTGTTGATTGGAAGGAGTCCTACTTTAGTAAAACATGCATGTTATGAAGACTCAAATGGATCTGTAAATATGGAAACATATAACTATCATTATATGTAAAATATGGAATTGATATCTTAGAACAACTTACAAAATTAAATAAAAGAAAATAATTTTTTTTCAATCTCTTATATACAAAAATAAAAATTTCTTGAAAAATAAATAGAAAATAAAACCAAATATCCTTATGTATTATGCTATTGACGTGATAAGTCTTCCACTATGAGACTCATCATTGAGTAACAAAGACTCATAGTTTCCTCTTTTTTTTATCCGATATCCGGTATCGATACTAGAATCTGACTTCAATGACGTAAAAAATTTATTCGTGATGTTTAGACTAAATTAATAATAATATTATAATATATATCTCCATTATATTTTTTAATCATCTAATTAACTATGATTAATTAATCTGTATTTTACTTTATTTATTAAGAATTTATTTAAATATGAAAAAATATACTGATTTGATATATTGATTTTACTTTATTTTACTCCAATGATTTTTTATTTTCAACTGTAAGCTTATCCTATCAGAAGCTTCTATTAAAAAAATAATTACCCTCCACTTTCCCAAACTCTTTCCAAAAAATAAATAAATCTACGCGCTATGAATTTTAACATAAGCATCATTCTTGTCTTACCTATCTTCACTAGTACTACTTTCGTATTTTATAAAAATATACAAGAGTTTTCCTCATTTTTTTTTTTATATCTCTATCTTCAAATACTCAAAACTTTTTAATTTGAGCTAAATTATCACATACTCTTTATGCTTCTTCTTCTTCTTTTATTTTTTTTTATTAAAAATAAATTTTAAGTTGAAACTAAATGGCAGTAGAAGAGGAACAACAACTTCAGACTAATGGACATGCAAAGCCAGACGAAGAATCATCCAATTCCACAGAATCCAATGAGCTGCGCAGAAAAAAACGCAACAAATTCTTAGTGTATGTTGCACTATTTACTGTGTTTCAAATTGCCGTCATTCTCTTCTTTTCATTATACGTGATGAAAATCAGAATTCCGAAGTTTAGCGTGCGGTCCGCTACATTTGATAATTTGGTGACCGAAAACGCTTCAATCAACATCACAATGAACGCTGAATTGAGTGTCAAAAACGCCAATTTTGGACCTTATAATTACAAAAACAGCACTATTTATTTTTACTATAATGATGTGAGTATTGGGGAAGCCTTTGTTTCTCAAGGCAAAGCTGGTTTTAAGTCTACAAAGAAATTTAATGTGATTGTGAATCTTTCGTCCAAGGAATTGAAGCTAAGGAATGATTTGAATTCTGGAACATTAATTTTGACTAGTAAGTCAAAATTGGAAGGGAAAGTGAAGCTGATTTTTGTCATGAAGAAAAAGAAATCTACGGAGATGAATTGTACTATCTTTATTGGATTGGCTGGTAAAGTGGTTCAGGATATAGAATGCGAGTAGAGAGTTAGTTTAATTCCCATCTATTTGGATTTCAGATTTCAAATTTATACATTTTTATGATAATATTAAATATGAGATCTGACTTCATAATTTAATATTTATAAATATGTAGTGAATTTATTAATAGACATATACATGATATGGATTGAATTTACGTAAAAATAATTTCTTTTATTTATTTTTGTATGCTCAATTTGGAGGCAATCGAAATAGTTAGTAATCCATATTTTCCAGGAATAAGCATATGACGTTAAATTGTATACAAAAAAAAAGAAGCTCTAGTTTCTAATACTATATATGATCAATTAAATAACAAATACTTCCATTAGGTCGGATAATATAGCCCACAAATACTATAAATCATGTGTTTGTATAAATATGTTTGTTAGTCTGTTAGCTTATGAAATTAAACTGTCTGTTTTGTTTTTTAAAATTAAAAAAAGAATTATTAAATTTATGTTTCACCTGTTAAATTTTGCTTTCTAGTTCTGTTAATTGAGCCAAAGACACTTCAATGTTTGACCTTATGCGAACTTCCACCTTTCTAGTTTTTACCCTTTTTTATTTTTATTTTGAACCACCTTTCTAGTTTTTACCTTCTTTTTTTTTTATTTTGTACCGCCTTTCTAGCTCATCCCATTTTAGACCATAATATCTATTTCTAGGGCGTCTCAATGATATTTGGGTTCTAAAGCCAAAAATTATAGAAAGATTTTTATTTTTTAATTGACATATATATAAAGTTATTCAGTGTAATTTTACAAATGAGGTGTGAAGAGAGTAGGATGTGCAGTCTTTATGAAGTACGAACATAAACAATGCAAATTTTCAATGAAAAAATATAATATAAAGTTAGTTAGAATAATAAAATCTAGCACAAACAATTTGAGAAGTTGATGTAATGATATCAAAATAGTGTTGTAATGAATTTGATAAGTTGATATAATGATATTAGAAAAGTGATGACGCGTTGCAATGCTTAAATTTAAAGAAGACACCAAAAAACAATTTTGATATTTTGTAATCAAACAACATATAGATTTTGCATAATGTAAAATGTTTGATCATTTAATTTGGAAGATTTTAGAGTATTCAATAATAAGAGAATGAAAATAGTGAAATTAAGGAGAATGAAAAAAAGTAAATATAGAAATTAATAAGAATCAATAGTTAGAGGCCCATGAAACTTGACACACTTTTTTAAATGCACACCTAAACTATCAAAAGTCTTAACTACCCAATTAAACATGAATTTTTGAAACTATTTATCCCCTAAACTATGAAAAGTCTTAATTACTCCCTCAAAAATGATTTTTTGAAACTATTTACACTCCTAATATGTCACATGGCACAAAAATATTACTCCGTCCCAATTTATATGACTCACTTTCTTTTTTAGTCAGTCCCAAAAGGAATGACATATTTCTATATTTAGTAAAAATTTAACTTTAAAATTTTCATTTTACCTCTAATGAAATGATTTAAAACCACACAAATATTTATGACTTATTTTGGAACACATCTTTTTTAAATTTCGTATCAAGTCAAAATACATCATATAATTAGGAACAAAGATTATATCGTTTTACTTTATTATTCGTCTTCACCTCATATGGTTATTTTACAAGGAAACTTAATAAAGTAAAACGATATAATCTCCGTTCCTATTTACTCCCTCCATCCATCTTTACTTTTACATTATACTTTTTTAGGATATTCAATAATACTTGTCTAGTTTATAAAACTAACGAATAATTTACCATTTTGTGTCTATTTTACCCTTGTTATTAAATAGTATTCATTTTTCAATGTTTAGATAACTTATATTTAATAAGGGTGATTTAGTAAAATTACCCTATCATTTACTGTTTCTTAATCCTTGTGTCAAGTCAATACTGAACAACAATTGTTGGACAGAAAGATTATATAATATAGTTTGACTTGACACAAACTTTAAAAAATATGTGGTCTAAAATAAGTCACAAATATTTGTGTGACTATAAATCACATGTTTGAGAAGGTAATTAAGACTTCTCACAACTTAGGAGGGGATAAATAGTTCTAAAAATTCATGTTTGAGGGGTAGTTAAGACTTCTCATAGTTTAGACGTGCATTGAATAAAACGTGCCAAGTTTAATGGGACTTTTAACTATTAACTCAATTAATAATGTGGATTCATGTTAATCGTTAGGGTACAAATAAAGCAACAAATTAGGCAGCTACGAAAGAAAGGATACTATAACTACTTAAAAACTATTTCATTTCTCAATATTTACAACAATCTCCATATTAAATAAGGTCAAAGTTATATATATATATATATATATATACACCATTTCGTGAAGGAAGGTTTGCCTCCCAAGTTCTTAGCTTCTCTTTGGGCACATAACCATTTTAAGCACTTAATCAAAATATTTTTTGACCCAAAATTTTATAAGATAATTAAAATATCAATGTATTTTACGTTAGTGACTCTTACCTGTTCACTAGTGTACATTAAAGGAAAAATTATCAAACTACACATCTTTTATTATCATATTTTCTAAAAGTCCCAACCTTTTAAAAAGTTTACCAAAATTCCTTATTTTCAGTTTGTCCCTTCATCATCCGGATACATAACTGAAAAACATTCTCTCTCCTCTAAACCATTTTCTCTCGTTCTCTCTCCATTTTCAAGATTCAAAAATTTAAGGAATTCACTGAGCATATCCCTAATTTCTTGCCTAAAATCACACACACGAGTTAGAGGTTACAATCTATCATCTCCTTTTAATTCTCAACTGCATTCTCTTTGTATTTTTGTAGCTTTTAGTTATCGAAGGGTTCAAGGAATTCTTGTTTTACCGGGTTCTGATTCATCTTGGAAGGGTTACGACGAGGTTAGATTCAAACATCATAACGATCCAACAGTGATAGATAAGCTACATGCGAAATTAAAGTCGAAATCTCCAGTTCAACATGCACCCAAAGAAGCAGACAAGAAAATTGAAGGGGTTACAACACGCCCTAATCTCCCAAAGGTATGAGTTCATCTAAGATGTTTTTTTAAAATGTCATTTTTTTCTGAAGATTCATTGTTTCTGATACATCTAGTTTATGTATTAGATTCTTATGTATCAAGCTTTAATGCTTCTGATATATCGTGTTTTTGTATCGGATTCTCATGTATCAAGCTTTACTATTTCTGATACATCTTGTTTATGTATCAAATTCTCATATATCAAGCTTTACTACTTCTGATACATCTAGTTTATGTATCAGATTCTTATGTATCAAGCTTTAATGCTTCTGATACATTGTGTTTTTGTATCGGATTCTCATTTATCAAGCTTTACTGCTTCTGATACATCTAGTTTATGTATCAGATTCTTATGTATCAAGCTTTAATGCTTCTGATACATTGTGTTTATGTATCAGATTCTTATGTATCAAGCTTTACTGCTTCTGATACATCTTGTTTATGTATCAGATTCTCATGTATCAAACTTAAATGCTTCTAATACATCCTGTTTATGTATCAAGTTCAAGTTGTATTTAAATCATTTATAGGTCAATTTTTTTTTAAAAGTTGTGTATTTCTTTTTTTTTTTTGCAGGGATTGTGGTGTTTTTTGGATATTTTTGTTGAATATCTTAGTGATGAAATTTCTATTCCAACTATTACACTACATGTTGAATTCTTCCGTTCAAGATATGCCGCACTATTGTGGAATTATGGTTGTCGGAGGGCCAAGGATGGTTATGTTAGCGAAAATGAAGATCCAAAAAAACCTAAGAGAGATTTCATATCTTATAGTCAAGGAGAACCAATGGACGTCGAGTAGTTTTTTTTTTGAATTTTGTAGTAGTAGAATGTAGAATTATATTTTTGCACCAATAGTAAAAAAAATTTGGCTATTCAACAATTTAGCAGACTTTTAAGTTTTTATCATGTATCAAACTCGAATATAAGATGAAAGTCTATGTATCATATTCTCATATATCAAATTTGACTACTTCTGATAGATCTTGTTTATGTATCAGATTCTCATGTATCAAGATTTAATGATTCTGATACACCTAGTTTATGTATCAGATTTTTATGTATCAAGATTTAATGATCCTGATACATCTTGTTTTTGTAACAAATTCTCATGTAACAGGTTTTAATATTTTTGATACATCTTGTTGGTTTGAAATCTTGGAAGCAATTACAAAGTTGATCAACAATAACATAACCTATGTTTGCCTCTACGTGGCACGATCACTGCCTTGGGTGATCTTGTCCCCGTTGTCCTACATTGTTGGTTTGCTCACTGGTAGGCCTAATTCCAAGGCTGTTGGACCCAATGGTGAGAAACTTAATGCTGAGGAAGCGTTCCGCGTTGTTGGAGTTATAGGTGGATTTTTTGAGTTGCAGCCTAAGGAAGGACTTGCACTTGTGAATGGTATAACAGTTGGTTCTGTTATGGCATCAATGGTCCTGTTTGAGTCTAATATTCTTGATATTATGTATGAAGTTTTGTCAGCGAGATGAATATCGCGATATTCATCTCGATTCGCTTGATGAAAATCAAATTTTGGATTGAATTTTTTGTTCGCAGTTATGCTCTGTTTTTTGAGTTTTTCTTTCTCTTCATAACTATTACGTTTTTTTAAGGATTATTTCTCTTAATTAGCATGATAATTGATTGAAATAACCAATCATAACTTAAATTACGTTACTATCCATAAATAAATCAACAACATTAATTATTATACACCCAAAATGTGATGTATCAGAAGAACCACTAATGTATCAAAAATATAAAAAAAATCAGGAAAATCGGATAATTTAAGAAAAATGAGGGATAAATTGTAATTAAGTTTTTTCACTATGAAATTTAGGTAAAGTATACTACATTAAATATGTAATTTTTCGTTTTTCTTTTCTTTTTTGGGAAATCAAACAACAGTTTTGTTTCTATAAAAGGTGAACTTTCTAGTCCACTACATAATTATATATACTTCACTTCCATATTTACTATTATTATCTATACTTTTAAAATATTATTTTACCATTAATTAGGAATTTTCTACAATATATTAAGGAAGATACACTTAGATACATATACTTTTACTATCAGATACACTAAAATAGGGAGAGAGGCGAGCGAGATTGGAGTGGAAGCCGAAGGAGATTCGTATGTATCTCAGATACATGCGAGTCATACTATATACATGTATCTTTATGTATCTGGCTTGATTTGCATGTATCTGAGATACTAGATACATGCGAGAATGGCGAGCGAGATGGGAGAGAGGTGAGGGAGGCAAGCAAGATTTGTTATTTATCCCAGATACATGTGAAATCACTTGAATACAATGTATCTAGAACAAATTACACTTAATTTTCTCCTCATGTATATGGAGATATATGTATCTGGACGCACAAAAATATGGTAAGATGCGTAATATTACAAAGTAGAGTGTATCTAAAAAATTAGTTCCTAAACTAGTGGGATTTATGTAACTTCTCCAAAATAGAAGTAGCCTTCTGGAGTATAAACTCCACGGTACGTCCTATTTGGATGCTATCTTTTAAGCGGTAGTCACTGAGATACATTTTGCACAAATAGCCACTACGAAGCATGTATGTTTTTCTTCTACTTCAGTTTTAGACTATAGTTATTGTATCGTAAATCTCTAAATTTGTATTTTATTTTTTATTTTTTATTGTGGGGGGGGGGGGGGGAATTTTGAAAAAAAATAATCAAATTAAGATATTATGAGTGAAATGAAACGGATGATTGAATAAATTAATTTCATGATGAAAAGAAATAAATTAAATTGAAATAATATTAATGTGACATGATGAAATCACTAGTGTAACGGAGATGTGTGAGTAAATAGAATGGAGGTGAAAGCTCCAGTGAAATATGAAGTTTACTTATATACGCAAATGCTAACTTTCAGACAAAATGTTTAGAAGTTTGACATTGTCAAGCCTAGTTAAAAGACATTTATATGTTTAAAGTTGTTTCCGAGGCGGCTAAATTTGCAAATTTTTATGTCTTTTGACTGTAACTTAAATATTGCTCCAACATTGGCTATTTGTGCATTTGCCCACATCTGGACAGATAATGGGCTGCAGCCGTGGAGAACAGCAGAATGTGCATTGCTTTCCTTGTCTAAGGATTTATAATTACTAAAATCAAACAAAAAAAATCAACTAATAAGCTACTGTTTGCAAGAAATTTTAAATAAATGGAAAATAAATCAACCATAAATAAAATTTGAAGAAACAACAATATTTTATTGATAAGACAATATGGATACAATTCTGTTCTTTCCTTGATTCTTTTCTCATAAGATTTCTCCATAATTCGAGGGCCGTTAGTGACGTATTTTCGAACTAGGAGATTTAGATGTGATCTCTTTATGAATATCCCATAAATTTGCGGAATATTCGAGATGCCTATTTAAGGGAATATAGTACCCTTTATATAGACATGAATTACGGTTTAAGGTAGAGTAACCTCTAAGAAACCTTAACTGAAATAAGACTTGTCTTGTAGAGTCCTACAAAATTTCGATATCTACAACTACAAGGAGGAAAAGCAACATAATTGCTATAATTCATCTGAACTGGTTGAGTTACTTTGTAGGTGAAATATTGAGTACTTTGCAAGTGAAATGATCATAGTTGAGTAATTTTTTGGTTACAAATAAAGTTGAGTGACTTTCTAAGCTAAGTACTATTAATGGATTGACTTTATGAGATGAAAGTTGTTAGTTAAATAACCATTTGAGAAATTAAGGCTCATTTTACTTTACATGCTATCTGCTATTCTCTGGTTAATCCAATGTTGCGCCTCTAAGTATGCAGAAGGCGTCGGAGTCCCGTAATGATAGAGGAAACCGGCTATTAATTATTTTCTCATATGGTCTTAGATCAATCTTCATATCATGAGTTAACTATCGGAGTTAAGTTACACTTAATGGCCATTTCCCGTAACATATTCTCTTTTTACCCTTGGTGGTGAAAATAACTCAAAGTTATAGAACTACAATAATTGTTTTCAAACCCACTTTTTAACAACTCTGCTCAAATTTGCTTCATTATAGTATTGCTTCCTAATTTCAACAAAGATGATCCTATTATTATTTCAAGATAATACTATATTATAGTATTGCTACCTTATTTCAACAAGAGATTTACATTGAATAAATATCTTTTTAAAAGCTTGAGTTGAAGTTAAAAAATAATATTTAAAAATTAGAGTTATATTTAAGTATTTCACTTGAAAATAATTAAAATTTTGTGATTGGAATAAAAAATTCACTCAAAAGATTCATCTTAAAAAATGAACCAAATAGTCAATTCTAATTTATAACCAAATAACACCAACAACTTTCAATGCTACTTCAGTCTTCACATTTTCGGAGGGTGGTGTATAATGAAGAAAATTTTCAAAAATAGCAAAGATTTGAAATATAATTAGGCTATTTATTACAGTTTTCTTTGAAAGAAAAGTCAATAAAAGCTGCTAAGTAAACTCAAATTCAAAGAAGGAAAAAGTAGACAAAAAAAGAAAAAGGAAAGGAAAAACATTTTCTAGTATAATTGGGTTTTTCTTTCCTAAAAGGAAAACACAAAGTTTCCATATATTTGACTAGTCCTTTTCTTATAAGAAAATGTTTATGACTCTATAAATATAAGTTCATTCCTTCTAACATGACAACATTCACAATGTAGTCCTAAAGGCTTTGAGAGTTTTGTGTAGGAGAGAGAATAAGAATACAAAGAGAGTTATACACCAAGATAAATATTGTATTCTTCAGTGTTCTCTGTAGTAGTTGTTCCTTTTACAAGAGAAGAGTGTTAATTGTTGTTTTCTCCTTGTATTTGAGAGCGGTGTACTCCATATCATAATAGTAAAAATTCTTCTACCCCGTGGTTTTTCCCCTCTATTTGTTTGAGGGTTTCCACGTAAAATTCTCGCGTCCAATTTTTTTATTTATTTATCATCATATCAAACTTTAGTTGTGGTACTTTCTCCCCCTAATAGTGATATCAGAGCCCTTGGTTATTCTGTCTATTTTGGCAAAAAGTACTATTCATATAAAAATAGTGATATCAGAGCCCTCGATTATTCTGTCTATTTCGGCAAAAAGTACTATTCACATGAATAGTAAATATCGATGACGGTACAGTTTGTCATGATTATTCGCAAAAATATTCAGAAATGATCTAAAAGGGTGTGAAGCAAATAATAATGTCGAGTACAACAAAGTTTGACATTGAAAAATTCAATGGGACTAATTTCTCATTGTGGAAAATGAAAATAAAAGCAATATTGAGAAAAAATAATTGCTTAGCTGCAATTGAAGGCAGACCCACAAATTTTACTGATGACAGCAAGTGGAACGACATAGACAGAAACGCAGTTACCGATCTACACTTTGCACTAGCTGATCAAGTATTGTCTAGTGTGGCTGAAAAACGGACGACGAAGAAAATATGGAATACTCTTACAGGATTGTATGAGGCCAAGTCTTTGCATATAAAAATCTTCTTAACAAGAAGATTGTATACTCTTTGAATGGCAGAGTCCATATCAGTTACTGAACACATCAATACTTTGAATACTCTATTTTCGCAACTTACAACAATGGGTTGCAAAATAGAGGTGACTGAACTTGCGAAGCTTCTACTTCAAAGTCTATCTGACTCATATGATCAACTTATCATCAACCTAACGAACAATACAGACAGTCTAGTTTTTGATGAAATTGCAGTCGCTGTCTTTAAAAAAGAAAATTAGCGCAAAAATAAGGAAGATAAACAAGCAAGTTCGTAGCAAGCTGAAGCTTTGATGATGGTGAGAGGAAGACCAACTGAACGTGGCCCTAGTGGGAGTCACAATCATGGTAGATCTCAATCAAAAAGTAAGAAGAAGATCAAGTGTTTGAGGACAGATAATGGAGGAGAATACACTGGTGATGAATTTGATAACTTCTGTAAATAAGAAGGTATTAAAAGGCAGTTCACAGTGGCATATACTCCACAACAAAATGGAGTAGCAGAGCAGATGAACAGAACCTTATTGAAATGAAAAAGAGCTATGTTAGCAACTGCAAGGTTGGAAAAACAATTCTAGGCAGAAGCAATCAAAACCGCCTGTTATGTGATCAATCGGTCACCATCAACCGCAATTGATCTAAAAACGCCAATGGAGATATGGACAGGAAAACCAGCTGATTATTCTCTCTTATATATATTTGAAAGTTCTGCTTATGTTATGTACAACACCCAAGAAAAATCGAAGTTGAATCCAAAATCTAAGGAATGTATTTTCTTAGGGTATGCTGATGGAGTCAAGGGGTATCGCTTGTGGGATCTCACTTTCCGCAAGGTGGTAATCAGCAGGGATGTTGTGTTTGTTGAAAATAAGATACAAGCAAAAGAAGGTAGCACTTAAAAAAAATCTGAGACTACTACAGTTGAAGTTGAAGAAATAAAAAAAGTTTCAGTTTCTTCTGAAGCAGCACCAAAACACGAAGAACAAGAGCAAGCTGAGAATGAAAGTCCACAAGTTCAACGGTCAACTAGGGAAAGAAGAGAACCAGCTTGGCACTTAGATTATTTTACAGAGAGAAATATTGCATACTGTTTGTTAACAGAAGATGGAGAGCCTTCAACCTTTCACGAGGCTATGAAAGGCCAAGAATTATCTCTGTGGATGAAAGCAATGCAAGAAAAAATTAAAGCTCTTCATAAAAATAAAACATAGGATCTTGTCCAATTACTACAAAGAAGGAAGGCCATTGGAAACAAATGGGTCTACAAGATCAAATGAAATAGTAATGATCAAGTGGAGAAGTATCGTGCAAGATTGGTGGTAAAGAATTCGATCAGAAAGAAGGTATAAACTTCAATGAAATATTTTCTCCAGTGGTTCAACTCACAACAACTTGAGTGGTCCTAGCGATGTGTGCTACATTTGACTTGTACTTGGAGCAGTTAGATATCAAAACTGCATTTCTTCATGGAGAGCTTGAAGAAGAAATTTACATGCTCCAACTAGAAGGTTTTGAAGAACCGGGAAAAGAGAACTTGATTTGCAGGTTGAACAAATCTCTATATGGTCTCAAACAGGCGCCGAGATATTGGTATAAGAGATTTGATTCCTTCATTATAAGCCTTAGATACAACAGACATAGTTTAGATCCTTTTGTTTATTACAAGAGATTTAGTGATGAAGATTTTGTTATTTTGCTGTTGTATGTTGATGACATATTGGTAGCAGGCCCCAACAAAGATCGTCTTATAAATTTAAAGGCACAGTTGGCTAGAGAGTTTGAAATAAAGGACTTAGGACCATCAAACAAGATTGTAGGGATGCAAATTCACCGAGACAGAAATAATAGGAAGATTTGGCTTTCTCAAAAGAACTACTTGAAGAAAATCTTGAGACGCTACAAGATGCAAGATTGTAAGTCAATTTCTACCCCACTTCCTATTAATTTCAAGTTCTCCTCAAGTATGAGTCCTAGCAATGAAGAAGAGAGAATGGAGATGTCTCGAGTATCGTATGCATCAGCAGTGGGAAGTTTAATGTTCGTCATGGTATGTATAAGACTTGACATTGCACAAGCAGTGTGAGTGGTTAGTTGATACATGGCTAATCCTGGTAGAGAGCATTGGAATACTGTGAAGAAGATTCTCAAATATATCAAGGGTACCTCAGATGTTGCAATGTGTTATGGAGGATCAGACTTTACTGTTAAAGGTTATGTTGATTCAGATTATGCAGGTGATCTTGATAAAAGTAAGTCCATCACAGGTTATGTGTTTACTTTTGCTGGAGGAGCTGTAAGCTGGGTTTCAAAACTTTAATCTATCGTGGCTACATTTACGAAGGAAGCAGACTATGTAGCAGCTACACAAACTAGCAAAGAGGCAATATGAATGCGGATGTTACTGGAGGATCTCGGGCACAAACAAGAGAAGGTTGCTCTATTTTGTGACAGTTAGAGCGCTTTACATCTTGCAAAGAATCCGACATTTCATTAAAGGACAAAACATATATGAGTTCAGTATCACTTTGTCCATAAGAAGGTGGAAAAAGGCAGTGTGGATATCCAGAAAATTCACACTAATGACAACCTAGCAGATATGTTTACAAAACCGATCAACAGTAACAAGTTTAAATAGTGTCGATCTTCTATTGTCCTAGTAGAAATGTAACATTGCAGTAATTGGGTAGAAAAAATGGTGTGAAGACTTAATTGATTCTCAATTAAATCTTCAAGTGGGAGAATGAAAGAAAAGTCAACAAAGGCAGCTAAGTAAAGTCAAATTCAAAAAAGGAAAAAGTAGACAGAAAAAGTAAGCAGAAAAAGGAAAAGGAAAGGAAAAGAATTTCCTAGTATAATTGAGTTTTTCTTTCCTAAAAGGAAAACACAAAATTTTCATATATTTGGCTAGTCCTTTTCTTATAGGAAAAGGTTTATAACTCTATAAATATAAGCTCATTCCTTCTAACATGACAACATTCACAATGTAATTCTAAGGGCTTTGAGAGTTTTGTGTAAAAGAGAGAGAGTAAGAATACAAAGAGAATTATACACCAAGATAAATATTGTAATCTTGAGTGTCCTCTTTAGTAGTTGTTCCTTTTACAAGAGAGGAGTGTTAATTATTGTTTTCTTCTTGTATTTGAGAGCGGTGTACTCCATATCATAATAGTAAAAATCCTTCTACCCCGTGGTTTTTCCCCTCTATGTGTTTGAGGGTTTCCACGTAAAATTTTCGTGTCCAATTTATTTTTATTATTTATCATTATAACCAACTTTAGTTGTGGTGCTTCCTCCCCCAACATTCTTTACGTTCAATAGTTATAGGTTCGGTTGCTATGTCAAATTTCGTTTGTATATGTCGCTGTATTATACAAATTGGACTTTTAAAGAGATTGTATATTTTCACTTCCAGTTTTTCTTTAGAGATTTATATATTTGCTTTCAAATTTGTATATGAGCCCCCAAATTTGTATAATAGTAAATTTCATTAAATTGTAGATAATTCGCATAATTAACTGAAATTATACCCTTATCACATAATAGTAATGTTTGCCAATCCGGATAATTTTAACTTTAATCAAATAATTTTTTGACAAAGGGAAAAAATCATGTCTAAAATATTATCAGTATAGACGTTGCATAACATTATAACTACTAGAGAAACTCGACTAGTTGGGTTAGAAAAATGTTTTGACTCATGAAATAATAATAATAATAATAATAATAATAATAATAATAATAATAATAATAATAATAATCATCATCTATATTGAAATTAAGAAGAAATATTGTTGGATTTTATGCAATTTTGATGATTGACAAAATGACATGAAACATGTAAGTCAAGTTGGTTCACAGACACATTGTCTCAATGAGCTAAATCTGTAGCAAAATCAAAAGTGAATAAAGACAAGTATGCAATAATCAAGTATAACGGATGGTGGTTATTTCTAATAAACTCAAAGAAACAAACTTGTGTTGAATTGAAGAGTTGAAGTTAGACTAAAACACTAAAGAAGCAAAGGAGCTTGCTTTGAAGAAGAAGTTTCACTTGAAGTAGAACTCTAAGTCAAGAGAATTTTAGTTCATGTGGAGTTTGAAGTGAAGAATAACTCTCTAAAGAGTTGTTCTTAAACAAGAGAGCAGTCACTCAGAGTAAAGTACATATTCACACAACAAAAAAGCAATTTGCAAATTGCTTTCAGTACTACTTGATCATTGAAGGAACACATTAAAGAAACAGGTCGTACTGTAGAGTTAAGCTAAGAACTTTAGGATACATTTATTAGGAGTTTTTCATTGAGTTATAATATTGAAATAATTTTAGTTTCAGTCTGGTATAAACTGAATTAGGATTAATGTCTTTAAGTTATAACTCAAAGACCTGGGAACACATACCTAGGGAGGTTTATGTGTTGTTAGGAATTAAAGTTTCTAATTCCTTAGGTTACATAAGTTTGTAATCTCTTGTTGAAAGGCTCATAGTGGTTTAGGAAAATTGAAGTTAAATCTTGTAGAGTTGTATGTCGTGGTTTTTACACTATTGTGAGTCGACTATTTTCATGTAAAAACAATGTGTTCTTTATTTACTATTTTTACTGCTTTGTTCTAGATCGCGTAGAATATCAAAGTTGTTAAAAAAATAAGTATTGTCAAGTGAGAAAAAAATCACGCGCAATTTGTAGCATATATTGCAAACTGTTACTAAATTTTTTTTTATAGAGTGAAGTGTCAAAAACTCATCTAAATTATTCTCTCTTGTTTAAATTTTATATCTAAACTATTGAGAGTGTGAGTTTAAACTTACTCATTACTTTGACTCTTTGAGTTTCATACCAAAATATATTTTTGACAATTCACTTGGCTGAGGCCGTTGAATTTAGGCCAAGTTCGCAACATATGCTGCCAATAATTTCTTTTGATTTGAAAATATTTGGTCAATCTATTTTAGTTTTTTAACCTTCAAAAATGCTCTTTAGGCTACGAATTTGCCATAATTATATATGAATAAGTTTCCAGTAGAGAAGAGTGTAAAATCGCAGAAAGCAATCAAAGATTTATTGAATTTATCGATAAAATATTTTTTTTAAAAAAATTGATATCAAAGCCTTTACAATTTTGATAGAAAATATTTAAATAATTTCGGTTGTCGGCAAGCAACGATAGCCAATCTGTGTCGCCCATATGGCTGAAAATTATCTTGAAAATCGTTTGGCCAATAATTATGCTGGCAAATGCTCGCTAATAATCATGCTAAAATGATTGTTAAAAATACTACAGATTTAAATTAGTTCCATGGTGAATCAACAAAATTGAAAGGGAGAAATACTAGAACAATTAAAGATCTGTTAGAATATATAAAAATATATTTTGACAGATTGTATATATTTAGTTCCTAATATAGAGATATTTAGATTATTTAGTTCCTAATATAGAGATATTTAGTTTCCTTAATTATAGCCTAATTATACTCTTGTATTTGTGTATATAAACTATCGAGGTTAATAAAATAAATCAATGGATTAATCTCTTTCATGGTATCAGATTTCTAGGGCACGATCCGACCTTCTTCTTCTTCTTGAATTCCTGCTACCACCACCCCCGTCCTCTTCCTCTTCCTCTTTTCTAATCACCATGTCTAACTATAAATCTTCCTTTCATCCTGCTCTTGCTGTATCCAACATCAAGAATCATGTTTTCATCACTCTTGAAATGGAGAGCGTACAATATTCCACATGGACGGAACTCTTTAAGATTCATGCAAGATCTCATCGGATGATTGATCATATTATTCCTCCAGTAGCGGGTACGGAGAAACCATCTCAACAAGAGGATGACAAAGAACTGTCGTCCACCTTGGACGCCATCGCTCTCCAATGGCTCTATGCTACTATTTCTCATGATCTTTTGCATACAATTCTTGAACCCGACACCACGACGATAGAGGCTTTGAATCGCTTGCGTGACATATTCCAGGATTACAAACACTCTCGTGCTATCACTCTTGAGTACGACTTCACTCTTGTCGACATGGCAGATTTTCCAAATGTTTCTGCCTATTGTCAACATCTCAAATCTCTAGCGGATCAACTCAAGAATGTCGGCTCTCTGGTGGCTAATGATTGACTAGTTCTTCAACTGGTCGTTAGCCTTACCAAGTGTGGCCACTCTTATTCGGTAACGTGATACGTTGCCTCAATTTTATCAAGCCAGTTTGATCCTCACTTTTGAGGAGGCTGGCCGTGCTAAGAAAGAAGCCCAAAGTGCCTCCGCTGCCTTAGTTGCTCGCTCGTCCGAGGGTCCTTCTAATGTTCCTGATAATTCCTCTTCCAACTGTAATTCTAATGGTAGGAAGAAGAACCACAACTGAAGCAATAATGGGGGGAAATATTGTGACAAAAATGGTGGTCGTGGAGAAGGCAAAGGAATTGCCAGCAACAACGGTAATACACGTCGTGGTGGTATTCTGGAAGGCGGCAACAGGCATGGCATTGGGCAACTATCAGTGGGATGAAACCCTCCGCCCTATTCTCCATGGGCTAGCGGGCAGCAGTGGTCGTGGATGGAATCATGGGGTCTTTGGGCTATATCATCATGTCCATATCCTTCAACTTCTTGGTCCCAACCAAATTATGGATAGCAGCAGCCACTACGAGTGGGTGTTCTTGGCTCCCAACCTCAGCAGGCCTACACGGCAGCCCCTATTTCTACGGACATTGAAGCCGCCATGCATACTCTTGGAATCACTCCTCTAGATGCAAATTGCTACATGGACACTGGTGCTACTTCTCACATGATATTCACACAAGGTAACCTCACGTCTTAATTTAATAAGAGCAATAAATGTGGTATAATTATTTATAATGGTCAATCAATTTTAATTCATGGCTATGGTCATACGACTTTGTATTCCACGTGTCCTCTCTTACACTTAAACAATGTCTTTTATGCCCCTCACCTAGTTAAAAATTTAGTGTCCGTCTGCAAATTTACCACTGATAACTCTATCTCTATTAATTTTGATCCCTTTGGATTTTTTGTTAAGGATTTTTAGACGGAAAGGCTGGTAATTAGGTGTAACAGTCAAGGAAAGCTTTATCCAATCACCAATCCAGTCACTTCACCCTCTACTTTTGTTGCTTTGGCACCATCTCTTTGGCATATTCATTTGGATCACCCGAGAGCACCTGTGTTGAATTTCATTAGGAAAAATAAATTGATTTATTGTAATTCAAGTAGAGATGTTCGTATTTGTCAT
The DNA here is from genome assembly GCF_947179165.1 of Solanum dulcamara. NCBI lineage: Eukaryota > Viridiplantae > Streptophyta > Magnoliopsida > Solanales > Solanaceae > Solanum > Solanum dulcamara. The sequence continues at coordinate 17,343,668 of NC_077243.1, read as the reverse complement.
TCTTATCCTTTTGGAAAACATGTTAAGTTGCCATTTTATACTTCGAATTCTAGCACTCTTATGCCATTTGATATTATACATAGTGATCTTTGAACATCACCCGTTTGAGTTCCTCAGGTCATCAATATTATGTCTTATTTATGGATGATTATTCTAAATTCTTGTGGACGTTTTCTTTATCGCACAAATCATAAACCCTTTCCACATTTTTAACTTTCAAGACATTTATTCGAACTCACTTTGAGCGAGACATCAAAAATATTCAATGTGATAATGGCAAGGAATTTGATAATGGCCTCTTTTGGGACTTCTGTAGAGCCAATGGTCTGTCGTTTCGATTTTTATGTCATCGCACATCTCTTCAAAATGGGAAAGCCGAAAGACAAATCTGTACGATTAATAACATTGTTCGTACATTATTGGCCCATGCTTGCCTTCCTCCTTACTTTTGGCATCATGCTTTGCAACTGACAACTTATCTTCTCAAGATCCTTCCTCATAAACTGGTAAACTATCAATCCCTTATTCATATTTTTTATCAGAAAGATCCCTTTTATTCCCATCTTCGTGTATTTGGGTGTTTATGTTATCCCCTCATTTTCTCTGTCACATCATTGTGGGTATAAATGTTTAGATTTGTCATCTCGAAATATCATCATTAGCCATCACGTAATATTTAATAAGACCCAATTTTCTTTTGCCAAGTTACATACTCCTCAAAATCACACATACCAATTTTTAGACGATGGACCATCTCCCTATGTAGTTCGTCATCTCACTATCTCCATAAACTCGTCGGATCACCACCTTCCTCCCTCACTACTGCCCATTCCGTCGTGCCCAGCCAGCGGCTCTGCCCCCTCACCTGGGCAGATCGCTCATTCGCTGCCTACTGGATCGGCCCCAACGTCTTCTTCCGCTCTCTCATCTAGCTCTCCTCCTCAGCCCACTCCCGTCTTTCCCTCTAGTCTACCCATCGATCCTGTTACTAGGAGTCAACATGGGATCTATAAGCCTAAGAGGTCCTTTAACCTTCTTACATCCGTCTCGAAGTTTCCTCTACCCCATAACCCTATGTATGCTCTGTGTTCCGAATTAGAAATTGGCTATGGATGATGAATATAATGCTCTTATTCAAAATAAGACGTGGGTATTGGTGCCCCATCCTCCAAATGTTAATGTTATTCGGTGTATGTGAATTTTTGCTCATAAAGAAAAATCTGATGGTTCGTTTGAGCGACATAAAGGTTATTTTGTAGGTGATGGTAAAACCCAACAGATTGGCGTGGATTATGGTAAGACATTTAGTCCAGTTGTCAAATCGGCGACTATTCGTACTATTCTTAGTTTGGCTCTCTCCAAGACATGGATGATTCATCAACTTGACATAAAAAATGCTTTCTTACATGGCGAACTCAAGGAGACTGTTTACATATATCAACCTTTGGGCTATTGGGATCCTAATAGAACCAATCATGTGTGTTTGTTGAAGAAATCTATTTATGGGCTGAAACAAGCTCCGTGAGCTTGGTATAAACGATTTGTTGATTATGTCCATACCTTTGGGTTTTCTCATAGTAAAACTGATCATTCCTTGCTTGTTTATCGTCGAGGTACTTTTATGGCTTATCTTTTATTGTATGTCGATGATATTATTTTAACTGCTTTCTTTGATGCGCTCCACCGATTTATCATATAGCTTCTTAGCTCCGAATTTGCTATAAAGTATTTAGACCAGTTGAGCTATTTCTTGGGCATTGCTGTCACTCGTCATACATGCGGTTTATTTTTATCTCAAAAGAAGTATGCGGCCGAGATCATTGACCGAGCTAGTATGTCATCGTGTAAGTCATCTCCTACTCCGGTTGGTTCAAAACCGAAGCTCGGGGTTACTATGAGTATACCGTTTAAGGACGTATCTCTTTATCGGAGTCTTGAAGGGGCACTACAATACCTCACGTTCACGCGATCGGATATTACTTATGTTGTGCAAAAGGTATACTTATTCATGCATGACCTACGGGATGAACTTATGCACGCTCAGAAGCGCATCATGCGCTACCTACAAGGTACTTTGGATTATGGTCTTCACCTTTATCCCTCTTCCACAACCACTCTTGTCTCGTATACTAATGATTATTGGGGTGGGTGCCCCGATACACGGCGTTCGACGTCGGGTTATTGTGTCTTTGTAGGTGATAACTTGATCTTATGGTCCGCCAAACGTCTAGCTACTTTGTCTCGTTCGAGTACAGAGGCAGAATACCGAGGGGTTGCCAATGTGGTTTTTGAGTCATGTTGGTTGTGAAACTTGCTTTTGGAACTTCATTATCCTATTCCACGGGGCTACTTTGGTTTACTGTGATAATGTCAGTGCCATATATCTGGCTAGTAATCCTATTTAGGATCAACGCACTAAGAACATTGAGATGGATATACATTTTGTACGGGAAAAAGGTGGCTCGTGGCCAGGTTCGAGTGTTACATGTCCCCTCTCGTTATCAGATTGCAGATATCTTCACCATAGGCCTTCCGTTGGTGTTATTTGAGGACTTTCGGGACAGTCTTAGCATTCGGCGACCTCCCGCTTCGACTGCGGGTGTGTGTTAGAATATATGAAAATATATTCTGACAGATTGTATATATTTAGTTCCTAATATAGAGACATTTAGTTTATTTAGTTTCTAATATAGAGATATTTCATTTTCTTAATTATAGCCTAATTATACTCTTGTATTTGTGTATATAAACTATTGAGGTTAATGAAATAAATTAAGGGATTAATCTCTTTCAAGATCGAAGAAAAAGTACTTTAATAATTGAATGTCGGAGAGAAAGTGTTAAAATAATTGAAGGTTGAAAAGAAAGTGTTTCAATAAATTGAAAGTTGGTGACAAGTACATCCAGGCGAATACTAAAGACTAGTGTTTCAACAATTGAAAGATGGTGATCGACAAGTACATCAAAAAATTGATGCATGTATAACTTTGAATACGGGAGAATATTAAAAAAAAAAAAAAAATTGTACCAAAATTGGTTAGAGTTTAATAATTTATTTCATGTCCAAGTAAGATATGCAGTCACAACTTATATAAAAATGGAATTTTCAATTTATAGTCCAAGTAGATTTTTCACTATTATAAGTATGAATATTTTACCTATATCATAAAACAAAAATAGCGGAGAAAAATGAGAAATGATAGAAATCGTAGAAAACAGTAAAAAATTTATTGAGTTCATGAATAAAATATTATTCTTCATTGTCTCTTCAAACCATGCCATTAAACACTAAATATTAATCTTTTGTTCATTTTGTGATCAACTACAAATTTCTAGTCCTAGTATTTTTTTTTAAAAAAAAGAAGTGGAGCGTTAAAACAATCGTAAATTAAAGTTGTCTTTATGTGATTTGTTGGTCATAAATTCGAGTTTGTGTGAAACCAGTAGGACATGATGTCTATGTCACACTGCTTTCCACCAATCCCCTATAATACGGTATACTTTGTACATTGAGTTTCTTTGTTTTTAGTATTTTCTAGCCGATTAATTAGTTGAAACGGGTTAATCAACACGAGTGTTACTATAATTAAGCGTAAAAGTTGCTCCTTACATCCATAGAATTAAGTACTAAAATAGTTGCCTTTTGTAGCCCATCATAATGTCACTTACGAAAGAAGTGTTTTTAACATAATGAAAACATAGAAGTAGTTTTATTAACTCTACTAAATTATGAGAATCTAGAAAGAGGAGACATGTGACAAACAAGGAGACAACTCTAAAATCTATTGTCCTTAAACCTAGGAAGGTGTCTACACTTTGTTTCTTTGTATGTCCTCATCCATGGTATATCTTCCCTTCTATTGTATTCTTACTCTAATTTTTATGGTTTGTGTTTTCTAGAATCTTGACTGCACATTAATTAATTTGTACCTAAGTAAGCCTCGCTTTGATTTTTGTCTCTTACATCATTCATTAGCTAAATAGTAGTCCAATTTAGTGTAGTGTGATAAAGTCAACTTTAGAAATTGCCTCCGTAACGTGCAATTGTCTCATTAACGCGCAACGAATGTTCCATAATTTTTTAGAGAGAGAGTTGACAAGATCAACGAGGAACTTAGACTATACCATATGTATTTCTAATTCGAAAAATACTCTTTAAGTCTTAACGTATTGTGATATTATCTGCTTTAAGTCATATTTAAATATATTTTTTCTCAAAAAATCTCTTAACGTTTATAGTATTCAACACATTTTTAGTAGTTTTCTTTATCTTCTACTCTTGACGTAATATTTTGTTCACACACTGACACACACTCAACAATATCCCTATTAAACTATGTTTTATATGGCTTATCGCTATTCATGTGATAATTTGGAGGTTAACTATGTGACTTCCCATGCTTATTAATCGAGTATTTATGGCCATCACAGCTCATTGTCATCTTTTTTGTATGTGCCACTTTAAAGCTACGAGTAAAAGTAGCAAACCAGTCGACAGTCATAGACAAACAAAGGCACTAATCAGGTTCCACGCCAACTTCATACTAGTCTCATCGAATCATTGACTTTGATTATCAATTGTTGGACTAAAACTATTCAAAGATATTCTTAACATAGTGTAATGATATTGTCCGAACTAAGTTCGCACAATTATCCCACACGAGACCTCGCCCCATTAAAAGTATATATCAAATACCTTTAACTTATAAGTAATTCTTTTATTCTACTTTTCATGTGGGATATTATTCACACACCCAACATATAATATATAGAGAATGAAGTTATTGACTCAATGGTATGTATATGGGCATATTCCCTAAAGTAGGATAAAGTTTTAAACTCATGGAAATAATAAATTTAGGCATCTTTAATTTGTGTTGTTCCTGTTGATGGAGTCACGTAATCTATAGCGGGATCAGAGAAAATCTGTATGGTTCGTGGATGAACAAAATCCATGTACATTCCCAAGCTTTGCTAATTAAGACTAGTATATTTCCTTTGTACTGGGTTCATTGTATGAAATAAACACACTGCTATCGTCTGCATTATGTTTTCAGGGATTTCTTTATTCATGTATGACATCGGTTCTTGGATTGTAGTAACTACTTTTGCTTTATTCGTCAAAGTAATATTATAGTGGTGACAAATAGGTGGGTTGAAATGAATTTGAGCGGATTAAGATCATGTGTTGAGTTAATAAATAATCTATCCAAAAGTTATTTGAGTGGAAATGAATTAAAATGCGGGTCAAAACTACGTAAGCGCTACGACTTACGTAGTTGATCGGATCAGATAGCCCTTCCTTCTGGCAAGCAACCAAGCCCGATACATTCAATTCCATTCCGATCAATAACTTGGAGGTATGGCTGAGTGGCTCTAAAGATAGATGGCTAAAGGGCGGGTTCCACGATTAACTAAGAAGGCGATCGATTGGCTTGGAGAGGCACATTTATGGTTCTCAGTCCTACGCTTTTGCAGGATTTCTAGAATAGAAATAGACTTTTTTTTTTAGAGTAAGACTCCCTGCTTACTTCTTTCGACCAGCTCAGCGAATGAGTGGTCATATTCGACACCTCTTTCGCAAAATGCTTATTATCTTTTAGACTTTAATTCAATCGGATCATGAACGAATTAATTAAAGAAGCCAAACCTAGGCCGTCCTTCTTTAAAAAGCAATTGTCCTGCCACCAGTAAAAACAACTTATTTCAATAAGATAAACTCTCTTTTTCATAAGAATACTAACCTCACCTTTTTGTTCATTTTACAATAATTTTCTTACACTATCACAAGATAGAATAACACATACTTATAGGTTTGAGAAGCCTTCCACATAATAAATTATGAATTAGTGGGGGTAATAAAACTACATCCTCGAGCTATTTATTTTTGTTGTGTTAGCTAGTGGAAGTCACTTAATTCTTTGAAGAGTGATCTAATAATAATAACCTACAAACTTAGTACAATGCTCTACTGGATAAACACAAATTGCAATTTCTAAAATAACCTTATAGAGACATAAAGCAAAGTAGGTTTGTTAATTTGGTCTGAAGAAAGTAACATTATATTTGAAAACTCTCTTACTCTTTTTCTTCTTTTAATATCTATATGTATCTCACTTTTATTTCTTTTTCAACTTTTCCTACTCCCACCTTCTTTATCACTTTGTAAATTACATTTATGTGGAACCATTTCTTCTTTTTATCTTTTGACATTGCTCTCACAAAGATGAAGGAATCTTGAAAGAAAGAAGTCAAACCTTTGAGCCATATCTGACTAACAAGCGTGCCCACACTTTGGTCCTCAAAAGTAAAGAAGCCAACGCCTTGGTGTTTTGGTCAGAGTATATATTAATAATATTATCACAGATTGAAAACGAAAGTAAAAGAAAAAGGTGACTGTCCATCTCACAAAACAAAAACATTGCTTCTATACGTTATCGTACATTTAGAATTTTAATTTTATACGTTCAATTTTTAAGATCATTATTATCAACTTCCTTATATTTTTAAAGTTAAGAATTCATATATCTATTATTTATGTATAATTTTAGTGAATTTATATACATAATTTAATACTGCATATAAAAAAAATATTAAATTCAAATCCGTAATTTTTCTTTTTCTGGTCACCACCCTCAGAGCTTCTCTGCCCCAAAATCCGTTCAATCCCTTTTACTCTTCTTTTAGTTTGTCTCTTGCTATACGCTGATTTCTAGCTCTGCAAAGGTAAAAGAAAAGAGACACATTTTTTTATTTGATACTGTTAAATTTAGATAAAGACTGGCCTACAATATCAAAGTTGATTTTAGAATTTTAATTAAGCAGGATGATACGGAGTAACATTGAACCTACAATTGTTGTTAGCCGTCGTTTATACATGAATTTGATGATATTTTAAAAAAACAATATTTGAAACTAACTTGAAAAAACATATTAAAAATTAAAATTGTATTTGAACATGCATTTCACTTGAAAAATATAATAAAATTTGGTACCAAAGACATTATTTTTACTTGAAGATATAATTTTTTGTTTGACGGGATCGGGAATTGGGTGTCGGATCGGGATCGAGAATCGTGTTTCAGTCACATTGCTGGTTGGAATTAGGTGGTGAAGTTGAAAGTGATTCTTGAAAAATTCTTACTCTATGTAAGGTCATTTTTCTTAAATTTAAGAAAAATAAATTCATTTGAAAAGCATTTTTCAAAACTTTTAAGTTAATCAAACATGAAAAAAATTAACCTTGTACTAAACATATCTAGAATGGGTCATTAATGTATAGTTGGACTTGAAATTAGTTATATGAGTAATATATTATTTAAAAAAATTTAAGAATATTATTTATTCATGAATTTTTTATTAGTATTTTTGAAAAATTGACTCGAATCAGTTTTCGGATGGAATTTTCCTTCCACTTATAAAATTTTAAATTTTTTCTAAGTAATATATATATATATATATTCAAATGTATGATAAAACTCAAATATAGAAACTACTTTTTAACACAATTTAAAATATTTAATTCGAATAAAATTCAACTTAATTTATGACCAAAAACTAAATATTTATGGTAAAATTTAATTGTAAAGGGAACGTTGGGAATCTTTGGAGCAGAAAAAGTCAGTAAATTCAAATGTGTGAAGTTTCCTGATGTCTATTGGGCATATCTAAACTTCAGTCTATTACTCTATAAAAAAATAACTTCTAGCCCTTCGTAGTCTATACGTAAGCACACTTCTAGGAATTTCAATAGGTAAAAATTTATTCCAATCAATGTTTATATCAAGTTAATGAGAGGTAGTTTGATAACTTGTTAAAGTTATATCGGCAATCAGAGGTAGTATGGTAACTTGTTAGAGTTATATCGGTATTAATAATGTAGAGATTGATTATAAATAAATTTATGTACTATTTTATGTAAATATTAATTATTTATGTATTACTTATTTGATTTTTTATTTTATTTCTTTTATTCCATATTAATTAAATTTGTGAGACAATGCACATTTATTAAGAAAAATATTTAAGGATATAATTTAAATCATACTGTTCATTATTATTCTTTGTGAAATCATAAATGTAACTTTAGAAGTCGTGCAATTTATCTCCTAAAAAATGTCAAATTTCATTAAAGGAAAGGACAAATATGAAAAAAAAATCAAACATCTATCTTGAACTTTAAACAATTCAATTATTTTGAATAATAAAAATAATCCAAAAATTCAGTTAATATAAAAATAGAGGAATTGCTATTAATATGGAATAGAAAAAGTAGTATATATATTTTACTTTATTATATCACCTAATTATAATAAAGCATTGATTTGATATAAATAAGTATTTACCATTCAAATATACATAGCACAAAAATTAAAAAGCAGTAAATAATATAAGATAATTTTATCAAATCACGCTTATTAAATCTAAACATTAAAAAATAAATAATATTAAACAACAAAAATAAAATATACATAATATAATAATTTACTCATTAATTTTATAAATTGAATAAGTATTATTATTGAACATCTTAAAATAATACACAATTAAAGATGGATGGAGGAATTATTACCTCTATCTATTTTTTTAAAATCAAATAAAACTGTGCCTCTCACGTGACGATGACTCTACTCTTCTTCCCCTATATAAAACCATGAAACCAACAAAGCTTTTCATTATTCCACACCCCACTTCTCCTCTTTCAAAAAAAAAAAACAAGTAGAGAAGAGCTTACATCAACTCTCGAAGCAGAACCTAAAATACAACTCTAAAGCTGCCCCTCTTTGATAACCCCAAATCTACACTCAATGGAAGCTTTTAACCTTCTCAAATTCTGGCGAAATTCCGGCCCTGATACTGCATCTTGCCGGGACATAGTCTCTGAAATTGATGATTTGGACTACATATGTAACCCGGTGAATGAAACTGATGAAGAAACTGACGACGATGCGGATTCCTTCTTCGATTTGGTTTTCACTGGCCCCAATTTGGACAACAACTCCAAATCTCTTTCTCTCAACAGTCCCCGTGAACCGGAGTCCCCCAGAGATGTGTTTTTCAAACCAAAAGCTATTCCAATCAATTCCAACTCGAAGCCTCAATCTCCGATTTCAATACTCAGATCGGCTCCTAAGTTCCGGGTCTTCTTTTTCGGCTTAAGGAAAACGAAGCTGGAGAAGGTAGGCATTGTCGATTCTTCTCCGGCCAGTCCGAAGATTCAAACACAGAAACTGGCTCTCAAGGCAGAGAGCAAGCGCTTTGCGCTGAAATGCAAGGTGGAAGAGGCTCCGGTAAGCCGCCCTGTATTTACCAGAGACAACAGTTTAAGAAGCAAACTGCAGAACGAGAAGGGGGAGGTGGAGGAGCTTTCCGTTGACGATTCGTTGAAGAAATTTGTAAGAGTCGATGTGCCTAAGTACTTAAAATTGATGAAGCCATTGTATGCCAGAGCTTCGAAAAGGTACACTGATAAAATTAGTGTATCACCATTGTCTTCTCCGTCTGCACAATCAATGTCTTCACCCAGAAAAGCGTCAGAGGAGAAACGAGTTTCTTCATTCGGATCTGTTCGCAAACCCCTAGGGAAAAGCCGATCGGCGGCGTCTACCTTCGCCGGAGCTTCATCGTCGCCGTTAAATCGCCGTGACGATTCACTTCTGCAGGAGCAAAATGACGGAATCCAAGGCGCTATACTTCACTGCAAGAGATGTTACAGCTCAGTGGCAAAAGGTAGCGAAGATCTGGCAAGAGCTTCTTCCGAGGAATTGAACAGATGGAGCATATGAAAATCATCAATACTATTTTGAAAGTGAAGAGATAGCGGGAATAGGAAACGTTGTCGTATTTCCCGTTTGGTACTGTAATTATTATTATTATTTTTGTGTGTATGAGTACGTACAGTAGAGAGGAATAGTAGAGTTTAGCATATATTAGAGCAGTGGCTCAGAGACGTCACTTGAGAAAGCGTCCGTCCAGTTCCAGCAATGAATGGAAAGTGTTTTGGTTTATGTAAGTAAAAAAAATTGACTCTTTCAAGTGTGCTTGTGTAAAATTTTCAGTTTGGTTATTATGGTTTTGAATTTTTATATCAGATCAAATTTCAGCTGGCTATGTGATAAGAAGGTGCCACCGCAACTTAAGGACAAGCTTTATAAAGTGATGGTTAGACCGACTATGTTATATGGGGCGAAGTATTAGCCAGTTAAGGTTTTTTACGTTCAAAAGATGAAAGTAGCCGAGATGAGAATGTTGATATGGATGTGTGGGCATACCAGGAGCGATAAGATTAGAAATGAGGCTATTCGGGACAAGTTAGGAGTGGCCTCGGTGAAAACCAAGATATGGAAATGCGACTGAGATGGTTTGGACATGTGAAGAGGAGAGATACAGATGCTCAGTGCGGAGGTGTGAGAGGTTGGTCATGGATGGTTTCAGAAGACGTAGGGGTAGGCCGAAGAAATATTGGGGAGAGGTAATTGACAGGACATGGCGCAGTTACAGCTTACCGAGGACATGACCTTAGATAGGAGGTTGTGGAGGACCCATATTAGGGTAGAAGACTAGTACATAATCTCGTTATTCTTCCGTATTAGTAAGCGCATTAGCGCACTATAATTTCTTGTGCTCTGACTTCTGTCATTATCTTTCTATTACTCTCTATACTTTGATTACTCTATCTTATATGTGTCGCTTTCGTTATTTGCGTTATTTGTTATTTGCTTTCTCATATCGCTTTAAACTTTTTAGCTTTATCTATCCTCTTTTTATGTTTCTTTTGAGCCGAAGGTCTCTCGAAAACAGCTTTCCTATCTTCGTAGGAGTAAGGTTTGCGTACACTTTATCCTCCCAGACCTCACGTTGTGGGATTTCACTGGGTTGTTATTGTTGTTGTTATCAAATTTGAGCTAGCCGGCTAACTAGTTCAAATCAAATTTGATTTTATTATTATGACGTGCAAACATGGCAGGCTTAAGTCATATGTGGCACTTTAAAATTGTTCGCATTTTTCGTTTAGACACCTTAACTTATTGATGTACCTATTAAATACCTTATTTGTTCAAAAGTCATTTCTATTAAATACAAAATATTGACATGGCAAAAAACGCGTATTGCACTATCTATAAGTGCGTAATGCTAATGAAAATAACTATTTTTCTTTTTTTTTGGCCAACTTATAGTATACACCTAAATTAATTTAAAAAAAAGAAGAAATAGTCGTCTTCTTCCCCATCCAATATTCCCATTCCTGCAATTATCCTCATCACCATTTCCATCATCCTTCTTACACACACGCACACCCCACTGTCCTTTCCACCTCTCTCTTTCTCTCAGCCTCTACAGTTCTTTTTCTGTTTTCTTTCGTTTTTTCTTAGTTAGATCTACATCTCAAATATTTCGATGAAATTCTATTTATTTCAGTGAAAAAACGTTTGTTATTATTTTTTGTAATTCTGATAAATCTTTACTAATGAAAAGAAGAAGGAAATAAATAGGAGGTTTTGATAGCAATGATGTAACGACATGCCAATGATAGCATAAAATTCAATGGAGGAGAAGAAAGTAGCCGGGCTAGTTTACTGGTGTCGTCGGTGCCGGCAGTGACATTGACGCCGGTGCAAGGGGAAGACGGGTCGCAAAGAAGAAGATGAAGGGAGGAGGGAGGAGGGGCTTGGTTAATAAAAAATATAAGTTTTTATTTTTTTAAAATTCTTTTTGGATTATTTAAATAGAGCTTTTTAAAAAATAAATTGAATCCAATGTCATATGTCATCATTTTATTGGTTAGCCTGTTATGTATTGCGTTTAAGATACACACATTTTTGTTTATCAAGTATTGTCATTTTATGTTAAATAAGTATAAATTTTTTAACGTTAAAGTGTTCAATAGGTACAAGTCTAAATTAAGGTGTTTAAGTGAAATATGCGAACAACTTTAAGGGCCGCATACTTTCCAACATTACATTTGCAGATGGCCTGCTATCAATGGCGGAGCAAGAATTTTGAATAAGAAGATCCAAAATTTTAATAAGTTGATACACGAGCTAGTCGAAGGGGGTTAGACATCTAATTTATATACATAAAAAATTATTTTAAATATATATAAGTGATATAATTTTCTGTCGAAGGAGGTTCGAATCTCGACACAAATTGCACTGCCTGCTACTCTGTAGCCAGATTCTCCCAGTCGCATGACGACATTATGTATTTTGTTTATTTGAAATTTGTAGAGTATTGAAATGACTTTCAATTCAGAATTGAATAGTTGTTAGAAAAAAATATATACTTCCTCTATTCAATTTACATGATTATGTTTTTCTTTAGTTAGTCAAAAAAAGAATAATACTTATATTTGATAATAATTTAATTAAAAATATTTATTTTATTCATAATTTATAACCTTATAAATATTTAATACTCATTTTAGATTACAAGTTCAAAAAGTTTTCTTTTTTTAAAGAAAAACTTCATGATAAGTTAAATTATATTATATATCTTTTAATCTTCATGCTAAGTCAAATTATATTATATAAAGTGAGACAAAAAAATAATATTTTTATATGGATTAAATAGGAAAATAGGGCAAATAAATTAAAATAAGGAAGATTACTTTTGTTTTTATCCAAATTAAAATTAGATCACTTATCTTACAAACACCTCCATCATTGTTTATTCAACTAGTCGTTTGGTTGCTCTCGACCTAGTTCTAATGTAACTCTTATCAAACGGGTTTTTCATTATTCCCCTTTTTTAATTTAAGTGCCCCAATTTGAATTTTGATAGTCAAATAGTTTAAATTTAAACATAAAATGTTTAAGTTTATAAAAAGAATAATTTATATATTTGAAAATTATATAAAAGTATAATAAGTAATAATAGTTTATAATTTCAAATTATTTAATGGATATATGAAAGAAATATTGTCAATGATAAACTTATTTGAATCTCGAAATTCGAGTGATGTCATATAAAATTATGGTGGCACTTAATTTGTTATTTGGTTGACAAATTCGAGATAACTTATTTTGGGGTTAATAATTAATACTGGAATAAGTTATCCCTCCCTCTACGGTGGTATACTAATCTTGGGTTAATTTATCCAGGGATAGAATAGATAAATGACAAAGATATTTCTTTAAATTCTTTTTATACCTCACGACTTTTCACATTCATATATATGTACATTATTTTAATACCATATAAAACAACATTCACAACCTTCAGTCCTTATTTTTAAGATAATTCTTCATATTTTTTCTATTAAAAAATTATACTATATAATATAATTATTATTTATAAATTTATTTAACTAATTCTTATGTTTATTGATATTTTAATTTCTCATAAATTCTTTTTTATTTTAACAAACTTAACATAAAAATTCTGTTTTTAAATTAAATAAGAAGAAAGACTTATTTTTAAATACACACGGACATCATGAAAAATGCACACATAAAAATATTTAATTAAGCTAAAGAAGATGAAAGTTTTATTTTAAAAATGAATATTGATTAATTAAACCTTGCAAAGAAATTATAAAAACTAAATAAAGTGAAGAATATTTTTGTAAACAAACTGTTACGCTCGGTAAAATTATCAAAAATACCCTTAGATGAAAGAACACTCACACAATGCATCATCCTTAACTTTTTCGGCCAATCCGAGGCCGAAATATTGATCAGGGGGAAAAATCATGTGGGGAAGTGGTCTATATTGAATTTTAGACCAACCGAATCAAAAGATAATTTTTTGAGAAAAAATTTACAATTCCAGAAAAGTGCGCGACAGGTCCGCGTCGTGGACCTGCATAGTTCATTTTATACCTTATTCATAAAAAGCATTTGTTAAGTGCGATTTACGTTTTTCTTCATAAGATGCATTCATGAAATGCGATTTATGTGTATTTTTCGTACGTTTTTTAGTTTTAGTGAGGGGTATTCTGATATTTTTTTCACCCCTCCTATACTTAACCACTACTGATATAGGCCATTTTTGACCTTATAAGGGTTTTTAAACTCATTCCTTAGATTTTTAATGCATTCAGGCAAAAGAAACAAGGGTTAGGGAGAGGAGAAAATGCTAGGGTTCAAAGATTTCAAGCCAGAATTTTGCCAGTTTAATTGTCCAATCTTCATCCCAGGTATGTAAGTCTAAACTAAAGCATGAACATTGTTCTTTCATGTGCCTCATGATTGTGATAGATTGATTTGTGAAAGATTTGAGTCATATGATTGTGTTTCAAGAGAATTTCCTTAAATTTAACATATTTTACATAATATTACATAATTGATGTTTTCTACGAACTTGTTTCTTGAACAAATGATTTTTAAACTTATTACTTCATAAACCCTAAGAGTATTTTAATTGATATTGGATGTATATGCCTAAAGATTGAGTCTAGAGCCTTGAACTTATGAATGTATGATTGTGATTGGGATGTGAGCATGATGATAGTTTTGAATAAACTTGATAGTCCTCTGTATCTTCATAATTGAACCCAAACTAATGGTCTCAACTAAATGTTATCACAAATGATTATCCCAACTACTCTTAAATGATTGTGAATGATTAGAAAATTATTTGGTTGAAATGATTGATTGGATAAAACGGATGAACTGATAAGAGTTCATATGAGACTTGTTGATTGGAATTGATTGTCTTATGAGCATTGAGTCTTTGGATGAGTATCGAGCATCGAATTGGGTAAGAGTAAATAATAACTCGAATCCAATAACTACGTAACCAAGGCAAGGGAGGATTGAACCGTTAAAGTCGAATGTTTCCTTTTATTTTAATGTCCTAAAAAAATAGGATTTGATTGATTTATTGAATCCTTGATTGGATGATTTGTCCCTTATCTTGGCAAAGTACTGGACGGTTATGAAAATAACAACGGGCTTGATATACGATCACTGGCTCATAAGTGATTGTTGTCGGATAAAAGAAATTCTCATATAGGTCTTGATAGTACTCTGATTGGATTAGATTGGATTTGATTGTATATGATTGGTCTCTGTGTAAACCTTACTCTTTCTTTAGACTTATGACATCCTGATTGAATTCCCCACCTTTCTGATTTGTGATATCTGAACTGGTATTATTCTACCTTGATGCATGTTTTATTTTTCATATTACATATTCGTACATTCCATGTACTGATGTCCATTTGGGCCTACATCGTTTATGATGCAGAGACAAGTTCTAGAGATTATCAACAGTTGCACCGTTGATGATCTGTTCACATTCAGCTTATTGATGAGTCATCCCCTGCATTCGGAGGGTACCACTTATGTTATTCCTGCTTTGAGTTTAGTCCTTTTTTTAATTTTGATTTGAGATAGCCATGAGCTTGTTACTCGCACTACTTATACAGTTTATAGATGCTTCATAGACTAGATAGTGATATGTTGACTGAGTACTTTTATTTCCTTGAATTGGTTTTGTCAGACTATTTTCATGACATAGATTGAAGTTTGATTTGATGGCCCATGGACTTTCTTCCACGAGCTAGATTGTTTGATTGGGATTGTCCACCTAATTGTCTTTTTATTTTAAGTCTTTCGTTGATTAAATGAATGAACGGATGTGTGATCAAGCCAAGTGGTTCGCTTGGGAGCCAGCAATGGTTTTTAAGTGTCGTCCACGTATAGGGTACCTTCCTGGAGCGTGACATAAACAACCTATTTTTAAAATTTATGCAATGCATATTATCAGTGGCAGAGCCAGAATTTTAAATAAGAGGGTTCAAAATCTGAATAAGTAGACACATGAGCTAGTTGAAGGGGGTTCAACATCTACTTTATATACATAAAAAATTATTTGAAGTATGTATAAATAGTATAATTTTCCGTCGAACGGGGTTCGGATGAACCCCTCAACACAAGATGGCTCCGCCACTGCATATTATTTTGAATATAACAAATCAAACACTCAATAAGAAATAAAACTTATCTCATTATAACTAATCCATCATAATTTATATTCAAACCAAACGACCTCTTAGTGTCTATTTTTTTCACTGTCTTTTTATATGGTACGCTAAAAAGCCACTGCCAAGACTTGTAGCTTGCTAATTCAGGATCAAACTATTTTGATTGTCATATCTTTTTTTGAACCAAATGACTAGTGGATATGAAGCTATTGAAAGCAATGGTGTGCTTAAAAGGGAAGAGGAGCTTTGCATGATCTTTTTATTATGGGAAAAGGTATAAATTTTCTTTTCAAGTTATATCGAAAAGTCAGTTACACACTTAAATTATAATGGCGATCTATTACACATCTAAACTACCTTAAAGTGAATTTATTACCCCTTTAAAACTGACGTGGCAAAAAAATAAAAAATATAGCGCGTCAGACACTAAAATTAAAGTAAAAAAATTAAAAAAACAAAATCATCCCATCCCCACTTCCTTTCTTCTTCACACCCCCTCCATTTACTCCCCATTTTGAATTTTGATTTTTTTTCTTTCAAAACTCATTAAGAAAAAGAAGAATTCTTATTCTTCTCTCTCCCTATTTTGCTGGAGAAAACGATTGGGATTGGGGGTGGGGGTGTCGGATGGGTGGTTAATAATTTATTAAGAGTTAATTAGTATAAAATATAGTTAATAAAAGAAAAATTAATTAATAAAGAAAAGAAAAAAAATATAAAAAATCGGATGGGTGGTTAATAATTAATTAGGAGCTAATTAGTATAAAATATAGTTAATAAAAGAAAAGTTAATTAATAAAGAAAAGAAAAAAATATATAAAAAATCTAATTTGGTGTTAATTAATATAAAATATAGTTAATAAAAGAAAAGTTAATTAATAAAGAAAAGAAAAGAAAAGAAATTAAAAAAATCGAATGTGTGGTTAATAATTAATTAAGAGTTAATTAGTATAAAATATAGTTAAGAAAAGTTAATTAATAAAGAAAAGAAAATAAAAAAATACTAAAAAATATAATTTTTGACGTGGCGCCGGATGTAATTCACCACATATTGTGAGAGTGGTGTTATATGTCTCAGGAGGGTAATAAATTCACTTTTGGGTAATTTAAATGTGTAAAAGATCGCCATGATAATTTAAATATGTAACTGACTTTTCCATACAACTTCAGCGAGAAATTTATGCCTTTTCCCTTTTATTATTTCTCCTCATAATATCACAAGTCATGGACTTGCGGATGCATGCATGGATTAATTGACGCTACATGAAAAAGATTTCCAACTCAGTAAAAAGAAAAATCTTCTATATTTCCTAGGTTTAGGAAAAGAAAATGTAGAAATTAATGAATCTAACTTTCATGTGTTTATACCTAAAATTTGTTGAATAACCAAGTAATGAAATTTCAAGATCAAGGTACACAAACTATTTATCTGGCACATTTTTCATTTTAATCCGTTTCAAAATAAATGTCATATTATTATAATTAAAAATAATTTAATTTTAAAAATTTTCCTTTACCCTTATTGAAATAATCAATCACCACATAAATATTTATAATTTATTTTAAATAACAAATTTCAAAAGTGTTTCTTTTTTAAAATTCAATATCAAAACAAATAATATTACATAAATTATCGATGAATTTATGGGCAAATTAAAGGCTTGCAAAATATTTCTCAACAACAAAACAGAAAACATGATAGGAATGACAATGAGACATAGCGAATTTCGCCTTATGCGGAGTGGGGCGATCTTTAAGCGGGTGCGGGGCGAACTGCGGGTTCACTGAAATTAGATATGAAAGTATGAATATTTACATATAAATTCAGTAGATAACTAATTATTTTCTTTTAGATAACTATTTGAGTTGTAGAAGCATAACAAAATATTATTTACTTTTCCCAATATTTGTCCTTTTCCTTTTCTTTTTGTTTTTGGTTGGTTTCTAAAATGTCCATTTTCCTTAAATTTTAGAACATCAAATATATGACCTCATATGTTGGTGTTGTTTATCACAAGGGTAATACAATAGAAATGAAATGGGAGAATATTGAATTTTTGGGATTCTATACCATTATCAACATGTGCGGATTTTGAAGCAATGTTAAATCTTTTGTTGAGACATTGGATACTTATGTTGAATAGTTTTTGTCTGTTCGAAGCAATGTAAATTGGGGTGGATTAAAATCTCTGCAGATTTACCTATGCAATCGCTTCACTCCGCTCCATTGTCATTCGCTTCACTCCGCTCCATTGTCATCCCCATTGTCATCCCGATGGAAATTGATTGGCTTTTAATTTTGGACCTACCTTACCTACTATTGCTTACGCCTTTGGCTACTAATTTTGTCTGCCTTCTATATACCTTTTACTCTTTTTAGCCGCATTTGCTTTTTCTGTCACAAAAAGTATACTGCCTAACTCCAATTGCCAGCTACCTAGCTTGCTCCTTTGATGTTATACTTACTTTTCTATTTTCCTTGTTTCTAGTACAACATTATAATGACCTACTACTTTTCATGGTAAAAACTCTGAGAAAAAAACAAATTTGATAATATTATTTTTACTACCTTTCATTTTTATTTTTAGGAAAAGAGGCAAATATATCGATTAACTTTAGATCGAGAGTAAATATATTTCTTGTTAAAAAATGATGTATATATTTTTTTATCGTCTAATAAATTATGTATATATATTTATCATTTTTGTTAACATATTTATATTTACTTACTTGAAAAAATTATAATCCTGATTTTTTAATTTAAAAAATATCACGTGACTTTCAAAAATCATCTCACCACTTTTTTAACTTACTAGACATGACCCAAGTGGGGGAAAAATTCAATTCCTCTTCTTACGCAATCATAAAAGGAAAAAATTATTAGGAAAAACATTTTTTAATAAATAATTACTGATTTTAGCGCTATTTTTATTTATTTATTATCATTTATAGCAATATATAGCAATATTATGATATATCTTTCATGTATTAAAAGTGAATTATGCATGCAATATAAATATATAATAAGTGTTTTAAAATATATTATACTTGTTTGGTAAGAAATTGACACAATGTATTATAAGTGTATTAAAGTATGTGATAAACATATTATCTATGAATAAAACTTGTATTATATGAGTTTTATAAATTATTCTCGCTAATATGTATTAAAATTGTATTATAATTGTATTATAAGTGTTCAGTAAAAAAAATATTATTACTATAAATGATACATATTTTTTTAATGTAATGTATTTATGTAAATTTCCTGTAACACCCCTCAAAATTTTTCCCTAAGATTCGGACCTTTCTTGTACACGGGTAGGGTCAACCGTATTTATTTTGAGGTATGTGCTTGAGTTAAGACGAGTCCCTGAGAAATTGAAGAGTGTTGGAGGTGATGTGGGGTCACAGAGGACCCCTAGGACCTAGCTAAGTCCAAAAGATTCATCGTGGTTAAGTTTTAGGATGAGTTCGTATATAGGGTCGACTTCTAATGACCCTATCTTTTGAAAGACGACAATCTGGGTGGCCCACGACCTACCAAATTAAAGGTCGTCGAGTCTTCTTTCCAACGCCACCAAGAATGTAATTTTTGGAGTTAAGAGTCAAAAGATATGACGATCCTAAGATGAAGTAGCACAGTAGAGATTTTCAGTCCTGGGTTGCAATTGCTAGGAAAACTGGGCTTGGCGCCGCAGTGGCGCGACGCGCCACTATCGCGCCAGAAACATGCCTCAGTAGTTTGGGCTCTGGCGCGGCGCGCCACTAAAAGGTGTGCAGGGTCTTTCAAGCCAATTTCCAGAACCCAGAAAATATTGGCCTTGGCGGTGTAAGGGCGCGACGCGCCACTATCGCGCCAAGAATGTGCCTCAGTAGTTTGGTCCTTGGCGCGGCACGCCACTACGAGTTGTGCAGGTTTTAGGCGTAATCAGCCTGGCGCTGCAAGGGCGCGACGCGCCACTATCGCGCCAGGTGCATTTTTTAGCCTATTTTCAAAACTTTTGAGGAGGGGTAATTTGGGAACTTACCCAAATTATATATGTATCAGCCCTAACACATTTTGGGATCATTTTCAATCCCTCACTCTCTCTCTAAAAGCCCTAGAAACCTATCTCTCTCTCTCTCTCTCTTCTTCTTCTTCTTCTTCTTCTCCATTTCCAACAAAAAGAGTTCCAAGAGCTTCAAGGTTTGAGTCCTCCATTGAAGACCCAACCACAAGGTTTTCTTCAAATTCTTCAAACAAGGTATGTAAGGCTAACCTAAAATATGGATTGAGTTCTTCCATATGCCCATAGATGTGTTGGATAGGAGTTGTGACAGAGTTGAACCTTCTAAGAAGGTTTTCTTAAAAGTTTTCATAAACCATAGAATGTTTTTAGATACTATTGGTTGATTGATGTTTTTTTTATGACTTGAGTTACTAAATAGTTATTTTTCATATTATCGACTACAAATGTACCTTTGTATATAGATTTATAGGTATTGACGATATTCTTGAGTTGAGTTTTATTGAGAGTAATGATTCATGTTTCGTTCACATGAACCCAAGATGAGATTTCTTTTGTCATAATTGTCTTGAGGTTGAAATGGATAGTTGTGTGTATATATTTATTGATTGGAATGGAAAGAATGAATTGGGTAGTTAAGAATGTCCTTTTGCTCCCATAAATTGAACATAGGACTAAAATAAGGATTTTGGAGTAGATGTTTGACGATTGATGTGATGATGATATTTGATAATGATGTGATGATAATGTTTGATGATGACGATGATGTGATGATGATGTTTGATGACAATGTGAATAATGGTATTTGACGATGATGTGAATGAAGAGGTTATGTTGATGAGGATGTTGTGTGATGAAGTGGATTGGAGTCTAATGTAATTTTGTGGTATATGATGTGCATAATTTGAGTTGATTGGAGTTTTAGGAATATTTTGAAAATAAATGATCTTTTGAGGAGGAGCTTTAAATAAATTATTTGTGAACCTTTTTGCATAAACTATTTATACACTATTTTGAGTCTAAAGAATTATTAGTTTTATCTTTGATTTAGAAAAGAGTTTAAGTATGAGTTGAGTATGAGGAGCCTTTAAATGAGTTGAGTATTTTTACATTAAAGTATCTATTTTGAGTTTGAGTTGAGGAGTTGAAATTATATTTTAATGTACATAATATTTTTTGCATTCATTGAGTTGAGATTGTATAAATTTTTAAAGAGAAGAGTTTGATGATTTGAGATGAGTCGATTTGAAAGAAGGTCCAATGAGGCCAGATTTGATTTGAGTTTTGAAAAGAGTCCAATGAGACTAAATGAGTTGATTTGAAAGAGTCCAATGAGACTAAATGAGTATTTTGAGTATTTTACTCACTTGATAGATATGAGCATATTGAGTCTTGGGAGGAGTATCGAGCACCGAATTGGGTAAGAGTATAGTCCATACTCGAACCAATAAACTACGTCGCCAAACGTAGGAGGGGATGGAACCGTTAAAGTCGGATGCTTCCCATTTTATTGTCCTGACATTATAAGACTTGGTTGGATTGGATCCATGATTGTTTGATTCGTTCATACCCTGGCAAAGTATGAACGGACGAGGCAACAACGTCGGCTTGTTGTACTATCACTCGCTCATATGGTGATGGTTGTCGGTTAGAGAAACTCCCAATTGAATGGATTGTGCCTGATATGATTGGTTTGAATGTGATTGTAGATGATTGAGTTGAATTGTAAAACATTGCATAATTTAATTTGCATAGTTATTGAGTTGAGTCCTTTGAGTTGATTGTTGAGTTGATTATTGAGTTAATTTTATATGATTGGATTAGGTGATGTGTGATGGATTGGATTATATGATATGTGATTGGATAGTGTACTGTTACACCCCGCACTCTTGAGCTCGGAACGTATTCTTAAGTTCCTTAGATACTATTATGTGATCCGAATAAGCTACGACACTATCAAACAACTCTAAGGAAAGAAGACTGTGATACCTCGCGAGAAGGGAGGTTGGAGATAGAGTAATAAGAATCCGGAAAGAGTTGGAGGCTAAGAAATGAGTCGTAGGACTCGATTTACCTACGTAAGCCACTAAGTTAAGAGTCTTATACACTTAAGTTGCTTAAGGATATATCAAGATTACGTAGTGCGGATTACATAGGCTCTTAAAGTGAGACGAAATTACGAACCTGCGAGGAAGGGAAAAAGACGACGCGTGGCAGCCAATGGAGGAGCGACACGTGGAAGCACCTCAAGCAAGCAGGTGATGCACCTACTTAGGTTCAAGTAGGTGATGCAGCTGCTTGGGGGAGGTGGACCCCGCTGCCACGTGGCATCCCCTAATTGGCAGCATGACATGGTGACCAATCATGGCTTGACATGTGTCACCCTAAGGGGCTGACACATGTCACCTCCTAAGGAAACCTACACATATGTATATTGTGACTAAGGGGCTGCTTTTTATCCCAAAATTTCATCCAAAACTGTAGCAACAAATAAGAGAAAACAAACCCTAGAGCTAAGGAGAAAATTGCGACGGCTTGGGAGAAAAATAAGGTAAGTCCCGATTTCGTTCCGTAAATTAATTATATAGCATATACCACGATGATATGGAAGTATTAGTAGTATAAAATTAGAGTTTGGTGCAGCAAAAAACGGACATCAAGCTGCCATGACGTTACAGCACGCTGAAAAAAGTTCCGAGGCGCGATTTTGGCGAGTTCTAGCCAATTTCGGGAAAGGTAAGTTCTTCCCCTCTAATTTGAAGTTTATGATGTTAAATTAGGGTGTATTAAACAATTTAGGGGCTGATGGAAGTTGGGAAAAAGGTTTGAAAAGTTCGGCGTTCGAAATAAACGAATTTAGAATTGCTATAGTTAAGTTGTTGTCGAAATAAGGTGTTGTGCGCGTGTGGGCTGTTGCTGGTTGTGTTGTGGCATGTTGCAGGGTCTAAAAGTTCTCTAAATGAGATTTGGGAGCTGCTGATTGCAGCCACATGACCCTCCTCTTTGCAATTAAAGAATTCGCGAAAGAAAGATTAAAAACTCTAGTTTTGGTATCTTAGTTTCGAGTGAATTGTTGGGGATTTATATTGTGTAATTTTGGTCGTAATATGTAGATGTATGGGTTTCTGGTTCTATTGTTGGTTGGATGCAGGTGCTAAGGACATGGTTGGGAATTCGGATAGGGCACATTATAGGGGAGTCGTTAACGCCTTAACTAGTTAAGGAACTAGTCGAGAAGGCGAGCGAAGGGATGAATGTTATGAATACTCGTGGGTAGTCTAAGTTGCTGAAAAGTCCAAGGTTGTTAATACTTGCATTACTTCCATGTTAAATAGGTTTCGAGGACAACGACGTGGACGTGATTAAGAGAAGTCCATACAAGGTATGTGAAGCTTTCTTTTGGCATGTCTTAGTCTTATGAGAATTGTGTATGTAATGTGAGAATAATTCCATTCATAAAACTTCGAGTATGGTTCATCAATCTTATTCACTTCTCGATATTAGAACTCCTGCGATAGTTGAGTTATGGACTTGTAAGTCTTCTATATGCTGAAAAGTAGTGTATGTAAAGCTTATCCTCCCTCCTCTTTTGGCATGTATTAGATATAAGTTATAAAGGGTTTATGTATGAAACATGGGAATAATTCCATTCATGAAGCTTCGAGTACAGTTCATAATTCTTATCCACTTCGTGATGGTAGAACTCCTGCAATAGTTGAGTTATCGCCTTTTAAGGCTTCTATATGATAAAAGGTAATATAGGTAGAGCCTATCGCTTCTTTCTTATGGGACGTCTTAATATAAATGAAATGAGATATGATTTGAGTGTAAAGGTAGTTCCAGTTGCAAGTTGCGAGTATAACTCATTACTCGAGTTCACTCCTAAATGCTAAGGGCCTTAAAGTAGTTAAACTACGACCCTCGAGCCTTCTATAGGCTGAATAGTGATTGGGTGAGTAGATTCCTAAATCTGGGGTTTCTTAGGCATATTTATGATAATGGTTGGGGGATGTATAATGTATTACCAAGTCTTACATGCACGTATATGCATTGTTGTGTGATATGTGGATTGGGCCGTTGTTCCTCGGCACTAATATATGAGATATGGATCGGGCCGGACGTACCTCGGCATATTTTGCTATGTAAGGATCGGGTCGTACGTTCCACAACAGATTATGCATTATACGGATCGAGCCGTCGTACCTCAGCATTATTATGCATTATACGGATCGGGCCGTCGTACCTCATCATTATTATGCATTATACGGATCGGGCCATTGTACCTCGGCATTATTATGCATTATACGGATTAGGCCGTAGTACCTCGGCATTGTTATACGATATACGGATCGGGCCGTCGTTCCTCGGCATTATGATATGATACATGGATCGGGCTATCGTTCCTCAGCATGTACTTTCTATATATAGGGATCGGGCTGTACGTCCCACAGCGTTAATGGCGTATATACACCTATCATGATAGATGATGTGTTTGTAACACCGAGTCCCCGAGCGGGCCGGATACGGTATGTGATAGTGGTATACATGACTTTATTTTGTAAGGTGCAGGTATAGTACCCTATTAAATGTTATACTTGGTTTCCTGCATCCCTGTTTCAGTTGTTATCTCAGTTATATTATGCTTATATACTCAGTACATGTATCGTACTGACCCCCCTTTCTTTGGGGGGCTGCATTTCATGCCCGCAGGTACAATACATATTTTGGGAGTCCACCAGCTCAGGATTCCACTCAGCAAGTTTAGAAGAAGCTCTATTGATTCGGAGCCAAGTTTTGGTACCAAACCACCGATGTATATATTTGGTTACACAGGGGTACAGCGGGGGCCCTGTCCCGCCATATGTTGTCGTTCCTATTCTTAGAGGTCTGTAGACATGTATGTGTGGGTTGTTCATGAGTTTATTTCGGTTGTGCCTATACGGCACGTTGTAAATGTTTTTACGTTATGACATTCTTATCGGCTTGCATTCTTTTTTATGATATGATATGAATGAAAGAGGCCACACGTACACGAAAAAGTTTTAACCCATTGGGGTTTTTGTGAGTAGTATCGCTTTGCTCATAGTTCAATTTGACTACAGTTGACAAATATGTATATGGGGTCCAGGTCGGACCCCAGTCGCGGCCCACGGGGTTGGGTCGTGACATGTACGATGAAAAGGTATATGATTGGATTGGATCGGATCGTATATGACCGGATTGAACCGATTATATACGATTGGATTGAATCGAATGGTATACGATTTGATTGAACTGTATTATACATAATTGGATTGGATTGTATGGTATATGATTGGTCTCTGTCTAAACTGTATCCTTACTTTAGATTTATGATGCCTTATTTGAGTCTCTCTTATCTTTCTGGTTTGAGATATGTGGATCGATGTTATTCTTCCCCGAGGTACGTTTCATTCTGCCATATTACATACTCGTACATTCCACGTACTGACGTCCATTTGGACCTACATCGTTTCATGATGCAGATACAGGTTTAAGAGATCGTCAATAGGAGCATCATTGGGGATCTATTCGCACTCAGCGTAATTGTGAGTCCTCCCCTACTTTCGGAGGACACCGCTTATGAAATCTTGCGTCGAGTTAGCCTTTTCATTTTGAGTTGAGGTAGCCATGAACATGTCATTGGCACCAATTAGATAGTAATGATAGAGGCTTCATAGACTAGATAGTGAAGGGTCGATTGAGTATTTTTTTTCTTAAATTATTCTTGTCAAACTATTTTTAATGACAAATATTTTAGTTGAATTGTTGGCCCATGGCCTTTATTCTTTGAGTTAGATTGATGTTTTGAGTTGCCCGCTAAATTATTCTTTATTTTTAAACTTTCCGCTGATTGAAATAATGGACGGATGTGTGATCAGGCTATGTGGTTCGCTTGGGAGCCAGAAATGGTTTCTGAATGCCGGTTACGTCTAGGGTACCCTCCTGGGGCGTGACATTTCTCATCATAAAATGGGTTTGGATCGAGTCTGAACAGATGAAGAATTCTGTTTTTTTAATTGGGCCTGGTCTGGGTGAGTAGAAAAATAGATGAGGTAATTTTTTGAGTTAAATTACATTTTTTGGAATTTAAAAACCATTTTAATTTATTTTTTTTAATCCAATATGTTAACAAAAAAGGTAATGTATCCTATTTGTTAGACGATAAGAAATGTATATGCATTATATGTTAAACGACAAGAATATATATGGAACATTTTTTTTATTCCTTTGCCCTTTATGTTTTTTTAATCAATTCTCAGAGACGAAGAGCTAGGCTGATAATATTGTATGTTTACATATATATTGGCTTAGCATCTGAATATGTTAGAATTGTATGGAGTGAAAATCGAAGTTGACACTTGAGTGAATCAGGAAGCAATAAGTGGCAGATGGGTCAGACATCACTTATAGTAATCAAGGGTAGATTAAGGGAAGGTACATAATTTCCATCAATCATTACGTAACAAAACTAATATTTAGTTAATAAAAAAGATGAGGTGTGTTAAAGAATGAAGTGAGGGATAAAATCAATATGTAATATTTTTGTGGAACTTGTTTTTTCTATTTTTACTAATTAGTTTTTTCATTTTTAAAAATTTTTTTTTTTAAAAAAAATTCTTACTCAAAATCAACATCTAACACTAAAAAGTAATTTCTGAAAAATATTTTTTCGTAACTAACACACCCTCTCAAGTCGACATATATGTTTGGCGCATAAAACATAATCCTTAATTAAGTTTTGTTCAAGAGATTTCAAATAGGGAATAGTATATAATTTAAGCGGTAAAAGCAACTATCTCATAATTTAAAACTTAAATATGAAGAATGCAAGGTATGAATGGTTGAGAAATTTTTCTTTATGTATTAATCCTTGTAGTTAGATCTGTCTTAACTCTTAAAAGAAAACAGAATAATGACAGAGAAAATGAAAAGTTCCCCACTTTCACAACAAATAAATAACATGGAACTTCATGTGTTTAATTAGTTTCATGTCTTGTACGGTGGTTGGTTGCTACTAATTAAATTATTAAAAAATCATAAGCCACATGTAGGCTATTAAAATTTGCTGTCCCATATCAAATTGATCATTCCCTTTTAAATTAATGGGTCGTTTAGCGTGAAGTATAACATTAAATAATTTTAGAATTAAATTATAATGTCATTTAATTTATTGTTTGGTTGATAAGTTCAGAATAATTTATCCAAAGATTAATAATTAGTATTGAGATAAATTATTTCTCCTCTTGGGTGGCATAGTAACTCGAGATAACTTATTTCTGGATAAAATAGAGAAAATGACAAAAATATCTCTTTATATTTTTTTTTATATATCACTTTTCAAATCAATGTATATTCAAATTATTTTTAATACCATGTATAATAAAATTTACAATCTTCACTAATCCTTATTTTTACGATAATTCTTTATTTTTTAATTAAAAAATTAGACTATACAAATATAATTTTTATTTATTAATTTATTTGACTAATTCTTATGTTTATTTATATTTTGATTTCTCTACTACTAAATTACATATTTTTAATTATATATTTTTTTTAATCACTTGAAAGCTTGTATTTTATATATCAACTAAATTGAAACTTTAGTATTTTACAATTTAAGAGTGACATGTGTTTAAATGAAATGATATAAATAAAAAATCCTCTTTTATTTTAACAAATTTAAGATGAGAATTCTATTTTTAAACTAAATAAAATGAATATTTTATTTTAAATACATATGGTAGCATCACGGGAATATTGAACTTTCAAAGTAGACATTCAAAAATATTGAGTTTGGTTAAATTCTTGCTGTATCAAATCTCTGTTTGCGATCGATCATTCTCTCACCTTTTATCGTAAGTGATTTCTTCATTTAGATTTAAGCCACAATCAATTACCATCGATATTAGGAATTTGAAGGACAAACAGTAACACTCTGTGCAAAAAGTATTTACCTAAACTGGCCAAATTCTTGTTATTCATTTCCTTTAATTTGTGATCAATTTTCAATCTTAGTCTAGTACTAGGGTACTGCAGATAGAATTAAGATGAGTTCCCCAAATTCAGTTCAATTTACTTATTCAACACTTGTAATTTTCTTTAATATTCATCATGATGTCCGATCACTTCCGATTAAAACTCTTTTTAATTA
This sequence comes from Solanum dulcamara, assembly GCF_947179165.1. Lineage (NCBI taxonomy): Eukaryota > Viridiplantae > Streptophyta > Magnoliopsida > Solanales > Solanaceae > Solanum > Solanum dulcamara. The sequence goes on along the minus strand of NC_077243.1, from coordinate 17,315,554 downwards.
GCTTATAATGAGCAATCATATATATGGAAGTAGCTAGTTTTATTAAATCTGCAAAATAAAAAATAATAAAAAATGAGGGTGATCAAATTAAAATAGGGGACAAGAGACCAACAAGGAGACAACTTAAAAATCAAATTGTCCTTGAATATAGGAATGGTGTCGAAACTTTGTTTAATGATATGGCTTCATGCATGGTATCTTTCATTTTATTTTTTCTACTCCAATTTAGTCTAATAATTAGCTGGGTTTCCTAGATTCTTGATTGCTTATTATTAGTGCATGTGTACCTTAGGTCACACCTTGATGCTTGATTGATGTCTATTAATTTAAGCATTTACATATGCTTTATTTTATTTGCTCGAAGAGAGTGCTAATTTGTTGTGTAATAAAGTGAGAAAATGTCAAAAAATAATCCCTTTAAGAGGGTAGGTTCAAAATAGTACGTTAAATATGTATTGAATAGTTACGCTTGGAAAAATTATTTGGGTGAGTATTTTTTAATAAATAATTATTGATTTTAGCGATATTTTTTTATTTATTACCATTTATAGTTATGATAATTTTGTTATATATTAAAAGTGAATTATGCATGCAATATAAATGTATTATAAGTGTTATATATATATATATATATATATATATATATATATATATACTTGCTTGTAAGAAATTGACACAATGTATTATAAGTGTATATTAAACTGTGTGATAAATGTACTATTCACTAATAAAAATTATATTATACGCGTTTTATAAATTATTTTCGATAATATTTATTAAAACTATATTATAAATGCATTATAAGTGTCCAACAAAAAAATGTTATTACTATAAATGATAAATATTTTCTTAATATAATATATCTATTTAAGTTTCCTGAATTTGCTAACTATTACTAATACTTTTAATATTTGTCATATATTTAATAATTTGTGTTAGTTAGATTTGAAGAAAATAGTAAAAAAAATAATTAATTGTAAATATCTAACAACAATCCTAAAATATTCTACACAAAAAACTGCACTAGACGCTAGTTTTGTTTTTAAAAAATAGCATAACTTACACCTCATAAAACTGCATCAAACTCTTAAAAAAGTAGAAACTCGAAAATTATACATCTAAATATGAGTTTTCGCCAATTTCCTTTTCCAATGCTATCATCAACTCTTATAAACCGAATTTGATAAATATTTGACGAACACTTTAATTTTGACAAACTTAAATAAATTAAAATAATTCATTGAATATTTAAGAAATTAACACTCAAACATAACAAATCATTTTTTTGTCATTTTCTCATAATAAAATCAAGCTTACAGAATTTTCTCATGATTGGTCAATTTCTTATTAATTTTGTATTCCTTTCCTAATGTCATTTCGTCAAAGTTTTAATACAAGCGGATATACGATAATTGAAGACGCATATATCTACCATTAGACAAGATACATGCAACATTCATTTGTTAGGTCAGACGTTTCATCATGCATGGTAACCGGTCCTAATTTATATGACACTGTTTGACATGATATCAAAATTTTTTAAAAAGAGAGGTTATTTAAATTTGTGATTTCAAAATTAATCTTAGATATTTGTGTAGCTATAAATAATCAAAATTATAATAGAAGTGAAATTTTAATATTAAATTATTTTAATTATAGAAAAATGACGTTCTTTTCTAAATAAATTAAAATTAAAAAGTATCATATAAATTGAGATTGAAAAAATAAATAAAAGTTAAGGATTGAGTTGGATTGCATCTGATCCTAATTTTATAGCAATAGTATACTAAATTAAAAATTAAGTAGTAAACAATGTGCGGACTTGTATATAAAAAATAATCGAAAAGGATAAAGTGAGGCATAAGTTGAATTTGGCCAGTTTGCATATTTAATTTGTGTTGTTCCTGTTCACGTAGGCACATAATCTATGACGGGATCAGAGCAAATCTATATGGTTCTTGGATGAACAAAACCAATGTTCCCAAGCCTTAATTAGCTAAGACTCTTAATTATTAAAACTGGTGCAGTGTATGTTCATATTGAATGTACGAATTAATTAAGAGTCGGATTTTATGTCCAAACACGCCATATGTCCAATCGCTAGCCTAATAGATTGTATACAAATTTCAAGGTAAATTTCTTAGTTAACATTGTTGATTCTCATGATTCGTTAATAAATAAATGATGATTAATAGTATTTTTATCTTTAGAAATAAGAAAATTGGGAGTAACTCAAATGATAAATCATAGTATTAAATATATATTTTTTTGGTTCAAAGTAGATTTACTTATATAACAAAATTAAGAGTTTAATACAAAAGTGGTGGGTGTCTCCCCACATTTTGGTCCATTATATGGTCCTTACAACACCGAATTTTCCTAGAGACAGTAGTATCTGAGTTATCTATGGAAAGATAATCTAGTAACCAGCACGGAGGAACTTCATGCATAACTACATCAAAATTCCGATAGTTTTCCTGGGCTCTTTCCTTTATCAGCCTATCTGCCGCCTTGTTCTCCTCCCTAAATATGTACTCAATTGATAGGCCCTCCAGGACCTACATAAGATACCTGCACTCCAAGAAGATATTATCAAAAGGTAAATATCGGTTAAGGATCATAGCGACAGCTTCCTTGGAGTCATAGTTTATGATAAGGGTCTTTAGGTTCCTGCTCGCCGCAATCCTTAGACCAAATAGGACGGCTAGCAGTTCAGCTTGTCTGGGAGTCATAGTGTTTTGAGAACCCTATTATCCAGTCCCCTTTGTGGTTTCTAAAAATTCCTCCTATCATACCCCTGCCAGCTGTTCTCCCAGCAGCGCCATCTATGTTTAACTTGTAGGTACCCTCCTGGGGTGGTTTCCATTTCAGCGCAATGGTTAGCAAGGGCTGTTTAGTAGGAGCCTGTCTAGAGGCAGCAAAATGGTACTCTACTGTCCAGGTAGTGATTAAGCTGGGCTGGGGACAGTTTGTGTTGTCATTGAAGATATTGTCGTTCCTACTAATCCAGATTCCTCATAAGTAGTATGGAAGGACATCCTCCCATATGATCCAATTGTTGAAAGGCTTACTCCTAAGGCTGCCCCAGACCTATCGCATGTTGCCAATGAAGATGACAATGGAGTCAATTGCAATGTATGGTGTGCTATGATTTGCAATTTGATTCCATAAAAGGATAGCCTTAGGACAGAGGAAGAAGATATGATTGATGCATTCTAAAGCATTTCCACAATATTTGCAAATGGGGTTGATGTTCAGCCCTATATGGTTTAGAAAAGAGTATGTGGGGAGTCTTTCATGTTGCAATAGCCAGAGGAAGAACTTAATTTTTGGAGGCTTTTGGAGGTTCCAAATCTAGTTGAAATTGGGCTGGATGAAAGTGGCTTGGGAGGGCTTCAGATTATTCAAGAATCTATAAGCACTGCTGTTAGTGAACAAGCCATTGTTGGTGAGGTCCCAAATTAACTTATCTTCTCTATTAGTCTGGATTAGGAGGCAACAGTCCTGGATAATGGAGATGATGTCCTCAAGGATGGTAGTAGAGAGATTGGTTAGGTTCCAAGCACCCTCATACCTTAGGGACTCAACTTTGAGGTTGAGTTTTTCTTTATTGAGGGGTCCTTAGATAAAGCTTCTGATGGTGTCATGATTGGGAATCCATTTGTTATCAAAGAAATTGATTTTTTCCCATTTTCTACCACCCATCTGGATGCTAGCATGCAATTTTTCCACCCTTTCCTAATGCAACTCTAGGGTGCAGTGGTTAAGGCTCTACCTCTAAACATGTCCTTATTGTGGCAATGTTTAAAGTAGAGGACCTGGGACCAGAGGGCTTGGCTATTGTGGTACATTCTCCATGCTAAGCTAGTATGGAGTGTTTAGTTCTTAACATCACTCTTTTGGAGTCCCAGACCCCTCTCCCTTTTAAACTTGGTGACAGTGTTCCAATTGAGGAGGTGGAGCTTTCTTTTTTTTAGAAATGGTGCTCTAGATAAAGTCCTTCTGGATTTTATCAGTGGTCTTACTGGTCTTGAAGAGTAGATGTATGAACTGCATCACATGGGAGGGTATGCTGCTAAGAGAAGCTTTGGCCAGCACCACTTTCCCAGCCATGGTTAAGAACTTGGTTTTCCAGCCTTTTAACTTAGCTTGCATGTTGTCAATGATGAATTGGAAGTCACTATGGACAGGTCTTGAGTGGAAGATTGGGAAGCCAAGGTATTTACCAAAGTGGGGGCTTGCATGAATGCCCAGGATAGCAGAACAATTTGTGTTGTTGGTCCTGGTGCTGTTTTTAGAGAAGACTACTTTGTATTTGTTCAGGTTAATTTTTTGCCCAGACTTCTTGCAGAAGGAGTGGAGGATATGTAAAATGGTTCTACAGTTATTAGGAGTAGCTTGGGTAAACAGTGTCAAATCATCATCAAAGAAAAGATGGGAGATTTTTGGACTAGAGACAGAAATACTAATGGGGTTTCAGGTTTTATTAGAGACAACCTTATCAATGGTCCTGGATAGTCCCTCTATACATATGATGAATATATAAGGGGAGATGGGGTCTCCCTGTCTAATGCCTCTTGAGGGGTAAAAAGATTTAGTTTTGGAGCTGGTTCTAAAGCCATTAACCAGGACAGTGATAGAGGAAGAGGTAATGCATGACATTGTGAGATTGATCAGCTTGGTGGGGAGGTTGAAGTAAGTTATAGATTCTTTTATGAAGGCCTATTCAAGCCTATCAAAGGCTTTCTCCAAGTCAATCTTCAAGATCATATGAGCTTTTGAACCTTTTATTTTCCTAAAGTGGCTAATGTATTCTTGGACAATGATGACATTTTAGAGGCCCTTCTACCCTTAATGAAACTAGCCTGGTTTGGGATGATGATGTAGGGGAAGAACTCTCTTAATCTACCAGAAATGATTTTAGTAACCAGTTTGTAAGAAGTGTTGCAGAGTCCAATAAGTCTAAAGTACTTAAGGATAGTGGTATTTGGGCGCTTAGGAATTAGAAAAAGTAGAGTGGAGTTCATGATAGGGTCCATTATAGACCTTTCAAAGATCTGTCTACACCAGTCCATGGTCTTTGTCCCCATATTCTCCTAATATCTTTAAAAGAAGAGAAGGTGAAGACCATCAAACCTAGGGGCCTTTAAGGGCTTGAAGGAATTCAGAGCAACTAGGATTTCAGAATCTCTCCAGAAGGCATCAAGAAGGTTCCTCATCTAGTTATCAAGGGTGTGGGGTTCAGTGTTGTGGGGGTGGGTAGGTCTAGAGAAGTAGAGATGGTCAGTGGTGCATAGATTCTCATAGTAAAGTGTCATATGGGATTCAATAGCCTCTTGGGAGTGGTATTCCATCCCACTGTCATCTTTTAGAAAAATGATGTGATTCCTCCTTCTCCTATTGATGGTAGATGTATGGAAAAACCTTGTATTTGCATCCCCTTCATTAAGGCTATTAATTCTAGATCTAACTTTCCAGAAGTCTTCTTCTAGCTTAAGTAATGATTCATCCTCTTCAGTTAACTCAACTTCTAGATTTTACAAGAAGGTGCTTTAGTGGTAGCTGAGAGAGTTTTGGATACCATTCAAGTGTGTTAATAGGGTCTTCATCCTCTGAAAGATATTTCCAAAGGTGATTCTGCTCTTGATCATGGCTTTCATTTGAAAGGAATGAATTGCTTCTAGAAGTGTGAAGTTGATAGTGAAGTTTTCACTAATAAGCCCATTAAAGCCTTGGTGGCTACACCACATGGGCTCAAATTTAAAGGGGATTATTTCTATGAATAGGCCTTTCATTGCTAGGCTAACTAGGTTAGGGCAATGGTCAGAGTGGGTACGAGTGAGGTGAGTGATAGAGGCATCAGGATAGGCTAATAACCAGGAGTCATTGGCAAAACATCTATCTAACCTTTCAAAGATAAGGTTCTTTTTATTACTGTACCTCTTATTAGCCCAGGTATACTTAGTACCCTTAAAGACTAAATCTACCATGCTACACTAATTAAGGCAATTCCAAAAATGGTTGGCACGATTGGTGTTAATATTCCTACCTCCTAATTTATCCTTTTCGTGTAGGACTTCATTGAAGTCTCTGCCTATGAACCAATTCTCTCTGTAGTTTTGGGAGATTTGAGTAAGATTTTCCCAAAGTGCTAGGCGATTTTCAAGACTGTTACTAGTATAGATTGCAGAAATAAGCCAAGGGTTAGGATGTTTACTAACCTTCACAAGAACACGGATGTCTGGGTGAAATAGAGAGGTTATCAAGCTTCAGAACTTCGTCATTCCACATGATGACGATTCCTCCCATAAGGCCTTCCGCAACAGACTGAATTTGATTCTCAAAACCCAGGTCATTTAACAAACTTGTATGTTTCTTAATTTTCATTTCTAACAGGATTAGCCTACTGGGTTTATGGGTGTTGACGAGGGCCTTGCAATGCCTCTTAAACCTGGCATTATTGGCCCCTTTCACGTTCCATATTATGAAATTCATGAGGTACTTTTGCGATGATAGCACTTTCAAAGAACCCAACCTGTTTTTCCATTGGTTTGGGTTGTTCAGATCTAAAAAAGGGTTCAGTATAGCTGTTGGGGGGAGTCCATGTCTGACTCTTCACATCCAGAGTGAATCCTCCCACTCTCTCTGGACAGCATATAATAATAATTTCACTCAACTGCTTTTCAAATTCTTTCAGATGGAGGTCTTCCAGACGAAAGACTTCTGTTTTTTGCTCCGCAAACACGAGGAGTAGTTCTTCTAGCTCCCTTTCATTTTGAGTCCTGGTTTTTAGCGGGTTTTATGGTATGCTTTCTTAGGCGTCTTCCTGAGTATTGGAATCTTGGCTCGATCCTATCCCTAGTGCCCTCCATTGGCACAAATTGAGAACTCATTGGGTTGGTGGGTTGGTTGGGGAAGAAAGAGAGATCGTCTTGGTTCTAGTTCAAGAGTAGGTTGATTTCTTGAGTTGTTAAATTAGGTGAGAGCATTTGGATGACCGTTTGCTTCCAGAGTTAGTGGCCATTTCTTATCATAGCCAGGTCCATTGCTTGCTGGACAATCTAAGCTAGGTACTTGGGATCGTCCAGAAGCAGTGTCACCGGCTGTTGGTTCACATTTAACTCTAGTTCTAGTGCGAAGCCTTACAACGCCATCTCCATCCACGATTTTGGGAGGAGGTTCTGGGATAATGGTTCTGTGACAAGCATTAGTGGGGGTAGCGGGGTTATCTCCTGATGGTATTCCATTTTGGTGTATTGGAGTTGTGAGTGAGGTTTGAGGAAGGAAACCTCATCCCTCTTATTTTTCAACTGGGGGTGGTTGTTAGGCGTGTTAATTGACACGACAGCTATGGTCATGTCATCATAGGGAGGGTGATGATTACCTTCTGCAGCCTTGGGAAGGCTACTGAGTGAAATTTCCATGGGAGATAGCTTTAGAGCATTCTTGGGGATAGAGGGAGACAGGGGAGTTAATGTGTGAGTGAGTCCCGCTTCCATAAATGAGTTAGAAGACGGTCTCATCTCATTAACTTCTGTTTCTCTTCCAATACCTTTTAGAGAGTCAACTATCCATTTCAAACTAACGGATTTCGTCATGCCAATGGTTCATTTATGGTTAACAGAATTAGAGGCGTTATCTGTTAGCTTCGTTGAGTTACCTGAGTTAGAGGGTTTACCAGTTCCCTCGTGAGGATGAGGAATACGTACCTTTTGTTGGGAAAGAAGAGTAAATGTTCTGCTAACACCATTACCTGTCTCCTTAGACCCTGCAGTGGTCTGCGATTGTTAAGTCCGTTGTGGTGTCCTCCGGACTTTGAGTTTCCTGGGGGAAAAAACCGTTTGCCATTGATCTATTTTTGAAGCACCTATGGTGGTAGATTTCTTTGGTATTGGAATTGTGAAGGAGCATCTGGATTCAATGTGTCCTAGCCTACCACATCCCTTGCACAGAGTACCTACCCCCTTGTAGACCATTTCTTGCCAATGATTTTCGAATTGGACCTTTGTTTTAACAGGGGTGCCCATTGGTACTTGGATACAGATTCTCGCATATCTTCCCCAGAGAGTTGCAGAGGTGCAAGTGTCTATTTTAAGTTTAGCACCCAGTTTTCTTCCAACCCTTTCTAAAATGGATCTGTCGGAGAACTCCGTTAGGAGTTGTGGTAACCTAATCCAGATCGCACTATGTATAATAGTTGATTCTCTGGGTGCGAAGTTTGGTTCCCATTGTTTTATTGAAAGAAAATGTCCCGCTATGAACAATGGGCCATTATGTAGTACTTTTTCCATGTTTGCCTTCTTGTTGAATTTTGCAATGAAAAAGTCCCATCCTAAATCTATCAAAGTAAGGCTCTCACTGGGTTTCTAGAGTTCTATAAGTTTATTCTTCAGTTAAATGTGAGGAACTCTCTTACCCATTAATTTAACTATGAAGGAGAATTTTCAAGGCTGGTAGATCCTCTGTTTCTCTTCTTCAGTAAGTATAATGGAATCATCCATTTCCATTACCTCCTTTCCTGTTGGTTCCTGATAGGAGTGGTTGAGTTAATCTTTTTTGTCTAGTAAAATATCTTTGAAGGATTGCCTCTTTGATTGGGTCTCCTCCATGAGTATGTCCGGCGGCGCAGGTGGTTACGGTGGCGTGGGTACAATAGTGACTAGGGAGTCAGTAGTGGACATTTCAGTTAAATTAAAGGTACTTCACTATTCCATAAGGGATTGGAGTATGTACTTTAATATTGGTGGAGGTAGAATCTTTGTATTATTAAATATTTACTGTTTGAAAATATTGTGAGGGTGAATATCACTTACAATTCTTTTAAAAAGTACATTGGATTTTACATTCACTTGATATTGGTCTTGATGTTCTTATTTTATTTCTCAAAATTATCATATTTTATATTATTTCATTATTTGAAAGTATTTTATTTTTATTCATGAAGGAGTGGTATTTTAATTATAATACTAATAATGTTGATTATTTCTTTCAGAGAGGTAATTACACAGTATGACAATAATATATTTTAAGAAGTTATGTTCCTTTTATTGTTTAAACGTTAAGATGTTAAAGTTGATTAGCATCTCATAATAGCTTTTACGTCATAGTTTGTTTCTACTTCTAAAATAATGTTAGAAGTTTTGTTTTCTATGAGTTTCTTTAATCATGTTTTTGATTTTTAAAAACTATTAATGTATTTTTAAAAATAATAAGTTTTGTACTATTATATCATTTTACTATATTATAAATTATAAATTATGAATTAAAAACTAATTATAATCCAATCCATGGGACTTACGACTCACCCTGCCTTATGCCCGCTTTTTAAAACACTGGTTGGACATATTGAATGGTGACACATGGAAATTGAAGACAGATATTTGATTCAATAATGTTGGTACCAATTTCAACACATGAGTTTGTCCGATAGAGTTGTTCACATCCCTAGAAGATTCAAACCTGCGATCTTTCGACTGGCCCGAAGCTAAGAAATTCGAAATGTCCTAGTGCTAGGTGTCACGATCCAACTCCGTAGGCCATGACTGGTGCCCGAGTTGGGCACCCATACGTACCCTTAGCCCCACTTAGTACATTAATCGAATAAACATAGGTAATGATCAGAAGGGATCTCTAAACAGATATAATGCACGAGGGCCGATAGGCCATCACGAAACACAAGAAAAACCCAAAACATATATACAAAACCCACATCTCATGTCTACAGACCTCTACGGAATGATATTCTAGTCATATGACGGGATAGGGCCCCGTCGTACCCCTGAACAACGTATATATATATACAACAGAAAGTGTCAGTACCAAAATAGGGCTACGGACAAAGAAGCACTGTCGACCAACATGGTGGATGTCCTAAGCGAGCGGATCAGCAAACCAATCGTCTGTACCTGCGGGCATGTAACGCAGCCCCCGAAGAAAATGGGTCAGTACGGAAAATATACTGAGTATGTAAAGCATGGACTGAAATCAGTAAAGTCATTACCAGAGCAGAATGTGCAAAAATGAGCAAAATATCTAAAAATATCAAATGCTTATCAAACCACATATAATGGGTTGTAATAAGTAAAGTCATTACCGCAATAGAATGTACAAAACTGAGAAAAATGTCCGGAGATATCAAATGCTGATCAAAACCTCAGATAATGTATGCAGAAAAACATATGCCATATCCGGCCCCATTATGGAACTCGGTGAACAAATGTGGTCGCCCTCCTGTCATTGGCGCCACAGCACAGCATAACACCAGAATAGGGAATATCTCCGTAACAAATCATATCATATCATATCAGATGGCCATATCAAATCATATCATATCATAAGCATATGTGTACATGGCACAACATAACTCCGTGGCATAACATACACCACCCCATGTACATGTCATACCTGCCCCCTCACGTCGGGACACGGCGAACAATGCAGAGAAGTATGCACGATAACATATCCTGGCCCAGGCTCAGTGAAGGAAGCATTGAGGCATCCACGAGTGGAGTAGTGAGAAACTATATGCAATTTAAATCATATTTAAGACTCAATGGAATAATCAGAATGAGCTATCATTTAAAAATCGAGACGAGACTCATGTCAAGTACCTTTCGAAAGTTACCCTGGATTATATCAGAATAAATCTTCTGGAATCATATAGACGTATCGAAGCATAATAAAATACCTTTTGGAAATCAAGGAATTGGCCATCCTAATGCCTCTAGGAATAGGAACCTCTTTGAAATTATATAAAAGTCATATTTTTGTTTCATAAATACCATACCAAAACAAAGATTAGCTTTACATACTTATGTCAAAACATGAAAATCGAAAGAATATGCTTTACATACTTATGTCAAAAACATGCCAAAAGAAAGAAAGGTTTTACATACTTATAACAAATACATGCCAAAAGAAGAGAAAGTATAAGCTTTACGTACTTATGACAAAGACATGCCAAAAGAAAGAAAGGTTCGCTTTACGTACCTCTTACAAATTACTCTTAACTATGCTCGCCTCGTCGCCTCTTGAACCTATTTAACATGAAATTAATACTAAGGTTAATAAACTTTCACTTTCCAATTTCCAACTCTACACCCAAGTAACCATAGAAATCATTTCCTTATCTATGTCTCTCGACTAGTTTATTACTAGCTCCGAATCTACCGAAAATCGGGCAGCATCTCCCCTGTAACTTGAACATCCCCGAGTTTTCAACTCGGCCACCATGTCAAAAACCATACCAACAACAACAGCCAGCAGCATGTATACAAGTAAATCACTTCAACTTTACACAATACAAGCTCTATACAACTCATTCCAAACTACGGTACCAAAATAGAGTTTTTAACCTTTATTTCATAAAATATGTAGTCATACCAAACGGAGGGTTGTGTGGCTGCAACCAGCAGCACCCACATCCATTTTTGAGTACTTTACAGCCCTGAAACACGCAATTAAACCACCACCAAACTGCAGCACCACAACAACAACACACTACGCGAGTTCGATTTAACTTCTACGACTTCCATTTAGTTTGTTTCCAACGTCAAACATCCTTATACATTTTTTTCCACTTCCAGCATATTTAAAGACATGTAATATACTTCATAACATCATCATAAAGTCCAGTTCAAAACAGAAAACTTTACCTTTCCCGAAATTCACCAAAACGCGCCAAAACTTGCCTCGGAATTTCCTTTAGCGCAGCTGAAACTTATTGGCTGTTTGGTAACGTTTTGGGCTGCTTCAAACTATAAAATTTCATTACTAACATCTTCATAACATCATGCTATAGCTCATATAATTAATTCTTGGAACGGAATTGGAGAACTTACCTTTTTCTCCTCCCAAAACCGTAGCTCTTTCCTTCTTTCTACCTTAATTTCTCTTCTCTTCTCTTCTTTTTTTTTTCTTGCCATTTCGTTTTTCTTGCTCTTGAACACTCTAGATGAGTGTGGAAATTAATGAGTCATAATACTCATATATATATATATATATATATATATAACTTTAGGGGTGACACATGTCATCCCCTAAGTGGTGACACGTGTCAAGCCCTAAGTGGTGACAAATGTCAAGATCTAAGTGGTGACACATGTCAAGGTTTCATTGGTCCAACACACCCCTTTTCTCCAATCATGGGCTGCCATGTGGCATGTGGGGCCCACATGAGTCTTCTTGAATACTTTGTGAAATTTCCATTTTACCCCTAGCCTTCCACAATATTACCATAGGCCACTTTGCGAATTTTTATTTTTGCCCTTTGTCTTTTCCAATATTTCCACACTATTAATGATCATAAATAATATTCATATCCAACTTGTATATTAAATAAATTTTGGAAGATGTTCATTGCCTTAACTTTACCACGGCTACCTTAAAACATCCAACCGTATAAAATACGGGATATAACATTCTCTATGAGGAATTCCAATTTTTGCCCCTCACCTTTTATAATACTCCCAAGTTGAAATTCTAATTTAGTCATAAGAATTTTGTATCCAACAAGATCAAACATAGCCTTGCCCTTGACTTGTTACCGTTGTCTCCGAAATATCCTAATGTGAAAAATACGGGTTATAACACTAGGTGATCAACATAAATCCAAGAGTGTAATCGTTCCTGAAGAATTTTAGATTTTCAAGTTCACTTTATACTTAACTTTTTCGGAAATGTTGTTGGACAACCACGCTGCAGAACAGACTAATAATATTGGATCTATAGCGAAAGTGGATCTAATAATAATTAACTAATGACTAGCATTCTTTGTTAGTATGCATGTTTATTGCCGCTAAAAGCTATTTTTGTTATAGTGTGTATTGCAGAATTGAAATGGCTACATAAAAGGAAGGTTGAAATATATGGTGTGAAGGTTCGAATTACTATGGAAATGTAACAAAATTTGAAGTCAAGAAGAGACAATAAACAATAAACACATGACAACATATAATAAGCGACATACCCTGAACTATATATGATGTAAAAGCAGATATGAAAATGAACATTTCTTGCTTATAAAAAAAAAAATGTCCAAACAACTTCTTGAATTATCTTCCATCAAAACCTTTTAAGCTTTAAAACTTGTATAATATATTTTTCATTGAATATTAATAATGGTGAAGTTTTTAAAAAATTATAAATTAAAACACTTGAAATATTAACATTGCAAAGCTTACAAACAATTTTTCTTTTTTAATTAAGTTAAAATTAGCCTCTTAGCGGTCTAATGGACCGGTCCCGAAAGGGGTCAACCCCACATGGTAGACAGGTATAGTAGATATCGCTTTAATGAAGTCTGAGCGCGCTCGTTAACGCTTAACTTTGCAGTTTGCATGCATAGAATTTCTCAAATTATGTAAAAATAAATCAACAAGATAATATATATGAGAGCTAGCTAGCTGGCATTAGGCAAATGACAATAGGTATCACGAATTAGCTAGGCTACTGTTAGCCAAATACTTTATGACTAATGAAAAAGGCTGGTAGCTGCATCAGAAAATACTAGTAAATGACGTAAACAAAGATAGGCGTGGCTGTAAAGGTTATGTTTTAGAGTTAACAAGAGATTTCCATCTGTTCAGGGCCGCTGGCTGTAATAACAGTATTCACTTGCTGTTATTGAGTAGTAATATTATCACGAGGACCAATAAATTTGATATGCCACTTCAAACATTGCACGGCTCCTCTTTAATTTCCCTTGCAAGGAGCCATAACATTTGCATGAATTGAATTGAAGATCATGGATGGAGTAATCAAACACCACTTCTTATCCCTGTGTATATGCTAGCGCTCTCCCCCCAACAACGCTAGCTTTACCATTCGTATTACAATAATTGCGCCTATTTGGATTAATTGTTGTTGATAAATAACAAGTGTATTTCAAAAATAATTTGAAGGGTTGAAATTGATTTTATAAATAATCGATTATTTATTTGAATTGAAGTGCTGAAATCAATAATAATCGATTAATGTATTTGGCAAATAGGTGTTAATAAGCACTTTTCTAAAGCGACTAAAATGTCCTTCAACTATTTACAAAACATATAAATATACAAGTGTCTCTCCTCTTCTGCCTAAACCATCTCAATCGTATTTCCTGCATCTTGTCTTCCACCGAGGCCACTCCTACCTTATCCCAAATAGCCTCATTTCTAATAATGTCGCTCCTGGTATGCCCACACATCCATCTCAACATTCTCATCTCGTCTACTTTTATCTTTTGAACGTAAGAGACCTTAACTGGCCAACACTCCACCCCATATAACATAGCCGGTCTAACCATCACTTTGTAGAACTTGCCCTTAAGTTGTGGTGGCACCTTCTTGTCACATAGCACACCGGAAGCGAGCCTCCATTTCATCCACCCTACCCTAATACGAAATTAGAATAGATAAACAACTAAGAATTATATTTTAGAAAGAGTATTTTGGAGATTACAAATTTATTTTTTATGGATAATTAATGTTAAAATTGACAAGATTCTAGATAGTCTTAATGTAGCAATTTGTTAGGTGAAAGTTTGGTAAACTTTAATATCTTGACAAAATGTAATGTCATGGATGACATCAAGAGCAAGAATTTATTCCTATAAATAGGTAGCTCTTGATTCATATGAAATACTCCTCAAAAACATTTCTCTCTTGTCTTCTCATAGTCTAAGGTATTTGCAAAATGCATTAGAAGAATAGAGAATTGATAGAACAATTCTCTTAGTTGTATTTGAGATCTCTCTCCTTTCTTTGTTAATATAAAGACAGTTGTTCTCTGATTCAAACCACGTTAAATATTATTGTTATTCTTTATTCTTTATATTTTTATATTTCCGCTAACAATTGATATCAGAGTCAAGGTTCTGTCTGAGTATGCTCAATGGTTGCAGCACAATCTAAACTTCCACATCAGAAAAGAATTACTTTGGTTTTCTGTATTTCCAAATACTTTGTAGTAGAAGAGGAAGAACAAGTAAAAATGAGTTCCGTGGTGTTTGAAATTGATAGATTTAGTAGGCGCAACAACTTCAATATCTGGAAAATCCAGATGATGACTTTACTGCAGATGGAAGGTTCAATACACGCTATTGACGGAAAGTACCCCGATAACACATCGGTTTCTGATAAGGCAAAGCTTAAAGGAGATGCATTGAGTGTAATCCAACTATCGCTTGCACCTAATGTTTTATGTGAAGTAAGTACAAGTACCAAAAAGATGGCCAAACAGTTATGGGATAGGCTGGAAGGGCTTTACCAGGACCGGTTGGTTACAACAAGGATATTGTTACAATAGTCTCTTCACACTTTTAATATAGAGTCAGGTACTTTGTTGCAAGACCATCTAGATGCATTCAATAAATTTGTGATGGACTTACAGATTGCCGAAATTAAGAAAGATGAGGAGACACTTGCATGTCCTTTGCTATTTTTATTGACTTAAAAATATCGTGATATTGAGAATTCAATGATGTATAGCAAGGAGCCTATCACTCTTGAGCAAATACGGCAAACACTTAACTCTTGTGATGTGCAGAGACATTTTGAAGGAGGCAAAGATGATGAAGCTAGTGAGCTCTTTATAAGAGGTCGTACTAGCGAACAGGGAAGGAGAAAATCAAAGCACAAAGAAAAATCTCGTGTGAACAAGAAGAATGCGGAGTGTTGGGGCTGTCACAAGAAGGAACACTTTGAACGAGATTGTCCTATGTCAAGTCCAACGAAAAGGAGAGTGTATCATTGTTGAGAAAGTACATAATTCTGATGATGAATATGTACTAACAACATCATGTAATAGTAGAGTCTGACAAAAAATAAGTGTTAGACTCTGGTTGTACTCTACATATGACATTCCAAAGAGATTGGTTCAGCAGCCATGAGAAAAGTGGAGGAACTGTGATAATGGACAATAATGCAACTTGTAAAATAGTTGGCATTGGTTCAATTCGGATTCTCTTCCATGATGGAATCGTGAGGACTATTACAGAAGTCTGTCATGTTCCTGATCTAAAGAAGAATTTGATATTCTTGGGTACTCTAGATAATCAAGGCTACAAGTACATGAGCGAGGGAGGTAGAATGAAGGTGGCTAAAGGTTTTCTATTCATGCTGAAGGCCAAGCTGAAAAATAGCCTCTACACACTAGCAGGAAGCACCATTGTTGACTCTGTTAATGCATCTACAGTGCAACAGTTGTTTGATGATGACAAGTCACGATTATGGCACGTGAGACTAGGCTATATGAGCGCATAAAAAATTGAGATGTTGAACAAACGCAACCTTTTGAACAGTGAGAAGATCAACACACTTGAATTTTGTGAGCATTGCATCATAGAAAAGCAAAAGAAGGTCAGTTTCAGCACTGGCAAACACAAGATGGGAGGACTGCTAGACTACATCCATTCAGATTTATAGGGTCCCTCTCAATTTTCATCAAAATGAGGAAAGATATATCTTCTCACATTCATTGATAATTTTTAAAGGTTTGGGTGTGTTTTCTTGAAGGCAAAAAATGATGCTTTTGAAGCATTTAAAGAATGGAAGATTTTGGTTGAGAATCAAATGGAGAGAAAAATCAAGTATCTTCGCACAGATAATGGTTTGGAGTTTTGCAGTGAAGAGTTCAATAATTTCTGCAAGGTTCATAGAATCGCAAGACATAAGATGGTCAGGAATACACTACAGTAGAATACAGTTGCTGAGAGAATGAACATAACTCTTCTTGAGAAGGCTCGTTGTATGCTTTTACAACCAAAATGTCCAAAGTATTTTGGGCTGAAGTAGTTCACACTACTTCTCATATTGTCAATCGATCTCCAGCATTAGCGATTGACTTTAAGACTCCAAATGAGGTATGGTCCGGTGAACCCTCTAACTATTTATACCTGTGAATATTTGGGTGTCCGTTTTATTATCAAGTTAATGAAGGAAAGCTTAAACCAAGGGTTAAAAAGGTTATATTCTTAGGGTATGTTCTTGGAGAAAAGGGCATAAACTTTGGTGTTTATCTTTACTCAAATTTATAGTTAGTATAGATGTTACATTTGATGAATGCTCTATACTTGATCCTCGTAAAATTTCTGTGGAGTTATCAAGAAACAAGAACAAAAAGCAGGCGGAGCTACCGGTGGAGCATACCAAGGAAAAGGATCAAGAAACCCAAGTTGATGATTCAAAAGATGTAGATCTTGAAGAACATGCTGTCAATGAATCATACACAATTGCGAAAGGAAGGGAAAAAGGCAGATACGGAAATCAAAACATCATATAAAGAAAATAAATATGATTGCATATGCGTTCGTAGATGCATAAGAAGAGATTAAAGACCTCGAGCCCTCTTCACATGTTGAAGCAACTTCTTACAAAGATGCTGCACAATGGCGGTTAGCCATGATAGAAGAGATGGAATCTTTCCACAAAAATGAGACATGGGTCTTAGTTGAAAGACCAAAGGGGAAGAAGACAGTTGGATGCAAATGAATTTACAGAAAGAAAGAAGGTATTCCACAAGTGGAATATGTTGGGTTCAAGGTGAGATTGGTTGCAAAGGGTTTCAGTCAGAAATAGGGAATTGACTATAATGAGATCTTCTCTCCAGTCGTGAAACATAGCTCAATTCTCATGCTACTAGCATTGGTTGCACAATTTGATTTGGAGCTTCAACATCTTGATGTCAAAACTGCTTTCTTACACGGTGATCTAGAAGAGACAATCTATATGGAACAGCCTGAATGTTTCCTAGCTGAGGGAAAAGAAGATCAAGTATGCCAATTGAAGAAGTCTTGGTATGGTTTGAAGCAATCTCTTAGACAGTGATATAAAAGGTTTGATTCATTCATGACTACACATGAATTCTCGAGGAGTGCATTTGATAGTTGTGTGTATCACAAGAAAATATCTAGTAACTCTATGATTTATTTACTGTTGTATATTGATGATATGCTTATTGCTACCAACAACATCATAGAGATAAATATTTTGAAGAAACTATTAAGCAACGAATTTGACATGAAGGAGTTGGGAGCTGCAAAGAAAATTCTTGGAATGGAGATTTCAAGAGAAGATGGTGTTGTACATATTTCTCAGAAGAGGTACATCGAAAAGGTTCTTCAGAGATTCAATATGCAGATGAGCAAGCTTGTAAGTATACCGGTAGCTTCTCATTTTAAGCTTTCAGAGTAACAAATGCCTCAGTCTGGGGATGAGGTGGAGTATATGTCAAAAGTTCCTTATGCTAGTGCAATTGGTAGAATTATGTATGCTATGGTGTGCACACATCCAGATATTGCTTAATCTGTAAGTGTGGTAAGTAGGTACATGGCCAATCCAGGAAAAAGACATTGAAAAGTTGTCAAGTGGATATTGAGATATCTTAAAGGAGCTTCTGATATTGGCCTAGCCTTTCGAAAAAGTGAAGATATTTCAGTTCTCGGTTATGTAGATTCTGACTATGTAGAGGATCTTGATAGAAAAAGGTCTACAACTGGATACATCTTTACTCTCATTGGCAGAGCCATGAGTTGAAAATCGACTTTACAATCGATTGTTGCTTTGTCAACAACAAAGGCAGAATATATGACAGCAACAGAGGTAGTGAAAGAAGCTATATGGTAGAAAGGTTTGGTAGCAGAATTGAGTTTGGTTCAGCTGGAATCAACTCTAAGATGTGATAGTCAAAGTGCTATTCATTTGATTAAAAATCAAAGATTTCATGAGCGTACTAAACATAATGATGTCAGATTCCATTTCATTCGAGATGTCGTTGAAGAGGGAGCTATCAAGGTCGAGAAGGTTATCACAAACGATAACGCTACAGACATGCTGATCAAGATAGTCCCTCTTGCCAAGTTTGCACACTGCAAGGACTTGGTGGAAGTATGCATCAACTGATGCAAACTCTGGGAGAACAACTGCTAGGTGGAGCTAGTGTGTTCAACAAAGGTTTGATTCTTCTTGTTTCTTACAACGGAATTTCCCAGTAAGCTTAGAAGTTTTGGCCGGAGTTGTTCATATGCATGCTCGGAATGCAAACTATGGTGGAGATTGAAAGTGTTGAGGTTGAAGACACAATCAAAAGTTGTTGAAAGAAAGTTGAACATGGAGAATCTTGCCAAGGTGGAAATTTGATAAAATTGACAAGATTCTAGATGGTTTTAATGTAGCAACTTGGTAGGTGAAAGTTTGGTAAACTTTGACATCTTGACAAAATGTGATGTCATGGATGACATCAAGAGAAATAATTTATTTCTATAAATAAGTAGCTCTTGATTCATTTGAAACACACCTCAAAAACATTTCTCTCTTATTTTCTCATATTCTAAGGCATTTGCAAAATACATTAGAAGAGTAGAGATTTGATAAAAGTTATATTTGGAATTTCTCCCCTTTCTTTGTTAGTATAAAGACAGTTGTTCTCTAGTGGACGTACGATCATTCTGATCCGAATCACGTTAAATATTGTTGTTCTTTCTTGATCTTCATATTTTCGCGTTTCCGCTAACAATTAAAGACTTGATCAAATCAAGTAATTATAACATGAAATTTATAAGTTCGATCGAGGGGATAAACAAATGACTTTTAGCTAATTTTTACATCTGAGCACTCATAAATTTTACCATATCGTAGAAACTTAACCAAACACCCTCTTAGTGCAACTTTAAGCTCTTTTTATTTAAAGCCTTTAATAGTAGTATATTTTTATAACCACATAAATCTCATAGCGTATTTAAGATCAAATATTTTATAAAAATAATAATCTTTTTTGAATGTCTAATCAAATTATGCCGCACAAATTGAATCAAAATGAACTTGAGATTGAATCAAAAAATCAAAATGTACTTATTAGTTCCTAGCAAGGATTGCACATCCAACCAACACTTATAGGCCGCTTTTCAACTACATTCCCTATTAACCCCTTGGTGGCACCCCATGGTACTCTCTAGCAAGCCTCTCAACGCCTAGTGCTATGGACAACCACATGGCCTTGGTCACACCAAGTGACAAGTGTATATGTGCTAGTCCGCACCTACAAGCAAGCGTACCAATACTATTTAGTATATGTATTGGTGTCTCCACCGTGTGATTGTCGTTCTCTTTAAGAAAAATAAGCACTGTGTAATATATATACACATTATATTCTGAAGCCACAGTATAATATTTTCATTCGGTGTTCAAAGCTCATGAAGCCACAATTAAATTCGGATTGCGCATTGTAGAATCCATTCAAAAATGACGTTCTCAACAAAAAAAATTCTATACCGATAATTCGAATTCGAAACCTTCGTTAAGGATAAAATAATCTCACCCATATACCATAGTTTACCATGTCATGCACAATCAGGCACTGCAGTAAAGTCTTCATCGTTAGGTATGCCATGGCAATAATGACAACTTCGATTCCGCCACTTCACAAGTTATTTGGGAATTGGAACTCAGAACATAATAATGACCAAATTGAACATTTACACTTCACAGAAAACCTCTGAAACACTTACTACTATTCTTGTTACTCTGTCATATTACATCGAAAATCATACTTACTACTATTCCACTTTTTTTTAAACAGTGCTTCGCTAGTAAGAAAAAGAAAAAGTTACTGCTCTGTAATGATATGATCAACAAAAGGAACAAGACAAACCCTCTATTTCCAGGAATTTTCTATTCCCGCTATCTAATTTAGTTTCAAAATATTGACATAAACAGAGATTATTCTATTCAAATACTCCATCTATTCTGCTCTTCACATGAACCCCTTGATAGATCTTCATTTGAATTTCTTGGTAATAACACCGAACAGTCTGTTCAAAAACAAAATTAATATTACTAAAAAATAAAAAAATTAAGTAAAGATTAAGTGCAGTAATGAATATTTGATGTACCTTTTCGGGCTGAGCTGCTGTATGATCTCTTGCAATGAAGAATAGCGCTTTGGATTCCGTCATTTTGCTCCAGGAGTGAATCGTCTCGGCGTGACATCGGCGAAGTTGAAGCTCCGGCGAAAGAAGGCGCCGTTGACCGGCTCTTCCCTAGGCGTTTACGGACAGCCATAAGTACAGCGGCTCGGTTTCCGTGTTTCTCTTCGGATGAGTTTCTCGGTAGGCTCAATGATTGCACTGACGGAGAAGACAATAAATGACTTCTCTCGGTGAACCTTTTGGAAGCTCTGGAGTACAAAGGCTTCATCAATTTAAAATACTTGCCCATATCAGCTCTTGCAAATTGCTTTGATGAGTCGTTAATTGAAGATTCCCTTTCTTCCACCTGGCATTTCACCGTGAAGCACTTGCTATCACGGACGAGTTCAACTTTCCTCTTCTGGGTTTGAATATTGCGACTCGCCGTGGAAGAATCGTCAATGCCCACTTTCTCCGGCTTTGATTTCCTGAACCCCAAAAAGCAAACGCTAAATTTGGGAGCTGATGGGAGTATCGAATTCGGAGAATGAGGCTTAGGATTGGCGTCAATTGGAAAAAAGACATTTTCGGGCTTCTCCAGCTTCACGGAAGAAAAACCCTTTTCAGAAATAGAGTTGGTGGGGTTGTTGTTTACTTTGGGGTGTCCGTTAATCCCCGTAGTAAACACCAAATCGAAAAATGAATCCCCCTCCTCATCGATTTCTTCATCAGTAGTCTCCGTTGGTGCCGGATTCCCTTTATAATCCACAGAATCGGCGAACTTTTTAACAGAATCAAAATCACAGTCAATATCCCTAACAGGGGCAGTACGCCAGAATTTGAGAAAGTTAAATGATTCCATGGGTGTATGAGCAAAGCAAAGAGTGCAGAGAAAGTGAAAACAGAGAGTTGATGTAAGAATTGGACAAAAGAGAGTGAAAACGTGAGGCTATAAATAAGGGCAGCTTTAGGGGCTTGGAGCTTCGCGAAAACAGAGAGTTGATGTAAGCTTCTCTACTTTTTGAAAGAAGCAATGCAAGAATTTGTACTAGTTCTCGTCGTTTTTAAACTGGGAAGGAAGAAGATAAACTCCTTCCAATTTACTTTTATCACGATATGTTAAAATATTTTTTATTTTTATAATTTTAAATTTTTCACATGAAAATTTAGAATTAAAATTTTGCAAAAACACTTTTTTATATGTAAATGAAAACGAAAAATAAATTGAAAGTGAGGAAGCATATAAGTCATATTCGTCATGTGAGAGAGGCAGAGAGTTTTCAGTTAAATTGGAAAAGCAGAGAGGTCTGCGTTGCGTAAGCACAATTTGCAGACTATGGGAGTATAGGCTAAATTTTACTGTGTAAAAGTCTGAAAATTTTATACTTTTGATTTTACAGCCTTTTACCGGTCCAAGACTCTCCAACGTTCCCTCTTCCAAGATTCAAGGTGTCACTGTATCTCACGATCCAATTGATCGAATTACGCATCTACGTTAACACTTAAATAGGAGAATTTTTAATCTCCTAAGCGAAAATATAATGCGAAAGTTTAATAAAATGCAAGAAACGATCTAAAAGACTTATGGAGTTGCTATATATTAAATTAAAAATTTCAAGAATTATTACAAGAAATAATTTAAAATCCCAAGTATACTAGTTTAAATAGATACAAGAGCTTCTAAAGATACAATACATAAATAGAACAAAGACACGACTCCACCATAAGAAAGAAAGAGTAGAAGCTTTTAGGGAATCATTTTCATCTTCATGTAAGAAACACCACTGACTCTGCAACCAGACTAGGCCAAGTAGCATAACAAGAGTAGTATCAATATAAACAATATGTACGGTAGGCAACATCGTCAACCCTTATACCCACCGCTAGGGGTGTTCATGGTTCGGTTTGGGTCGGTTATTGATTAAAACCATAACCAAACCAATTTAATCGGTTATTAAATGTCTAAAACCATAACCAAACCAAGTAAAATAATAACCACGGGTTTGGTTATTGTCGGTTTGGTTCGGTTTGATTCGGTTATTCGGTTTATGACTAGCCGAGATAATTCAAATATTCTCTCTCTACATTCTTCAAATTCTTATGAAGCTTTTTTTTCCTCACGACCCACAGAGGTTCAAAACAGAAAATGAAACAACTTAAACATTCGGAAAAAAAAAGAAAACAACTTAAAATCAATTTAAAATTTGAAAAACTCCTTACAAACCTTCTCAAAATTTGACAATCTTATACTTGGGGTTGAGGAGTTGAGGTTGCTCTTGAGCCTTCACTGTTAGTCTATGACTCTTGAGCCTTCACTGTTATGCACAAAATTCTACTATCCTACTCTACCTCATTTTTTTTATTCAAACCTAGCACTTATCCTTCCTTGTCGGTCCGCTGCCAATTCTAACATAGATTAAAGCCAAGCCTTTCTACCGTACCTGGATTAGTTTTCGACTACACATCACCCCGACTCAGTCTAGCCCACTTTCCATACTTTAAACCAAGTTACCACAACAATTCATCGGCCCTTGACCACATAGTATATCATATCAGAACTTACTAACCATCTCGAATTGAACTTTCTTTACAAAGTTTAACCTAGCCACTTCGTTCTCAAGTCGACCGTCCTGGTTCTGAACTGTACACCTTCCCATACCTGGGATTTCGAACATATTTAACCACCAAAATATGATTAAAAAAAATATGCATATATAAGAACACATTACTAATTGTCATTTTAGGAGCAATATGCAGTTCCACAAATGAATTTATTATAATGTTATAACACATATAACATTCGAATTTCTGGTAATCTCACATTAATTATTATACAGATCGGGTCTAGTCAATTATAGTTTTGCCAAATTCAAATACAATAGAACTCGCATACAAATTCATATCCAATCACAAATATTCAGTCAATAATGGTTCTCTCATTAAACTCATAGCCAAATTGTTAGTTTTTACCGACGCGGTACCCAATCCAATATGTGTCATGTCACACCCCAAAATAGGAGAGGTGCGACTGGCACTCGATACCGTAATTGATTGAGTTAGCCATAGAACATACTAGCTAACTAAACGGGAGGCCCAAAAGATCGGGCAGCACAATATATGAAATACTAAGCTTGGACTGTTAAGGTCATGACTTGCATAACAGCAAATCATATAATCAAAGGTAGATAAGCCACTAGCTAATCGATGAGGCTGCAACTGAAGACATACATACGCACACACACACACGTATAAAATATATTTGAGATTTTTAAAAATTGACGTGTTACTTTAAAGTTTTTAAAATACACTTTAACGATGAAGAAGGACTAATTGCTAATACTAAATGCCTGTCCTAATATTTTTAAGTTACATCATCCAAAGACGAATAAGAGTTCACACATATGGACATATAGTTAAGAAAGCCGACAAAATGACATATATAGATACCGAATACTCTATTTAACCGAATGAGTGGAGTATCAATCGAATAGAATCATGAAAATACTTCATCTGCGATCCCAATGTCTTTCACAGAAGGTCTTTCTAACAATAAAATAGTAAAATATCACATTTGGCATTTTAGGAATTTCCCAGAATTCGTGCTAAAAGGAAGAACGAAGCTTAGCCTTAACATACCTTTCCAATGAACGTCTGAATGCCAGTAGTTCTTGCACAAAAGGTGTTCCTTACATCCTAAGCTTTGCAAACACCATATATATGCAACTTTCATAATTGAGGGATTTCACTGGGTTGTTGTTGTTGTTGTTGTTGTAATCGGTAAATTATCCATAGGATTATAACTTGAAAAAATGTCCGTGTAGAACTTCGTAAAAACGATCATAAAAGAGTTCCGAGATAATTATCTTAGCAAAACAACTGTAAATCTTGAAAAAACACCACAAACCAAAAAGTTCTATCTTCCAAAAATAGCTCCAAACGCAGCTAATAAAAGGGAGAAATGACTGCCACGCGTAGAGATCGCGTTTTTAAGCACAGGGACAAACTTTAACGGTAGAATTCGTTAAAACTCACCTTGTCACCTAAGAACACCATGGAATCCTTATCTCCAGTTTACTTACTGTTTTGGGACGAAAATAAAATATTTTGATACTTTAAAACGTCCTAAGATCGACTTAACCACATTGTTGACCCGATCGGTTAGCAACCCAGTTTCAGCTCGAATAATTCACGGTAAAATAGTCATAACTTTTTTACTCCAATATCGAATTGATGTGTCCTTTTTTTGACTGTAAACTAGACTAGTATACCTTCGATTTGATAGGTCGTGGGCCCCGTAAATCTTTATATATTGGGAGAAATGATCTGAGACATTTGACCCAAAAATTAAAAATAATTATAAGAGAAACTTACGATAACTTTTGCAGACCTTTATTTTGCAATTAGCTTGACTCCAAAACTTAACATATGACCATTTTGTTATTATAATACCTTATAACATTAGTCTTAGCATATTAGGCACTCTTGGTCTTATCACGAAGGTGCAAGTTATTTTAAACCTTTCAAACAGGCGGGGTGCTACCCGAACCATTTCTTTAACCACGAATATTTGTTTAAGGGGTTCCTTTAACCTAAAATTTTAGTTTCTTGCTATTACAACACATTTGCAGTATCATTCTCCCGATGTACTATGCCAAGTCATATACACCTTATATAACCACGCCATGCTACGTACGTAATGCAAGAAGAAAAAACATGGGATTTCACATGTCGGAACGTGACACTCGATCCAATATGTGTCGGAATGTGACACCCGATCCAATATGACAAACACAATCACAATCACATTCCACAACGAATGATTTACAAACTTGCATAATCTAGTAACATGTTCATTGCATACAATTGATCACAATAGTCATTTCGCTAAGTCCATTATATCTTTTCCTAGTCTAATGCACGCAGGCAATACTATTAATTGCAGTTAACAGGTACACATAACATAAAACTGAAAATAAAACCATCACCTACAATCAACCATATATGTTTCTCCCTCGATATATATTAATAACAAATATTGAAACTCCCTTTTTTATTATCAGAAACCTTAAAGTTTCATAACAACCTAACAATTACCTCACGCTTAACTTAGTTCGCGAAATTTTAGCCCCACCCAAATAATGACTGTTCGGATCGTTACAGTATTCCCAACCAAAGTAACTTAAGTTTTGAAGAAAACTAGCTTTACTATAACTAATTATGAGTCTGAACTATAGGTTAGTGGCATGTGTAACAATCCATTGTCATCCAGAATGTCTTTTTAACTTGGTGTGATATTATTTACTTTAAACAAATTCATAAAGTTGTTTGATTTGCAGACTAAATTATCTCGGCATTGTAGTTTTGGAACTAATTTATCTTATGTGGAAGGCTATTTAATCTTGGAATATCCATCTTATTTACCATTAAAAAATTTACTTAACCTTGTATGTAACTTCCTAATATTTTCAACTAATAATGCAAAAAATTGTCCGCTCGCCAACGATTTGTCCCTTGAACTAAGTTTCACACCCTCATTACTACAATCCACAAATTATTTTTTTGAAATTAATTCATTGTGTCACCCACATGATCGAATATTTATAGTCATCGAAGCCTAGGGCTAGCTTCTTCAATTGTAGGTGATTGTCCGAGTCGGGTGTGTAATCACCAAAGCTAAAGCAAACCTTTTCTTTCCATTCATGCCGAATATGTTGGCCAATTCTGTCAGGTAAGGCCAGGAATTGGCTTGAGGATTAAGGGGCTTTACTTATTCCGAGGAGGACTTAATTCTGAAATGGTGAAATGATTGATAGAACTGATTTTTCGTAGTTTTGTGTGTGTCCTAGCTACCTTTGGCATAATAACTATAGTGAATTGAGTCTTACGCCATGGTTTCACCATCTTTATACTAATCTCGTCAAATCATTAGTTATAATACCGGTCTTTAGACTAAGTCATCCTTAAGATACTTTTAATAGGATATAACCAAGTTTACACAATTTCTCCCAAAGGCATCGCTAAATTAAGAATATTTTACACTTTATAACAAATAGCATATAAAGTTTGTACTTATTGTTTAAAAGAACAAGTATATGCAAATTGTTTCTTTTTAGGAAAATCGTTATTTTGTTTAACAATTGGATTTGTGAAAATAGAGTAAAGGCAAGTGGTTAAGGCCAATTAAATTCGTTCCCTTTGGGCTATAACGCCAAAATCGTGATTTCATACAAGTAAATAAATTTGACTACTCATACTTTATGTAGGTATTAAACAACAAGGATAGAATAGAAAAAAATAATGAAATTATCTTGATTAGCTAAAATGGTCAAGTAAAATGAACATTATTTTTAGTATAGGGGCTAAGTAAAATGAAATGGAAGGTCATATTCTTTGTAGAGCCCTTATAGGTCCAAAAACTTAATCATCACCTCAATTTGAAACTACGATAGGCTTAAGCACTGAAAAAGCTATCTCATAGCACGTGCCTACATTTTGATGCCTCACTCGAAGTTGATTGAGCAAGTGGGCGCGCAGCTCGAGATTGATATTTAGGCTTTTGAAGGCCATTATTGACTACTTCTATCCACAAGGCACGGGATGAAGCTTCTTTCGGATGCCCGATCGTATGCCAACACTCTACGGGCAGGCATTCAAGACTCTCCTTGACACACCGGGGATGATCTCTTTCATTCTCCCCGAGTCGCCATAGACGCTCCTTCATATTTGATTTCGCTACGTATCGTGATGTGGTTCTCTCCTTTTACTAGATCCAATTTTGTCCCATATATATTTTTATGTGTTATCCAAATGCAATTTAATTTCAGGATTTTTAAAATTTGTCCGTTTTTACTTTTACAGAAGATAAAAATCAGAGTACAGCAAGAGACAAACCAAAAAAAGAAGGGAAAGAGGAGTAAAAGGGAGATAGGAGGAGAGAAACTTCCAAAAGAAAAGACTCGTAAAAAGGGGAAAGTGTAAGTAATGTCATTGTTTCTCTGAGAGAGATTCTCACCTTTTCTTTTCTTTCAGTACATTTTACTAATATTGTACACTCTGACATTCTATTTTCTCTTTGAATTGAGCAAATTTGGACCAAATTGTGGGCACGCTCGTTTGAGTCTTGTAGCTTTTTAACCTTTTTTTTTCTTTTGAAGTGAGTTAGTTCTTTGTATTAAAGTTTGACTTGCTTCATTCAACGTGCACCTGCTAAAATGGAAAAATTGGATACGTAAAATGTAATTGTTAAGTGTTAAAAGAACGTGAAAATAGGAAAAGTGGGGGAAAAAAGAAATAAAGTGAGCTACAAATAAAGAAGAGTGAGTTTGCAAATGTGTCTTTCTTTTTTGACCAAATAATGTGACTACTTTCCTTCTTTTCATAGCTATTAATTTCGATTGAAACTGAAATTATGGAGTTTTGGTACTATGGTTATTTGGTAAAGTATTGGTATGAGTTTAATTTTTTGGGGCGTATTTGATACGGTACACTCAGAATTTATAAAAATAAAAAGAAATAGTAAATATTGTATCAAAGTATATTATTACATATTGAATTCATATGTATTACTATTATAATACTAGCAAGTATATAAAATAGCATTAGTACAAAATTAATTATTAGATGTTGAAATTTTGGTTACTCTGTCTTGATTGAAATGACATTTTTGTGTAATTGATTAATGTAAAAAATTACTTGTACTTTCTTTTGAATAAAATTTATATGTGTAAAATGTTAGTATGATCTAATTGAGACATTTTTGAAAAATTAAAGTCATAATTCTTTATTATATGAGTATATGTAAGTCGAAGTCGAACAAATTATATTTGTCAATTTATCGTATCGCAAAATACCAAAATCAAAGTTTAAATCGGATCAAATTAATTTAATATAATAATGATATAATATTTTAAAAACCAAAAATCAAAATTACCAAACCAAAGTTATTAATACCGTACCTACTGTACCATTAACCCTATCCACAAGAGGATTGTAAATTTTTAGGTTATTTAATTGTATATAGGATGTGTCTAGTTAAAACAGAAGAATGCTATAGAGAATAATTGGCTCCCCACTATTAGAGCAAGTGAACTCCGTAAATTTAGTTACATGTCTTGCATGACAGTTTAGTAGTTTACGCTTAATCCCTAATTAAAGAATTAAATATAAGCCACATATTATATATAACCTATATGATATTAAGTTATTAACCAATGCAGCATTTTGCTTGGACATTCGAAATCATGAGTACATAAACAACTATGTTTAAATTATATACATTATATGTGAAAAAATTATTTATAATCTTGATCTCTTCATTAGTACCCGTAGACAAACCAATAAACATTATGATGTGTTTTTTGTAATTGTGTTTATGATACTTAGTGCAAATCTTCTTAGCTCATTAGTGTCTCATGACGAATTAGCTAGCTTCCTTTGGACCTCGTGCCATTCAGGTTGAACGATGTTAATTGGTTTCACGTTTGTGACAGCACCATGATGAAACCTTCTTACTTGCTCTCTTTCTTATTTTTATAACACTAGGCAAGTTCAAGTTGATTGAAAAAGTTTATAATCTAAATTGAAAGTAACTATAGGAATATCATGTGTATGATATAAATAGAGGCGAAATTAGAATTTCGACTTTAAAGGTTATAAGTTTAAGATTCAAGTGTTTTAATTAATTAATTATTGAGTTCTTCATTAATAATTTGTACATATTCAATGATGTTTTAAAGAAAAAATATAAGATTCAAATCAAACTTACTAGACTTAGGCCAAACCCATAACTCATGTCCAAACTCTGCACCTAGCAACATTCTGTTTGGCTAAACTTTGAAAATCTGCTTATTTTGAAAAGTAATTTTTTTTTAAAGTAATAATTAATTAGTTTGAAAATATGTTCGTCAATATTAAAACAGTAATTTGTGTTGCTTGACCAAACAAGCTAAAAAGGAAAAGTAGTACTTCGAGTTAGTGACGAATTATGAAATTTTATTATAATTCATTTAGTTTGCTGTATTTGAAATTTATTATGTGTGCCCACTTAGTGTATTTTTAACATACATACAAGTTCTATTAGAGCTAATGAATTCAGATGAACCCATAAATCCGCCCCAATTTCGAGTAAAAGGGATTGAAGGGAATTTGGGGCAGAGAAACTCAGAGCAGAAGAGAGGGAGGATGGTGACTAGTGAGGATAAACTTACAAAAAGCAAAAAGATATAAAAACAAAATACTCTTAAAAGGGTTATATAGAGGTAAGTAATGTCTTTGTTTTTGTGAGAGGGACTCTTTTATTCTCTTTTCAGTCTGGGTAGACCCAAGACACTCATTCCTTTGATTGGTGAAGAAATTAGGACCATATTTAGAGTGTTAACTAAGATATAAATAATCATTAATATACGATCATTTTCGCTATTTATTACAAGTCTCAAATTCGAATTCTAAATATACAAAATTTCTGTTAAGGAATATACTGAACACGCGAACACCAAATGATAAATCAGAAAAAAAATACACTTGTACAATTTCCTTCGCATATTTTTCTTTCCAGAAGACTACCCAAAGCCTAAATTGTGCGGATTCTTCAATTTTTGATGCCGCACAAGTGTGGAAAGAATGGTTGCATAAAAATAATAATTAAGAAGAGTAATTTAGGTTATACATCACAATAATATGATCTCAAGATGTAAATTACCCTACATATTGTATACACTTTCACATGTAAAGGTCACCATCACTTACGTAGATAATAGTTCCTTTTTTTTGTTTAAAGATTTCGTACATTTTTACCTTAAAGTATTCATTTAAAAAAAACCATAATTATTTGTAATAACAGTTAATGGGGCCTTAAACCTTAAAGCCTTTGCTTTATTGACTTTCCCATAAGCCAATACAATTAATCAAAATGCAATGATACTAATGTTGTTGCATCCTCTCTTTACGCAACTTAAATTTTAACTGAAGTCTAAATCACATGCTGCTACTAATAAATTTGATTATGAATAAAAAATTGAAGTAAATTAAGCCCCACCCTTATCCACAAGAACATCGTAATTTTGTAGGCTATTATTAGATGTGTCTAGAGAAAAATAAGGAAAATGCCATAGAGAATCAATCAATTGATCCCCCACAGTTTATCATAACAAACAGCAGTAAGCTCTATATGTTAAGTTACATGTCTTGTACGGAGGTTGCTGCTCAATTATTAAAAAATGATAACCCAAAATTTAAGATAAGTACTACTTAATTAACCTTTTCTAGAAGGTCCACAATTGTTTAGGACTGGTACTAAAATTTTAGTAGTACAATGTTTGGTATCAAATTAAAGTGTGGTACAACCCTATTTAGTAGGTAGTACTCTCCGTCATAAAAAAACTTTTGAAATTCATAGTCTAAAAAACTATTTTTAGATATTTGTATAGCTATAAATTATTTCATTAAGGATAAAAAAAGAATTTTAAAGTTAAATTATTTCTTATTCAATTGACAACTATTTGAGAACAACGAAAAAGAAACAAAAGAAATATTATACTAAGATGACATTTTTTTTTGAGACAAACTAAAAAAAAAAGGCATCAGATAAAATGGAACAGAGTGAGTATTATTTTTGTATATAGTAAACATGGTATCAACAATAGGAGGTACTACTTCTATTTTAACCATCATATTCAGTACTGTTTCTATTCTATTATACTCTATTAATTTAATACAAGAAAGTAAATAGTCGATAAAAATAATGTTATCATAATTAATTTCTAGCATTACTAGTATACACCCTATTTAGTACTATTTCTATACACCCTCGCAAACCACCTCCTTAGGAATGTGAATTGAATTACACGTACAAAAACAGTTGATCCAATTGGATTAAGACCTTGTTTGAATTGATTTATTTTAAATGCTTATAAGTTAAATTAAATAGTTTTTAATTATTTTTTGAGTGTTTGAGCAAATTTAAAAAGTGCTTATAAATACTTATTTTTAAGCAAAAATGATAAAAATAACCCAAAAATCAATTCAAACGAGCTATAAATTTTGTGATGTCAAATATGTATATATGTCTACCGAAGAAAAAAATTGTGTATATATGTTGATGCTAATAGAATTATCCACATCTGACACCACAAAATTGGACTAAAGTTAGGATTCATCTGGATTACTTCAGTTATTATGTAAAAGCTCATTAATTCACAAATTTTCAAGGAAATAAATTTAGGAAGACGTTGAGTTTCCTCATGAATATAAATGCCAAACAATATTTAATACTTGTTTCCTCCTTTCTTTCTAAATTGGAGGAAATAATATAATAATATATGCTGTAATCTATATGCTTTATCATTAAATTACCCATATTGTAAGTGGATAGTGTGGATTGACTCATATTTATCCATAAAACATCAGGTATCCAACCCATTGAATTGATTAATATAAGTTGGATTGGATGAATAACCATATACACCCCTTTTGCTAGCTCTGGTTGAAACAAAGAAGACAAACTTTGGTTTGATCGCTATTGATATCATTTGCTTCACCAACATCAGTTGTGGTGAAGTGTTGGAATTGCTTCACCTTTAACTAGAGGTCTCGGGTTCAAGCTCTGAGTATGAAAAATATAATGTTGGGAGCGACGCCATCGAATGGACCCTCCAAGTTGAGAAAAAGGCACTGACTAATTTTCGTCCCTCCCGGACCACCTTTAAGCAGAAAATAATAACAGAGAAATTTAAAAAGAATAACAACACAAGATTTAACGTGGAAATCCAATGAGGGAAAAACCACTGACCATTCAGAAAAATATTCACTATACGGAAAATTATTACAACCATATAATACACAATATTTCTCTCTCACACCCCAATTCCTAAAATATTATTCTCAAGGAGATCTTCAAGAGAATTATCTCTAAACTCTTCTCTAGTATACAAGTAATTGAATTTTTGGTGATATTGTGTTCATGGTGGAGATGCCTAGTTATAGGCAATTTAGAGGTATGGTTGGTGTTTATGAACACATTTATGCCATCATATTTGACAAAATGTGTGAAAACCATTAGTCTTCTTTCTTGACTTCCATCAACCAAATGCCCACATATTTGACATTTGTTTTCTTCTTTATTCAAACAAATACAACACTCCAGTGCGCTATCGGAATTTAGTCAGAGTTCCACGGACTCCAGACATCGAATGAAAAAAAAAAGATATCACTTTGCTTCGGCCTTCATGCCTATGGATCCCGAATTTAATTTATTAGGAAGGTTATGATTGTTGAAGTGCTTATCATTAAAGAAACTATAAAAATAGGTGATTCACAATTACACGAAGGAAATATATGTCTTCTTTGATGCGAAATGTATAGTAAAAATACTGAAGGAAAATGTGAAAGTTAATTGTAATGTGACTGTAATTTATGAAGATATTTAACAGTCTTTTGTTTTTGGATCAAGCCTATTTTGTTTATATATATCCCTAGGACTTTTAATTCCGTTGCTCATAACTTTGTTAAGTGATTGAATTTTATATTTTTACAAAGAATCTAGATCTCTTGAGAAATGATGTTGTAAATTTCTATACGGACATATTATGTATCAAGAAATAAGCTCAAAGAGGAAAGACAAAGAGCTTGTTTGGACCAAATTATCAATTAAAGACATTTTTATTCATTTTACGTAATTTAAGGGAAGGTTGTATTTATACTATTTTGAAATTGATCAAGGAGGTATTATGACCCCCACGAAGCTGTCTGCTCTATAGCTTATTTGGAAATGGAATAGCAAAGGAGAATGACCAAATTCAAAACATGCACTAGGCAAGAAAGAATGTTGAGAGAATTAACAGGCAAATTTGAAGATTTACAGTCACAGTACACAAACAAACTCTGTTCTAAATTTTGTCTGCTAGCTAAAACTCCTACTACTACTATTCCTCACATTTTAGTTTACAGTGTACAAAGAGGAAATAGAACAAGCCTCTAACTGTTGATTATTCAAATGCTCCATCTGCTCTCTTCTCCATAATAAGACGCTCTTGGTAATAACATCGAACAGTCTGCAGGTCAAAGGCATAATTAAGAATAATTAAAGACTTAAAAAGGGGTCGTTTGATTGATGATTAGAATTATACAGATATATTATTAATGCAAAATTTCGTCATTCCAACTTTATCTTTCGTAAAATAACACATACGTACTAGATATTTACGTAAGTTATATAATGTATTAGTTATGTGGAAAGAAAAACGTGAACCAATCTTTATATTAATGTCTAAAGTTATGCTAATATAAGAAGAAAAAAGCAGGTACCTTTTGATGCAGTGCTATACGATCTCTTGCAGTGAAGAATAGCACTTTGGATTCCGTCATGTTGCTCCAGTAATGAATCATCTCTGCGATTCATCGGCGGCAGCGACGATGAAACTCCGGCGAAGGATGAAGCCGTGGATCGGCTCTTCATTACGTTCTTACATACAGCTCTAAATGCAGCAACTCGGTTCCCCTGTTTTTCTTCCAATTGCTTTCTCGATGAGCTAATCGATTGCACGAACGGCGTTGAAACCTGATCTGATGGTTTAATTTTGTCTGTGGTGTTTCTACACTTGACCAATTTCAAAAACTTGGCTAGTTCAGCAGCTCTTGCAAATTGCTTGGACGACGACGAGTCGTCAACTGAAAATTCGTCCTCTCTCTCTTTCTCGAGTTTGCTTCTTAAACTGTTGCCTCTGGGCAAACTTGTCGTGTTTCGCTGCTTCGGATTTACAGTAGAAGGATCATTAATTCCCGCTTTATCCGGATTTAATTTCCTGAATCCAAAAAAGAAGACACGAAACTTGATACCCGACCCGAACACGGTGACCGGAGAATGAGACTTGGAGTGTGAGTCAATTGGAGAATCAAATTCACCGCTCTTCCCCTGCTTCACGGATTTGGAGTTACAGACTACTCTAGGGCGTCCATCAGGCCCTGTGAACACCAAATCGAAGAACGAATCTTCATCAGGGTTATTTATGTAATCGATTCCATAGATGAGATTCTTAACAGAATCAAAATAAGGGACAGCATCAGTATCAGTATCATCAACGGTGGACGTATTGGGGTCGGCATTGGGCCAGCATTTGAGCAACTTAAAAGTTTTCATGATATCAGAAACAATGTAGGATTATATGATTTACGATGGCTTTGAATGCAGAAGCCAAGAAAAGCAAGGTGGAAATGTATGCTTAATATTGTGAGAATGTCACCTTCATGAGAGCAAAGAGTTGATGTGAACTTCTCTAGTTTTTTAAGAGAGAGAAAGAGAAAACTGTGGAATATTACAATGACTTTGTTGGTTTCGTCGCTTTATATACAGAGGACGTTGTGTCATCGACGTGTGATAACCAAATGTTACCGTGCAGTGGTAAGTCTCTTTTTGTTCTTAATTACAAGTTTTAGACTCTAGTACTATAATTATCTTTGATAGACAAGCAAGCCTATACTCCTAAAATAAAAAGATTTCAACGTGAATTTATATTCTTTTATATTAATTCAAATCAAAGTAGGGGTCAAACACCAAATGGGAACGCACATGTTAGATCAGTTTGGTAAAACCAGATGTATTGAAATTTGGAACACCATCAGTGGGTTCAAAATTTAATATTTTATCATGATATCAAGAGCAAAACTCACTATATTATTTTGATATTCCACATCAGTAGATTTCAAGTTTATTGGTCTCATTATATTATTTTGAGCAATCCTTCGTTTTCTTTTCAAATTGAGTTAGATGAGTAATTGCTTGCCCCAAAACGGGCCGATGGTGACACTATCAAGAAAAAAGAGAAAAGCGAAGCTCTTTTTTTTAAAAAAAAAAACCTTTGCAAAGCTGAAAAATGAGTGTACGTACAGCAGGAAGAGACAAAGAGAAAGGACAGGAAAAGAGGAATAGCATTCCGAGTTAAAGGTGATTGAACAAATTTTGGGGCAGAGTAAGGTGAGGATGGTGACGAGAAACTTCCAAAAAGAAAAGCATAACACATACAAAAAGAAAAGACTCTGTAAAACGCAAGTAATGTCTCTGTTTTTCACAGTAACTATGCCTTTTTTTTTCCTTTTCTTTTCAGTCTGCTTTACAGTGTTAATATCATGACCTCACTTTCTATCCTTTTGAAGGACTCAGTCAGTTAGGCTCTTTGCCATTAAAGGTTTGACTTGCTTCTTTCAAACGACCTTAATTATTCCATTCTTCTTTCTATATTTCCTTTAGTAAAAGACTGTCAAAAGCAAATTAAAGAAAAATTGGTTACATAAAAAATGT
Organism: Solanum dulcamara; assembly: GCF_947179165.1. Taxonomy (NCBI): domain Eukaryota; kingdom Viridiplantae; phylum Streptophyta; class Magnoliopsida; order Solanales; family Solanaceae; genus Solanum; species Solanum dulcamara. The sequence continues at coordinate 17,279,381 of NC_077243.1, read as the reverse complement.
ATTTACAAAAGTGATAAAAGAAATAAAGTGAGCTATATATAAAGAAGGAAAGGGTAAGCTTTGCAAATTTTACTTTCTTTAGACAAAATGATACAACTTTACTAGGAGTACTAAATTATTTCAATTTTGACCTTGAGAGATCATCAAAGCTCTAAGGTCTAAATTAAACTATATATATACAGCTAGTACTAGTTTTTGTGTTTGTGAACCCTAGTCCAATACATGATCATTGTAATTTTGTAGGCTAGTGACAACTAGCAAAAACAGAAAAATAATGCTATAGAGCCACACTATCACTGCAAATAGCACAAGACTCCATATTTTGAGTTCCATGTCTTCTACGTTGTATGTGTAACAGCATCAACATTAAGTTTCTATTATCATTGATCAGCTCATTAGTGATGATCAATAAGCTTTAGTTCTATTTTCACGAGTTAAATTATCCACTTAGGCCTGTACTGTTATTATTTCTTGAACAGTCAATAGCGGCTAAATATAATTTGTGGTGTAGAACAAACTCATATTCAAAAGACTTAAATTTATTTAAGTCATATATTAATGAGCCACGAAAGAACCTGTTTTTGATAAATGGATATTCATTCAAACAAGACAAAAAGTCATTTCTCATCTCTGAAATGACTTTTTTGTCTTGTAAATAACTTGAAATTTAAAATCTCCATAAACAAGAAAAAACTATAAAAGGAGGAATTCAGAATTGAAGATGGAATTAAGTAAATATATTAATTAATGAGTGAAATACTTTTATCATAATTTTTGGACTTACATGCACAACCTCAACTAAATTAAAGAAGAAAAACATTTTTCAAAAGAATATAGAACCTTTTATCAATGATATATATTAATGGTTAAATACCTAGATAACCTCTTAAACTTTGCACGATTTGTAAGTTAGATATTTTGACTTAGCAAGGAATCAGATAGGCATCTTAAGTTCTTTACTTGGCAAGAGTATGTCTCATGAACACTTGTATATGTCACACCAGCTACGTGAATTTTTTTGATGAGCATATGGTAGTGTTTGACACCGTAACGTCAGATAGTCAAAATTGACATTAAGTTAAGTTGTCTATCTGGTCACTTGTTAAGTCAAACTGTCTAACTTACAAATTGTGTAAAATTTAAGAGGTAATCTAGGTATTTAGCCTAAATTTGCAGTTCATATATATTCACCAGATCAATGCTAAACAATACCTCTTGCCTAAAACCACATGTAAAAGGAATTGAGCTCCAATAAAGCAGGTATCAGTATTAAAAAATAAATCAAAAAAATATAGCACTTCCAACATTCAAGTATATTCTTTTCACAATTCACATTGTTAGCAAATTAAACTGGGCATGGTATTGATATTTGTGTTCAATCAATCCAACTACAACAGAGAAAGGTTGAAGCTTCTTATTTCTTCCCACTATCACTGCAAATAGCACAAGACTACATATGTTAAGGTCGTCCATGTCAATATGTGTAATTAATACAGTAAGACCTCGTTTGGTAGCTAGTAAAGACAATTTATTCATGTATTATTGCATAAGTTATACATCATTTGGTAGTTACTTAGGAAACAAGTTATTCATATATAAAATTAATATGACTTTTCGTTTGTAATTTAGAAACTCGCATAACTAATACATGTATTATTAATGCTTGCATAATTTTGACCAGCGACCAAACAACCCAATAGCATCAATAAAGACACAACAAATAAAATGTTTATCAACATTCAGTTCATTATCAAAACTTTCCCCATCCCCTATAAAAAAAATGCCTAGTCTCACATGAAAGTAAATCAAGATTCTCCAATTGCAATCAGTAATATTGTTAGCAAAAAGGATGCTCATATCTAATTTCCTCTGGGATTTTGAAATCTGCCATGACTTTAACTAATGGTAACGAGAGGTGTCTACGTGGTCATTAGGCTAGTTAAGATGTCTATTTGACAGTTGGTCTCAACTTTAAAGAGTTATCTATGTATTTTGTTAAAAATAAATTGTCTTCTATTCACTTGGGACTAGTGAAAGTTTACCAACTTATTATTTGTACGTTATTTAGTGTTTATACGCGTTATACAACATCTACACATTGTGTATACACAGTATAATACAATGCATATGAGATATATAAGCACGTATAATTTAGATTTAATATGCATAAATAGTATAAAAATACATTATAATGGATATATTTCAATATATATGACTATATAATACAATGCATATGGCTAATTGTGTTCTTTCTCCTATTATATGTCTTTCCTCCATCGACAATTTCTAGCTATATCTTTTTTTAAGGCAAATTTTGTACACTGTCCAGTGGATTTTTATTAATAATAAACATAAAAAATCCTCTAGGAATAAGTACAAGCAAGTGGGGCTAAGCCTTACCTTACCAATCCTAATGAGGTACCTAACCTCTACTAATTAACAACCATGAAGAAAATAGCAGCTAGAGAACTAAATATTTTATGATCATCACAAAGTTTATAATACACTCTATAATGATATTACAAGTTAGGATTCTTATGTAATGAAAAATTATAAAAGCCAAAAAGAAAGTTGAGGTATCAACCTCAAACTTCCTTTTACAAAAGTATGAACTAAAAAAGATAAATTGGCCTTCTAAAAGGAACCTGAAGTATGTTTCTCTTGTCTTCTTCTTCAAATCTGTCTAATAACACTTGATAGTTCATCATTCTTTGGATTTGTTGGATCTTGTTGAAGTTGTTGATACTATCATATGATTCTGCTTCGCCAGCCGGATCGCTAGATGCCTTGGAACAAACCCTTCAGTCACCTTACCATCCCAATTATGCTTTCTTCCATGCTTCTTTTTGTTGTTGCGTTGTTGCCTTGGAGAAATATCTGCATTCCTAGTTGTATTTGCAAAACAATTGTCCAGCATATCCTCTTCCTCACCTTCGTCAAAGATGTCCTCATCATCTAAGTTAGAAAATTTATTTGGGGACAAAGTACTACTACCACCCCATTATAGTTGTTTGTTAATGTTAATAGGTGTAAGAGAAGTCAAATTTTCAATATTAGAACTCACCAAATGATCACTTAAGATTGCAGCAACATCTGTTGATGATGACAACCTTGCCTGGGAGTTACTAACTTGGCACTACTGTAACAATGATTTTCCTACATTGACATCAAATCTTCCCTCTATTGATCGAACTATAAAATTAGATGTTAGACCTAACTCACATCCAAAAAACTAGTTTAAAGGCAGGAGAATTGTCCAAGCCTTATAAGGAGTCCACTCATATCATTAACCATCAATGTGGGACTTTTTGTCATTCTTCAACATAAATAATGTGAAGATTTTGATAAGTCTGAGAATAATAGTATGGATGATTTTCCTGACTTGGTATGATCAAATCTTCCCTCTTATCAAATTCTAAGAGGAGAAATCAGTTGTTATTACTCGGCCAGAAGCACCAAAGTTTTCTTATGCAACTATGTTGGCTAAGAAGACAATCACTTCTCCTAGTTCAATATTAGCCCAAAAGGTTGTCAAGACTGCACCAATTGATCACGTCCTCGTACTGGACCAAACATTGTCGTTGGTCCTAAGGAAAAAGCTGTCTGTGTTAGGGTCCTGTCGAAAAGGTTAAAAGCTTTGGAATTGATTCAGGCACTAAAGAAATTTGGACCCGTCAAACTTGATAGCCTACAAATTAAAAAAAATCTGATTTTGGAAGTTGTTCTGGTACATTGGAATTTCAATCTCATGACTCTGCTCGTGCTGCAGTTGAGGCTGGGAAGATCAAGCATAAGGGATTTGTTTCATTCCGGAGTGAGCCTCCGCTATATGGATATATCAAGCATGAATTGGAGCTGATGAAGATAAACAATCGAGCATGCCAACTAATGATTTTCTGAAACTAGGTGCACTTTTATCCTATGTAGCTGGCTCTTTTACTAATGATTTTCTGAAACTAGAGAAATAAACCTTTTAAGATAGGAGTAAACACTATACATGAGTCATACTTGGCTACAAAAAATGCAGTGATCAACACATTTTCAGAATTCTTTGCATCTCTATAGTACTCCTTATGATCTATATTATCTCGTTGTATCGATGTTGCAATTTATTTAGGATTTGATATGGCACCTGGGTATAACTCAACCCCAAAAGCTTGCTCGAGAGGGGAGGATTGTCCAAGTCCATATAAGAAGACCACCAATCCATTCCCCAACAAATGTGGGACTTTCAACCCACTCTAACGTACACCTCCTTTACGCCCATGCTAACTAGAGCGTGGACCGAAAGTCCAAACAGAAATGGACCTAACTCTGATATCATGTAAAGATATGGCACTTGGGCCTAACTAGCTTTACAACCTTATGAAACCACTGAAAATACCAAGCCGGGGATGTAGCTGTGTGAAGTACAAAGCCAAAAACAAAAATCAGAAAACCTCCTCCCTAGCAAAGCATATTTAAGCAAAAATAGTAAAGATAAATAAATAATGAATAGGAAAATAATGATAAAATAAATAGAGAAGATAAATGACCTAGAGGTTACATAAGTTACAATATATAATTGAGGAATAAAGAGTGAAGTAATGCGGGCAACTAATGCCACCAACGTGCAAAGAAGAAGCTGCCAAGAACTCCATAACGTTCTCTGGAACCTTAGTCACAAATGAAGAATGGCAATTAAGCCAAATCCAACGGACACTAGCTATAATGCCAGTAATGCACTAAAGTGAGTAAATTGGTATATGCACTTTAACAATATTTAACTAATATTAAAATGCTAATAAACCAACATTTAGCAATTATAGCCCTAATAGAGGCAATTTGGTACCCTCCACTGTTGTTCTAAATCGATAAGCTTATCTTAATAAAATTCAACAATGAACCAAAAAATATCACTTCCAATTAACCTTCTCATTTTCAAGATTAATTAAAAAATTAAACTGGACAAGGAAAATTCTGAAGCTTCTTGTTTCCTTGTCAGCTTGATCTGTTAGCTACCAAACCTCCTAATCAAGCATGCATGTTCTTAAAGCAAATGAATTAGGATGTCGTCTACGATTACGCAATAGCCTAAATTCACTTCCTAAAGAGAGGCTCTTAACTTAGCTTACTCCATTAATTATGACTCTCATTAGCAAGAAAAATTTATTTTCATTAATCACCACAACAATTTAATTTAATTATATATGCCTAATTTAATCAAAATTCTTCTTAATATGAATCACATGGACTAGTAGTTTAATTTCTGCATATAAGTTTGGGTTGGGTCAGGTCAAATAAGGTCAAATACTCTTTTAATTGAGTTCGCATTTATTAAATTAAAAAAAAAAGAGTAAGAAATTTACCCATCAATGGATTTTTCGCCGATTTTGGTGCTAGTAAGGTAAATTTTTTGAGATTTTACTATTAGAAATATAGTTATGTCATGACTTTAGTGGGAAAATCATAATTATGTAATTATACGTGAAATTTACCCAATTAGAAAATATTTTCCATGTAAATGTTTTATTGGAAAAATTGGATTTTTTACTCTGTTTTTAGTGTTTGTAAATTAAGCAAAATAATATTATTCCTAGAATATTTATATATGACTATAGCATGGGGATTGGTAGTTTGTTTGGGGGGCGGGGGAGGGAGATTCAGTGGCGGAGCTAGAAAGTTTACTAAAAATTATCAAAATATAAAAAAGTAGACACACATAAAATAAAGGAAATCAACATATAACATATATACAGGCATAAAACTAAAAAGATAACCTACCTAAAAATAATTTTCCGACAAAAGAGTACTGTCATTTGACACCCCTTAGTATAAGGTTGCTCCGACCGTCACTGGGTAGAATGGTCAAAGGGTGGGGCTTTAGGGGTGGTGGATGGATAGAGAGAAGATAATAAATTTGGAATGTCAGTTTTAAAATTTGTTTTTCTTATTTTCATTAGGAAAGTCATTTTCTTCAACTTTTAAGAAATTTGTTTTTTAGAGAAAATTTACGTATATGTAGTGGATGTTGAACCCTCTTTAAATGTTTTCTTTTGTGTTTACTTATTCATATTTTGAGCCGTTAGTGAAAGTAGATGATATATATCAGTATAAGCCGTGAATATTGTCCACACTTGGAGACCGTCACTGTGAGAAACAAAACCGAACCTCCTGCCAATTAGTTCCACAACAATAATAGCATACGTAATCATTTAAAATTTATAATTTATAATTATTCAATTTATATTAAATTCAAGATCTATCAGTTCAAAATAAATATTGTGAATTAGTATAATTGAATTAATTATAAAATTCAATTTTATGGACTAATCCATTTTGTTACAAATGATGAGCTCACTTTGCTAAGCCAATGTAATCTCATCCTAAAAGGTCCAGTTTAGTTCTACATGTCAAATGACGTGACTTATCAAATCAAATGAAGAAGCCAATAGGATCATACTATGTGTTAAAATGACATGACATGCATATCCCAATTAAAGGCCACTAAAAATGTACCATGTGTACAAGTGAAGTGATCTGGGCAATCAAATATAGTCATGTCACTTAAATTTGATTGGCCGAAGAAAACCTGTCTTCATCACTACTCCTCCACTATGTCACTTAAATCTGATTGGTCAAAGGAAAGCTTGTTCTCGTCATAATTCCTCATTTTACAACTATAGATAGAGGCCCTCATAATTCAGAAAACAACAAAATTCTAACAAGAAGCCAAAGAGAGCTTGTGGATCAAACAACACAAATTTCTCTACAAGCTACAAATTCAAGAATTCAAGCACTCAAGCCTTCAAATTCAAGAACAACTCAAGATCAAGACCACCAAATTCAAGAACAAGCTTAAAAAGCCCTTGAATTGAAGTATAATTCAGGATTAAGTCCATCAAGATTCAAGATCAAGCTCGAAGGCCCTTAAATCCAAGTACGAATCAAGAACAAATTCATCAAATCCACCAAATTCAAGATCAAACTCAAAAGTCCTTAAATTTATATTCGAAAAGGCGAATCAGAGGATTCATAGAGATTGTTGTTATGTTGGAAAGAGGCAGTTTAAAATTAATTTCAACTTTTTAGAGAAAAAATGAACTTTTAGAAAAGAAGAGTCGCTATTTAATTTTTTAAAGAAATTAAGAAAACTTAATTTAAAAGACCCCAACAGATTTAAATCTTAAAAATTCAGAGAAAAAGATACGAGGTTCTTATTTCCACTTTGAGAAGATGTTAAGCATTCAAAGTGGCCGCTAACGCTCGGTTATCCACCGATTTGAAAAATTATTTGACTAACTTTTAAAAATATTAATTTAAAAGGAAACGAAGACTTTAAAATTATTTTTTAGAAATATGATCAAACTTAAACATTGAAAATAATATACATGTATATATATATATATAAAAAAATTAAAATTTTATCAAATGACTAAGTAAAGATAGAAAATCATTTAAAGAGTAAATTAACATGAATTGGTTTATCTTTAGGGGAATCTAATTAAGTTAAAAAAAAATTAAAATTAATATCTAAGCAAGCATAAATAACATAAGTAAATAAATTATTACAACCCGAATCAATATAAATAAATAATAAATAACACATGAAAATATGGTCTGGCACTTAGTTTCTGTATGCCTGGACCAAGCTGTTGGGCCACTTGTATTTTGGGCCTTTGGCCCATTTTGCTTTTGTATAACATTGATGTGTATCCGTGTATATTTCGCACTTCCCCCTTGTATCTCCTATATATCAGATATACAGACTGTACATCAGTCCATTTTATTGCTTCGACACCTGCAAATTAGCTACGGGGACCTTGTACACCGACTTCCGTTGATGAGGTTGGTAAAAAGATTTGGGCCTCCTTGGCCCAAAAAAAAATCAGAATGCACAGGAGGTAAAAGTCCATCATGGACTCAAGGCAAGTTTCACAACAAACAAAAAGGGAGACTAAATTAGTAAAAGAAGTAAGAGAGGGCTAATTTAATACATTAATCAAGGTTTAAATAAATAGCACTTAAGTATTTTTTATTTATTTATTTTTAGCAGATTACTGCCTAACATCTACGCACTAAAAGCTTAAAGGCATCCATAATTCTTCAGAAGGCAATATATCTAAAGACAACAGACCACGATAGTTATAAATCAATTAAAATTAAATTAAATCATATCTACTATTGGATTATTACATGCATAGCTTCAAAATGTAGATATGGGGATAATCACTGCATTAACCAGCTCCACTAAATCAATCTTTTATCAAATTTTAATCTGATACCAAATAAAATTAAGAAATAAAAATAAACCACTATCAATTCCTACCCTAACAGATTTGGGATTGAGCTAACACACCATGATAAATTAAAAGAATGGAATAGACTACCATGAAGGGGAAAAGGAACAGAGAACTTAAAATGTATCAAACTATATTTCAAATTTATGAGAAACTGGAAATAGATGGAAAGATAAAAGAAGCAATGAAAGTGTAACAACCCCTAAAATGTTGTATGTCGGTATTTCAATTCTCGATGAAAATAACACAGCCTATGTATTTTGGGCATAACTTTTCATAGGTTGGTCCAAATTAGATGATTCAAATTTCTGAGTAACCAAAACATCATTACCTACAACTTTCATGAAGAACGTATCTTAAGATTCGGAATATAAGTAGATCAAATAAATTAATCTTTGCAAGATATAGTGCTGTGATGGAATTGAGTGTTTATAGAAGAAAATTCATATCTCACTGTAGGTTGCTCCAAATTGGTTGATTCTTTAACGATATGAAACTAGACTTCCATATCTACAATTCTTATGAAGACACCAAATCCTCATAAGGAATTTATCTTATTCAAACACAGCTCCGAAAAAGCATATTCTGTTAAAAAGAACTCATCTTACCTACCATGGAAAGATCTAGATATATTTGACATCATTTATGATATAAATTGTCCTCCATTTAACATCATCCATGACATCAATATATTCCATTAAAGTTTCATATTTTCTTTATAATCATTTTATTTATTGTTAGGTCACTCTTTCTCATCTATAAATACCCATCTTATTTCTTCATTTTATTCATCAAGCTTTCTTAAGCATTTCTTCTCTCTCTATATTTTTTCTCAAATATAGTTTTAATTTTAGTAGTATAAAAATACAACTCCGATGATTCTTATACTCCGGATAGTACACAAAACTCTCCGGCGAGAAGAAAAGGTTAGGGGTCCAAGAGTGTTCCAATTCAGAGTAAACCTTCGAATTTAAGGTATGTAAGGCTTTCATAGCATTGGATTGAGTTCGTCCATGCGCCCAATATTTAAATTCATTACAATTGAGTTATAGTTGAGTTTTATCCAAATCTTGAACTCTAAATAAATTAATTCTTCTTTTATTGAGTTTGATATATTTATACATTAATATTATTATTATTGTTATCTCTCATATTATTAGAATTATTGTTCATGACTACTTTTCCATGAATCCTAATTGATTTGATGTTCATGAATATTTTTACACATGTTTTGAGTAAAGATGTTGGCTTTTTATTATTTTTATTGATAAAAAGAAAGTTATATGAATTAATACTATATATGTATTTTATTGAGTTTTGAAAGAGCAAAAGAGTTGAGTTTGAATGAATTTGAGCAAATGATATTTTGAGCAAGATGTTTTGATGAGATGTAAATGATGTTTTTGGAAGTATAATGATTGATGAACATGAAATGAGATGAGTTTGATGATTTAAATTAAAGTCCAATGAGATTAGATGATGAGTTTAATATGAGCACATATTTTGGGAGTAGTATTGAGCACCGAGTTGGGTAAGATTATAATTGACTCAAACCCCAGAACTACGTAGCCAGCGTAGGATGGAGGCTATGCCTCTTAAGTTCCAAAAAGAGGACTTTGATGAGTGGATCCAAGATGGTGATGTCATTTACCCTGGTAAGGTATTGGATGGATGTGGCAACGACATCGCTTCGTTGTATCATCGCTAGCTCATAAGTTATTATTGTCGGTTAGAGAAACTCTCAACTGAGTAAGCATTGCTTATTACTATGATTTTTATTGTTATATTTTTAAACATGTATTACATATTGATGTTGAGATGATGTTGAGTTTTGAGGTGAGTTTTCTTAAGAGGAGTTTATTGATATCTATCCTAACCTTCCTGTCATTTTACATACTCGTACATTCCACGTACTGACGTCATTCGACCTGCATCGTTTTATGATGCAGATACAGGTGTTAGAGATCCTCAACAGGTGTTTCGTTGAAGATCATTATTTTTCAGCTATTTGGTGAGTCCTTCTTGTATTCGGAGAAACTCTTTATCCTTTAATTATTGTTGAGTATTATGTTTCTTTTAAGGTAGCCATGGACATGTCATTGGCACCATCTAAGAGTATTAGAGGCTTCATAGACAGAGTTTGATGATGTAATTAGAGTAGTTCTCCTTAGAAACTACTTCTTCTAAGAATTATCTATTTTTTCTTTGATTATGACAAGCCCACATTAGTATTCTTAAGTCTTCCACTGATGAATAAATAAGAAATGAGACCAAGTGGTTCTCTTGGAAGCCAGAAATGATTTCTAAGTGCCGGCCACGCCTAGGGTACCCTCTCGGGGCGTGACAGAAAGGACCTAAAGAAATGAAATTGAATTTATCCAAAACAGGTTTGGTCCAGCATAAGAGTCTCAAAGCATGATAAAGACTATATACCCAATACTTAAACAATTTAACAAGAATAGGAGCTATTATATAAGTGATATTAAATGATAAGACTTAAAAGACTCTAATTACTCAAAGAACAGTGAATATCAGTCAAGCCTTCAACATATTCGTATTCTCTCGGATTTGTGCTAAAATATATATCAAACGAACCAGAATATGGCCAACAAGAAAGAACAACATATTATCGTTAGATATTGAAATCAAATTGCCGCCACACACACACTTAATCGTGCCAAAGAGTATAACAACTTTAAAATAACTAAATCATGCTTTCTTTGATTCAATACAGGGAATAAGCGGAGCAGTTGTAAATCAACAGATACCCAAGAGATAAGCTTTACACCTTAACAACAAAAATATACCCATTTGAACGAAACAACAACAGAAACATACTCATTTGAACCAAACATTGATTTACTGAATTAACAGCAAACCCAACCAGTTAAGACAAACATAGACACTCGAAAAGAAAATAAAGAGATGAACAATTTAGAAAAAATACAGCAAAAGAAGAAAAAAAACTTTATTCAACTAACCAAAATATATCAACTAAAACGAGTTAAGATCAAAGGAAAATTTTACCTTTTGGGGAGCAACGAACTTGAGACTCGATGAGCTTTGGATGAAAACGAACCTTTCGCACCACGACTCAACAATAATCAAGGCGAAAAAAAAAGAATCTGGACTTCTAGCCTCTGATTTATGCCTAAAAAAAACACTCGATTATCCTCGTTTTTCCCTTTCTTATATGTGTATCTCCTCTCTGTCTTTCTGTCTCATTTTTTCTCCTTTTATCTCCTTTTCCCCCTCTTTTTCTCTAACTCTCTATTTTTAAACTTATGTCTTTTTTTCAAAAACCAGAGGAGTCATCCCTTGAATATACTGTTTGTCAGGCGTGCTCGAGGAAGAAGATGAGATAGTGCGCGCGGCATGGACACACACACGTCTGTGTGTGTTTTTGCGAGTATGCGTGTATACGCGTCGTAAGTTTGTTGGGTGTGCACCCGTTGGAGGTCTTTTTGTGTGCTTGCTGGAGTGAAAATGAAATTGGGTTTAAGTGAATAAGAAAATTTAATTTGGAGTCGGTGTGCTTTTGGGAATGTTGCTATTGTAGTATATAGAATATTGTTTGTGATGAGCAGAATATGTATTGTTGAGCGAGGTTGTGTAATATTGTCATGTGTATGGTGTGCTGGCAATTGTATTACATGTTGGTGTTGGAATATTAGTAGTGTATAGGTGTTAGGCATTGGATAGGTTAGTGTTGTCAATCGGAAAGTGGGTTTGGGTGGTATGGTTGAAAATAGGAAAGAATAATAGGAGTTAATCATGGCCATCGATCGAAATGTAACGGACGGTTGTGATAGAAAGTTTAGATTTAAAATTACACCACATTGAATTCAATTAGTCTAGAATTGAAATGAATTGGACAAAAAGGACTATGCTTGAAATAGAATGAAGGAAAATTAAATAGATTACTATCTAATTAATAACCATAATACATATATTGAATAAATAAAATCATAAACTTTATTAAGTAGTAATATTTTGTACATAAAGTAACTACTTATGTATATACTATGTAAATATGTGTGTATAATTAATATAGTTAACTAAAATATATAATAAACTTAATTAAGTAATAACTTTTTAAGCACATGTATATAAGACATATTAAAATAGATATGTAACATGTATACATTAATATGAATAAGTAAATTATAAAATAAACTTAGTTAAGCAATATTTTTTATATAAAGAAAATACACACGCATATATATACTAATAGTCACGTAAAACTATTTGAGCGTATGAAACTTGTTATTTAAAAAATAAAAATAAGATAATAGTAATAATATTACTAAATAGCAAAAATGTTATAAATTATGAATGTCAAAAAATACTATTTATTGGTTAAAACTCTTAAATATTTTTTCTAAATTCAATTCACATGATTAAAACAGTGGGTATCATTAATAAAACTTAATTTCTCCACATTCATGTTTTTTACTAAAATAGATTCTGATTCTAAATTTATACAAAGGGTTAAATGACGTAACCAAGACTTGTATTAATGCCCTTATTGATATGAAGCATAATTTAACTAATCTGATATTTTTATAGCTTTTCATACATTATGAATATTTGACGTACAAGCTGTCACCAAACAAAAGTAACTATAACAAAGTTTTTAAAAAAGGGTTAACTAAGTTGTTTTTGTTGTAAAATAGACTAGATTAATAATTTAAGAAGGAGAAAATAATAACAAGAGAGATAATGAGGGAATGAGGAAAAGAGAGGAGTTGTGCGTGTTTTTCTGTATGTATTCTCTAATTCATTTGCACAGAATGTGCATATTATATAGGCATCACTAAGAGTCAATTTGTTGTCTAACTTGCCCAACTATCCAAGTGGGTGGGTTCCACTTGGATAGATACATCCATACATAACACTCCCCCTTGGATGTCCACGTGTAATGTGCCTCCATAGATATTGTGCCTCGTTAAAACCTTACATAGGAAAAACCCAGTAGGAAAAAGCCTAGTGAAGAAAAAAGAGTACACACATATGGTAATACGCCTTGAATGCTGCCTCATCAATAAATTTACCAGGAAAACCCAGTGGGACAAAACCTTGGTTAAAGGAAAAAAAGTGCAGCGCGTATTTTACTCCCCCTGATGAAAACTTCATTTGATATTTTGGAGACGACGCATTCCAATCTTATATCTTAGTTTCTCAAAAGTTGATGTTGGTAATGCCTTTGTGAATAAATCTATAAGATTATCACTTGAACGAACTTGTTGTACATCAATATCACCATTCTTCTGTAGATCATGTGTGATGAATAATTTTGGTGAAATATGTTTTGTTCTATCTCTTTTTATGAAGCCACCCTTCAATTGAGCTATGCACGCGGCATTGTCTTCGAATATAATTGTGGGTACTTTAACATCATTTTCTAGACCACATCTTTCTTTGATGAACTATATCATCGATCTCAACCATACACATTCTCTACTTGCTTCATGAATTGTTATTATTTCAGTATGATTTGAAGAAGTAGCAACAATGGACTGTTTTGTAGATCGCCATGATATAGCAGTTCCTCCGTGTGTAAATAGATAGCCTGTTTGAGATCGAGATTTATGTGGGTCTGATAAATAACCTGCATATGCATAACCAATAAGGTCTGTGCAACCTTCGTTAGTATAAAACAAACCCATATCAATAGTACCCTTCAGGTATCGCAAAATATGTTTGATACCGTTCCAATGCCTTCGCGTTGGGGATGAACTATACCTTGCCAGCAAATTGACAGAGAATGTTATATCAGGCCTAGTTGCGTTAGCAAGGTACATAAGTGCACCAATAGCACTGAGATATGGTACTTCAGGACCAAGAATTTTTTCACCCTCTTCTGGAGGTCGAAATGGATCATTTTCCACTTCAAGTGATCGAACAATCATTGGAGTACTTAATGGATGTGCTTTGTCCATGTAAAATCTTTTTAAGATTTTCTCAGTGTAGGCAGATTGATGGACAAAAACTCCGTCTACTAAATGTTCAATTTGCAGACCTAGACAAAGTTTTGTCTTTCCAAGGTCTTTCATTTCAAATTTTTTCTTTAGATATTCAATTGTCTTTTGGACTTCTTCAGGGATTCCAATGAGATTTATGTCATCAACATAAACTGCGAGTATAACAAACTCTGATTCCGTTTTCTTAATAAAAACACATGGACAAATAACATCATTAATATAGCCTTCATTTATTAAGTACTCACTTAGGCGATTATACCACATGCGCCCTGATTATTTCAGACCATATAATGATCTTTAGAGTTTTATTGAGTATACTTTCCGAGACTTTTTACATGCTTCAGGCAATTTTAATCCTTCTGGGATTTTCATGTAAATTTCATTATCAAGTGAGCCATAAAGGTAAGTTATAACCACATCCATTAGGTGTATTTCAAGATTTTTATGTATAGCTAAACTGATGAGATATCGAAATGTTATTCCATCCATAACCGGTGAATATATTTCTTCATAGTTGACTCCGGGTCTTTGAGAGAATCCTTGTGCAACAAGGCGTGCCTTATATCTTACAATTTCATTTACCTCATTTCATTTTCTAACAAAAACCCATTTATAGCCAACTGGTTTTACACCTTCAGGGGTTTGGACTACAGGTCCAAAAACCTCACGTTTAGCAAGTGAGTCTAATTCTGATTGATTTGCCTTTTGCCATTCTGGCCAATCACATTTACGTCGACATTCTTCGACGGATTTAGGCTCAAGACTTTCACTATCTTGCATGAGGTTAAGTGCAACATTATATGCAAAAACATTATCAACCGTGATTTTAGATCGATCTAAATTTATCTCATTACCGAAAGAATTTATTGAAAGTTCTTCATTTATTTGAGTCTCGGGTTCACTAATTTCTTCAAGAATATCAGGATTACTCAAATATTGACCTTCTTCGGGAGGTTCTATTGTAGTATCATCTTCATTATTTCTCACACTTCTTTTTTTAGGATTCTTATCCTTTGAACCCAATGGTCTACCACGCTTCTGGCGTGTTTGAGATTCAGAAGCTATGATACTTGTAGATGGTCCTTTTGGGACATCAATCCGGATAGGTACATTCACTACAGGGATATGTGACTTAGTTATCCGTTTCAAATCAGTAAATGCATCTGGCATTTGATTTGCTATTTTCTGCAAGTGGATAATCTTCTGGACTTCCTGTTCACATATGCGGGTACGTGGATCAAAATGTGATAGTGATGAAATTTTCCACGCAATTTCTTTTTCTTTTTCGAGTTTCTTTTTCTCTCCCCCTAATGGTGGGAAAATTGTTTCATCAAACCGACAATTGGCAAATCGAACAGTGAATAAATCTCCAGTCAACGGTTCAAGGTATCGAATTATGGAGGGTGAGTCAAATCCAACATATATGCCCAACCTTCGTTGAGGGCCCATTTTTGTACGTTGTGGTGATGCTACAGGCACATATACCACACAACTAAAATTTTTTAAATGGGCTATATTTGGTTCATGACCAAATACTAATTGCGATGAAGAGTATTTATTATAATGTGTCGATCTGAGACGTACAAGTGCTGCTGCATGTAAAATAGCATGACCCCAAACAGTAATTGGCAATTTTGTTTTCACTAGTAGAGGTCTTGCTATCAATTGTAGGCGCTTTATAAATGACTCTGCAAGACCATTTTTAGTATGAACATGAGCAACAGGATGTTCAATTTTTATCTCAATTAATAAGCAATAATCATTAAATGCTTGGGATATAAATTCTCCAGCATTATCAAGGCGAATGGCCTTAATTGGATAATCTGGGAATTGCGCTCTCAATTTTATTATTTGTGCTAACAACTTCGCAAACGCCAGGTTGCGAGATGATAACAGGCACACATGAGACCATCTAGATGATGCATCTATTAGGACCATAAAATATCTAAACAATCCACTAGGTGGATGAATAGGTCCACATATATCTCCATGTATACGCTCTAAAAAGCCAGGAGATTCGATGCCAACCTTCAAGGTCGATGGTCTGGCAATTAATTTGCCTTGATAACAAGCAGCACATGAAAATTCATCATTTGTAAGAATCTTTTGGTTCTTTAACGGATGTCCAGCTGAATTTTCAAGAATTCGTCTCATCATTATTGATTTAGGATGACCTATTCGATCATGCCATAGCACAAATATATTTGGATCAGTAAACTTCTGGTTTACGATCATATTTGCTTCAATTGCACTAATTTTTGCATAATATAGACCAGATGACAAAGTTGATAATTTTTCCAAAATATATTTATGGCCTGAGACACTCTTGGTTATGCCAAGATATTCAGTATTTATTTCATTTAGTGTCTCAACATGATATCCATTTCTGCGAATATCTTTAAAACTTAATAAGTTTCTAGGAGATTTAGAAGAGAATAATGCATCTTCTATAACAATTTTTGTTCCTTTAGACAGAATTATAGTAGCTCTTCCGGAGCCTTCTATGATTTTTGAATTACCAGATATTGTATTAACATTAGCTTTTCTTCTAAGCAAATTGAAAAAATATTTCTCGTCTTTAAAAATAGCATGAGTTGTTCCACTATCAATTACACAAATATCCTCTTGATTTATCATTGATCCAAATAAGATTTGAGGCATTTCCATATTTTCTTCAATAAGAAATAAAATACGTATTAACACATGGTATATTTCATAAATTTTATTTATTTACATTGACTAGGAAAATACAAACATCATATTTAATACAGATAAAAAGAAATATATTTACATATTAGTAGTTTTATCAATATTCATATTTTCATCCGGAAAATTAAAGAAATCAGCTACATCCAAATGCATGGGCTCAATATTATCTTCAGAGATAAAATTCGTCTTTGCATTATTTTCTGCCTTTTTCAGAGATGCCTGATATAGTTGAACAAGGCGTTTTGATGACCGGCAAATCCGCGATCAGTGCCCCACACCTTCACATCTATGACATATTGTTTCTGAATTATTCTTCGGTAAAGCTTCTGACTTTTTACCCTACCTTTTATATTGCTGGTTATTTCTCGGTGCCAGCCGAGCATCATGATTAAAATTTCTTCTTTGACTACGACCACGATCACGACTGGGGCCATGGCCTCTTTCTCGTTGGTTAGAATTTCGTTGGTTAGAATTTGCCTGATTCACTTCAGGGAGTGGCAAAGAACCAACTGGCCGACTATCATGATTTTTCATTAATAGTTCATTATGTCTTTCAGCAATGAGAAGGTGAGAAAGTAATTCAGAATATTTTTTAAATTCTTTTTCGCGATATTGCTGCTACAGGAGCATATTCGCGGGTGGAAATATGGAGTATATTTTTTCCAGTTTATCCTGCTCAGTGATCTCTTCTCCGCATAAATTTAACTGAGCTATAATTCTAAATAGAGCAGAATTATATTCAGTTATATTTTTGAAATCCATTAATCTCAAATTTAGCCAATCATGACGAGCTTGTGGAAGCATGACCAACTTCAGGTGGTCATATCTTTCTTTTAAATTTTTTCACAATTTAAGGGGGTCTTTTAATGTGAGATATTGTAATTTTAGCCCCTCGTCAAGATGGTGACGGAGAAATATCATGGCTTTAGCACGGTCTTAATTGGATGTCATATTGTCATCTTTAATGGTGTCTGCCAGACCCATTGATTCTAAATGAATTTCGGCATCAAGTGCCCATGATGAGTAGCCTTTTCCAGAGATATCAAGAGCAGTAAATTCAATTTTGGAAATATTTGCCATTTTATAAAAATAAAATTAAATAAAACTCTTACCACTTTTGTTACCTTAAAAAAATAGCCGGAGCCTCGTGCTGATAACGTGTTGTAAAATAGACTAGATTAATAATTTAAAAAGGAGAAAATAATAACAAGAGAGATAATGAGGGAAAGAGGAAAAGAGAGGAGTTGTGCGTGTTTTTCTGTATGTATTCTCTAATTCATTTGCACAGAATGTGCATATTATATAGGCATCACAAAGAGTCAATTTGTTGCCTAACTTGCCCAACTATCAAAGTGGGTGGGTCCCACTTGGATAGATACATCCATACATAACAGTTTTGAAGTTTATTTTATTTTATTTTATTATTAAAAAAAACAAGCAAGTTGAAACATGAGTAGACTTCAATTGTGAAAAAGAGCAAAAGCATCCAAATTTACCATCCTAAGGAATTTGTTCAATAAAATTTTTCAAACTTGCCATACTATGATTAGTACAAACAAATTATATTGCTAAGTTATCGTGTTACACTTTAATTGGATAATTCATGTTCTCTGAATATGAAAAAACTTTCTTAATCAAATAAAATTTGCCTTTTCCCCTTCATGAAATAGACATGAATCATTATTTGGTGGGTTAGCATGGAAATTATTATAATATATGTGAAGGAAAACAAAGGGTGATGGGTTGTAAATTAATCGTTGTGATGTCATGCTGTGTGGGTGTTGAAAAGTTGTAATATTGTGGAGTTGAATTAATAAAGGGTTAAAATTGGATGTCAACAATTACAATGTTCATATTTGAAATAAAATACTATAATTATTGCGATATTTTTTGTTTTAATTATTATTTTCTCAATGCGAATTTTATTGTTTACAACATGTCATTTGAAAAATCAAACTAAAGTTATGTTTCATTTTGTGGATGCTAAATATTTTATCACCAATTAGCTAGGGAGGAAAAAAAGAATCTACTAATCATTCGACTTAATTAAAAATATGTGTACTCTTTTTTTTCACTAGAGTTTTTGCCATTAATTTTTTTTTAGTAAGATTATAAGGAGTCGTGTGTTATGAAGTAACAAAATTATGGTGGATGTCCATTACTCCTAAGAAGTTACTCCCACGACTCTTCTACATGATGTATAATTAAATCCTCCACCATTCCTCACCATTATGGATTTACCTCTCACAGTACTTTTAATCTCCCTCATAATCTTTATGGTTAATATCACGTTATGACGACCTTTTGTAGTCTCTATAAACACTATTAATACATATATAAAAGCTCATATTGTGTACACTTAAAAATAATTGATACTTAGCGTTTGCCTTCAAATAGTTTTTAAAAAAAAATTAAAAATTAGTGTTTGATCATATAATTTGTTATTACTTGGCAAATATATTTGACAAATATCCTAAGTTTTTTCTAGAATTTGGGAATTTAAGAAGTTTAAAAAATTTAAAAATTACCCCAAACTTTTATATTTTATAAAAAACATCCATCATTTATTAATTCCAACTAATATTTATCTACCAACTTACTTCATTAATGTGGACAACCAACATTATTAAATAACATATCTATCTATTTATAAATAACCAGACTATTCTTTTCTACAATTTTTTTAATGTGATTAATGTATTGCTCTTGTTCATATTGTTATTTTGTTGTTGATTGTTATCAATTATGTTATCAGGTTTTAATATAAACTTATGGATATTTTTAATAATTTTTAAAACTTACAGATACAAAATAATAATTTTTAAAACAATCAAATATTTTTGAAAAAAATTTGTAACCAAACACTTCATCAAAATTTTACCCACAAATTACTTGCCAAAGATATTTGAAAACTTGGGGTCAAATACTAGTTAATCTTTATTTTATCTCTTTACATTTCTTGTTTGCTTGTCGTTTTATAACATGAGTGTCTATTTTATCAATTAAATTTTCCAAAATGTCCTTTTTGCTAAATCTCCTCTACTTATTTACTTGCAAGTTGCTACTATTGTTTAAGAAGAGTACACACTACCGAAAATGGTCAGTAGGAGGTGCTCCATTTGAATATATATATATATCCTAATAAAATTAGTAAAAAACAGTTAATTTATAATTAATTGCAAGTTTCCTTTCTTTGGTGGCTGGTAACAGTATTAAACAATTTCGTAATTTAGTTTTAAAAAAGGCAAATTAATAATAATTTGCAATTTTTGGATATATAATAAACATGGATGAGTGGAATACAACTCATCATCTTAGGTTGGAGATTATTTTAATTTGCATGATTTGTCAAGTAGTTGCAGCCGCCATCCGCGAGAGCCGCCATTTTATTTTATTTTATTTTTAACCCTGACCTTCTATTTTTTTTTATACTTTCTATGTCACTGGAATCCAAGAATTAAGGTTGAAGGTGAGAAATAGTTAAATTTGTGAATATTGTTGTGATGTTTTAAAACACTATTATACATTTATACTTGAATGGATGGTTTAGATGGTCACACACTACCAAAAAGTCATTTTTTTCCTATTAAATAATATTTAATGGTTAAAAAAATTAATTGAAATTTTTCCAGTGAGATAATTTGTTAAAAATAAATGAAAAATTATATTTTATAACATAAATTCTGATTAATTTATGGTGGAAAAAATCTTTATTTGTACTAGTGACATAAAAATGGAGTTTGAAAAAAAGCTAATCAAATATATGAAGTTTCTTCTCCTGAAGCAATATTGCTTTAAAAAGACTCTAGTTTTTTTAGTCATTTTTAATATATACCCCAAAAGACGTAAATAATTAAATGACATTAGCTCATTATTTTTTACCTTCTCATTTAAATGGTTCTTATATATATACACACACTATAGGTACATACCAATATACTCAAACCATGGCTTGCAGATACATAGTATCCATTATTCCCACCATGCAGACACAGAAACCTCATAGTATTAAAAATCAAATTCATCCTGAAACGTGGGTTTCTACCTATAAACCAAATATTTGGAAATATGATCATCTACTTTCTCTTACAACTCAATATTCTGTGAGTATTTTCAAATCCGATCGTCAATCAAAATCTTCATTCATCTCTTAGGGTGTGTTCGGTATTGATATTTTCATTTTTGATTGGTTAAAATGTTTTTTTCTAGAAAAATAGTTCCTTAAGAATAAGAAAAATGATAACTTTCATAGTAGACAAGAGGGAATTGATGGTAAACATACCATAATCTACGGCCCTAAAGAGGGTGGGAGATCCTTGAGAGGGGAGAAGAAAAAAAAGTTTCACCCTTGACATTCTGAATTAAGTTAAATAAGAAACCACCCACTTATTATTTTGGTGAAAAACATTTTCATTTTTCATTAATTCGTATAAATTTTACTAGTTATAATCGGTGTTGCAGGAAAAGAAGTGCTACCAAATTGAAGCTAAGAAGCTTAAAGAGGAAGTAATAAGTTGCACGTTTTCAAAGAGTTATAGTCCAGTAGCCCTGCTGGAACTTGTTGACATAATTGACAAATTTGGTCTCAGTAATTACTTCCAGGTTCAGACTAAGGTAGCTTTGGAAAAGACAATTATGCACATGAAAAGTTGTAGCTCAAAGGAGGAGGACTTATATGCTACTGCATTATGCTTTAGGATCCTCAGAGAACATGGCTACCATGCTTCACAAGGTAATTATCAACTATATATAATTCACCATTAAAGCGAAAAGTATCATATAAATTAGGACAAAAGAAAAAGTACGTTACATGAGTAGTATGTTAGAACGAAGAAATGACATTTTTCCAATTGTTGTACTACAGATATGACAAAGAAAGTGTCAGATATAAAAACATTATTTGAGCTTTTGGAAGGGTCATATCTGAGCATGGATGGTGAAAATTTACTAAACGACATAAGATTGTTCTCAACCAAAAATTTATCAGATGTTGACACTAGTTTTATTACTAATAATAAGGAATATTTGAGCAATAGCTTGAATTATTTTCCATTGGCATGGAGCTCGAGATGGTATGATGTTAGAAGACACATAACAATGTCTGGTGAACAAGGCAACAAAACAAATCCAGTATTGCTCAATTTGGCAAAACTTAACTTCAATATAGTTCAAGCCACGCACCTAAAAGATCTCAAAGATGTAATAAGGTACCTATTAATTGTTGTCTATATATTCCTCATCTCAACTATTTCACGGAATATCAAAGCAGATGAGAATAATCACTCTCTTTACATCGTTGCAGATGGTGGATTAATCTTGACATAGTTGAAGATTTGTTCTTTACAAGGGACAGGATAGTAGAATGCTTTTTTTTCGCTGGAGGAATTGCCTCTGAGCCTCAACATGAAAGAATTAGAAAATGGGTTACCAAAGTGTTTCAGTTGGTATTAATAATAGATGATGTTTTTGATATTTATGGTTCATTAGCCGACGCACAACAATTTACTCGTGCCATAGACAAGTAGGTTGTTAATAATAGATGATGTTTTCAATTAAGTTGTTATTACTCTATTTAAATGCATAAAATTAAAATGAGATTTTTCACATTTAGGTGGGATCCAAATGAAGTACAAGGTCTACCAGAGTGTATACAGATTTGTTTCAGAGCATTGTATGATACAGTAGAAGATATATCTGCTGAAGTTGATCACCAACAAAAAGGATGTGCCCCTTCAGCATTTCCTTGTCTGAAACAAGGCGTAAGTATTAAAGTAGTCTTAGTTTTACACATGCATAACATATGGTGTTCTTAGAACTAATGATTATAAGTGCTCAAAAGTCAAAAGTCCTTTTTCTCTATCTCTAATTTTGTTGTCGTGCACTTTACTTGTCATATTTTACTGAAAAATGTATAGATGTATTTTTTTATCATATTAATATGATAAGATTTGCAATTTATAGTATTTTTATATAATTTTAAAATGTTAAATTTATCTAATTCAAATTTAGCTTTGAAAATTAGTCAAATTGACTCTTTACAAACTACCCCCTACTAGTAAAAATGAATGAAGGGAGTACATTTAGCCCAACTCATACAGATTCTGAACATTAAGATCGATTTGATAGTATAACAGGATTCGAAGTAAATTATTAATATATTAAGTAAACTGACCAGGGATTTCTTCATTATATTAACGAAATCCTTTTCTCTTTCTTTTCTAAATACTAGTAGATCGGAAGCCGAAAATATAAACGTTATTTCAGTAGATTCATATTATTCAAATAAAATCCATCGTCAGTTTTCATGTACTCGTATTTATTTTTTTCTTCTTTTGTCTAAGTTGTGCTTATTAATTAATTTTATACATCTTTTACATGATTATATTCATGCATATTTGACCAAAGTCTTGTGATATGTTTTAAATAATTCAGTGGCTCAACTTTTGTAAAGCCATGCTGGTGGAAGCAAAGTGGTACAACGAAGGCCATATACCAACACTTGAAGAGTATCTTAACAATGGGTGGATCTCATCCACCGTTCCATTACTTTCTGATTATGTGATTTATGGTCTCACGAATGATAAAATAACAAATGAAACACTTGATTCAAGTAAAAATTTCCAAGAAATTATTTACCATTCTTCAGTTATATTTCGACTTTCCAATGACCAAGGTACCTCAACGGTAAGACCTCCTTCAAACTTAATTTTACCTCATTTTAAAATAATTTTCTTCCTTATAGTTTTTGTCATAATATAATTTGCATCATATTGTAGGCGGAGTTAGAGAGAGGTGATGTTGCTTCATCAATTATATGCTACATGCAACAAGAAAATGTCTCCGAGGAGGTAGCTCGAGAGCATATCGAAAGCATAATATTGAATTCTTGGAAGAAGATCAACTATCATTTTAATACCCTTTCAATATCACATCGAGAAATTGCTAAGCATATAATAAATGTAGCACGAATGGGGCATGTCATGTACCAATTTGGAGATGGATTTGGGGTTCAAGATGGCAAAATTCAAGATCAGATCCTAATTAACTTGATTGAGCCTATTACATAATTGATCTCAGCAAGGACGATCATTTTCTAGCCTTCTAGAATCTGCTATATGTATGAATAAGAATGATGGGAGGTTTTGTGTACTAAGATTTATATATATATCGGGTTGTGCCCTTCAATTGTATTTAATAGTAAAATCTCTCTTATAAATATCTCGTCGATGACTTTATTTTAACATATTATTTAGAATCTTTGTGTGTGGTTTTCTCTTGGCTTCTTTAATTTACGTAAAGAACCTATAACTCATTTGAAGTTGAGAAAAATGAACCATTGGGCTCAAATGAGCTCTTGTATGGTACGCGTCTCGCCATACATTTCCGCAAAAAGTTTTTTCCTATGAGGTTATGATATCCTGATCATGATTCTTATATACCGTTGCTCTAATTCTAACTCCCCTTCAACTAAAAAGATATTTAAACAAGGAAAAAAAAGAAAGAAGGCAGAAGTCATAATCGGTGAGTTTAATTTGTGTTAATAAAGCATTTAATAATGGTAAGTTTTTTTCCCCCTTAGTACAAAGGGTGATTATTTGAAGTACAACGCTTCATGACCCCAAAAAATAAAAAGTACCACACTTTGTGTGAAATTTTGACTGAATATGGACCGTGACACTGTGTTGCTCTCAATAGAGCATATTCTTTTGAAATGTTCCACAAGAAGCGCATATACTCGAATAAGCTATTCATTATGACCAAAAAAATAAAATAAAATGGAATACACAAATGCCTATCTTCTTCACTTCCTTCATCTCTATAGAGCTGCTGCTGCAGAAGAATAAGAAGCTCTACTCCATGTTTCAAAAGGTAACTCTCCAATTTCCTCTTTCTTCAATATTTATGTCAATCATTACCAGCTGGTTAATTTAAATAAAGGTCTTATGTTATTGTATAGTTTAATGTGAGGTAACAATTAATTACCACTAGTATTTTTACTGGTTTACTGATTAATTCTTGTCATACAAACTTGTATTTACGTGATAAATGACCTGATTGTGTAAACTGTAAACACTATCATAAAAATAATTTTTAGCGGCAATGAATATGCACATTAACAGAGAGTGTTAAATCTTTATACCGGCATTAGTTAATTGTAATTGGATCCAATATCGCTATAGACTTTAGAAATATTTACAAAAAATGTTAATTGCCTCTAAGAAATCATATTTAGCGATAATTAAATTTTTATCGTTAATTAATTGCAGCAAAAAATCTGTGAAACTAAATATGTTTATACTGGAATTGAAGTGCATCTATAAATGTAAAGTCAAACATGGGGTCTTAAATTGGTAAAAGTGGCAATTAATTACAGATCTAGAATAAGCTGTTATGTAGAAAATATCAGAATATCAATTGTTTTGGTCTCCTGTTGTTGTGTTATAACCCATCTAAGAAAGGGAAAATCTTCTTTGTCCTTCCAGAAGCCTCCACTGCCAAAATAAGTTGTTTATGATGTTGGAATTTTTAAAAAATGTTGTGTCAATTCTTAAAAAAAAAATGCATAATTAACAGAGGACCAGGTAACATTGCAATGATATTTTCGGGCATAAAATAACTTTGTCTATCTCATCCTTACCAAATGACCTCTAACATAAAATCTAAAACCACACTAACGGGTTAGGCAGAGATTTCCTACCATATTGAGTAGCCAAATCTTATAAAATATTTATTTTCTTTTTAGCCAAATCAAATGAACTGGCCTTTTAGAACTAATTAGACAAACAAAAGTAATTGATCATTTTCCCCTATTTAAAATTCGCTGTCTATCGTGTGAATATTGAGGCAAATTATTTACGCTTATAAGATCAATGAAAAATTCAAAATTGGCTTGCTGTCATGTATTGCAAACGTGCAGACAGGAATTAATATAATATATATTAAAGTTATTCTTAATTTTGCCAATAGATTATATTGTTCATCTTATTTTTGATCTCAGTGTACACTTTTGCATGATGATCAGAAGTGTTCTTCGAACGTGGTTTCCAAGTAGCACTGTTCCTTACTTTAAAATTAGTGGTCTGCACCTTGCGCGGTAATAATAAAAAATAAAATATATTTTAAAATAATTAATTATGTTATTACTTGGTAAATATTTCTAATAATTAATAATGTAATAAAAGAAAAAAATATAAATTAAGTTATAATTTTGATATTATCTATTTAGAAAAATTGCTGAAAGAAAATTCCCATATAGTTATGACTTATTTAAAAACAAGATATCTACGAACGTTTATATTAAAATTATAAAAATATTTCTTGATCTATTCTAATTTTGTGATATACACTCTTTTCTTTGTTTGGGAATGTGCAGGGTTGGTTAATTTACAAACTTCTACAAATAATATTACTTAGCACAATTTTCAGAAGTTCATAAAATCAAATTTATATAACTAGCCAATGTTAGTAGTCTCCACCAAATTAACATTATATTACAACCATTCTAGTAGTCTTTCTTACACTACAATTTTTGTAATATGAGTCGAGAAAAAAATGAGAACCTTGATGTTCGCTCA
Source organism: Solanum dulcamara (assembly GCF_947179165.1). Taxonomy (NCBI): domain Eukaryota; kingdom Viridiplantae; phylum Streptophyta; class Magnoliopsida; order Solanales; family Solanaceae; genus Solanum; species Solanum dulcamara. Next base: position 17,252,834 of record NC_077243.1, on the reverse strand, counting down.
AATGATATGACGGAAAAGTCACGAGACAAAGGGGGTATATTATGAAGCGAAGAAATTAAAATTTGTATAAACTTAATTATAAATACCCAAGGGTAGGTCTATCAAAAATTAAAATTTTGTTTGAGTCACAATTAAGATGACAGACTATATAGGAACACGTTTAAAGTCAAAAGATAATTATCACATATACTTTTTTATGCTCAGAGATTTTAAATTTTAAATTTGAAAATAAAATTACTATTAGTAAGAAACTTTATCATAAAGTTGGACTGAATTTAAATTAATCAAAATATATAATTATGTATATGAAACACCATGTGCGAAATTACAAAAGGAAAAAGTCAAAAGATTTAAGGACTTATTTCATGAAAAAAAAGAAGAAAAGAAATGAAAGTGCCATGCTTGACCTTTGAATATGTAAATGTATGGTGAACCACTCCGGTGTCCCTCTTGTTACCAGGCCCAAACCAATTCAGACTTTCTTTTCCCTTATTGGTCATGAAGCATAAAAATCATTCCTGGCCCACTATCTTTTCTAATGAGCCACTTAGACTCACCCACGTGTCAATATTTTCCAACTTTACCGGAAAAGTCCCGGGAACAGCGCGTTTGTGCAGTCACGTAGAATAAACGACAACTTGACGCCGTCAAAAGGAATCCTGTCCAAAAGATTCTCAACCCGTTTAAATCCAACGTCTTCCGTTTTTCCTCGAATAAATCAACTGACACAGTATTCCTTTTTTTTTTTTCTTTTTCACGGACACCATACCAGCTTTTCATCGATTTCCGTTATTTTCCCGAACCACTTGGTTCGAAAACCGAGCCTGAGGTTTAGAAATCTGGCTCTTTAAGCCTTTCTACATTTTCCCTCTTTCACATACTTTGCAAGCGTACGTAAGAGCAGTCACTCAAAAAGCACTAACAAAAATCCCCAATTGCCGGCGGCGCACGTTTGTGAGATCGGAGTACACGATGGCCGATCACGCCGGCGAGCACGAATCGGTTGTTGAATCCGTCATGGAAAAGATCAACGACAAGTTGCACGACCACGATTCTTCCTCATCCGATTCAGAAGATGACAAGGAGAAAATATCGCCGGTCGATGCCGTCAAGGCAAAGATCTATCGTCTCTTTGGCAGGGAAAGGCCCGTACATAAGGTTCTCGGCGGTGGAAAACGTACATCTCTCAAATCTCTCTCTCGCAATATCTATATTTTCCATGTTAGTATAGATTTATGTATTATATGTTTCAACACAGTATGTCTAATTCAGAATGCATTTTCATTATAGTTTAAAATTGATCTAACTTAGATTTATTTGGCATTGGTGTTGAGATGCGCTTTAATTTCTTTCCTTTTCTAAAATCTGAAATTCGGAGATCTATACACAGTTCGACTTCCATTCATTCGTTCGTTTATTATAATATGTTGCTATATTTGGATCCAGGCGAACGTTTTTCTATTGTTTTCCTTTTCTGATATAATATTGTTCATTGGCTTCGCATGGATCTGACATTGGTTGTACTGTTGTTTTTCACCATACGATTAAAATTGCCTTGAATTGGAATCCTTGTGAAATCTTTCCTTTACTACTTTTACTAGTAGTGGTACGTAGAGAGATCAAATTGATGAGAAGGTTGCATTGCAAAGATATGGTTTGATACCTGTAAATAAATGATGTACTTGCGATGCTTCGATGTTACTCGTATTGGTAGTCCGTGAACTGAAGTAAACAGTTTTATAAGAAGGTTTATAGGTCAATTTGAATTTTCATGTAACAAATGTATATTTGATCTACAAATCTTACTACAGCAGCATGGATTTGTGAATATTGAAAAGCAAAGTGAATTTTAAATGTTAAAAGGTTCAGGGTGTGAGCTTCATTAGATATTTGTGTAAGCATGTGGTATTGTCCATTTTTCCTTTGAAGAGTTCAGGTTCCTTGAATGACTCGAAAATGTCAGAGGTATTCCAGCTTTTCACCCCCCCCCCCTTCTCTTTGGGGTTTGAGTCATAGTGATAGTGTTCATGTGTCTACTGGGCACTTTTTAGTTTTTAAGTGCATTAGTCAAGATTTTAACTTTTTATATGTAGGATCATCTACTATATCTTTGACACAAAAATAGCCAAGTGTTTTTTCGCCTCCTAGGTGTCTTCCAGACCCATTTTCTTCAAACCCCCCTTCTTTTTTTTTGCCTACTTTCAAAGTTCATAGAATTTGAAGCTTCAGCAGATGTGTCTGATGTGTAGTTACGCCATTACACACATTTTTTTTCGTATCTGCATGATTGTGTTTATGTACCTAATTACTCAATTCTTATGGCTCAGCTGCGGACATTTTTCTGTGGAGGGACAAGAAAATTACTGCCGGCGTGCTTGGGTTTGCCACTTCACTTTGGGTGCTTTTTGAGTTGCTTGAGTACCACTTGCTTACACTTGTTTGCCATATACTGATCCTTGCATTGGCAGTCCTTTTCCTTTGGTCCAATGCATCCACCTTCATCAACAAGTAAGTATACTCTTTATCTTCTTTAGTAATTTGCCTATCCAGATATACCTTAGGATTTACCTTGAAATATATGCACCAGGTCTCCGCCCCAAATTCCAGATGTCATTCTGCCTGAGGACATTGTCCTGGGTGTTGCTGCTGCACTCAGGATTGAAATAAACAAGGCTCTTGAAATTTTCCGAGAGATTGCCTCTGGGAGGGAGTTGAAGAAATTCCTCACTGTATGTTATTGTGTCCATCTTGTTGTATAATTTGAGCCTATTATCTTGAGAGAATCAGCTTGAGCAGAACTTCCTTTTAGCTCTTCATTTGAGTGTCATCTCTTCCATGCTTTAATACAAAAACTACATGCAGGTTATTGCTGGTTTGTGGGTTCTTTCAATATTGGGGAACTGCTGGAACTTTCTCACTTTATTTTACATATGTAAGCGATCTACTCTAATGTTGCTTACTGGAGTTTATAGATTTATGCTTATTATTCAGTTTAAGTCTAATAGTGTGTAATTTTCTCTCTGCAAAAATAGGCTTTGTATTGCTCCATACCGTCCCTGTACTTTATGAAAAATTTGAGGACCAGATTGATACTTTCGCTGAGAAGGCTGAGGCAGAGATCAAAAAGCAGTATGCTATTTTTAACGTCAAGGTTCTAAGCAAAATTCCAAGAGGTCCACTGAAAGACAAAAAGTTCTTGTAGACATGAATAGGTGGCACCCTTTAGGTTCACAGAGGCGTTCCTCCGGTTGTTGTGATTCAGTTATGTTAGAAGACCCTTTGTTTACTTGTTTTGCTCTATTACTACTAAACAGGCTTGGCGTTTTGTGATAGTTTTGAGTTCCAGATATGGTTTTCTTTTTTGTTAAAACTTTGAAAGACTGCTGTAAGATTTTGGCAGTCATCATGTGACGGTAAGCATCAATATGCAAGTGAGTATAACTTCCAATTATAAGTAAGATAATGGAAACACAGCTTTGATTCTTGTTTGACAGCAATGTCTCTGTTAGTGGGTACTTTAAATTTGGGATTATGCGAACATCTTTTCGCATCTTTAAGATTCATTATGTTTTGTATCAATTTGGCTGTAAAATTTGCTGTTCTGCACAGTGCTCAGTGACAACCTACAATTAGCGTCTTATCTGTTGAGATTCATTTTTTTTTTTTTTGCAATTTGAAGAATCCATTGGTCTTCATTGCAGTTCTTAGCTCGAGTTACTATGGGGAAGACTCAAAGCTTTAGAAAAAGAGTTACAACTATTCATTGTTCTATTTACTTATCTAAACTATCACTCCCTCCTCAATATTGAGGTGTATTCTAATATAGGAGTGATAATTTAGGTAAGTAATAAAACAATGGATAGTTGAAGGATGAAACTCACAAATATGTGGTAACTTAAGTATGTGTTGCCATCAACTCTAGGAAAAATTGTAAATTGCGAGCTATCAATTGTCTACTTGCACTTGTTCTGTGGGAACCCAATTCCAAAATCTATTCCATTGGTTAGAATTTTCATTTCTATAATTCTCGAATTAGCAAGGATGTACGTTCACAGTCTCATGTAAAGCTCCCCAAGCAGGGCAGAAGCACCAGAAATGACGAAACAATATAGAAGGCTGATTAATTGTTACATTTGATTGATATAACAGCATATTCTCAAAATGTGCCATTTGTTTTTTCAATCCCCAGCAAACGAACTGGTTGCAGTATGTTTTGATATATTAACAAGGATCTTCTATATGCTTCCACATCATGCATGCAGCTCGCTAACTCGCCTGGGATAGGCCCACAGCTTGAAGAGTGAGCCATCAACCGAGTCATCTGAATCGCTATCACTATCCGAGCAAGGTATGGACTCCTCTATTACATATCTAACAATCTGGCAATGGCAAAAGATATCATTGAGAAAACTTGTAGGACTAGCTATGAGATACTTAAGATGGTGGAAAACGTAATAGTAATGAAATAAGAAAATCCCAAAAGACAGGGAAATTTTCTTTTTCCTTACAGCACTGGGGAGACGGCATTCACAAACCTGTTCAAGTGACACAGGCATGATTTGATGATCATCAGAAATTTTCCCATAGCATTCATTGGAACACTTGGAATTACTCAGCCAAACAATTGAATTGCACTGCTTGCAAAAGCCCCTCTGGGATGTTACCTTTCTTGAAATTCCTGAGTGAAAACAGCTAGGTATATAAAAAGAAGTAACACAGAAGAAAATTTGGAAAGTTAGAAAACAAGCAGACATAGTGAAGACCTCTCTGAATGAAGGAAGACAAATGATAATGCTACAATATTCCGAGTGGTCTATAGACCATGCAACACAGAAAATGATGACACTCCACGACCTGCAAAATTTGTTCTGTCAAACCAAAGTGGGATAGCAGCAAATGGAAATACCTCTATAAGCTCGCTTGAAAGCATCTTTCCAGTCAACGTTAGCTGCAGTGGTATTTTCCAGAGTAAGAGAAATTCTCTCCACACCATAGCTAAGCCTGATAATGTTTGGGTTGTCACTTGACTTCCCGAAAAAGCTAATATGTATCGACTGCCACAGATGGTTGTCACGAGCTGCCACACTCCACGACCTGCAAAATTCGAACAGACACCTTTTGAGATACCATCTGATATGGTAATTGATTAAATCAACGCGATACAATTTCGTACTAATGTAGCAGTATAGGAACTATTCCAATTTCATTGAAGTTACACATTAGAAGAACTTGAGAAATTTTTATTGATAATTCAACTAACAGTTCGAACCAAGAACGACAGAGGACTAGGTCCAATGTTCAAGAGATGCCTATACATAATTTAATTAATGTAACTACTTTGGTTGATAAGGAAAGCCTCATACCTGCAGACCAAAGAAGCAGTAACAAGAGACTTTAAATCTAAGAACCCAAATACATGTACAAGAACATCTTGAGGAAGTTGGCTCCTACCTGGAATGCAAAATCAGCATAGAAAATTAGAATGCAGTGAGCAGATACAGAAGTACTGAGCAATGTTTGAAAAAAGGATGCCATATTTGATGTCATCCTGGATAACCTAATATGATCTTAAACAAGACAATCTCAGTAGGCGGAACATCTACACTGTGAACAAGTGCTTTATGTGTCAGATGGAGGCAGAAAATGTGAGACATCTTTTTCTTTTCTGTACAGTTGTGGCAGACATGTGGAATATGTTTTTCTTATATTTTGGACTAGCCCGGATCAAGCCTAATAGTATTAAAGAAGCATACAAATGCTGGTGTTTGTGGAGAGTTGGCAAATGCATAGAAAAGAAAAAGGCTAATGATATATCAACTCCAAACCATGCCCTCAAGGCTAAGTGTTGGCTTAATCTTTTTAATTGGCTCAATCACGCCCCTGTATCCAGTTGTGATCATTTTTTTGATGGCGTCTGTTCCCCAATTTTAACATAGTTTTTGTATATGAGCAGGCTCACTCTTTTACTTGTATCCATTTTTGCTATGCATCTTCTTGATGCCTTTTAATGGAAGTCCTTTACTTAACAAAGAAGGGATGCCATATTGGATGACTCTTTACAACTATTTAAGCAAATCATCTCATATTAACATTAAAATTCCTTATCAAAATCTACATTAGTTTAACTTCAGTTGTGGCATGAGGGTTGGTGGAAGCAGTACAGATTTGAGTTTAACTGTAGACTGGAGGATGACCTTTTGCCTCACTAAGCAGTATATTACACTATCCATCTCTCCACTAATTGTTTTCCCCTTTAATGGGAAAAGAGGCAGAGGGATGTTCTCATCTAGGGTCTCTCAGGACTTGACACTCGAACATCTTTCTTTTCTTTTATTGGGGGTTTGGGGGCTGGGGGGTGGGGAAGAGGTTGTTTGCATTTTAGAGTTATAGCAATAACCTTTTTATAAAAGTTAACCATGGTGGGCGAACCAGCTTGCGCGCATCTCGATTAATTCCTCAAGGTACCAGCTACCTCCCACCAGCATAGGTACGGTAACTCTGTCCAAGTTCTGGAAATAACTCTCCTATTTAAAAATTCTGATTTTAAAGTGCTGTCCACTCCAGTCCTTCAGAAACGGCTGCAAGTTGAAATCTAAAAGTTGCCTTGTAGGAAATGTCACTATGGCTGTAAAGCAACGCAAAGGAGCTACAGGTGTCCTAATCCACAGGGTTTCACAAAGAGAGATTCCACACTGAAAGCACTAAAAGAGTCTAGTGATATTTTTATTGAGAACACATGTTCAATTAAAACTACCTTCTAACACTGGTTGGACCTTGCTACGCCTCCTATGAGTAACCATAGCCTGTTTGAATTCAGATGCAGCTAAAGCTTTCTTTTGTTTTGGTAATGCAGCTTCCATGCTTTGAAGCAGGCCATGTGCTGCTGATATAGCCGCTTGCGTCTGCATTCTGAAGTGAAAAAAACATTTAATATTAAGGCTCCTTTTACTTGAAGTAGCAAAAATATCTTAAAAACATGTCAACAACGACAAATTTCATAAACAAGGAACATCTGAAATTTTATTTTCTTAATATAAGCAAATTAAGTTGTCTATAGGATCTTTTAATTCAGGCACCTCAAAGTAGAGAGGATTGCATCTCTTGTTCAATATGGCAGGGCTCTGTCAAGCCCTTATTACCAGCAGATGCGTATCATCAAGAAAACAGGAAAAGGTGTAAACTTGGCAGCTAGTATGTCTTTATATGGTCGACCAACACATTAACACAAGTGACAAGTCTCACAGAAAATGTTGATCAACTATGTCATTAATCACCAAAGTTGCAAGTTTAGCTAAAATGCTTTCCCATTTCTTGATATGCACACCCGAAACTTTGAATTCTCAACTGTAGGAATGAACAATTTGCTAGTGAGTGAAGATGAACTCACCAATCCTTACAAGCTGTTTAAGTACACGGAATTTAAGTTGGAGAATCAGGCAATATCTAGTAATCACTTACAACTAATTCCTAACTCTTTTTTTTTTGTTGTTGTTGATGAAGTACAAGTGTACAACTAAGCCCTAACTACTTTCCCCTCTCTCTCTTCTTTTCTTCCATTTCCACATTGAATTGCCGGAGTAAGAAAAGTCTATCAATGTTGTAACACTTCCATTTACTCATGGATTAATAAAACATTTCCGGTTTCAATCTCTTTTCATCTTTTAATTCTTTAGTACAAAACAAATCATGAACTGTTGAAGAGAATTAAACTTTCCTACCAGTTAATTTATTAGTCAATTATGCGTGAAACCCGAATTTAATCAAGCAACAACATGAAATCCTGTTCATTATAGATAAGACAATTTTACAGAGACTGTGTATGCGGGCGGGGGTACAACAATCGTAGTAATCAAATCAAAGAAAACCCATTTATTCTTATGCAGTAATTTCTAATGAAAATTGAAGGAGGCTGCGTAACTTACTCAGGGAGGAGGCTAAAGGCGACGAGAGAGTCTTGGAAGATGAGCGATTGCAAATTTTTGGGAACTTTGGAATATGCATTTCTTAGAATAAGGCTTAGCTCATCGCAAGCAATTGGGTAACGATAGAGTTGATTCAACGACTCCTTTAACCCTAGCTTTTGATACCTCTCCACCATTGAACCTCCCATCTCTACTACTCTCACCACCCAACCCAACACATGATTTATATATCCTTTCTGTATTTGGGGAGCTACAGAGTCTGCGCCGCTCTGAATTTCGATCCAAATATGTAAAGATGATTGATTTTCTGGTGTCAATTTTCTATGTTGCATCTGTTTGCTCCTCCCCTTTGCTCATCATTAACACTCTTTTTTGGATGCTTATACTACTTTATTGTTTAATGAATTCAATATTTAGACTCCCTCCATCCTATTTTAATTCTCGTGATTTTCTTTTTGAATGTCAAACTATATAAATTTTTGAAAATATATTTTTTTATTATATTGATATGAAAAAATTATAACTTATATAATTTTCGTACAGTTTTTGAATATTTAATTTTTTTACTTTATAATATTGAGTTAAAGTAATATAATTTAACTTTAAAAACTAGTCAAATTAACTTTTGAAAAGCGTTAAATGACAACTAAAATGGGATGAAGGGAATATAAAATTTGGATATATTATAATTATTTTTTTTTTGTTGAATAATATCGGACATCAATGATTTAAATAATAAATCTATCATAAAAGTATGATATTGAGCAAACCTATTATAAAAAAAATAAAAAAAAATAATTAAATAATACCCAATGAAATCCCATAAGTGAGGTCTGAGGAAGATACATGCAAACCTTATAACTACTTCGTGATAAGCTATTTTCGAAACACTCTCGATATAAGTGTAACAAATTCAAGTACAAAGAGTAAGAAAACAGTGAAGAGAAAACATATCAACTAACTAGGGAAGCAATGTAAATCCTGCAAGAAAGGAATAAGAACGACAAAATAGTGCGACAATCGAAATACAATAATTAATAGACTATGATAAATATCAAAAGTAAAGACTACAATATCACAACAAAATAGTGCGACAATTGAAATACTATAAATAATAGACTATAATAAATATCAAAAGTAAGGACTGCAATATTACAACCGGTAGGACGACAAGCAACTTTAAATTTCCAAGCTGAAGACTTTAAGGTTGTTTGATAAAGTCATTGCAAATGAGCCTGTGAGAAATAGTAGCTCTCGTAAAACAGAATGTTCTGAAGTCATTTGATAGGCTCAAGCCCTAAATATCTTTTAAGAAAGAATTTTGCATCAAATAAGTGGCAGATATCACATTAGTACATTGACTGCCCAAATAAATTTCAGAAAAGAATCCAATCCATGCTTTTCAAGTCTTCCAAATGACAAATATATTAGTTCCAACAAACTCGAGATTGATAAATTACACTATTGCAATAACTGTCTACAACACTAATTTACAATACACTATTACATGGAATCACTATAGATGAACAAAATCATAACCTCTTCTAAGATTTCCAAGCCCCTGTGTCTTTTCAATTGCCACGCCAGAGATCATCTTTGATATCCTACAAGACTGCTATGGCCAACTGTTGCTCTAAGCAGAACAGACGTTGTATTCTCCTTCCTTCTCCGACCAGCAAGCCTTTGACAGACACATTTCATCCATATTCATGTCACACCCCTCGGAAGTGGAGACCAGTTGGCACAGGTTCAAGTATCTCTACCTTAGTTTCAGGAGAATGGGGGTTTGACTCTGAAGGTTATGTCTCACGGTTGTCACCCCTTTCACGAAAAATAATGCTGACAATCATTTCTTGATGCATATATTTAACGACCTAAAGGAAATAAGATAACTGCTGCTTTTTCCTAAAACCGCCTTCTCCATATAGGTCATTCCACTGCTTCAGCTCACTCATTACGGATCCCTCAGAAGCAAAGCTTGCAGCAACCTAACCAAAGAAGTGATTCGTGAAGATCTGTGTGTAAATCCAAATCGAATGCAACAATAAAACTGAAGGAAATAAGTCCTTTGCATGCATTATTTGTAAGTATATATTTCCTGCTTTTGTGATTCCACAAAAGTAAACTACAAATGGTCAGTACCTGATTATTCCACGCCTTAATCTATGTAAACATGCTCTTGGTTCATATTGCACTTTATGTTAGAAAAAACATGATCCCACAATCAGCCACAATATCGTCACTAATTGCAACTTCTGTGGGTAGAGCGATGGGCGGATCTACATGGGAGTGAGGGGGTTCACCCGAACCCCCTCAATCGAAAAATTACGTTGTATATAGAAGGTTAAATTTGAATATTATGGATATATACCCTTTAATGAACCCCCTTAGTACAATTGAAAAGAATGGCTTAGCGGTCAAGGGGGTTCAATTTATAACTAAGGTCTAGAGTTCGATTCTCGCTCAAGTCTTTTTTTAAAAGTTTCTCACTCCCTTTTCTATTTAATGTGCATTTTGGGCTTTGGATATGTTGTTGGGCTTGAGCCTTTCTCACTCTCAAATGAGCAATTGTGGATGGGTAGACAAAAAGTAGTTAGCCCATTTGTGTATATTTGTTATTTACTTAATTGTTTTTTTATTTTTCTTAAGTTTAAATATTGTATCTAAAATATTTTATATATGTTTTTTATGTAATTGGAATGAAAAATATTCCTATTCTCTCTTTTTCATGCTCACACATAAGCCCTAACTAGATTTCTATAATTTCTAACTGATTTTCAATATTAACACACTTTTTCACCAAAAGAAAAGAAATAACACACTATGCATATCTCGTTTTGTTAAATTTTATATATTATTTATCGAGTTACATAGTGAGTTCTTTTCAACTATATTTTTATCATTCTACATATTAATATATTGATGTTGTTCAACATCTTTTGTTATTATTACTATTATTATTGAGTACTAAAAATATATTATTTTAAAAAAAGTGTAAATATTGAATTGTTAATATCATAATATTTTTTATTTTCTTTATCAATTTCAAAAAAATATATTATGATATTAATAATTCAATACACTTTTTTAAGAAACTTATCTTTTGTGGGGCATTAATTTAAAAGAAAAAATAGAAAGTTTAAAATAAAGTAGGACAGTGCAAAGTGAAAGTTAAAAAAAAATGATATTTTTTAAAAAAGGCTCGACGGTGTAGAGAAAAATGGAAAGGAATGTTAAAAGGACAAATAAGGCGAGTTAAAATTTAGCAAACGTCTGCTTTAATTTTTCTTTGCTTATTTCCTTTCTTTATATGTTGAACCCCCTAAATTAAAATCCTGCATCCGCCACTGGTAGAGCAGAGAACATGAAACTTCATTTTCAAAAGCAAGGAGTTACTGTAATGTCCATGAGAGAGTATAAGGAACCCTATTTTCTTTATAAAAGATAGTATATCCAAGAAAGTTTGTGTACCGAAAAACGGAAATTTCTTATCCAAGATGGGCAAAGAGTGGCTATGAAATCAGATGATAGGACCCCAAAAAACTAAAGAAAGAATTAAATGCTTCAGATGTTCCAATCAAAGGAGAACATGAATATCTTTATAATGTGGTTCGGAATCCTTGTTGTATTACAAATACTCAATGAACCCACAACATAAGGACTGGTTACCTGATTCTTTGCCTGTCGCATGTCGTCCATGTTTAGAGGTCTCAAAGTAATTACTCTTTCTTCCGCGGCTTCTTCTTTCTCATCTGAATTACCTTCTGCACTCTGCCCTTCTTCAGCTCTCCGCTTCTTTTCCTATGAGGAAGAAGAATAAATAAGAGAATACAAAGCAGACATAATAAAGCATATGGTCTAAAAAGGTTAGGTTGAAGAAGAACAATTGGGAGCTAGATGCATGTATTACCAAATCTTTCTCTCTCTCTTGTTGTATAAGCTCTCTGACAGGCCGATAAGCTGCAGTTGTGCACAAGTTCTGTTTTTGGAGATCAATGCTTTCAGTTAGTACCAGATAATAAGCTGCATTCTTACATCACTTTGGAAAAAGAACATCACAAACCTTAAGATCACTTCCACTATATCCTTCGGTCATGGCTCCGAGCTCTTTAAAATCAAGATCTTCTACCTTTTCCTTTGCTAGAAGAGTTCTCAAAATCTTCTCTCTATTCTCAGCTGCAGGTAAACCGACCATAATTCTGCCCAAGAGAAAACCAAATTTGAGAACATATGTCATTCTGCAACGTCATCATAAACTGAAAAAGGTCGTGATGTTTACAAATGGAAGTTCCCTTAATGTCAATCTATCAATAGGAACCACTGCACACAGTAATATATCTATAAAACAAATTGCCTTTCAATAAACAGTCAGAAGATGAGGCAAGACTTCCTAACAAAGTCATTGAGATGAGCAACATATCTCTGAGACAGAAGACTTCTTGTCACCAGGAGAATCACTCCATAGTCTAGCAGAAGATCATTTAGGAATTAACAGAAACACATAACAAATGCAGGATAATTCTGAGAATCGCTCCATAGTCTAGCAGAAGATCATTTAGGAATTAACAGAAACACATAACAAATGCAGGATAATTCTGTAGATTTTCAAATTTATGCTCAAGGTAGATAATATCTATGAAGATGGCAATAAGACCTGGCTTTCTTTCTGCCTCTTGTTTTTCTTTTTCTAGAATTTCTTTTTTGTGATGTAGGAAGATCAGCAGTGAAGTTTCAAATTGTATAACATACTGGTGAAAATGAATTCAAAGGACTGGACAAAGCAATTAAGCTAAGTAAATGATTGGTGTCAAGCTGTAGAAGTACCTGCGCTCAAACCGTCTGATTATTGCTTCATCGAGGTCGAAAGGTCTGTTGGTTGCAGCAAGAACAAGAATGCGCTCACCTGGATTAGTTAGTAATCCGTCCCAATGAGTCATAAACTCATTCTTAATTTTTCGCATAGCCTCGTGCTCTCCAACTCTTGTCCGCTGCCCGAGCATGCTATCAACCTCATCCACAAAAACGATCGTTGGAGAAACCTTCGCTGCAAGTGTGAAAAGAGCTCGGACATTCTTTTCATCCTCCCCAAACCATTTTGAAGTAATGGTTGACATTGAGACATTTATAAAGCTTGCTCCAGCTTCACTGGCTATTGCTTTAGCCAGCATCGTTTTCCCTGTGCCAGGTGGACCAAAGAGTAGTATACCTCTGCAAGGCTTAAGCAGTCCACCATTGAAGAGGTCAGGTCTTCTAAGAGGAAGCATGACCAGCTCCTGAAGTGATTCTTTAGTTTCATCTAGGGCACCAATATCTGCAAATGTCACTCCAATCTCATGTGAAGGTATAACCTCTGGTCTTATCCGCTTCTCGAATTCATTGTCAGGAATAACTTCCTGTAGATATCATATTACACATTGAAGCAAAAGGCAGAAACACCAAATCAGGACGGTATTAACAAACAAAAATCAAGTTGGACCAAGTAGTCAAGAATATTCTGAAATACAAACCAGAGAATAAAAAATGTACACGCATAGTGTGACAGGATGTTGAAACCAATAGATCGGCATTATTTTTTTCAGACAAACATAAAGACATCCTAAATTTAGTCAGTATGACATTTGAGGGGGGAAAGAAAGAACACAGCTATCTAGTCCAGCTATATCAACTAAGGTTCACTAAAGGAGATTGTGGTGATATTTTATCACGTGCTGCACATACCGGGGCCTTTGAGGCGGATGAAATCTCTCCATCCTTTTTTGTAGAGAGACCTGATTTTTCAGCCTCACCCTTACTCTCAGATGCTGGGTTCTCCGACTTTGATTCAGGTTTTAATCCAATATCATCCACCGGAGTATCCTATTTTTGATTGAAAAGAGAACAAAATCAATCTCATCTCAGATAATTTCTCAATTTTCAACAGAAACACTAAAATGCAAAAGAAACCTTGGACAATTCAGCATTCGCCTCCATTTTGAGGGAGTCTCTGCAACCACTCTTTCCATCCTGGAAGACACTTAATCCATGGGACAAACTGCACCAGGAGAAGAAGAGTACACATGAAACATAAAGTAAGCAAATGGAAAATGAAGTCAATAATAATTGAAAGTTTGGCATCTACCTGTTAGATGATATGAGGAGCTTGCCATTTCGATATTCTGGATCTTTGCTATTCATCAAATGATATGATATAGCAGAGATAATAATTTCATCTATGTAATTACTCAGCACCATTGTGTCAGCATGACAGATTGATCCTAGATCATCACATTCGAGGTCATTTGCTGCAAGCACCTCCGCAATGTGATTCTTGTTGTCTTGAAACTGGATCATCTTCATATCTTCTTCCAGTTGTGTTTTCCAGTCCGTAAGATGTGTCTCATCTTCAGGGGGACTAATCTCTATATTGTAAGGAAATAAAAGACCGAGTTTCTCATCTACTTCCTCACAATCATTTTCATGCTCAAACATCCTGGAGCCGAGAACCAACACTGATCCTGATAGTTTTTTCAGCATTCGATCAAAGAGTTTATAAACTCGGGAGGTTTGAAGATGTCTGTCAACATCCCTGATGTAGAGAATAACGCGGCTGGTTTCAGAGATCGGCACCAAAACCTGCAAGTAACCTCCTTGTTTAGTACTCTGATGTAAGATGAAACAATCGTAAAGTGAAAGATACTGAGAAGAACATAATCCATAACAACGCAGATACATGTTTGAAATCAAGAGAAATTTATTACCTTGAAAAGTGACTGTAAGAAAGCCTTCTCATCTAATGACCAGCTGTTCACCCGCTTAATTGGAGCTAATGAAGATGAAGAAACAAGAATTGATCAGAAAATGATCTTCAATCATACGATTACTCATTACGGGTTAATCAAGATTCAACATTATGAATTTGACAGATGCAAATGCAAGAGATGAATCTAGAAATCCATTGCAGGTATAGTATCTAGTAAAGCTGGTTGATGGTTAGATAGGAAATTTGACGAGATCCTTCAATAAAAGAAACATTAAGATGCAAACCACATTGTAGTAGCAAGAACATCAGAGCGGAAAAAAAATGATACTTTCAGATAATTAGTGGATAATCATGAATTTCTAAATTAACAACTTTCTAACAATTATAAATGAAAATTACAAATGCTAGTGGACCCTGAACTCCATTCATAAAATGAAGGAAGCAAATAGAAAAGTCATGACAACTAAATCAATTCCATACAAGCGTCCCACCTGGATTTGAAGAAGATGACTCAGAGCTGATGCTACTTATATCAGAAGAAACAGAGGCGGTTCTGCGATGCTGTAGCGAGTCCCTGGCACCTTCCCTATTCCTGCATATCCCAAAGGTAAAGGTTAACATGAAATACCAACTCCAAAAACCTGCATTCGTATCTGAATGATGAATAAAACTACTATACCTTGATTTAATGTCAAACGCAGCTGTTTGCCTTGAATAAGTGACTGCAAAAAAAGAGAATAAAACTTGTATATAAAGAGCATATGGAAATGTAAAACAACATGAAAGTACCAAGCCTTAGATTTTACGTTCTACAATTCTGGTTAAGTCTAGATTGAAATCAGAACGGGCAGCTCACTGGCTTCTGAGCTCCACATGAAAGATAGATGTTGAACTTCAGCAATTACTTGAACTTAACATTTCTTTGTTTTTTGATGAGTTGTTTGACCTTTACACTTAACAGCCTCTGGAAAAGTTCTCCACGATAAATTAATTCACCTTAGGACTTACGGAGTTAAAATCAGCTTTGATTGCTTTTACTTTTCAGATACAAGGAAAAAACAATTTGTGGGAGTTGATGTCAAAATTACACTTCCCACAAGATTAAGGTACTGTAAAAGCTAGTGTGTACGAAAGCTACTATTTCATAATTTCATCAACATCTAGAACCTTCTTTAAATATAAGATATGCATAAACAAAATCAGCAGATCTGGAGATAAAAAAAAAAGGTTTGTGATTCATATACTTCTCTTTAAGTTTTGCAGGTACATTCATTAATTTACATAAACAAGTTTGCACTGCAGAGATGTATAATATTGTCACAAATACAATTAAGTGTACCCAATAGTGAAAGAACTATAGCCTTTTGTCATATACCTCCACTATTCTCTCTTGCTGGAAGAATTGAGAACGAACCAAGCAAACTGGACAAACGTCCCAACGTAGACTCTGAGATTGACCTCTTGAAAGCCTACAAACATAAGATGCTGAATCAGGTAATATTCCATTAGGAGCAAAATGATTCCCTTTTACTTATACTGAAAGTAAGTTCAGATTCAACAGTTGCAGGAAACATGACGAAATGGGCCTGAAGACTACAATTTTTTGCCTAACAAAGAACATAAATCTTCAAAGCGAGTAGCTATTAGTACTTACTGATTCTTTTTTGAAGATTCCATACTTGCTCTGCAGCTGCAAATGATTGACCCATAAAATAGAATGAATAGAAGTACCAGCAGAAGATAAGCTAAAATACTGTAAAAGAAGGCCTCACACAGTACCTTCATCGAGAAGTCAGTTAAATCTAACAGCAACAGTTTAGCATCAAAGTGATGCGCCAAAGCCTTTGCAAGTGTTTGCTGGTAAAGTTCTGCATTCATGTATCAGAACACGGTCAAAGCGCTAAATGCAGATAATAACATATCAAGTTGAAAAAGATTTAAATGCTAAAGCCATACCAGAGGGCCCTGAAAGCAATATGGCCCTACTTGCAGGAGAAAGATTTCTTGTATGTTTAGACACATCTAAGTGATTCAGATGAACATATGCTGCACTTGTTAATAATACCCGTGTTCGTTCACTGTCAAAGTCGCATTTAAAGGAGATCAGTAAGTTTGATCCGTTTTCAACACATATTCGTATGACAAAGCAATACTTGAGTTTTGTCAAACAAAAAGCTTTCGTATTCTTAGCGATTCCGTTTGGACAACTTTGGTATATTCAGAAGAAAAACACAGCTATGCAAGCTCCATAAAAATTCACAGGTTGCAAGTATTAGCCGGTGGCTGATTATTATTACTCAAATCTGTTCAATTGAATCCTATTTTATTATTATACAAGGTTGAATTCTAAGTGTGACATTGAATCCGCTTTTTATGAATTTTTGGCTCCTGAACTTCTATTTAGCAGAATAGTTAAAACTATTAGCCTTTACCTATCCCTCAAAAGTGTACAGACACATGGTGTACCAGTTCAATCAAATCCAATAAAAAGTGAAAATTACAGAAGAGAGAAAAGTAAACAATAGAAATTGAAAAGAAGCATAAAAAATGCATTGCAGGTGACAAGATCACATTCAGAATACAATTAAAATCACGAGATCCAGGTATTGAATATAAAATGATCATTTATTTAAGGAAAAAAGTTTGTACAGGAACTTCCTCGTAAATGACGGTGTGAAATAAACGTTTACCTGAGATAATAAGGGAAGTCCTCAAAGTTGATTTTGTTATGCTTGCCGTCAACGATAAGGCGTCGAAGTTCCAGCTCGATTTGGTCAGGGGTTATGCCTTCCGCAGAAGAATTAGCGTTGCTCCATTTATTAACGGCTTGTCCTGAAGCTAATCCAAGCCCTACTCCAACCCCTATGCTCAATGCCGATAACAATACGTGCTTCTGTTCCATATTCAACAAGATCTCTTCTCTTATTTTTTATCTTTCTATCTAAAAAAAATATAAGTTGATGGTAGTATTTGTTTGTAGGAAAGAAGAAATGGGAAATGTAGGGGAGGAAATGGAAGACAAATAATAATGACAGATAATGTAACAACTTGATCGATCCACTGCGCGCTGTTTTCTCTCTCTCTCTCTTTTTGTGTGTTGTGTTATCTTTGCACTCTGTCTCTCAATTTATAGACTGAAGAAAGAGAAAGAGAGAGAGAGAGGTGAATTCGGAGGGAAGCTTTGTTGACCTTTTGACTCAATGCACCAACTTTTTCATTCCTTTTCTTTTCACCTTTTTTTCCCTTTGAATTTGTTTATTTATTTATTTTGGGCAGCTCTTACTTTTCTTTTCTTTTGTATGTCCAGTATTCGATTATCTCTGTTAGAGTTTATTTATTCTAAATTTGTGTTACGTAAGATATCATCTAGGGGAAAATTGTCACGTCCCGGGAGGGTACCCTAGACGTAACCGGCACCCGAAGGCCATTTCTGACCTCCGAGCGAATCACCTGGTCCAGTCACTCATTCATTCAATCACATTCTCTTAGCGGGAACTCAATTAATGAAATACTATTTGCAATATAAGGGCCGAAGGCCAAGCATTCATCAACTCAACAACAAAAGTAATAAGACTCCTCGAATTAACCGTTCAACCTCCCCACACTCCAGTCTATGAAGCCTCTGTCCAAGTCTAAAAGGTGTCAATGACAAGTCCATAGCTACCAACAATCTAAATAAAAGAAAGGACAACAAAACTGTACAAGAAGCTCAATATCCTTCGGGAACTAAGAGGACTCACCAACTGGCTGGAAATGTATGAGGATCTTCAACGGAGCGCCGGTTGATGATCTCTAGTACCTGTCTCTGCATCATGAAACGATGCAGGCCAAATGGCGTCAGTACATGAAATGTACGAGTATGTAAAATGGCCGAATACAACGAACATCAAGGAAGAATTTATCAACTCGGAAGCTCAACTCAAGAGGAATAACAACTCAATCAAATGCCCTAAGTCTAAACAAGAATATGATTTAGACGGGACCAATCACATACAATTCAACTCAATCTGACTCAAAGTACTATCAAGACCTATTGGGAGTTTCTCTTATCCGACAACCATCACTTATGAGCCAGTGAAGGTACAACAAAACGACGTTGTTGCCGCGCCCGTTCATACTTTGCCAGGGTATGAACGAATCAAACACTCATGGATCCAATCCAACCAAGTCCTATAATGTCAGGACAAATCTCTTGGGGAAGCATCTGACTTTAACGGTTCAATCCCCCTACGTTTGGCAACATAGGTATTGGGTTCGAGTATGGACTATACTCTTGCCCAATTCGGTGCTCGATACTCCTCCCAAGACTCAATGCTCATAAAACTCCATCCAATCAACTCAATCAAATCATGTCGACAAGTCTCATTACAACCTTGTCAACTCATCAACTCTATCACAATCAATCTCAATCACATCTCCAAAAGAAATTTAAATGTACACATGTAGCATCATCTAGATATAATCAATCATTTCTTTCATCCATTTGAGAAATCTCTGAGGCTCATCACAATTTCAAGACTTTAAATTGACATTCCATATTGAGCAACATTTTCAAGAAAGTAACATTCTTTATCATAATCTACATAGTTAAGAAGATAAATAAAACATATTTCACAACTCATTTCTTCATCAACTCATACTCATATAAGGGCTCATTTTTGGAACCTCTTAGCTCAACAACATTGACACATATAGAATCAAATAAATAGGAAACAAAACTCATTCAACCATAACCCATACCAAGGAACTCCAATTTTTTTTGAACATTTAACCTCAAGCAAGAATAGGGCACATGGGTGGACTCAACCCATGTTTTTGGATAGCCTTACATACCTTAGTGAAGACTTGAAGAAAACCTTGTGGTTGGGTCTTCAATGGAAAACTCAAACCTTGAAGCTCTTGGAACTCTTCTTGTTGGAGAAGGATTTGGAGAGGAAGAAGAAGAGAGGGAGAGAGAAGAGGTTTCTAGGGCTTTTAGAGAGAGAGTGGGGGCTGAGGAAATGATCCCAAAATAGTCTAGGGTGATACATATATAATTTGGGGCAATTTCCAAATTGCCCCTTCTCAAAAGTTCTGAACATAGGCTAAAAATGCACCTGGCGCGATAGTGGCGCGTCGCGCCATTGCAGCGCCAGGCTGAATACGCCTAAAACCTGCACACCTCATAGTGGCGCGCTGTGCCAGAGACCAAACTACTGAGGCATGTTTCTGGCGCGATAGTGGCGCGTCGCGCCCTTACAGCGCCAAGGCCATTTCCCCAGCAGTTGCAACCCAGGCCAAAAATGAAATTCCTGCCGTGCTAGTTCATCTTAGGATCGTCATATCTTTTGACTCCGAACTCCAAAATTTACGTTCTTGGTGGCGTTGTAAAGAAGACTCGACGACCTTTAATTTGATAGGTCATGGGCCACCCAGATTGACGTCCTTCAAAAGATAGGGTCGTTAAAAGTCGACCCTTATACGAACTCATCCTAAACTTAGCCACGACGGATCTCTTGGACTTAGCTCGGTCCTAGGGGTCCTTGGTGACCCCACATCACCTCTAACACTGCTCAGTCCCTCAGAGACTCATCTTAACTCACGAATATACTTCAAGATACTCAGGTTCGACCCCTCCCAAACACAAGAAGGATCCGAATCTTTGGAAAAATTTTGAGGGGTGTTACAAAAGTACTCTTCACCAAGAACTTTTTCATACTTGGGACTTGAACATGAGATTTCTAGTTAAGGGACGAGCAGACGAAATCTGAGTGAGATAAAGTCTAGGACAATCTGGAGAACGATTTTCTAAGTTTGGATTGATTTTTTCATTAGCTATGACGTTAAGGAGTTCGTAGGGCTTTTCAAAAGTGAATTCGGGTGAGTAGAACTCCCCAAAACGAACTTGGCGTGATGTGATTGATTTGGAACATCAAGATTTGAAGGTGTGTCGCGAAATGAGCACTTTTGGAAAAAAAATTTGAGTTTATGTCCTGTGTCGGCTATTATAGGGTTGACACGCAGCTATAACGGTCAAAAAAATTCTCACTACAGCGGGCAGTTCCACTATGATGGTACGGCACCCCTATAGCGGGGTTAGTCGCAATTAATGCAAGAAAATTTTCAAAATCGCTCATTATTTTGCAAGTACGTTTTGGAAAAGTGGAGAGCCGACCTAGGGCGATTTTCTTCAATTTTCTATTGAATTCATCCGTAAAGGTAAGTCAATCAATCCCCTAACTTGGTACTTTGATTTTTATGCCTTAGAGGCAGTAATTGTGATCTTAGAGTAGGGTTTATGTTTATCCTAATATGAAAAAATTAAGGTTAATGGGGATTTTGGGGGTTTAAGACCTGGGTTGTTTATAAAAATATTTTTTCTTGATTTATTTATCGTAATTCACTAGTGTAGCCATGAAATTGGTAGTTCTAGGTGAATTAAAAGTGGGAAAGCTCTGTATTGGGTGGAAAGATCATGAATTTAGCCTGGTGTTTAATATTAGGATATAATCCAGGAGTATTTAGGCCATTTGGGATTGATTCCGTATTTGTATTGTTATTTCTAGACCAAGAACAAGATATGATTCATAATAAATGGGAAGGCTCATGAGAGCTTCCAATGCTTGATTCGAATTAGGTTACGGCTAATCGTTTCATGTTTACATTATATGTGCATGTTAACTATTTCGCTAGTACTATTTGTATAATAAGTGGTTAGAGAGTTAAACAAAAATGAAATTGAAATGATGTCTAGTTGTCAATCTCATGTAATGAATTGGTTCTATTTGTTCGTGGGTTTACAAATATAATTGTACTCGTTGTGAATGTGTTTTTGTGATGTGTGACTCTTGATTAGATCGGGTACCACGCCTGATACATATTATCAGTTGACTTGAATACCACATTTGGTATGAAATACTTATTGATTGGCTCGGGTATCATGCCATGGTAAAGATTCTATATCGATTCGCTAGGGTACCATACCTGGTACATGTGATTTTTTTGTGTGTGTTGGTTCCATGAGTGAATCGTGTTTGCTCATTGCAATATTGTTGGGCATATTTGTTGTGATTGTTAAGTCGGGATGGAAACTGATAGTCTTGTTGATGTTGCATCATTTTATCGTGTTTGCTCATTGCAATATTGTTGGGCATATTTGTTGTGATTGTTAAGTCGAGATGGAAACTGGTAGTCTTGTTGATGTTGCATCGTTTTACTAAGTTTCGGTTACCTGTTCATATTTAATATATTTGAAATTGACCGATGATCCTATCTATACATCGTGGTTTTATATACTGATACTACACTTGCTCTTTCTCAAGGCATATTCAGGTATCTGCTACGCAACCTCAATTTGGACCCGCACTTTTTCCAAATTTAATGGCGAACTGGTTTTTCCAGAGTGCCATGAATTCATCTACTCTTTCTCTAGTTCATTTATTCAGACTTAGCTTGTTTACGGTTGCATCGCCGCATTCTAGATTATGTTAGTTGTTTTGGTACACGACTTTTAGATTATAGAGGAGATTATTTCTACAGATTTTGATTTAGTTATGGATCTTGGTTTAATTTATGCAAATGGTTTATTTGAATGCTAGGGAATTAAGTGTTAACTTTAGTAATTGGTTCTCCCATCGATGATTTAGTGTGGGTGCCTCCCACAGAGGGTTGGGTCGTGACACCACTACACTACATACTGTAGTGCTTTTACTTTTCTCAGTGATGCCATTTCCCTCTTTTTTTATCCAGCACATGCTCATGGGGTGCTTGGTACGAAGGAAAATGTTTTATTGAAAGATAAGTGGATTTTTAATTTATTTTTTAATGATTGATAAGTAAGTAAAAAAATTTTATCTCAAAAATATCTAAATATAGTACGTCTAGCAAAATACTATATAAGCGGAATGGTAGGGAGTGAAGGTTCGGAGGTGGTAGAGGATGGGATGGTCAAGAGGTGTGGATTGGAAATATTGAATGGGTGAGGAAGCGATAATGAATTTGAAATGTCAATTTGTTTTTTTCTCATTTTTGAGGAGCTTTATTTTCAAAATATTTCAAATAATCAAGAATGAGAAAAAATGAAAAAAATATACTTTCTTCCATACCAAACACACTCTCCAATCAACACATTTGCTTCTTCTCTTTATTTTTATTTTTGAAACGTTATTTTTCCATTACCAAAATTGTGTGTGTGTGTAGGGGGGGGGGGGGGGAGTGACCTCATTTGGTATTCCTTCATCCAATTTCAAGTATCATTGTTTGACTCTGTTGGATCACTAATAGTGTTTGACTTGAAAATATCATCGATAATTCAGCTAGAGTACCTAGGATTAATTAAAAGAGGAGTCAATAGCTGCCTATTTTGTGATCTCAGTTTTAATTACTTCTCAATCTTTATTTTATTTAATAGGAGCAATGTTGATTTTTAACTTCTAAAATTATTCGCATGAAATTTCGGTAAATTGAGAGATTCAACTAAATGATTTTTCTCCTACTTGCTTTCAAGTTTCAACCAATTCTAAGGACACCAAAAAAAAATAGTTATCGAACTAAACTACGAGTATACCTTTTCATGCATAAGTCAACCTACTTTAATATATATATATATATATTTGAGATATTTAAATTTATTCAATTATTACTAGTATGTTAACAAAAGATTTATTCAACAACGATAACTTTGAATTCTGCATATGTTTAATAATACGGAGGAAAATATTTTTTGAAAAAATGATTTTCAATTTTCTCACATTAGTTTGATCAAAATGTTTTTCATAAAAAAACATAAGTTACTTAAAAATGAAATTTTTTTTGGCTTTTATAGTAAAAATAGGAAAAACAAATTTCATAAATGACATTTCAAATTCATTGTTTCTTCCTCACCCTCCAACACACATTATCTTCACACCCGCCCACCTAACTCATAAACTCACCACCCCACAGCTTATATAATCACACCTCTTATAATATTTATCTAGATTATATACAAATACTTTTAGAATAATATTTTTTATTTACATTTCAAATGCATAAAAATAATCATTAATCTTAATTATTAGAAATAATATTTTTCTTCTGACCGAACACACCTCTATAGTGGGTTACTTCTAAAGACCAAAACAGATAATTAATCATATAATCGATGAATAACAATTGAGATTGCTTTCCAAACCTACGAGGCTACGACAATTCTAAATTTATCATTGAGAAATTAGAAACGTCAACATATAGATCAGTAATTCGTCTATTATTTCTTAATTTATGACTACATTCGTTTGATTAATTAATTAATTATAAAGCCATCATTACTTTACGTGGACGGTTCAAAAACTTATTTGGGCACATGCATTGCTTCTTCTCAGAATTTTATTCCTTTTCTTTAGGACCTTTCCATATACGACCAAGATTTAATTAATTTGCATGGATTGCTACAAATGTGTAACATTATTAGAAACAAAAAAAAATTACATAGAAAATCAGTGAGAAATTTTTGTTATAGAATATGATTTTAAAATTTATTTTTCATTGAATCAGCTCACTAAAAAAATACATCGTAAAAAACAGATTCTCACTGAAATAATGAAGACTTTTAAATTTTTTTATAGGTTTTTTTTCACCGATTCAATTAAAATATTTGTGGAAATAGCTTTTGAACAATTTTCAATGAGAAATTTCAGTAGAAAAATAACGACTTTTTAGTAGTGTAAGTTATAACAAATTAATTTTAAATGGTTATGTACAATGGTATTTTTGGAGAGGGTATTTACATTTTACATTTTATGAAATGCTTTCTATATCTATCTATGAATTAGCTGACTATGGAATTAGAAATTATTGAGGTGTAAATTTGTCGCTTTATATGTATAGCTCATTTTACCGCCTTCTAATATTTCTAATAATTAAGACTAATGATTAATTATAGACGCATGAATAAGTACTTAGTGGTCCAGACATATATTTCCTCTTTTAGTACATAATACAACTTGTGAGTCCCAATTATTGAAATTTTGTATTCCACTTTTACGATCACTATACATGGTTTGCAATTTGCTTAGTAAGCAAGTAAAAAGAGAGAAAATTCATATTTTTTTTTAAATTAGTATATGCAGAGTTCTTTTTCTGACATTTTTGCAATTATTTGCTTTAATACATTGTATTTATTATTGTGATTGTGTGATATTGATGAAAAACTGAAGAAATAAATGATGTATAAATGATATAGTAGAAAAAATAAGAATAAAAAGGTGTATAGTTGATGCATTAATTTTAAAATTTATTTGATTTTTTTCAACAGACGAGATACTTGCTATAACTGTCCTCTCAGTTGTTGAAGAAACATCATTAGTTGCTTAATAAGCCGCAAAAATTTAAGTAGTTGATGAACCAACCGCTTAAATTGCTGCAATAAATTTCTTAACTTGCAACATTAAGTTGTCGCAACAACTTAAGTAATTCATGAAGCAACTACTTAAGTTGATGTAGTAAATTCCTTGAGTTGTCTTAATGTGTTGCTACTATTTAAGCTGTTGATGAATCAACAGTTGCATCAACTTAAGTTGTTGATGAAGCAATAGCTTAAGTTGATGTAGTAAATTCCTTGAGTTGCAACTATTTAAGTTGTTGCAACAAGTTATTGTAGCAGCTTAAGTAGTTGATGAAGCAACTCTTAAGTTTCTACTGAGAATATCTTAAGGTGTTGCAGTAGCAACTACTGAAATTATTACACTAATTTTTTTATTCTTTAAGTTGCATTTAAGTTATCGTAACTACTTCAGTATTTTTAAAGCAACTCCTTAAATAATTGTACTTTTAATTTCTTAAACTGCTATCTTAAGTTGTTGTTGTTGTTGCATCTACTTAGCTTATTTCTGCATAAACTCCTTAAATTGATGTAGCAAATCGCTCATTTGAAAGAAAAAAATTATGTATTGTAGTTTGTTTTTCTATTCTATTGAAGAATTAGTTGTGTTTTATCTCATATGTGTAGATAAAATGGCTTGAACAAAAAGAAAATCTTCTTTAAGCAATACTCTCCGAAAATCTAGAAGAATAAGCACACAATCCCAAAGAAAAGCAACAGCAAAAGCAACAAAAGCACAAGCACCTACTAATAAATTATATTTGTTGGCTGATACCACAATGGTAGATGGTGAGGTAGTCTCAAGCCCTAGATAATCAGATGAGGGTTCTGAGGCTCAACAACAATCAATAATGGATAAAAATGATTGTTCTTCGAAACAAGAAGAATAAAAAAAGCAGAAAAAAAGAAAATATATATGATAAGGTTGATTCTTCTTCAAAACAAGCAAGCAAATCAGACGATGTTGTGTTGGATGAAAGAAGAACAAAATTTCATCATGATATAAATGCACCTTCCACCTCTACTGCTGATTCCCCTCCTAACAGTCCTTCAACAGAAGTAGTTGTTATGACAATTAAATTTTTAAACTATGGCTTGCAAACAGTGGTGAAAAACTAGCTCTGTGATTTATATGGTGATATCATTGTTAGATCAGGTATTGAAAAATCTTTGAAAGATTTTAGAAAGATACTTGTGGAAAAAAATTTAGAATTTTTTTTTTGATCTAGTATATTTGAAAAAAATTTAAACATAGATGAGGGAGTAGTTTCACATTTTCAAATGAGCTTGACGTATCAACTTCTTCGGTGAAAGATAATTAGTGATGAACAAAAAGATGTTTGGATAAATTATTGTGGCATGCCAGTTTGTTTTGGCATAAAAGAATTTGCAATAATGACAGGCTTAAACTGTCGTTATACTCTTAGCATTGCTGCTACGTTGGAGAAGGTATCCATGAGTTCTACGTTTGTCAAAAAGCGTTAGAAACTGCTTAAGTTAATTGGAAAAAAAGCTTCACAGAAAAGGATTTGATTATCCTTCTAAACTTCGAAGAGGTTTTGAAAAGTTGTAAGAAGTCACTGTGCTTACTCTGATTTGTGCACTGTATTCTTTGTGTATGCGATCCAAGCACAAGAATTTTTGTTGGGTGGATTGAGTTCTATGTCGACCGCAAAGCATTTCGTTCCCATTCATGAGGCCATGAGATCTTCACACTCACCATTGAGTAGCTGTTGAAGAATTTGAACCCAACAAGAAAAGCCACCAATCTTTATGGCTTTTCTTGGACTTTTACGGTAAACTTTGTTCAGTAATTTTTATCTTTATTAATATTTAGTTCATTATTTTATATAGGCTTGGACATTTGAAGCTTTTCTCCATCTTTAGATTTAATTTAAAACGTTACCTGATGCAGAAACTTGTCCGAGAATTCTTACATGGCTTAATGCAAAGAAAAATATTTTTGTTAAAATTGATGCTTTATTTGCTCACCCATCTAACTCGGTAAGCCTCATTTTATATTTATGTACCCTTAAAATTTACTTTGACAGATTATTCTTGCCTCAACAAATTCAAACTTGTTGCAATAACTTTCATAATTGTTGAATATTATTCAATAAAATTGATCAATTGTTATGTAGTCTAAATAGTTGTTGTATTATATTCAGCAATTATCATGCCTAGCCTCGAAAGTTTCTGTTCAATCTAAGTGATTGCTATTTCTAGCCCCAGCAATTGTTGTATCTATGACAATAATTATTGTATGTATCACAACAATTGTTGTATATATTATAATAGTTGCTAAAACAGTTACAGCAATTACTGATGATAAAAAGAATAACTTGTGTAATTATCATACTTGTTGGATATTATCCATACTTCTTTCTTAGCATTTATTTTTATGCATAGATTGTGTATCCGTGGATAGCTCCTTCAACCACTGATATGGAGATGAAATTTATTTCTGAATTTTTTCCATTGAAAGAAGACAAGATAGATCCTAAGCTTGAAATGCTTTGAGAGTAATTGATTGGAGCATCATCTATTAAAAGGAATATGCCTGTGGTTGAAAAGGATTTTGATCCTTCCAGTGTTATTGATGAAGTTATTGCCAGTGTTGCGAATGAAGATGCAACAAAATTTAACAAAAAATATATTTATATTGATGGCGTTGCTGGTTGTAGTGATGGTGCGAGTATTTTTGGTGTTAATGATGATGGTACTGTTGGTGGTGGTGGTATTGCTGGTGATGGAGTTGATGGTAGTGGTAGTGATAGTTGTGGTGGTACTTTTGGTGATGGTGTCGATTGTGTTTGTGGTGTTTGTGTTTTTGGTGTTCATGATATTGAAATGTCATTTTCTTCGATTAGGAAGACTGTTCGACATCCTCTAGAAATTCTCTACACCTTAAAAAAATATTCAACTGTTGGTGTTGGTACCTCTAAGATACCTTCATGTGCTTGTGAATGTGAAAAATGCTTTGAACGAGGGAATCTGTTGATTTCCAAGGTGGAGACTCTAGAGGCAGTCATCAATACATTGATATCCAAAAGAGGTATCATTTCGTCTTTGAAAATCTCAGACCCTTACAGTCCTATTAGTGTAAAAAGAATGAGAAAACAGTTTTGTAAAGACAATCAAGTGTCAAAAAAAGGGCAATCAACAATTCAAAGATAGTGGCTGATCAACATAAAAAGCTTTAACCAATATATATGTACAAAAATATTGATGACCAAAAGAAAAAACTCCAGCAGTGGATTAAGAAGAAACAGGCAACCAAGACAAAATTTACTATGCATGAGTTAAATTATGATGACTTTACAATGATGACAAATATGAATGTGTGGTAGAAAGACAGAATAATTTTTCTACAATTGTTTTTAATATTTAAGTTATAATTTTATTAAGTTCATTTAGTTATTGCAGCTGCTGCAACAATTACAATAGTTTCTGTAATTATTTCATGAAATTATTGTAGAAAGTACAACAATTGTTGTGCCTGCTACAATAACTTAATGAAATAGTTGCATCAGATGCAGCAACTGCTGTTGTGTGTTTATGTTGCTACATTAGTTACTGCAATTATTTTATGAAACTATTGCAGCAAGTATAATAATTGTTGTGCCTGCTGCAATAATTTCATAAAATAATTGTAGCAGATGCAACAACTGTTGTTGTGTATTTATGTTGCTGCATCTGCTATACATAAATTGATTAAATTATTGCAGCAAATGTTGAACATGTAGCAATAATTCTACTTATTAACAGATTTTATATTCATGATTGAAGCATGTAGATGAGATATTATGCCTTATACGAATAAGTCATATAGACTATCTCACACAATATGACACGACAGACATAATTTTGAATCTCAATTTCTATAATTCTTTCAAAGATCTCTAAACTCAATTGTCGGATGCTAGCATGTAAAGGGGTGTTGTTTCGTTAAAGGATCGTCTTGATACACATGTATTTAGTGAGTTTTACATGGCATTATGCAAAGAAACTGAATCCTTTTTTGGTGGTGTTTCATGAATCAGTGTGAAAAAAAATTATACTATGATGAATCTAGCGAAAAAATATTTCAGTCACTCTCGAGCTTGAAATCGACAAAGGGGTAATAAATATTTATGATTGCAACCTTTTATGTTTTGTGGAAGATGAGTTCATCCTATTATTTTGGTTTTATCCCTTCGACGAATTTTGGCTATGACCAATGCCCCACTAGCGAAATAGGCGTAAGAAAAAACTGCTGCTAATGGAGTTATTTCCTGGATACTTGAAGCAGTCCAGAATGTTCACACACTTGCCTGCAAATCTGCTCAATAAGGAATGAAAGTATGATCGGAAGAAAGAATCTCTAAAAAATAAAAATAGGGCGGCTTGCGGTTCATACTCATTGGCTTATATCGAGTACTTAATTACTCGCACTCTTATGACCTTGATGTGTGATAACACTGTTAACCGAATGCAATGAAAATGGGCAGTGGGCGTGTTTGAAAAAGAATTGACACCATAGTTGAGTTGCTGAAAATGAAATAGCTTGTATGTATGTTTTTAGGTTGACAAACAAATAATTTTTTTCTTTTATGTTTTTTTTAATCACTGCATGATGTTGAGCCTTTATTTTATTATTATAAGTAATGCTTGTGTTAAATCCTTCTTGATAAAAATTGATGAGGATTTTGTGTTGTTGAAAATTGATATGAATTTTATGTTTATTTTGAATGATTGTCTACTTCTGCAACTTCTTCACATGTTGACAAATATCTCAGCAAGTAGGCAATTGCTTAAGCAACTACTTCACTAGCTGAGAAAAAACTCAGTTAGTAAGCAATTTGCTTCAGCAAGTGCTTCATTTGTTGAGAAAAAAATAAAAAGTAAAGCAGATTACCGCAACAACTTCTTCACTTGCTGTGAAAAATATTAGCAAATAGATAGTCTATTTCAGTAACTGCTGCAATTGCTTTAAAAGATATTAACAAGTAGAATTTTTGATTTAGCAATTATTGTAATTACTGAGACAATTCATCAGCAAGTAGCTGTTTGATTCAGCAATTGATGCACTTGTTGAGAAAGTTTTTAGCAAATTACTAATTAATTTGAATGTTAATTAACTATATCAATCATACCAAGTGATAAATAAAGTAATTTTGATGTATTAGAGTACTTAGACTTGAGTTTGGTGGTGATTTTGTGCAATTACATAGTAATTTGTTCATAACAAATGAGAAATCGAGTAATTGAACACGTAATCAACCTTAATTGAGTAATTTGGTTGTTAGTTGATTGTGTCAATCATATTCAATGATAAATAAAGTGATTTTAATATATTAGAGTACTTAGACCTGAGTTTGATGATAATTTTGTGCAATTACATAGTAATTTGTTCATAACAAATGAGAAATCGAGTAATTGAACATGTAATCAATCTTAATTGAGTAATTTGGTTGTTAGTTGATTGTGTCAATCATATTCAATGATAAATAAAGTAATTTTAATATATTAGAGTACTTAGACCTGAGTTTGATGGTAATTTTGTGCAATTACATAGTAATTTATTCATAACAAATGAGAAATCGAGTAATTGAACACGTAATCAATCTTAATTGAGTAATTTAATTGTTAATTGATTGTGTCAATCATATTCAATGATAAATAAAGTGATATATATATATATATATATAGACTTGAGTTTGGTGGTGATTTTGTACAATTACATAATAATTTATTCGTAAAAGATGATGAATCGAGTAATTACACGTATAGTTAACCTTAATTGAATAATTTGAATGTTAATTGACTATATCAATCATAATAAGTTATAAATAAAGTGATTTTTATGAATTATAGTACTTATACTTGATTTTAGTGATGATCTTATATATAAGAATGATAACAAGTATCTTAGTTGCTGCAACAAATTCGATAACTTGCTGAGATTTGTCTCAGCAAGTCCAACAGTTGCTGAATAATACTGTCTACTTGCTAAGAATTTGTCCAACAAATACAATAGTTGCTGGATCAGTTTGCCCAGCTTGTTGAAATTTGTCTTAGCAAGTACAAAAGTTGCTGAATCACACTGCGACTTGCTGAGATAATTCATCAGTAAATAGTTGTTTGATTCAGCTATTGTTGCAATTGTTGAGTGAGCTTTTAGCAAATTACTAAATAATTTAATTGTTAATTGATTATGTCAATCATGTTAAATGATAAATAAAATAATTTTTATGTATTATAGTACTTAGACTTGAGTTTAGTAGTGATTTTATACAATTACATCATAATTTATTCATAATAAATGATAAATCGAGTAATTACACGCATAGTTAATCTTAATTTTCTACTCTTTGAGATTTTAATCAGCAAGTGAAGTAATTGCTGAAGCAAATTGTCTACTTATTAAGATTTTTCTCAACAAGTAAAATAGTTGAGAAACAAACTGAATACTTGTTGATATTTTTCTCAGCAAGTTCAGCGGTTGCTAAAGTGTACTGCCTATTTGCTAAGAAAATTCACAACAAGTAATATAGTTGATGTAGTAGCTGCCTACTTGTTTAGGATTCAAAAATCTCATATGCAATTTTTTGAAAACTGAAGTATTCATTAAGAAGATTGTTCAACACCAACATTACATATAAATTTAAAAAAGTTCACTAACAGCAAATAGTAGTTACGATATCAAATCTATTCCTATGAAGCATTTCGCTCTGAGTATGTTGCTCTTTTATGCCCAATCTTTTTACATATGAGATATTTATTTTTTTTGATTGGAAATGACTCTTCGATTCCTTTTCGTCTCTTCTTGGCCTTCTTCCACCTTGCCTAGCTCAATATGCGGAGGGTGTATTTTTCTCTCTAAAAATTTCATAAAAATTTTCCAAGTATCTTCAGGTGGCACGAGTTTAATTTTCTCCAAGTATGCAAAAAGGTATGTCTCCACCTTATAATATGGAGATGAGTACTCATAAATGTGCCATTCATAATCATCACCACATTGACATCGAAGAGCGGCCATAGCATGTGGACACAATATTTTGTCAAGTTTAAAAACTGTACAGGTGCAAGATTTGCATCGCAAATGAATCGTTGCAACTGCATTGTGATCGTGAGTACATTGTAGTTGATAGTTTGATGAACCAATAGCGTGTTCCCCAAATTCGCATTTTTTACAATTTTTGGTTCTATCTTAGGAACAAAAATGATTGATGCATTAATGAACATATTGCGACTCTCATAAAAATTTTCTCCATATCTCCTATTTACTTCATCAAAAAGAGCACTAACGGGATATTCTCTATCATCAAGAAATATTGCATTAATCGACTCAGCAATGTTTGACATCATAATTTTGTACCTATAAAAATAACAATCAAAATTGTTAATTAAATTAACATTACTGAAATATATTATACAAAGCAGTTTCAGCAGTTATTGTATTTGTTTCATAATTGTAGCACTTGTTTTATGTATCTGATGTAGCAGTTGCTACAATTATTGTAAATTTAATAGTTTCAGCAGTTTACCTGTTTCCCGAAAAAAGGCCAGCTCCATCTTTGAAATTCAACATGTTCCAAATGTGTGGCAGCCCCCGAAACCATATTCCTTATTTGATTAAAATGATCATTGAATTCATCTACGCTATACGCTTTTGCCGCTTTATAAAAGTGGGAGACGAGCTTTTCATTGTGAAAGTTGTTTCAGATTTTTTCTCTTAGATGCCTCGTGAAACAACC
Organism: Solanum dulcamara; assembly: GCF_947179165.1. Classification (NCBI taxonomy): domain Eukaryota; kingdom Viridiplantae; phylum Streptophyta; class Magnoliopsida; order Solanales; family Solanaceae; genus Solanum; species Solanum dulcamara. The sequence goes on along the minus strand of NC_077243.1, from coordinate 17,220,095 downwards.
ATAATGAGCCAAAGAAAACACCATTCCAATCATCTTTTTAATACTTGAATGTCTGTCAGAAATTATGCACAATTCTGGAGTATTATCCACAAAGCTGCTCATTTGCTCAAAAAAATATCGGTAGGAGGCATCGCACTCAGTGTCCGCTACATAAAACACCATCGAAAAAATATGATCCTCTGCATCTTGTGCTACGACAGACACTAACACTCCTTCGTACTTACTATTCAAGAATATTTCATCCACAGTGATAACTTTTCGAATATGTTGAAAACCACGAATCAAAGCTTCATAGGCAATAAAAAAACATTTGAACCTACCATTTTCATCAATCTTCAAATCTGTCTTACTTTTCGGATTTAATGTTGTAAGCATATAAAGGTAAGAATCAAGCACTGCATAACCATGCTCATATGTCCCTCTTACCAAAGCCTTTGCAATTCCAGTTCCTCTCCAAACCTTCCAATAACTAACCTTGGAGTCCAATTCAGTACGGATTGAATTCTGAATATCCTTTGTAGAAGGGCCTTTACCTTTGGAAAACCTATCCTTGAAGTATTAACCAATGACTTTTGTTGTGGCATATGGGTTATGACTCGTGAGATGTTGTGAACCACATGTATGCATTTTTCATACTTTCTGATATAAAATCTATCAGAACTTTCAAGCTTTACACCTCTCAGCCACCACTTACATTCGGGATGTACACATTTGACACAATACAAATACGTTAGTTAATCACCTTTTTTCATTTTAATTTTTTTTTTCACACAAGAAATTTTCAAGGCAGTATCTAGCTCTTGCTTATTCTTGAATAAGATACCGACGTAAAAATTAGTTTCATCAGATTGAGCATGATTAGATAACTGTGCAGTTCTCAGAGTATTATGGTCAAATTCAGGAGCAGGAGCAGAAGTAGGAGTATGATCATCGATACTTTCTTTTTCTTGATGATCATTTAACATTTCTTAATCTTGACGATTCTCAATCAATGTTTCACGCACATATACCCTTAAAAGGGATCTACCTTCATATTCTAAATAAGGACGTAAACTAGATTGATCTTTTATCCTAAAAGGAGCTACCCTTTGCTTTTCACCACTATAATGTATGTAAGTGCTAAGAAGATCTTTCAACTTACAATTCAGATGATAGCAGGAAATGATTTTGCAAACAAAATCATCATACGTGATATCTCAATCCACAATCATCGCCATCGTCTATATCATATTTTTATTTTTTCAATGCCAAATATAATGATTATTGGACTCAACCCATTCACCATTGCAATCCATTCCAACATATATTTTGTTCTCCATTGATGGAGTTAAATTTAGATACCTATATTATGATTCAAAAAAAAATGATCATAAAATTCTATCTGTAATTTATTCAGCAATTGTTGTATCTGTTTAGTAATTAATGCAGCAATCGTTGAAAAAGTTTCAGCAATTGTTGCATCAATTACTAAACAGATACAACAATTGTTGAATTCAGCAATTGCTGTATTAATTGTTGCAGCACCTAAAGCATCTAAAACAGCAGTTGCCTAACATATTTCAGTTTACAGTATTTGTTTCAATAATTGATACAACAATTGATAAAATATATACAACAACTATTACAACACCTATAGCAACAATTGTTGAATGTGTTTTAGCAATTGATAAAAAATATAAGCAGCAATTAGTGCAACAATTGCTAAAATAGATGCAACAATTTTTGTAACATATACAATAGTTGTATTTGTCTCATCATTTGCTATATTTGATTCATCTACTGATGAAGCAGTTGTGGAAACATATCCAATAATTGCTTAAACGAATTCAACAATAATTAAAAAAATTCAAATGAGCAATAGACACAAAACAACGGTATCTACTTATCAAAATGGTCGAAAATCACCTCTCAAGCAATGCCCAATGCCACACCAATGCAATTTAATTCCAAATTGAAAAAACTTTAAAATAATTTCCAAATTAAAAAAGAAAAGAAGAAGAAGAAAAGAGGTGCTCTGCTCTATCTCTCTTCTTTCAGGCACAGTAATACCCAACAATACAATACAATACAAGGAGAAAGAAGAAGTAGAAGAAGAAGAATGCGTGAAATTGGAATAAAGTTGCGCCTTTTTTTTAGTTAGGATTTTATGAGAATGGGTCAAAGTGTAAAAAAAAAAACTTGAGAACTTGTTGAAAAAGGGTCAAAGCTCATTAATTACTAACCATAAAATTATCACCAACTCTCAATATTTAAAACTATTGTCACTTTTTTTAAATTTCAACACATTTTTTTCACCCTTAATTCACTCTCCCGTGTTTCTCAAACTAATAAGTGATAATTTAGGTATGAAACTCACATTCCAAATAGTTTAGGTATGAAGCTCAAAAAAAATGATAGTTTAAATGTGTTTTTGACAGTACTTTATTATCTAGTTTAGATACCTTTGGAGAACAATGCTAGGAAACCTATCTATTGGTTGGCCGCTTGATTCTTTATTTCCAGGCGGGGGGTGAAGGCCGACCAGCTGAAAAAAATGCTAGCTAACTTTTGGTGATGCTCTCCTTTGTCTCGTTGTTTATCTCGTAATCATTCGATTCCGACCCTAAAAAGTATTCAAAATTTACTTATAGTGAGAAGTGTTTTTCGTCAAAAGTGTTTTTTAAAAAAAATATTTTTATAAAGTATGTAATAGTGTGTATTTGATTAATCAATATAAAAGATAATTTTATCAATATTAAAGCAACTCCGCACCAAGGTACCCACGAAAAATAGAAAGAAAGAGAGAATTAAATTCAAAGTCAATGTTGTTGTACCACATATGTGGAGTATATAGTAAGGTTAGCAAGTGTGACATGTTGAAATAGACGACGCCAACCCTAAGAAAATGACAATGGTAGGCGACAATTTATATTTTTTAACAAAAAAATCGATGCTACTAGACAAACATAAAACATGTCCATTAATTAGCCAATAAGAAGAGGAATATGGCCTTGGAATTTTTCATTTATTTTCATATGGCAGTATGGTCCAAGTAAATGGTGGCTTAACTGTTAACTGCGACACTTCGACTCTGAGCTGGACCTCATCAGATCTGATGTTTTAACCAATAATAATATATATGGATGAGTTGTATTTTTAATTTTTTTTATTAATTTTTCCTGCGAGTTTATCTTAACTTTTAGTTACCACAGCTGTCTAATTCATGCAGTGTTAATCTTGTTGCTTAGAGATGTCAACTTCATGAATGTTTTGCAAATTTCAAATAAAAGATTTAATTTAATTTTAACATGAAAATCAATTTTCCATCTAATTTAATGGTAAGCGTCCTTGACTTGCACCACGAATTAATGTGAAATTAGTGTTATAAAACATGATTTTTTCACTCTTTTCATCAAATCAGCTCACTAAAAAAAATTATGATGAAAAAAAGATTCTCGTTGAAATACCGGAAAACACTATTTTTTTTCTCGTTGATTCAATCAAATATCTGTGGGAATAGTAACAAAATATTTTCAGTGAAAAATTCTAACCGTCATAAAAATAATATATCCTTTAGCTACTTAAATTAAATATTATTTTTTTATCGGATGTCCCCAAAGTGACAATTAAATAGTATCCTTTTTGACTGGCCAATTTTACGGCCAACATGCCCTTTTAATATTACTTATCTGAATTCTGATCTTTGCAGAATCTACATCAATCCAATTTCAGATTAATTTTCGTCTGAAAAGAATAATGTTAATCTTTAGAACTTCTAAATAGCTAATTATTCGTTCATACTTAATTTCTGCAACTAGTTTTTCCAAATTCTAGTACATCGATCTCATGGTTGTTTAATGTATAAACTTATCATGATGGATTAAACTTGTATATATCTCCAATAAGAGAAGTTGGTGGAGATTGAGACTTTAATTGTAACTAGTATATACATCACTATTTTTTAAGGAGAAAAATCTCAAATATGTCATCGAACTATTAGAAATGATTCATCCATGCCGGTCTATATCCAATTAATGAGAGAAGTTGGTGGCGATGGAGACTTTAATTATATTGTAACTATAGTATATATATCACCATTTGTTTTTTTAATGAGAACCACAAATAGAGGTTGGTCCATATATACTTCCTTTTTAAGGTTGCAGTTATAACCCAACAGATGGAGAGAACAAATTAGGCTAAAGTAGGTAAAAAGAAGCTGGCCAGAAAGTGTACATTATAATATGGACTTTTGTTTCACTATTGGAATCTCTTAAAGATTTAGGTCATTTTCTTGTTATACGCACCAAAGCTATTGGAATACTTCCAATTGGAGCAAACCTAAAGTTATAAAGTAGTATATAGTATAATGCAATATATTACTACTACCATATGTTAACAACTCCACTGCCACGATTGCCCGACAAAATCTATGAGAAAAAAAGGTACAAAATAAAAAGTATGAGAAAGAATCCATTAATTGGTTGGTGTGTGTTTGGAAGATAGAGAATTTTTTTCTCCAGAAAATAAATAGTTTAATTTTTTAAAATAGAAAATACATGATTTTTTTATGTATTTTGTGATACTTAATCAGTAAGCAAATGAATACCATCCCCAAAACATTATAAATGTAATTTAGAAAGAAAAAAAAACGGAGGAAGGAGGTGGTCAAGGAGTACTAGGGCTGGAAGTGGAAAAAGAAAAAATGAACTTGAAATATCACTTAATTATGAAATTTGTTTTTTTATTCGGATTAGAGAAGTCATTTTCTAATTAAGAATCAAAAAATTATTAAAAAATATTTTGACCAATCATGATTCTTTTATCCACGTAAATATTTATGATTTATTTTAGATTATATCAAAAAAAAATTCTTTCTTAAAATTTCGTATTAAATCAAACTAACTCATATAAATTATAATGGAGGGATTAGTTGTTAATTAAAACAATCAAGAGAAAATTAATTATTTTTTATCGACTTTACTCTTAGCATTAAATATTTTATAATTAAGAGGCATGTAGATACATAAAAATTAAAGAATTAATAAGGAATATATTAATTAAATAATACTTTTAATTAATATTTTCTTAAGAATAGTGCAAAAATTTATCATGATAATTAAAATGGAATGAGTAGCAGTATATATTTTTTACATCGGTCTCTTTTCACTTTTTGTTAACTTCAAAAATGGCTTCTTTTTTTTTTAAAAGTTGAATGATTTTGATGGGTCTGTGGGATCTGTGTATGACTGGATTGCCTCGTGTGTGATTGCAACTTTCCAAGAAATTAAAGAAAATAGTATTGGGCAACTTTAATTATAAAGGCAAATCAAATGCACGCACGTTCTAAAAGTTTTGTACGTAGCTTTACATATATATACAATAATAATAATAATAATAATAAAGAAGGTAACCAGGAATCTCTACCTTTCTTTTACATATATATAAGCTTCTTTGAGCTGTGAGACAACTTATAAATGAAACCAAATAATGCCTGCCCCTGCCTCCTTGTTAATTTACAGAATAATGATTTTACTATATAATGTTATAATACCCAAATCATATACATTTGTACGACTATACAAGTCATTTCATCATAGGTAAAAGGAATAAAATATTTTTAAATATACAAAAGTTTCATTCTTTTTTTTTAAAAAAAAAATACATTACATAAATTGAAACATATTAATTATCTATTATCGATCATTTCAGTATTTCTATAATTTTATTTAAACTCGTAATTACTTATTTGTAAAATCAGTTCAGCACGTTACACTTATATTCCTTCCATTTTTTTTTACTTGTCAAATTTTGACTTGACACACCTATTAAGATAATAATAATTGGTATAATGAGTTTATCATTTTACCCCTATTAATTGACAGAGTCTTAAATATATTTACTTACTACACTTTTCAAAGACATTAACTCAATATTAATAAATTGAGGATATAATAAAAGGAAAAAAATTATCTTTATTTGATTTATCAAAAATAATAAATAAATTAATTAATTAAATTAAAAAATATTTAACAAGTAAATAAAGATGAAGAGAATAATAAGATATTATTTATAATATGAATGAAACTAAATATGTTGAAAAGTAATTGACAATATAAAATTTAACGGACCAGAAAAATGGATTCATAGTACAGTAAGAAAAAGGTAAAAGAAGAAAGTAGGGTCTGGGCAATGAGAATTAAGAAAGTAAAGAGAAAAAGAGTGAACTGATATATGTTGGCATCTACGCAGCAGCCAAGTTCTCCAATTTCTTTTACACATCAGCACCACATGATAACTTTATATTTCTTTTAATAAAAATGCTTACTTTATGATTTGTGGATGACAACCAATCCCATTACACTTTTTTCCCTTCTATTTTGCCATGTCTTGACCCTCACCCTCACCCCCACCCCACGCCCACATTGAAAAGATAACAATTTTTCATTATATATTTTCCTTATACAATAATATGGAGACACCAAACATTTTTATTTTTTATTTTGAGGGAGGGGATACAGTGTCATTTGAATCCTTACCAGTCACCACTAAAGTTAACGGTGAAGGAGTGTGACAATTTTTCAACTAAAATACATAATTTAAATACAATTTATTGAGTTTACAATAAAGTTGTCAATATGGATCGGCTCAGCCTATTCGGCAATACATGTTTTAAAATTTTATGGGTCAGAAAAAATAATCAGCTCAAGCCATAACTATGTGGACTGCGCCGGGTCAGCACACATTTTTTAAAAGAATATATTTTATTATATTTTAAATTATAATTATTAACATAAATATCAACAAGACAATATTGTATGGTGTTTACTACTTGTTAATCAAGTCTCAAATTTATAAATAAAATAATCTTAGTAATACTTATTAAGTTTGCCTTCAGGTAAAGATTCCATTGTATGACTTCAATCAGAAATCATTGTCATTTTATGTAAATATTTTGAATACAACCATACAAGAAAATATTTTTAAAATTTTGTAATATCTATATGTATCGTTTAAGACTTCAAGTTTGGACTCTTCTGGATATTTTTAATATTTTATTTTATTTTTAATTATTTTTTATTTAGCCCACGGACTAGCTCAACCCACATTGTCCAAGCCCTACAGGCTACCGGCTTATTCAGATCATGCTAAAAAGGTCTATTCTTAAAGGAAAATTTTATATATAGCAATTTTTTTAAGCATAATAATTCCATATGGGTATAGTTTTGTTAATTACTTATAATGACAAACGCTGAACACGAATTGTATACCGAAATATACAAACACTGCGAGTCGTATAGCGAATTATAACAACATTGCAAATTGTATAGCGAATTATACAAACGTTGTACACGAATTGTAAAGAGAAATATACAAATGTTATTCAAAAACTGTGAATTGTATAGCGAATTATACAAACGATATATCCACGAAGTATTTGTATACCAAAATATATAAAATACTGCAAATTATATAGCAAATTGTACAAATAATATACACGAATTATATAGTGGAATATACAAACGAATGACAACAAATATCAGCAAAAATATACCCATGAAAGGTAATAAAATAAAACTATACTCATATTAAATAATAAACTAGTAATGTTTGTCATTTTGTGTAATTTTTCTATTCTTAAATGAGTTCCAAAAATTTTAACCCAACTCTATCAAATCACGGAATGGATCAGACTAACCTAACTGGCCTTATTGACGGCTCTTAGTTCACATGAAGCCATAAAGGTATGGCTATATCTGTCCGGGGCACAACTCGATTTAGCTCTCCTTTTACTTTTAAAAATTTTGTTAACCAATATCATCCTTTGAGTTTTTGAAATATTCGAAAAACATCAAAAAATCCAAAAACAGAGGTTGCTATAGCCAAATGGGATGGTGGATGGGGCGGCGGTGGGGTTCTAAAACTGCTAATATGACTTCGTCAAATATTTTTCTTATTATTTTTTTTCGAAATCTATTGCTTAATTACTATTTATACTATAATAACATGGGGTTCAGAAGGCAATATTGAAATGAGAAATTGAAAGAAATTATTAAAGAGATTTTTCAATCAAGGGAAAAGTAACACTTATTCTTGTCTTGATCAACCCAACATATACTAATTCATATTTAATGGATAAATTATTGTAAAAGCCAACAAAAGGACATTTTGTAAACCATGTCACCAATTACATCACACAGGGATTAGCACTTTTAATTAGTACTTCATGAAGCAATAAATATAGTGTCAAGTGGTACATTGTACATATTCTAGTGAGTGAAAACTTCAACATTAGGGAAGAAACAAGAAAAAAAAAGAAATGTCAATCACCATCTAGACCATTCATTCACCCACATGATCCAACTCTCATATTTTTAAGCCAGATGTTGTAATTAGTGATATTATAATAGGATTAACACATGGGTTTGAAGGCGCTAATAATTGTTAATCATGGTAACATTAGCTAGACTCATACTGTTTATAATATAGTACATGGAATGTCTCTTAATACATTAATTAACCAATAATGAAGTCTTACACTCCCACTGTCCATATGTGAATTTAGTATATCAATAAGACGGGTGCACCATACTTCAAAGATAAGATTTAAAATTATAAGAAAAGCATATGATATATTCCTCAATTTTTTTATTTAGAGTTGATAGAACTCTCATTATGAAATTGACCTATATATACTCCTACTATTACACATATGGATCAAATATACTCTTTTCCTCTAACGTAAGTGCAAAAAATAATATTAATAAAAATAATCCATGTAGGGATATATTTGATCTTTCTCACATGTTTGTTTCTCAAACTTTTTTGATTTAACGGCTAATTTGAATTTATTATTTTGATAGTCATATTTATTTTTTTTCACTAATTTTATTGTTAAAATTTACTATAACTGCCCCAACTTTTTTTATAGATACAAAAACTAAATTATAATATAGACGGAAAAAAATATTTAAACTACAATATAGCAACAAAAAAAATTATTTTAAATTTTTTTCTTACCTTTTTCTCTGTTTCGATTCACACTTTTTTTGTTAAATTTCTCTTAATTTTACAATAAAGAATAAAAGAAAAAAATGAAATAAGAATAAGAAACTCAAATAACGATAATTAAATAAGTCAAAAAATAATTATGTCAAAAAGATATAATATACCCCTACATGATTTTTTGTAAATAAAAATTTTCATCGGAGCCCGATGACCTTTTTTTACAAATATAAAAATTAATGAGCAAATTGTGATGTTGGCTAGGTCTTACCTTTTTTATTTAAAAATAAAAATTAACAGCAAACTATGTTGTTGGCTAGGTTCGAATTTGAGATCATGATGTTGAAAACAAGCCCTTAAACCAATGAACCATCTCATCACTTTGAGCATGAGTTTCTTTTTTAATATTTAATATATTCTTTAAGAATTATACAAATAATATATCAAATTTAGTCAGATGACCAGGGGTTCCCGTGACCCAAAATTTGCACATAAAATCACCCCTGCGTCCATACATTTTTACTTATTCACTATACTAAAAATAGATGTGCAACAATACTTGTCCAATTTATAAAATCAAGAGATAATTTTACACTTAATTACTAATCTACCCTCATCATTAATTATAGTCATTCCTTATTTACGTTTTTCAAGATATTATATTTATTATATTCAAATGGTGGTATGGTAAAATTATACTTCTATTTATAATTTTTTAAGAAGTGTACAAAATCAATAGTGGACAAGTATTATTGGGCGAATGGAGTAACAGAATAGACCATATATAAATATCTCCACCAAGTCCATCAGTAATTATTTAAAGGAAATCACTATCGATCTTGACATAGGTACCTCTTCGAGTTTGTTGATTTAGGCTTCATTTGCTTCCATTAATATTAAGATGCCTGAATCTGAATAAGCATCTTAATATTAAAACGTGGTTTTTAAATCTGAATACTAAATGATTAATATTATATATTTTTAATATCTAAATGTGCATATGAAATTAAACTTTATATCAATAAAATATTGTAAAAAATATATTTCAACAAAAAAGTATCACTTTTTGAAAAAAAAAATATTTTAAATGTTTACATTTGATTTTAAAAAATAAATTATATGATTTGCAAATAAAAATTATATATCAATATAAAAATTATTATATTTTTTTTAAAAAAATCAACATAAACATCTTTTCATAAAAAAATAATAATCCAACTAATCAAATAATAAAGAAGGCCTCATATTATCAACACCTAACATATTTTCTAGCTAATTAGAAAAATTAAAGAATTTTTATTTTTTTCCAATGACTTTAATTCAATTCTCCAACTTGTGAACCTCTCCTATCATCCATGTTTTTTTATAGCTGTCACTTTAATCCAATTCTCTAATTTGTGAACGTCTAGCATCATCCATATTTTTTTTGTAGTTGTTACGTTCCAAAATATATTAACACGTGTATTGTATAATGGTTCTTCCCATACAACACCATCTAATTTTTTCTTACAATTATTCAAAGTTAGGTGCACTATTTTTTTCATCAATAACTCCAAAGCAGTACTCATCTTCACGTCAATTTCCATATGAGATAAAGAGTTCTTTTCTCATCCCAATACTTTTCTTTCAGTCGAAACTGAATATTGGGATGGAGAGTTATTAGGAGCTCCTTCATTTTTATCACCAACTAAATCTTCAACTTCATCATATATATCTATATTTATAGTACATAGTAGATACAAAAGAGACACCGGAACGGGGATAGCTGGATAGGTACAACTTGAACTCCAATCATGAACTCTTGTTGTAGCGAACCTACAAAAAAATTGTTCACAAATCTATAAAGGGTAGAGGTGAAGTATTCTTGACAAACATCAATACACCGCAAAAAAATTGTTAGTATAAAAAAATACTTATAAAGATTATGAATACTTATCAGTTCAAGAAAAAAAAGTGGTGTTTGATTGAGAAAAGAGAGGAAGAAAATTTGTAGCGAGAAAGAGGAACTCCGCGCAAAGAGAGAGAGAAGCAACAAGTGATTATTTTAAAGTGTATTAAGTAAGTATGAATGTTGTTAAGACTCTCTAATAGATCTTATTCGTTCAGATCTTTTCAGATCCATTAAAAGCAAATGGATTTAATTGGTTGAATCTGAATGATTAAGGTTCATATCTAAAAATTAAACGTATTTAATGGATTGAATCTGAATGATTAAGATTCAAACCTTCAATAAGTGCAAACAAATAAGGTTTTAGTGCAGCAGGTGGTATTCCACAAAGGAGGTTAGGGATCGATTCCTTCGGCTAATACTTTTTTAGTCAAGCTTATCGTACCAAATTTATTTAGTGCAATTTACATTTTCAATATAGTTTACAAGCTATTATACATAAACAAATTTAACTAATGCCAGGCGCTCATTAGATTGTACTTATGTAATATTAACAGTATTATCGGGAAAAAAAAACTTATGCATGCACAACTAAAAGATAGCTACTGCAAATTCATGAGGGTTCAAAAATAAGATCTGAACAAAGAGGAGTTGCTATAGTTACGATATTTGTTAAAAATGACTAATAACTATTGACAATTAGGTCAAATGTGTGTCGATTTCTAAACTACTGCCGTATAGTGTCACGATCCAACCTATCGGGCCATGCGGACACCTACTCTAACACATAAGTAAAAGAATCCTTGATCCTCAATATCTTATAACCTGCGGAAGTTTAATAAAATACCAGAATAACAACCTAAAAGAGTAACGATATCGTTAGATATTAGTTTAAAACTCTAAGGTTAATTACACAAAGACATTCTAACACACCCAAGAATACTAGTCTAAACAGGTACAAGAGTTTGTAAGAATACAGTACCGAAATAAAATAATGACATAACTCCCACTAATAGGAAGGAAGAGTAGAAGTTGTTGGAGAATTATCTTCGTCTGCACCTATGGAACATCACTGAACCTTCAATTGGACTATGCCAGACGGCATAAGAAGAGTAGTTTAAGTACAAACAATACGTATTGGTAGGCATCATCGATTAACCCAATACACACCACATAATATATATCAATCCACAAGAAGAAATATGCACTTAAGAAAATACACTGCCCAACCTTTATGCACAAAATTCCACCATCCCCATTTACCTCTTTAATGTCATTGAAGCCTAGTACTTATTGATTTTAGTTGGTCAGCTACCAACTCTAATACAAATCAAGGCCTAGCCCTTCTATCACACATGAAGGAGTTTTCGACAATACATCCCCCTCAAAATCTGTCTAGCCCGCTTACTACACCTTATACAAGTTTCCACCATACCAATCTGGCCCTTGACCACATAGTATATCATAGCAAAACTTACTAACCACCCTAGACTGAACTTTGTTTAAAAGGTTTAACCCTGTCACTTTATCCCTACGTCGACTATCCCGATTCTTACTTGTACACCTTCCCATACTGGACCTGGACACATCTAACCACCACAGTATGATAAAAACAGACATATGTAGGAATACATTAATAATTGCCATTTCAGAAACAATATACAATTTCATAGTGTCAATCTCAATGTAGTAACATAGATAGCATTCGAATTTCCAGTCTTTTCACATTAATTGTTACTCAGCATGGGCCGGATCAATTACAGTTGTGCTAATTTTAAATACAATAATCCTCACACATGAATTCATATTTAATCACAAGTATTCAGTCAACAATGGTTCTCCCATGAAAACCTAAATTGTTAGTATGTACCGGCGTGGTACCCGATCGATTATGTGTTGGTGTGACACGTAATTCAGTACTTACCGGCGTGGTACCCAATCCAATTATGTGTCGGCGTGACACCCGTTTCAATATGTACTGACGTGGTACCCGATTCAACAACCACAATCACAATTAACAATAAATAGTTCACAAACTTGCACAATCAACTATCCGATTCATTGAATGTAATTGATCACAATAGTCATTTCATTAGGTTCATTATATCTTTCCCAAGTCACATAAATGCACACAATACTATCAATTGCAGTTAACATGCACATATAACACATACAAAAAATAAATCACCACCTACAATTATACATACACGCATATCCCTCTATATGCATCAATGACCAATACTGGACCTCCCTTTTATTATCACAAGTCTCAGGATCTCATAAGAATTTCGCGTCTTTTAATTTTGTCTTCGACTATCCCGCAATGGCGGCTCCCATCACACCGTGGCGGCACCGCTGTGGCGGAAATATTCCAGCTATGACGGGATGGCACATACCCGGATCAACTTAGTTCACAAAATTTTGCCTCTTCTAGATAACGACGGTTCGGATCGTTACATACAAGTACTTCTTGATCAGTCTCAAATATTTATCATATTTTCTGTTACACGCTTTTTTAAAAATATATGAGTATTAATTAATAGGGTATTTGATCATTTTATCATTATTTATTTCTTAAAATATAATATCTAGTCTTTAATTTTATTACTTTATTTATGTGTCATAATTGAAGTGTTTGTAACCTTCAAGAACAATTACTATTAAGGATAAAATTAAAAAAAAAAATTATTTTAAATTCTAAAATCATGAGTATTTTGAGATAGGTATTTATAATACGAATGACAAATATTTTGAGACAGAGAAAGTAATTGATTAGGGGACTTAAACATCTTGTCCACCTTTGTCATTAAACTAATTAAGTAACAACTCTCCTGCAGTTTTGGGCTTTAACTCATGCAAAATTAAAAAACATAACACTGAACAATTTTTAATTACTTTTGTAGTGCAGGTACCTTTTCAAGTTCACTTCCATTGCTTCAAAGTAGCAAAATTGGTCGGTATTATTCACTCTAGTTTAAAATTTTGCATCCGCGTCTAACAACATAATTAGCTTGCCACCATAACAACAAGGAAGAGTGAAAGATATTTATACTTGAACTATTCTCGATTATTACTACTTATTCTATTCTAATTAATTGGACATAGTTTGGTTCAAAACCAAATTTAAAGATATGTGATATTGTGATCTTAAATACTACTAACGTTTATGTGGTTATGAGATTTGAACTTATAATTTTATACATATCATTATATTATGTCACATAATAATAAGCAAAAATTTTAGAAAGCTTTTGGCTAAGGGAAAGTGGGAAAGAAGCTTTGTTCCTAAATTACGTTGATAGTGATATAGACCACTAAACAACCAACAGAATATTATATTGATCCTATTTTATTCCCCACTTACATATCCACTAAATTGTTGACATGTCACACACACAAAAAGCAAATCAAATTAAAGTCAAAAGAGAGTACCCCAAGAATCTTGAACTAGAAGTAGCAATCTTACTGAGAGGGGAACTTGCTTTTGTTAATCAACGTAGTTTTCAAAGTTTTTTTGTTTTTCTTATTACTAGTACTAGCTAGTAGAGGTGTAAGTTTCTTGTTTGTTATAGAATGACAACATGGCCATTTTTAAAAAAAAGGAACTTTCAATTTCCAAAAGAGATATTTTCTTTAAAAAAGAAAGATTTTTTTTAATTACATGCGGGGATGAAAATGTATGGAAAACGGGGAGGAGGTTATAAAATAAGAATTGAACCCTCCTTAGCAATATGAAAATTCAAACAGTCAATCAGCTGAGCTACTTAAACAAAAGAGACATTCATGAGTACTCAAAACTCACCGTCATTAGTGATAGTATTAAATGTTGCATCTATTATTATAGTTTTTCTAGAATAATTAGTCGCTCAATTATAAGAGGAATCTGATATTTAATTTACTAGTAGGAGTCTAGCTAATACTTATTGTTGAAGGGAGGTAATACTGTTGAGATGTAAAAGAAGTTGTTAAAGGAGTTAGAAAAATCAGTTAGAAATAAGGGCATTATGGTCACTTTAGTTAGTTACATAGTTAGAACTAACTAACTAATTGGTTAGTCAGTTAAGTCAATGTAATTAGCTATATATACATATAGCAACTATGTACTGAGCAGAGAATGGGCATTAGTTACAGATTAGCCCTAAAATAAAATCCTCTTCCTTCTCTCTAACTTCTCTCTTCTTCATCTTCCTCATCTTCTTCATCTCCAGCCTCTTCATGGCTGATTAGTGAAGAATCACGAGCTCAACTAAACTCATGGTATCAGAGTGTTGGTCACTGAAAGAGGTAACACAGCTGAGTCATAGACTCGAAGATCAGAGTCCAAGAATCAGTTGAAGTTGTTAGCCTGTAGTTTGCAGATCTGAGCTCCGTCGAAGCTAAAACTGCAACCAACACTAACTTCCGCAACAAAGAGCTCAAAAGGTTGAAGAAATGACAGGTGAAGCCACAGATTCAGCTCAAGGAGTGGGTATACCAAGTTCAGCAAGCTCGGCAGGTAACAATGGACAAGGTATTGACTATAATCATCCCCTATTTATTAGCCCCACATATGTGAGTGGTATAAGCATCATCTCGTTCCAGTTGCAAGGTATTGAAATCTACACCTTGTGGAATCGGTCAATCAAATTAGCATTGTTAGGTAGAAACAAATTAGGGCTTGTGGATGGAACGTGCAGGAAAGAAATGTATGGTGAAGAACTGTGGGGCCAATGGGAAAGAGAAAATGCAATTGTGTTGTCATGGCTTATGAATTCAGTCTCGAAGAGTTTGTTGAGTGGAATTGCGTTTGCATCGAATGCTTCGAGTGTGTGGACAGACCTGCAAGAGAGGTTCGATAGAGTTGATGGATCAAGAACTTTTAGCCTACACAAAGAAATAGCTACCTTACAACAAGGAACAACCTCTGTATCAACATATTATACAAGGCTGAAAGGGCTGTGGGATGAGTTTGAAGTGTTAGTGCCCTCACCTTGCTGCAATTGTGAGAAGTCCAGAGGTTTTATAGCTCACATGAATAGACAAAAGCTGTATCAATTTCTAATGGGACTGAATGACACATATCATCAAGCTAGAAGTCAAATCCTCATGATAGATCCCTTACCTACTATCAATCAAGCGTATGCTATGATAGTAGGAGATGAGAGCCAAAATGCTATGGTTACAGGAATCAACAATTTGGGACTATATGCATCAACTTCTGAGTCAGTTTCTATGTACTCAAGAATTGGAAACAGTTCAAGTATGAGCAATAGGTTCAAGAAAAATACATCCTTAATCTGTGATTTTTGTAAGTGTAGGGGGCACACCAAAGAATCCTGCTACAAGTTGGTGGGGTATCCTCCAGATTTCAAGTCAAAAAGAAAGGCTTAGAGTGCAAACATGGTCCATGTAGACACCAATAGCCTTACAAATCAATCTCAGCAGTCAGGTCAGGGTAACTTCTCTTATGGCTTGAACACAAATGTGACTGATGAAGCTTTGTGGAGTAGGAATAGCACAGTACAGCACACTACAGACAAATCACCAACCACTAATTCTAACAAGGCAGCTGAGAGAGAGATCAAACAACTACTTCAGGGTTGTACATTTACAAAAGATCAATATGAACAAATTCTTATGATGATGAATCAACAGTCTGGTTCAAGAGCCAATGCACCTGATTGCAATAAGGCAAACAATGCAGGTAAGGCTCTATGTGTAACTGAAAATAGTGATGTGTGGATAGTGGATACAGGGGCAACAAACCATATGGTGTCTAAACTGCAGATGCTATTAAAGAAATCTGTCCTTCAACTTAAAACTCCTAAGGATGTGTGCTTACCAAATGGTGGTATCACTAAAGTAACTCATATTGGTTCTTGTAGTTTACCATCTAAAAGTTTGATTACTAATGTGTTCCATATTCCAGAATTCAAGTATAACTTGATGTCTGTCAGTAAAATAACCAAGGAATTGGGCTGCTCTGTCTCCTTCTTCCCTAATTTCTGTGTTTTCCAGGAACTCTACACTGGAATGTGAAGGAAGTTGGTAGAGAAGAGGGGGATCTATATCTGCTAAGGAATCAATTCACTCAAAGTGATGTAAGTAAGGCTAAGGAATCTGCATATTCTGTTGATACTGGTTCTTCCACAGACAAGGAATCAGATATAGAGCTATGACATAAAAGGCTAGGCCATGTGTCTTCAGCTGTACTGGCCAAGATGTTCAATATGAATAAAGTTAGTATGTGTAAGGTGTCTGAATGCTTAGTGTGTCCATTTGCAAAACAAACTAGACCTGTATTTCCTTCTAGTATCATCAAAAGCAATAGCTGCTTTGATTTGATACATGTTGATCTTTGGGGACCTTATAATACAACTACATTTGATGGTAATAAGTGTTTTCTTACAATAGTTGATGACTTTTCAAGAATGACTTGGATATTCTTATTTAAACACAAATCAGATGTATGTGTGTCTCTTAAATTGTTCTTGCAGTATACTAAGAATCAATTTGACAAGGTGGTCAAGGTCTTAAGGTCTGATAATGGTACTGAATTTGTGAATTCAGTATGTGATAATATGTTCAAAACACTAGGTATTATCCATTAAAGGTCTTGTCCTTACATTCCTCAACAAAATGGAGTGGCTGAGAGGAAACACAGACATCTACTAGAAGTAACCAGAGCCCTCAGGTTTCAAGCAAAAATACCTATCAGATTTTGGGGTCATTGTGTCCTAGCAGCTGCTTACCTGATCAATAGACTGCCTAGCAGTGTGCTTCAGTTCCACTCTCCCTATGAAAGATTGTATGGCAAGAAACCAGGTTTATCTCATTTGAGAACCATTGGGTGCCTAGCTCTAGCCAAGAATCTGACTAAACATGACAAACTCATGCCCAGATCAAAGTCAGTTGTGTACATGGGGTACTCTGAAGTGCAGAAAGGCTATATCCTGTTTGATTTGCACAATAACTCATTCTTTGTCAGCAGGGATGTTCAGTTTAGAGAAGCCATATTTCCATTTGCCAAGGCTGATGACCCAGCTACCCAGCAACTGTTTGTAGATAACCTACAAGGTCTAGGTGAGACAGGTCCACAGCTTCAACTATCCCCATTCATAATACCAGGTACTGCTCCATCTGTACCTTCTGAAGAGGCTACATGTGGGCATCCAGATGCTGGTGAACAAGAGTGTGTGTCTACACAAACACACCCTATTGCAAGTGATACTCATGTGTCTGGGCCACCTCTTACTAGAAGATCTGCCAGGTCCAAACATCCTCCCATATGGCTAAAGGATTTGTCTCTCTGAATGCTAAACAGGATGTTCAATATCCTCTATCCAACTATGTAAGCTACTCTCATCTGTCACATTCTCATTAGTGCTTTATTGCAGCTACATCTTCTGTGATTGAACTTACCAGCTATGCTGAAGCAGTCAAAGACCCAAGATGGGTTGAAGCTATGCAGACAGAGATCCAGGCCTTAGAAAACAAAAATACCTGGGAAGTCACTTCTTTACCTACAAGGAAGAAACCTATTGGTTGCAGATGGATATACAAGGTTAAATATAAATCCACAGGTGAAATAGAGAGGTTCAAAGCCAGGCTAGTAGCAAAAGGATACAGTCAAAAAGAAGGGATTGATTACAAAGAAACATTTTCCCCTGTTGTGAAGATGGTGACTGTCAGGGCTGTTCTGGCCATGGCAGTTTCTAAGAACTGGCACATCCATCAGATAGATGTCTTCAATGCTTTTCTACAAGGAGACCTAGAGGATGAAATATATATGCAGCTGCCTCAGGGATTTGTCAGTCAAGGGGAGAATGTATGTAGACTAACAAAGTCCATTTATGGACTCAAACAAGCTCCAAGGCAGTGGAATCACAAACTTACTGAGGCTCTTATTTCTCTCAAGTTCAAACAAAGTCAATATGATTATTCCCTATTCATTAACAAGTCAGCAGAAGGTATTGTCATTGTACTTGTATATGTAGATGACATGTTAGTCACTGGGAGCAGCCTAAAGCTGATAGAAGAGACAAAGAAAGCTCTACAAAATGCATTCAAGATGAAAGACTTAGGGGAGCTCAAATATTTTCTGGGAATTAAATTTGCAAGATCCACAGCAGAAATACTCATGCATCAGAGGAAGTACACTCTTAATCTGATAGCAGAAGTAGGAATGACTGCAGTTAAGCCAGCAGCAACACCAATGGATGTCAACATCAAGCTCACATCAAAACTCTATGATGATCATGTGAACTCAAAGCAAGAAGAGCTACATGATCCTCTAATAGATCAGGTAGCCTATCAAAAACTCATAGGTAAACTTCTGTATCTCAACATGACAAGGCCAGATATAGCCTTTAGTACTCAGACATTAAGTCAGTTTCTGAACCAGCCAAAGAAGACCCATATGGAGGCATCCCTAAGAGTAGTCAAATATTTGAAGAGACAACTTGGACAAGGTATACTACTATCCAGTCAACCAGACAACCAAATTACAGCTTTCTGTGATGCAGATTGGGCAGCATGTGCACTCACCAGAAAATCAGTCACAGGATACTTGATCAAAATGGGAAAATCACTAATATCTTGGAAAGCCAAGAAACAAACTACAGTGTCTAGAAGTTCAGCTGAAGCTGAATATAGAAGCATGGCAGCTACTGTTTCAGAACTTGTGTGGCTGCTGAGAATGTTGAAGGAGGTTGAGGCTGATGTGAAGGTACCAGTGCAGGTCTATAGTGATAGCAAAGCTGCAATTCAAATTGCAGCCAATCCAGTTTATCATGAAAAAACAAAACATATAGAGATAGATTATCATTTCATTAGAGAAAGACTACAACAAGGCATGATCAAAGTTGACTACTTACCAACTCAAGAACAACCAGCTGATATACTGACAAAGGGATTGTCTAGAGGTCAACATGAGCACCTTCTATCCAAACTAGGAGCTTTGAATATTTTTGCACCTCCTAGCTTGAAGGGGAGTGTTGAGATATAAAGGAAGTTGTTAAAGGAGTTAGAAAAATCAGTTAGAAATAAGGGCATTATGGTCACTTTAGTTAGTTACATAGTTAGAACTAACTAACTAATTGGTTAGTCAGTTAAGTCAATGTAATTAGCTATATATACATATAGCAACTATGTACTGAGCAGAGAATGGGCATTACTTACAGATTAGCCCTAAAATAAAATCCTCTTCCTTCTCTCTAACTTCTCTCTTCTTCATCTTCCTCATCTTCTTCATCTCCAGCCTCTTCATGGCTGATCAGTGAAGAATCACGAGCTCAACTAAGCTCAAATACTTTGCTTGTGAAACTATTTAAATTCCCATAATAAGTGAAATTATGGTGAGATTTTTAATGCATATTTTGATCAGACCATACTATTTGCTTCTCTTTTTCAAAAAAATATACTCCTCAGAGAGTTCATCGACCTCACTAATTCAGTCATTGAGTGATAAGTTGGTACATCAACATAAATTTTTTTTTAACCATATCCCATATTATAGCTCGTGAGAAGGCGCATCATACCGTAATTTAGCGGCAAAATCAGAATTCTATATAAAAGGGATTCAAGAAAATATAAAAACAACATATATATGTATTTTGAACAACTTCTAGCCATTATATCAAAATAATAATGTGAGCTACTAGTCTGGTAATTTTACAAAGTCAAATCTATTTTATATAAACCACGAATCAATCGTTTAAAACCCAACCGGGAACATCCCTAGGCGATATCATCAGCCATACAGGACTTACCAACGGAATTACAAGGTTTTAACCCAATTAATCCATCACTAACCATGTCGGGAACACCCCTTTTAGGGCTTACCAACGCCATGGTTTAAGCTTAGTTTACTATAAAATTATTTTAACTTTAACCTGACCAAAACCGTAACCCATTAAAGAAAAGCTCTTATTTTAGAGTCTTTGCCATTTTATATTCTAACAATCTTCTTAAGTTATTATTTAACACTTAAATACTTAGCCCATCATGGGTCTAAGTTAAGCAAAATATAATAAAGAAGAAAGAAATAAGTACCTGGAGGACCACCAGTAGCCTGGGGTTGTTACAGCAAACTTCAAACTTTTATTTATTTCACAACTATTACACACTAAGTAGTACTATAGGTAGAGAGAAGGTAGAGAGTATTAAGAGTAGAGAGAGAAAGGGGTTCTAAAACTTAGGAACCAAATGAATGCAGAATGCATTCATTTATAATTGAAAAAGTGCACAGTAAAATGTGCAAAAGTCAAAAGGTACACAGTTCCGAATAGTAAAAATCTACAGTTACCATCCAATTTTCAACGATTGAATAGTGAAATAACTGTTGACACAGTGAAATCTACTGTTTATGCCATCATTCTGTCTGCCGGTCGCTTTCTTATGCAGTCCGTTTAAATTTTCTTTTTATTTTTGAACTGCATAATCTCTTCTTCAGCCTTCTTAATAATATCTGGAATGTCACTGGAAGCTGTACTGTGTAGACTTTGAGCATCATTAAAAAAATTCTCCTCTCCAGAATTTTCTGGCATGGAATCATCATCATCTGTTTCAAATTGTTGCTGAATATCTCTTTTTACTTGTTCCATGTAGGCCGTAACAAGTTCTTCTTGGGACAATAATCCTCCCTTTTTAATCTGCAATTTTTTAGTCATTTTGGCAAAATGACTTTCTTCTTCTGGAATCTTGATTTTATCAAATCTACCATATTTAATGATGGCTTCACCAATATCATTTAACAAATCTTGTCCATAAATCTTCCCATTTTGGTCTTTCTGAACTAATTTTGACCAGAATTTAGTATGAAATAATCTACAAATACATGGCATACCATCTGAATCTGTAGTGACTTCAATAGTCCATTTAAAAATCCAAGGGATAGAAAATTCCATAAAGAAGTTCATCAATGGAGTCCCTATGAAAAGTCTGTCTTCTTTTTCTAATTCAGAAATTTTTGGGGTAGCCTCTAACCATAAGGTAAATTGGTCCAAAAAGAATGAAGGTAATACTGAATTAGTAGGGCCGAAATAGGACCACCACTTCACAAACCAGGTAGGAATTACAGTGGCTTTGAAAATTTGAGGACAAATCTTTATGAACCACGAGTGTTTGTGGTCATCATTCTCATAATACAGAGTTTTGGTAAAAGCATCAACATAGTCCCAATAATTAAAATTGACACTAGTTTTAACAATAGGATGAGTGTACTGAGAATCTTTTAAAGTACTTAATCCCCATTCTTCTGGTAAAATTAATTTTTTTATAATAATTTTAGAATATGTAAAATATGATTTATTGGGTCCTCCTGTATTATTGTGAGTAATTTCCACAGACCCTGTAGTAGTTAAAATCATTTCATAATGTAATCTTGTTTTGTAAGTTTGCATAGGAAATAATGCATTGCTTAAATAGCGTTTCATCACGACCCATGGATTGGTCTTCCATTGAAAATCTTTTGGATCAACATGTAAAATCAATTCCTTTTTAGGATTGGTGCAAAAAATCTCTTTATCATTTTTTCCAATAATTGAGGCAAAAGAATCTTCATTTGTAGGATCCTCAACTGAGGTGGGTTGACTGGTAACATTGTTACCCCCAGTAGTTCCAGCATTGCTGGCATTGATAAAATTTAAGTAATTTTGATAATCTTCAAAGGAGGGTCGAATACCGGCATTGCCGACTGTAGAAGACGACGCTCCTGGAGTAGAAATTCCTCCAATTAATCTGCTCGAGCCTGGAATCTGGCCCAAAGACTGAAATCTATTTTGGTTTTGGACACCTCGGGCTCTTCCTCGATTTGAGGACCCGGACCAGTTAGGGTGCATCCTGTTCATAAAAATATCTAATTCAAATATTCTCTTGTAAGAAAATCAGGCAAACTATTTTCAATACCCTTTTTATATTCAATGTCAAAATCAAAAGGGGCTAATAATGCCTGCCATCTAGCAAACATCTGTTTTGAAACATTATGCTTACAATCTTTATTAAACATAAATTTAGCAGCCTGACAGTCTGTTTTAATAATAAATTTCTGATTATATAGATCAGTCTGAAATTTTAATACACATTTAACAATAGCTAAAATTTCTTTTGCCACAGTAGCATAATTCTTTTGACTAGTATTCCATTTACCAGAATAAAATTGAATAATAAAATCTTTTTTATCAATAGAAGAATGCTGCGTTAAAATACCACCATAACCAATATCTGAAGCATCTGTTTCAACTGTTTTTGTCCAATTTGGATTTGCTAAAGTCAAGCAAGGTAATTCTCTAACTTTCAATTTAATATTTTTAACAGCAGTAGTATGTAAATCACTCCAAGCTTTAGGCTCCTTTTTTAATCTATCATAAAGAATAGCAGTATCTGTAACCAAATTTTTAACAAAAGGAGAAATATAATTTAAACTTCCTAAAAATCTCTGTAATTGGGTTTTATCAGTTAAGATATCAGGAAATTTGGAAGCAAATTCAATACTTCTATTGATTGGACTAATCTTACCTTTTTCAATATTATGTCCTAAAAATCTAACATTTGTTTGGAAAATAAACATTTTTGGTTGAGAAATTACCAACCCATTCTGAATAACAATTTTTTGGAATAATTCTAAATGTCTAAAATGTGAATCAATATTTTTAGAAAATACTAGAATATCATCAATGTAGACAATAATAAAATTAGTATAAGGAATAAAAATATTATTCATAATTTTTTGAAATTCCGAAGGAGCATTCTTTAATCCAAAAGGCATAACATTCCATTCAAATTGACCCATAGGAACATTAAAAGCAGTCTTATATTTGTCCGACTCAGAAATCTGTATTTGCCAGTAACCTGATTTTAAATCAAACTTGGAAAAAATTATAGCATCATGTAATCTGTCTAATAAGTCCTTTTTATTAGGAATGGGATATCTAATCCATTTTAAAACTTTGTTAAGGGGTTTATAATTAATAACTAGTCTGGGAACACCTCTTTCTTGTTCAGCATGTTTATTAACATAAAAAGCAGTACATGACCATGCAGAACTAGAATGTCTAATCAAATTCTTTTTTAACAAATTATCAATTTCTGTTTTACAAAGTTCTAAATAATCAGAATTCATTTGACAAGGTCTAGCCTTTGTTGGGATATTTAATTCATCAAAAGAATCTTCATAAGGTAAAGTAAC
Source organism: Solanum dulcamara (assembly GCF_947179165.1). Lineage (NCBI taxonomy): Eukaryota > Viridiplantae > Streptophyta > Magnoliopsida > Solanales > Solanaceae > Solanum > Solanum dulcamara. The sequence goes on along the minus strand of NC_077243.1, from coordinate 17,196,060 downwards.
AACATGTTTTTTTCTATTCCAAAAAGTACTAGGATGTTCACCACATATTTGTGAAATAAATTGAGCTTTTAACAAGGATATTTTTTCCTGTAATTTAGGATTGTTTAAAATAACATCTAGTTCTAATATAAAAATTTCTTGTTTAATGAAATTGATTTGTTGATTTTTTAAAACCAATTTATCAACAATCTGGTTAATAGTTTTTGTAAAAGGCTTAGTAATAAAATTTAATTGGAAATCTTTATTCTTGTAAGTCCCAATTAATTTATTATTATCCCAATATTTTAATGGAAAAATAGCATTCATAAAAGGCACTCCTAAGATAATAGGGCAAGAAATATCTTCAACAATCATGAAACTTTGAGGTAAACAAATATCATTATTACACAGAAATGCTTCAGGCAATTTATAACGTAATTTCATTCTACTACCATTAGCAGATCTTAAACAATGAGTAGTTTTATGAAAATATCTAGAAGGAATAATTCCTTCTTGTACACAATTAACATCTGCACCACTATCAAATAAAGCAATAAATTCTTTTCTAAAATTATAATCTATTTGCAATGTGATATTAATATAAAATTTTTGTGAAGTAATAATACTAAGTTTTTGTAAAAATTCACTATTTGCATCAAACTTGATAACTTTTAGAAAATCTTCATTATTATCTTGTAAATTGGGTTCTAGCATCATCTGTTTATTCTCTTCATCAGATTTGTTAGCCTGTAAAAGTAAGTCAAAAGTTCTAGAATCTTCAAGACTTGAAATTCTTTTATCCATAATTTTGTTTTGGGCTTTTAACTGGATAACTTCTTCTTTTAAAATACTAATTTCTTGTCTTAAATCAGAAGTAGTGACCTCTTTTGAAAAGGAATCCCTTTGTTTTAAAATCTGTTTTATATCTGCCATAGAATAATAAGCAGGTTGTCTAATAATCTCAACAGGCTTTTCATCTAATTTGCTACTACTAGCACCTTCATCAAAAATGGTATCAAAAATCTTATTTCTTAAATCTTTATCTTTGACAGTCTTTAAAATATCAAAAATCTTATCATCATCTATAACAGTTAAATTAAAATCCTGAAAATTGGATAACAGATTATACAAACTATTATCTTTTTCACAAGACATACCCTTTTGGCAGGGTTCACATTCATTTTCAGAAAAGGATCTATCAGAATCTGAATATAAATCTTCATTTTGTAAAATTTTGACTTGGTCTTCAGTAGAAGAAAAAGAATAAGAAGAAGAATCTGAACTAGTTTTATTAATACCAGAAGGAGAACCTTCATTATCAGAATATAAAAGAATTTTGCACAAAGAGTCTTTTAATTTATCATCCAAATCTAATGCCTTAATTTTTTCCTGAGTCTTACATTCATTAGCATAATGACCATATCTACCACACTTATGGCATTTAATATTTTTCTTATAATCTTTCTTTCCCATTTTGCGCTTATACATTTTCCTATATTTTTTAGGAAGCTCTTTTAAATCAGCTTTAGATAAATCACGACGCTTAATTTTGCGAGATTTTTTGTAAAACTTCTCTTTAGAAGAATAGTCTTTTCCCTTTCTAGCAATAGTAGGCATATCAAAAGCAAATTGATCACAAAATTCACCCAATTGATGTTTTTCATTTAATCTATTCTTCTTGATATGATAATTCATTTTAATATCATTACAAACATTCAAACCTTCTTGAGTACAAACACTGATAATCTTACCATAAGTAAGTTTTTCATAAGGAATCTTGGTTTCAGTACCTCGAAGAGTTTTTCTAACACGTTCAGCAAAAATAGAAGGCAATCCATCAATAAATTTAGACTTCCAATGTTCATGGCTACAATCATGCAATTTCATAACTCTACTAAGAAAAACATCTTTATACCATCTAAAATCAGACAATTGTCTACATCGTAAATTTTGTAAAGTAGTCCTAATCGTTTCTGCTTCATCAGTCCATCTACCACAAAAATGTTCAACCATAGTAGTGACCAAAGTATAAACAGCATTGGCCCTCTCTTGGCTTTCAGAGGTAGAAACATCAGTAGTCTCATAGGCTAATTGGCCTTCTAATTTAGAAACAGTTTTAGTGTTCATAATAGTAGTACGATGTTCTTCTTTTAAAAAATTATCCCACCAACCTTTTAACTGACCAGTAAATCCAGCCACAATCATATAGGCAATTTCTTTATCAGCATTATTATTGACTTTGGAAATTGTACTATACATTAACATTCTATGAACAGTGGTGAAAATCTGTTTATCATTAAAACCATCAATATTCCATTCATAAATTTCACGATAATTATAACTATTATTAAAAACATGTTCTCTTTCTTCATTTAAAACATCAACAGGAGTAGGCCTATTATAATAATACATACGTTGAATGGGTTTATCAGCCCATTTAGTATTAATCCTATTTACAGAAAAATCATGCTTGGCACGTTGATCAATAAAAAATTTTTCTTTTGCAGTTAGCACAGGTTGTGGTTTTAAATCCAAGTTTTTGACATGAGAAGACAAATCTATATTTTTTAATTTATCACGTAAAAGTTGTTCAATATCTTCTGTAGATTCGGTTTTGAAATCTGGAATTTTAGGAGGTGGTTGTAAAGTATTTCTAACAATTTTTTGTTCTCCTTTCTCTTTTTTGTTTGTAAATAAATCAATTTTTTCTTGTAAAATCTTAATTTGTTTTAAAGAATTATCAAGATGCTTATGTAAAGACATAACATGTTCACCTAAAACATTTAAATAATAATTAGCATAATTTTGCTGTTTTAATAATAAATTCACATGTTCACAATTTACTAAGACATTTTTATCATTAAATAATTTAGCAAATGCAGTAAAATTGATTGTTTTCCCGTCTTTATAAACTTCGAAAGATTGCATGGGAAATAATGCATTGCTTAAATAGCGTTTCATAATTTAAAATTCAAAAAATCCAAATTATATCAACAACCTAAATTATCTAACAGAAAAATTCAAACTTAAATAAAGTAAACTCCTCGGACAGCTAAATTGTTTATAGGATTTTTTACTAAGGGGTTTTTTTAAAAAAAATATTATACTTGTGATTTGAACTTAGAACGTCTAACATAAATTTTGAACTCCTCAACCATTAAATCAATCTCTAATCTTGTCTTTTAAAGGTTCAAAATCAATATATATACATAAAAAACATTTAAAAATATTTTATATATATTGTATAATCTAGTCTCTAAATTCGCCCCTGAACCAACCAAATAAATGTCAGTATACTAATAGCCTATAGAAGTATGTTTTTTTTAATGAAAAAAGGTAAGAATTTTCCAACATAAAAGCCGACCCATGTGATGCAAAGCAAATATATAGTCAAAACCTAAGCAAGCATAGGTTCTGTTATGTGTAGTACCTATTTTAAGCCAGGCAAGGAATTGCCGCCCGTGGGCACTTCCATCTGTTGGTTTTGCTAGTGGCCGCATGCATGCAAAAGAATTTTACTTTTGCCGGTAAAGTTTGTGGTAAATTGATAAGTACTATTTCTTTATTCTTGATTAGATATTTTAGATTTAAACATAAATAGGTACAAAATCACTATGTTTTTGGAGATTTTTTGACGTGAATTCGAATTTATCGGAATATGAAAGCGAGAAATCTTCCATTGATGGAAGACATATTAAAGAAATTGTTAAGATTCAATTTCTTAATCCACATAATGACATCTCTTGGGCCAAAGGCCAATATTTCAAGGTTGTCATGATATATAATGCCAGAATAGAAATAGTTAATTTAGATCATTTATTAACCATAGCATGTTGCAGTGCTACGTTGATAGGGTACCACCCATGCTTTGTTTGGCCAACTTGTGTCTAATTATTGAGTAGGAGTCTCATATGGTACTATACCACCCATGCCTTTGGAGTTACTATGAAACAAAATGTCTAATCATTTTATCTACTCCCAAAACTAGAGAAAATTTTCATTTTCTTCATATAATCAAAGGTGGATCCAAAATTTAAGTTTTAGGGGTTCAATTTTTTAAAATTTTAAATTTTTTTAGCATTTAACCTATTGTATTTTTAAAATTATGAGTTGGTATTGCAATTTTAATAGATTTTTCACGTAGAAAATACTGCATTCAGAAGAATGCACATATATTAATTAATTAGTTGTATCTGCCCCTACCTGTGTGACAGTAGAGAACATATTTGCTAAAGAAATATCTAAAATTATTGTCATTCCCAGTGTTCAAATCATTTCTTTTGTTAGCATTTGTTGAGCTTCTTTTTTGAGTTAATAACATGCATCTCTATGAGCTATAAAACTTATTATATTGGATCATTTCAAAATTCTAGGTCCAAGCTTGGAATAATATGTTAAAAGACAAAATTATGAAAAAGCTCAAGATATATTTATAAATTACATTACAATAAATAAAAATTATATACTTGTAATGTCAAGTTAGCTTGGTTCGATTTGAACTTTTTAGTTAAAAACCAAACTAAACTAATTATGATCGAGTTTTTTTTTTCAACATTAAATCACTAGTCAATTTTTTTTCTTGATTTGACGCGAATTATCGATTTGGTGCGATATGTTGATTTTCTTTGGACACCCCCCAGTGTTTTAAGTGTTATAAATTCAACAAATCAAAGGGATCTCCTGCTAATAAATAATGCTGCACCATTGTTAAGAGCTAGCTCGTACATTTGTTTAGTACAATCATGATACAAATTGTTTATATAGCACGTTAATTTTAACATAATAAGACAAAAAATAACATACTTTAGACTTTGGAAATGATTGTTACTCTTTCTTTTGTCCTACTAATCACTAAACTAAACACTAGTTGTGCATCATTGCCAACTCTCTATTTAGCCCATACGATAATCAAACTCTTTTCCTTTTCAATTTTGACTCTTGGGTTTGTATTGGGCCTGCAGATGAAAGAAGCTCAATCCCTTAAACTTGGCCCAGAGAAGTAATCTGGGCCTCTACGATGAAGATCCTATTTTTTTTTTTTGAGAAAAAGCATTAATAAACAGTATTTAGAAAATATTTATATACATAATTTTTTTATTGGGTATTTATACTTGGATAATTATTCCAAGTATATTTACTTGGATAATATTTTATAGTGTAGACCAAAATACATGGTATATACAATATTATACTAGATATATATACTTGGTCTAAACAGTACTTTATACCTTAGTCTAAAATATTTTATACCTTGATCTTAAAAATACAAAGTTTAAATTGTACCTACGATAAAATAATTTATACCTTTGTACTTTAGATTTATAAAAAATACTTTATACTGTGAAATAGTATATTTTAAAAAAATTGTAATATAAGATACTTGGTATAAATGCTTTATAGTAATTACAAAAAATTAAGAGATGACTGCATACACATCATTGTGTTATGAAAAATATTTGTTCTATTTCAAAATATTTTGAATATGTTAGAGAGAGAAAGATTTAGGATTTGATTATGTATTTTAAGGATTGAAGAGAGTCCATTAAGTTTTAAATTTCACCATTCCTTTTAAGGGAATACAATTTGAGATGAAAAATTATTCAAGGTAAACAGATAATTTATTATAGTATTAAACTAGGAATAATAATTATCTTTTTGTTTTAATTCTTTAAAATGGTCATACATGTAAAACAAAGTTCATATATGTAATATTTGAAAAGTACTATTATTTTTGTTTCAAGTATTAAAGAATGTCTTTTCAAGTAAGTTTCCCTTTTTTTGTTGTTGTAAAATTTTCACGGCGTGCCCTAGATGGGCATGGTCATTTAATTGCTTTTTTTGTTGTTGTAAAATTTTGACGGCGTGCCCTAGTTGGGCATGGTCATTTAATTGTACCCATTTAACTTCAATAAAAAAAAAATCTGAGCTTACTTTAATCAAGAAGGTCTGAAATTAGGTCTTGCCAAGCCCACAACTTCATGTATTTTTATCAGAAGTTAACGTAAAACCCGCTGGCCCCTTTTTCCGTCATCTTCCACGTCTTCAAGATTCAATAATCATCAAGAACTTGATGCTCCACCAGCCCAACAACCTTGAAGCCAGGGACGGTCTACATTATTGCGTATGGATTTTCAGGAACCCAGTAACTTTAGTGGGTCTGGTTGAATATTTTTTGTTTTTCTTTTTAGTGGGTACGGTTGAAATTCATTGGAAACACTGGAAGAGACTATACACAAATTTGTAGAAGATTGGATGTGATTACTGCTTTGGAGTTTACATTCAGAGTTATAATTGACCCGGAAAACATCACTGTGATAATATATCACGTGTATATATGATGTATATCAAACATAAATTTTCATGAATGTGCTCAAAAGTCGGAATTCATTGAGAACATCTGGGTGAAACTATTTACCAATTATTAGGAAGACTGGTTCGATTCAAAATTCAAAGTTGAAATCGAGCTAGAAACGTCACAACGACATATATCACATATGTATATTGTGTATATGACTGTATATCAGACATAAATTTCCATGAATTTATACAAATATACATGATGTACGGGAGATATACAAATACTTAGGGAATATATACATTGATATATAGTCGAGCTTCATCTCATCTCCTTTGACTTTCAGTTCAAGTTTAATCAAATCACCCCCAAAATGTCCGATGATTCTTATTTAACTTCTCAGAGGGGGTCCCAAGATATTCCCACAATATCCACTGTGTTCAGACAACAAGGACCGTTTTGGCCATTAAAAATTATTCACTTTTTTAAAAAATAATTTTTCACTTTGGTTGAAAATCAATATACTTTTTCATGAAAATTCAAATCTAATTTGAAGTTGTATTTCTAATTTGAAAAATAACTTATAACTTATTTTTCAACTCATTTTTCACTTTTGAAGTTTGTATATCTAATTGTATTCAAGCATGAATATTATTTCGAATATTCTTTGTAAAAACTATAACCAAATACAACTCATCTTCAACTCTAATTTCATAAATTCAAAAAAAAGTAAAAAATAATAATTAAAATCTATGACCAAGCGCTTAAATTTCACAAATAAACTTAAACCATTCTTTCATGCTTGCAATAAAGGTAATTTTTAAATTTCGTCAATCTTTGGTCTACCAAATCCGTTGGATTACTACAAGATGAGTAACACATATATTACTTCAATACTTCAAGGAAATTTCAAATTTCAGATGCAAAGTTTGTCGATGTGACGAGATAAATAAGAATAATTCTATGCATTGAGACATCTCATGAAATTATTTTATTCCATATAATTTATTCCTTCATTTTATTTTTAATATAAATGATGGGATAAAGTAATTTTGAAACTAATAATGCAAAATAAACTAATTCTATAAAATATTTCGAGATTATTATCATTAAAAGGAAAAGTGGCCTCTTTTCTGAAAAAGTTGAAAATATTGTTGAAGCACTGAACCTTTCTTCCTCTCAATGGAGTACGTTGTTGAACATATTGTAGTTCTTTCACGATGGAAATGAGATTATAGACTTGTTGGAATCAATGTAGACTTTGAAAATCGGGCAAAATGAAAGAAAAAGTTTCAGTTAAATAAATATCAATTTACTAGTTGACATATATCTTAGTCTTGTTAGTACATTGAATATTTTGACCTTATCATAAATTTATATGCCAATATATAGAGAGAGAACTTCTATTGTTATTATCATAATTATTTAATTTTAGTTTTATTTCGCACGAAGACAACATAAGTTAAGAGCTTAAATTGAGCAATATAGTCCATTATACATATAATTCATATAGCTGATCATAATTACTTGTTTGAGATTGAGCTTGTAGTGTATTTTAACCTATTATAAAACATGCTAATACTTCATCTTATTTTCTAGGTTACTAATTCAGTTTATTTAAAGTAGTAATTATCTTTAGGTAACCCAATCATATAAAAATCTTTCATTGGGTAGAAATTAAATTCCTTAATTATATATGTACTTAAAATTAAAGACTTTTCATCCACTGAAAGTTTGGATTCTTGAGTGCATTCTGAAATGCCTTCTTTAATTGATGAAAGAAAATATCAAAAGTCTCGGGCTAGATTCCTTGGTATGAATTATTTTTGATAGGAAGTGCATATATTACATTTTAAAGTAAGATTTTCTAGTATTAATTTAGATTAATTAATCAGATCCCAAAGTGAGTATCATACCAAATGAGAAATAAACAAACAAAAGTTTATGAAAGAAGATGAATAATGTTTTTGCTACCACAAAAGTATTTAATATTGTTTGATCCTAAAGTTGAAAATTACACTTTCACCCATAAGTTAGGTAAAGCCAATTTTTCCCTTTGATGGAAAATATTTTACTAGAAAATGACTTTATTATGAAATAAGTTTTCTAGAAAATTTATACTTACGTCATTAACATGGCCTTTTTTCTTTTAAGAAATCAATATTTATAAAAGCACACATCCAGTGTATAACTTTTGGATTCATCCTAATCAATAAAATTGACTTAAATTTTGTATATGTGTTAAAAAATAACTATATATAAACATAAATATTAATTTTTAAATTTATATTTATAATATTCAAACTCTGAATCAGTCTCGTCACAAATTTATCAATCAAAGAGAAAGATCAGTACAAGTAGGAGTCCGACATTATATATGTTTGGAGTACTCCAATGATCTTTTCAGCAAAGAAAAACTTATAGTAAATTGACCTTTATCAAAGCAAAGTCTAAGATTTGAAATTTATTCTTTCTTTAACTTGTAGAACTCATAACTTATTTTAATTAGTTACTGGACACATAATTAAATACTTATTCAAAGTTAATAGATTTAATATAAATGTAGAATTTAAATAAAAAATATTTGGTTCATACAAAGTTGTATATTCTACTTAGTATTATAGTTCTACACTTTGCATTATAATTAACTCAAGAATTGAGAATTGCTTAAGATTTTTTATAAAAAGACTAATTTCCAATTATAATCGTTGCGGGTCTTCAATACGTCATCACACCCTAGCTAGGATTGACTTCTAGATCGTAAATAATATAATATGAGACTTGGAGTCTATTTTACATTATTGCTAAAAATTGCTTATTTTAGAACCACTTTTTTAAAATAATGTTTTAGAAAAGTGCTTTTGTAAAAGGTAATTTGTGTTTCATTAATTCATTTGAAAAATGCTTTTGATAAGTAAATTGTGTTTGGCTAATCTTTTTTTAAATAGTTCTTTGGAGAGTCTAATTACGAAAAACGACAAGTATCAATGTACTTTTAATTAAGATGATTTCATAGAGAGAAATTATTTTAAATATATATTATAAGATTTTACTAAATTTTTATTTTTATTAAATTTAAATATACATATTCAATTTTTCAATCGATATTATACATAAATAAATAAATTAAATATTGATATAATATTAACATGATGATTTAAATATAATTAAAAATATCAAGCAAAATAAATTTAAAAATCATTCCACAAATTAAATCACTACATACGAAAAAAATCACCACAAAAATAAATAAATATAAGGGATATATTGGTAATATGTATATATAAAAAATATATATTGGTCTTGAAAAAAATAATTTTCTGTTTTTGCTTCTGATTTTTTTAAGAAGCCGAAATTTTTAGCTTCTTTTCAACCACAGAAAAACTGCTTCTTCTTTCCTATAAAAATAATTTTACTAATTGGACAAACACCTTGAATTTTATAAAAAAATATTTTTTTCCTTCAAAATAAATGTTTTTGGCCTCCAAACAACAATGTCAAACAAGTTGTTAACATCGAGCAATAGTAATGCCAAACTGGTTCTTAACATCGAGTAAACAAATAATTGGATGGATCTAACTCTAATAAAACCATGATACGAAATAGATTTTGGGCCTAGTGATAACACCATGACCTTGGGCTTATCACCTATGAATGGACACATCATTTTGCTCTGGTAGAAGTGGATGAAAAAGTTAATCGAGAGATGCTTTTTTTTTTTACTTTAAACAATTAAAGATTTTTTTATTGAATGAGATATTATGAGGATTGTACATAGTGAAAGCTGTTGCAAAAAATCTCAATGGAAATCATAAAGCTAATTAATAGTAAAATGGAGTGAATATAACATTTCCCTAAAATTTTATTATAGATTACTAATGTGAATGGATAAGTAATAGAGGTCAAGAGTTTAATTATGCCAAACTCAACAAATTCTCAGCTATAAAAGGAAAAAAAAGTGCTTTAATGATAACTAGTGCTCCATAATCAAAATAAATTATGGAACAATTCGGTATCTGTATTGAGATATTGTGAAAAGTGCTACGTATGTTTTGCTATTAGGTAAAAGTAGATGACACCATTATATTAGCACAAAAAGGAGCTACCTAACATATGTTTTTGGTTGAAACAAATTATAGTACTCCATTAATTTTCTTAAATTTTTTCACATATATAAAATGAACTTGCTATGTTCTAAAAAAAGAAAAAGAAAATACTTCACCAAGAGTATAGGGATGGATTATTGATTTTATTTATAATTGAGATAATTACAGTTCAATATCTTTGAGTGATTTATTATATAAAATAACCAACAAATGTCTAGATTTTAATATTTAAATATAATATATCGATTTTGTAAATAAATTTGATCAAACTATACATATTAATATTAATGATTAAGTTTTCCCATATATATAGTTTGGTGCATAGTCCCATTCCCATTCTAAGTTCCAAAAATATCGCAATTATATTAAAGTCTGACTATCTCTGTCCTTTTTTCACTTAGCTCCCCTTTTATTAATGAGATAATTGCTCTTATATTTTTTCTTCTCTTTCTATAGAAACTTTATATATAATTGGCTTAAAATTGATTGTGATGTAAACCAAAAAAATATACACTCACTACCATACAAATTATGTGTGGTCCAACCTTTGATAAGGTATAACATATCTTAGAATACGGATCTATTGACAGCAGTACCTTAATAGGTACAATAATTGTGGTACACAAATAATTAAATACATTTGTTAGAATATAGAAAAAAAATATGGAAATAATAAAGCTAATAAGCTTACATGATATTAATAAGTTGATTTGACATATGTGAATTGACTTAAGAGCGTTTGAGTAATTGAGTTACGGCACGACTTTAATAAAATCAAATGTTAATATGTTATCGACGGAGAGAAATGATGAATGATAGCATGCCTCTCGTTAAGAATTTAAAGTAAATCTATAGGAAAGCTTAAAGACAGACGAACCTATAGAACGCTACAAGCTGTCGGGGCAAATAAATAATAATAATAACAATAATTGATACAAATGTCAATATGAGTGTTAACACAGTCCATTTGGACTAGCCCACACGGGCTTTGGAATTTGATGGACCAGGACATGCTAGCACATTATTTTGGTGACAATTGCGGGTCACGCCGGCTCAACGCAAAGGTTTGGAGTTTGAGTGTTGGGTATGAAATCATTTTTAATAGGGAACACTTTGGATTTCCTAATACTAATCTAGATTAATCGGATTTCAAAACAAGTACTATCAAACACCAAATGAAAAATAATATATAAAAAATAAAAATCACCTTAGGGGTGTTTGGATTAGCTTATTTTTAGAAGCTTTTGAATTTTAAATACTTTTTTAGTTTTGAATGGTTGAAAAAGCTCATTAAAAAGTGCTTTTAAGTAGTCATTTTTAAGCAAAAAAATTTTAAAATAAATCAAAAGCTAAAAATAGGATATCCCCTACTTATGACTTTTAGATTTTAACTTATAAATTATTTTTTATAAACTTAACCAAACGGGTACAGTGTATCCAATTTATGTATCAATACAATAACCTACCTAAAAACTTTTAGCTTTTTCGACTGAGTTGAATATGACATAAAGTAATTTTCATGAGATAAGAGCACTTGAAATATGTTTTACCTAAAATAGGAGCACTTTTAGCTATTTGTAACTTTTTTTTAACATTTGTTGTCTGGTGAGTATATTATTAGGTATGTGATATATGATGTCAGTGGTGGTAAGGGATAGTGCATTGACATAATTAATATTTTATAGTTTGTTTATCTAATTTCTTAAGAAGTTTAATTATTATTATTTTTTAAAAACACATGCTTATTTTAGAAAATTAAAGTGACTATTAAGCTTTTCTAAAAAGTATAATCGAGCCTAATAGTAGAAATTATTTTCCAAAAACCGAAGAAATGAGCTTCTCACAACACTCTTTAAAAGTTTAGCCAAAATTTGCTATTTTGTAGAATTATATTTTCGAAAAACAATTGTAATAAAAATGACTTGTGATACATAAATGTTATAAAGTCATTTTCTCGATCCCACTTGCTCGATTATAACTTTTTTTGGGGAAATTTTAGTTTAAGGTAAACTACTAAAAAATATATTTTTTATTTCTCCAATAAAATAATTTACACCTGATCTTTAAGCACTAAAAAGATAATCTTAGAAAATAAGGATAAAAGACAAAAGGGTAGAGTGCATTTTATTTGTCTTTGGTGGACGAGAGTAAAATTTTGTCAACTGCATGTGTTGTGACCAGCTTTAATTTTAGGTATTTTCCGGCCACCACACACACAAAATAAAAAATATAAAAAAAAAAAAATCCAGGTCCACATGAGTTCTCTTTGGCACCAAATTCTAAATAAAGATTGGACCAATTCCTATGTGGTGGGCATATTCACAATCAGAATTCCACTTATTACAACTATTCACATAAATTTATTTTAATTTTAAGAAAAAGAAGTAATTAATTGTGTGATTCAAAAATGGTGGATTTATTTGAATTGAATCTCAAGTTTTCCTGCTATATATATGTCTACAACCAACTCATTTCAATGTGCAACTTGTAGTTCGTCATTCTATAAAAAAAGTATAGTGGAGTTCCCTTTTCAGCTTTGGATAATATGTAATGCTCCCTTTATTTCAATTCTTGGACAAAGATCGATTTTTTTGCGAATTTAGAATTTAGAATTTATAATTTTTTTAAAATATCATTTAAATATTTTAAGTTAATATACAATAATAATTGAGTTTACAATCACGTATTAATAGACATTTTCTTTATAGAAATACAAAATCTGCAAAAGAACTTTTGAGTTTCTTGTAGGCGAAATCCATCGGTGGCCTCCTAAAGTTGTCACCAACTTTCACTTAGACACCTCAACTAGGCTTTCTTCATTTTAGACACCTCAAGTAAGGCTCCGATGTGTCATTTTGACACTTTGTGCTGACTTGACACATTGCGTGTGCTGCACCCATTTTAAGCGTGTGAAGAGCGTTTTTTCTTTAAAAATATTTTTTGTTGTTGTTGTTCTTCTTCTTTCACTAGTTTCAAGTTTGAAAAAATATATATAACTCGTTTTTTCAGTAAATTTTTTTGTACTAACAAAATTACTTCTTTTTTTTTTTACAAAAAAAAAGTTAAATCCTGTTCAAATACACACTTCAAATTCAAATAATTTAAAAAAAACATTTTTTCAAATATTATTTTTAATTTTTTTTGGTCAAAATGCCTAAAAAAAAACTTTGGAAGGTCTCGCAAATTGTTGGAACTTTCCTGGAAATTTCATTGAATTGTGTGGAAAGATTGCTTTTTCCTATTTTGATGATTATCATCTATTTAATCACAAGCAAACATTTAATGAAGTTCCATAGCTTTTATGGTTTGTTAATTTCATAGTGAGTAATTTTAAATTTGTATTAGAAATGCCGAAAAAAATGAAACAAGCTTTTGTGGGTTGTTTCTTGATAAGTCTATACCATCTACCTGACTTAATTATGTGTAGGTGTACCACTTGAAAGACCAACCAACAACAGCAAAATTGAAAAAAAGAGTGAAGGGGACAGACAGCTACTGAGTTAGTTCGAAAACTCAAAACTGAAAAAAATAACACACAGAGTAGTTTGACAAAAAAATAAACAGTTAGTAGGCATGGCCAGAGTGGAGATAAGATTCATCAACTTCATCCTCAACATTCAGTACAGGGTAGTGGAGTAGGCATGAGGGACATATTTCTTGGCGGATCTGGTTTGAAAAACGGGTCATCTGGAACTAGGGGTGCTTATCGGGCGGATCGAACGGATTATTATGCTTAACGGTTTGACTTAACGGTTATCGGCTTTTAAAAGTACTAATCCACTAGCCAACCTATAAGATATCGGTTGGTTCGGTATCGGATTAGCAATTATCGGACGGTTATCGGGCGGTGTATCGGTGGTATGGTAACATGTAAAGGAAAGACAAACAACAAAAAGTAGTCAAATGAAAATGACATACACAAGGGTTGCCAACAAATTCTTAAACAGTGAATGAAATCAATTCAAATAAATTAAGGAAAATTAACTGTGAACCAAGTGGAGCAGCAATACAAATCCAACGTTGTTAAAAAAAAACATCACATATATTCATATATCTTAAATGCAGAAACAAAAGCTAATCTAAATAGATCACCAACACGTGATTTTTAGAAGATAAAATGATAGAAAATAATATCATGAAATAATGGAGGACAAGATCAGTGAGAAACCAATAATAAAAGAATAAAGACAATTTAACGATGCATAACTTATTTGAGGATTAAAAAAAATTAGTAAACTAGTCACTGAAAATAGACTTGGACAAAAATAATAAAATTAAACTATAACAAATATAATCCAGAATATCTAGATAAACACAAATCTTAGAAAATAAATACATATTTATAATATCTACCAAACGAAAAAAAAAGAATTTAGAAAGAAGATACCTGACCCATCTGGTTGTTTTGTGGTGTAACAGGCACGGGTGGGCAGCAACGGCGCATAGCCTGTTGTTCGCCGGAGTTTGGAGCCACAATGTTTCTGTTGACATCTTGGAGACCAATCAATGCTCAAGCAACATCAAACTAGTTAAATTATTTCAAACCACCATGGCAGTCAAGAAGAGTACACAATATACACAACTTAACACTACACTGAGCTTTGAGAGAGAATGAGAGAATAGAGATGAGACAGAGGGCAACTGGCAAAGTGGCACTCTGAATCTCTTATACTCTTATTTAGGTTTAGGAAAAATTATGTTTAGTAATTAGTTGCTGAGTATACTTTAAATGGGCTTGGCCTGTTTAATTAAATGAGTTTGGCCTATTGAGGCTTATTTTAGATTTATAAATTATAATTATCATACATATTTTATATGTTTAGGGATAAAAATATAGTAAAATATAATAAATTCTTAACGGGTTAACGGTTTACCCAATAACAAAACTGAGTAATCCGTTCCCCACACCGATAAGCCGTTAATTATAAAATTTAAATCCATTCCCCACCCGTTAATCCGATAACTCAATACCAATAAGCCAATAAGCCAATTTTGCGGTTGGGTTATCGGTAGCGGACGGTTTTGAACAGCCCTATCTGGAACTGGGGTTTTCTTGCCTCGCACAATTAATAAATTCGAGGGGTGGGTGGGGTTGGAGAAGACGATGGAGGGGTGAGTGGTGTTGGAAGACCACTGATAGGGTGTAGGTGTGGGGGTGGGGGTTTTATTTTAAAAAAAAATTATTATTTGGATAAAAAAAGCCATGTGTCATCAAATTATTGGTATTTTTTTTAAATTCAAAAGTCATTATTTGATATTTATTTTTGATATATATATATATGACACGTGTCTTTATTTAATTCGCTGCTTTTGACACGTCAGACGAGTGCATTACACACATTTAATATATTTTGGTGATTGTCAAAAAAGTGTCAAAATGATACATCAGAGCCTTAGTTGAGGTGTCTAAGTGAAAGTTGGTGCCAACTTTAAGGGGTCACCGATGGATTTCGCCTTCCTTGTAATCCATAAATTGACTATGTTCAAGAATGGCCCTTGATCCTCTATAATGTTTACCACGTATTACTATTAGGTTTTCACGTTAATTAATTATGTTACATGATGCTCAAAACAAAGTAGAATCCAATTTAGATTTGTGCAAATATTTGCAAATTTTACTATAGTTTAGTGTATCTAAAACAAGAGTAATCTATACGAAGTAATTATCACAACATTTTGATGAGTGTATTAAAACAAATGATGAATTCATATAACACATCTTTAAGGTGTTAGATGTATTCTCTCTTTTTCCATTTTTGATGATGTTAATTAGCGTGCATATTCATTACTACAGCCAAATCACATAATAATAATAATCATTTGTTATAACAACATTACGTTATATGACGGACTAATTTTTTCAAGAACCAACCCTTTATGTTATATTTAATTACTTATCTATAATAACAATATTTATGACAGCGGTACAATCTTTGTAAAATTATCACTCTAGAAAAATTAAAATATTAAAATACCTACAAGACAATTAATCATGATCACTAATATCACGCACATAGTAAATTTTAAGTACTAATATCTAAAAAGAATATATAAATATATTTTAATAGTGTCTATCAGTTATGGTCATAGCTTTACGAGAAAAGGCTATCTGTGTATTTGCCTTTTTTCACATTCATCATACTTTTTGTTTATATTTAAATTGGTTAACAAATACACTCCTTTTTCTTGGTGCACAAAACTATTAGACTTTTTGCATATTTTTTTTATTTATAGCAGTTAAATGAGATTTAAACATCAAATATTAGATATATAACAACATTCCACTAATATAACAACCATAAAATTTCGAGATAATTACTATCATTATAATGAGATTTGATTATATTATTTTACATTATGTTATTTATCTCACCAATATAAATATAAAATAACCCGTTTTCAAAAAAATTTATGCACATACATATATTCTCCTTTGTTACCACCCCTTCGTTTTGAGTTTCCACTCTGATTTCCACTAAACCGACTCAATGTACGTCAACCCTTTATTCCACTCGCGTGCTCTCTATAGCAAACACCCGTCTTGGACACGCTTTATATTATGTCGTACGTAAGCAAATTGCACTCTAAGTGCGGTTCCTAGGTTTCCACAAATTAAACACTTTCGATTGGATCCAGTTGGACTATATGTATTATTATATTCCTTTTTTTAATGCTTAGTTTCTACGACGTCTTTTCTTTCATGTTGAACAGTCTTTATTATATTAGACAATTCAACATTTTTTAGCGGACGTACGTAATTTCAACCAGATTGATGCCAAATGCTTAGTTCGTATTGCCAAAAAAAAAAAAAGAATTTTAAGTTTTTAACACACCTTAATTAAAAGTGTGATGAGAAGAGCTAGGCTGATTTCTCACTAGAGATAACGTATTAACATAATTTATGTGTTTTTTTTAAGAAAAATATTTCTTAAAAGAATTAATTACAATACAATATCATTGTAACGATCTGAACCGTCGTTAATTAGGACTAGAAGAAATTGCAAGGAAGCTAACTCAACTGGGTCCCACAATCCCGCCAGAGCGGGATGGTCCAGCAACATACTGGCCGCCAGAGCGGGAGGACGTGGGACAGAATTTAAGTCGCGATTTTTTTATTTCCCCACTTTTTTCAAGGGTAAGTTAGAGGCGACGGTTACTACAAAAATGTTCAAAAGGCTGGTCCTGACTTGGGAAGAGAAGGGGGAGGAATCTTAGCACTTGAAGGTTTCCAACCGATAGAATTCAGGCCTGCCTTGCCCATCGAACATCTAGAATCAGGGATTGGAGCCACACTACCTCTCCACAGTTGCTTGGCGTCCAGGTAGACTAGACTTCTCTTATCTGAGTAGTTAAATCTATACCCATTGTGCACTATAGAAGAGAATTTAATGAGAAATTGTATCACTAAGCTATGGATCACGGATCATGGACAGAAATTTGGGTGACATGAAGTGACCTGGGTAAGAAAGTTATGTAATGATTTTGGGAGAAGTTGACTGTGATGTTAGGGTATTTAGACAGGTGAAATTGTAAATCTCATAGTTGTATGTACATTGATATAAAATATGTGGATATTTGTGATAAGCCTTAGGGGTTAGTAACCTAGGTGATTGTTTTGTTTTCTATATGAGTTCATGCACTTGTTAAATTGCTTCATGATTGTATGCATGTGTGTATATGAATAGGAAAGTATGCTATCGAATAGGTGAAATGACCACTTACTGGCTCGTGTTGTGATGATTCTGCTTTTGGTGATATAATGTGGACTATTATTGGTAATTTGTGATTAAATTGCATAATTGGATCGGGTGTCATGTTTCGATACATGATTGAATCGGGTGTCACATTCCGACACACATTTTGAATCGAATGTCACGTTCTGACATATTCTTGAATCGGGTGTCACGTTCCGACACATATATGACTGAGTTGGGTCCCCTGAGAGGACCAAGTGTGTGTGTGTGGATGGTCCCATGAGAGGACCAGATGATATCTATAAACTGTGTAATAGTGAAAGTGTCACGCCCCGAAAGGGTACCCTAGACGTGACCGGCACTCGAAAGCTATTTCTGACCTTCAAGCGAACCACCTGATTCATTCACACTATCATTCAATCACATCCACTCAAAGGAGGGTTCAATCATAACATGTTATTTACAATATGGGGGCCGAAGGCCAAACATTTTCAACTCAACAAAATAAGTATAATAGGACTTCTCAAGATAACAGTCCAACCTCCCCACACTCTAGTCTATGAAGTCTCTATTAAAGTCTAGAAGGTGCCAATGACAAGCCCATGGCTACTAACAATCAAAATAAAGGAGATGACATAAAGTTATTCAGGGAGCTCAAGATCTTCCGGAAGCTAGGAGGACTCACCACATAGCTGGGAGTGTATGGATAATCAACGGTGCGTCGGTTGATGATCTCTAGTACCTGTCTCTGTATCATGAAACGATCCAGGCCAAATGACATCAGTACGTGGAATGTACGAGTATGTAAAATGGACAGATGAAACAACCATCAAGAAAACATCAATATCAACTCGGGATCTCAACTCATAAATGAATGACAATTCACTCAAGTGTCCTAAGTCTAACAAGAAATGGTTTAGACAGGACTAACTCATAAGTCACTCAACTCAACTGACTCGGAGCACTATCAAGACCTAAATGAGAGTTTCTCTTATCCGACAACCATCTCCTATGAGCCAGTGATAGTACAACAATCAGACGTTGTTACCACGTCCGTCCATACCTTGCCAGGGCATGAACGCCTCCTTAATCATGGATACCATCGATTAGTCAAGTCCTATCATTTCAGGACAATAAAATGGGAAATATTCGACTTTAACGGTTCGATCCCACGGGAAGCATCCGATTTTAATGGTTCCATCCCTACCTACATTGGCGGCGTAGTTTCTAGGGTTTGAGTATGGACTATACTCTCACCCTCTTCAGTGCTCGATACTCCTCCCATGACTCCATGCTCATAAAACTCCCTCCAATCATCTCAAACAAGCCTTTGCGGTTAGTTTCATGTGGAACATTGCCAACTCATCCACTCTGTTCTCATTTCAACTCAATTAAGTCATAAAGGCAAGTCTCATTTAGGACCTTGTCCACTCATCAATTTCATCCTCCAATCAACTCAATCAAGCCTCATTTAGATAAGCATTTATGACAGCTCCTCAAGGCTCATCACAACTCTAGGGCTTTAGCCCAACAATTTAAGTAGAATAACACATTCAAAGAAATTGACTTATGCAACATAATCACATGGTTAAAGAGATCAACAAAACATATTAACAAGTCATCTCCATCAACTCACACTAACATGAAGGTTTTATGAACTCTTAGCTCAACAACATCAACACAAATAGGATCAAATTAATAGGAAACAAAACTCATTCAAACACAAACCATACCAAGAAACTCCATTCTCATGGACCTCTAGCCTCAAAGCAAGAGTAGGGCACATGGGTGGACTCATTCCATGTTTTAGATAGCCTTACATAACTTAGTGAAGACTTGAAGAAAACCTTGATGATGGGTCTTCAATGGGGAACTCGAATCTTGAAGCTCTTGGAACACCTCTTGTTGGAAATAGAGAAGAAGAAGAAGAGAGAGAGAGAAAAACTCCTAGGGCTTTTTAGAGAGAGAGAGAGGCTGCAAATTGTGATCCCAAAATACCCAAAGATGATACATATATAATTTAGGACAATTCCCAAATTGCCCCTTCTCAAAAGTTCTGAAAAATAGGCAAAATGCTCCTGGCGCTGCGCGTCGCGCCATTGCAGCGCCAGGCCGATTACGCCTAAAAACCTGCACATCTGTTAGTGGAGCGCCGCGCTAAGGATCAAACTACTGAGGCATGTTTCTGGCGCGATAGTGGCGCGTCGCGCCCTTACAGCGCCAAGGCCATATTTTTTGGGTTCTGGAAGTTAGGCTTGAAAAAAAACCTACACACCTCGTAGTGCGCACCGCGCCAGAGACCAAACTACTGAGGCATATTTTTGGTGCGGTAGTGGTGCATCGCACCACTGGGGCGCCAAGCCCTTTTCCAGAATTTCAACCCAGGCCTGAAATCCCTGCCGTGATAGTTCGTCTTAGTATCGTCATATCTTTTGACTCTTAACTTCAAAATTTACGTTCTTGGTGGCGTTGGAAAGAAGACTCGACGACCTTTAATTTAATAGGTCGTGGGCCACCCAGATTGTCGTCCTTCAAAAGATAGGGTCGTTAAAAGTCAACCCCCTTATGCGAACTCCTCCTCAAACTTAGTCATGACAAATCTTTTAGATTAAGTTTGGTCATAGGGCCCCTTGTGACCCCACTCCACTTCCAACCTCCTTTAATTTCTCAGGGACTCATCCTAGCTCATACATACGCTCTTTAATACTCGAGTTCGACCCTATCCGTACACAAAAAGAGTCCGAATCTTAGGGAAAATTTTAAGGGTTGTTATAGAAAGTATCTGTTAATGAGCTAGGGAAACGAACTCGTAAAAGAACCTTGTTGATTTGTGGTATGTCATTAGTAAAGAACTGCGAGTCTATACAGATTTATTCGTGAGTAAAATGGTGGACCTTGTTGGCAGGGAGTAGTTCTCATTGGAGTTGCAATTGGAAATAGTGGTAGTAATAGTGGTTACCTAGGATCCGAAGTTAGTTATGAGATGTGGTTATAGGGTGGCTAGGACCTAGTATTGTAAGACAACTGGGTCATGACTAGTGATAGTTTTGTGGAATCATTGAGTGGATAAGATTGTTGGCCGGTAATTGTAGAGTTGGTAGTAAACCCATGGTTAGGAGGGTGGTGAAGACCATAAGAGTGAGAGTAAGGAGTTTACTAGTAGGTTTGGGGGAACAGGTTTATAAGTTTAATTGTTATGATCTCTCTTATTTTCTTGTTCATATATTATGCGGTGAGTATCAAATTGGTCGATGATGCCTACCAGTACGTCTTGTTTGTACTGATACTACTCTTACTATGCCACTTGACATAGTCTGGTTGTAGGGTCAGTGATGTCTCTTAGATAAAGACGAAGACGACTTTTCAACAACTTCTATTTTTCCTTCCTTATAGTGGGAGTTGTGTCACTATTTTATTTATATACATTGTACTCTTAGAAGCCTTTGTACCTGTTTTAGACTAGTATTCGTGGGGGTTTAAGTGATTATTTTGTATAAACTGGGTTACTACAAACTTATTAAAAATTTTCTGGCTTTAGATATAAATTCTGCAATGCTTTTCGTATAAGGGGTTAATGGTTCTCCTACTTAGGTCATAGAGTGGGTGCCCGCACGGCTCGATGTGTTGGATCGTGACAATCATACATGATATATGTAAGGGTTAAGATCACAAAATTCAAATACTCACTCCGTTCTAGTTTACTTGTTATACAAAATATAATAACAATAATTTATTCAGTATTATTTCACAAGTGAAGTCTGAAAGAGTATTGTATACATAGTCTTACCTTTATCTTGTGAAGGTAGAAAAAATATGTTCGATAGATCCTCACTTGGATCAAATAAAGACATAACAAATATGATATTGCAAAATAATAGTATTTGAAGAAAAGTTGGTAAAAGAATATTTTCAAAGTGAATTATGTTTGAACATGCATGAAAAACAGTTGAAACTAGTAAAGTAACAGAAAATATGAATATTTGAAAAAAAACCCAACAATTTTCCCATTTAAGAATGTGCAACATTGAGGCACTTAAAACACGTTACTTGTTATGTTTGCCATTTTTCTTTCATGCTTCTAAAAAAACATCAATTTAAGAAAACATTAACTAAAAGAATTATATGTGCAAATTACCTTTATATCAATAACAACAACATATTTAGTATATTTTTACAAAGATAGGGTGTACGTGTCACGATTCAACCCACCGGACCGTGCAGAAACCCACTCTATGATCTAAGTAGGAGAATCCTTAATCCCTTATATGAAAAAACATTGTGAAAATATAGCAACTTAAGTATTAAAGCCAGAAAAGTTCCATTAAGTCCGCAGTAATCCAGTTTTATACAAAAATAATACTTTAACCCCAAGGATACTAGTCTAAATCAGGTACAAGAGCTTCTAAGAGTACAATATATATAAATAAAATAATGACACAGCTCCCACCATAAGGAAGGAAGAGTAGAAACTGTTGGAGAATCATCTTCGTCTTCACCTAAGAAACATCACTGACTCTGCAACCAGACTATGCCAAGTGGCATAGCAAGAGTAGTATCAGTACAAATAATACATACTGCTAAGCATCATCGACCAATTTGATACCCACCGCATAATAAATATACAGAAAAATAAGAGAGATCATAAACAATCAAATTCTATAAACTTGTCCACCCTAACCTGCTAGTAAACTCCTTACTCTCATACTTATAGTCTTCATCCCTCTACTAACCGCGGGTTCACTACCAACTCCATTGTATGAACTTGAAACTAATGGGTTATGGACCCACTACGCTTCTACTGCGCTCACCCTAATAATGTCCAGCCAACAACCTTAGTCACTCCATGGTTCCACACAACTATCACTAGTCTTGACCCCGAGTTGCCTTACTATATAATGACCTAGCCATTTTATAACCACACCTCATAACTAACTTCGATTACTATGTAACAACAACTACTGCCATTATCACTGACTGAAACTCCAATGAGAACCACTCCCTCCTAACAAGTCACCTCCACCTTTAAATCCGAAGGTATAGAATATCATACATATCTCACGTGGCCTAACCAGGTCCACCATCTTACCCACGAATGAGTCTATACTGACTTGTAGTCATATACTAATGACATGCCACAAGATCAACGGGGCTCTTTTATAAGTCCTTTTCCCTAGCTCATTAACAGCTACCCTCACTATTACACAGTTATAGATATCATCAGGTCCTCTTATGGAACCGTCCACACACACACATATTTGGCCCTCTCATGGGATCTAAACTTAGCTATATATGTGTTGGAATGTGACACCCGATCCAAAGACGTGTCAGAACGTGATATCCAATCTATTAATATGTCGGAATGTGACACCCGATTCAAGAATGTGTCGGAACGTAACACTTGATCCTCACAACCATATAATTCACATTTATAATTTAATTAAGCAATAGAACAATGCAAATAAAATCACTTCAGTCTTGCACTAACTCATCAAGGTTACTAACCCGTAAGGTTTATCACAAATATTCTCATATTTTCTATCCATGTACATACACAACTATGACATTTACAAATACACCCGTCTAAATGCGATAATACCACAACCAATTTCTCCAAGATCATTACACAACTTTCTTACTCAGGTCACTTTAAGTTAGACCACTGATAACATCCAAATTTCTATTGTGACCCGTGATCCAAAGCTTAATTATACAATTCCTCATTAAAATCTCTTTTCTAGTACACAATGAGTATAGATTTAACTACTCGGATAAGAGAAGCCTAGCCTACCTGGGCGTCAAACAACTGTAGAGAGATAATGCGGCTCCAATCCCTGGTTCCAGACGTCCGACATGCAAGATAGATCTAAATTCTGTCGGTTGGAAACTTTTAAGTGCTGAGATTCCTTCCCTTTGGAGCAGCCTTTTGGAGGGTTTTTGCAGTAACCCTCGCCTCTAACTTACCCTTGAAAGAAGTGAGGAAAATAAGAAAATTGCGACTTAAGTTCTGTTCCACGTTCTCCCGCTCTGGCGGCAGGAATTCCGCTGGAGCGGCACCGCTATGGCTGGACTATTTTGCTTTGGCGGGATTATGGGCCCCAGTTGACTTACTCCTTTGATAATTTTCCCTGTGTTTAATTAACGACGGTTTGGATCATTACAGTACACAAATTGTTATGTCGGAAAAAGATGATTTAAAATTAATTTCAACTTTTTAGAGAAAAAATTAATTTTAAAAAAGAAGAGTCGCCACTTAATTTTTTAAAGAAATTAAGAAAACTTAATCTAAAAGACCCTAATAGATTTAAGTCTTAAAAATTCAGAAAAAAGGTACGAGGTTCTTTTTTCCACTTTGAGAAAGTGTTAAGCATTCAAAGTGGCCGCTAACGCGCGGTTATCTGACGATTTGAAAAACTATTTAACCAACTTTTGAAAATAATAATTTAAATAGAAACGAAGACTTTAAAATTATTAATTTTTTTTAGAAAAAATGATCAAACTTAAACATTGAAAATAATATACATGTGTATAAAAAAAGTAAAAGTTTATTAAATGACTAAGTAAAGATAAAAATTATTTAAAGAGTAAATTAACATGAATTGGTTTATCTCTAGGAGAATCTAATTAAGTTAAAATAAATTAAAATTAATATCTAAGCAAGCATAAATAACATAAGTGAATAAATTATTACAACCCGAATCAATATAAATAAAAAATAAATAACAAATAAAAATATTGTCCGACACTTAGTTTCTGTACATCTGAATTAAGATGTTGGGCCATCTACGTTTTGGGCCTTAAGCACAATTTTGCTGTATATCGCAGTTGTATATACATTGTATATCAGACTGTATATATGTTGTATACAGTCTATACAATATTATTTATGTATATCAAATTGTATACACACAGTATATCACCTATTTGTTCCTTGTATCTGTTGTATATCAGACTATATATATACTGTATATTAGTACATACAACATTATTTTCTTATATATCGGACTATATAGATGCTGTATATTAATGAATACGACACTATTTTCTACCTCTATTCCGTGTATACAACCCAATATCATTATTCAAACCATGTATATTAGCTTCCTTTCCATGTATCAACTTTCCAGCGATTCGAGTAAGATAATGGAAGACTCAAAACTCAATGATACGCAATGATGGAGTCCAAAGATGGACTCGAATTGATATCACATGCGCCAAAATAAGATTACATAAGAATTTACTCATTTTAAGCTAAACCAAAGAACATATCATGATATTTTAAGTTATCAAATTGATGGGCATCCTAGAAGTGTCTGACAACATGCATATATCTAGACAAAGGAAAAGAAAAAAGAAATATATTCAAGTAACTAAAGAACATGAATTTAATATATACGCTATACTATCTCAAATTTTAAAGAAAGAATTAAATCAATTAGGCAATGAAAGTTCTAATTAAATAATAACTTTAAGCACATTTTTGTTATCTAAATCATGTTAAAAGAAGAAATTGAAAACATGAAAATCTATATTGTCAAAGAAAACTACTTGGAAAAATAATGAACGAAACTAAGAGTTTCATTAAATAACCCTAACACGTGATAGCTAATTAATCCTAACACATGCTATCTATATGAAATTTCTATCATTAATTTAATTATTTTTAATACATGCTAACTAACAAAAAACAAGACTACGAATCAACTAACTATAAAATATGAAATAATTAAATAAAATAAAGTTGAGAAAAGATTTTACCTCTTTCCGGGCAGCGAGATTGAAGACGACGAGGGGAAAACAACTTCACCATCACCCAAGAGCTTGATGGAACTCCAATCCACAAAAAGAAAAATTGAAAATTTAGACTCGAACCTTCGTGGGTTCGATGTTATAAGAACACTGTTCTTAGCCTAAATTTCGACTTTAATCTCCTATTTTCCTTGAAGAAAAATATAGATTGAAAGCTAGAAATTTTCACAACTTTTAGATTGGGGACAAGAGCCCAAAATCCTAGCAAAGTTAAGAAAATTTTTAACTTTTGGGTGGCTAAAAAACCTCTCACTTCTTCCTCCTTCTTAATGAGAATATGAGTCTTTATATAGGCTCCAAAAATCTCAAATTCTTCATCAATTTTCGATGTGGAGAATGGTTTTTTTTTTAGAAAAAAACGAAAAATTTCAATACAAACTATAATTAAATTAACCTAACTAACATTGTATTTAGCAAAAAAATAAAATCTTTTGAGATGATTTTCGAATAACCACATAAATAGTAACCAAAGATATAGTTATATAGAAATATGTATATTATATTAAAATTTATAAAAAGATAAAAATAGTTAAGAATAACATGAAAATATCTTTGTTTTTATAAAAGCTAATTATTTCAATTTTTTATAAAATTTAAAGAAACTTGATAGCTAATTTGCGTTGTGAAGGGTCAAAATTGGGTGTCAACACAAACCTTATTTTTATTTTGGGGGAATGGAAAAGTTATTTTCGATAGATTCTCGATTCAAGAAAACATTTTTTAGAACATGTTTGAAAGAAATGCCAAAGTTGAAAGCTACGATGAAAATATTAAAAAAAGAAAGATGGTGATAGTAAGAATAGTAAAGATAATCAAAGTAAAGGAAAAAACAATAGTAGTAACAAATTAAGCTTATTTATTAATTCGCCGCTCTCAATTTGATTGTAATAATTTTTTCTTTCACCATATTAATCTCTTCCCAGATTTATTGGAGTAAGGGTAATATAGATGTAAATAATAATTAGTTCAATCTTTTTTTTTTTAAATGATAAGTTATTAATTAGGACCAGTTATTGTTAGTAACTATGACAAGTAAGTGGATCAAAAGAATCAGAGTAACATTTTTTTACATCATCCACATTTTAAACTTCAAACCACTTACAAAGATTCAACAATCCCCCCATACTTTTTTAAAACTGCCTATTTTATCAAATTAAGACATATAAAATAAAATAGAGTGTAGAACAAATTATCTAACACCATTATTATTTAAAAAAAAAATTAAGAAATTAAAGACAGTAACTATCGGCCAAGAATTTTGGTGCATACTCCATTTAGCACCCAACAGGTTATATTGGTCATGTCAGTAAGATATTGTATTTGTTACTAATTACTACTATAATTTTCTCGAATATTCAGTTTCTCATTTTTATAATAGTCTAATATTTTAGTTATTAGAGGAGAAATACACTAGTTTATTTATATGTTTATATAAAAACTTATAATTAATAAATTATATGGATTTTTTTGTTGTTTATATTTTCTACTTTGGTGCTACCATCTCTCTCCAAAAAATCACAACAATATTATCAAAAGAAATGTGACATTAATGGTGAGGGACCATATCGTTACTTGGTGGGTGATCAACTTTCAATATATATATTTTTAATTAATGAATAGTACTCTTCTTTGCTGTACTGTGGGGACTCTCTGGTGTGTGTATATAATCTCTCTGTATATAACATATTTGACACATGAACACATCAGTTGTCATTTCTTTAATTTCCGTGCATAAGTTTCTAAGCTTCTCCTCAATTAACGGTAACATATTCCTTTATGCTTTTATCTACTCGTCTGCTAGTCTATTTTTTCTGAGGTAATGAAAATTTTTCTACAATTTTGAATTTGATTTCTTTGGAATTTTTTTCTTCAATTATAGTTTTCAATTAATGTAGGTTGACTATTTTGTTACATTAAGTGAACATTGATATAGACCTATATTATTTTTCATGAAAGGGGAAATATCTTGTAATATTAATTTGTAACAGGTGTTTTTTGTTGGCACCTATTGATTCCGTATTGTATTATATTTATTATGTTAAATCTTCGATGATTATGTGACGTTAATTGTAAACTAGTTTATTTGGAGAACTATGGAATATAGTTTT
This sequence comes from Solanum dulcamara, assembly GCF_947179165.1. Classification (NCBI taxonomy): domain Eukaryota; kingdom Viridiplantae; phylum Streptophyta; class Magnoliopsida; order Solanales; family Solanaceae; genus Solanum; species Solanum dulcamara. The sequence continues at coordinate 17,168,072 of NC_077243.1, read as the reverse complement.
TTTTTTTGTTGTTGTTGTTGTCAAGAACCTCAGCTGTCTCATGTTCTAACAAGTACAAAAAAATGAGGTAATTACCAAACCTGCATGCTTAATAGTTTACTTGCCAAACATAAAATAGTAGTAAAAAAATAATAAAAGCTGGCGTAATACATTAGTAAATTTTTGAGATGTCTCTTTCTTCAATCTTATTTTTCTCATTAATCGTTATCTTTTTCGTCATATTTTAGACTAGCTAAATTTTCTCGCAAGTCGCAATTGGAACTGAAGGTTCGTGATCTTATCTCTGTGTTTGACATTAATTAGCTGCAGGTGAAATTAGAGTTCTAGCTATAATTTTGATAAAATTCAGTAATTTTAGTGAAAATCTTCCATCGTTTTTTAAAATAAATTCACAAATATATATATAAATAATTTTTTCAGAGTAAGTTAATATATATTTTATTTTAAAAAATTTTAGAACCTATAAATTGGAAGTTTTGGATCTATCTCTTAATCATAGTTGTTTCTTTGTCTCTTATTGTAGATTTTGTAGTAATTTTTCAGAAAGGTGGCGCAATTGTTTCTTAATTTAATAATACCAACTTGTTAGAAATCTTGCTATTGATGTTGAAAATGCCTAAACATTTTTGCCCAACTCCATGCTTTACTTATTATATACGTTGCTCCGCTTATTCATTAGTTGGCAAATATTTGAAGTCAAACTCATTCTCTGGTCAATGGAGGACAAATATTCAAGTTATAATTGATATATTCACCTACCATTATATTTAAATAATTTAATTTATATATATGGATAAATAAAGATTATTTTAGGTGAATCGAAGAAGTTGAATTAGTTGATTATCTAAATTTATGTATTGTTGATGAGAGTTTGATTTCCTTGTAATCTCCTGTCGCTAATTTTAAAAAATGAAAAATAAGAAGAGAGTTTGATTCTATTGTATATATTAGGCTAATATTCTATTCATCAGATTACCATATACATGAGACTGCTATAAGAAGCAGTACTGATCCCTCCTAATTTATATGACATGATCATCTTTTTATATTTAACAATTTAATTTTTAACTTTCTATCTTAACTTTTTATAAAATAATTTATAACCATATAAATTTCTATGACATATTTTATACCTCAAGTCTCAACAATAGTCCTTTTCTTTTAAATTTCAGTCAAATAATTTTACATAAATAAATTGAGACGGTGCACAAAATTTTAAATTTTTTTTACTCTAAGATAGTGTTTGGCCATAAATTCTCAAGTATTTTTGACAAGTCATTTTTGGATGAAGTTTCACCATAAATTTTTAGAAAAATATTTGACTTTTTTTAAAAATATGATTTATACTCGTAAGTTATAAAAATTATTAAAGTTACCCATATGTTTGTATTATCATTTTATGATGAATATGTTCCGTTAAAAAAAAAACCTTATAACATATATAATTGATGACAATCAACATCCGCCCTACCTTTTAAGGTGGGAGTTAGGTCTGCATACACTCTACCCTCCCCAAACCCACATTGTGGGATTATACTGGGTTTGTTGTTGTTATAGTAATCAACATCAACAAAAAGAACAATATAAGCAAGAGTAGTACAATAATCACATACTCAAACTTTTCACCGATTCAGGATAAATTATAACCCATTAAAAATAAGTTGTTCTTTTTAATAGAGTTGGTAGTAAATATATATATTAATTGGAATTAATAGATGATAAGTGTTTTTATAAAATACAAAGTTTGAGGTAAAACTCTAATTTTTTTTAAAACTTGGAAACTTGAGATGTTTGCCGAGTAATGACAAATTATACGATTAAATACTAATTTCCAAGTGTTTTTCAAATTTTTTTCAAAATATATTTGTGGCCAAACGCACCTAACTTTCTTTGTCTCATATGGGGTTTTATGTTTTGTTGAAATTGTTTATCTTTAATACAAATTGGCAGCTGTAAATTGTAATAACACATATGATGTGACTGATGTCTGCAGCTTCCAAGAACATTGCAGCATGACTAATTAATTCTATTTATACTGCTTTCTTTCGCTGGCAGACTCGTGTTTTTTTTTTCTCAACAAATTTTGGTCCTTCCAAACTTCTACTCTTCCTCCCTCTCTATATCCACTGTTAATTTCATCCTTCTCAAAAGAAAAAAAAATCAGATCCTTTGAGTGCCACAATTTGGATCTTCAATCCTCTTGAAAATTGCTTTACAATTTAAATAAAATTCTCACACTCCTCCTATTGAACTATTGCATTGTCTGCATTTAAGCAACAGTAGAAAGGTAAAGTAGTGATCTTTTTGTCCTCCTTTTTTTTTAAAAAAAATTATGTCTGCAAAGAAAGATGTCCAAATTCTAGAGAGGTCACCTCCTCTCCAGAGACTATTGGTTAAACAGAACTTCAATGAATCTTTATGCCATACTTATTTTGAAAATGTTACTCCATTCGTTTTAATTTATTTATCTGATTTTGATCTTATAATCTTAAACTAAAAACATGTAAGAGTATATTAAAATATTCTTTAATCATATGGTCTTAACATATTACAAAAGAAGATAAAAATCAAAGAGCTGTCAAAAAAAAAATATTCTTTTCTAAATTAACTATAAAGAAAAGTAATCCAGATAAATTGAAACGGAAGGACCACAATGCATGATCCGTGTTCTTTCTTTACAGAACAAGTAAATAAATGATACTCCTTTTGTTTGTGCTGTTGAGAATTTGTTCACGTTTGTCTAAAATAAGCGTGCTGAAGTTTCTTTCTTCATATGGTTGAGCATAAAATTAAAAAGAAGTTTTTAAAGTTATATACAGACAATGTAATGAACCTTTCATGCTATTAACATGATTTAACCTGTTACATAGAGTTGTCTGTGATTACCTTTTAGGTGACGTGATTGTATGAATACTTAAGTGTATATATACAACTTTTAACTCAAAGAATACTTTTACGTACTTACTGTAATAGTACCTAATAATTAATGAAATTATTCTAACAGGTGTGTATTAAATAAGGATGGGAACAAGTGATCAACAAATTCATCCCGCAAACGAAGCTTCTTCAGAAGGACTTCCATCACTTATCCGATTTATCAGTTCTGAAATGGATCATGATTTTGATGCCACAGTGAATGACCATATTAAAAATCAGTCTGCTCCTGTACCAGATTCTAGCTCTTCAAACTCATCAATTATGGTAAATCTTCTTTTTTAAAATCTTAATTAATACTAACTATGAGCCAGTTTAGTGGTTAATTAAATGGTGTGTTATTTATTTTATTGGCTCTGCATCTTTTGCTGATAAAGGGATATGTGGTACTATTAGCTAGCTTGATGTATATTATGTTGTTGAAGTTATAGATATTTAAGTTCTATTAACTACGCCGATTATCTTAACCCCTTGTAATTTTCTTAAGGACGTTTAATTTTGATATTGTTGTTGACATAGATGATCATATATTTGAATTTTTCGAAAGAAAATAGATCTTTTTCTGGAATATAACAAGGAAAATACTCAAATTTAAATGCTTGATCTTTGAAATTCTCTGAAGATGAGAAGTAGTTATCATAAATTGTATAGTTATAGAACTATGATGTACTTGAAATTACTTTGAAGATTTTCCTCTGTTTGTTGTTGATCATTTAACAAAGTAAGAGGTATATTTGACCTTATTTCCACCTTGATCTGTAAAATACTGTGTGACACTTCATTGGCCTTAAATACTTGCTATGATCTTTCTATAGGTATCTGAAGCTGCTGCTGCTGAGCTAGAGAGCAACAGAATTCATGCAGTTTCGATTAGCATGCCACCCACTCTGAAAAAAGTTGGCCTCGCTGATAACAACGAGACTATAGATGCTCCTGATTCTGCTGCTGCTACATCAAAATATAAGAAAACAGAGTTTTATTCTCAGCCTATGCCAAGAGCTAATACTACTACTGCATCTTTCGCTGGAGCTCGTGCAAGTGGCGAACTTCCTAGACATCCTAGGATTAGCAAGCTGAAGGATAAAAGATTTGACAGCTTCAAAACATGGTCTGGTGGGCTTGAGAGACAATTATCAAATTTACGCGGAAATAAGAACCAGGAAACAGAACAAGAGTCCATCTCTCAACCCTGTGCCGAACCGGAACCTAATACTCCGATTCATATTCCTGTGGATCGATTTTTTGATGCCTTGGAGGGACCAGAACTTGATAAGCTAAGGGTGTGTTTTTCCTGCTTTTATCGATTAATTTTAGTTCACTGTTTTGGGTAATAGAATTATTTGTCAAGATAGTGAATTGGATTTTTATGTCTTTCCTCTACAGGCTTCCGAGGAAATTATGCTTCCAGAGGACAAGACATGGCCATTTCTACTCCGTTACCCTATTTCATCTTTTGGTATCATTCTTGGTGTAAGCAGCCAAGCTATAATGTGGAAAGCCTTAGCCACTTCTGCCTCGACCAAATTCCTTCACATAAGCATGGATGTAAACCTTGTGCTCTGGTGGATCTCTGTTGTCCTGATGGTCATTGTTACTTCCACTTATGCATTGAAAATCATTTTCTACTTTGAAGCAGTTCGTAGGGAGTACTACCACCCGATACGTGTTAACTTCTTCTTTGCTCCATGGATAGCACTTCTATTCTTAGCACTTGGACTTCCACCTTCAGTCTATCAAAACCTTCCTCATGTTTTATGGTATGTCCTTATGACCCCATTCTTATGTTTGGAGCTCAAGATTTATGGACAATGGATGTCTGGTGGTCAACGAAGGCTCTCAAAGGTAGCCAATCCATCGAATCATCTCTCAGTAGTGGGAAATTTTGTTGGTTCCTTGCTTGGTGCAACCATGGGACTAAAAGAAGGACCAATTTTCTTCTTTGCTATTGGATTGGCTCATTACACTGTTCTCTTTGTAACTCTCTACCAAAGACTACCAACAAATGAGACACTTCCAAAGGAGTTACATCCCGTGTTCTTTCTATTTGTTGCTGCCCCTAGTGTTGCTTCTATGGCATGGGCAAATATCCAAGGGTCCTTTGATTTTTGTGCTCGGATCGCGTACTTCATTGCCTTGTTCCTTTACTTCTCACTGGTAAATGTTACTCCCTTTACAAAACTTTGGACCCTCTTCTTGTGTTGTGTTATGACTACAAGCTGATCCATTTCCTTTGTGTTTTTCTTATTCATTTACAGGCTGTTCGGATTAATTTCTTCCGAGGCTTCAGGTTCTCATTGTCTTGGTGGGCTTACACTTTTCCAATGACCGGAGCTGCTATTGCCACGATCAAATACTCAATCATGGTTAACACGGTTGTGACGAAGTGTCTGGTTGTCATACTTTGTACCCTTTCTACACTCACAGTGACAGGACTGCTTGTGACAACCATCATTCATGCCTTTGTTCTAAGAGACCTCTTTCCAAATGACATTTCTATTGCAATTAGCGAAAGGAAGCCTAAAACACATAGACGATGGTACCATCATAGACGAGTTGGCAACACAGATATTGATCAATTCCTTAAGTATGCTGATTCTGCTGAAGCCAAAGATATTGAAGCATCTCTCTCTGGTAGCGTAGAGTTAACAAGCACTATTGCTCCAAAAGAATTTAGACAATGATCCTGTATTAAAATAGCTTGCATCGCTTGTAAAGCCTTAAGATTTTAATCAAGTGAGGAACATCAAAAGTTTGGTGAACCTGTGAACTTGATATAGGAGAAGGCACATGAAAGGTCTTGTAAAAACAAGGATGCAAGGGGAGGACGAATGTCGTTCCAAGTTTGAAAGTTTTTCTTATTGTATAAAGTGTTTGAGATGAGTATCTATAATAAAGGGGTCCTTAATATCTTTTTTCACCTCTGAGGATTGCTGTCTTTTTGTTGTCTTTTGTACAGGACTGAGACTTTTAAGCATTCACTAGTAGAATAAACTAAGTATTCAACTCAGGGAATCAGATTATCTAACATACTTAACAGTTCCTATAGTAACAAGTCTTTAAGTATTTGAAGCCAAAGAGAAGATGTTTACCATCTTACTCATTTGAATGTCTTATAAAATCGAAGTGATTACTAGCTGAAAAGGAGGAGAAAGGTCTTCAGAGAAAAAGGCCATCTTTATCGCGGCAAAGCCCATCTTTCAGCTGCTTGAAACAATTTTCTACTCCATGATACTATATCTCTGGAGATAATGATTTTATATATGAGAAACTAGTGGACTCAATTGCTTATATTGACATTACTATCCAATTTTCTATTGAGGTCTATTCTACTGGTAGTTGTAGTATTGCTTCTGTAGTTTCTAGTCCTTTGATTTCTGTTATTTAGGGATGGCAATTGGGGCGGGGTAGGGCAAGCCTTGACCTGCTAAGGTTTTGATCCGCACTACCCTATCCCATTTAGTATTTTTTTATAACTCGTTTAGGGTACGTGCTTTGCACGTGTGGGCCATGCTAATTTATAAAAAAATTATATATAACATGAATAAATTATTACATGTGTGACACATATTATTGAGTATACAAAACTTTGAAAAATTTGTAACGTTATCCTTACATTGAGAGGGTAGATATGTTGATAGGTGGAAGGCAAAGAGAGACAGGGTTTCCATGCCTCCATCATGCATGTATCTTCTTTTCCTACTTTTCTAGAGGGAAATAGGATTAACATGCCTTCTGAGAAGCAAGTATTCATTGATAAGCAGTATGTCCACAATGAATGTTTGGTCACATGAATTCATTTGAAATTTTTGTTGTCCTATGTATACCTTCAAACAAGTACCTTAGGATGGTCGAAAATGCCATTGATGCATAATCACTCGACAAAATTTTGGTTCCTCATAAGTGTTGTTTCTTTTATTATGTCTAGGCAGACAATTGGAAAAGTTTATAAGCTCTAATATTGAGGATCCATATAGCCAACCAATTAAATGAGGATTGAAAATGTTTCTTGACAACCAAGTAGCAACTTAATTGATAACTTCCAAAACTTTGAAATTGATCTAGTTTCATTTCTAGCCAATAGGTTGAAGATGTCACTGTTGGCATACAAACATGTTGCTAATAATACGTGTATTGTCGTGATAAGTAAATCAGCACAATGGTGACTCAACTTGGTGCTGGTGATAATAGTAGCCAGAGCAATCGAAGTATCAATCACAAAATTGATTAGTATGGGTAGCTACACATATGATGAGTTCTGGTCCCCCCATCCCCATCACCATTGAGATTAGACATGGCAAAATATAGTGTGTGGGGGAAAACTGTAGTATTTGAAGATGCCATTATTTGGTTGCGCTTCTTTTGGCACTACACTATAAACTTTTGGCAACGAACGGACAAAAGGGCCCTATCCGTCGCCTTTTCTGCATTTTTTTTCTAGCAGAACCCTGTTATTTCTGCTGCCCACCTACTCAATCAAATCAAATCAATAACAGCCCAAACAACATAATCAACAACAAGCTCAAACAACACAATCAATTCAATATATCTTCCACAACTTAAAAAAATAAATATGTAAAATTAATAGATTAAACACTTGTAAAAGTCTTCCAAAGTTAGTCAAATATCCCAAACTTAACAAAAATATTCAAAAACAGAGTGGAGGCTATGTATTCTTCATCCTCTGATGAGTCATCGCCAGAGGTGGACGCTCTTGAAGAACGGGACGGCCTACGAGTGAGGTTGAACACTTGTTCTTTGATTTGCTCGATGGTTTCATTCGTTCTTTTTTTGTTCAGCAAATCTTTTTTCCTCAGACACTACCAATGCATGTGTAAGGTCTGAGATTTACCTCGATATTTCAGCTATCTAAACACCGTCAATTGCCTCGGCTTGGCGTGACGACACAATACCTTGTAGACCTGATTAGATTTGTCGAACGTCGTTTTAAGAGCCCATCCCATAGATCCTGCCCTTATGTGTCTCTCCAACCACTTTTTCAGTCCGAATTCTAGTGGACTCTTCTGGAGTGAGCTGGACCAAATCTCCCATCTCATCAATGCACTGCTGGTACATATCATGCATTTAGAAATAAAAGTTACCATAAAAATAAAAGTTATCATCATAAAATTTTAATTCATATATAGCACTACTTATCTTAAATAACTTACATAAGTTTGTGCGGCCTTTTCCTCCACACACTCATTTGGATCTGACTCATTGATCTTCTTCTTGACACGAGTCTTCTTGAATACCTCGCAACGACGGGGAGGGTGCCCCAATTATTTTTACTATAAATAAGAATATAATTTTAGATGATATTAATCAAATAATATAAGGAAATAAATTTATATGAATTAAAATTTTAAATTTAGAAAACTTACCATCTCCCTTATAATCGTTCCAACACTCTTTGCACCTCCGGTGTGCAACGAGCCACCCTTTAAACTGTCTTTAGATATTTTGGCTTGATCGAACATAACCTTGAATTCATTTGTCTCCCAATAATGACACAACTCCTCAAAAATATGTGGTACAATCCTGAGCCGACTTAAGCCAGCTAGACAGTCTAACGCTCGCTTTCCTCTCAACTGTGGTTGCAATGACCATATTGTACTTCGGCTGCCAAGTACACGAAGTGTGAAAAAATAATTAGTAGTGTTGGATAATTAATAAAGTATGTGATTCCTCCGAACACTCTCCTGCAGAGCTGGTTTAGAAGGATACCACCTGTAAGACAAACATGTTAGTTCAATTATTATAAATTAACAATGAAGAAATAAATAAAATAAAAAAACTTACAATGATCTATCGGGCTCAATCATGACTCTCCCGAACCTGTCCTTCTGCCTAGGTGCTAGCTCAAGCGGCTCATTGGGTGTAGCAACCGAAGGAGGTGGAGGTGTATGTGATAATTAAGTTCAAGTTCTAATTAATTCAAGTTATAATTAATTCAAATAATAATTAAGTTCAAAACTCATGACATTCAAGTTGAAGTTCTAAATTTAAGTTTTCCAAAAATTCAAGTATCTAAGTTATTCAAATTAGTTCTAAAGTCTAAAAAGTTTAAAATTTATACTAACCTAAAAAATTTCTACGTTTAACTTCAAAAGTCCTAAAGTTCAACTTCATGACTTTGAATATCTAACTCTAATTAGCTTAATTAGTTCATAAAAGTTAACAAAAATTCAAGTTCAAAGTTCAAATGTTCTAAATTTAAATTCTAAATTCAAGTATCCTAAAATTTAAGTATCAAAGTTATTATAATTATAAGTTCTAAAGTCCTAAAATTCAAGCATCTAAGTTCCTATATTTTTCTAAGTTTCAAACTTCAAAACTTCCTATATTCAAGTGTCTAAGTTATTCTAATTAGTTCTAAAGTTAGATTTCAAAAAGTATACAAACCTAAAGTTCAAAATTAGTATCTAAGTTATTCTAATTATAAGCTCTAAATTAAAGTCCTATAATTCAAGTGTCTAAGTTCCAATATTTTTCTAAGTTTCAAACTTCAAAACTTCCTATATTCAAGTATCTAAGTTGTTCTAATTAGTTCTAAAGTCTAAAGAATTCAAAAATTATACAAACCTAAATTAAAGTTCAAATTAGTATCTAAGTTTAACTTCAAAAGTCGTAAAGTTCAACATCATGACTTTGAATATCTAACTCTAATTAGCTTAATTAGTTCAAAAGGAATACAATTCAACAAGATTTCTAAAGTTAACAAAAAATTCAAGTTCAAAATTCTAAGTCCAAGTTCAAAATTCAAGTTCTATATATAAGTATCCTAAAATTCAAGTATCTAAATTATTCTGAAGTCCTAAAACTCAAGCTTCTAAGTTTCAATATTTTTTTCTAAGTTTCGAACTTCAAAACTTCCTAAGTTACAATCCAATATACAAACAAACTACGTACAACAAACTAAATGGAATATACTAATTAACTAACTAACAAATCACTAATTACTATCCACTTTACAATCTAATTCAAAAATCTCAAATCTAACTTAAAGCTTAAAATCAGAATTATAACTACATTCACTAATTTTACAATCCAATATACAAATAAACTACAACAAACTAAATGGAATAAACTAATTAACTAACTAACAAATTACAAATCACTAAAAAATTTACAATCTAATTCAACAACCCAAATCTAACTTAAGCCCAAAAATCAAAACTATAATTACATTCACTAATTTTACAATCCAATATACAAATAAACTGCAACAAACTAAATGGAATAAACTAATTAACTAACTAAAAAATCACAAATAAAAAAAATTTGAATTTTTTTATAAAGTTTAAACCCTAACCTCTTAAAGAGGTATAAACAATCTACAAGCTCCATTGGACGGCGACAGTGCACAGGCGGAGGTTTTGTGGAGAGAAGGGAGAGAGAAGAGACAGTTTAGAGAGAGGGTAAATATTTAAAACTCGATCTGGTCTATCAGATATTTTAAAAAAGCAACGGACTGCATCTCTAAGTTCGTCGCTTTTAAAAAAAATATTTGACCAAGTTTTGACCAAAAAGCGACGGACAAAGGACGCCGTTTGTCGCTATTTTAAATTTGTTGAACAAATCTGTCGACCAATAGCAACGGACTAAGCAACGCAGTCCGTCGCTCTTTTTTTTAAAATCAATTAAAATGAAATACTTACGATGGACGGCGCCGTAGTATTTATTTTATAAATAATTATTTTTATCAAAATATATAAAATAATTATACATAAATAAGATTTATTTTTGGTGCAAAAATCCACTAAAATATGTGACAGACTAAGCGTCTCTGTCCGTCACTTTTAATTAAAAGAATAATTTAAAAAAATGACGAATAGCGTCGTATTATCCATCGCATTTTTAGCGACTCTGCCTGTCGCTTTTTTGCCTGTTTTTAATAGTGTTTGAACTTTGCACGTCCTTTGAGAAATAATGATTGACATTAGTGTTTTATCAAAATATATATTTTTAGTATAGTATATTAAGATATAGAAAAAATATGGATAATTACAATCCTCCATTGATAAAAGCTCGAACAACCTCCATTAACAAGCAGCTAAGAACATAAAAAGAGAAAGCATAAGATCTGTAATTTTGGGGAATGAAAAAGTCGATTCATTCATGACTACTGATCAGTATTTATAGATGTACAAGAGTTAGGAAAAATATCTACAAATCTAACTAATTCTGTTACAACACTAATCTCATTGAATATCCGACTAACTAACTTGCAACTAACTAATTTGTTAGTTTGAGCTAACTAACTACCTTGCTAGCTAATCAACTTTAGCTGAGTTAAGCTTAGTGACTAATAATAAACTTAACACTCCCCCTCAAGTTGGAGGTGAGTAGCTCACAACTAACTTGTGCAGAATAGTGGAGTGTTTGACATTTGGTAAAGCTTTGGTCAGAGCATAAACCAAGTGATCACTAGTTAGTATATAATGGAGCATTATGAGACCTTCCTACAATTTCTCTCTCACAAAATGGCAATCCACTTCTATGTGCTTTGTCCTTTCATGGAATACAGGGTTCCTGGCTATGTGGACAGCTGTTTGGCTGTTACACCTAGTAAAATTATCAAAATACCCCTAAACGAAAGAACGCTCTCACAACATATCATCCCTAACTTTTTCGGCCAATCCAAGGCTGGAATATCGATCAGGGAAAAATCATGTAGGAAAGAGGTCTTGATTGAATTTTATGTCAACCAGATCAAAAGATAATTTTTCGAGCCAAAATTTACAATTTCAGAAATAGTTCATTTTATCCCTTATTCATAAAATGCATTTGTTAAATGAGATTTACATTTTTCTTCATAAAACGCATTTGTGGAATGCGATTCATGTGTATTTTTCGTACGTTTTTCAATTTTAGTGAGGGACATTCTGGTCTTTTTCTCACCCCTCCTATGTATATCCCACGACTGATATAGGCTATTTTCGACCTTAGAAGAGTTTTTAAACCCATTTCTTAGACTTTTAACATATTTAAGCAAAAAAAAACTAGGGTTAAGGAGTGGAGAAAAAACTAGGGTTTAAGGATTTTAAGCCAGAATCTTGCCAGTTTAATTATCCAATCTTCATCCCAGGTATGAAAGGTTAAACTAAAGCATGTATATTGTTCTTCCAGGTGTCCCATGATTGTGATAGTATTGATAAAACTTGATAGTCTTTGAATCTTCATTATTAAACTTAATTGAATGGCCTCAACTAAATGTTATCATAATCTTCATTGGTTGATTTGGATTGATTGTCTTATGAGCATTGAGTCTTGGGAGGAGTATCGAGCACCGAGTTGGGTAAGAATAAGTAATAACTTGAAATCAATAATTATGTAGCCAATGTAGGAGAGGATTGAACCGTTAAAGTTGGATGTTTCTTTTTATTTTAATGTCCTAAAAAGATAGGACTTGACTGCTTGATTGGATGATTTGTCCTTTACCCTAGCAAAGTACTGGACGGTTGTGAAAACAACAATGAGCTTGTTATACGGTCACCGACTCATAAGTGATTATTGTCGGATAAGAGAAACTCTTTATCAGTCTTGATAGTACTCTGATTTGATAGGATTGGATCTGATTGGATTGGATTGGATCGAATTGGATTGTATATGATTTGTCTCTGTCTAAACCTTACTTTTGCTTTAGACTTATGACATCCTGATTGAATTCCTCATCTTTCTGATTTGAGATATTTAAGCTAGTATTGTTATACCTTGATACATGTTTCATTCTATCATATTATATAATTGTACATTTCATGTACTGATGTTCATTTGGGCCTGTATCATTTCATGATGCAAAGACAAGTTGTAGATATCATCAACAAGCACACCGTTGAGGATCTGTTCACACTCAGCTTATTGGTGATTCCTTCTCTATATTTGAAGGATACCAGTTCTGTTATTATTTCGTTGAGTTTAGTATTTTCATTCTTATTTGAAGTAGCCATGGACCTGTCATTGGGACCAACTAGATAGTAGTTGATAAAGTCTTCATAGACTAGATTGTTGACTTATTTATTTTATATTATCTTTTGGCTAGTTTTATTCATATTAATTTTGTTGATTGGATTAGATAGATTGTTGTCTTTTGGCCTTATTTTATAAGTTATTTCCTAATGAGTAATACTTTCACCGATAGAGAGTTGATTGAATAATTATATGAACAGGCCAAACGGTTCGCTTGGGGACTAGCAATAGAATTTGAGTGCCGGCCACACCTAGGGTACCCTCTCAAGGCGTGACAAATTTGGTATTAAAGCACAGAGTTCAAGAGTCCTAGGGAGTCTATGAAGTCGTGTCTATAAATTCTTGCTTATAGGTGTGTTCAGCACCACACTTATTATCAGGATGCTATAGGACATTAGGAATTATTCTGCTTTTTTTTATATTCTTAGTTCGTATGATAGAGTTTAACTCTATAAAAGTTCGGATTCGTGCATTGCTCAAATCCATTCGATTACCCCTCATACTTAAGGTGGTTGGAACAGTAAAGCTCAGATCTTTATTGATGAGTTACTTTCAGATAAAGTATTCAGAGGTTAAATACACTACACTAGGCTTGAGAGGAGCCTATTACTGTGCACAAGTCTATTGATTTGAAAGAATGCACCCTCATTCATATAAATCGTGCATTAAGCCAGAGCAAGATGTATTTTCATATTCTTTTCTCTAAAATCACGCTTTAGATATTATCCTCAAGAGGAAATTTATGTCTCTAAATGATTAATATCACCATCCAATAGAATGTGATTTGAGGCATGGTAAGCTATGATTCGTAGAATGATCCTAAGAGCTAGAAAGATAGAGTTAGAGGAGTAGAAACTAAATAGTGAGAATGGTGGTTGATTGAGGCATGTACCTAGAGTTAGGTATCTATAAGGTAAGTAATGGGGTTAGAAGTCAAGTCCGTTTGACTTTGACTAAAAATGTAGCAAGTATCGTCTAGCTTTCATGATAGGAGTTTTATGGTGAGGTGTATTTATGTTATCAATGACAAAGTATAGGTGTTGAAGGAAGAGAGGAGTAGTCATGAGATGATAGATCTAAGCTAGGCTTATGATTTTGAAGAGAGAGGCCCATGTTATTTAGAGGGATATGAATATAACTTGGCGATGATGTTTAATGAATGGATAAATAGTACTTAGGTTAAAGAAGAAGACGAGGTGATAAATTGTAATTAGACAGATAGTGAAATGAGGATCGATTACTTGTCATAAGGTCTTAGTAGGAGTGTGTTTCTTTATTTCACCTAGTAGTTGTAAGTTGGTATAGTATGCGAGCAGTGTGTGATGTACGTGTTAGTACTAGAGCCCAATCTTGAATTTAAGATGAGTAGTATGAAGAAAGAGAGATAGTATTATAAGTGTGATAGTGTTAGTTTTAAGATTTGATTTAATAGGCTTGACATAGTGTATGTGAGATATTAAGATATTAACTTGCGAGGATTGCGTGTTACGAATGGGGGATATGTGACCCTCAAATGTAAATAGTGAATTGAGGCTAAGTTATTTGGTAAGAAGAGGCTAAAGATGTGTATCTGAGATAGTATAGAGTTGTATGAGGATCGAATTTTTAGTTGCTTTGGGTGACTAGTTAGTATCCTTTAGCTGCTAATGTGGAGAAGGCTAGATATGAGTTTGTTTTTGTATTTAGTATCCATAAGAATTGTGTCGAAGGGAGTTGTATATAGATAATGATGAATCTCTTGTTATAGTTCAAGTTTCCTTCAACTATGTTAGGAATATATGAACCTAGAAGATAAGTGTTAGCAGGCTAAAGAGAAGAGGTTAGATCGTAAAAGTTAGAGAAAGTGGATGTTTACGCCAATAAAAACAGCATGTATAGAAGGATGCCAAAAAGATAAAAGGAAATTAAGGGAAGTATCTTAAAATAAGGCCCTAGTAGCAATTTGGTATCTTCGGGTATAGTATAATTGGAGAGTTTAAGTGTTCTTGTGAATAATGATACTCTGTTATGTGGAGTAGTGTGCTTATAAATAAGTCTAGAGAATCAATTCGCAGACTTAAGAAGGTGACCTTTGTTCTAAGAGGGAGATGATAAGGTAATGAACCAAAGTAATTCTTGAGCTTTCACTAGTGATGAGTTGATTAGGATGAGACATCGATATTTTTTTCATCCCACATATTTCTAACACTTCCGTCGAGGTGATACTCTATTCCTTCTGTGTGTATGAGCACCATGCCCATGGACTATACCCATGCACTTTTATGTTGATGCATATCCATGATGAGTTCGAGGATGAGAATTGATAATTTCATTCAGCAATCCTAATTTCATCTCATGAATCTAAATAGTTTTCATCCCTATGTTACACGAGACATAACTTAAGTTTCACAATATCTACAGTTCCATGAACTCATGATAAGCCCTGAAAGAACAGAGAGATTATATTAGTTATGAATGTTCCATGATTAGACTTTCTTTAATGAATCGTGCTTATGAATTTTTTCTCTAAACTTTTTTTAGTGATTCTTCCTTTCCAGTCCTGATAGCGATATTGATAATAGTTGATTGGGTTGAGTGAGAGTATATTGGGGAGAGTGAGTTTTTCTTGATTATGATAGTTGTGTTATACTTGTCTAGTTAAGCATAGAGGTGCAGAAGAGGAGCGGGATAAGATCCTGTGATATGCAATAGATAGGTAATAATATGTTAGTGTGTCTTTGGGTAAGAAGTGTTAAAGTAGGCTTGACAATTCTTAGATATGGTTGAAGTAGTTAAAGTAATAGGCTTGAGTGTGTGGTTTTCACTACGAGAGTGATGGTAGTAAGCTATTGATGACTTTTAGGTGATGATTGTGAGTGTTTGTATAAAGTGGTGAGGAGGAGTAGTATTTCGATGTCATTCTTGGAATGGAATGGTTACATACATCTTATGCTTTCATAGATTGTAGGACTCGTCGAGTCAAGTTCCAATTTTTAAATGAGTTCGTTATTAAATGGGAGGGTCATGATTCGATAGTGAAGGCTAAGTTCATTTCTTGTCTTAAGGCCCAAAAATTGATTGCTAAGGGTTGTATTTACCACGTTGTGAGGGTTAGGTATGTCGACTCTGAAAGTCCTTCCCTTGAGTCAGTTTTCGTAGTCTATGAGTTCCCCGATGTCTTTTTTGATGACCTTCCTGATGTCTCCCCCCAAAGGAAAGTTGATTTTGGTATCGATCTCCTCTCTAATACCCAATCGATCTCTATTTCTTCTTACCAAATGGCTCCGACGAAATTGAAAGAGTTGAAGGAACAATTATAGAACTTGTTAGAAAAGGGGTTCATAAGGCCAAATATTTCTCCATGGGTTGCTTCCGTGTTATTTGTGAGAAAGAAGGATAAGTCTCTTCGAATGTGCATAGAGTACCAATAATTAAATCATATGATCATTAAGAACAAGTAACCAATCCATAAAATAAATGACTTGTTTGATCAATTGCAAGGGGCAAGTCACTTCTTTAAGATTGACCTTCGGTCCAGCTATCACCAACTAAGGTAAGGGAGTGTGATATTCCCAAAATGATATTCCGAATAAGGGATGGTCACTTCAAGTTTGTGGTGATGAGTTTTGGGTTGACGAATGCACTGGTGGTGTTCATATACTTGATGAATAGGGTGTTTAAACCTTACCTTGATACTTTTGTGGTGGTTTTCATTGATGATATTTTGATTTACACTTGAGGTGTGGAAAAATATAAAAATCACTTGAGAGTTGTGCTTCAAACATCGAGGGATAGACAATTATTTACAAAATTTAGTAAGTGTGAATTTTGGTTGAATAAAGTGGCATTTCTTTTTCATGTAGCGTCCGGTGATGGGATCAAGGTTCATCCTAAGAAAATAGAGGCAGTAAAAAATTGACCTAGATCATTGTCTCCTTCAGATACTTAGAGCTTCTTGGGTCTAGCTGAGTATCATAGAAGGTTCGTCGAATGGTTTTCTTCCATCACATCTCTTGTGATAAAATTGACCCCAAAGAAAGCCAAATACATATGGACGAATGAGTGTGAGAAGAGTTTCCATACCTTGAAAGATCGACTTACCTCCGCTCCCATTTTGACTCTATTAGAAGAATTAAAAGGGTTTGTGGTTTATTGTGATGCTTCAAATATTGGTTTAGGTTGTGTCTTAATGTAAAATGGCAAGGTCATAGCCTATGCTTCTAGGTAATTAAAGGTGCATGAGCTTAACTACCCTACCCATGACCTTGAATTGGTGACCATTGTTTTTTTTGAAGATTTGACGGCATTACCTCTATAAGGTGCATCTGGATGTGTATACTGATCATAAAAGTTTTTAATATGTTTTCACCCAAAAGGACATTAATCTAAGGTAAATAAGGTGGATAGAACTCCCTAAGGACTATGATATGAGTGTACACTATCATCCGGATAAAGCCAATATGGTTGTCGATGCACTTAGTAGAGTGTCTATAAGGAGTGTGGCCCATGTTGATAAAAGGAAGAGGGAGTTAGTGAAAGAATTTCACCGGTTGGATAGATTAGGGGTGAAGTTATGTGGTACCGATGATGGTGGTATGGCTGTTCAAAATGGGTCCAAATCCTCTTTGGTGGTGGATGTTAAGTCAAAGCAAGATCTTGACCCAATGTTTATTGAGTTAAAGAAGTTGGTGAAGAGAAAAAAGGT
This sequence comes from Solanum dulcamara, assembly GCF_947179165.1. NCBI lineage: Eukaryota > Viridiplantae > Streptophyta > Magnoliopsida > Solanales > Solanaceae > Solanum > Solanum dulcamara. Next base: position 17,150,485 of record NC_077243.1, on the reverse strand, counting down.
AGAAGTTTTTTCTCAAAGGGGAGATGGGGTGCTATACTACCAAAGTCGGCTATGTTCCCGATGTGGATGGTCTAAGGAGTTTGATCTTGATGAAGGCTCATAATTCTACATATTTCATTCATCCAGTTCAATAAAAATGTACCGAGACTTAAAAGACTTCTATTGGTGGGGTGGCATAAAGAAGGATATAGCAGTTTGTGTCCAAATGTACGAATTGCCAACAAGTGAAGGCCAAACATCAAAGGCCGGGTGGCCTAGCCCAAGACATTGAAATCTCTACTTGGAAGTGGGAAGATGTTAATATGGATTTTATAGTGGGTTTGCCTCATACTCGGAAAGGTCATGATTCAATTTGGGTAATTGTTGATAGAATGACTAAGTCACTCACTTTTTGCCGGTTAAGACTTCCTATAGTGCCAAAGACTATGCAAAGTTGTATATTCGAAGTTGGTGAGGTTGCATGGTGTGCCTTTATCCATTATTTTAGATCATTAGTGTGCCTTTATCCATTATTTTAGATCATGGTACCCAATTCCCCTCTCACTTTTACAGATCATTTCAAAAGGGCCTCGGTACTAAGGTAAAATTAAGCACTGTATTCCATCCTCATATCGATGGGCAAGACAAAAAGACGATTCAAACACTAGAGGCTATGTTAAGGGCTTGCGTGTTGAAGTTTAAAGGAAATTGGGATGATCATCTACCGCTCATCGAGTTTGTCTATAATAATAGTTACCACTCAAGTATTGAGATGATGCCATTTGAGGCTTTGTATGGGAGATGATGTAGATCCCCGATTTATTGGTTCGAAGTAGGTGAGATGATCTTTTTAGGGTCCGATTTGGTACTTGATGCTTTAGAGAAGGTGAAGATCATAAGTGAAAGGTTGAAGATGGCACAAAGTCGTCAAAAGTCCTATTCTGACACTAGAAGAAATGATCTTGTGTTTAATGTGGATGATTGGGTGTATCTGAAGGTTTTACCCATGAAGGGTGTGGTTCGATTTGGCAAGAAAGGGAAATTGATTCCTAGATATGTAGGGCCTTATAGAATCGTGAGACGTGTTGGCAAGGTTGCGTATGAGTTGGAGTTGTCATTGGAAATGACCATGGTTTACCCGATGTTCCATGTGTCTATGTTGAGAAAATGTGTGGGTGATCCTAGTTCCATTTTTCCTATGGGAGTAGTGAATGTTGAAGAAATCTTGACTTATGAAGAAGTCTCGGTTGAAATTTTGGACCAGCAAGTTAAGAAATTGAGGAATAAAGAAGTTGCATCTGTTAACGTCCTTTGGAGGAATCAATAAGTCAAAAGTGCTACATGAGAAGCGGAAGCGAATATGATTAAGAGATACCCTCATATTGTTCCCTCTACTCAAACCTAAGGTATTAAGTTGTCCTTGTTCAATTTCTTGGAATCCTTGCATTCCAACTTTTCTTGTAATATGGTTGCAAAATTATGAAATATGTTTCAATCGATATTTTAAATTGCACTATTGCATTAATGATGGGTTGTTGGTTTACACTCTACTCTACTCAAGCTAAGTCTTGCCTCATTCGAGGACGAATTTCCCAAGGGGGAGATAATGTAATACTCCCTAAAAACGTTATATATGGTGTTCTAATTTTTGACGAAAATGATACTATTTCTGTATTTTTGGCATAACTTTTCATAGAATGATCTATGTTAGGTGATTCAAATTTTTAAATAAACCAACATCATTACCTACAACTTTTGTAGACCACAACTTAAGATTCGGAGGCTAAGTAAGTCAAATAAATTAATCTTTGCAAGACCTGGTGTTGTGATGAAATAGAGTATTTGTAGAAAAAAAGCATATCTCAGCGTAGAATATTCCAAATCAGATGATTCTTGAACGACATGAAAGAAGACTGCTAGATATACAATTCATACGAGGATATCAAATCCTAATTAGGAAGTTATCGTGTTCAAACATAGCTCTGAAAAAGGGTATTCCATAAAAGAAAATTCATCTCACCAACCATAGAAGATCTAGATCCATTTGATATCACAATCCTCCATTATATTTTCAGACTTTTCTTTATAATTATTTTAATTATTGTTAGGTCTCTCCTTCACACCTATAAATACTCACCTCATTTCATCAAGTTTTTTCAAGCAACTCTTCTTTCTATACACTTCTTTACTCATTCTCAAAATATAGTTTTAGTTTTTAGTAGTGTAGAAATATTATTTCGATGATTCATATACTCCGGATAGTGCACAAAATGCTCGGGCTAGGAGAAAAGGCTAAGATTCAAGAGTGTTCATTAAGTCCTTTGATTATGTGTAAAACTTTGAATTCCAGGTATGCAAGGCTTCAATGAGAGTATTCCTTCTACTCTCATGCCTAAAGTATTTTGATTATATGATAAATTACGTTTATTTTCTTTAAGCTTTACTCTAAGGTATGTGGGTGTTTATCTATGAGTTCTTCCATCCATTGAGTCCAAATCTCTTTCAACTAAATCTCTTGATTTCAAATAAGAATTTCTTATGGGTAATTCTTATTTCTACTTAATAGCATGAATCATGGTTAAACTAATGATTATTATTCTATTTTGATGCAAAATTATTTCATATGTATGAATTGATTATTTGCGAGTATTTTCTCTATTTAGTTCTTTAAAGGTTCTTGAAATTCATGGTGAGCTATTTAAAACATGATTTTTAATTAATGAATTCCAATGTATTTATACATAATTTCATTTACATATATGTTTGAAAGTTGAAGTGATTGAAACCCACCTAATTTTACTATTTTTTCAATGGAGTTTGACTTGAAAGTTTTGACTCAAAATAAATATTTATGAACATAATATTTATGATCAAAAGGGAGTCTTATGAAATAAAAGAATAATTAAATGATATGAATGATGGATTCTTTATGCAATAAGGACAATTCTTGTATATTTGAATTACCAAAGATTTTAATGAGCTATTTTACTGAATATGATGTTTTGAATTCTCAAACTATATGCTATGACTATTTTGAAGTATTAAACTATTTCGTGGGATTGACTTAGCACTGAATGAGTCATTAAGGTGAGATTCGGTAAGGGAATCCTAGTAGCAACTCCTTGTTTCATTAATTATTTACCAACATAGGAGCCCTTGTAGGCTTAAGCTAATGAATCCATGAAAGATCTTAAAGTTAAAGTTAAAATGTAAAGTTGACGGAGTTCTACCCTAGGCAAGTAGACTCCCCGGCCAACGTAGGGGGTTATGTTAGATTCCATATAATAGCTCATATGGTCTTAATGTCAGTTATAGTCAACTTCCCCCAAATGAACGTTTTAAATGCTATTTACATGATTAATCATGCATGTATATATCCACATATGTATGATTTAAATGATATCTACTTGATTACTCATGCATGCACTCATTTATGTAATTTACCTTATAAATATCCTAAAGTTTTTACTTTGTAATGCATGCCTACATACTTAGTACATTCAAAGTACTAACGCCTACTCTTTTGCCTACATGATATCACCATGTAGGGATCAGTGCTCTTCTTAGTTCTCCTCCATGTGGCTAGTTGAGACTTTGTTTAAAGGCTGCTCTTGGAGTTTCCATATTCCAAGAACAATACTCATTTATCTTTCTAGCTTATGATATGTTGAGATTTTTAGAAACTTACTATGACATTTCTTTCTATTATGATTGAGGGTGAACTAGAGACTTGTCTTAGATCCATTAAATCTAAAAGTTAGAGGTATTGTTGGACATATGTAAGTTGAAGATTTAATATTATGATTTCCTCTTGTTTATTTATTGTCAATACTTATGAAAGGATAAAAGAATGCTAAGAGGCTTTTTTGAGATACTTTCAGGCTCCTCATTCATTATGTCATGTCTATGACCTAGGCTTGGGTCGTGGCATCAGTGTAGAAGAGGATTGGACCGCTAAAGTTAGATGTTTCCATTTATTTAAATATCCTAAAAAGATAGGACTTGATTGCTTGATTGGATCCTTGATTGAATAATTTGTCCTTTACCCTGGCAAAGTACTAGACGGTTGTGGCAATAGCAATGAGCTTGTTGTATGGTCACTGGCTCATAAGTGATTGTTGTTGGATAAGAAAAACTCTGATATAGGTCATGATAATACTCTAATTTGATAAGATTAGATCATATTGTGTGTGATTGGTCTCTATCTAAATGCTACTCTTGGTTTAGAGTTATGACACCCTCATTGAATTCCTCATCTTTCTGATTTGAAATATTTAAACTGGTATTATTATACCTTGAGGTATGTTTCATTCTGTCATATTACATACTCGTATATTTCATGTACTGATGTCGATTTGGGACTGCATCGTTTCATGATACAGAGACAAATTCTAGACATCATAAACAAGTGCACCATTAAGGATCTGTTCACACTCAACTTATTAGTGAGTCCTCCTCTACATTCAGAGGATACCACTTATGTTATTCTTGCATTGAGTTTAGTCTTTTTATTTTGATTTGAGGTAGCCATGAACTTATCATTAGCACCAATTAGATAGTAGTTGATAAAGGCTTCATAGACTAGATCGTTGACTTATTGATTTGATATTTTCTTTTGGCTAGTTTCATTCATACTAGTCTTGTTGATTGGATTAGATAGATTATTGGATTTTGACCTTATTCTATAAGCTATTTCCTGATGAGTAAGACTTTTACTAATAGAGAATTGATTGAATGATTGTGTGAATAGGCTAAGCGGTTTTCTTGGGGACTAGAAATAGTCTCTGAGTGTGGCCACGCCTAGGGTGCCCTCTCGGGATGTGACATTAGCTATCACAGAACATAGATATAGAGAGGTTACATGGCAAATGTTATTCATTCAATAGCCTCTCCAACTACATTAGTTCCCCTACCACTTCTCTAATGGATTTGTATTCAGCTTCTACTGAGGACAAGGAAATAGTTGTTTTCTTTTTAGATTTCCAGCTTATAGGAATATGTCCCATCAACACAATATAACCACTAACCGACTTTATAGAATTAGGACATACAAACCAATTTGAGTCACAATAGGCAGTGATAGTACAATTTGCACTGTTGGACAGAAAAATTCCCAAGCAAGGATCATTCTTGAGGTATATTAGGACATGGTAAGCTGCTTTGGGTTATGGTACCCTAGGGGACTGAAGGAATTGGCTAAGATGTTGGACACTGAAAGATATGTCCAATCTTGTATTAGTCATGAAGTTCAATTTGCCTACTAGCTTTCTGTAATGTGTGGGATCTTTCAGCAAGGTACCCTCATTAGCTTTGAGTTTAACTATGGAATCAAGATGTGACAGAACTGTCTTGCAATCTGAGCAATCAAATTCTTTTAATAAATTTGTGGTAAACTTCCTTTGAGAGATTAAGACTCCAGTGTCTTTGTAAAGAATTTCCAATCCTAGGAAGTACTAGAGCCTTCATAAATATTTTATCTTGAACTCATCATGGAGAAAATTCTTTAAAGAAGTAATCTCAGCAATATCAGTACCTGTTAAGATCACATCATCAACATAAACAACAACAAAGACCAACGATGTACCAATCTTTCTATAAAATAAAGAGTAATCACTATCTGAATAAAAGTAGCCCCTTGAATACAACACTTGAACCAATTTGTCATACCACTATCTGCTTGCCTATTTCAGTCCATATAGAGACTTGTTGAATCTACAAACTAACCTTGTATCCTTCACCATAAGACTTGGAGGAGTGTCTATGTACACTTCTTCATATAGATCTCCATGGATGAAAGCATTGTTCACATCTAGTTGGTACATATCCCATCTTTTTTTCATGTCTATATTAATCAAAGTTCTCATAGTGGTTATCTTGACCACTGGACATAAAGTCTCATTGTCATCAATACTAGCTTGTTGAGTGTACCCCTTCACTACTAGTTTGGCTTTATATCTTTCTACTATGCCATCAGCTTTGTGTTTAATTTTGTAGACCCATCTACACCCTATTTTGCTTGCTAAGCAGGATCAAGCATTGCCTCTTCATATAAATATGGTTCACTATCATGAGAAATGTTCTAAACTAAGACTATCTTGGTTGAAACTTGTGAGTGACAAATGACGCCCAGGAAAACAAAGGTGAGAGGATGAGGTTGAGGGTTGATGTTATACACAAGATAATGAGCAATTGTATTCTTTCAATTTGGAAGGGATCTTATGTGATCTGTTGGATTTTCTAAGAGTTGGTACCTAGTCTTGGTGATTTGTGATTTTTGGTAAAGTGCAGTTGTTGGTAGGTGGTTAAGGGTTAGGGATTAAAGGAGGGTCAGTATTATGTGAAATAGGCACATGTATGGATAGTGTAGGTATACGTATATTGGCAATAGTGACATTTGTGGTAGTGTCATCATCCAACACAAAAGCATTATTAAAAGTACTATGTGTGCAATTTAGCATACTGGTATTAATACTAAGTTTCCTTAACATAGTAGTAAAACTAGAATTAGATTCAGAATCACAAAGAGCAAAAGGAAAGACATTCTCATAAAAAGACACATCTCTGGAAGTATGTATTCTCTTGGTGCTCAAGTCTAGGACTTTGTAGCCTTTTGTGTTGAAAGGATATCCAATAAAAATGCAATGTGTGGATCTTAGGTCAAATTTGTCCTTATGAGTTTTCAAGGTAGGAAAGCATAAACATCCAAAGGATTTGAGGTGGGAGTAGATAGATTATTTGTTGCACAATGCTTCAAAGGGAGTTTTATCATGAAGTACTGAATTAGGGAGTCTATTGATCAAATAGGTTGTTGTCAAAATACATTCCCCCAGTATTTGATAGGCAGTTTGGACTGATACAAAAGTGCTCTAGCAACTTCAAGAAAGTATATGTGTTTTCTTTGCGCCACACCATTTTATTGTGGTGTGTATGGACAAGACTTTTGGTGTATTATTCCTTTGTCTTGAAGGTAAATGTTTGTTTCATTGTTGGTGAATTCTGAGCTATTATCAGTTCTTATTAACTTGATAGGGGTTCTGAATTGGTTCTACACAAGAGATATAAAGGATCTTATGGCCTGAAGGGTGTTGCCTTTATAACTAGGGAGTTGTATCCATGTTGATTTGCTGAAGTCATCAACTACAATTAGAAAGTACTTATAATAATCATAAGTTGGAACATGATAAGGTCCCCATAGGTCCATATGAATAAGGTCATAAGGTTTACTACTAGAAATATTTATTTTTGTTGGAAATGGAAGTCTACTTTGTCTAGCTATGGGGTAAACAATGCACATGAAATGCTGTTTAGTTGAGAAGGTTATGGGAATATAGGAAATTCCTTTCATTTTCACAAAGGGTACATGTCTTAGTCTATTGTGCCACAAGTGATCAATACTATTTTTATGAGACATGCATGATATGAGAGAGTTATAAAGAAAAAGAAGTAGGCACAAAATCATTTATACTATTTCCAGAAATAGGAAGTACATTCTTATTAGTCGAGCATGTGGGTCTTACAGGTGCAGTATCTACAAGTGTTGTGGTGGTGTGTGTGTAGATTAGAAAGACTAGAAAAACTAGGTAAAAAATTGCATGATCCATTACAAGAATGAACTGAAGTAATATGTAAAGTACAAAAAAACAGACATGGAATTAGATGATCCATTAGTTGGAATAGTAGAAGTAGGAGAAGAACAGGAGGTATGACATCTTGAGCACAAGAAATATAGTCCATTCTATTCTCCACCAATCTCCAAAGGGCTTTTCAATGAAGGGTCCTACATCAAACAAAAAGAAATGTTGAAACTAACAACTCCCCTAAGATGTGAAGCTAAGCAATACACTGATATCAAGTTGAATTTGAAGCTAGGCACAGATAATACTTTATACAAAGTAAGTGAAGGATTCAAATAGGCATCACCAATTTCAAATCTCTTTTACTCTATAACCATTTGGAGGAGTAACAAGAAAGGGGTAAGGTAAAGGTCTGATGTTGGTAAACAATAATTTGTTGAAGGTCCTGCGATGTGTAGCCCCTGAGTCTGTGATCCAAGAGTCAACAGATAGTTTAAGACATTTACATGACAAGTTATCAATGTAAGTAATTGAAGAATAACATGTTAGAATACCTGCAAAGTTCACAGCTCCACCTGTGATGTTATTAACAGTCTGTCTTGTAGTGTTGCCAGTGTTATTTCCTCATTGAACCTAAATGTGTTCCAGTAGAGTTACTAGCTGATCAAACTATTGTTTGGTTAGGGTTTGACTTGGATTTTCATAACCATATCTTTCACCATTTTCAGGACCTTTTTCTGTTGTTCATCTCATGATTCTTCTCATAGTTCCCTCCAGTCATGTCCTTAGAGACTCCATAAGAAACTGTTGCTTTTCCTGTATTCTTTCCCTTAGTAAACTTAAAATCTGGAGGGAATCCATGAATCTTGTATCACTTGTCCTTGGTATGTCCAGCTTTCTTATAGTACTCACAAAATAAATTGTGCTTATGTAGAGGTCTACTGAGTCCATTATTCTTATATGGAATGTAGTTAGTCCTAAAGTTTGTGCTGGTGATGGCAGTATTCATATGAAGAGATGTTGATTCCAGATTGAGTTTGTTATGAGGTTTGACTTCTCTTTGCCTTTTCTTTTGAGCAAGAATAGATAAAACTTGGGCCATGGTGGGCAGTGGATTCATCATTAAGATACTACCTATTACTATTGTGTATATCTTATTCAAATCTAATTAAGAATTAAATGAGTCTCCTGTTTTAATCAGCCTTATGCATTTTTGTCTTTCCACCACAAGTGCATAACCATGTACACTGTGAATTTATGTCTAGAGTGTTGAGCTCTGCCAAGAGCTTCTTAATTTTGGTGTAGTATCTAGTAACATCAAGGTTTTCTTGATTGAGTTCATTGATCATGCACTGGAGTTGGTACAGTTTTCCCCATTTGTCTGGTCATATTTGTCTTCCAATTCATCCCAAAGTTTCTTAGCATTGTTGACATACTGAAGGCTATCCTCAAGGTCCTTCGACAAGGAGTTCAAAATCTCAGAGGTCACCATAGCATTGCATCTTTCCCACTCTACAAAAGTAGTAAAATCTGGCTATGGCTTCTCAATTTTACCATTGATAAAGATGTTTTGTTCTTTACTGATAATGCTCAAAGAACACCTCGTCTCCATGAAAGATATCCAGTTCCATCGAACACTATTGGAATAATTAAAGATCCAACTTTTTTTGAAGGATGCATGTAAAAACGCTAGTCACATCTACAGGATTCTAATTTGGAGCTCAATTACCAGTAGGAGTTTGAGCTGTAGTTTTCTGATCTCGATTTAGTTTAATGTTCTCAAGATTTGCGTTATGGAATTGATGGTTACTTTAACGAGTGACAAAGTAGAGGAAAAATGAAGAAACAAAGAGAAACTAAAAATTGAGATTGAGTAAGATTGAAAAAATTGAGGTTGCAACAGAAAGAGAAGAAACAATTGCAGAAAGGAGAAACGAACCTTCAAGCTCTGATACCATATTGAGATATAGAAAAACTATAGAGAATTACAATCTTCCATTGATAAAAGCTTGAACAACCTTCATTAACAAACAACTAAGAATATGAAAAGAGAAAGCATAAGATATGTAATTTTGGGGAATGAAAAAATTAATTTATTCATGACTGATGATCAATATTTATAGATGTACAAAGGTTAGAAAAAATATATACAAATCAAACTAATTCAGTTACAGTACTAATCCCAATGAATAACCAACTAACTAACTTGCAACTAACTAATTTGTTAGTTTGAGCTAACTAACTACCTTGCAAACTAATCAACTTCAGCTGAGTTAAGCTTAATGACTAACAATAAACTTAACATAGTAGACAAGTAAAAGTGAATGGAAGACATGTTAAGAGAGTTAGGAGAGCACCAAGTTATGGGCCCAACCCTGAGTGAGGCCCCATGATTTTTTTATTTTTGGGTATTGAAACAGATTAGTTCCGTTCGCCATGGGCTTGTCTAGAATTTCTTTGTAAGATTGGTATCTTCCTAGTGGAAAATTTTCACAAGTTTTTAATCAAACTTGTCCCTCATGTTTGGATAGGTCTATTTTTATCTTATAAATATATTTTGAGAATTTTCAATCTATTAAGTTCGCTAAAGTAGAACACCTTTGATCCAACTCTTCTTAAAAAAATCATCCGTGGTCATCTCACATGACCAATAAAAAAATAATTAAAAATCAACAATAAATAATAAACAATTTTTTTATTTTCGATTTTCCTAAATTTCACCATCACAAACCCTATACCTATGAAGAAAAGCTTCAATTGAGCAGAAAAAAGCAAGAAGATGATGCAAAGAAGTAAATGATGAGTCATGCGAAGGGTTTTTGAATTATTTGATGCTTGACTTAGATATTGATGATACATGGTATGTGGATCTTCATATTAGACAAGCAAAAAGGTTGGCTTAAAGTATTTAATGAGATAACATTGTGATATGTTATTTATCGATTTTGTGATGTGGGACACTTGCATAATAACTTTAAAAGGGTCGAATTCAGTGGTACCATCATCATTATCCTCTTGCCTTTTCAACTAAATCAATTTTTTTCCTTACAAGAATAGAATTCGTAATTGTGCATGTCAAAAAATTAAATGTAATAATAATAAAAAAAGGGTTATGTTTATACCTAGTATTTATTGGTCACGTAAAATATTCATGCATGATAGCTAGCCATTAGTTCTTAACAAGAATTCATTTTATTGGTTGGATCAAAGGAGAATAATTGTTAACGATATATTTAAAAAGATAAAAAATAAACATGATTACCTCAATCGCAGGGATGATTTTTGTGGGGTCCAGTTCCCATTATGAAGTCATAAAAGTAAAACTTTTATGAGTCAAAAATGGCTGCAAATATTTTCACAATTTGCAATTGTTGTCAACAAAGTGCAGCACGGTTTTTCGGGGGATAAGTAGCACAATTTTGTTAACAAAATTATAAATGATGAAATGAAAATTTCACCTATAAAAGGAGCTCTTCAGCTCCTCATTCAATACACCAATTCACAAAAAGAAAAATATTTAGAGAGATGTGAGGATTTCATAGATTATAAGAAAATAATCTGTAATAAAAAATTGAGTGTGAGCGATATTTTTGCAAGGAGTAAATCAAAAGAGTGTTATTATTTTTTGAGTGTGTGGTAGTTATTTTTGAGTATTGTACTCGATACTATTGAGTATAAAATTTCTTACTATAGTGATATCAGTTGCTCCTCTTGGCCCGTTGTTTTTTCCTTATTTAAAAGAGTTTCCACATAAAATTATTGTTGTCATTATTTTCTCATTTTATTTCATTATTTTAACCATATATAATTTTTTGTTAGTCCCCATTTTCCCTACAAACTGGTATTAGAGCAAAGTTTTATCTAAGTATGCTCTGTGGTTGTAGCATAGTCTGAACTTTCACGTCAGAAAAGATTTACTTTAATTTGTAATAGTTATATATTTTTTGAGGAAAATGATGAAAGCCAACACTAGTAGAATGGTTATTTTAAATGGTGTTAATTATGTTATTTGGAAGGGGAAAATGGAAGATCTGTTTTATATCAAGAATTTTTATCAACCAGTCTTTACCACTGTAAAACCTGAAAAAGAAAATATATGAAGAGTGGAATTTGTTGCACAGACAGGTGTGTGAATTTATTAGGTAATGGGTTGACGATAATGTGTTGAACTATATTTCTGGGAAGGCACATGCTCGTACCCTATGGGAGCATCTTGAAAGCTTGTATGCTCGAAAGACTGGAAACAACAAAATATTTTAATAAAGCAAATGTTGAGTTTAAAATATCATGACGATTCTCCAATGACAGATCAACTGAATAATTTTCAGGGAATCATGAATTAGTTATCTGCATTGAGCATTAAATTTGACAAAGAAATTCAAGGCTTACTTCTTCTTAGTTCCCTACCAAACTCTTGGGAAACATTCAGGACTTCATTGTCAAATTCTTCAACTGATGGTGTGATCTCTATGGCTTCCACCAAGAGTAGTGTCTTGAATGAAGAGATGAGAAAAAAATCTTAATATTTTTTTTCTTTATCGTATGTCCTAGTAATTGGCTTTAGAGGAAGAAATAAAAATCTGATTCTCAAAATAGAGAACATAGCAGAAGCAAATTCAGAAGCAAACTTAAGGATATTGAGTGCTATCATTGTGGCATAAAATGACACACAAAGAGGTTCTGCCAGAAATTGAAGAGGGAGAACAAAGAAAAAGAGAAAAATAAAGAAAATGATAATAAAAATTGTCTAGACACCGTCTCCACCGAAGATGTTGTTATAGTCCTTGATGTAGATCTGATAAATATTGCTTCTGATGAGTCAAGATGGATTGTGGACATTGGTGCCGCATCTCATGTGACATCAAGGAGGGAATTTTTCTCTTCCTATACTCCTAATGACTTTGGAACCTTGCGTATGAGTAATGATACTGTATCTATAGTGGTTGGTATTGGTATAATTTATTTGGAAACTAGTGTTGGAACTAAACTAGTTTTGAACAATATAAAACATGCACCTGATGTTCATCTGCACCTAATTTCTGTTGGTATTCTAGATGATGAAGGATATGTTAGTATCAATGGCGATGGAAAGTGGAAACTCATTTAGGGTTCCTTGGTTGTGGCTCGTGATAACAAACGTCATGATCTATACTGAACTACGACTTCTATTTGTGCTAATATGGTGAATGCAGTTGAGAGTAATAACTCCTCAACATTATGACACAAGAGGCTTAGCAACATCAGTGAGAAAAGACTTAATATTTTGTCCAAGAAGAAATTATTGTCTAATTTTCAAAGTTCTAAATTAGAAAAGTGTGAGCACTGCTTGGTGGGAAAATAAAATAGAGTCTCCTTTAAGTTGAATCCTCTTTCAAGAAAGATAGAGTTGCTTGAGTTGCTGCACTCTAATTTATGCAGTCCAATGAAGACAATGACTTGGGTGGTGCACTCTACTTTGTCATTTTTATTGATGACTGCTCAAGAAAGCTTTGGTTCTATGTCAGACTAAAGACCAAGTGTTGGGTGTGTTTAAGTAGTTTCAGGCTTCAGTTGAAAGAAAAATTGAAAAAAAACTGAAATGTATTTGTATTGATAATGGTGGTGAATATTATAGATCATTTGACGAATGCTGCAAGTATCAAGGTATTAGACACCAGAAGACTCCACCTAAGACTCCTCAGCTTAATGGGTTGGATGAGAGGATGAATAGGACCTTGATGGAAAGAGTTAAATATTTGCTTTCTAAAGCAAAGTTGTCAAACTCCCTTTGGGATGAGGCCTTATTGACCGTTGCACATGTTATTAACTTATCTCCTGTTGTTGCTTTGCAAAGTGATGTTCCAAATAGAGTTTGGTCTGAAAATGATGTTTCTTATGACCATTTGAAAGTATTTGATTGCAAAGCTTTTGTACATGTGTCAAAAGATGAGAGGTCAAAGTTAGATGCTAAGACAAGATAGTGCATTTTTATTGGATATGGCCTTGATGAATTTCGATACAAGCTATACAATCCAATTGAGAAGAAGCTTGTGAGAAGCCGTGATATCATCTTTATGGAAAATAATACCATTGAAGCTTTTGACATAGCGCAGAAGCTAGAATCTTCAAGTTCTGATGGCTTAATCCATCTTGATCAAGTTCCTCATATTAGTGTGCATGAAGTTGGTAGGCTTGATGATCATGGTGATGCTCAGAATCAAGTCCTAGATCAACATATTGATGCTGATAATAACAATAATATTATTACTGATAATGCTCCGGCACATAAAATTGTGGATAAATCAAATATTCCTCTTAGGAGGTCCACAAGACAACATATTTTCTCCTCTCATTATTCACCTAATGAGTATGCGCTATTTACTGATGGGGTGAACCTGAGTGTTATGAGGAGGCCATGAAAGATGAGCATAAGGATGAATGAAATGAAACCATGCAAGATGAGGATGAAATCTTTGCATGAGAACCACACTATGAGTTGGTGAAATTTCCGAAGGGCATGAGAGCTTTGAAGAACAAGTGGATGTTCAAAGTTAAAGTTGAAGAACAAAACTTAAAGCCCAGGTACAAAGATAGATTAGTTGTTAAAGGATTTTATCAAAGGAAGGGTATTAATTTTGACAAAATATTTTCTTTTATTCTGAAAATATCCTCCATTCGTACAGTTCTTGATTTGGCTGCTAATCTTAATTTAGAGATTGGGCAGATGGATGTGAAAATGACTTTTCTTCACGGTGACCTAGAAGAGGAAATTTATATGAAACAACCTGAGGGCTTCAAAGTAAATGGTAAAAAATATTTTGTGTGCAAACTCAAAAAGAGTCTCTACAAGCTAAAGCAAGCTCCTAGACAGTGGTATAAGAAGTTTGAATCTATTATGGAGGAGCCTACAAGAAGACTTCTTCAGATCATTATGTATTTGTACAAAAAAATTGACAATGATTTTATCATCCTCTTGCTATAAGTGGATGATCTGTTGATTGTGGGCAGGAATACTTCCAAGATTGACGACCTGAAGAAAGAGTTGTGTGAGTCTTTTTCTATGAAAGACTTGGGTCATGCCAAATAAATTTTGGGCATGAGAATTACTCGTCTCAAGGATGAAATGAAGATTTATCTATCACCAGAAAAGTATATTGAACGTGTACTAGAGGGCTTCAACATGAAGAATGCTAAGCCTGTTAGCACATCTCTTGCTGGTTATATGAAATTGAGCAAGAAGATGTGTCCTACAGCTCAAAAGGAAATAGAGAGCATGGCCAAAGTTCCATATTCCTCCATTGTCGGAATTCTAATGTATGCAATGACAGTCGAAGTTGCAGAAGTGTGTTGCACTGTCTATAATTGAAGCTGAGTATATTGCGGTTACTAAAGCTGGCAAGGAGATGATATGGCTCAAGCAATTTTTTCAAGAGCTTAGCTTGCATCAGAAGGAATATGTCATCTATTGTGACAGTCAAAGTGCAATAGACTTGAGCAAAAACTCTATGTACCATGCAAGGACAAAACACATAGATGTGAGATATCACTGGATTCGAGAAAAGATAGAAGACGAATCTATGTAGGTTGAAAAGATATCTACAAATGAGAATCCCGCAGATATGCTAACCAAAGTGGTAACAAGGGACAAGTTCAAAATGTGCAAAGAACTTGTTGGCATGAGCTCTCTCTAAGATTATGAAGATGCCTCCTTCTAGTGAATGAGACTAGAGGGAGAGATATGTGGGATCCAATCCCCATTACAAAGTCATAAAGGCAAACTTTTATGAGTTAAAGATGACTGCAAATATTTTCAGCAATTTGCAATTGCAATTGTTGTCAACAAAGTGCAACACAGTTTTTCGGTGGATAAGTAGCATAATTTTGTTGACAAAATTGTGAATGGTGAAATGAAAATTTCACCTACAAAAGGAGCTCTTCAACTCCTCATTCAATACAAGAATTCACAGAGAGAAAAATATTTAGAGAGCTATGAGGATTTCATAGACTATAAAAAAATAGTCTGTGAATAAAAATAGAGTGTGAACGATATTTTTGTAAGATAATAAATCAAAAAAATGTTATTCCTTTTGAGTGTGTGGTAGTCTTTTTTGAGTATTGTACTCGGTACTATCCAATGTAAAATTTCTTACTATAGTGATATCAATTGCTTCTCTTGGCTGTGATTTTTTTCCTTATTTAAAAGGGTTACCACGTAAAATTCTTGATATCATTATTTTTCCATTTTATTTCATTATTTTAATCATATATAATTTAGTCCCCGTTTTCCCTACAATTTTAGGTTTGTAGATCAAAATTTCATCGTTGAAAATCAGACATCGTTTAGGATCGGGAGCTATATATATATATATATATATATATATATATATATATATGATTTTTGATGGAGATAAAAGATGAGTTAATGATTAAACTTTTTATTATTTGATGAAACATGTGATCAATATGTAAGTTTGTTTATGTTTAAAGAGTTTTTTTAAGAAAGAAATGTGAATGTTATTCTAGTACAGTACATTAATAATTTATTTGGTAAATCTTTTGAAAGGTCCAAACTTTTTAATCGAAAATTTTCTTCAATTTTTTTTTTAACCAAGTGCCCCATCTTATTCTCTTTTTCTCCTTGAAGTGGAATAACCGATGGTATACTTTGGCTCAAAGCAATAGGTTGATAGTCTTGAAGCAAAGGAACGAGTAGTTTCCCAAAAAATTAAGTGTTTCGATTTTTCTAAGATTTTATAATATTCATATATATATCTATATACCAAACTAATTATCAGCAAAACTTTCTAGATAATCTATTTAACTTTTCATATTGTTAATTTATCTATGTTATACTAACGGTAAGTGATCAGAAAAATGGTTAAAGTGAAAATCTATCCATATATAATAGGAGTTGTCATGTGTCAGCATCATAAAATTAGCAATTAAAAAGAAAAAAAAGGTTAGCTATTAGTTATAATTTTTTTAATATTTATTTTTACATTTTCAAAAAACAAAATAAAAGATAATAACTAAAAACTACGAATCCTAGAGAAAAAATGGGCAGTTCTTTAAAGATTTTTTCCTTTTTTTTTTTAACAGACATTTGTGATTCCATACATAATATAAGATAATTAAAAGACCAAAAATAGGAACTTTTAAAAACTTTTACGAAATAAATCTATATCTATATTCTATATATATATAAATAATAGGAGATGCAAAAGTGTCATTATCAGCACCACAAAAATAAAATATTTATCAATTTTTAAAATTAAAAAAAATGAATAATTTAATTATTAGTTATTAGTTATTAGTTACTATTTTTAATTTATTTTTTAAAATTTAAAATAGAATTTCGATAGTTATTATTTATTGTTTTATAGAAACCATTTAAAAATAAATACATAAATAATTTTGCCTCTCCTTAATGATAATTTTCTTATCAAATAAGTGCACATTGGTGTGAATTCTCCGTGGAACTAGAATTTTGAAAGATAATCATTCTTTTATTTTAATATAAAAATTTTAAACTTAAATAATAAATTTTAAGTAAACAAATGAACATCAACATAGGTTATTTTTATTTTGTTTTAAAAAAATTAAATTTAAAATTGTTACAACTTCTTTTTTTTTAGGATTAAAAAAATCTCACAATTAAAATAAATGAAACCGTCAATTCAAAACAATTGACAGTTCCTCCCATGTTTGCATGAATTTTAAAAATTCCTACTTTTGAAATACATTTTTTTTTAAAAAACAAACTGAAACTTCACAAAAATAAAATAAAAATGAATTTGTCCCACGTTAGCATTTTAAAAATAAAATAAAATTTTTATTCAAAATGAGAAGGACACTAAAATTTAATCGCTATTCATGAAACATCAAAATAATTATCAAAAAATTGATATATCTTAGATCATTATTGAATAATGAAATAATTCCAAACAATAAAGTGAAAATACAAAAATATAATTAAATTTCTCATTTGTGAAATGTTTATTCAAAATTTAAATCAAAACTTTATATATTGAAAATAAAAGAAAAGGAAAATTTTGTTTATGTGGTATAGGAAATTTTTGTTTATGTGGTATATATTAATATAATTTATCTTTATGTGGTAATTTGAATTTATTTTTATGCATTTTTATTTTATCAAATTGTATTTGATTAAATGAAAATGTCACAATCCAAAATAGGTTATGAGTGGCACCCACACCTAACCTCCTAAGTGGGAAAATCAACGATACAAACCTCAACTAATAAATATGACAATAACATGGAAGCTCAATTAAATACATTTTTCCAAAGCCTGAAAGTCATCACTTCAAGGACATCTAATTCTAAAATACTAAGTATGAAAATATTATACACCAAAATAAATAAATAACATAATGTGTCCGAAAACTAATGATATCATGCCATGTCCGAGAAAATCCAACACGAGCTAGAATGAATAGCTCACCCTGGAACTTGATGTGTTGGACACTGGCTAGATCTGAGGTCGAGTTAAAGTCGATAGAACACTCGCTGCACTCCACAAAATACAATAAAGAAAAATACAAGTAGGGATCAGTACAAGACAATATGTACTGAGTATGTATCATCGACCGACTCAAAATAGAAATCAATATGCATAAAGTAATAGAGAAAAATCAACCATAGCACTTAACAGGTGACAACCAACAAGATCAAGGTCAAGTGACAATATAATGAACAATTACATAACCAATCAACAATATTAAGATCACACATGATGACTCAGGCCTCCACATCACGCTCTTTTGGAAAATGAGTTATTGGAGATTAGCTAGGTAACATTAAGTCATTTTATTTTGGCTTCCTTTAATATTACCGTACCGTAACGTGACACCTAATCCAAATATACTATGTCGAAACGTGACATCCGATTTAAATATACCATGTCGGAATATGACACCCTATCCAAATATATCGTGTCGGCTCGTGACACCCGATCCAAATATAATTACTTTATCATTCTTTATTATTACATTCCACTTCATTAACAATATTTCATCAAGCCTTCTTTATTCAAGGCACCATTTTTGATAGAGCAACTTCAAGATTATGAATTTCACGGCCTCGGAATTTCAGATCAATCACAACAACATCTCAACCATCCAAACCACAACAATTAAATGCATAGTGACCTTCACACATTACTCAATGATTATCAATCGCTATTAAGAGTCTATCTATGATATAGAATAAAAATCACAACCTACCTCAACCAAAGAACCGAAGTCAAGCAAACTCATTCTCCAATGCTCAATAATAATTCATAATCATATTAACATCAAATGTTTATATAAATTCAAAATATTATATATGATTTTGCACATGCATTTTCATTACTCAATAATAATTCATGATCATATTAGTTATTGGTGGCCCCCTAAAGTTGGCACCAACTTTCACTTAGACACTTAAACCAGAAGATGTTCATTTTAGACACCTTATGTAAGGGTCGAATGTGTCATTTTGACACTTTTTTGACAATCACCAAAATATATTAAGTGTGTGTAATGCACTCACCTGACGTGTCAAAAATAGCGAATTAAATAAAGACACGTGGTATATATATATATATATATATATATATATATATATATATATATCAAAAATAATTATCAAATAATGACTTTTATGATCAATAATTTGATGACACGTGGCATTTTTAAATCCAAATAATAATTTTTTTAAAAATAAAAATTAACAACTATTAACCCACCCACCCCACCGTCATCTTCTCCAACCCCACCCACCCCAACCCCAACCCCTCCCCCACCCCGCCGTCTTCTTCTCCTGCTCTGTTTCTCTCTCAATTTTCTCTCTTCCAAACCATAATGAAACACAACAAGCATAACAAACACTACGTTTTGATTCATAATCCCTTTAAAGATGAAATTGAAGTAGCAAAAATTCTACTAGGTCTCAAAAATCTAGTGAGAGGAAATTAATTTTGTTCGTTAATTTGGGGTTCTAAGAAAAGAAGATCTAATCGAGGAATAGATTTTTCTTCTTCTCGTACGCCTAATCGACAAACTAATCTTTTGAATTGGAACTAAATCGTATGGCTACTTCCTAGAGGCATATATAGTATCCAGGAAAATGGGGTTAGTAAAAGGACTAATTAATAATGTGAATCAACAAAAGCAAATCTTTGATAATGAGGAAGCTAAATATGCCTCTCGTGTCGTTAAATTGATTTTGCAGAATGAAGAAGAAGAAGAACAAATGAAAAACTAACAAATGAAGAAGAAGAACAACAAAAAAAAATTAAGAAAAAACGCTCTTTACGCGCTTAAAATGGGTGCAGCACACGCAATGTGCCAAGTCAGCACAAAGTATCAAAATGACACATTCGACCCTTACATAAGGTGTCTAAACTGAACATCTTCTGGTTTAGGTGTCTAAGTGAAAGTTGGTGCCAACTTTAAGGGGTCACTGATGAGTTTGACCTTAAATTAATAAATTATTACATTTTTAAATATCCGCGCAACACACGAGTATGTGTACTAGTATATTTAATAATACAAAATTAAGTGCGTTGTTGGAAGTATAGGATTGATATAAAAAAAGTCATTAGACCGTCGTTTTGTTTTAATTTTCCCGTCAATTATAGTATTCAACATATATTTTGCTCTATTTTCTTTGACAATACAATTATGGGAACTTCAATAATATTTTTAACTTTAGTCAGATACTTCTTTGTAATTTTTAATTTCCTTTTTGATAGATTTCCTTCTTTACTTTTTGGTAACCATACTCCATTAAGAAGTTAAATTTAAGAGTTAGTTAAACTAAATTTAAAATTATAAATAAAAAAATGTAGGCTCATTAACTATTATTAATAATAGTAGTCTTTTAAATGAAGTTTATATTTTAGTAAATGCAACGTTAATATTAATTAAAAGAAGGGCTTAACCAATTTTAGTGAGGTACCTTGATAAATAGTGAACTTACATGCATATAATTGTCTGTAATTTCACCCCTAGAAATACTTTTTGAAAATATTGGCCTAACAGAAAAAATTACTAAAAGCACATTTTCAAATAATTTAGTCACACACAAAATGTTACTTTATTAATTTTTTCTTTAAAAAATATTCAAAATAAGCTAATTTTAACAAGTTTGTCGATATATATGCTCTAGAAAGTGAAATTTCTGTTGGATTTGAATAACAATTATTCGGAAAAACAAACAATGTCTCTCATGTACTGAAAATAAGTTAAAATTTGTCATATTTTCATGTATTGGATCCTAATCACCCTTTAACATTCGTATTACAAATTCTCTCCCTTAGCTTCCATCTTTTGACCTCCAAGTACCTTTAACATCATTTTTGAGTTAAAAATGTCCCTTATTTTAATGAAATTATGAGACGGAACATAGGTTAAAAACATGTGTGAGACTTTAATTAAATATGTGACATCAGACATGCTTTATTTGTTGACATGTAAATGTTATGTTCATACCCATAAATAACTCGATCCATCTGAATTTGTTTAATTGTTTGGTAATTTTTGGGATTGAAAATCCACCATATTTGTTAAATGATAAAGATGTTGAGTTGAACCTAAATCTAGAGTCGATCAAAGATTGTTTATAACGGTTTTGAACCAAAGTCGCATTTTTCAAACGAAGAAACGACATTTCCAAATTTCTTTTTTTGGTTTGTAATAAACTATGGGATATATAATTGGCCAATAATGAAGGAAAAGTAGTGGTGGAGTGGGGGAATTGGTTTAGAATTATGTTGTCAAGAATTGAGGTTTCAGAAAAACATGGTGGAATGGGCAAAACCATAAACCATAACCAATGTCCAAAGTTGAACATACAAAGCCAAGGGGATAAGGATTCTCATGCTATTGACTTTCTCACATGCTGGGTCCATATAAAATTATAAACTAAGGTTTCCTTGTTAACTATAGTTGGATTATGTATGATCAAACCTCTATGTAATAGATATTCTGTATAATAATATTTTGCTGTAATAATTATATTTTACGTGAAATTAGTTTTTCATATTAAGTTATATTATATATTTTTTATAGTAATATTTTGTCATAATAGTTAAAATATATTGAAATAAATGACGTTGTTATAAAAAAGTTTAAATATATTTATTTAAAATTTCATAATAAAATAAAGTAATAAGGAAAGGAAATGAGTCTAAGAAAAAAAATTACTTTTAGGTAAATTAGCACTTTTAGTTCCTTAAATATCAATAAATTCTAATTGCAGTATTAATTTTTTGATGAAGCATATTTAACCTTCTATGTGCACTTTTAATTTGATCCCTCCGATAGTATCTCTTCACAAAGTAAACAAATTATTAAGTGCTAAATCATTCAGTTATCGATGTGTTATGTTAATTTTTTAGTGTTACTTTGTATTTGCAGGTGATGCATTTTTAAAAGTAGTCTAAAGATCACAATTATCCCTTATAAAGGGACCAAAATACATATTTTAGTCAATTGAGATTAGCTAAATATTAAAAGGATCAAAATAAAATTTATCTATAATTGAGAGATTAAAAGTGCAATTATTCCCCATTTTAAATTTCCTGAATTGGAGCTTTCGTTTTTTTTTTTTGGGGTGGGTGGGGGGTAATTGGTTTATGCCTTCACATAACATGTAAAAATATCTTTTTAAAAAAATCTTTCTAGGCAATTACGTACACACAGGTGGAATAAAATATGTAGCTTATTCAGATAGTGTTTTTTTTAAAAAAACGATAATATACTCTCACGTTGCTTTGTACAAGGATTTGGAATAGTATGGTCTCAACGTAATTTGTTGGTTGGTTTGAGTTGGATGCTGATGGATACATCGGCAGATTTATTAGGTTAATTATAATTTACTTGAATTTATGATTTTATTTTTTACAAAATTAGATATTTTATAGATATAATTTTTTAGAATTATTATAATTTTATTTTCTCTGTTACAAGTTATGTTGAATTTGTAAAACAAAAAAAAAGGTATTAGAAGTATTAAAATCCATATATAAATTCACTATGAAATAAAATCAAACCAACCCCTAAATTTAGAACTTTAAAAATTGCAAATAGTAAATTTAAACTATAAGGGGGGTTTGGTTAGTACATATTATTAAAGTATTTTCTTAATCAAAAAATAGATAAAAGCTCTAGTGTTGTGGGCTAGCTAACTAATTAGTACCCTCGTTGATTAAAAAGAAATATTGTAGTATAAAGTTATTATTTTCATATAAAAAAAAACTATATCTTTTAGAATGATTAGTCTTTTGAGCAAGAGAATATGTTTGTCTTTTTTGGGGATGGAGACATAAAAATGGGGGAAAATCTTAAATAATAGGAGTGACAAATGAAATAATATATAGTTTTTTTAATATATGCAAATATCAGTTGAAAAAATAAGAATATAAGACATCGGATTAGGGGTGGCGGAGATTCTGGTGTGCAAATTGCATCAACAAACTCACAAAAGAACACTATATTATTGTTACAATAGGAATTGTATTATTAGTTCCTGCTTTCTCAATTCGTACATTATTTGCATTTTAGGCTGTATTAAAAATACACATTAATTAATCAGTAGTATTATTACAATTTCCATAAAATTCAAAAATTTAAAATCATTTCCTATTTAGTATTGTGATAAATATCAAAAACACATATAAAGTATCCCCTTTTTTAAAGTTTCATATTTAAACTATTAAAGTAGCTTTTTCTTTTTAAAACTGAGGGAGCACATACTTTTAAACTCCGAAAAGGAAAACCTTAAAAAAAGGGTGACTTCCTCGTTATATCAAGGTAGCGTTGCCCAAATAGTTTTTGAGAAAAATTTGAAAAATATTTAGAAATTTGTGTTTGTGCATATAATTTATTATTATTTGGAAAATATTTTTGGTAAAATCTTCAAGTTCCCAAGTTCTAAAAAAAACTAGAACTTGACAACTTGGAAAGTTTTAAAAATTTAAAAATAACTCCAAACTTTTATAATTTATAAAAACACCAATCATTTATTAATTCCAACAAAATATTTATCTACCAACTTACTACATTAATAGGAGTACGATCAACTAAAATTTTATAAAAGAATAGTTTGGTAATACCTCCTCCGGAAAAGAATAATTTGTTTTTAATTCGAATAATCTATTGCTCTTGCCTATAATGTTATTTTGTTATTGTTGATTGTTATCAATTATGTTATAAGATTTTTTTTAACGGAACATGTTCATTATAAAATGATAATACAAATTTATGGGTATTTTAAATAATTTTTAGAACTTACAGATATAAAATAATATTGTTTGAAATTTCACCAAAACTTGGTAAAACTTGGGGTCAAACGCTTTCTCCCAAGAATAACTTGCCAAGAATATTTGGAAATTTGGGGCCAAACGGAGCCTAAGTAAATTATTGGGATATGATATATTTTTAAAGAAAAATACTTGAGGTTATAAATTAAAGTATATTATTCATTATTATTATTTTGATTTTTTTAAAAATAATAATCTAGAAAATGTAAAGTACTTAAGAACCTCATTAAATGAAAGATAACTATATAAAAAAATTCAATAATTTTTTAAAATTTTAAATAATTTACTTATTTAAATTATGAAAAAATTTCCAATAATTCACTTAATAGAACTAAAGAGAACAGTGTTTATATCCAAGTTGTTCTAAATTCTTTGCTAAGACAAATGGTATTGAAATGTTGGAGCCGACCGGTGATTTTAATATTAAAATTATAATATTACACTGTATTTTTGTATGTTATGGGAGTATAAATTGCAACAAGGTGATTATTAATTACTGATGTTATGATCTACCACTAATTGCATATTAATTCATGCATTCTACAATATTATTATCCACTACTTTACTATTTAAGCTATGGAATATTTTTATGTTTATAAATAGTGATGTTTTTTCCGTTCTGTTGTGTTGGAGTATAAGAATAAGAATTTTGAGAAATGTGAAAAAAATATTTTTATTGTATAGTGAGATTGGAGTAGTGAAAGAAAGATTTGAGAGAAAGAAAAATATACTAATTAAGTTTTTAACTTATTTATTATAAAAGAAAATTGTTTTGTGTTGAAGGAAAGTGTTCGTTTGGTGAAATTTTAGACTCTTCAATTAATCCGCAATTGTTTGAGTTATATGTTGGGTTGTTGTAATTTAAAAGGGACAAGTCAAAATTATCTGCTAAATCCATGTAGATTATAGCATATTAAGTTTGAATCTATTTAAAGAGAGCGATATATCCGCGCCTCCGCCTGAATATGTTGTTAGTCATTTTTGTTCATTTTCTCTTTCAACTGTTTCACCAACATGAAATGTTGGTAATTAGACCTACAACTTATTTGAGACCGAGGTATAATTATTATTGTAAATAAAATTTTAAAAATTTATATTTACTTGTCCATTTTAAACTTTGCACGCTTATTAAGAAATAATGATTGTGATAAGCATTTTACCACAATATTTATATTAATTGATATTTAGCTAATTTAAATTTTGAAAAATAATAAGTAATTAATATTACAGGTAAATCATGAAAAAAATATGTTTTTCTTCTTGGTATACTGAAAATGATAAGTAAAAATTAAAATATGTTTTTAGTATATAGGGTGGACAAGTACTAAAAGTGTACTGTGAGAGTAATACTGTTTAAATTAGCCCTCAAGAAAAGAGTTTGAAATAGACAAGCAATTGAATGTAACCAATTTATATTTTTTCTTAAATAGGTATATCACTTTCGAGTGGGGCAAATTAATTTTTGTCTACCATTTAAGACGCCATTAATGGCAGATACAACGCATGCAGAAAAGAATTTGAGTTCTCTTTCGAATATATATAAAAACTAGTACTAGTACTACTAAACTGTTCCAATCTCCCCTGAATGACAAATCCAAGTCTAATTAATGTTTATTCCAAATATATACTTTCTTTATAGGAGTATAAATTATTATCATTAATTATAACATATTTTAGTATATGATTGTTATAATAATTAGATAGATCAAAAGGATAATGCAATAGGGGAAGTACGTACGTAAGTGATGATACAATATAGTAATTCTGAAATATTATTGTTCCAATAAAACTTTATACAAATCATAAAAAGCATGATAATTTCCCAGTTGGAATTGTGCTCTTCCTCTATAGGGTGGAGAGAGATAAAAAAGGAGACAAAAAAAAATATGAGTCATCATGAAGATATATGGTAATCTTCAAAAATTCCAAGAATATTTTTCTCATGGCTCAAACAATTTTCCTTGGAGCTTTTTCCACTTCTTTCAAGAAGACAAAAAAATTCACAATCCCATTCTTGAAGAAGAGAAAGAGCTATACAAAGTGACAATTATTGTATTCAGTGACATGTGAACTTCTTCAGACCTCTCATCCCATTAATTTACTAATCATTTTCTCTATTTACCTGAAATATAACAAATTAACCAAAAATCAAATATTATAATCTGTGTGACAATCATGAAATCCTTTTAATGTAACTACATGCATAGATGGATCTAGAGAAATTGATAAGAAATGGACGTCGATCTTAATTCAATTCAAAAGTTAACTCATGAAATGAGATTGTTCAAAAAAGATTAAACACTCATCTCATAGTTAATGTGGGACAACCTCAACATATCCCACATGCCCAGACGTGACAATTATAGCGTAGACAACATAATATGAGGATTCTAATATTTAATAAACCAACAACTGAAAATGAGTCTGACTCTTTAAGTCATGATAATAAGTGAATCTTTGACATAACTTAAATCCAAAAAACTTAGATCATAAAAGAAACCAAAATACCAAACTCACAATCTATGTGGGACAAACTCAACAATAAGTTCTATGAGTTTAATTACAATCATTACCTTTTACTCGAACTAGGTGTATATATGTGAAACACTTTACTCATTTCGAACTCTCTGACTGACTCCAGATACTGAATTTGTGTGTTGATGCGATGAAAAAGTAGAAGAGAGCGAAAGGGAAAAGAAAAAGTTACATACCATTAATTGTTCTTTTGCAATGTAGAACAGCTTCATAAATAGAGCTTTCAGAATCACAAGATCTGCGCCAATTATCAACAGAATAAGCTACACTTGTCCTTGGAGATGTTGCTGCTGAACAATATTCCCACTTCTTCATCACTTCCTTTCCACTACTTGATCTGCACCTACCAATTCTACTACATCTTATTTTCTGGCAAAAAGGCCTAAGAAAATCCAAATACTTCACCAAAATTCGTCTCGACAAACTCCGGCATCTCCTCAACGATACACAACGATTCACCCTCCTGCAGGAGGAGGAGGAGCTACGTTCTTCCTTCTGCTGTGCAGCAGAAGATACCGGAGAATTCGCGATGGAGTCGGATTCAATTACTTGGTAATCCGACTCCATCTTCATCGGCTTCTTGATGAACAGAGGCATCAAGAAGCCGTTTGAGATGAGTTCATCAGCATGAACAAGAGTTAAAGGAGATTCAGAAGTAGGAAAATCAAAGTTCAAATCCTGTGGATTCACATTAAAAAACCTCTTTGAAGGAGGTAGTGTAGGATCCATCTCAATAAAAGCGGTTTCATAATCATCAGCAGATGCATCCATAGAAGCTCTGAAAGAATCCCCCAAATCTACTAACCAACTATACGAAAAACTCTCAATTGAGAGAGACTGTTTAGTTTCCATATCTTTCTCAATATTCAAATTGAATACAGAAACTGAAAAGATCACAAAGAAAAGGGAAAGGACTTTAATGAATTCAAAGAGTGAACTCTAGCTTCATTCATATAAGGAATAAATACTGTACATTTATATGTATATAATAAAAAGAAACCAGCATTTATTGAAGGATGTATATCCTTTTTCTAACAATAACATATGGGGTGGTCTACTACAGACAAATTCAATTAATAACTGAAAATGAAATGAAGAAAAGAGTGAAAAAAATAGAAAGACAAACCCCATATATATACACTCACGGATGTTGCCTTACATTACCTTAGTTTTAGTACTATTATAACATTTTAATTTAGGATACAATTTAATATAGTATTCATCTTCACATACAAGTTGATGACTAAAAGTTTTATTCTTGAAGAATTAATTCTGATGACATCTAGATCACCCATAAAGCAAGACAAAAGATTATATCCTATTAATACTTTGTACTAGTAGTACTAATTTATACTTTATGCAACATTGGGTTTTTGATATACTAATCTGCTAAAATAACATTCTCATTATATTGCCAATCATAACCATGCATTGCATTGTCAACCGATTAAAGTACAAACAGCTTTTCAACATCAAATTGAGAACTTTGTTGAACTTCAGGGAAGGTCTCATACAGAGGCAGCCGGATCAAATATTTGAAATTTATGGGTTCCTATTACGACCTCGAATTGACAAACAATAATAACTGAATTCCGGTTCAAATATTTAGTAGATGTTTTTAATATATACACAAGATCTAGACAAAAGCTATTGGTTCTCGTGAACCCACGTGTCATACACTGGATCCGCTTCTGCTCATATAGAATTTTAAATTACTGAATATTTCCTCTGTTTCCAATTCTGCTGTCAAAATCATTAGTGCTTGTTGTGGTAAATACTAATGTTCCAGGGATTTTCATTTTTTTGGAAGTCATAGCCTCATAGCTAGGGTCTAGGGAAGTAACATGTTATGCTTAAGTTATAAAATAATATAAGAAAATATGATATTTTAAGCATCCTATTTTTGTTTATATATATATCAAAAAACAAAGATCTTTGGTTATTATTGGTTTGTTACTAATATTCCCTTTTCCTTTTCATGACAGCAAATACAACAATCATTTCAATAGAAATGTGAAAGCATAACTTGATTTTACATACTATAAAGTATAGCCATATTAAGAATTTTTGTATTCTTTGGTGGACATATCGGCACAATCCAAACAAAGGAAATATCAGACTTCTTCTCTTGGTAAAGAAATCTCAGGCTTTTACATCCACCAATAACCTGAGTGGTAGCAATTTTTCAAGAAAATTTGAACAAAGCTAATAATTTACAAACAGCAAAGAGAAACAAAAATACCAGACCAGAGGTCCCCATTAGTGTTGGAGAAAGAGATAGACATTAAGGAAGCCCTCAGGGAGCAAAACAAGTAACTTGAAAGTGATCTAAAACCAAATGGTCCCCTCACATGTCTCCTATAGAGTTAAAGCAAATAGAAAAGTATACAAATATTCTCAAACAATTGAGTTATCATAGAATTGTCTTCTAATGTGGACCATAGCATAACACTTTAACACCACAAATAATTACCTAAAAAAGAGAAATAAAGATTTGAGTACAATAGGCTTTCATCAAAATCAAATACTTTAGGACTGTAAAGAGTCATTTGATTTCCAATGAGCAGAGGACAATTGAAAAGGTGAAAAACAGTCATCTATGAACATGAATACAATGTATGTGGCCAAGTCTTGAATCTAGCTAAGGGTGCGTGTTCAGATTGGATATGAAAATTTCGGTTTAAATTTTTGATTTTCGGATTGAAGAAAAGCTTGGATGTGATTAATCAGTTTGGATATTTCGGATTTTCAATTTTGACTTTTGAGCCTTTAAGACTAACCATAACAATTAACAACCTCAATTCACTTAGTAGTTTAGTCGTTAAAATGTATAAATTTCTAAGGTTAACAAAAATTGAGTTCACCCTACCGCCCATGCCGTGTATTAAACTTTACTTATTCATGAATGACATGAGAGTGAGACATGAGAAAGAAGAAAACCCTATATCATATGTGATTTAGTAGAAAATTTCGTATTGGACTTAATACTATAATGGGTAAGGCCATTGGGAACTAATGTGTTGGACATCTGGAAACTGGACTTATTAGTAATAGGCATATATGACATGGGAGGGCTGAATATAAGGTATAAATTTTTTGGATTTTCAAATGAACCATAGTACTAAATCCAGTATTCAATCCGAAATCCATAAATTTTAAAAATAAAATCTGAAATCGAAAACAAATATCCAAAACATTCAGATTTCAGGTTGGCACAAACTGTTAAATATAGTGTATATATTTCTGTATGGAAGGAGATAATTAGCCTTATATTTAACACAAACTATGCCCAACCCTGCTTGAATCAGTAACGTTAACAAGGTTTTCTTGGAATTATGGCCCTAGATTACGGTGTTACCAGACAACAAAATCTATCATGTCATGTTTCTCTTGATGTTGTGAATCCCCTGTTCAATGACTACATAATAATACATAGGATTCCCATGAACAAAAGTTGGAGAAATATTTTGTCCAATAATGTTGAAGAAGCATGGAATGCAGATCAGAAAGATACAAAACCAAATATTCATAAAGATAGGGTATTATTTAACTTGTATAAAGCATATTAAGATAACAGATTCAAACAAGAAGGTGATTTTCATTAAATGTAGAAGTACAAAGGTATTCCAAAGTATGTGCAACATCACAGATAGTAACAAGTTCCTTGATAGTGCAGAAACAGCACCTATTAGTGCAAACCGAAATGTGCCAAGGTAAATGCCAATCGAAGTCGCCAAGACTGAACACCATACATGCTTATACCTTATAAATCAAGACAAAAGAAACCCAAGGAAAAATATTTCCTCACAAATGGAGGCAACAAACTGAAACAATCACAGCATAGAAGGCAATTGCCACCAATTTCTTGCAACAATTGATTTTTCAACATTTCGAAACTTCGATGGGGTTTTAAGGGACTATGGGCAAGAATTTTTAATTCACTTGTGATAGCAAGTTGACCATGGGAAACAATAGTCAACCAAGCCTACGTCGAAATAACACTTCTCATCAAGACTAGACATGAACCGATCAGATGGAAGTGATCGTAGCTTAGCAAGGAATTGATCGAGGAACACAATAGCAGCAAGACCTTAGTGAGTCTAAGAAGGGAATTATTCAAGACCCTGTAGACCAAAAAGATGCTATTCACAGAATCATTTTAATTGCAGCGTGAAGATTCTGAATTTCAATCATTTAACTTTTGATGTTCCCTAAACATTTCCGTAAAGCAACTAAACATGAAAGTGATTGTCCAACCATTTTTTTTTCTGAAAGAAAAGGGTGTGACACTTTATTCAATAGCACATGGATAAATTTTAGATGTCGCCATAAAGAAACAAAGATGAAATTTAGAAATTTAGGTAGTGATTGAGCAATGAAACACATTAGCCAATAATAACCATTACTGAATTCTCATTCTCATCATTGCTTATATCAATAGGTCCAATTTTTGAGACGGAGGGAGTAATAGTTAACTGGAAAAGTACCTTTATGAAAACTATCACCAAATCTTCGTGAATTGTAAGGAATCACTAGAAAAGAACTTCCTTTCTTCTTTTCCGGGACAGAACATTATTAGACCACTTGGTTATAATTATCACTGGTAAGAAGAGGATAACATATTTTTTTCTCTTTTCAATGAGATAAGCATTATTATTCGAATTAACAGACAAGCTTCTGTATGCAAGAAGTATACCCAATTAAAAGGCCCAAAGGAAAAGAGTTTCCGCTGAATATTAGGCTTTACATAGCATTCATCTACTATATTCTTAAACCTATTATTTGAAAGTTCATCCAATTCACAAAGACAGGGTGATTAGATGCCTGCTTCAAGAACGAAATGAATAATCTGAAATTTCCAGAGTATTTTAGGCTTAACATAGCATTCATATCCATATATTCTAATTCTATTAAGTAACTGAAAACTATAACGAAAATAATCTACTCTCTAATCAAATCGAAGATACCAACTCTAGATATACACATACATTTAAGAACCTACTTTTTCAATTCAAAACCCGAAATGTTTAAACATTGGATTAATTAAGACCCAACAACGTTTAAATTTTGGGTTTGTCATTGCATTAACTGAGGCCTCATGGCATAACTTAGTCAGACCTTCAAGTGTTTTGTGCACTTAAGAAGTCTTTCATATAGTGCTCCCTCACAGATCTCGAAGTCAATGTAAGCCTTCCATAGTAGCTCTGGCATATCCAATACAGGTTGGCCAATTTCAAGCTCAAAAACAGCCCTGGCTCTCTCCGTTTCATACAAAGACCTCTCTAACTCAGCGAATTTGCTCCAAGCATAGCAATTTTCTGGTGACCATTCTAAGTACTTCTCATAAAGCTTTCTACAACGATCTATGTTCCCAAAATACAGCTCTATCTCAATGTACTTCTGAAATATCTTGTCTTTAGGAGCCCTTACAATCGCTTCTCCAAGTAGAAGTCGCGCCTTCTTGAGTCTTAACTGCCGAATCTCAAACTGGGCAGCCAACAACCAAATCTTTGAAAATGGGAACTTGTGATGTGGAATCCGCTTAAGACACTCCCTGTAGACATGTCTGGTCCTTTCCATGTCTTGTGCATCGAGCTCTTCATATAATGCATAATTAATCCATAAGTAAATGTATTGCTGCCAATACCGCTTCTCTTCAGAAGGAGGGACATTAGCAATGGCTCTCTGATAAACCTCTCTAATCCTCTCTTTATTTCCAACGCTCTCTTCTCGACGAATATAATCAAACCACGTATCATAGTTACGTGGATTCTTCCTTACTTGAACCTCATATGAAACCTCTTTTTCCCAACTATAGCATCCTCAATCCCTTCCGTATGACCATACTGCCTTTCAAATGCGGCAAACTTTCTGTTTAAATCTTGAGCTCGCCCTTTCTGTATGTGATCAAGTGCAAATTTATATATGTATATTAACCGTTTTCTCTTTTTGTTTGTAATCTAGGTGTTATCTTTAGATGATTTGTTTATTTTATTTTCTAGTTTTATTTGTAATTTTCATTTTGATGATTCTAAAAATCGATTTCATGTTCAAAATGACTTATTTGTAGTATTCATCATTATTTAATTCAACTATTATAAAAAAATCTTGGCATATGATAGCTAATTCTTTAATTTTTTAATACAAGGAAAAACTCACAGTGAGCAAGTGAAAGCACACCTATAATTATTCTAAAATCACTTGTCTTTTTCAAATTTTGTACTTGGTATTGCACTTATCGTTAAAATTATTAGTCTAAATAATCAATTTAAAAAATATAAACAAGGAAAGAGGAAGAGAACAATCTTTTAGTCATAATTAGCAAACACTGGAAAAAGAAGAAGATAAAATTAATTTATTTATCTAGGAGAGCTAAAATACTTCCTTACTTGATCCTCATACTGAAACCTCCTTTTTTCAAGTATGGCATCCTCAATCATACTGTTTTTCAAATGCGACAAACTTGTTGTACAAATCCTGAGCTCGCCCTTTGGTTATGTGATCAAGTGCTAATTTATGTATGCGCCTTGCCCTGTCCGTCTCCTTACACTTTTCCTTAAACTCTGCAAATTCCATAAACAACTGCTCAGCTTCCTCCTCATTATCTGCCAACTTATCCACAGCCCTCTCTGTCTCCCCATTCTTCATCTCAAATTTTGCAAACGTAATCCAAGCAGTAACTTTGGGATGACACAGCACAAATCTCTGGAAAATTTCTCTTGCCCTCTCTGTTTCATTATACCTTAACTCAAACTTAATATAAGACAACCACCCCTGCTGATTCGGCATCCACAGCATCCACCTCTCAAAAATCTGTCTTGCACGGCCCACATTGCCGAGCATCTCTTCCATATGAATATACTTGTACCACAACTGATCAAACCTAGGCAAAAGAGTAACAGCTCGATCCCATACATTACGAGCACGATCGACAAAATTATTTTTCATCTCAAATACGCCATAAATCAACCACATTGTATGGTCATGGCAATCCGTTTCAAGTGCACGTTCCCAGATAGAACGAGCACGGTTCAAGTCGTTTTGTGATTCTTCCCATTCAGCATAATTCACCCACACACTCTTGTTCCTGGGGTCACGGCTAATTAAGTCCTCGAATTCCGTTCGCTTGCGAAGGAGGTAATCAGCTACTACTGCTGGATCAGCCATGTTCTGCCTCTTGACGTTCCCTAGCTTCTCGGAGGATTTGCTCCGACGTGATTTGGATTGGGGCTGGGGTTTTCTTCTTCACCCGCCTAGCTCTAGCAGGCGCGTTTGAAGCAATTGAGTGAATTGATTATTGAATCGTAGAGAAGATGGAAAATACAAACAATTGAAAGGTGACCCAAACAAAAAAAAAATCATATGAGGAGGCTTTATATCTAGGCCTAAAATGTTGTTTAACTATTGTAAATGGTAAAAAAATATTTCACATTCATCTATTGGACTTAAAATGTTCTTGACATCCATCTTTAGGTTTAAAAATGACTTTTCATTAACGAAAAAATGGTATTTTAGGCCGAATAGAAAAATGAGGGGCATTTTTGTATCATTTTCAATAGTTTAAGGGCATTTTAGGCCCTTTTTCGTAATTAAATTTCTGTTAAATAAATTTAATTTATAATTAATTTTAAATAATTAAATTGTAACCAATAGATAGCCGACACGTGTTTAAAAAATTATTTAATTAAAATTATTTTCAATAATTTTTGATTTATAATTAATTTTAAATAATTAAATTCTAACCAATAGATTGCTGCTACGTGTTTAAAAAAATTGTTCAAATTATTTAATTAAAATTCTGTTAATAAATTTTAATTTAAAAATAATTAAATTGTAACCAATAGATGGCCGCCACGTATTTAAGAAAAATATTCAAATTAATTAATTAAAATTATGATAAATAAATTTTAATTTATAATTAATTTTAAATAAATTAAATTGTAACCTATAGATGGCCGCCACGTGTTTTAAAAATTATTCAAATTATTTAATTAAAATTCTATTAAATAAATTTTGATTTATAATTAATTTTTAAATAATTAAATTGTAACCAATAGATGATCGCCACGTGTTTAAAAATATTATTCAAATTATTTAATGAAAAATTCTGTTAAAGGGGCCTAAAATGCCCCCGAACTATTGAAAATGATATAAAAATGTTCTCCATCTATCTATTAAGCCTAAAATGCCCTTTTCTGTTAAAGAAAATGTCAATTTTGGACCTAAAGGTGGATGCCAAAGACATTTTAGGCCCAACAGATGGATGAGGAATATTTTTATACCACTTTTAATAGTTCAAAAACATTTTAGGTCATTTTCTGAACATCAAATAGGAAGTTTTTTCCTATTAGGTTAAGGTAACCTTTTTCCTATTCAGTAACAATTTTTCCCTATTTGGTTAAGGCAACGTTTTTCCTGTTCGGTTTAAGGTAATACTTTGAACTAATAGCAATTATTTTCAATTATACCCTTTATTTCCTATGTGCTAGCAAATAATATCATAATAAATATTCTATTTGGACTTAATACTTTATTTATTTGTGTAATTAAATTCTCTAATTTAATTATCAAACAATAAAATATTTAATCCATTAGCATAGATTGGAACACTCGTTAATGTGAATGCGTTTCCATAGGTTCATTACTAAGCCGATCGTAAATTGATCATATTAATATACCAATCAAGGGTGACATCTAGCAACACTCATTAACGACTAATGTAAGATAATTTTAATTTTTGATATATATATATAAGTGCGCGTGTGTGTTTGTTTTCTGCCCAATTAAAAAAAAATAATGTTGAAGTATCCAATCATCTACCTTAAATAAGCCATTTGTGTTCACATCTCATAGTGAATACTCATTGTGCCTTGAAAAAACAAATGACCATTTGTGTTGGCATCTCATGGTGAACAAGTTTTCTACTTGAATGAAATGGTGAAATGGTCGAGAAAGATTGACTTGTTATAGGAATGTGTGTGCATGCATGCGTGTGCTTTGATATAGGGGAGGGAAAACTGAAAAACCACCTTATATGTTACTAGTTTAGCGTATCAATTTACATATCAATTTCCACAATAAGAAAATTTATTAGATGTTGATATTTTTGTCTTTTTTTATTTTATTTCCCTTTTTAAAAATTGAATATAATTAAAGAGAGGTAAAAATGTCCTCAAAAAAAGGAAAGAAAAACGCAGCCCTTTTTTTCCATAGTAAAAATAGATAATATTTGGGAAAAGGGTCAAAATACCCCTCAACTTTTATTTATTAATTGATTTTACCCTTACCGTTAAAGTAAAGTTATTTTTACCCTCGCCGTTTACAAACTTGTTACCCGTATTCCTTCATTGAATGGAAAGTCCCAAATTAACTAAAATTACCAATTTCGATTAAAATTACCCAATTTCCACTTTTAATCCAAATCCGGCTCACTAAACTAAATAAACTCATACCAAATTAAAAAATCCCAAACCCATAACTCTATCTTCTTTATCTCTGTCACTATCCAAAATGAGCCGTGAGTGGCACCCACCATTAACCTCCTAGGTGGGAGAACCAACGATGTGAACCCCAACTTATAATGTATAACAACAACGCGGAAGCTCAAACTTATAAAGTAAGAATTAACAATCCACAAGAGTTTACTACATAACGTTTCCCAAAATCTGAAAGTCATCACATGAAGGAAATCTAAATTCTAAAACTAAGTCTGAAAGTATCAAACACCAAAATAAACAAATAACAAAATGTATCCGACGCTGAGTTCAATCAAGCTAAGAACTAGTCGACCGAGTTGATCCCAAATTCGCTTTTGTGCCTTTTGCATCACACCGCCAAGGAGAAGGACGTCCTTCCTCAAATTACTCATTTTTGTACTTGCTTTTTGATTTTCCATTCTCAAGCACTTGCAGCGGCTGGCTGAAGAAAGCGTAATAGCTCACTGGTCTAGCTCCATGGCACCGAAAATGTATCAGGGCTCAAGTGATTCACCGAAGCGACGAGACCTTGAAAGCTGCTTTTTCAAGTGTCAGTAGCGGAACGTTCTGTCAATCGGGGAAGGTTTTTGGTGACAAGACCTGGAGATATCAGAAGTGAGAATGCTGACATGAGTAACGAAAAATCTTGTGAAAAACACGATCGCCTGCCAGTGGAAGGTTTTCTGCGTTCAGTCAATCTACGCAGAGTGAATCGGTCCCTAAGGAACCCCCGAAAGGGCTGCCGTCCGATGGGTACACGAAAGTGACGAAGTTGCTTTGACTACAAAACTAAAGACACCATGCCATAATCGAGAAAATCTATCACGAGCTAGAAGGATAGATCACCCTGAAATCCGATGATCTTGAGACTGACTAGAGCTGAGGTCGAGTTGAAGTCGGTGGAACACTCGCTGCACTCCACAAAATAAAACAAGAAAAAATACAAGTAGGGGTCAGTACAGGACAACATGTACTGAGTAGATATCATCGGCTGACTCAAAATAGAAATCAATATGCACAAAGTAGTAGCGAGAAATCAACCATAGCACTAAACAAGTGGCAACCAACAAGATCAAGTGACAACAAAATGAATAATTTCATAACCAGTCAATAACATCGAGATCACACATGAGGACTCATGCCTCCATATCACACTCTTTTGAAAAATGAGTTTTGGAGATTGGGTAGTATTAAGTCATTTTAATTTGTTTTTCTTTAATATTACCGTGCCAGAATGTGACACCCGATCCAAATATACCATGTCGGAACGTGACACCCGATCCAAATATATCGTGTCGGACATGACACCCAATCTAAATATATTGTGTTGGAACGTGACACTTCATCCAAATATACCGTGTCGGAACGTGACACCCGATTCAAATATAATTAATTTATCATGTCTTCATAATTACATTCCACTTCATTAACAATATTTCACCAACCCTTCTTTATTCAAGGCACCATTTTTGATAGGGCAAGTTCAAGATTATGGATTTCACGGTCTCAGAATTTCAGACCAATCACAATAACATATCAACCATCCAAACCACAACAATTAAATGCGTATTAAACTTCACACATTACTCAATGAATATCGATCACTATGAAGAGTCTATCTATGATATAGAATAAAAACCATAACCTACTTCAACCGAAGAACCAAAGTCAAGCAAGCTAATTCTCCAATGCTTTTGCTTTCCTCAATGCCTCAAAATATTTTCAATCTATCAAATATATAATATTTATAAGTAAACTAGTCCGTGGACACCAATATTATTTATATATTTAACCTAGACCCAATAAACTCAACTCTATAATCAATTCCCTAAAACTCAAGCATAGGGTTAAGTCTTAATTCCTCCAATATCATAACTCTAATGGTATTCATATCATATAACACACTAACGCAAAAGTAACAATCCTGTATAAATCTAATGTCTAATTAACAAAATTATATACTTTAGAACATACGTATATAATATAATATTAATAAATAACTATTCAATTTAATGACTATTCCTACATTACTACTGTAACACTATAACTCCAATCATTACCAATCAACACTCAAATAACCTAGTAAAATAATCACCTTGTAAATATATTGTTTAACATATCTATGTCTATCACATACACCATATACAGTACTATAAAAAAAACATAATCCCTCATAACAACTATACTTACACACTGCACACTCTTTCACCCAATCAATAACCATATCTCATTATAATCTCACGCCCTTCATATTTAATAAACACATCTGTCCCCCACATAAAATTGATAACTTCAATTGCCAATTGTCTTACCTGTAGCAGTGCAAACGGAAAGTGCCGCAAGTAAGTTTTCGTTCTCTTCCTTCGTTTCTTTTCTTTTACAAATTAGGATAATTAATTATGAACCAATAAATAAATAAATAATGGTTAAATTCCACAACTTATTTTAATAAATATAGATAAGTGGTATAATATATTAATTAAATTATCACTTTAGCCCACCAACTAAATTAATTATCTAAAATCACCCTTCAATTAAATAATTATAGTTATTGAATAGTCTAAAATACCCATTAAGAATTTATGGAATGAGTCTTTTATGAAATAAAAAGCTTTAGTTCTCAAAATGACCTAATGGGTCGTTACAATCTCCTTCCTCCATTGAAATTCATCATTGATTAATAGATACTGCAACGATAGAAATAAAAGCTTGTTTATAGTACAAGCTATTGATAATACATTAATTTTTGAAATAATTTATAGTACAAGCTATTGTTTGGGGGAGGAAGCACCATAACTAAAGTTTGATATGACAATTAGTATGAAAATAAATTGGACACGAGAATTTTACGTGGAAACTCCTCTAACTGATAGAGGGGAAAAACTACGGGGTAGAAGAATCTCATTATTAAAATATGGGAGTACACTGCTCTCAAATACAAGGAGAAAACAACAATTAACACTTCTCTTGTAAAAGGAACAATTACTAAAGAGGACACTCATGACTACAATATTTATCTTGGTGTATAACTCTCTTTGTATTCTTACTCTGTCTTTCTGGGATGATTTAAATGAGGGCAAGAGGTCCTCTATTTATAGGAAACTAGAAACGCGTAAAATCCGTGTATTGAACCTCCCTTTTTGACTACACGTTCAAAACGTGTTTTGTTCTTTTTTGACTACGCGTTCATAACGCGTTTTGAATATCTTTCATTCTCCCACTTGAAGATTTAATTGAGAATCAATTAAGTCTTCACACCATTTTTTCTACCCAATTACTGTAATGTTACGTTTCTGCTAGGCCAATAGAAGATCGACACCGTATAAACTTGTTACTGTTGATCGGCTTCGTAAACATATCTGTCAGGTTGTCATTGGTGTGAATTTTCTGAATATCCACACTGCCTTCTTCCACCTTCTCACGAACAAAGTGATACTGAACTCGTATGTGCTTTGTCCTTGAATGAAATGTCGGATTCTTTGCAAGATGCAAAGCTCTCTGACTGTCATAAAATAGAGCAACTATAACACCCCAGATATTTTTTTTTGCCAAAACTCTAGACGTTCTTCTTGTGCGTGTAGGATCAAACTAGATGACTTGTAATTTTATATATGAGTTAGGATCAATTCCTAAATATTTGAAGTGTATTAGATATGTTTTAAGATTATAAGGGATCTCTAACACCAAGCCAAGTCTAAGTAGTTTCTATCGATTAAGTTTTCAAATGAGTTTGTATAAGGGTAAACTTCAAATGACCATAACTTTCGTTATAATAATAGTTATGCATTCTATGACCTATCAAATTAAAGGTCTTTGAGTCTTCTTTCCAACGCCATCAAAATTGTATTTTTTGGAGTTCGGAATCAAAGGTTATGGCCATTTTACTTTAGACTATCACTGCAGGGATTTTAGCCCATTTTTCAGATTTTTGATGAAGGGCAATTTAGACATTTCCCCCAAACATTTATACACGGACTTGAAACATTTTTGGGGTCAAATTCTGCAAATTTTCGCTTCCAAATAACCTAACTTTCACCCTCTTCTCTCTCAATTCATCTTCAACAAGATTTTCCCTCAAAATAATTCAAGGATTCAAGCTTCCCCATTGAATACCTAACATTAAGGTTTCTTCAAAAATTATACTAAGGTATGTAAGGCTACTAAAAACATGGATTGAATTCATCATGTGCCCTACGTCTTCTTTGAGATTGAATGTTCATAGGAATTGGATTTTCTTGATAGATTTATGTCCTAATGGGTTTATACATCTATTAACTTGATTTTGTTACGTTGATAATGATAAGTTGAGAAATTGATAAATGCTTCATGTTTGATATGAGTTGATTGATATGAGTTGTTATACATATTTTGTTATGTCCAAGAGTTGATTGATATGGGTTGTTAGACATATTTTGAATGTTCATAGAAATTGGGTTTTCTTGATAGATTTATGTCCTAATGGGTTTATACATCTATTAACTTGATTTTGTTATGTTGATAATGATAAGTTGAGAAATTGATAAATGTTTCATGTTTGATATGAGTTGATTGATATGAGTTGTTATACATACTTTGTTAGGTCCAAGAGTTGATTGATATGGGTTGTTAGACATATTTTGAATGTTCATAGGAATTGGGTTTTCTTGATAGATTTATGTCCTAATGGGTTTATACATCTATTAACTTGATTTTGTTATGTTGATATTGATAAGTTGAGAAATTGATAAATGCTTCATGTTTGATATGGGTTGATTGATATGAGTTGTTATACATATTTTGTTATGTCTAAGAGTTGATTGATATGGGTTATTAGACATATTTTGAATGTTCATAGGAATTGGGTTTTCTTGATAGATTTATGTTCTAATGGGTTTATACATCTATTAACTTGATTTTGTTATGTTGATATTGATAAGTTGAGAAATTGATAGATGCTTCAAGTTTGATATGGGTTGATTGATATGAGTTGTTATACATATTTTGTTATGTCTAAGAGTTGATTGATATGAGTTGTTAAACATATTTTTGTTATAAACTTAAATATTTGAGTATTCTAAATTGTTGAGTTAAAGTCTTGGTGAGTCATGATTTAGCCCCAAAAGATTGGCTAAATAAATGGAGAAATGATTGGATAGAATTAAATGTTATCATAAATTGTCTTGAGGTTGAAATTGTGGGTTTTTATGTATAATAAAAATAATATTGCTTTCAAAGTAAAAATGGGGTATTCTTCATATATGAGTATAAATGATTGTTTGAGAAGGAGTTTTAAATAAATGATTTGTGAATATTTTTGCATAAATTATTTATACACTATTTTGAGTTTAAAGAATGATTATTTTTATCTTTAATTTAAAAAAAGTTTAAGCATGAGTTGAGTTTGAAAAGTCTCTTAATTATTTTTGAACATGAGTATTTTGAGTATAAACGAGTTGAGTATTTTTACATAAAAAATATCTATTTTGAGTTTGAGTTGAGGAGTTGAAATTATGTTTTAAATGCATCTAATATTTTCTGCATTCATTGAGTTGAGATAGTATCAAATTCAAAAAGAAAAGTTTGATGATTGAGATGAGTTGATTGTGAAAAAAGGTCCAATGAGACCATATTGAATGAGTTTTGAAAAGAGACCAATGAGACTAAATGAGTTGATTTGAAAATAAG
The DNA here is from genome assembly GCF_947179165.1 of Solanum dulcamara. NCBI lineage: Eukaryota > Viridiplantae > Streptophyta > Magnoliopsida > Solanales > Solanaceae > Solanum > Solanum dulcamara. The sequence continues at coordinate 17,108,950 of NC_077243.1, read as the reverse complement.
TTCTAAGAGACTAAATGAGTATTTTGAGTATTTTACTCACTTGATAGATATGAGCATATTGAGTCTTGGGAGGAGTATTGAGCACCGAATTGGGTAAGAGTATAGTCCATACTCGAACCAATAACTATGTCGCCAAACGTAGAAAAGGATTAGACCGTTAAAGTCGGATGTTTCCTAAATTACTGTCCTGACATAATAGGACTTGATTGGTTACGGATCCATGATTGTTGATTCGTTCTTACCCTGGCATGGTATGAGTGCACATGGAAACAACGTCGGCTTGTTGTACTATCACTTGCTCATATGATGATGGTTGTCGGTTAGAGAAACTCCCAATTGAGTGGATTGTGCTTGATATGATTGGTTTGATTGAGATTGTATCTGATTGAGTTGAATTGTAAAACATTGCTAAATTCTAATTTGCATATCTATTGAATTGAGTCCTTTGACTTTATTATTGAGTTGATTGTACATGATTGGATTGGATGGTATGTGATTGGATTGTAAACGATTGGATAGGATTGAATTGGATTGTACAAGATTGGATTGGATTGAATATGATTGGATTGGATCGGATGGTATGTGATCGAATTGTAAATGATTAGATTGAATTTGATTGTACATGATTGGATTAGATTATATGTGATTGGATTGGATCGGATTGTATATGATTGGATTGGATCGGATTGTATATGATTGGATTGGATCGGATTGTATATGATTGAATTGGATCGGATTGTATATGGTTGGATTAGATCAGATTGTATATGATTGGATTGGATCGGATTGTATATGGTTGGATTGGATTGTATATGATTGATCTCTGTCTAAACTGTGCTCTTACGTTAGAATTATGACACCTTGATTGAGTAACTCTTATCTTTATGACTTGAGACATTTGAATCGGTATTGTTTCATTTTGCCATATTACATACTCGTACATTCCATGTACTGACGTCCATTTGGACCTGCATCATTTCATGATATAGAGACAGGTTTAAGAGATCATCAATAGGCGCACTGTTGAGGATCTGTTCGCACTCAGCTTATTGGTAAGTCCTCCACTACATTCGAAGGATACCACTTAAGTTATTCTTGCGTCGAGTTAGTCTTTTCATTCTGATTTGAAGTAGCCATGAACCTGTCATTGGTACCAATTAGATAGTAGTGATAGAGGCTTGATAGACTAGATAGTGATAGGTCAATTGAGTATTTTATTTTTTTGAATTATTCTCGTCAAACTCTTTTAATGACATAGATTAAAGATCGATTTGTTGGCCCATGGCCTTTCTTCATTGAGTTAGATTTGTGATTTGAGTTGCCCACTAAATTATTTCCTTATTTTTAAGCCTTCCACTGATTGATTGAATGAACGGATGTGTGATCAGGTCAAGTGGTTCGCTTGGAAGCCAGAAATAATTTTTGAGTGTCGGCCACATCTAGGGTACCCTCCCGGGGCGTGACAGCAACCTTCTCTTGTTTGTGCCCGAGCTCCTCTAGTAAGATCTGCATCCATATTACCTCTTTGCTAGCTTGTGTAGCTGCTACATATTCTGCTTCCGTCGTAGATATAGCCACGATAGATTGCAGTTTTGAAACCCAGCTTACAACTCCTCCAGCAAGATTAAACACATAACTTGTGGTGGACTTACTTTTATCAAGATCACCTGCATAATCTCAATCAACATAACCTTTAACAGTAAAGTCTGATCCTCCATAACACATTGCAACATCTGAGGTACCCTTGATGTATCTTAGGATCCTCTTAACAGTATTCCAATGCTCTCTACCAGGATTAGCCATGTATCGACTGATCGCTCTCACTGCTTATGCAATGTCAGGTCTTATACATACCATGACGAACATTAAACTTTCCACTGCTGATGCATACGGTACTCGATGAAATCTCTGAAAGGCGATCCCCTTAAGGTGGATGTAAAGGAGCCAGAGGTTCCAGGTTCGATACCCCGTAGCGCTGCAGCGTGAAGAGGGATGAAGGTGCGAACTGGCTGACCCTGGCATAGACAATACCTGAATATGTGAGCCCTGAGAAGGGGGTCGTCACAGGTTTGTAGCAAGTTTTTCCTCTTTCATCACTACAAGCGCTCCTTTGGATATTCTCATGACTCCACCATGAGTCTTATATGAACATCCATTATCATCTAGTTGTCCTAAAGACAATAGATTCTTCTTCAAGTCTTTTACATGTCGTACCTTCTGGATGGTGTGAACCGTGCCATCATACATCTTTATTTTGATGGACCCAATACCAATAACATCCAAAGCATGATCGTTTCCCATGAACACAAACCCTCCTGAGATAGGATTATATTGATGGAACCATTCTCTCCTGAAAGTCATGTGCCATGTTGCTCTTGTATCCATGATCCAGACATCAGCGAAACGTTTTCTGCCTTCATTATTTGATATTGCCTCACTACATAAAATATCGCCATCATTCGAGGTACATGCAACACTCCCTTGAGCATTTGATGGCTCAGGGTGTTCACTCTTCTTCTTAAACCGACAATCTTTCTTGAACCGACAATCTTTTTTGAAGTGCCCTTTCTTGCCACAGTTGTAGCACTTGATATTCTTCTTACTTTTTGATTGAGATCTGTCATGATTGTGACTCCCACTGGGGCCATGTTCCGTTGGTCTTCCTCTCATCATCATAAAAGCTTCAGCTTGCTGCGAACTTGATTGTCTGTCTTTCTTGTTTTTGCGTCGATTTTCTTCTTCCAAGACAGCGACTGCAATTTCATCGAAAACTAGACTTTCTGCATTGTTCGTCAGGTTGATGATGAGTTGATCATATGAGTCAGGCAGATTTTGAAGTAGAAGCTCCGCACGTTTAGTCCCCTCTATTTTTCAACCCATTGTTGTAAGTTGCAAAAATAAAGTATTTAAAGTATTGATGTGTTCAGTAACCAAACATGGACTCTGTCATTCGAAGAATATACAATCTTCTTTTTAAGAAAATTTTATTATGAAAAGACTTGGCCTCATACAACCCTGTAAAAGTATCCCATATTTCCTTCGCCGTCAGTTTTTCCGCCACACTAGACAACACTTGATCAGCCAGTGCCAAGTGTAGATCAGCATCTGCGTTGCTGTCTATATCGTTCCACTTGCTGTCATCAACAAAGTATGTGGGCCTGCCTTCAATTGCAGCTAAGCAATTGTCTTTTCTCAATATCGCTTTTATTTTTATTTTCCACAATGAGAGATTAGTCCCATTGAATTTTTCAACATCAAACTTTGTTGTACTCGACATTGTTATTTGCTTCGCACCCTTCTAGATCATTTCTGAATATTTTTGCGAACAATCGTGACAAACTGTATCGTCAACAAAATTACTATTCACGTGAATAGTACTATTCACGTGAATAGTACTATTCACGTGAATTTTACTATTCACGAATAGTATTTTCGCATAAAACAGACAAAATAACCGAGAGCTCTGATACCACTGTTGGGGGGAGGAAGCACCACAACTAAAGTTTGATATGATAAAAATAAATTGGACACGAGAATTTTACGTGGAAACTTCTCTAACTGATAGAGGGGAAAAACCACGGGGTAGAAGGATCTCACTATTAAAATATGGAGTACACAGCTCTCAAATACAAGGAGAAAACAATAATTAATACTTCTCTCTTGTAAAAGGAACAACTACTAAAGAGGACACTCAAGACTACAATATTTATCTTGGTGTATAACTCTCTTTGTATTCTTACTCTCTCTTTCTGGGATGATCTAAATGAGGGCAAGAGGTCTTCTATTTATAGGAAACTAGAAACGCGTAAAATCCGCGTATTGAACCTCCTTTTTTGACTATGCATTCAAAACGCGTTTTGTTCCTTTTTTGACTACGCGTTCAAAACGGGTTTTGTTGACTACGCGTTTTGACTATCTTGCACCAAGAAATATGATATTCTTAATTATAAATGTATCACATAACAACACAATTCAGAAAAAAAAACATTGAAATCAACCCAAATTTCTTTCAATTCTCAAAAGGGCTGGCTTAGTAACACAACCGGTGCACTAGAATCTTGAACTTATGTTGAAGAGTTCCTAAAATTGATGATAATCACGACTTCACATATATTTCAAAATTGAAATTAGACAATATAGAACTGTTTCAAAATTCAGTTGCAAAATGTGAGTTTATTTTTTGAGTTAAATTGATTGCACTTAAACTTGTCATGCATTTGCTAGATAAAATATAAATGTTCTTGAGATAAAATTTTCTTGTTTACTTGTCAAACACTAAAAAATAATTCATTCGTCAAATAATATTTGTCCACTATTGACTTTGCACAACTTTTAAAAAACTATAAATAGAAGGCTAATTTTACTATATCATTCTTTGAATATAATAAATACAATGTCTTGAAAATGTATTAAGGATATGACTACTAATTAATAATAAGGGTAAATTAGGAACTAAGTTAAAATTATCTCTTGATTTCATAAATTGAGCAAGTATTGTTGGACATTTATTTTTAATACAATAAACAAGTAAAGATAAACGGAAAGTAAGTAAGAGACCCACCTATTTTCGAAGAAAATATTTTCTAGCACATCATTTTTCCTTCGTACCATGTGCTGATTTCTGAGCACGGACTTAGCTATGGGTGCTAAAGGATCACTTAAATTCTAATGCACAATAAATACTCATAAGTGAGTGAACTTTTGAAATATTAACTCTTACTTTTACAAATAATTTGGAAGTGTTGGATAATTAAAAAAATAAATATGTGTTCTACTTCGATGTAGCTGATAAATTGTCAAATGACCATAGGGCCGATTATCTTTGTGGATTTGGATTTAAGATTCAGTAATACTGCATGCCACAATAGGTTGTTTTCTTGTTCACTTTGATGTACTTTCATTTGATTGTTCTTTTTCTTCGATAGAAATTTCTTAATAAAGTGTCACCAAAGAAAACATGTTTGATTATGAGATTAAACGTTAAAAACAAATGATATTGATTTTTTTTCTGCAAGTGCTCGTTTGTTAACCAGTAGAGGTTTAATGGAACGTAGCAAAAATTTGAATCTACAAAAATTAACAAAGGCTTAATGAAATGTAGAAGAAAAAAAATCTACTATCAATGTACCAATCGAATAAAGGAAGCAAGTGCCGAATCAAGATACGAATTCACCTAATTAATTTATCCATTAGTGACATCTGAAAATGAATCACGATAAACAATATTATAAGTATGTCCAAATTAGAATAAACTTGCCGTTAATACAAGTCTCTAGACTTCGCTCCTATTATGTATGTTAATGGGAATATATATTGAGAGGATCGGAGTTACGTCTTTGTATTCCCCATTTTCTCCTTGTTCAACCTAATTACTAATATATATATACTAATATATATATATATATATATATATATATATATATATAAACTATAACAGTAACGTACATATTCCCAAAAAAATGATCAGACCATATATACTTGTGTTGCAATTGACAATGTACATTATTATTATATCCTGGACGCTTGCCTTGGACAGGAATGGATCCAACATTTACTATATCGATTTTATTTAAACTCAAGGTAAATAAATTATGGATTTAATAGTGGATGCTCTATTTGACCAATGCATCCGCAACTCGACCAGAACACATATTCTTGTTAGAGTTTTGTTGTATAAGGAGCATATCGTGTATTACATCAATCATATTTGCTAGTAAAATATAAAATTGTATTCTATCCTCATCGTAAAAGAATAATGGTATGTTATATTATTATTTTTGATTTGAGACTCCAAAGTTTCACCTGATTAAGCCATTACAATTCAGTTCCTTTTTAAAATCAATATCATCTACATACTTTAATGTAAGTACCTAGTGGGGAATAAGAAAATAAAATCAGTTCATACATATATAATTTGATTTACACTAAGAAATACGAAAGGTTGGAATAAGAAAAAATATTTTGAAGTAATATTATTTTGTTAAAGGGCAAACAATCACTCGACTTTTAATGAATAATCTAGTAAACTGAATTTTAACTTAAAATGTTTTCATATATATATGTGTGTGCGTATACATATTTAGAAAGAGAGAGAAGAGTGTTACATATTGTTGCTCTTCGTGCCTCCTTGACTTCTCAAACTGAACTAAGACTGTCCAACTAGAGTATAGCTGGAAGGAGCTCTTTTTGTATTGAAGAATCGAAAAAAATGAATTTTTATGAACTAATAGTTACTATTACTTGGATCAAGTAATAATTTTTTTCAAATTCATTCATACTTTTAGTATTTCAATTTTGGCATATAGATTTTGGTCAGATTAGGTTAGATAGATTCTTTTTAATTGAATTTATATTTATTCGATAAAAAGTAGAATAAAAAAGTAAAAAATTGCAAATTTTGATTTTGAATTTAGTCTGGTCGATCTTTTCTAATTGAATTTGTATTGTTAGATCAAAAATAAAAATAAAATAGTAAAAAAGAATTACCCTCCAAAAATTAAATTTTTCGGCATATATAATTTGTGTGTTAGTAAGAAAGTTATTTTTTGAAATTTATAATATTCAATTCAAGAATATATTTTTAAAAATGATAAACACTGTTATTAAAAAACCTAATATTGCATGTTAGCGCGTGAAATTTAAACAAACCTATTAAAATGCAGATTTCTCTATAATAACAGGTTACACTGAATGCAGCCATAATTGTGGAATTGCCAATTTTCTTGAGAACAAATATATGAAATAATTGTAATTAAGACTACTTCAATCAGTTGAATCTGATCAATTATTAATACTAAAATGAGACATTTAACAAACTTACAAGTTATAGGAACTTCAGGTTTTTGCTATAAAGAGTGATTCTTTGTAAGTTGTAACAATATTTTACTGTATGTGGGTTTTTTTTTTACAGTTTTTATTTTCTGTTATATTATATATTTTAATAATAACATTTCATCATAGCAATAAAAAAATATTTAGACAAACAACTTTGTTATAAAAAAAAATAGATATATAGTTTTAAAAAAAAAGAGAGAGAGAGACTAAACCCGTAGAAAAAACATAACGGAAATATTCAATTTCCATTGCTTGGCATATAATTTGCGTCACAGTCAGTCACTTTATCAGAGAGTTTTTTCATATATAAGAAAGATAAACGTATATTGAATTAAGCAAAAGATACAAGGAAGACATTATTTCCAACATTGAGATACAAAGAGTTACTAAGTAGTACAGTATGTCAGTCAGTATCTATCAGAAAGTTAAGAAGACAGTTGCTATAAGCAGCCAATGAAATTAGCTATAGAATTTGTACGTAATTCTCAAGTTAATTCGTCACTAAAAAGCTCTTAGTTAATTAATTTTTTCTTACAATTCATTGCTAATTAGTAATTAATTGAGATTAAAATAAATTTTTTATTATTTAACTATGAAATTTTATCCGTCATTAATTCCTTAGTTTATAAAAGTGAATATGATCAATATACTCATAATATTTTGTCAATAATGTAAATATGATCCAATACTCATAATATTTTATAAAATAATGCTCCTGTTCATTTTCTCCAGCTAATTTATGTCTAACTTTTAATTACTTTTAAATCGATTTGCTTATCCTTTTTGAAAATTTGGTGTTTTTCCCAAGCTAATCATACATACCAAAATAATGGTAACAGAGAAAGCTAAAAAGGATCAATATTTTTTATAAAATTAAATTTATAATTATTTTGGTTATCGTAATGTAACGACCTGCTTCTGTCATTACGGATAAGCCAATAGAAAAGGAATTGGAGCCTAAAAAGCTTGGGTAGTAATTTTGGGAAAAATTGAGTCTAGGCTAGACTTGGACAAATTTTGAGCCAGGGGAAGTCTAAGGTGATTTGGATTTGGATGGGGGAATGAATCTTTAGTTTGATTGGGTTAGCAGATAGCCAAGACGATATGGAGCTATACGGCTTTATGGAATCCCATTCGGACGAATAAAACTCCCGGAATTGGATTTGGCGTGGAAGGTATATTTTAAGGCATCTTAGGGTGAGGGTATGTTGTGATATGGAGACTTGGAGACTCTTTACGAGCTCACTGTCTCCGCATATCCCACCAGAGCGGGAATAATCCAGCCAGGGCGGGGCAACCAAAGCGGGACGGTTTCGCTGTGGCGGGACAATGTGACTTAAAGTTGGAAAAAAGTCCCAGAACGGTTTTTAATCATCCCACTTCATTATTAAGAGACCATAATCGACCTAGGGTGAATTATTGCTGATTTCCACCATATTTTGTGCTAAAAGGCAAGTAAATCACTCCCTTAATTCATATTTTGATCCCTAGAACCTAGAAACTAAGGTTGGTGATCATTGGGGAAGGGTTTTGGACTGAAACTAATAGTGGAAATAACCGTATAATGGAGATTAGGATCATGGGTTTGGCCTAGGAGGGGAATTATGTTATAATTCATGTATATTAGGTCCTTGTATTGATCCTTTATATGTTATTACTGTTTTTAGACCAAGAACAAGCTGCACGAAATCGGAAAGAAAAAGCTCCTGCACTTTAGAGTAGTCAAGCTTGCTTTCAAGGTAGGTGATGATTTGTCTTCCTATATGTGATTCATTTACTTTTTAAATTACTCCACTGTATGCATATGTGTATATGAATAGAGAAGAATAAAATGATCTACGTGAAATGACTATTGTTTGACCATGATTTGTAAGGAACCCATTCTTGGTAGCAAGATAGTTGGATTTATTATTATGGTTGTGGTTGACTTGTATGCTGAATCGGTGTTGGATCATGTCTCACGCTCTGACACATATTTGAATCGAATGTTACATTCCAACACAAATCTTAGACTAGGTGTCACGTTCTGATACATGAATGAGTTTTTGTAGGTTTCATGAAAGGACCTTTAAATGAACTATGATAATGTTGAGTACTGATTTTGATATATAACTGGTTAAGTCTGTTGTGTTGTATTTTGCTTGTTCATGTCTCACAATTGGCTAGCCGCGTGATCCTACCAGTACACTGTTGTTTTTGTGTACTAATACTACACTTGCTCTTTCTTTGTTGAGTACAGGGCATATTAAATCGGATGCGGAGAGACCTCGCATAGAAGATCGTTAGCTGCTAGAGTCTAAGGGTGAGCTATTCTTTCAGCCTGTCGTGGACTCTTCCTACTCTAGTCCTTCTTTCACGACTTGATTTTTTTTTAAAACAATATTTTTTTATGACTTGTTGGGATTGCATTCCCTTTCCTAGACTTGATAGTTTGCTAGAGTAAACCTACTTTCACATCTTTAACCCATTTATTTTTCCGTGAAAGTTGTTAATTTGGGCTGTAGTAATGGCTCTCCCATCGGAGGGTTAATGATTCTCCCACCGGAGAATTAGTGTGGGCGCCAATTGCTGCAGGTCAAGATCGTGACACGTAACTTCACCATGTACTAATTAAGTTCAAAATTGAAGTCCATTTCTACTTGGTTAAAAAATCCATCTTAACAATGATGAATTTTTATTAAAAAGAAATATTATAAAGAGAAAATCACACTTTTAGTATAATAAGTTTATGTATTGTGGAATCATGAGTACTGTCACAATCCGAATTCGGGCGTGATGGCACATGTCATTTTCCATTGGACAAGTCAGTCTAAAACCCAATATTTACGGAGAAATAAGCGGAAACAGTCTAAACAATTAAATAATAAAATAAAATCGAAAGTCTTTCAACTTAAATACCCCAAAATATTGATTGTCACATACACAAGCCGCTAAAATAAAAAAATTGAATTAAAAATACAAGTCTCAATATATCTTCAACTCTCAAATAAAGTAAAGCATAAAAATATAGAAAGTTTGAGAGTCCGCTGGATATCAATAACTACCTCTCTCAAACTCCCAGAAGCCTTGAATGATCAGAAAGAAATGGTGATCAAAGTCCAGGCTCAGAACCTACGCAAGTGTAGATGAAAAGGTGAGTACTAAACAACACGGTACCCCGCAAGCTAACTAGAAAAACTAGGTAAATCTAATAGGAATCACGAACTTCTTTTCCAACCCAACCAAACCTCCAGACTACAACTTGCAGTGAAATCAGCATAACCTAACAGTTCATACTAAACAGTTCAATAAGGATCAGATCATAGCTCAAAATCACAAGATATATCGTACAAATACTCACAAGTCATAAATAGGAATCAAACGATCAAACACAGATATATAGAATATGTATATGCAGACTCAATGATCATCCATGCGTACAATTATCAGCAAAGACTTCGGCATAATAAACTCTGATTGAAAATGACCTCGGTCTCATAATCTCTGACCAAAAATGACCTCGATCCCACAACCTCGTAGAAAATGACCTCGGCAATATAAAATTAGACCAACAATGACCTCAGTCTCACAATCTCTGACTGAAAATGACCTCAATCCCACAATCTCATTGAAAATGACCTCGGTAATATGCCTCTGTCGAAAATGACCTCGACAATATAATCCCACCAAAAATAACCTTGGCAATATCATATCTCTGATCGGAATTGACCTTGATCTCACAATCATATACCTCTAATCACTGTGTTTCAAACCCAATGCAAATAGCATGCTCACACAAGTAATGAGGAATAATCAATTTAAAAAAATCGCAATCACAATTAGACTATCAAGTATTTCATCAAATACACATAGATATGTAGATTACGGCAAGTAAGATTCAATACTCAAAAATATCACACATCGTCTTTTATTAACTCCACCTATTAATTTTAGATTAGTTCATATCACAATTGAACCTGTAACCTCATCCCCATTACACCCCAACACATATACAATGGGATATTTGAGAATTCTAATAGATTCACAGAGTTTTAAGAGTCCACTTGCCTTAGTCAAGGTGCAATCAATAAATCCACATGAGCCTTGTCGTTTTGATTATACTCCGAATCGCTACAATCTATTCAAATATTGTTTCACAATCAAAAACTCAACCCAACGATACCAAAAATGAGAAATTCGACCAAAAATGGGTCAAAGGCTCAAAATCCAAATTCAAAATCGGGGGTTTAAATTCAAAAAATTTTGGATGAAATTGTTCCTCTTAGTCTTAGGAACTTAGTAGTGAAAACCGTTTCAAAAACCCAGCCCAAATCAAGTCACAATCACTATTTTAAAAAATTCTCAAAGTTCTTGAAAAAGAGTCATTTTCACCCATTGAAATTCCCAAATTCATTTTAAAATCAATAGTTAACCATTGGGAAATGACGAAGTAGGATCAAAATAATTTACCCAATGAAATCCCACGAGAAATCCCTCTTTAGATCGCCTACCCAAGCTTTCCAAACTCAAAAATGGTGAAAAACATCTTAAACCTCATCAAAATCCTTCTCTGATGTCGCTTAAGCGACACTAGGTCCGCTTAAGCAAAGCCCGCAAAAATCTCGATCGCTTTAGCGACAGGGTGTTCGCTTAAGTGAAGGTCGCTTTTGGAACACACCCTTCGCTTTATCGAAGCATGCACAAAGCCTCACCTTCGCTTTTGCGAAGAATTTCCGCTAAAGTGGAGGACGGTAATGCGACACCCCCTTCGAAGGCACTAGAACCAACAAACTTTCACCAAGTCTCAAAGTCTTCGAATTGACCCTTAGAATTTGTTCGAGATCCCGTATAGACGAACCGTACATTCAACCCTACTAAACTCGATGTTTTGACCTCATTAGATCCATCAGAATTCGATTTTGAGGCCTCGTTGACCCGGAGACCAAAAAATTACAACTAAACCAATATTATGCCTCAAAAGACCAAAACACCCAGAGCTTTCGAAAAATACACATGAACTCTCCCTAGGCCTAAAATCACCCTCTGAATTCAATGGAGTCGTCGAAATTCAATTCCAAGCATACGATCCTAAAATATTGACAAAAGTCAAACATATGGCCAAAAATTCAACTATTTCCAACTCAACACCTCAAATCCACGATATGACATGATTCCGTCAACTTTTCTAGACCAATTTCAACGTTCCAAAATTGATGGAATCAACAAAATTTCATTCCAAGACTCGAAATTCTGAATGACCTCAAATACCACTTTTGAATCATTCTAAACCTCTAAAACTCAAAATTTACCAAAAATCTCAACTTTTCAAGAAAGTTACGTAACCAACCTAAAATATCAATCAAATATGACTTGAAAAAACTATCGAAAGGGGTAAAATGACCTTTTTACGAAAATTTTCAAAAATGACCTTCAAGGTCATTACAAGTACTCAGTATTAGTCAATTGTAGGTGGAAAATATTTTTTCAATAAACAAAATTAATTAGTTAGCGTTTGGTCACAAACTTTCAAATATTTTTGGGAGTCATATTGGATGAAGTTTCATCATATATTTGGCCATAGATTTTGGAGGAAATATTTGACTTTTTAAAAAAGGAATGATTTATACCCACAAATTTTGAAAATAATAAAAATACTTATAAATTTGTATTATCATTTTATAATGAACATGTTTCGTGAAAAGCCATGACAATGAACACAATTAATTATATGAATCTGAAAATGAGGAAGAAACAAAAGGAAAATAACATTGATTTCTATACGAGAAACTACTATTACTATTTGTAATTGAAAGTGACTTTGGAGAACAAGCTCAGATAAAAATTATATAAATATGTATATAACTATATAAATTTTATACAACAAACTAGGATTGAAATTTACTCCAAAACTATAAATGATTGGTGGTTTTATAAAATATAAAAAAATTGGGATTATTTTTAAATTTTAAAAAGATTCCAAATTCTAGAACTTGGCTCAAATACTAATTTTTTTTAATATTTAAAAATTTGAGATATTTATCAAATATATTTGTCAAAATATTTGTGGCCAAACGAAAGTAAGGGAATCTTTTTCGTTGTTTCATTTCAGGAATTAAAACGGGCATATATCACTGTTACACGTGATGCACGTCAAAAATTCACGATTTTTTTAAATTTTTTTATATTTTTGGTTAGTCAATTTTTTTCCATCACCACCATTAACGCACCGCATGCTCCCATTTGTTATTCTTGGTCATTGACATCCGCAAGTTATTTAATTGGCGGAATTCATCGGTGGCCTCTAAAGTTGGCATTAATTTTTACTTAAATATTTTAACTAGGTTTTGTTCATTTAAGACACCTCAAGTAAGGCTTTGATGTGTCATTTTAACATTTTTTTTACAATCACCAAAATATATTAAGTATATGTAATGCACTCATTAATGACGTGTCAAAAACAGCAAATTAAATAAAGATACGTGGCATATATATATATCAAAAATAATTATCAAATAATGACTTTTGAATAGAAAAAAATGACCAATAATTTGATGACACGTGACATTTTTTAATCCTAATAATATTTTTTTAAAAAAAATAAATTAACAACTTCTATTAACCCCACACCCTATCAGTAGTCTCTCCAATACCGCCCAACCCTCCGTCATCTTCTCCAACCCCACCCACTCCAACCTTGACCAGCAATGTCCGCCATTCTTCAAACCTCAACATCTCTTCTTTTTTTTTTGATTTGATCATGTTTTAAATTAAATTCTATTTATTTTATAGAACAAAATATTTTGTGGCATAACTTTATGTGTTTCTGGGATGAGAAAGGGAGGCAGGAAGAAGAGTGGTGGTATTCACCATTATTTTAGGCGAGCAAGGTAGTAATAATGACGATATTGAGTTTTAAAATGAAAAAAAAAACGAAAATAATGGTGATAGTTTTTAGATCTAAAATAGGTGAAGAAAATGGTTATTGAAGTGGTGGAAGTATTGATGATGACGGCGACACTTGGATGAGTTTAAAGAAATTTCTTCTCAAAATGTAGCTACTAGAAGCATGCTAAATATATATGTGTTCTAACTTCATTGGAAATTTATGGTGTTGAAATCAGAGAAATGTCAGATATGGTGTTGATGAGTATAAAAAGGAGGGGTAGGTAGCAGCTACGGTGTTGATGGCAGAAATATATTATAATGGTAGCTAAAAAATAAAAAAGAAGAAGAACAACAAAAAATATATATATATTTTAAAAAAAAAAACGCTTTTTACGCGCTTAAAATGGGTGTAGCACACGTAATGTGCCAAGTCAGCACAAAGTGTCAAAATGACATATCGAGGTCTTACTTGAGGTGTCTAAAATGAACAAGGCCTAGTTAAGATGTCTAAAATTGATGCCAATTTTAGGGGATCACCGATGGATTCCGCCTATTTAATCTGATAGACATCGATTAATTCTTTTGAGTATGAGCTATTCTGTGCTCCGACGAACAATTTGTTATTTTGATTGTCCACAAATTTTTTGGAAGAGCCTAACACTTCCACCCTCACCCACCTCATTTTCATCCGGCGCATAGTGATTGTCCATGTTAAAGAAATGAATATTGAGCTTTAGCATGCCATATAAGGGAAAGGATTATTTATATGATTTTAAATATATATAAAAAAATAAGTTAATTTTTGATATTGAATTAAATTTGATATTTTCTCCGTTTCATTTTAGTTATCATGTTAAAGTCAATTTGATTAATTTTTTAAGTTAAATTATATTATTTTAACTCAATATTATAAAGTAAAAATTAGATATTCAAAAACTATACGAAAAGTACTATAAGTTGTAATTTTTTTATATCAGTATGATAAAAGAATATATCTTAAAATATTAGTTAAATTTTATATAGTTTGAATCTCAAAAAAAATAATGATAATTAAAATAATAATTTATTTTAAAATATCGAATTAATGCAATTTAATTACCGCAATATAACAACTAAAACAAGAAAGAAAGTAATTTCAAGGGCACGTGCCACTCATCTAAGGGCTTAAGGAAATAATAATGGAGCGGAGCGTTCTCATTGTGGTCCAATGGTCCCTGTCCGCCGCGGATGAATTAACCATTTAATTGCATGATTTATTTTTTAAATGAATTAATTTTTATTATTTAAATAAATTTTTATACTAATTAAATTTGTACTTAATGAACATAAATATTTATAAAATAAAAAATGTAACTTGTTAAATATTACTCCTTCCGTTCCATTTTAGTTATCAGGATAAGGTCTTGCACAACTCTTAAAAAAATTAATAAAGGATGCAATTTGAGTATAACTCCACCATAAATATTTTTCAATTATTATGGAAATTAGTCTCTATTAATGGATTATTAAATTTATACATTAAATATCATTATTTGATATGCTATGTATTGAATGATAGGCAAGAAATACCAAAAGTTTAATTAGAAGTAGTCTTATAACTTTAAAATGACCTTTTAAAAAACTGTAGTAATAAAGTAGAATTGTAATAATAACTTATTTCATATTTCAAAATGACTTAATTATTAAGAATAGAGTTGGAAAAAATGAGTAATTATTTCTTAATTGTTTAAATTAATAATTAATTTGAGACAACTATTTTTAATATACCTGACAACTAAAATAAAATGGAAGGAGTTCTAACGAAAAAATATAAGAAATATTATAAAATAAACTAACCTAGAAATTTAATAAGAAGGAGGAGAGAGTAAGAGAAAGAGAGAAGAGCAGAAAATGAGAGAAACGTATGTATCTGTTTTTTCTCATTTTATTGTCAAAATCTGGCAATTTATCCCAGAGGGAGAGAAAAAATATAGTGGGCAACTTGCCCTAGCAATGCCAGCTTCTGAAAAATCTTTCTTTTTCGAAATACTTATTTCAAGGCCAGTTCTTCAAGTTCAAGAGTTGCATTGCATTAATGAATGTGGCTGGAAATACCTACACCTAATAATAAGGTGGGATAAAGCTTTAACCAAACGTAGTTGGCGGAGTATGACCTCTTGATTTGAAGTTTTCTAGATCAAGTCTTAAGACTAATGATACATTCAACCAAAAACGTCTATTGCAGTATCTAAGACTTAAAAGACCGAAGTCTTATTACTCTTTTGATTTAAAATCAGCAACAGACCGTTGGCAACCTCCACTTAATTTCACCCAAGCTTCATCATAGTCATGGATAGATTACCCAAGTTCAGATCTATAAACAGTGATAATTGCCCTATAAGACTCACTTTCACTACAACTCCGATGAATTTCCTTACTTTAAATGGACCTTACACAAAAAGAATCCACTAATATAAAATGGGTAAAGTGGACAACCACAATAATTTTCTGAAAAAATGTTATTCACATGGAGGCAATTATTGATAAAGGCAAAGTCCAAATGACCCCGAATTAAGAAGCTGTTTCACGTGGGCTTGCCTAATGATCTTTTCAGAGTCTTCTTTTGTGCATTGAAACTTATTGTATTGAGCTTCGGTCCGTCTATAAATTTGCGTGACCTTCACAGCATAAAGAGCACACACCTAAAGAAAAAAAATTAATCCACCAAATTAAAGAGAGAAAAAAAAAAGAAGAGTAATGGGTTCCATGAAATTGCAAGCTACAATAGTAGTGTTGATGATGACTTTAATGTTGGCAATTTCACCAACCTATGCAGTGAATGGTGACTCCTGCACAGATTACTGCGGCGTCAGCTGCAGTTTCTGTAATGGAAAGCCTCTGTATCAGATCTGCTGCCTCAACAACTGCTGCCCAACCTTCCGCGTCGGCATCCTTTCTAATTTCCTTAATATCTGAAAATAAATCACGATGAAGATGATATATAATATATATATATATAAGTATGTCGTGGAACGTCGTTTCGGAATAAATCTGCAGTGAATAAATAATGTTTTACTAAAACTGCAGAGAGTTTGGGGGAGTTGTGCACAATTCTCTCTCTAGATTTGGTCTACTTAATCATGTAAATGGGAATGAGGGAGTTACCGTCTCCCGGCCATTCCTTTGTGTTTCCTTTCTTCTTGTTATATATATATGTGTTGCTTATGTTTCCAGGGTACTACTAGATCGATTCTTCTCACGATTCTATTACTTCCTAACAGTTACGTATTCCGGAGAAATGATCAAACCATATTTAATTTGTGAGAGAAGAAATCTGAATTGTGTCACATAAATTGAGACAGAATATATATATATATATATATATATATATATTGTAATGGACAAATTAATGTACGTTAAACCAAATAACACGAAATGAAATTAAAGGGAAATTTAGATAGGAATTGAGCAATGAAACACATAATCCAATTCCTAGGAATATCCTTATTAGGGGCCTTAATGAAATATTATTAAGAAGAGAATATTGTGATTATCTCATAACCATATTATTGTGATAACAAAGATATCGGTTAACTTTGTTCACGATTGAGAATTGAATATGAAATTTCATGATTAATAACTTATTTTACTGATTACCAGACCACAATCTTAGATGTCACAGATCAGTACTTAGTGTTCCATATTAGTAGGTCTACTAACTTATTATACTTTTTCCGTTCCTTTTTAGTAGTCATGTTGTGATTTTCGAAAGTCAATTTGATTAATTTTTAAAGCTAAATAAGAATACATTAATTTGATATTTTAAAATAAAAATTTAGAAATTCAAAAACTATATGATTAGTATAATAAATTATAATTTTTTTCATATCAATATGATGAAAAAAATATTTAAAATGTTAGTTAAAGTTTATATTATTTGACTCTCGAAAAAGAAATTATGACAATTAAAAAGAAACGGAGGAAGGAACATCTTGTCTTCTTTTTAGGGGTAAGTTTTCATGAAGGAGATGCTAAATCTTCAA
The DNA here is from genome assembly GCF_947179165.1 of Solanum dulcamara. Taxonomy (NCBI): domain Eukaryota; kingdom Viridiplantae; phylum Streptophyta; class Magnoliopsida; order Solanales; family Solanaceae; genus Solanum; species Solanum dulcamara. The sequence continues at coordinate 17,091,230 of NC_077243.1, read as the reverse complement.
GAGTACAATTGACATGAATCCCATTGAATTCACAAATTGTTTTTGACTTAGATTGTATCTATAAATATGTACAGTATTAGAAGTAAGAATAATATATGGATGTTAAAAACTTGCCTAAGGAGATTAATGCTTCATTTTATGTGTCTAAATTAAAGTTGTCTTAATATGAAATTTAATAACATAAAAAAAAGTTATTTTGAATTGGATAGTGTGAACTTAAAGGTCATGATTATAAGATGCCAAAAAATACAGTATTAGAAGTAAGAATAATATATGGATGTTAAAAACTTGCCTAAGCAGATTAATGCTTCATTTTATGTGTCTAAATTAAAGTTGTCTTAATATGAAATTTACTAACATAACAAAAAAAGTTATTTTGAATTGGATAGTGTGAACTTAAAGGTCGTGATTATAAGATGCCAAAAATATGATTTGAATTTTATGGTCTCAAATTCGGGAGAGTATTATTAAGGATAAATGAAAATATTAGAATTTAAAACTTGCTTAGTATAGAAAAGTAAAATACTTTTTAAAATAAATATTTGAAAAGAAAGTAAGACGTGTAAAATAAATTCGAGGGAGTAGATTGATAATAAGGTTTCAGTAGCTTATAAGTATATATTGATGTGGAAATTTTTTATGCTCGAATAGACATATATATAATATCGAGCTAGTAGATCATATTTTCCTTCTGGGCGCAATAAACTCTGAAGAGGAATTTTCATAAGAACAAATCAGAAAAAAATGGATTTGTCTCCTTTTTATTTATTTGTATTGTCTTTATCCCTTCAAGTTCTTACTTGGATTTATGGCACGTGTCTCATTTTAATAATGTTTGAGGAATATATATATATATATATATATATTTGAGTTACAACTTAAAATGGATACATAGGTTATTATATCCCTGACCATATTTTATGAGGCGAAGTGCACAAATAGAAGAGGTTATTAGGAGGAAAAGTAAAATTTATATATATATAAAAGGTGATTTAGATAAAAAGGTAAAAAAAGGAAAGTAAAGTTGAAAATAATTTTAAAAGTAAAGTAAAAAAGTAATTTTTTAAATACGGTGTGAGCAAATATGTTGTAAAAAGCAACGTAGTTTGCTTTGTTGAATGCCATGATATAGCTGTATCTTTATCCGATACAGTGGATTTCTTTATATTTATTGGGGAATGCACACCCTTCTCATTCATTTTTTCTTGAAATGGAAAACTCGATTCTAATATCTGTGTACCTGTATTAATCTTTTGAAGAATAACTGTTCCTTTAAGTGCCTCCAGTTGTTCTACTAGTTTAGCATTCTCCTTGAACAGAGCTAGAATTTTTGTAGTCTGGCTTTCACTTTTTTCATTCAATATTTTGAAAGCCTCGGTCATAGAAGAGCAATGGTCACAAAAAATTATTTTATCGGTGTCTTTTTGGATATTATATTTAGGGATTTGATTTGGGTTTTGTCTAAGGGTTAGAGAAATATAATAGTTTGGACCAAAAATCCCTCTAGCATAATCTAAAGCTTCATTAAAATTTTTGAAAAGTAGATTTTTTTACCCCATTTATGGAGTCTACTACATCTATTCATGTCTGAAAAACACCGTTAGTCTTTCCATGTATGACTACATAGTATTTAAATTTATTCTCTCTACTTTTGTCTGTAAAATATTGACATAATACATTACGTTCTGCTATGAAATATTTATTGTCTTGTTTATTATATATCATCCATAAATTATCTACTAAGAATTTTTGCGGTCTATCTATAGTACATTTTGGTAATACTCGAAACAATAAGTTAGAATAAGGATAGAAAATTAAATTATGTTTCCCAAAATTTATTCGCTCCATCATGGCTATTAATGTCTGTGGTCTAAGTTTTATATTACCTAATAGTGTCTGGGCATATGAGTCTGCTGTTGTGGCTACTCCTTTATCTTTGTCTGTTTGACCAATTGGTCTCATATCTATTGGTTTCATGCTGAAATAGATATTAGTTAGTTTTTATTTTTAATCTACTTAATTGATCTGCTAAATCATTATCTTTACATTTTACATGTTCAAATACAATATTATTATATATAGATATTATTTTCATAAAATTAAGCCACCGTCTTTTGCTACTAGTTTTATCATTTATTTTCTGATGAAATTTAACTATAACCTCACAATCAGTTCTTACTAATATTTCTATTTTATTTAAGATATATAATTTAAAACTATTTAATCCGTATATAATTGCTAATACTTTGCGTGTATACTATTCATATTTCCTAGTTCTTTATAATTTCCGCTTTGATAGGCGCCTATTTCTTCTGTATTCTTATTACTATATTTGTTTGGTCTAGCTTTTCTTCTAACCTATTCATTATGATTTCTTACCATAAAGACAACAGATCTATGTTTAGAAGTAGATTTTTCTAATTACTCTTAATTTTAATAATTTTTTAATCTGTGTACTAAATTCTTCTATATCTTGATTAGTTGTTTCTATAGCTGATGTCTTTATTGTATATTTTGAGTTTATAATGTCTAATTTACACATTATTTTATTAGCTCTCCAATGTATTAAAGGTTGTTCTCCAATTATCTCTATTTCGTCTAATATTACCACTATATTTTCTAGATCCTATATATATACATATATTCCATCACAATGGTATAAATAGTGTGATAAATAAATTTGGGACTAACTAATATTTCTAATCAAATGCAGAATAAAATAATTCTACATTTTATCGTGGAATTATTATTCTTTATCCCTCACACCAACGACTCCTTAGGTCTTTACCCAATTAGCAATTTCCAATTCATTGATTGGAGAAGGTGGACATGTGTCTCAAGACACCAGATGAGAGGTGGTGGAGACGTTTTCAACGAGAGAGGAAGGAAATTGTCTAACCGTCAGGTCGTGGTGTGGAAGTTGTTGGTGGAATAGACTGTGGTTTAGAGGAGAGACGATGGTTAATTTGGCTATAGGATAGCAATGTTTTATTATTATTATTATTATTATTATTGACAAATTTTAATAGGCTTAAAGGCAAGGTTTATTTAGCGCATTTTCAACAGTAAACGGTTAGGTTTATTTTGAAAAGGCTACTAAGGATCGGTGAAGAATAAAAAACATCCGCTAAAGCTCTTCTTTCTAGCTTTAGGGTCAATTGAATAGATAGAAGATCTAGCGCATCGATCACAAAAAATGAAGCCCGAGTTCGTGACCTAATAGTAGAATAGTGTTTTGTAATTTCAGAAAAAATTATCACAGTTATTCCACTAGACTTAAAAGTAAATGAAATAAATCGGGATAAAACTTATCAAACATAGTTGACAAAGTATGACCTATTGATTTGAATTTTCTCGACTCCTACTATCTCTGTCAATAAGTGGAAAGTGGTCTATTTTTGTGTTATTTAGTGGATCAACCGAATACAGGGTGCCAATTTCCCGATTTTTAATTGGACATAAACTTGAAGTAAAAAGAAAGAATTTTACAAATAAGTTAAATTCATCTATAGTGAATTTGAAGTACCCTGAGTATCTATATATACTCTTTAATATGTCTTAATAAAAAAATAGATTCATAATTTGAACATTATGGTTGGAATTCAAGATTCTAACCAATTCGTTGAATTATTAGTTTCAAAATGTACAATCTGTACTTATTTAATAATTTGTTTTAATATATATATATATATGGTCTAGTCAAAATTATTAAAGTAGATTAACATATCTTCTTGTAATCTACATATTCATAATTATGAATAGACATATCATCTTTAACAACATCATCAATGACTTAATTTAAGAATTTCTTTTTGTAGATCTTTATTTAACTTAACTACCTTTAAGACGGTAATTAAAGTTTTTTCTTAAAAAAAAAACTATGTAATAAACCATCATTAATGATTTATGTTGTATAAAGAGTTGCCCATTTTATCATATAAATCAACTCTTCCACTATGAATTTTTGGTGATCCCTTTGCATTTCTGTTTCAAATTGGATGGATAGAATTGTCAAATCTAAAGTATGACATTTATATAGTCTTTTATCTAGATCTGAGATATATTTATCCAAAAAATTTAAGAATATTTTAATCTTCCAAATCCTTTCTCAAATTGTTCTTTGGTAAGATTGAAAAACTCTAATACCGTGTAAAGAGTGAATTCTTTGATTTTATAACCTAATTTTTATACAAGAATTCTTGTTGTTCTTTCAACATGCGTACATAATATATATATATATATATATATATATATATATATATATATATATATATATATATATTATGTATATCTCAATCATATTCTTTTTCGAAGATACATAGTAACCTTAAAGAAGTCCAGTAATTTCCGTATGAACAATGATCACGTAACGTTGATAACTTTAACAGAAAATAGCAAAAAGTTAACATCAAATATAATATTTCAGACTAAGATCAAATCTGCAGTTACTTATCCAGATAAACAACTTATTTTATTGTTAGGTGTTGACAAAAAGCTTAATAGCCCGGTGCTATCATTTTCAGTGTTAATTATTGATACAACAATAGTCAATAGACAAAGGTTAAAAGTAGCCCAAAACTATACTTCATTCGTTCCAAAATATTTGTCACAATATTTTTTAAATCAAACCATATAAATTTTGATTAATATTTTAAAATGTATTTTTTATCTTATTGATACTAGTAAAATATAATTTATAGTATTTTCCTTTTAGTTTTTGAATATTCAAATTTTAATTTTAAAATATTGAATTAATCTAATTTAATTTAGCTTTAAAAATTAATCAAATTGACTCTCGAGAAGCGAAACATGATAACAATTTTAAAACGGAGAGGATAGTAAACTCATTACTTTTAAGAACAACTTACATAAATAGCTACAGTTATAGGATTATTGAATTTGAATAGCTATAAGTATGTTATTTATCAAGAATGACTAGTTTATCTCTATAACTAGTTGTATATTTGTATAAATATTTTTTTATTTATTTTTACAGTAATACAGTCATAAATATAATACACTAAATAAGATAAAATTTGTTACTATAATAGACACCCTTTATTTACGTCCCTAAAACTCTCAACTTTCCATTATTAAATTAACAACTACTATTTACTTATTGAAGGCATATCCGATTGGAGTCCAAATAGATTAACAAAAAAATTGGGATACATCTCTTCTTCTATTGTCTCCATTATTCTTATTAAAATTTGGCATATCCGATTACAATATCAAGAATGCAATCCATTATAGAAACTTAATATATTAATATACAATACGACAATTTAAATATCCGTAAGAGTACAACAATACAATGTACTTACGAATATCTCTAATTTAAATTTTTTTTTGATACATTGGACAATTCAGAAAAAGAAAAAATAGAACATAACACAAAATAGTATCCAATTGTATTCAAATATACTAATATGTGAATATTTTGATTTCAAATTAATACAAGTATTTATATAGCTTAATGTATTAATATATCAAACAAGGTAAAGTATGTTAGTCTAGCACATGAAAACAACAATTTAATTGCATTAACCTTATGAATATACTCATATCATATATATGTGAATATCCTTGTTGTTAAACAAAAATTTGATACATTGGACAACCCAATAAATTTAAATGCATTAATTGTTTTGATATTAAATATTTGCTTAATTAAGTATACAATTAAAAAGAAATGATTATTTGTATATAATTAACTTTACTATTTAATATTTAATCATGCCCATATAATATTTAAAAAGTAAACTATAGCTATTCATATTAAATATATATTGACGTTTGCTATATCCTGTTGTTTTTCCTACTTTGAACTCGAATTATATAAAAATTAAAACTTAAAATTGTATGTACATTGTTAAAGGATGTAAATAGACTTTTTTCCTATTAATGTATATAATCATATATAAATACTTCTCTATCCCAATTTGTGTGGTTTTTAACTTTTTTTCCTCTTTAATTTATCACCAAAAAAGTCATATTTTTATAATTGTAAACAATTTAACTTTAAAATTTTCGTTTGCACTTAAAGAAATGATTCGTATAGCTACACAAATCTCCGAGATTTGTTTTAGACCATGAATTTCAAAAAATTTCTTTTTTTCTTAAATTTTATGTCAAGTCAAATAATATCACGTAAATAGAGATGGAGATAGTAGCAGAATTTGTAGGACTGCTTTTTTTTTTTTAATTTCCTCAGTTAGTACCTAACGTGTTGTATGTATACATCACATACCTATTGAAATAATACACAAATTATTTTTCTCCGATAGTATATGGTATTAGAGGCAGATCCCATTGCCCTTATTGTTTCTTGGGGCCTCGTAATCCACGCTTCAAATGAATTCTGGGGATGTGAGGGAGTATTAAATTCCGTATTGATTGAGGAAATGGACTATAATCTCCTTATATGGTTTTACAATTCTCTTTTTGTGAGCTAATCTTTGAAATTGAATTAGATCCAATAGTCATATTTCCACACACACACATGTATATATATATATATAATAAAATCACCTTTATTTTAAATTCGCTAATTCTAAATCTTGAATTCGCCTTAGATCAAATTCAAAAGGCACGGGTGTCGAAGCTAGTAGTAGTGTTATGTCCTTTGGATGTTCCTTATATGTTACTTGAGTCTTAAGAGAAAGTGTGAAAACGAGAATAACTGCGCTCCAGCTTTAGAAGTTTGGCAATTTGGTCGATTTATAGTTAAAATCAACAACGAATTTGAGTAAACACGTGCCATCAAATAACATAACCGACCAAAAAAATGTCCAAGAATTTTGGTCTTTTTCAACTTTGTAGCTCACCCACCATTGTCCACGTGTTGATATCTCCTAGTACTTTTCTTTTAACTCCAAACAAATTTGGGCAACTCTTTATTATAAGGACCCCAATGCTAATTCTAAGTGAAGCTCATTTTCTTGAACCTATAACCAACTTGATGCTGAATGGTCCAAATGGCTCTAAATTTGATCTACTCTGCTTTGGCCTTAGTGCTCTTGTTGTTTCTAGCAGAGCTTTGTTGCTACATTGAGTCAGTTAGTGGGGTTGTTTTGGGTTCAAGATTGTTAGCTAAAGAGAACCAAGCATGGTTTTCTGAAAATAAAACATTTGCATTTGGCTTCACTCCAACAACAGACTCACATGATCAATATCAATTGTCTATTTGGTTTGCACAACTTCCAGGGGATAGAACATTGGTTTGGTCACCACCTAGCGCGTAAGTCTAACAACTTTCTCTATTTAGTAGTACTAATTTTCTTGAAAAGCTTGTAAATTTACTCCATCTGTCTTTTTAATTTGTTTTTAAAAAAAAAATGCATCTTTCCTAATTTGGCAACTCATTAATTTCAATATCTCACGTGACATGTTTAAGACCATAAATTAAAGAGCATTTCGATACATTATACATATCTTTAGTTTAAGATTACGAGATCCAAAAATCTTCTTTACTTTCTTAAATTTCATACCCTTTTAGACTAAAACAAACAAATTGAAATGGTGAGAGTATAAGTCATGCATGATTAGATTTTTGTTAAAGATTTAACTTATATTAACCCATTCAATAGTATTTAACATTCTGAAACTGCCAAATAAAATTCGGCACCAGTACCACCTCACACGAAAAATTATAACCGAAATTCTTTTTATCTGACATCTAAAGCACCTTTTACTTGTCATATTCTTAAGTTACTGATTCGCTTTTATGAACATTTACCTGCAATTATCATTTACTGACCTAGTGTATAGATGTTAAACTCACTATTTCTTTCCAATGTGAACTAGTCTGGATTTCTTTCTCTTCAAGAGAAGGGCAAGAAACTGTTATGTTAATGTGAAACTAGAATTTCTCCAAAATGCTTAAAACATGTAGACATAAGTTTGATGTTAATGTGAAATTAGAATTTCTTCAAAATGCTTAAAACCTGTAGACACAAGTTTGAATGATAGGTTCTTTAGAGATGTTATTATGATATTAGACTTGGAAGGAAGTATTCCTCCATCTCTAGTTTTACTAAAGCTTTTGCAGGTATATATTTCTTATTGGCCAACCCTTTCATTTTGTGTCCATCATCTGAATAGAAACTCTCCTGTCACCAAAGACGCTGTCTTGGAGTTCGATAACTCTGGAAATCTCTTGTTGATGGACAGAGGTAACACTGTATGGGCATCAAACACCACAGAAGCTGGCGTTGAGACGGCTGTCATGTCTGAAAATGGCAACTTTGTTCTCTACACCGACAACCTAAGCGTTGTGTGGCAGAGCTTTTCACATCCATCAGATACTCTGTTACCTGGACAACCCTTAACGGCGTCATTAGAATTAATATCATCTAAATCGCCTGTCCTTGGAGGTTATTACACGTTAAAAATGTTGCAGCAGCCTACATCACTTAACCTTGGATTGACTTACAATGTACCTGAGTCCTTTGATATGTCACCTGAACTTTACAGCAATTACTCTTATTGGTCCGGACCTGATATATCAAATGTGACAGGAGATATTGTTGCAGTTTTGGATCAAGCTGGAAGTTTTGGTATTGTTTATGGCTCGTCTTCGGATGGAGCAGTTTATGTGTACAAAAATGATGGTGATTATGGAGGGCTATTCTCAGCTGTGAATCAATCTAATTGGAATAAACCATCTGTTTTAAGACGGTTAATTCTCGAGGCTAATGGAAATCTACGTTTGTATCGATGGGACAACGATGTGAATGGATCAAGACAATGGGTTGCAGAGTGGGCAGCTGTGTCCAATCCATGTGACATTGCTGGAATTTGTGGCAATGGGATATGTAATTTAGACAAAAGTAAAACGAATGCTTCTTGTACGTGTTTGCCAGGTACTTCTAAGGTGGGAAATGATATCTCGTGTTCGGGAAATTCTTCATTGACAGGAAAATGTGGACCTCATCATGAAAACTTAACTTCCCAGTTCAAGATTTCTACGGTTCAACAGATGACTTACTATTTCTCAGGATCATCCGTAATAGCAAATTATAGTGATATAGATTCAGTGTCCAAATGTGGGAATGCTTGCTTATCGAATTGTAATTGTGTTGCTTCTGTTTACGGTCTCAATGAGGAAAAGCCTTACTGTTGGATCCTAAGAAGCTTGGAGTTTGGTGGATTTGAGGATCCTGGCTCAACTTTATTCGTTAAGGTTGACTCCAATGGCTCATTTGGTCGGAGTGGTGACAAGCAAACTGGGGATTCATCAGACAAATCGCAGAGTACACACGACAAGGTATTGATACTTCCTATAGTCCTAAGCATGACTGTTCTGATCGTGCTGCTCGGCTGTCTGTTGTATATTAATATCCATAGGAAAAGATCCTTAAAGAGAGCCCTTGATGGATCTTTGATCTTATCAGGAGCTCCAATTAGTTTCAGCTATCGTGACTTGCAACAACGGACAAACAATTTTTCCGAGTTACTTGGAACAGGTAAAGACACACATTATTTCATTTCTTATCCAGTATTACTCAGAACCACAGGAATCCAAACTAAGACAATTGAATTTTCCATTATAACAAGATTTGATCATAGTAACAATGTTGCGTTAACAGGTGGATTTGGAAGTGTATACAAGGGAAGCCTAGGAGATGGAACATTGATAGCAGTAAAGAAGCTTGACAAAGTTTTACCTCATGGGGAGAGGGAATTCATAACAGAGGTCAATACCATTGGCTCTATGCATCATATGAATTTGGTTCGTCTATGCGGATACTGTTCTGAGGGAACACGAAGGTAAGTAACTGAATTTGATGACTAAATTGAGTCAAAGTAGGTAACATGTCATATTACACTATTTAATATCACAGTTTTTTTCTTTCAGCAGGCTACTAGTGTATGAGTTTATGAAAAATGGCTCATTGGACAAGTGGATATTCCATTCATATAGCAACAGAGATAGACTGCTAATTTGGCCTACACGTTTTCGCGTAGCCATTGGTACTGCACAAGGGATAGCCTATTTTCATGAGCAATGCAGAAACAGGATCATACACTGCGACATCAAGCCAGAGAACATACTTCTTGATGAGGATTTTTGTCCTAAAGTTTCTGATTTTGGACTAGCTAAATTGATGGGGAGAGAGCACTCCCACGTTGTTACTATGGTCCGAGGAACCAGAGGTTATTTAGCCCCCGAGTGGGTCAGCAACCGACCCATAACTGTAAAAGCTGATGTTTACAGCTACGGAATGCTGCTACTAGAAATCATTGGTGGCCGGAGAAATCTTGATATGACTTGTGATGCTGTGGACTTCTTTTATCCTGGATGGGCTTACAAGGTACTCAATCACTTTTAATAGCTCATACTATTCCATTTCTTCAAACTTCATAAAACTAGAGTAATGAAGAGGCTGCAGAGACCGCCTTAATGATTGTTCGTAATGGGCCTGTTTGTTTGTTTTTCCAGGAAATGACCGAAGGAACGCCAGAAAAAGTTGTAGATAGAAGACTCGAAGGAGCAATCGAAAAAGATGAGCTAATAAGAGCTTTGATGGTTGCCTTTTGGTGTATTCAGGATGAGGTTTCAACAAGGCCTACAATGGGGGAAGTGGTGAAGATGTTGGAAGGATCAGTTGACATTGATATGCCCCCAATGCCACAAACAGTTTTAGAGCTAATAGAAGAAGGCTTAGATCATGTATACAAGTCTATGAAAAGGGAGCTCAATCAATTCAGTTCCTTCACTATTACTACTCAGCCATCATCTAATGCTACATGCAGTTACTCCACTATGTCACCTAGATAGTTAAAAGGTGGAATGGATCAGTAGGAAGTTTTGTTAGGATTATGCAACTGTAAACCCATTGATGCTACAAATAACATTCAAGAGCCGGCAAAAATGGATTACCATAGTGTATTCTCTTCCTCTTTGCCGTATCTCAACTAGGATTGAAACATTAAATTGTGTACTTCAAATAAAACATGCATATGTAGAAACATTCCCAAAGAGGTTTGCATGATCAGTTATGAGTGCATTTTCATTAAAAACATGGACTTAATTTTTATAGTATTTTTTTTCCAGTAAAATACTTCAATGTATTACTTAAAACTATGTTTCAGGTGTCCATAAGACACCATTGCATCAGTTACAACGCAACTTGGGAAGGCAGAATCTCAAGAAATCCTAATTATACATGAAGTAGAGAATTTAGCTAGATTATGAGCTAACATATTCCATGTTCGAGGAATATGTATAATCTTGATTTCTTCAAAAGATTTCATCAATCACCAGACATCCTCGCAAATGGTCTCTATTTCCCACGATATCATCACATTCTTTTGCAACATTTGTACCACATTTTTTACATCTGATAGAATGTGAACCTTTGACCAACCCTTTTATAGTGCTCTTTCTACAGCTTCTCGTATTGCTAGTGCTTCAGCAGTTATAGCCTTCCCTACAAATTGAGTAGGGGTGCCAAAGTTGTAAAGTTTAAGTGTTTGACATCAAACCATATTAATTTACTATGATTTAGTGATCAAAGTGTAAGTAAAAACATATTATATATTCATTTGGTTGGTCTAAATATAAATACTTTTTTGCTCAGCAGCAATTATCAAATTTTATCCCCGGACTTTTTTATGGGATACTTAAGACATTAACAAGGAGACACAACATAATGTTGTGCTCAGATAATCAAATATGATGACTGAACTACAAACCATTAATATATATATGCTTAAATAGGAGTCTCTGTCGTCCTAAATTTTGTAATTGGCAGAGGTTCTATTGTTTTATTTTTTTCATATTTGAATGTCATGATAAGCTTAAATGGCTAGCTGTAATTGTTGCCACTAATCCGATGTGATATCTGTATCTATGTTGAAAAGCCAGGTTAGTGTTCTGAATCATATTTTCAGGATATTAATAGATCGTTTTATATAAAGATGTTTTGTAATCTTGTGATAATAGTTGAATTAACGCAAAAACAGATTGATATTTACCCAGTTAGAAGTAGTATGTTGAGATATAAAAGGCTTTAGATTATAGTGAGTTAAGTTAGCAATCGAAAGAGAATAAGTTTTGTCTCTGCTATTATATTTCTACAGGTTGATTCATCACTTGCTAAGAAAATTTGTGATGTTTCTCCAGCTTTAGAATAGGTAAACAGTGACGACGCTTTACATTCATCTACACAATTGCATCATTAGGTACTTCAATCATAAATTTACATTTCAGTCGACCACAAGCTCTCGAGATGGGCTGACTTACCCTTGATTTAGTCATCTTCCTCCACATCAATAACCATCCTCAGCCGCCTTCTCGATACAGTAGTAATAGGGGCTTCAAGTGAAGCATCATCATCCTCAAAATCAGACAATTCAGAATGGAATTTGTCCTGTAATTGCTGATCACCCTGATTGCCAGGAGGAACATCTTGCTCACTGCTAAGGTCAGTTCCGAGGTTACCAGCCTCAACATCTGAGGCAGTATTATTAAATTCTGTAACCTCCATTGCAGTAGCTTGATCAAGCTCTCCCCTTGAAATACCAGAGGTTAAGATCATGTTAGTTATGTAGGTCAATTGATCTAAAATCATGACATGCTTTTTTGAGGTAAAGAAGTCCTAATATGTCAAAGCACAAGAAAACTATTTAGAGGGAATAAACATCATTTGTAAACGCTGATGCTACAATCCATCTGACTAGCCTACGACGAAAATATAAAGTCACTGTCAGACATTAATGGTTCCTAGATTGTACACTATATATGCCTGTTACTGTGTCTGATAAATTCAAGGAGAAACAGCCTACTTCTACTTTGATGTGAATGTATATAGATAGCAAAACTTGGTTTCACAAAAATAACAGGACCCAAGGGTATCAAATTTAGGAGAGCAGAAGAGGATGGCCAAAAGAGCTCAGAAGCCTAAGGAAGTTAGCATAGTAGTTCTAAATTTCCTTCAGAAAATAGAGGAAAATCCCAAAAAGAAATAGGGATGAGGTGATTATATGAGAGGCTCATACCCAATGAAAAGACAAAACTGGCATAGTAGTTTTGTTAAGTTCCTAAGCAAATAAAGGAAGATCCCAAAGAGCAAATAAGATAAAGTGAGCAACTAAATAAGAGGCTCATAAAAAGGGAGGATAACTGCAGTATCCACCGTGGTGCCAGAAAAGGTGACATCAATAAAAACATAGCTGTAGTGTACCTCTCTGAGTCATAAGCATCTTTGTCTTCAATGTCACTTTCGCTGCTGATCCTCACTGAGTTTATATTTAGCTTCCCATCCTCGCTCTGTGGAACAGCTTTTTTAGTTTTTCTGCATCAAATAAGATTATAATTCATTACAATAATTATAAGGTGTCTTGCACAAAGTAGTAACTTTACTAACTGGGTCCCTACTAACTGAAAGCAACACTGCAATGTATTTTATGATCCCTCCTAAGCCAACACAGCAAAAATCTATGGTTTACACAAGATTGTAATTCGATGACAAAGTCAGTTCCCATAAAGAAACCCCAAGTTAACGAATGAAATTACCACCTTCCTGTCCTAAAGAACTAGAAACTTTTTTTTTGATCAAGTAAAAGATTTCGCTGATACTAACAAAGCCAACTTGGCCGTATACAAGAGATATACCAAAAAAGGAGAAACCAACAAAATATGATTCTCTCCAAAAAAAAAAACACCCAATCTTCTATACAAACAGGAACTACATGGGTGCAGCAAAAGAAAATACGGGATCAGAGACTACTCCTCAATTGAACAAAGCTCAACTCCACCCCTTCAAAAGCTCTCCTATATCTCTCCTTTCAAATGCCCCACTTTAAAGCAAGAGGAGTAACATTCCAATCCTTGTGCTATCTTCTTCTAGCTCCACTCTTCCAGCTAAACATCAACTCTGTCACTGGTCTTGTCATTGTCCAAGAAACGTCAAACCATCTTAGATATCCCACCTTAACCTCGTACTATTTTGCAATGTAGTAAAATATGATCCACTTCCTCACATGCCTCCTTATATAGGAAACACCAACTTATGCAAACAACCTTTTGTTTCCTAAGATTCTCCATCATCAAAATCACACCTCTTGTAGCTAACCACGAGAAAAGATGCACCGTCCTCAACACCATAGGTATCCAGACTGAATCATATGGAAAGCTATCCTCTTTCCTAGCCAGAAGCTTCTCATAGGATTTGACAGAGAACACTTTGTTTTTCCTCAACTCAAAGCATCGGTCTGTCGACTGGCTCACATTGGTTGTGAAGTAAAGTGAGTTATCTCTGAACCTCTATCACCCCCCGATCTTGGAATTTCCTCCTAAACCTTAAATCCCCCTTGTGTCCCCCCTAACTTGCTGAATAGATAATTCCATTTGGCAAGAGGCCTTAGACAACTGAGAAATCATCCTTTAGCACCAACCTCCACACCACTTATGACTCCAAAAACCAACTCTACTCCCATCCCCAACCCTTAAAAGCAATGTTGTCATTAAAGGCTTCCTGCCACTTCATTATGTTCCTCCACACACCACACCCGAAAGGCACAGTGATCACATTTGTTCTCAATCCTCCTTCCATGACTTTATATTTATCCGCAATCACCTCTCTCCATAAAGCTTCTCCCTCCACCCCGAATTTCACAACCATTTACCCAAAAGTGTTCGGTAAAAAACACTCTCAAGTCTTTAACCCCAAGTCCTCCCCACTGTTTAGGGGATGTCACGGTCTCACAGCAAACTAAGTGAAACTTCTTTGCACCATCTGCCACATCCCAAAGAAAGTTTCTTTGCAACCTTTCCAACTTTCCTTTGGACAAGTATCTTTTATGCCAACCTGCTAACCTCTTCTCTACCCTCTGAATGACCGAGTTCCAAATGTAAAGTAATCCAAGTTAGGTAGTAGTGAGAGCCCATACATTGCAATGCAAAACGTGAGCAAGCATGTCAATGTTATCCACTGCACTGACAGGTAAGATCTCACATTTTCTGAGATTGATTTTAAGCTCTGAAACCAAGTAACACTTATCCTAGGTAGTTTGATCTGCATCACACAACATTAGAGTATCATCTGCAAATATAGAAGAACACCACCAATTGCAACTTTGAACCCCTTGATATGTCCTCCTACTACAACTCTTTCCATCTTCATACTCAAAGCTTCCATCACCAAAATAAAAGTCACAGGTGAAAGGATCTCCCTGCTTCAAACCCCTCGAACTATTGAAGAAATCCACACGGATAACCATTTGTCAAAACTGAGTATCTCACAGAAGAGATGCAAAAACTAACCCACCTTCTCCATTTCTCCCCAAAGCCCATCTTCAACATAATGAAATCCGGGAACTTCAAATTATATGATCATAAACCTTCTCAAGATCTAACTTGCACAAAACACCTGGCTCATCTTGTTTCTTCCTCAAATCTACCACTTCATTAGCCACCAAAGCTGCATCTAGAACTTGTCTTCCTTCGACAAAAGCATTTTGCGAAGACGACAATCTCATCCAAAACTCTCTCAAGTCTATTAGAAAGTACCATAGAAAGTTCTTACAGATGCTTCCCTCTAGACTAATAGGTTTGTAGTCCTCGATACTAGAAGCCCCTTCCTACTTAGGAATAATGACAATGAAGAAACATTTAAGCTCCTTTCGAAACTACCCCTCCTGAAACTCATCCATAGTACTCAATAGTCAATACATCATGTTTGACCATACTCCAACAATGTTGAACGAAAGTCAAAGTGAAACCATCTGGTCTAAACACTCACTATTATCCTCTCCAATTTGATTGAAATCCAACCCCCCTAATTGGGCCTCCATTCCACTTCCTCTTTGAACAATAGAATTGAACAATTGCTCCTTCAATCGCCCTCTCTAAACACTCATTATTTCCCTCCTGCTAAGTCCCTTCCCATCTTTATTCTTTCTAACTCCCCCACCTCATTCATAATCTCCCTCATTTTCACCTCTATCCTCCCAAACACTTTTTTATACCACACCCTTGTGTCTTTCTTAAGCATCTTTAATTTTCACACCCTTGTGTCTTTCTTAAGCATCTTTAATTTTCACACCCTTATGTCTTTCTTAAGCATCTTTAATTTTTTTTACGAGACTGAAAGATGGTCTCCGAAGTCTGTCGCTCGCACATAATGTTCTCGAATCTGAAAAGTGTTCTCATCCTTCTATCCCTACCACCATCTGAAAGAACTAGAAACTTGTTGGAGCATGACCAAAAGAACCCAAATTTGACCGACAAAATAGCACATTGCTGCCCTGAAGAATTAGAAGGATGAGGCGACCATGTCCAAACTTTATAAGTTAATGAATAGGACAACTCAAATAGGTAATTTGATGCATTGACAGAATTAAAAGACTTGGTGATTGGTGAAGATCTTGATTGAAGAAACTGTGAACCTGAACACAGCCACATAGAGAAACTGTTGACAGGACGGACTAGTAATTACACAGTTAACACTCCCCTAGTATATTAATCTGGCCTTTGGAACGATGGTCCAACAACCAATGCAATGCACCTCCCTACTTGAATTTTTCACCTTTACGGATCGTAAATGAACTGACCAACCAATCAGCATATATTTGTGCAACTTTGGTTGTACCAAGCAAATTGGGATATTCCTATCAAGTAACGGTGAGGATTGACCCACTCCTATCTTCACTTGATAACTAAGGAATGTGTCATCTTTTATAAGCTACATACACATAAAACATAAATCAGAATACATCCACCATAAGCAGGAAGAAAGGGAGACAGATGCCGACAACAACTGATCATTGATTCTCAGAAAACAAATAACATGTTCAAAGTCATGTAAAGATTAAGTAAAAGAGAGGAAAAACAGACAAAAGAAAGCATACACCAACAGTGAAGTCAGCAATTCATCATCAGACGCATCTTTTGATGATTTCTTCCTTGTTTTCTGGTTCTCTCTTCCTTCAGAAGTGTTTCCTTTCCCCTGATGTTTGCTCCTGAAAATCCATAAAACAATGAAAGCCCTTATCATATATTTGGTGGGAGCATAGTAATTAATGTGTTCACCGTTCATCCAAAACATTTCTCCTAGCAAAATGGATGACAATGTCACTGGTTGCCATGAGTGTAGTGTCTTTTAACTTCTATCTTACATACCATTCAGTAACATCACAACCCAACTCAGACTGATAAGGAAGCAGGAGATCAGTATCATAACCTTCTTCCACAATTTTTCTGAACTTTTTCTGGATCAAGAAGAATAGAGAATACAGGTAAGGTCATCTGCAACGTGAATTGTGTGTATCTACTTTGCATATTCAGGATATACTAGTAGATCAAATCAACGACAAATAGAGGATACCGATTTCCACCAAAACTTTAGTGGGAAGTTGGATGCAAATCCGAAAGTTTTTAGGACAATCTCTTCATTGTGCTGACACCGACTACAAAAGAATTACCATGACTGATGGTTCTCAATACGGTTTTTGGAGTCAATATGCAGACAAAGACAAAAAGCAGAAAACTAGTTTCTAAACATGTAATAATAGCATGAAGCTAGAATACATGTTGCAAAAAGAAGAGGGAGAAGGGGGTTTATAAAAACAGCAACTCCTAGCTGCTGGTAGTGGATTTCGGATTTCATACTGTGCTACAGAAGACTACTATTGGAGAAAATCATAGGTGGGAACTCAAGGGGAAAGGTTACGGTCGCCCATCAGTTAAGACAGTGCACTGGAGTAAATTAATCTGCAAGGAAGAGCAATCCACTTCTCAAGATAATCCAAATATTTAAGCTTTGTGCGCATCAAAGAAATTAATTGTACCTTCTCATTGATAACAAAGTCTCATCATCAGAGTTGTCTGAACCTTCAATAGAAGCATCACTTGCTTCATCCATCAATTGCAAGTTGGTTTCTAAGTTTCTCTTTTTTGGGACATACAGGCCAAGTTGCTTAAGTTTTCGTGAAATCTTAGCTGCAGATAAAGTGCCCTCAGAATCAAGTGCATTGGCAATCATGTGGCTGCACTTCTTGTGATCTTTAAACCTTTTATAGTAAACCATATCATATAATTAGTCCAGATATAAGGAACAGATTTATGAAAGCCAATGTCTCACAAAAGAAATCACTTTCTAATTTATTTATGTTTAGAAGAAATGTACGTGGAAAATCTGGAGTAAATAATGGGCCATAGAACTCACTGCTTGAACAAATCTTTGATCTTCTGCTCCTGCTCTTGACTAAATGCCTGCACTCTCTTTCTAGTGTGCCTGAGAATGACCAGCAAGAATATTTAAAATCAAGTTCATGAAACATATAACTAAACTGCTTTAAACACACTTACAGATGCCTTCTCTGTGAAGTACCCTCTTCTCGTATATCTGAATTTTGAAGTCTGATCTCACTTTCTAGAACCTTTTCTTCATTCCCAGGTTTGTTGGGAGCACTAGCATTTAATATCTTTTTCTTCCGTGGGATTTTGTATCCCAACTGTTTAAGTGCCCTGGTAACTTGGAGAGGTGAAATCTTTCCATCTGGATCAAGGGCTTCCGCAATGAAATCACAACAATTTTGACTATCTTTATACCTGGAAATCATACAAGAATAATCTCAGGTGCTGCAGAACAAAGACTGGAAGCAACACAGAAAATTCATCTAAAGAAATCTGGAAAAGTTTTCTTTGTCTGAGTTAAACATTTTGGTTTCTGTTGGATTTATTACCATGAAACATGCAGTCAATGTTAATATAGAAGTGTGTTCGCTCTGATTATGCTGAAAACTGGGTTGTAGAAGTTTTATGCACACAGTGAAAGAACCAGTTCCTTCACAGAAGACTGTTGATTAGAGGTTGCAAAGCCTATTCCAACTGTAGGAAGGATTCCTTGAGGAATTGGATTTATGGGTTAAACACGTGGATTAAGGAATACGCATTCAACATGAAAATATTGTTGCACTTGCATAAAAGGAAAGAGCTTTGAAATTACGATGCACCATGTGGAGGTCGAAAAAAATAAGTAAAGCAAGTCCAAGTAGGATTGAATTTCTCAACCAAATTTCGTGGAGATTTGGAGAAAGAAGTCAAGGGAAATTTAGTCATCACTACTCCTGTATAAAGAACCAAATTGATGCTCTTGTCTCTTACGCTATTCACACAAACACACAGACTATTCTTGGCAATAGCAGTCGTAGCAGGAAGGTGCTTTGAGTGATTCAACTGATCAATGAAAAAACCTGTTCCAGATAAAGTTGCTCCTTTAGTTCTTGAGTTGGTTAGGTTCGAGACTTGTGATCTTTATATTGTAACCTATTGCTTTCATAGAAGTTTTATAATAAGTGATCAAAGTATGAAGTTTGAGTTTACTTTCTAGACTAGGTGGAGTGTAGTCTTGAAAGGGGTTGATATAATCGGTTTGATTGTAGAGGCGAAAGGTACTAGAGTTTAGTGTCTTTGGTTATAGAGTTGCAACCTAAAAATTGCTAGAGTTTGGTGAAGTTTTTTGCAGATAAATCCTACGAAAGTAGGTCGGGTTTTTTTACTCCCTTGAACAAGGAGTTTTCCAAGGTATAATTTCTTGTGTTCTTATATTCTGCAATGTACTTCTTGTTTAATGTCTAAGGATCAGCACAGTAGGTGGTAGCTAAAATAACACCAAGGAAAGACAAGGATAAGCTGGAGATAGCAATGGCGATTCAAAAAGATCTTTTTTTTGTAACATTTTCAGTATATTGAGAGCACGAGAGAATATCACTAACAGAAGATATTAATAGAATGGTCAAGAAGAAAGTAAGAAAAGGATCATTCATTTGTGAAACAATATGAGCGGATGTAGAATACAACGATTTACAAACTTAGATCTTTTCTTTAAACTTATTTTTACAACTAACGATAGGTGTGCCACCCCCTTCAAACATGAATTATTACTCCATAGCTCCCAATTCTAAAGCCTAATTTAACACATCACAAACACTTTGGAAAGAGATTCAACCATTATGGGGCAATGCAAATGTGGGAGCTAATCAGGTAAACTCGAGGTATGTGCACACTTCTATTTTACCACTGGTAGGATTAAGAGGAGGGTTTCAAACATACAAATAATGAAACTATATACATGTACCTCTCAAATAGTTGCTCGGCTTTCTGTCGTGACTCATCATTAAGAGCTTGTAATTTTCGTCTTTTAGGTTTCCTCTGAGACTCTTGTTCGAACGACTGCTTCTGTCTGCAATAAAAAACACAATAAAGAAGATGGCTAAACTGAGAAATCAAGAAGAGCAAAAAGCATGAATGAGGATCCTACTTTTCCGAATGTTGTTTCTCATTCATTGCATATTTTTCATCATTTGAAATTGATACCGGGCTTTCCGCTCCCTCTCCCAAACTTTGGTTACTCCTATTTGTGACCTCTGCCTCGTTTCTGTAAAAAGCATTGCATTAAAAGATTCTGCCAGAAGAAAAAAGTTGACTTGGCTGTTTATCTTATGAATGAAAGACCTACAACATTGTCAAATGCTATTTTATCTTTTTTTAAAGGAAATTATCAAAATTTAGAAAAAGACAACAGCTCCAAAATTAAAAGTCAATTTTTTAAGAGTTTATGAAGTCTGTCACAAAAATAAATTCACGGTTAAAGTAATACATAATTCAACATATGACATTCTTGTTTTCTTTGATTCAAGCACAGTGGCATTTAGAAAACAACAATAGCACCCTTGTAGTATTAATGCAAACATCTTACCTGGCAGCATCAGAAAAATGTAATGGAAAATCAGCTTCATCATCACCAAGGGCATCAGCGAGACTTCGGCGGGTCCATCCATTTGCTTCAGATGAGCCAATTTCACCAGTCATTTTAACACCAGAACTATTTTTACCATCTTTCTTAAATTGAGATAGCTCCTTTAGCATGGAATCACAAGTGAGATAATGACACTCTCGACGTGACTTCCAAAAGAGAACCTCTATGAAAAGTAGGGGATTACTCTTCATTTTGCGCAGCATTCTCCTAACTACGTTTGTCAAAAAGAAGACAATGTTCTCATATTCTCTGCAAGGCCTTGACTTCTGCTCCTCCAGAATGTCATAGAATGTGGTGAGGAGAGAGAGCTGTTTATCAAGCAGAAAAAATCACAATATCTTTTACTGAATCTTCACATTAATCTGATCTCAAACAGAAAGTTTGATTGCTTTTCAACAATTAAAAGCACACAAATTTTCAATAAATTACCTGGTATAGCATGGGAGAAAGTTCGAGATCATCACATACTTTCTGTAATATGTGTATCACAGAATTATTTGAAATAATGGAGTTGCTTTTGTAGTACTTTAGCAACCAACAAAGATTGTGAATGGTGGAATTGTTTGCAAGAGTAGAGACCAAAGCAGATATTTTGAGATCATCTTCTCTAGTTAACACATTTTCATCAGCAGAAGAATAATCCCCGCCATGATCATACTCATCATTAACATCATCAGAAAGTTTTTGTTGTGCCTCTGGCAGAGTGTTCTGGTGTGTTCCTGACTTAGCTTCTAGAGAAACAGGTTGATTAACCTGATTTAGGATTGTTACATCTTCTTCTCCAGTTCCAACTACATGAAGATTATTTGACTTTCCACTTCCAGAGCCTGCAGCATTATTGTGAGTGGTATCAATACTCTCAACCACCATTTGATCTTCATTCACCGTGGTACATCCTGTGTGCTCATCAACCTTATTGGAGTCTATGGCATCTTCTCCATTGTGAGCTAATCTAGTATCTCTAATCATTTCATCATCATTTTCCTTCTTGTCATCTGTAACTACAGTCTTCTGTCGTTTCTTCCTCAATTTTTTCGAAATCTACACAAACAAAAAAATCTGTTTTAGTCAATAGGTATCAGATGCTGAAGCAAAAAAAAAAATCCATGAAATAAACTATATTTAGCATCTATGAATCTTAAGGCAGTAACGAGATACAGATCCTTCTTTGGCACACTGAGCCAAACATATGCACTTTCCCTGAGATAGCAAGAAACCAAACAAGCTTCTTCATATATATCTTTCTGTATTGTTTTGGTTGGATGGTGGGGGAATGAGGTTGGGAAACAACATTCCTTGCATGCAAGAATTAAAAATAGGGAGACATGCTGTAGAAAGTTCTTTATTTCCTTCACATTAGGTGACACATTGTTGTTTTTTTTGGTATCCCACCGGCTGTCTGATACCCACACCGGGGTGCTGACTAATCCTGATTCCTGCTGCATAAGCGCTATTTAAGGGGAGGCACTCCCTAACATGATATTTTGCAGACCTAGGGCTCAAACCCGAGATCTGGTTAAGGATAGAGGTATCCCATCCATCCCACCACAACCCTTGTTGGTTTTTCCTTGGCACTTCCCACACTGAGGTTCGTTCTCTAGCAGATAGATAACTTTATGACTAAATTAGCTTCAATATTTCTCAAAAGGTAGCTAAGCATAATTCTTTGCAATGCTCCTTTGCGCACAAAAGAACAGAAGGTCATAATATGGCAGCAATTGTACTCACCAAGTTCATTCCCACAAAGTATGGGTTACCAGGTTACGAACTTCCTTACAGCTAAAGGACCAATATGTTCAGTAAGTAAGCAAATAACTTGATCGAGCTCAGAAATGGCAACAAGAAAGTTACAGATTATGATGTTGGTATAACTGCAAGCATATTAACA
Source organism: Solanum dulcamara (assembly GCF_947179165.1). Classification (NCBI taxonomy): domain Eukaryota; kingdom Viridiplantae; phylum Streptophyta; class Magnoliopsida; order Solanales; family Solanaceae; genus Solanum; species Solanum dulcamara. The sequence goes on along the minus strand of NC_077243.1, from coordinate 17,068,574 downwards.
CTGGTTGACAATAGAAATCCGAGACTAATAGTAGAAAAATCATCATTCATATCTAATATCTCCCAATTCCCCGGTATAAATAAATTGATATATAGACAAATAAATAAATATATATACATGCACACATAATATATACACACACACACACACATAAATGTGTCCTTTAAGTTCATGGATCATTTCCAAATCCGACTTGAGACACCGGATAAAGAAAGAGAAGGGGCAAGCCCTCATACATTAGAGGGAACTAACTCATACAGTATCCACATGACTCTCACTATAAGAACTATTACTTTATAATATGCTTAGTCCTCTTACATACATACTGCAACTCCAAAATGATTGATTAAATGAACATGGTATTTGATTTGTCAAATAAATCATTATTGTATACTCCTTCATATATATACCGCAACCTAATTTTTATTTTTTACCTTCTTAAAAGGAAAAAACTAGAGTGGAAGAGTTAGCCAGAAAAGAGCCACCCAACAGCAAATAAAACTATCTTAGCTCATCCCCTTTATATAATTCAGCACCCACTCAAACAGAGTTGAAAACATAACCCAAATGCCACACCTTTCCAGAACTCCAAGTTTACCCCTCACTACCATATAAAGATAAAAGGACGGCTTTGCTTTAGATATGGAACATGGGTCAAAGTTGATGCTATCTTGTTGTGGTTCACTTCTCCATTATATCTTTATTACAGAATTTAGATCTGGACTAAATGAGAATTCATACAATCTCTCCTCAATCCAAGCAAGGTTTTTTTTTCTCTAACTAAGTTCTTCAATTCAGAGTAACATCTACTTAGCAAGTATCTGCTGGAGAATATGAGCATTTGAAGTTGATTACAAGTGACTGAATCATTCAAGATTACAAATAAAAGCCCGCAGAAATAAATACAAAGTAATTGCTTATTAAATTAAAAAATACAAAAGTTTTCAGGGAATACCCTTAATGACCCACGTGCTTGAAGGTTCTCCATCAGCATTATAACTGTATTGATAATTTCTACCAAATCAGCAAGGTAACTGGCAACAATAGATTTAAAATATTAGTAGGAGAAGATTATACATGCTTTCGGTTAGAAATACTTTTTCTCAAAACACACACAACATTGAATTAACCTGATAAATTGCATGTGGTCAAAAAACAACAAACAGCAAATTTTTTTCTTTAACAAATAGCACATTTTGATTCATGCTGACATGGTTTCATGATTAGTGCAGTGGAATTTAGAAGCCAACATAACAAACTTAGCTCATAGACCCTTTGTCTAAACATGGTTTATACTTTCTAAATAAAAGTTTTCGGTAGCTAAGAATTTTCAAGATTAAACCGTTTCTGACATGGATCAAGAAATTTATGGTTATCAATAAGAAAGTTGATATACTTCAAATTTATACTTTTGTGAACTGAGCCTACAAAATAGCTCCACCTGAAAGTTGGAACTGAAAGCAAGTTTTTGAGCAGATTCCAGCAACCATGCAGAATATATTATCCATAGAGATGGCTTTACTGTGGCAATTGAATTACATTAATCCAAAATAAGAGTGCAGTGCATAACACCTATCTTCAATGAGCTAATAAACTACAAGTTGATTTTCTCCTTGTTCATAATTCAATATTGGATGTCATGAGACTTGGTAGAGGCATCACATTTATGGGTCATTTGGTAGAGTGTATTAGAAGAAATATTGCATGCATTAGCTTTGTGTATTAATAGTACCTCGTTTGGTACATTTTTTCAGCCTACAAATTACTAATGCTTCTCTATTGTGTATTGAGATGTGTATTACTAAAACATGAAAATCCATGATATTAGTAATGCAAGGAGTTTTAATGCATGCATTAACATGATTAAATACCCAATTGCCCCTCAAAACCTTTTTTACATCCTTTCCACCTTATTCGGGGAGGGTATCTTTGTAAATAAGTATTTTTTAAAAAAAAATTATACAATGCATGTTATTTTTAATACACAAACCAAACAATGCATAAGAAATAATCTTTGCATAATTAATGCAAGCATAAGTAATGCAAGCATTGCTAATGCAAGCAATACTAATACACTCTATTTAGCATTATTCTTATACACCCTACCAAACAACCCCTTACTGCATTCTTACTCCACTCTTCTCCAATTTTCAGGAATGGTATATTTCTTTCTTTAAAAAATGTGAGTCAGAAGGGAGACCTTTTTGCTTGCTTATGGGTATCAAATGATCTGATCTGGTTCAAGAGAAACTGGGTCATCCCTTCTTCAGTTTGATCATAGAATAACTTGTAAAGAAGAATTCGGGATGTTCGATGCTCCTTGGAATCTTCTGGAGACTGCTTAAGCACCAATTCCAGCATAAGAAGCTGCCAACCAATATCAGCATAGTCAGAGAAGGATCCCAAAGTTTGATTCAGTCATAATACCCAACATATTAGACCAATCCTTAAGCTGAAGCAGATATTGAAGCAAGCATCAAGCAACAGCCATTGGGCTGGGAAATGCTGCATACTACATAAAGGTGTAACAATCTCATTTTATTTTGTTCAATGAATTCATCTCCTAGAATATGCATGTTGTACCTACTTAGCCATGCAGAGGCATCTCAAAAGGTACATGCATCTCGTTCTTTTCATCAACATTAAACACTAAACTAAAACAAGAGGAAAGACCCAAACTTTGAGAAAAGTGATCACCATAGTTTTCATAAGAGATCCTGCCACATAGAGAAACTTGCAGTCGTTTGTCTCCTTCAAGGTCTCGACCGAATAGCGCCATCTCAAAAGAACCAACTGGAACATTGATATATTTAAGGACTCGGCAATAGGACCACATATACATCCTCTGAACAGTGTGCTGCCAGCTCTGGAATCCATCGGTTCTTGGGCATCAACTTCTTCATGGGGCTGATCAAGAGAATCAAGAAAAGATTGAGATATGGGATCACAAAGACAAACAAGGTAAATGGAAACTACTAACTGAAATTCCAACAATCTTAGTCTCCACAATCTAGATAGCTTCAGATTTGGACATAGATCAGCAATACCAGAATCATCTAGAAATGATGATCATGATTCATGAAGCTTGGTACAAATGAAAGAGGGGTCTATAGATGTTGTTTAACTGGTAAATGTGTATGCATTCTCTGAATAGCTAACATTTAGTTGTTAACTAGTCAGACAAACTTTCCAATGTAAAAGTTTGACAGCATAATGTTTTTACTAATTTGAACTTCACACAATTAGATGAATTAATAAAAGTCACTAACAAACCAAAATATGATCATCGTAAATGGACTCAGGATCTACACTGTCCGGTAACACAAATGTTTCCCTACTTGTTGACTTGTTGGAAGCTCTATGCGACAGCTGGATTAACAGAGTCTGGCATGACTGGAGATTATAGAAAGCAGATCAAATGTTTCAAAAAAAAAAAACAGTCCTGATAGAAAATAGCCCCCAACTTAATCATTTCTATCAGTTTATAGAAACTGAAGTTACTAATAAAGAGAGGGTTAAAAGGGAGTGTATTGTGCATGTTTACAGCTAATTCAGATACACACAAACCATAACACCATTTGCGTAAAACTTTGCTTTACCTGATTCAAAAACTTGTTGTACTGAAAAGAAGTAACAAACTGAGCAACCTGAAAGAAAATAACAATATCGCTATTCTGAATAGCATGATGTTCCTTTTCAATGTCATCACGAACGGACTGCATCAGGACTGCAGGAGTTGAATTAGAATGGAAAAATAAGTAGTGACATAAGAAGCAAACAAAGTGATAGCAGATGTATCATTTAACCACATATCTTACCGTTGTATCCCCCTCCTAGGAACTGGTTAATAAAATCATAAAGCAAATTTAGAATCTTATTGTTAGTTGCTGGTACTCTTCCTTGGTCCCACACAGTCCTTTTTGCTGGACCTCTGTGCTTCGTGTGAGCTATTATCAGGGGATCATGAGAAACAGAACAAGGATTGCCCTTGATTAAAGTTTTAGAACCATCCTGTTAAATAAACAAGTTAACATTAGTACTAGTACAAACTATCATTTCTTTATACTACAGTTATTATGCCATCAGTTCTAATGTATTAAATCCCATTTCTTTATTCAGGAGGTTAAATTACCATGGAAAACCGTGTAAAAGTTCCGCTGAACTGAGTATAGCAACCCAGGTTTCGTTGTCTGATAACCTTTCTCTTTTGACGTTCTTCCTCCATTATATCTCTGAGGGAGTTAATTGAAATATCACTATCTTCATCCACCTGATGAACAAAATCCATTGATGAATCAGAAACCAGAGAGGGGGGACCAACTGCCATGAAAAAGCTTCTTCACCATATGAACTAGTCTAACTCAGCAAATGTCACAAATGCATGCAGAAAAAAATATTTGCTCTATTTGACAACACCTTCCTCCAAACTTCAAAATGTTAAAGCAATTGTTAACAAAGGAATAATTTTCTTACTGCACGGCTTATCTTTGGGATGCACAATAACTTTTTAGTTATTATGATTAAAAGAAAAGAAAGGCTAATGAGCAATAAATTCACAAGGCGAAGCAATAATTCCTTCTTATGCTTCCTGAAAAGTTATTGAGTCAGTTTCTTTACCTTGACTCATGCACAGGGGCAATTATGTTTAAAACTTAAATAGAAGTGACAACACATTAGGAGATCTTTCATCTTCTATCAGTACAACTACGCGTAAATTCCTAACTAGTCGGTCTCGGCTATATGAATCTAACTAATTACTTCTTCCGTTTAATTTTTTATGTGTCTTAGTTTGATTCGGCACAAAATTTTAAGAATATAAATTAAACTTTTGAATCTTGTTGTCTGAATTAAAGGTGTGTATTAACCAAATATATATTTTGAGTCTTGTGGTCTTAAAGATGCCATTTCATTCCTATAATGACATATCATTAAGGGTAAAATAGGAATGTTGGAATATAAACCTTACTAAAAATAGAAAGAGCAATCTTTTTGAAAAGGACCAAAAAGGAAAATAAGACACAAACTAAAAAAGAGGGAATATGTAGCTCCATTTAGACCCATAGCAATCCAATATTTTGGATTCTTTGGCATTACAGATTCTCCATATTTTCTACTGTACAAATCTCTAACAAGACTAAAAGAATGATTCTATTACTTTACCCCAAAAATAAAAAATTATATCGTTTATTGGATAATTTTCTTTCATTGTAAGCTAATTTGTGCAGAGTCTGCATGAATTCCTAGATATTGTAGGTCTTTAAGACAATCCTTTTATGTGATTTTGGGTTAACCCATCCTGAATTGACACATTTTATCACCATGATTTCACACATGTGAACCAGTGTGTCTAGAGGTTGACGTAGAACATGACAAGATTATCTTAAGCAACCTTCTCTCATTTTATCCACTATGTGTGCTACTTGCACTTCTGCCAGAAGTGAATATTTCTGATCTAGTCTAATATTGTACGATCACACATCTAAACATTCACATGCCCGCAACATTCATTTTGATAGGTATCCTCTTACATAACATTGTCAATCTAAGAACCGTTCTGTAAGACTTGTTTTTAATCTCATTTCTCTCCTTTGAATTGATGATATAGTTATTTTGGTCTAATAGGAGATAATATACCTTGATATTCTTGATCATTCTTTGATTCAAAGCATCATTCAATCTCAATTAAAAAAGAAAATAACATTTTAAGACTAGATTTTTGATAGGTATCCTCCTGTAGCATAACACTCCAACAGAACTTTCCCATTTCAACCATCCTACTCTGATTCTATATGTAACATCTTTATCTATCAAATCATTCTCCTAATACTTCAATAAGATATTAAGATTTATGTACAAAAAAGTTATGAGTGCTCCATTTTATCTTCTCTGAGTATTAAATTGAAAATATCTCTACCTTTAAATGTACCCACCAGTTTTTTATGGATGTCAAACACCAACAATGAATTGTGTAAACCAGTATTAAAAGGTGCATCTGGTATATGTGGCATGTTTGCAGAAAGAAAAATGCAACTCTCTTTTCATTCAATTTTTTTCCAAGGAAATTAACTGTTGTCAACCAAAGTAGCTAACATATCCCAGCTTCCATATAGCATTCTGGCCATAACAAGATCAGCCCAATTTACTAGTGTTATCGCTAATCAAAATTACTAATTCATCCAGAAATGACAAAAAGGGGAAAAAGAAAAGAAACAAAACAAAAAGAGAAGACACTAAAAAAAATTGGACTCAATTTGTGGCCATGATATAGCAAAAAGACTAACCTTTGGATCCTTGAAATGTGCTTTAGCAATCAACTCCGGAAGCTGACCCATAAATATATGATAGAACGTCTCCAACAAAAGCAAATTATCATGACAAAGATAGCTACAAGAGCCACCAACTTGTTGTGAAAGAACTAAGATGACTTCCATTACATTCTCTTGAAACAAGAGCTCCAGAAACCTGTCTCTGAGAAATACAAATTCTATCATAGAACCACCAGATTTTTGCTGGGTTGATATGTCTTGGATAGCCAAAACATTACGAAATAAAGTAAGCACCAGCTGCACCATTTTCCAGTCATCTTCCGTGAAGGCCTCGCTGTTGACATGGTGAGATAAGTTTGTAACCAGATTAACTTGTATGAATCAATGATGAAGCAGTAGCCTATCTTATGTAAGCTTAACATTCTTGTAGTGAAGTACAGAGAAGAAAACAAAGACTATGACATGTCAGTGTGATTGATAATGAGCCTCTATAACAGAATGTTAATAAAACTCTGGAAAGAAAATATAAATAGCATATCGTCAAAGTTAGCCTAATAAAAATGTGGCAAAAGGCAACACAAAGCCAGGGCCATCATTAGCTACTTAGATCTACAGACTTTGATAGAAGCTTTGAGTTAGAAGTATCTTTAAGAACTGAACGGCTTCTTGATGGAGGCATACTCATTAACAAGAATGAACGTCTTAATATTTGTAATTGCTCACGAACTTATTCTTACACAGTAAGCCAGGAAAAAGACTCATGGTTCAAGCCTAGATACTTAATGTTCTACCTTTCAGAAGATAAAATTCTAGCCGACTAGAAGAATTTCAATGCGAGTAGCCTAGGAAAATATGATGACCTGTAACAATAAGAAATTCTACATCAGTAGCTTAGAAAAATAAGTTCTTTATTTGCCTTAAGAACCATGTATTATGAGTACAACAGTATGAGTATTGGTACTTTAGCATGGATCTTTCCAAATGCACTCCAAACTTGAAAAAGATTAAACTTATTGTACTGGGTACATGCCCGTATCTGATACCCTAGTTGAGTCTGCATCCATGTAAAGTAGTACCTGTTTAGTAAGGGGAGTGGAGAATGACATAAATTCACCACAACTTCAAAATGATTCAGTTTAAGAATAGGACTGCATTACAAGATTGGATTATCTTGTTGCATGTGTTAATTTTAGAGTAGGATAACTATTCAAAACAGTAACTCTAATCTTCTGTGGCAAATGCACTTACAAATTTGACCCTTATGTCACTTGCCTTCACGGAAATAAATCCATAGGTTTAGAAAAATAATCCTGATAAGCAGATAAGGGTGAAATTTTTTCTAGACAGATTTCTTAATCTCCAACTCCAGAAACCATTTATCAAAGCTATTAAAACATGAATGTCCTATATCTAATATTACATGGATCAGACCAACTTTTTACATTACTCTAAGGAACACATTCTAGCAGCTGAACATGATCCCAGTTACCAATTTTACAAGTGTATGTACAACAACAACATATCCAGAGTAATCCCACAAGTGGTGTCTGGAGCAGTGGCGGAGCCAGGATTTTTATTAAGGGGTGTCAAAATATAAAGTAAAAAAATATATGTTGTTATCAAGGATAGAACACACAACTTCAAGCAATTTTTGTAACCCCTTAACCACTACACTAAAGTTTCAACTTGTGTTAAGAGGTGTCAACATTTATATATATATTCATTAAACTAAATTTTGACGTATATATACAATGTAATTTTCCGACGAAGGGGTGTCGCTTGACACCCTTTGACCAAGGGTGGCTCCGCCCCTGGTCTGGAGGAGGATAGGATATACAAACAAAAATATGAAGACATAAGATGATTGCACTTACCAAGCCAAATTTTCCAATGGGTTTTCCAAGAGAGACATTATCACTGGCACAGCTTCACTAAAGGTGATTGATGATTTTATTCCCCATAGAAGCTCTATCTGTTGCGGTATGTCATGTGATGTAGGCTCAATAGGCATCGTTAGAAACACCATAACTTTTACTGTACAATACGATGGAGAGCAAAGGCAAACAAAATTAATAAAAACAACAAATTTCATGCTTACTGATCTGAAATGAATGAAAATGGATAAAATAAGACAGATACCTGCATTTAACAGCAGATTTCGGTCATCTTGACAATATTCAATAATGGGAATCAAATCTTTGCCCACGATATTCCATTTACATACTTGCTTAAAAACTTCTCTTGTTTGAGGGTCATCTCGCCTTAGAAACCTCAACAAATCCTTCAGATTGTCTGTCAAGGAACCAGGATAACGAATAACCAAATTAAACAAAACCATCTAGACAGCTCAAATTTGACATCCATTTACTAACTTAACACCCCCTACACAAACAGAAACTAATATGAAGCTAAAAAACAGAAATTAGCTTAAAGATGAAAACTTTTCATCAAATTAACAAGTATATGGATCACTCTATGCAAGTCCACTTCATTCTAATATTTAAAAACAAAATTACAGAAATTAAACGAGCAAACAAACTTATTAGCTTGAACTAAAGAAAATTTCTAACTGTTTTAGTAACGACAAACCTAGGCAGTAATTTCCTTTGGTATAGCCGATTCGATTTCCATCATCGTCCTCCTCAATGATCCCAAGGCCAGCGCATATTATTGACAACCCTTCCATTGATTATGAATTGCTTGAATTAATTTTTCCTCTCGATTCAAGTATAATTGGTATCGAATGGGATCTGGGGTGAAGCTTGTAGGGTAATTCTGGAAGAATTTTTCGGATCTTTTTACGAACTGATGAGTTAAGTCTTAGGGTTTTGATGGCGCCAAACGAGTATCCGAAAATACTTCCCGCGCTTTGGAAATGATAAGGTGTTACGAGGACCACCGAAGAAGTCGAGTACCTCGTGATGTGGCAGGCTGTCATTTGTTCTTAAGATGGAGAAAACCTTTTTTTCTTTTTCTTTTTGTTTCTGATGGCAAAAGAGAAAATGCTCGAAATTTATTTAATAATAAATCCTTGTTTAATGAAATAAACTCTTAACACATTTCTCTTTCATATACTATTTCTTTCCAAAAAGTGGTTTGGAAGCTTTTGTTTCCAAGTTTTCTTAATTTAAAAGTCTATTGAAAATAATATTTTTATCTTTCAAGATGTATATGTTCTTGTTATTGTTATCTGTTTTCAAATTAAAATTGATATTTAGATTTTTGAGTTGTGTTTATATACCAATACAAATTGAAAATTTTGGATTTTTGTGAGTGGTTTGAATAAAATTTGTGAAGATAATTTTTTGGAGTTCTTTGAATTTAGTAAAATTTAACATTTCTATTTCAAAAAAATGTTTTGTAAGTGTTCTTTTTTATATTTCTTTTTGTCATCGTGAGGTCAGGAGTTAACAGAACATGATAGTTTGAGTGGATAAAATTAAATTTTCAAATGATTAAATTATAAAATATGCTATTTAAAAGTTGGGGATTAACTAGTGAACTATGAAACTGAGAGAATCGTAGAAGTAAAAGAATCTTAAAGAAGCAATGCAAGTCAATGAAAGATTATAGAAGCTGGAAGGTGCTACTGTTAAAAAAAAAATCTTGAGCATAAATGCGATTGTGGTAGATTGATATAGGTGGAAACTTTTAGATTTCCAATTTATATACTTCCTTTCTACTAAACACCGTAGTTTAATTTGGACATAGATTTTTAAAAAAGAAAGATGTTTTCAACTTATATATAATATCAAATACTTATAATATTCATGTCACTACAAGTCTATAAGACTTTGATCTTAAACAAGTCATAACATTCATGTAACTACAAAAATGCCAAATGTACACACACAGGTTCTTCCTTCGTTTTTTTTCTTTTATGCATGAACCTTATAAATATAGTAATCAACTTAGATTCTTCTTCATTACATAAGAAAAACGACTCACTCCGAGAATTTTCTCATACAACAACCACATTCAAGTGCCAGCTTCATTGATGTCTAAGAGAAAAACATAACATGGTATCCTAGGCCAAAACATACAGAAGCATGAGGCAGATACAATAAATATAACACCCTAGCAATGTTGCAAGAAAAATTCTTGGTAACAGTGCTGACTGAGATCTATTCCTAATTGATGGCTGAAGCGATAATAACTCCCAACTAAAAAGGAGTCGACCTTAAGCTGGTTCCAGGTTTTTCATTTGTCTAAACTTTCCTGACCTGGATATTGTGAGTGGATTGGAGCCGCCAGATTGGCTGCCTGCCACTCTGAACAAGAGCTACCTGCTCCCCTTCTTTTACCATCCCTTGCTTCTGTAGATTGATAATGAGTAAAGATTACAAGAGGAACACAATTGTCGTGTAAAATGATAGTAATAACATGCTGGCAACATAAAAATTTAGGAGAATATCATGGATGAAGAGAGGAGTATAACTAATTAATGGAATTGATCTTCTGATTATCATATCAAAATTTTACTTTTAATTATAAAGCATAGATACTAGTAGGCTATACGTCATATGACAAACCATCCATTCATCTGTGACCATGATATGAGCAATTTCAAGCATTTGTTATTAGCATTCCTCAATGCTTATACTGTATATTAAGCAATAACGGTAAATGATATGCTGAAAGTGAATCTCACCTGCAGTAAGGACAGTGCACTAGTGAAAGTCTCCTCCGCACAATCTAAGAACTCCATATATATTGGACATACGCCTTGGTACGAAGCCAGTCTCTGTTGAACTTTCTTACTGCAGCCCAATCATGGAACAAATGATTAAAATTCATTAACTTGATAGAAATCATTCATAAGGTTCTTCTCAGATTTCCCTCAAAACATTAACATACCCAAAGGCAGCAACTAAGTAAATCCCAAGTTACTTATGTACTGAAAATAGGAACTTTATTATCATCAAGAGAACACTATCTACGCTTCTCCAAATGTCTTTAAAATGCATTTAACACGTTGATCTTCTACATATCTATAAAGATATGGCACTTGGGCCTAACTCAACCCCGAAAGGTAGCTCTTGAGGGGAGGATTGCCCAAAGTCCATATAAGCAGACTACCCGTCTATTACCCAACCAATTTGGGACTTTTACCCACTCTAACAATATCAATTACTGATATCAAGGTCTAACCAATAGTGTCTTAAATGCATTTACCACACTGAACAAGAGCTACGTGTTCATTCATGATTCAACTGTAAAAGCAATAACAGTGCCAGAAAGACAATAAATGGCTCCTAGAAATGGTAATGAAACCAGTTCGGCTGAAAAATTGTCTTCAAACATTAACATCAATGTTAGACCAAAAGGGTAAATACTCACTTATTTGTAAAAGCAAATATAGTGCCAGAAGGACGATAATGGCTCAGTAAGATGGCCATGAAACCAGTTCTAGTGAAGACAACAATTGAGGTTCCAAGAGTGTTGGACATCATGGTTGCATGGAAAGCGAACATCTCGCTCATATGGTTCTGCAAAACAGAGAGTTTTGGTAAGTATTAGCTCCTTCAGACAAAATAAATCAAGAAAAATATGGAGGTAAATGTATAATCTACAGATGAAAATAAAGTAGTACAGTACAAAAAGACTAAAGACCTTGAAGGCTTGGCCTAGATTTGCAGGGGGTTCACTACCAACAATAGTAGCTTCAGTCCGTAGTGATACGGTGTGCATAACTTTGACAGCTTTCAAGGGAAACCTGTAACCAAATGAATCTAACTTGTGAGAGATGCGGATAGGTTATAAAATGATTTATTGTAAGAAAATCTCAACTTCTGGACTTTGGTACCCCAAAGCTATTAGATTCACAAAATAGGATCCCAGCAGAAACACTTATTACTCATGAAAGAACCTTGACACAGTTTCCAAAACCAAGAACTCCCAAAAGAGTAACCCTAAGCTATGTTACATTGATTTCTCATTTGCATGAATTACTCGTGTCGAACAGGTGTGACATAGGTGTGGGCACACTGCAGGAAAACTTACTGCACACTTCAACACAAACCCAAATTCTATGTAATAGGCTCTAAGTTTAAAGAGATAATACCAAAAGCGCCTTGAATAGTAACTTACTTTCCATGAGCTGTTTCTCCAGAAAGCATAACAGCATCAGCACCCTCTCTAACAGCAATCGCAATATCTGATACCTCTGCTCGAGTTGGGGTGGGATGCACAATCATGCTTTCCAGCATGTTGGTGGCAACAATGACAGCTTTTCCCATACTTCGGCAGATATTGATGATTTCTTCCTGCATATTAAGATATTTTCATCAAAGGAGAAATAGAGATTACAGGGTCAAGACCTCTCACAAAATGGTAAAAACTGCATCCAGTTTTGCATCTTTGCAGTAGAATCTACAACTACAGTGTTGCCAACCTTTACCTGCAACAAAGGAACCTCCTCAATAGGCAGCTCTGCCCCAAGATCTCCTCTCGCAACCATCGCCTGAGCAAAACAGTTAAAAACCCATTAATTTTGGTTATTAGATATCTATCAAGGAATAGGGTAGAAGACGCAAGCTACGATCCAGGACAAACATGCAAGTAGTAAGGCCACTAAAAAGGGGTTAATGGGATGAGTGTTGCTGTGGGTAAACATCCAGCATACAGAAAGTATGACACTGAAGTATCCTTGGCATAGAGCCTGAATAGAGAGGCATAGAAATAGAAGATATAGCCGACCCCAATAGGTTTGGAATTGAGGTTAGTTGATTGATTGATCTTGTGGGCTTAAACTCTTAAAATCCTCTAATTCTTTAAAAGAGAGAAAAAGGAAGAATAAACTCCTAATTATTCAAGTACAATCTGTGATTACCAAATATTGCAAATAACTTCAGTGTATGCCAATTCAGCAATCAAGAAGAAAGAAAATACTACCAGCAATATATTTGATCTGCCAGCCACTGAATCTCTTCTAAACAATACAACAACAACAACAACATACCCAGAAAAGTCCCACAAGTGGGGTCTAGGAAGGGTAGAGTGCCTCTACCTCGTAGAGATAGATAGGCTGAACCAGAAAAATAAAGGCCTAGAGAATTACCCCATCTGATGCAGTAATTATTGACTGCAAATTTGGTATGGAGTCTGCGCTCTCAATTTTCACAATAACATGAATATCTGCACCACAACCTGTCATATCAAAAAGAAAAAGGCTAGTCCAAAAGTGTTGAAACAAAAATGGATAAGCACTCATTGGCACTTTCAGTGCTCACTAAAAGGAAAGTGGATTTACTCTTCAAATAATTCTTCAGTTCATGGACCACGGCTGCATCTTTGACGAAGGAAACAGCATAAAAGTCAATGTCATTGTCCACTCCAAACTTGATATCATCCCAGTCCTTTTCTGTTGCACAATGTGGATCACTGTATCAGTAAGGCAAGCACTCTTCTGACAGAGTAACTGTCTGATGCTTTCATATGCAGATAAGACCTGAATTTATAGAAAAAAGGAAGTAGTCTGACCAGTAATAGAGGGAAGTGTGGCACTTTTGCCTCGAACATTTAGATGTCTCCTTGACTTAAGCTCCCCTCCATCTATAACTTCACACTTCACAGATTCTTCTGTCTTGGATTTCACCTGTAAAGACATCATGCCACCTATAGCATAAAAAAAATAACAATTAGCTAAACTCTGAAAGAGTTTCAGGTATATCTACCAAGAAAAATAGACACAAGCAGAACAACAAAGTATTGCTTTAGTCATGGCTGTTATATGGTACCTTACCTTCCCCTCAAAGTATTATCACCCACCAATTCACCAGTAATAAAGCTCAAAACATGGTGTCTAGCTTTTAGTAATTAGGTCTCTCAATGGTTTAATAATTTTGAGCATGTTAGTACAGACACTTATACGAGATGTCTATTGCATGTGCAAGAAGGAGATGGGCCATGACACTAGAAGGTAGATATTAAATATCAGCAAAGATAGGCCATCCAGAGATCCAGAATGATAAATGCCTAATAGTTTCAAATCAATTAGGAAATGTCTCATGAGCACAAAATCCAAGAAAGGCATTCCCCTACATTGGACAACACAAGGAATCAGTTAAAATTGTGCAAATCTTTTTAAAAGCAACAGCAAAAAAAAAATCTGGACTACAACTAGGCGAGAAGGATGCCTCTTTTTTTTCTGGTTTTGTGAAAATGAGATGGATGTCCCTTGATGAGATATCACTGCTTCACATAATGCAATGTCACAGCAAAGACTTATCCCGAGGGTAGTCACCGCAAGGCCTCATATCGCCATGCTGACTCAAGCTCTGGACCTTTAAGGCAATATTTGATAATAGAGAGGCTTTGATTTTACTATTAGTTCACGTTTGAAGTCTTATGAAACACAATTTGTCCCTGCACCCCTCTGATTTATGGAGATGTACAAGCATAAGAATCGGAATGAAATGACAACAAGATAACCTGCAGGGAACTTAATCCCTACTGACAGGTGTACAATATTCCATGCTGAGTCAAAAAGAGGAAGTTCAAGCAGTCAATTTCAATGCCTTCCAATGGCAAATCGATATAAGATGTTATCAGACAAAACTAGTTAAAAGACAGAAAAGAAACCACTTAACGTACCATCAACAAGAAGCATGTCTCCTACTTCAACATCATTTACAAAGTCATCATAGTTGACACTGACACAGTCAGCTGTGCCAACCCCTCTCTGAATTGTGAAGGTGAATTCCTGTCCGGGTTTCAATGTGATTGGCTGGGGCAAGTCACCACTTCTAACCTCAGGACCCTGTTAGCACCAAAACAACAAAGCAATAAGTGGCTAAAAATGAAAGCTGGCCAAAAAGAAAGATCACATCCAGCTAAATAATTATCAGGTGATAACGAGAGGTGAAAGTTATATTTGGTTATACATATCACGTAAGAGCAATGTCACTAATAAGCAATGAACAAACAATTGATCAACAGTGATACAGGTATTATCTGAAGTTGTATATGAGTTGAAACCTGAAGGGGAACAATGTTTGCTTTCTTCCTAGTCCTAACTTGAAAGCAATAAGAGGCTACAAAACAAGAACTGACCAGAAAGAAAGATCACATCCAGCTAAATAGTTATCAGGTGATAATGAGAGGTGAAAGTTATCATTGATAATACATATTACATGAGAGCAATTTCAGTAATATGCACTGATCTAACAATTGATTAACAGTGATACAGGAATTATCTGAAGTTGTATATAAGTTGAAGGGGAAATTGTTTGCTTTCTTCCTAGTCCTACATTGAAAGGGATGAATACAGACACAATAAAGCATGAGGTGTTCAAAATAAACTGGAAAACCAAATAGGACCAAAGATTGAATCAAACTTGACAAAAACATGTAGTTTGATCTGGTACAGTTTGGTTTTAATTTATTTAAAAAGAAAAAAAAAGGAAACAGATAATATAATACGTAATTTGATCTGGTTTTTAATGTAAGGAAAAAATGAGAGCCTAAACCAAATCAAACCGACAATATATATACTGCGTGTGTGTGAATGTTGTAAAAATATGAGGCAATATTTTTGCCCTTCTCATTCTTATGCAGTTTTCAACTACTTTTACCAAACGAATATCACTTCTTCATGATGTTTTAGAATTAAATGCAGGGTTAAATTGGATAGCTTGCCCCTCTTTAATCCAACATGGCTCCTGTAAATGACCCTTGAAACATGTAGTAAGGATGCTTCTATCTTTTTCTCCCAATGGCATTTTTATCTAATGTGAGTTTTAGCAGAGCCGTCATTTTTGTTAATGATTCAATTGATCCTAACTGCAGTCTTCACTGTTGTTTCTTTCTTATGCATGAGATATGCAGAGATGTGAATCTTCTCAGACTGAAGTCTTTTGGAGCCATTTGCTTCCCTTCATAGTTGTGGATGTGGCTAGCTTTAGAAATGATAGCTTTGATATTTAAACATTCAACAAAGGACAAGTAAACTGGTTTGTAGAATTTTTCAAGTGACAGGAACGAACGGAAAAAGATCAAAGAAAAAGAGTACCTAAATACATTGTAACCAACAAAGCTGTTTTATGCTAGGATTGATTTGGTTTATAGACTAGAAACACAGATATAGTTGATTCAATGGGAAAAAAAACAATTCACAATGAACCAAAAACACCCCCAAGGTAAAAAAAAACTATACTCCCATGATTGTCATTTAATAGCTTTGTAGAAGAGAAACATAATACACAAAATAGTTCAATAAAAAAGAAACTAATTCTCATTTTAACAAATTTCCCAGTCCATCCTAGATTTAATCAATTCAGATTTTTTGGCCAATGTAGTAATTGTCATTCGCACAACACCACGTGTTGTTTAATAGGAAATATCAATTCTGTTTTGAACAAATACCTCAACATTCATATTCTTATAAGGCTAAATCAATGTGGCACCAATTGATCACACTACTTATCTACTCCTAAAATAAGGAGTGTTCTGATTGACTGTGCGTGACATCTTTAAAACGTTGTATATTTGCCACAGCTACCACAACTGATGAAGGATTACCAAAGAAGGTCTCATTTGCGGTCATACAGTGGTAGATCAGTTTAACAGAACCGATTGCATATGATTTAAAAGTTCAACCCATAGTTCAACACTTTCCCTACCTGATGTTAGAATCAAATGTGGTGGAAAAC
Source organism: Solanum dulcamara (assembly GCF_947179165.1). Lineage (NCBI taxonomy): Eukaryota > Viridiplantae > Streptophyta > Magnoliopsida > Solanales > Solanaceae > Solanum > Solanum dulcamara. Next base: position 17,051,656 of record NC_077243.1, on the reverse strand, counting down.
TGATTTCTATATAAAAACAATTTCCTCTTTGCTACCAACAAACTAGTGCCCACATAAAAATGAAGAAAAAATTTACCTTTGTGTCAAGCATGATGGCAATGACGTTGTCCTTAGACTGGGCATTATACTCCTTAACCAAATCAATGACTTTCTGATGGGATGCATGGTCTCCATGAGACATATTCATCCGAGCAACATTCATTCCAGCTTCAGCCAGCTTCCATATCATTTCCCTTGTGTTTGTAGAGGGACCAATTGTGCATACTATCTTAGTTTTACGTCTTACTGTAGGTTTAGACCACATGCCCACTGAAGTGTCACCAAGTTGCTGAATTGCCTGAAGATACTGCTCTTTCTCCTCACTCTGTAACATTAACTATCATAATCAATATGCCTTCATTTGGCTATAGAGTGAAAAAAAATCCATACATGTGCATTTATAACACTTCCTCTGTTTCAATTTGTTTATCTTACTTTCCTTTTTTACTGTTTCAAAAAGAATGTCTACTTCCTTTTTTGGCCACTATGTAATTCTAACTTTCCACATAGCTTAAAACCACATCTACATATAACAAGATTCAAAAGTCTTCTGTTAAAACGGAATGAGTAGTAATAATTTGCAAACTCACATAGCTCAAAAAAGTCTCAATTTTTGAAGTGGCAATTGACAAATCCAGTTTACTAGGAAACGAGCCATCTATATTTGCTACAACTTACATTTTTAAAAACTCGTAATCCACCATATTGACGGAAACCAAAAAACAGTATAGCAAACAGCTAACTAAAACTGTTGTAACAGGCTTTTTCCCAACTAGAGGTGCGGAAGCACAGTAAGCATAGCAGGACTCAGAAAGGATAAAAACAAACCAACTGTGAGATGATTAGCAGGAAAGAAAAGTGAACTTCAACCTTTGGAACATCTTCAGGAGAAACAGGGAGAACTTGAGGCTCGGCCCGCGTAGATCTCCTAGCAATGATCTGCGGCATATTGACACGAATAGCTCTACAACTATTGCTCCGTTCATTCCGACCTAACACTTTTGAGGCAAAGCTAGGAGGCTTAAGCTTCTCAATTTGACTCTGCAGAGATCCATGGTTAGGGCTGGAGAATGAAGTTTGAATCGAACGAGTAGCCACCACTTGAGCCATTTTCCGGTAATGAACGGAGAATTATAGAGCGAGAGAAATGTGTTAGGGAATGGGGAGAGATAAAAGAGTATACAAGGCGAAAGCTAAGAGTGTTGGGACTTTGAAGAAATCGCCGCTATGGTTGGCGGAGATGTCAAAGAAAAAGCCTCGTGTGTATCGAAGCAGGAGGTTTGTTCAACTGTTGCGTTTTAAGGGAAAATAAAGGAACGTTAGTCTTTATCTTGAAGTTACTATTCGTTTAGCGATTTCCCAACAAAATTGGATTAAAGCGACGTCGTTCTTTTGTCTGACGTGTCCTGATTTCTGATACATCACGTGATCTTAAACTTCAACTTCATCTTTTTTTCTGCGTTAAAAATGTCTATTTAAAATTCAAAAATACTTGTGTCTGTTCCATATTACTCCATCAATTTTATTTGTTTATTTTGATTTGACATGAAAATTTAAAAAAAATTAATAAGTTTGTGATTTTAAACTATAGAAATATAGTAGTATATATCAAAATATATTTAATCATGTAATCTAAATATATCATGTAAAAAATTAAAATTAAAAAATTATCAAAAAAAGTTCTCTTTTACACAAACTAAAAAAAAAGTGGAAAGAATAGTTACTTATCATATTTCTCATTTTGCACGCCCCCACAAAATTATTAAAAAAATATTAGTTTATAAAGTTCTCCCTATCCTTCTTCATAAACAAGACTCGCTAATGTTATTGATAATTGAATGATCATAACATTAGTAATCACTTATTTAAATTAATCTTCAAATTTATCATGTATATGCTATGTGATTAGTATTATTATTTTCAAAAATAAAAATAAAGTCGATTAAGTCCTTTCCCTCTAGGCTAAACCTTAAAGCCATGTCTTCTTCTTCAGAGCTCCAATTTACACGTGGTGTAACTTCATGTGAGATAATAATGTTGTGTCTTTTGATGTCCTCGTCTTTTCTTGATCCAGATAATTTTCAGAAATGTTGAGTTGAAATCAAAAAAATATATATTACAGGATCTAAAATAGTTATTCGTAGGGGTTCCCTATATTTCAATCCTTTATCAGACGTGTTCGTCTTTAAGCAACATGGGAAAATATTCATGAATTAACATGTCGTATATAGAGTTCTTATACTCCTTTGAGGTGCTAAGACAGGCCTTTGAGGTTTTCCTTTAAGGCTACACACTTGGAGTAGTCCACTATTAATACGCTAGAGAAGGGTGGGTAGACAGATACCACGTATACCCTTTTATATGTGCTTTAAAGGGATAAATCAAAGTATCAGAAGTAGACAAGTTTTGATCTCATCTGAATTTAAATTAGGTGTCGATTGTTCTGATAAACTCATTTTGATCTATTTCACGGTTCTATGAGTGTCGACTTACTGACGCTTAAGGCATGCACGTGGCCATCTCCCATAGGCTAGACCCTTAGGCTCTTTTCATGTTATTCTCGATGAACTTTGTGAGCACTCTTGCAAATTTTTCATATGGTTGTTTCCTCACAATATTCCACGTGTCGGATTATGATTGGCTCACTTATTAGGTTTAGGTTATTGCATATTTAAAATTGCTTTTGAACATTTCTTGACTAAATATCCTTCTCATGTTGCATTGTTAGAAACCTTAAGATGAAAAATCTTATTCGAGGCAAAAACATAGGTTGAGGAAAAGAGAGCAACAAGTGCATTTGGCTTCCTTGAGAATTTTGCTTATTTTAGTGTAGCTCCCAATCAAAAACTTATTCTTCTCGAGTTCTCTTGCGCTACGTTCTTCTGTGTTTAGTGCATTCTTTTATTTGATAACTCAAAAATAATTAGTTATTAAAGGAAAAATTACCTGTGGGAATTAATATGAGATCCGTTTTGTCACGATCCAAAAATCGAGGTCATGATGGCACACATCTCAAAACTCAATCTGATGTGTAACCCTAAAAATAAAACTCATACAAAACTCTCAAAGGGGAAAGTGATGCCACAATTTAAATAAAAAGAAAAACAATAAAAAAATTTATCCCAAAACCTGATGTCATAAGTATAAAGAGCATCTAATACAAGGTTCGAATCTGAAGATACAACATAAGTCTCTGAATTATCCAAAAGATTGAAAAAAATAAAGATAGACTAGTGACGATCCGAATTTTGAGACCTCACCACTAATCTGAGAATACACAATCCGCTAGAATATCAACTGTCACGTGAGGTACCCCGACTAGTATCTGCATCAAAAAGGGATACATAAGTAGAGGTGAGTACAATTCATATGTATTTAGTAGATTTTAGTTGACTGAGTATAAAAAATTAATCAAACCTATGAAATAAACTAAGGAACGCTTCCACCTGCATACAGAAAAGTCCCACTTCAGCATCGATGCCGCCAGTTTATATATATATAGTGGCGCGAGTAAAGTAAATCTGTAATAACAGCTCATAATCATAATTAATCAGTTAATTCAAGCAGCACAGATATCAATGCAATGCAATGCAATATGATAATGCAATGATGTGGTGGTACGGTGGAATCAAGACTGTCGCACAGCCTGTCGTATATACCTGCCGAGCTGTGCTACCAAGCAGGACCCATGGGGGTCTCGCAGACCATATACCTCAATCACAATATCTCATTATCCTTGCCACATCCTCGTGGTCAAGGGATCACAATGCATCCATTACCCTATCGGAAAACTACTTCGGTCAGGGACTCAAGATACAAAGGTTGGGATCACAATGCATCCACTACCTTGCCGGAAAACTATCTCGGTCAGGGACTCAAGATACAAAGGTTTAAACGTGTTTCATTTTCTTTCTCAAAAAGAATTTCCATATTTCTCAACTTCCCGTGTTTCATGATATGATGAATGAGGATGAATGCATCAAAACACACATGGCATAGAAGTAATATTCAACTCATATGTGGTACAAGGTTCAAAGTTCTCAAAACTTAACCTACACATGATATTCACCCTCAATAAATAGTAATAGGGAGGAAATACTTTCATTTAAATATTCACCCATTTCTCAATGATATTTCAATACTCAAGCATGCTCAAAACCCCCAACTCAACCCTTCAGGCGGGCATCATAAGTTAAATAATATACTCAAGCCTCTCTCTTAGGCAAATCATGAATCACATGCTCTCAAAACAAATAAGGCCCCCACACGGGCTATGTAATACAAATAAACCCCCACACGATAACACATTAATAAATAAGCCCCCACACGGCATCACAATATATATATAACATTCTCAACTCATACCAAAACCCCATTTTGAAGTCTATAACATATGAATGATTAATTACCCCATCTCAGTCTCAAAGAAGGATAGCCAGACCTACCTCAATTGCTGAAACTGCACTCGAACACCTCCACTGAACAAGCAAATCTCAAATTCAATGTCCGGACTGACAACCCACTATCAACAATTAAACATACACATCACAAGGAGTCCAATGACACCCATATTGATAGGTTTCGGAACTGGGGGTAAAATGATCCAAAAATTAATTATTTCCGAAAAAGGTCAAATTTGGAAATATATTGGACAATCACATTCTACTTGTAATAAGGAACTCATGGTTGAAAAAACCCATAAAAATAGAGCTCAAAACGAGTTAGAAATCATCATTTTCCTTAAATTCGAATTAGGAAAGAAACAAAAAAATTTGGGGTTTGAAACTAAACTTTAGGGGTTAAAATCATCAAAAACTTAATGAAAAGGAAAGGTTTTAGGTCAAAAATCACTTACCCAACACTTTGCCTTAAAAATCTCTTCTCAAATCACCTCAAGAAGTTCAAGAACTCAAACAAATGATGAAAAATATTGAAATGGGAAAAAAGAGCAATTTTCTGCCCAAAAAGTTACTGTTCACGCGTGTTACTGTTCACGCGTGTTTTGTACATATTTTCGAAAATCACCCTCAAGGTCATTACACGTTTAAGCTAAAGTGATTCTATTTCTGCTCGTGAAATGATGTCTTCTTTGTTTTCTTTCCCTTCCCCCTCTCCTTTTCTTTTTATACCAAAAAGCATATTTCCGTGGATTCTTGATATGCCTTCTATTATATTTTACCCAATTCAATACATGATTTTAATATTGGGAACAATAATTTTGATCAAACAAATAAAAGATTGAAATATCCACATATCTGCCATTATATTATAAGAGTCTATTAGGATCGATTTATTTTAAGTGTTTTTAATTCAAAATATGCAACTCAATTTTTTGATATCTATCGTCTATGGGTTACTAATTTATTTTTCTTAGTTGAAGAATAAAATAGGTAAGGTATAATTTAAATTTTATTTAGGGCTCCTAGATCTACATATTAAATAAATTTACACGAGATATCGAAAACTAGAAATCAATTCGACAAAGTAAATGAACTAAATTTATTATGAGTTACCATGAGTGAAACTAAAAAGCCACAGTTGCCTCGTCACTTTTTAAAGCATTTTTAAAGTGTTTAAGTAAATTAAAAAGTGCTTATAAACACTCAATTTTAAGTTAAAATGATAAATATAAATCAAAAGTCAAAAGCCTATCCAAATAAGCTCTAAGTCCTAAATCCCATTTTGAATGCAATGAACAACAAAATAGAATAACCACTTAATTATTAAAAATCGTTATATTTCAGGCATAATTTGATATATCAATCAAATAATTTAAGTGAATTTTGATTTTCTAATTCTTAATAAATTTATTTTAATTCTATATTTTTTTAATAGATCTTCATTTTTATAAATAAAAGATTAAGAAAGATCATTTCTTCCCTTTAATTCGTAAGTGAGCTTTTATATAATTTGTAAGATCATTTTGCTTTCACAATTTTTTTTGGCTTAAAACTAATGACATGTTAGCAGCCAAGTAGTGGTCATCCACTTATCCACTTAATATTATCTCCAATTTATTCACTGCTCGATTTGCAGATTGTCGGTTTGATGAAACAATTTTCCCGCCATTAGGGGGAGAGAAAAAGGAACCCGAAAAAGAAAAAGAAATTGCGTGGAAAGTTTCATCACTATCACATTTTGATCCACGCACCCGCACATGTGAGCAGGAGGTCCAGAAGATCATCCACTTACAGAAAATAGCAAATCAAATGTCAGATGCATTTACTGATTTGAAACGGATAACTAAGTCACATATCCCTGCAGTGAATGTACCTATCCGAATTGATGTCCCAAAAGGACCATCTACAAGTATCATAGCTTCTGAATCCCAAACACGCCAGAAGCGTGGTAGACCGTTGGGTTCAAAGGATAAAAATCCTAGAAAAAGAAGCGTAAGAAATAATAAAGATGATACTACACACGAACTTTCTGAAGAAGGTCAAGGTTTGAGTAATTCTGATATTCCAGAAGAAATCAGTGAACCCGAGACTCAAGTGAATGAAGAACTTTCAATAAGTTCTACCGGTGATGAGATAAATTTAGATCGATCAAAAATTACGGTGGATAATGTTTTTGCATATAATGTTGCAATTAACCTCATGCAAGATAGTGAGAGTCTTGAACCTAAATCCGTCGAAGATTGTCGACGTAGATGTGATTGGCCAGAATGGCAAAAGGCAATTCAATCAGAATTAGACTCACTTGCTAAACGTGAGTTTTTTGGACCTGTAGTCCAAACCCCTGAAGGTGTAAAACCAGTTGGTTATAAATGGGTTTTTGTTAGAAAACGAAATGAGAGAAATGAAATTGTAAAATATAAGGCACGCCTTGTTGCACAAGGATTCTCTCAAAGACCCGGAGTCAACTATGAAGAAACATATTCACCGGTTATGGATGGAATAACATTTCGATATCTCATCAGTTTAGCTGTACATAAAAATCTTGAAATACACCTAATGGATGTGGTTACAGCTTACCTTTATGGTTCACTTGATAATGAAATTTACATGAAAATTCCAGAAGGATTAAAATTGCCTGAAGTATGTAAAAAGTCTCGGGAAGTATACTCAATAAAACTCCAAAAATTATTATATGGTCTGAAACAATCAGGGCGTATGTGGTATAATCGCCTAAGTGAGTACTTAATAAATGAAGGTTATATTAATGATGTTATTTGTCCATGTATTTTTATTAAGAAAACGGAATCAGAGTTTGTTATACTCGCCGTTTATGTTGATGACATAAATCTCATTGGAACCCCTGAAGAGGTCCAAAAGGCAATTGAATATCTAAAGAAAGAATTTGAAATGAAAGACCTTGGAAAGACAAAACTTTGTCTAGGTCTGCAAATTGAACATTTAGCAGACGGAGTTTTTGTCCATCAATCTGCCTACATTGAGAAAATCTTAAAAAGATTTTACATGGACAAAGCACATCCATTAAGTACTCCAATGGTTGTTCGATCACTTGAAGTGGAAAAAGATCAATTTCGACCTCCAGATGAGGATGAAGAAATTCTTGGTCCTGAAGTACCATATCTCAGTGCTATTGGTGCACTTATGTATCTTGCTAACGCAACTAGACCTGACATAACATTTTCTGTTAATTTGCTAGCAATGTATAGTTCATCCCCAACGCGAAGGCATTGGAACGGTATCAAACATATTTTGCGATACCTAAAGGGTACTATTGATATGGGTTTGTTTTATACTAACAAAGGTTGCGCAAACCTCATTGGTTATGCAGATGCAGGTTATTTATCAGACCCACATAAAGCTCGATCTCAGACAGACTATCTATTTACACACGGAGGAACTGCTATATCATGACGATCTACAAAACAGTCCATTGTTGCTACTTCTTCAAATCATGCTGAAATAATAGCAATTCATGAAGCAAGTAGAGAATGTGTGTGGTTGAGATCGATGATACAGTTCATCAAAGAAAGATGTGGTCTGGAAAATAATGTTAAAATACCCACAATTATATTCGAAGACAATGCCGCGTGCATAGCTCAATTGAAAGGTGGCTTCATAAAAGGAGACAGAACGAAACACATTTCACCAAAATTATTCTTCACACATGATCTTCAGAAGAATGGTGAAATTGATGTACAACAAGTTCGTTCAAGTGATAATCTTGGAGATTTATTCACAAAGGCATTACCAACATCAACTTTTGAGAAGCTAAGGCATAAGGTTGGAATGCGCCGTCTCCAAAATATCAAATGAAGCTTTCATCAGGGGGAGTAAATATGCGCTGCACTCTTTTTTCCTTAACCAAGGTTTTGTACCACTGGGTTTTCCTGGTAAGGTTTTTAATGAGGCAGCATTCAAGGCGTATTACCAGTTATGTGTACTCTTTTTTCTTCGCTAGATTTTTTTTCCCAATGGGCTTTTACTAGTAAGGTTTCAACGAGGCTCAACATCTATGGATATTGAAAATAACTATGTCTATTATTTCTTGTAATTTTTTTTTTTTTACACGTGGACATTCAAGGGGAAGTATTATGTAAATGGATGTCTCTTTAGTGGAGTTTTTTCTACGTGGGCCCCACCTTAAGTGGGCAAGTTGCCCACTAGTTATCTTTTCTTCTTTTTAGCTTGTTCTCCTATCTATAAATGCCAATCTTTGGCTTTGAGAATGGACATACGGAGATACTACATATTTCTCTCCTGTTTTCCCTTCTTCCTTATTTTCTAATTATAAAATATTGTTGTGTTAGTTATATTTTATAACAGACTTTAATTATTTTCAAATTTCTCACAAAAACATTTTTCACACACTCTTCAGAATAGAGACACTATATCCGGTCTGCTCATCCCAAAATTTCGACCACAACATAACACCGCCATACTTGCGTGATTTCTTAATCACCGGAAGAATTTCCGCCGTCAACACATCCACCGGAATGAACCCACTTCCGACAGCCTGCGGTGCAGCCGGAAGCCCCAAAAATATCCATCGCGCATTCACCGACGTCGTCCACCGGATCCAAGAGTTTTTCAGATTATCCGTATTATTAGGAGTGAACTGGCACGGAGGATTATTGTAAAATTGAATCCAAACATTGTCAAAAAGCTCTGTATCCAAGGCAGTACCGAGTAATCTATCAGGAAATGGACATTGTGGAGCTGCTGTTAGGTACACTTTTCTTCCACGCTTGCTATAATTTTTCAAGTATTTAGCTAGATCTTTGTAGTGAAGAGACGATCCAAGCTCAATATCAAAGTCAATTCCATCGAGAATAGCATTTCCCAAAGGCCTAAAAGACGAACGCCCGCCTATGTTGGAGAAGAGGAATATTGCACCAAAGCAAAAGAAGAGAAGAAGAAGAAAATGAAAGCAGAAGAAGAGAAGAAGAAGAACATGAACACTGCAGAGCAAAGAGAAAGGAAGAAAAAGAGATAAGGACGAGCATAGAAGAAGCTGAAGAGTTTAAGACTCTTCAGCACACACACGTGGAGACTTCTCCTCCACATAACATTATATATATATATATATATATATAATATACCACAAGCAAATTTAAAATGTACATTTAATATATTTATGCCCATATAGTTATGGGCATATAGAATAGAATTTTGTACAGATTTTCAGCCCATATCTTCTTGTCTCCATTGTATAAGTTCTATATAAACTAAATGTATATGACATAAATAGATACACAGAAAATTTATCTCAGTTCTTCTCTCTTTAATTCCTACATGGTATCAGAGCATTTCTAAGCTCAATTCAGATCTGTGTTTGTACCATCATCATCATCATCACTTTCAAAATCTACATCATCATCATCTTCAAATCCCTGTTGAAACAAAATGCCTGAAGCAGCTCAAGATAAGTCAGGAAGTGGAGAGAAAGGAACCACGTATGAAAGCAGCCATCCTTACCACCTAAACAATTCCGACTCACCTGGTATGACTTTGGTCAACAATGTTTTCGACGGAAGAGGATATCCAGGTTGGAGGAGATCCATCCTCCTATCCTTATCAGCCAAGAAGAAACTTGGTTTCATCAATGGAACCTGCAGGGCTCCAGAACTGGAATCTGCAGATTTTGAACAATGGAGTTGTGTTAACGACATGATCATATGTTGGATATCAAATGCACTATCTAAAGATATTGCAGATAGTGTAATGAGTTCCAAAACTGCTAAGGAACTTTGGGACAGTCTGGAGCAGAGGTTTGGGAAGTCAAGTGGTGCCAAAATCTACCACCTGCAGAAGGAATTAACAAGTCTAATACAAGGGAATAGTGACATTGCAGGTTACTTCACCAAATTTAAGAGACTATGGGATGAATTGGATGGGATAAATGTAATTGTTTGTTGCTCATGTAAGTGCACTTGTGATGGGAAAGCAAAATTAACAAAATCACTAGAAGATCAAAGGTTGATTCAGTTCCTAATGGGACTAAATGATATATATGCTCAGGCAAGAGGAAATATACTTATGATGAATCCCTTACCTGGAATGGATGTTGCATATTCATTGCTTTTGCAGGATGAGAGTCAAAGGGAAGTGTATGCAAACACAAACTACATCTCTGATTCTGGATCATTTCTGGCAGCAAGTCAAGCAAAACAACAGGACAACAAACTGATTGCTGAGTTTGCAGCATTCATGGCCAGTGGACAAGGAAGAAATATACAGAGATTCAAACATCAAGCAGTAACAGGAACAAACACATACCAGAGGTATAGCAATCCAGGTCAAAATCAGAAACATGATAAGTCACAGAACAGATTTAAGGGTAAGAAGAAATATGATCCAAACCTGTCATGCACTCATTGTGGAAAAACAGGGCATGTGCATGATAGTTGCTACAGACTGCATGGATTTCCTGCAGATTTTGAGTTCACCAACTCCAGAAACTATCACTCTCAGATTAAAGCAAATGCAACCCTGACTCAGCAAGCAGATGAAGACATTGCCAGGACAGATCCTGGAATCAGTGATAAAAATTTTGAGGAACAGTTCAGCAAGCAGCAGATTGCAGAAATGATACAAATATACAAGCAAAGCAAATTGACACAGACAGGAATCAATGCAAATGCAGTAGCTGGTACTATCTTTAAATACTCAAATTCCATACACACTAATCTTAAGCAAGATACTTGGATAATTGATTCAGGAGCTTCAGAACACCTGTGTTTTGACCCCAATTCCTTCTTGTTTCTAGAACCCCTGACTGTGCCTTTGAACATTAATTTACCTAATTCTTTCAAGGTAAGTGTGACCCATATAGGAAGCATCTCTATTTTGCCAGGACAGGTCATAACTGATGTGCTGTTTGTGCCAGATTTTAAGTATAATTTACTTTCAATTCACAAGTTCTGTGTTCAGTTTCAGTGTGATGTCCTATTCACTGCTACTGGATGTTTCTTGCAGGACCTTTCAGTGAGGAGTCCTCAAGTTTTTGGTGAAGTTAGAGAAGGACTCTATTTATTGGATTCCAACACTGACAAGTCTAGAAATAGTTTCAATGATGTATCTCCAGATCCCATCCCACAATCATTTTCAGTTTTTAATTCAGTACATGTTAATGCCACTCCTAGTATAAAACTTTGGCATGTAAGGTTGGGACATCTTCCATTTTCAGCAATGAAACATTTAAGTTTTCTTTCATGTGAATCCACTTCTGATTTTGTTTGTGACATATGTCCTAGAGCTAGGCAAACTAAACAACCCTTTCCTACTAGCAACATCAAATCCACACATATTTTTGATCTCATTCATATAGACATTTGGGGACCCTACAAGTGTAGTACTTACAATGGTTTCAGGTTTTTTCTCACCATAGTAGATGACTACAGTAGAGGGACATGGACATTCTTACTAAGCACTAAAAGTAATGCTTTTCCTGTACTAAAAAGCTTCCTATCCATGGTAGAGAGACAATTCAATCTCAGGGTTAAAATGATCAGATCTGACAATGCTTTAGAATTGGGGAAAGGGACACAGGAATCAGCATTTCTTGCTTCTCAAGGAATCTTACATCATTTATCCTGTGTTGCCACACCTCAACAAAATGGAACTGTTGAGAGAAAACATAGACACCTCTTAGAAATTGCAAGAGGGTTAATGTTTCAGTCAAAATTGCCAATGATCTACTGGGGAGAATCTGTCCTAACAGCTACTCATATCATTAATAGACTACCATCTAGTGTTCTAAAAGGACAAACACCTTATGCAGTACTTCTTAGACAAGAACCTACCTATGCCCATTTGAGAAATTTTGGATGTTTATGTTATGCTTCTACCCTGGGACAAGGGAGAAACAAGTTTGATGAAAGGGCTACTGCTTGTGTCCTACTGGGATACCCTTTACAGCACAAGGGGTATAAACTGTTATCTCTTGATACAAGGAAAGTGTTTGTATCCAGAGATGTCAGATTTCATGAATCACATTTTCCTTTTAGCTCATCTAAAAGCTCCCACACACCTATTTTTCTGCACTACCCTTCTTCCTCAGATCATGATCTTAATACTTCTTCCTACAGGACCCAATCCGAATCCACACTTCCTCAACAAACATCTCCACCTGCATCACCAGACACTCCTGCCCCTGCTCCTGTCACAGAACTACCAAGAAGATCTAGCAGGATGTCTCATGAACCTGGCTACCTAAAAGATTACATTTGCAATAGTGTCATATTCACTGATCCATGGACAACCTGTTTTGATCACCCTCACAAGCCAAAAGGATATGCTTTCTCCTCCTTATCCCTCCACAATCAAAAACTCATCCACTCTCTCTCTACCATCACTGAGCCTACCTGCTATAACCAGGCTTCCCAACATTCAGCATGGAAAGAGGCTATGAACTCCGAACTTCAGGCCTTGGCAACAAATCACACCTGGGATGTTGTCTTGCTGCCTAAAGGAAAGAAAGCTTTACCTTGCAAATGGGTATACAAGATAAAGCATCTCTCAGATGGAAGGATTGAACGACTAAAGGCCAGACTAGTAGTGAGGGGGGATATACAAAGGGAAGGTATAGACTATGGCGAGACTTTTTCACCTGTTGTGAAGATGACCACTATCCGGTGCCTGCTTACCATTGCAGCTAAAAAGAAGTGGTCTGTTTCACAATTGGATGTCAACAATGCATTCTTGCATGGTGACCTCCAAGAAGAGGTTTTTATGAAGTTCCCAGCAGGACTGACACCTCCTAGTCCTAACCATGTCTGTCTTCTGAAGAAATCCCTATATGGTTTAAAGCAGGCTTCCCGGCAGTGGTATGCTCGACTTGCAGGAGCTTTAGCCTTCAAAGGCTATTCTTCCTCTTTAAACGATTACTCCCTATTTTTCAAACACAATGGGACACTTACTTCTATCTTAGCAGTATATGTCGACGATATTCTCCTTACTGGAAATGATTTGTATGAACTCGACAATATCAAATGCTTTCTCAACACAGAGTTCAAAGTCAAAAACCTAGGGCAAATTCATCATTTTCTTGGCATGGAAATTTTGAGAGAAGATCAAGGTTTTATTGTAATCAACGCCAGTTTACCATGTACCTTCTTCATGAATTCGATGTCTCTCATCTGCCTTCAGTCACTTCTCCGCTGGATCCCTCCTTCAAGCTTCGAGCAGACGACAGTCCTCGCTTGGATAATCCCACTCCTTATCGCCGCTTGGTTGGAAAGTTGAACTATTTGACCAACACTCGCCCAGATCTATGCTTTGCTGTTCTTGCTCTGAGTCAATACATGCAACGACCCTGTTTATCCCATTTCTCGGCTGCCTTACGCGTTTTACGCTACCTGACCACAGATCCAGCTCAAGGCATCCTACTTTCTTCCGATCCATCATTTTCCTTACTGGCTTTTTGCGATGCGGACTGGGCCTCCTGTAAAGATTCATGCAAATCGGTCAGTGGTTTTTTTATTACCCTCGGAGGAGCTCCAATCTCTTGGAAATCAAAGAAACAAATCTCGATCTCCTTGTCCTCCGCAGAAGCAGAATACAGGTCCATGCGTCGTGTTACTACTGAACTTACTTGGTTAGTTCGCCTTCTTGAAGATCTTTCTGCTCCAATTTCCCTTCCAATTCCGCTACACTCAGACAGTCAAGCAGCCCTCCATATAGCTCGAAACCCGGTCTTCCATGAGCGCACCAAACATGTTGAGCTCGATTGTCATTTTGTGCGCCAACAGTTTCACTCTGGTTTGATTTCGCTATCATTTGTTCCTTCCAAAGACCAACTCGCCGATCTCTTCACTAAACCCCTTTCTGGGGTTTCTCATCGGGCGATCCTGCGCAAGTTGAAGGTGCTCACACTCCCCTCCAACTTGAGGGGGATGTTGGAGAAGAGGAATATTGCACCAAAGCAAAAGAAGAGAAGAAGAAGAAAATGAAAGCAGAAGAAGAGAAGAAGAAGAACATGAACACTGCAGAGCAAAGAGAAAGGAAGAAAAAGAGATAAGGACGAGCATAGAAGAAGCTGAAGAGTTTAAGACTCTTAAGCACACACACGTGGAGACTTCTCCTCCACATAACATTATATATATATATAATATACCACAAGCAAATTTAAAATGTACATTTAATATATTTATGCCCATATAGTTATGGGCATATAGAATAGAATTTTGTACAGATTTTCAGCCCATATCTTCTTGTCTCCATTGTATAAGTTCTATATAAACTAAATGTATATGACATAAATAGATACACAGAAAATTTATCTCAGTTCTTCTCTCTTTAATTCCTACAGCCTAAGAAATTGTTCCATAGATAACGTGCAACGTCCTTGGCGTCTTTTTTTGAAGCTAATGAGTAATTTCCAATGCCACCGCCAATGGACAACATTACTTTGACGCCTAATTTTTGGCAGTGTTTGATTTCTGGGCCGACGATTGTGCAGCCTTTGACGGCGGGGTTGCAGTGACCGGCGAGATTGATTTCTGGGGTTTGGCCGTTACCGAATTTGTTAAGAAAGGCTAAGTTGACATAGGCATATCTTCCCGAATTACAAGTGTCGTTTAAAGTTGCTTCGTTGCCGTTTTGGCCCCAGTAAATGGCTATGCCACTAGCAATTGAGTTGTGCACGATGGCTAAGAATAAAACAGAGGAAAGGAGGAGATTGATGGTCATTTTTGATAGAATATTGGGATTTGGGGTTATGGTGGAGATTAAAAGCGATTGCTTTTTATAGGGTTTGGAAGGGAAAAAAAAGGATATTTTCTTTCTATAAAATAGTGCCACTCTCTTGCATTATGGGGATTCTTTGAATATTTTCAAATTTCAACCAAAGACAGATGGGAATATGGAAGGAAGAAGTCAATCATCAAAGGATATTTTTGGTCATGTCATCTTCAAACTTTACATCGGACTTTCTACACTCTTGCAGAGAAAAATAGGGGTAAGGTTTGTTACATCGCGTCTACAAATCCTACTAATAAAATTATACTGAATATGTTATTATTGTCATCTCTGAGATAACCACTTCTCTCCGTGCATATTTGTCTATTTTCCCCCCTTCTTTTAAAGTAATTTAGAGGCAACAAAATGGGGGCTAGCGAAGATTGAAAAGTGAAATATGGATTTTTCATGGTAAAATTACTAGTCCTAAATAGTAAACTAAGCTTTAGCGTTTGTGCCTTTTTATCTTATAATTATCAGGTTAAGTCGACGTGTATGAGGTAGTTCAAATAGAATCAAACTGTCCAGACGAAAAGCCAAAGTCAACAATGGACTGATGGAAGTTATTGTCATGTGTAATTAATCGAGATATGAGTAAGTTGATCAAAATATTATAAATAGACTAAAAAGAAGCTAAAGTGCATATTGTGAACCAATATGCGGGTTTTCTTGACCTTTCCATCAATTTTAGCTGGTCAAATAGTCAACATGTGGGATAATTGACTATGTTGTTGTTGTAAATAGTCAATTGTCCCACATGCAACCTCACAAATGCAAGGCGCCTTCACCTAGTCGTGGTTCAAGAAGCAAAGTAAACCAGGGGCAGAGACATGATGGGGCTTGGGAGATGAGGGGATTTAAAAAAATGCTACAGCTTTGAGAGTCAAAACTTATGACCTAAAATATGGTTTAACCCTCTTTATCACTACGTTAGAAGTTTTCTCTCGTGTTAATAGAATTCAACAATCAATACATATATACATAAAAAAAGTTTTCACTTATTAATAATCCTATGGCCAATTTTTTTTTCTTCTATTACATTATGAAATAATGAATTGAGTTCACATCATATGGGATAAATAATCATATCCTAAATAAGAAGTTGAGTGTGGATCAAGGAAAGACGTGCTGCTGATAATGCACCATATGGCTAGTTGCTGTACTTCCAACTACTTAATTATTGAGCTGACCAAAGAACACATATTTTATGTAAAAACACGTTCAAAGATTTAACTTCTCTCTTTTTTTTTTCTTTTTTTTTTTGCAGTCTCCACGAACTTATCAAGAAGTTTTTAGATATGATTTTTAGAATTCACAACGTCTAAATTCTGAATTCCTCATTGTCTCGTGCAAAAAGCAATACACTACTCCGCTTCTTCGAAATTATAATAAGCTTAAGTTGAACAAAATGGATTCCCAGATCTCTGATCATTTTTCACAGCTAGGACGAAAGGCGCACTATTTGTAGGTTATTTGTGCATATTATTGATTTCTGTTATCACTTCTGCAATTAAATCTAATCTGTGGTTCAGAAATCCTCCTCATCAAACTAATGCCCAAATTGATGTACTCTGGTTGTTAAAAATGCTATTGTAAGCAATATTGCAAATCTATTCATGTCGTGGATGAAAATGCAATGGAAAACTGGAAATGTGAGTTGACAATATAATTTTCACCATTAACACCACTACCAACTGCTTGTGCACGGATACGCTGATCTCTTGTAAAACCAAGTGGCCTTTCAACATTTACAGAGTCCTTTAAAATAATCCTCTTATATTTATTGGCCATTGGAACAGGGGTGGTTTTTTATTTTGTTGGTGGGGGTAGATTGACTAGTTTGTAATGTTCGTCTTCATACAAAAGAGTATACAAGATTAATTGATAATGTACAAATGTCTTCATACAAAAGAGTGTACAAGATCAATTGAACGATGCAGAAACTGATTTCTGCTATTCCTCTTCATCACCAGTAATCTTTTTCTTAAGAGCTTGAACATCACTTCGCAGTTCATCCCTTCCACTCTGAGACAGAAAATCCAGTTTTAGCATTAGCCATATATGCAAATCTACCTTCAACTGTGAACGTAAACTGACAGAAAAATGATACCACTAGTAATAGAATATCATATTCAGCATGTTTTTTAAGTCCCAAACATTTACGCTCTTGCAGTAGAGATATAGATTTGTGGCTTATCAAACTAAACTGAAACATGATCTCCTAGGTTGTTTGGCATGTCGAAGTCTCTGATGCATGGAGAGTTATGCAAGTAATGTAACTAAAACATGTGAAAACTCAACTTGACTTTAATTTGCCTCAACTGACATTGAAAAAGATGCATGATTGGCCTATATGTAACCAAGGTGACAGTTTGAGAAGAAATGAATGAATAATACTTTGTTTGCATTATGACTAGAGTAGTATTAACTGTGGGTTGATAAAGTTATTCCTCTAAAATTGACCTGAAATTTCTTAGCAAAATACTCTTGTGGTGCATGCTATTTTAACCTATGTTTATACCTAACAGTAGAATAGCTATTAATTGCAAGAAATGATCTGCAGTTTTTTTATGCTAAGACCATACCTTGAAGAGAAGATATCTGTAGATGAACCATCCAAAGTATCCAAGCCCAACCAGCTCCAAAAACTTAGGTAACTGGTTCAGAAGAGGTTAGACCGTCAGAGACATTCACTTAGGTTCAATAATCACAAGAAATGAGAGAAGAAATTATGATAACCCCAAACGGACAAGGCTAACTAAACTAGTCAATGTAGCATAGACACTATTGGCATTTGGCACCCTATGTGTTGATAAAACACTGGAAAAGACTAGTGCAATTAGATCACTTACCAGTGGTATGGAGTCTAATGCATCAGCAATGGTTGAAGATAACCAGAGACCAAGGATTGCAGAACCTCCATAAAGAAAGACTGTGGGTTTCTTTTCGAGTCCGTCCCACTATTACAAAGATTTCACACATAGTTGGATCTCAGCAAATGAAGAAATGAGCCAGTTTTGAGGCATAGCAAATGAAGAGCCTTACCTTGTCTTTGACATTGGAAAATAACTTTCTGATGCGAGCAGCAGATTCAGATGTTTCCTCTTCAGAAAAGGAACCCCTGATCTTGAATATAGGAAATCTCTTGGAACCGATGCAACGTCGAAAGCCTGAAAACTTTTACACCTTAGACCAAAGAACTCTGGCTTGATGCAAGTCTTAGTAATCTCCTAGAACTAAAAAGTCAGGAAATAAATTCTTTTTAATTTCCAATTTGGAATTGTAAAAAGACTTCTTCTTTTATAGGCAACATCCCAAATCCATTCACTTGGAAACTAGGAACATAAAAACATAAAAGGAGTGGGACCAATAAGGCTTTGCTAAATTTAGGCCTAATTCAACCTCAAAAGTTAAGTTTAAGAGTGGAGGATCGTCCAAGTTCATATAAGGAGATTATTAGCCCATTCCCCAACCAATGTAGGACTCTAACCTACTTTAACACCCCCTTCATGGCCAAATCCAATTAGAGTGTGGATTGGGAGCCCAAACGAGGATGGGCGTCGCTTTGATACAATGTAAAATTTGGCCTAACTTAACCTCAAAAACTAACTCAAGAGGGAGCATTGATCAAACCCATATAAGTAGACCGACTAGTCCATTCCCCCAACCAGTGTATGACAATTTTGTAATTTGTGATAAATTTGTACTCCATATGATCAATGTTTGTATTTCCTTAATGATGGATTGCTCGTATATTCAAACATTTCAACTACTATTTTCCTTGAAAAGTTGGACCAACTCTGATAGTTTTCAATAGCAAAATATCACAAAGGAGATGTGTCAGCGTCATGGATCATAGACATCTGATAGGTCATTTTCCTTGGGCGGGGTATATTACAGGCCAGACCGATTGAGACCCATAGTCTGAAGTTGAAACTTGAAAAATTGAGTTTTTGAAGTTGTGATTTTTGTAATTACAAGTTGTGTTTTGACATGTATTTTACTTGTAAAAAATTTGAAATTTTGTGAATAGAAGTTCCAAACAAATATTTGAAGATAAATTTCAAAATCTAATCCAAAATTTATGGCCAAACCCTAATTTAGGCTTTGGTAAAAATGATGCTAACTCACTGAGAAAGAAGTCAAAAGTTTGTATCTCAAATTAACAGCTTTATACTTCACAAAAAAACAAAACAGATACACCAAAACCACTACTATCAAGGAACCTGAGAAAAAAAAGAGACAATGTAACAGAGAAATAATACCTGAGGGATTCCTAAAAGTCGATGAAAAAGAAGACGGCGCAGCTTGCGGAAAAAGACGAAGCAAAGAAGGGACATTGGAATGGCGCAACCTCATGGTCATGGAGGAATGTGGAAGTGACACGATCCGTTCCATTGAAGAAGAAGAAGATACAGAAGAAGCTGTAGCCATTTTTGCCGTCTAATTCTTCTCACGAAATTCCTTTTCCCATATCATATATAGAGTTGGCACAAGGCAGCAACCAGCTACACCTTTTTACAGTTTTCTTTTTGTTAAGAGACAATTTTAAATATATATAATAAATATAACTATGTTTTATTTACCTAAAAAATAATTAAAATTATAGAAAATACAAGCTCAATATACAATATAGCTTGTCAAAAGTCATACAAAATATACATTGATTATATAATATAAATTATACACTGAATCTATATTACGATATACTCTATACATCTGCGTATACATGAATATTTATAAATATACACGAAATGACAATTTTTTTGATAATTAAAATGATTGAACGACCATCTAATATAATTATCCGAGTGCAATTCACACATACTTTAAATATTTGATATCTGTTATTTTTCTACTGCTATATGTATCGAGTACTGTTTTTAATTGTAATATCGTTACTTCCATCTCTTTCCTACCCAAGCCTGAAAGGCCTAAAGTTAGGTGAGCAAAGGTAGGTGAGGTGTGAATAACAAACGGCAATAATTGAACTCGTCATAGTGGGTCATTATCATTCATGAATTCAACACTAACACATGTTTCATGTTTTTAGCACATTAATGTATCTTACGTAGTAAATAGTGAATCCTTATACCCAAAGGGAATAGGCCGCCCCTAAAATCATCCCAAGCGCCCGCTAATATTCTTGATGCCTACAAAAATCACTTTTTTTTAATATAAAAAACAAACAAACATATATTTACTCCAAACAGTTAGCATCTTATCAGATCAAGAATACAGACAGATTATGCAAACTGGTACAATTATTGGGTATGTTTAGTCTATTAGCAATGAGCATGAAACTGAAGACAATATATTTTCTCATACAATAGGCTTCCTTTCTCTGATTAAAAGTTACAGCTCCTGAAGTGGCTTAATTGAGCTTAGAACTATTTATCTCAAGTTGAAGTTGAGAAAAATCAATATTTACAGCTAATGTGTAACGAATATGATTATGGGAACTGGGAAGAGGCCTCTCGCAGTATGAGCAACTTAGGTCCAAATCTTCCTTCAACTGCTTGTGTTGTATGTCATTTCTACCCACTAACTCTTCCTGCAAGCCTAGCTAGAGGGCCAACAGTGTGATTAGGCAATCAAAGGATTGTTGATTGCAAGCCCGAAAGAGTAACGTGCTAAGCAAAATGAGGATAAAAACTTTGCAGCCCACTTACATGAGCAACTGAAATACGCGCACAACTATATACCTCCGGGCAGCGTCACCAAAAATCACTACATGAGCAAACTCCATTCTGAAAGTGATGATAACGATTTGTATCCCTAATTACAATAAGACGTTGCGCGATCTTGGAGATAAGTTTGGCAGCAATGTGGCAATCTCCACACACGCGTAAATTTTTAGTAATTTTAATGGGTGTACCATGACTGGTGTTCATAATTGCAAAGACAATAGCCAGCTTCTCACTATGAACTACTAGATGATTTTCTTTGTCTTCCTCCTCAACGTCATGAAGGGCAGAATCTGTTTCTGGGACATATCCTTCCTCTTTCATCTTACCTATTAATATGTCTAACTCTTCATAGATCTCCTTTGATTGTGGGTGAGACGTGTCACCAGCAAGGAAGGTGTGCACCATGTTATTGAGCTCCACATTGCTGACACCGGGCATTTTCTTAATCCCTTTTCCCTTCATGATTGACCTAACAGTCGTTACATCTTTCCATCTTCCAGCCTTTGCATAAATATTCGATAGCAAGACATAATAACCAGACTGCTTTGGGGCCAATTCAAAGAGATTGTCTGCAGCTACAAGCCCAGCATCCATATCATTGTACACCCGACAGGCACCCAAAAGAGCACCCCAAATTCTCTCATTAGCCTCTATAGGCATCTGCTTGATGAAATTAAAGGCCTCGGTTATGTGTCCAGCTCGTCCTTTTAAATCAACCATGCAGGCATAATGTTCTAACCTAGGAACAATCTTGTATTTGTCTGTCATTAGCTTGTAATAGTGCTCACCTTCAAGTAGCAATCCTGCATGGCTACAAGCAGAAAGAATGGAAACAAAAGCAATAGAATCAGGTTGAAGACTAGACTCCAACATTTGTGAAAACAAAGCAACTCCATCCCGACCTTGACCACTCCTACCATAAGCAGATATCAGGGAAGTCCATGACACAACATCCCGAAACTTCATCCCCTCAAACATTTTTCTTGCCTCTATCAAACATCCACACCTGGCATACATATCAACTAATGCATTCTCAAGAGATAAATTTGGCCGAAGACCTTTTCTCTCAATAGATTCGTGAATCCTCCTTCCCAGTGATGCAGCTGAAAGGTCCCCACAAGCAGGAAGAATGCTAGCAAAAGTTATAGCATCAGGTTCTATCCCACAAGTTTCCATTTGGAGATAGAGCTGAACCGCCTCACTAGGCATAGAATTCTTGACATATACAGCTATCATCACGTTCCATGGAACCAAATCCTTTTTATCCATATTCATGAAAATATCTTTGACGAACAAGACATTCTCAATGCTGGTATTGCTTACAGCAGGTAAAAGGCTAGCCATGGTTCCCGCATTTGGTTTATGACCTAACACATTCATTTCCTTACAAACCTCCAACGCATCATCAAACCTTCCATTTTGAGCATATCCAACAACCATTGAATTCCATGAAACAACGTCCCGTTTGGGCATTTCATTAACAACCTGTCGAGCCTCCACTAAACACCCACATTTCCCATACATAGCAACCAAACAATTACCAATAAATAGGTCAGAACCAAGACCCCTCTTGCCAACAGCACAGTGAATCTGCAGCCCCACCCTAAAATTATCGGAGCCAAAACAAGCTTTAACAACACAGGGAAACGTATAGTTATCAGGGCTAACATCTCGTTTACACATATCTTTATAAATAAAAATGGCATCTTTGTAGAACTTATTATTCACATAGCTCCTAATCATGACATTATAAATGGCCGCATTTCTTTCAGGTATTTTATCGAACAGTTGGCGAGTAACATTAGGTTGGCCACAGGCAGCATAAGCACGCATCAATTTGATGGCAAGAGACGTGTTGTTACATAGACCCGGATCGAAAATGATCTTGGAATGAAGTTTCTTCAGTATTTTGATATCTGGGAGTTCGTCTAATATACGACTGGAAGAAACTTCGTCTACATGGATAGAGTAGCTCAGCTGGGGTTTTCTCACTGTTTGTATATATGATTTGGCTGTGGAACTATGACGGCAAAGACGAAGGGGGCTTGCAATGGATGTCATGAAACAACAGCTTACAATTTGTTGAAGATTGTTCAATTAATTTATTCATGGAAGTTCCTGATGAAAGAAAAAATATATTCATGGAAGTCCATTGATCCTACATAGAGCAGTTTATTTTGGTTATCAATTTGTATTGGAAATGAAATTAGATAATATTAATGAGCACTGAGTAATCAGAACTCATCCCCTTTCAAATTGTTTGTGTAATTTCGTATTTAGAGATGTTTGAATTGGCTTGATAAAACGCCTTAAGTTTGAAAACAAACTATATGCCCAAAAAAAAAGTTAGGCTACCCAATTTATTTACTTTTCTTAGAAGTTATTTTTTTAAGATCAAAAAATTCAAAATCCCCGTTTTAACTTTCTTAAATTTTGCATCGCAGCCAAACAAATTGAACACATTAGTTAGGTAAGACGTGAACTTTATGGTCAAACACATTAGTTCCTTTTGAAAATACACTATTTTGGGTTGCTCCGAGTAGTCTTTCTCATTTCTTTATTTAACACCCTCATTATTTCTAGTACCTTAGACAAACAAGGAAAAGAAAAATTTAGCTTATTTTCATTGGATCAAGTTTAAGTGTCAATAGTGATTTATAACATGTTGGTAGTCACCACTCCTATTCTTACTGGAGCTAGGAAGTAAGCATCACAACCGAAAGCAGTTATTTTTATATTAATTGCTACTTCATTAATTTCATTGATTAATATACCCGTTGTATTTGCTTCTCTTGATGGCTGATCAAGTAACAAAAATGTTTGTGTTTTTTGTCAACAAAAGTGGTTCTATATAGAATGTAGTATAGATCAGGAGGGTTTTGGATATGCCTCCTTATGAGGATAAGAAAAAGCGTCTACTAAATATCAAGTTTCTTTATTTGTTAGAGTGCACCTCTTGACTATGAAATTCATTGCTACTACAATAGCGACTGGAAAAATGGCTTATTAGTTAGTAATAGTAGCATCACCGTGTCATGACATACTGAGAATTATTGATTCAGGAAAGAAGGAATAACAAGACGATTATGTGTCTATAAAACAGCACGTACATCTGAGGCTTGAGGCAACAAAAACATCATTTATACTAGTGGATAATATACATCTGTGAACATACAACCGATGGAAAATGTGTGCAAAATCCAGAAGATTAGCATGAGCTACAGTTAGTTCAGGCTCATTATCTCTCGAGCCTTGAAGGTTGCACTAGCAACTTATACTATAGAATTTAGAGCACTGGCTATTGCCCCCTCGTTGGTTTATGCTATTCTTGAATTCCTTATCTTGATTAACTTCACATGCTCATGAAAAACAGGTCGACATTAAGCTCTCCACTGCCCTAAATCCTAATGGTGACTTGCTGGGGCATCTATAGCAGTTGCAACTACGTGGACAATATGTGCCAGGCAAAAGAAGACATTGCAAACATGCAATTAGCTTCAATGAGATTCCGCCAAGTGGTAATGAGACCAATACTCCTTGACAAGTTGCCTGAATAGCGAACCTTCTTGCTTCATCAACTTCATTGGTTCATCATACTCCACTAGTTTCCCTGTATTCACAACCAAAGTTGAAGTCATTAGACCTAAAACATTCTTGGATTAACATGTCTGAAAGTCTTATCATAGTCGTGCTTAAAAGTAAATGAAGAGGTCTTACCATCACTAATGGCCAGAACCATAGGACAATCCATTACTGAGGGTATCCTATGGCAACTGTAATTACAGTACTGTTAACAAATTCTGTCCTGATAGTTTTCTGCGATATCATATCAGTGGCATTGTCAATCGATGCAGTTGCTTCGTCAAGCACCAAAATCTTGCTTTTCCTCAAAAGAGCACGTCCCAAACAGAATAATTGCCGCTGTCCCATGCTCCAGTTTGATCCATCTTCCACAACTGAAATGACTCTACAATGGTCAAACAGAAATCCACAGATAAAATAACCAGACTTGCATTTAGAAAACTTACCAAGTGAGTCAAGCCCCTTTTCTTTTTCTTCAACTGCCTCTTTTAGCTGACATTTCGCAAGAACCTTTTCCATTGAAGATGAGAACGAGAACAATAAATCAGATGACCGCCTTTGGTACAATGCACATTCTTTCATCTAATGCAAAAAAAAAATAATGATACAATGCATAATAGATTAATATTACCTCCCATATTTCCTCATCGGTATGCTGACCTAAGGGATCCAAGTTGTATCTTACTGTTCCATTTACGAGTGTAGTGTCACGGACTTAGACTTCACACTAAGACTTCCGTGCGGCACTTGACAACTTACTCACGAATCTTTCACGATCTTGTAAGCCTTTAAGACTAGGTCGCTAAGGGAACGCTAGATTGTAAGAAAGACGAGAGTTTTTATGAAGAAGGATTTTGTATTGCTTTTGGAAGAATGCTTGATTGCTTGATGATTTGCTATAAATGAATGCCCCCTCTATTTATACTATTTCTAAGGGGCCTAAGTGTAAATAAAATTTACTATACAAGTCCCTCCATATTTACAAAGAAGTCCCTACTCTAGAACTCTCTACACATTCTAGAGAATTCCAAGTCTTTCAAGACTTCTCTACAAGCTTCTACAAGAATCTAGAGTCTTCCACTAACCTCTCCAACCTCTCCAAGACTTTAGGTTCTTCCACCTTCTTCAAGATCAAGTGGCGGGTCATAACAGTAGGGTCCTGAGGTATAATCCCAAATCGAGACCTTAGATCATGAAGACCGATTTTAGAAATGTCAATTCCATCTACCATAATCCTTCCACCTGCTGGCTCAACTAATCGAAATAGTGCACCAATGAGGTTGTCTTGCCACTCCCAGTCCGGCCAACTATACCGATTTTCTGATCTCCTTCAATTGTACAACTGATCCCCCTAAGTACAAATGGGGTATCTTCCCTATATCTTATCTGCTTTGGATTACACTGGTCAGTATTTTGAACATTTTAAATACAAGAAATTTGGGAGGTTAGATATAATTTACCTGCAGATCTTGAATTTCAACTTTACCCCTTGTTGGCCAATCGACTGGTGGACGGTTCTCTTTAACAATCTCAGATGCTTCACTTGGAATGTTCATATACTGGTTGAGTCTTTCCACCGAAATGATGTAATTTGTTAGCCTGCACTGGTTTTGAATGGAAAAAAAAAAAGAGATGTGTTTAAGGAAAGACCATAGGACAAGGCCATCCCAATAAATCCTGCAAAAGAATTATAGCCCGTTATCAGAAATCCTGTCCTGCTTAACATTGGCGAAAAGTAAAGGAATGATAATACAGAATTCTTTATCTAGTCCCAAGAATAATTTTAATTCATCGCATACCTGAACTTAAAGTCCCAGGAGGAAACAAAACCATGCAAAGTGTTGAGGATGCAAGAACAATAGCAGTAATAGTTTCCAGTCGTTGAATTAACCACTCATTTGCTGCAAAATTATGGAAGAACGGGCTGGCATTTATATCAATTAGCTTCAAAGTCTTCATAAAAAATCTGCCTTCCTCTATGAATGCCCTTATAGTCACAGCTCCAGCAATAGATTCAGCAAGATGGTTGGCCACAAATGATTTGGTAGTACCATTTATCCGCATCAACTCTTTGGCAGACGCATAGTAGTATTTCTGTCAAGAGTAAGAGAAAAAGTTTAATGCCTCAGTGTATCAGTTAATGCTGGCACATAAGAGAACAGTGTTGATTGAGATTGTGTGCGCGCGGGGTGTATAAAGGATGTTGAGATAAATAAAACGGCCAACTCTTACCTGCAACTGAATGGCTAAATAAAGCATTGGGACTGAGATAACCAGAACTGGCCAAGTGACAATAGCTACCACTGTAAGATTGGAATAGAATTTGTGGTAGATCCAAAAGTAAAAATCTAGTTGAAAGGAATATCAAGATCAACTATACTCAAATCCGATGAGACCTGCATACAAGGATTGAGGTAGGTAGAAAAAATGATTAGGTATATAGACATCTTAATATCAATGTCGTTGCTTGTTTTTCGATGTTCATGTTTGAGATATTTACTGGCTTAATATCCTTCCCAAAGGGGTAGAGTCATAAAATGACATAGGAGCACGGAATAGAGAATATAATAACTGTGAGAACAAGGATTTCGATGATTGCAAACCCATAAAAACTGTTGATAGAGAGCGAGAGAGAAAAAACAGCATTGATACAACTCCAATTAGCAAGTAAACTCCAATCAATCTCAATGTGCCAACTTGGAGATTATCAACATTTGCAGCCATCCAGAAGTTCTGTGTTACCTGACCAACTGCAAATGTTATGTGCGAGAGTACAGCCATAGCAAAGAAGAGGTACCCTTTGTTCTAATTTAGATACTGAACATAAGGCTTAAATCCAGTCTCTCCAACTTCTTTCTCTTCTAACCTAATCAACTGATCACCTCCCGGAGCTATAGAATTTTTGCCTGTATCAGTCTTGCGAATTTCTCTTGTATAACATTCTCGCCTTAATGAAGTAACCTCTGCAACCTTTTCTGAACCAGAGGTCTCCTTGTGTGCATCAACCAAGTCCTGAAACTCTTTGGTCGAGGCCAATAACTGGTGATATGGAGCTGCATGTAAAATTTCTCCCTCTGACAGCAACTGTGAATAAAAGTGGACATATGTAAGGCCATTTCTTGTGAATATAATCATTCAGCTTCAAAATTAATTATCATTTTACTGAAAACATATCAGGAGTTCAATACTTTACATCTTTTTTCTTCTTTAAAAAACAGACAACAATGAGAAGTTCATCAAGAAATACTAACCAGAACCATATCAAAAGCAGGAAGAAAATCAACTTGGTGTGTCACAAGAAAGACGGTTTTCCCTGAGAGAGCTCTCATGACGTATTCCTGCAAAATCAGTCCTGACTTGAGTTTCCAAATCAGAAGAAGTGATATGAAGCACAAAATTATCAACATTTTTCTTACATTGAATAGGCTACTAGCAGTATGTACATCTACAGCACTGAATGAATCATCTAAGAGATATATATCTGCATTCTGATACAGTGCACGAGCAAGTTGAATGCGTTGCTTTTGACCACCACTAAGATTAACTCCCCAATCACCTATTTCAGTGAGATCACCATAAGGTAGCAACTCAAGGTCTTTTAACAGTGAACACTTTTCCAAAGTTTGCAGGTATCTCTGACCATCCAGTGGAGAACCAAACAAAATATTTTCTCGTATCGTCCCTGTCTGAATCCATGCTGACTGAGAGACATAGGCAATTTTTCCATAAACTTGAACCTGCGGAACACGGAGAATCTATAGATCAGTTGAGCATATGGAATTATATTTTTATATCTGCATGAAGTGAAGTAAAATTATGTATGTGCCTACAATAAAAACTTCAAGAACCTGCTTGTCATTTCCTACCTAGCAAAGAAAACAGTAAGTAACGAATACAACTTACAATTCCTTGGATACTTGGAACCTCTCCAAGAATTGCTGCCAGAAGAGTTGTGTTATTTAGTTTTGATGATCAACAAACTATAGGACATGATACACGGACTTGGTCGACCTGGTCCCATGAGCAAGTCAAGTTGCAGACTAGCCGGCTGTAAAACTGTCATCCTCTGCTGTGGTTGGTAGAACCAGCAGAGACAGCAGACCTGAAGCCAATCAAATGCATCCTAGGTTGTGGATCTCCAAGGTATATACAAAAACCTTGGACAACAAAGTTAGTAAGTTTTTCTCTCCAAGATTTGACAATCAAAAACGTGTGTTGGTGCTCTCTCAAGAAAAGAAGAACTTCAACAAAAGCTGCACGGGACCTGGTAGAGCTGCTCAAGATACTCTCCGTTGTAGCTGTATTGTAGTTTGAGTCTTATGTGTAATATTGTAAAATCAGTTACTGATGTATAAATGTATCTTGATTATTTGCAGATGTATTGTTTTACTGTGACTTCATTGCTAGAGTTAGTTTTGGAGTGTGTTTGAAAAGTCTACATCATTGAGAGGTAGTGGTGTAGTGGCAATAGTTACATTGCTTAGTCTTGAGGCTTGTAATAGTGGTGTTGCAAGCAAAGGGGTGAAGAGGGTTAGTAACTAGGTACAATAGGTTGTAATAGTTTACTTTGCTCTTGCACCTTATTGAAGATTGACAACTAAATCCTGAGGGTCAGGTCGTGGTTTTTCCTACCTTGAGCAAGGAGGTTTTCCACGTAAACATTGTGTGTCACTTTACCTTCTGCACTTAACTCGAGCATTCTGTTGACTGACTGTGTCAAGGGACCTGGTCCCCTGACTCGTGTGGTGGACTCATATATTCTAACAAGTTGACTTTCCTGAGCCTACCTCCCCACATATAGCAATCTTCTCACCGGGCCTATCCTCCAAATTAATGTTTCTCAGTGTAGGTCGAGATGGATTCTCTTCCCATGAGAGATTAGCTGATTTCATAAGCATGGCATGATCTGTATTTCCAAAGTTGTGCTTATGCCTAACATTTGCATTTTCCAGATCAGGTGCCTCAAGGAACTTGACAATTCTTGCAAAGGAAACCTTGGCTTTAATAACCACACCAATAAGGTCAGAAATGTCACTTACTGGACTCTGAACTAAACATAAAGTTGCTACAAAAGTGAAAACGTTGCTTGCATGCGGTGGAACACCTAGGAAAAAACAAGCCCCAAATGTTGCAGCAGAGACCATAACAGGTGATGACCCGTAAAGGAAGGAATTATATTCGTTACTCAACTGAACAGCCAAATAACATTTTTCTATGACCTTTTTAAAATGAGCTTCCCATGCATATAATTTCAGAACTTTCATATTTACAAGGGCCTCTGAGATAGCCTTGAGCCTATCATCTTGTGCAACCATTAGCTTGGACTAGAATTTATGTTGCAACTTTGCAAGCAGAGCGTTGCACAGCACTGTGAATATAATCAGTACCAAGGATGCAATAGTTGCAAGTCAACCGCACGAAGGAGAATGATAAGTGCAAAGCAGATCTGGATCATTGTTGTCCAGGTCTGATGCAGCCAAAAAGGAAACTCTCCAACTCGATAAGCATCCACGGTTACATAGTTCATGATCTCACTACTGGAATGCATCAACTTGGCAGCATTAGATAATCTCATTTGCTTCTTACAAATGGCTGCTGTAAGTAAAGACCTCACTTTTAAGCCAATGAGTCTGCTCCTGAAGTACCATTGCCTTTGTGACAAAGATTCCAGGTTCTTTGATATAAACAGCAGAATGGCCAATAACAACCCTTCATTTTTAAAAGCTGCATCTCCTTCAGCAACCTTAATGAATGCATTAAGAAGCAGAGGACCAGCAGAGAGAGTAGTTATTTTCAGTAGCGCAAAGAATTCTGACACAATTAGTTCCTTCCAGTGACATAACACAATTGTCTTCAAAATGGATGGCTGGGAAAAGGGATCAACTTGTTTCTGTTTGTTCAGTAGATCCAAAAACATTAACATAATTCAGAACGATTGATCTCGCGCAATTTGGTCATCATTTTTATATGTATCTTCATGCTGCAGCCCCTTGTAGGTGCATAACAACAATAAACATGCTCCTACAAAGGAAAAAACATCTAGAGCTATTTTTATTGATACCTCTTTTTCAAGAATAGCCCCGACGAGTGACATACCAGCAAGAATTCCAGTAATGACAAAAGCAAGAGTTGACAAGAACCTTAAGGGAGTTTTTGAAATGCGTTTTCCCCTAAGGCTTGTGGTTAAACTTACTGATAACCATGTAATTCCATGAAACAAATTCAGTAACCATCAATGCAGTGGTAATATATTACGGGTTTTGGTCACCTGCTGTACTAACCCCAAGCGAATAAGGACAAATACATTATTCCCAGGAAACCATTGTAAATAGCAGAAGGCAGAAGTCAACTGCAAACGTGAGAACCTAGAAAAGCAAACAAGAATGTTCGTGTACTTTACGGATGTTTTGTGAAACAAAGTGAATAAGAAGAACACCATGAGTATAACATCAAAACAAATGATCAACGCGTGATTGATACATGATGAAGGTTATACCCAATCAGTACTGCAAGGTTTCCCATTCACTTTCAAGCAATTTGATGCCCCACAAAATGCAGTCCAAATGTCCAGCATCTTCTTCTCCAATATCTAAGCCCTGAAATGAAATACCAGTCCATACATTTAGTCTTCAATTTGTATTCAACTACAATCCATGCAATGGGAAAAGTCAACTCCTAGTATCAAGAATGTAACAACAAGATCAGACTCGCAAAAAATAAGAAAAAATCTTCATGCTAGACAGTGAAAGATACACCATGCATTTAACAAACAATGAAAGATAAAAAAAACTAGACTACCAGAGTTTTGAAAAAAAAGGTTGAAGACACCAAACAGGTCAAACCAAAGTAGCAGAATGTAGAGGACAACAAAGGCGGACATGGCACAAACAGAAAGCAACATAATCCTTAAAACCAAAAACTAATTAATTGTTCATCCTTAAAACTCAGAGCTTAAAATAAGACAGAGGTGATAGAATATATGCGTCTACCACACGAGTCAGGGGACCAGGTCTCTTGACACAGTCAATTAACAGAATGCTCAAGAAACGGACAACTAATGCAAGTAATGAACAAGACAAGAGTTTTACGTGGAAAAACTCCTTGCTCAAGGGAGAAACAACCACGACCTGTCCAACAGGATTTTCAACCAATCTTCACTAGATGCAAGAGTAAAGTGATCTATTACAACCTATGTAACTAGATACAAATCCTCTTCACCCCTATGCTTGCAACATCCTATCACAAGACTTCAAGCCTAAGCAATATGACTATTGCCCACTACCCCAACTCACTCTAGTTGATGTAGACTTCAACACTCCGATCAAGGCTAGCTCTAGCAATGACTCGAAAATTAAGCAATATGACTATTGCCCACTACACAACCACCCCTAGGTTAATGTAGACTTTTCTAACTACTTCAATGCTAACTCTAGCAAAGAAGTCACAATGACACAATACAAAGAGAAGTAATCAATATTCCTTTATATGATAGGAACTGATTTTACAATGTTTAGCACACTAGACTCAACATTACAACAAAGCAACAATCTAAAACTATTCTTCAATAGTAGATCGATTAGGTACCTGCTAACTTGAGGAAGTGTTCTTTCTTTTGAGCGCACACACCACTTTTCCTTTGCCTTGTAAAAATGATGTATGAAAACTAAATTGTTTCATATCCCAAAGATAGTATTTAGTATATGGACGAAACAACCTGGTACCTTCTGATTGGCTGGACGTCTCTGTCGTCCAGCTACTGCCCACCAACCACAGCAGGTGGTGGCAGCTTTTATAGCTGGACCAAGTCGACTAGGTCCCCCGATCAGGTCCCATGGTTTGTAGTCTCTTCTGATTTTCCCCGATCAGGTCCCATGGTTTCTTTTACAGTTGTCTCCCATTTGGTATGTGACACACACTGATCATGGAACCAGGTCCACCAATCAGGTCCCATGGTTTGTTGATGCATCAAAACTTGAATTATAACCAGAGGTAAATAGGTAATTGAGGTTTTGCTGATCATTGGGATGTTTTTTAAAGTCTAAAAAGAATTCCATGACCAGCTCAAATCTATACATATCTCCTATGGTATTTTAAAAACGGCAAATACTAGATGAGTCTTTAAACGTGTCTACTTAATTATATCTCTTGTCTTTTGACCTTTTTGCCCTTTTAATATTATAAGCCTAAAGCTGGATCCATGAAAAATGCGTCACAAGGTGAAATTGATGAAGTATGGAGATGTGCCATAGGGCAGCTGCTAAACTTCCAACTACTTAATCATTGAATTGAACAAATTAAGAACACATATTTTATGTAAAAATATGTTCACAGGTGCTCTGTTGTCCTAATTTCTTTATTTCCTTTGCAAACACAATTCACACTATCCTAATTAGCAGTGCCTTTGTTACCTGTATCAAAATTTTTTATATATATAATCAGACATGTGCATTAGAATAAAGAACTCTAACAAGTTAAACTCCCTCTTTAGTACATTAGTGGTCATTAATAAACTAACCGCTAACACATGTTACGTTGTTTGAGCACATTAATATCACATGATGATATGGCATCTTAGGTCCAGAGTTTCCCTTCAACTACTCGTACGCCATCCTGTACCCACTAATTAACTCTTCCAGGAAAGTGTATTCAACCTGATATCATAAGCATCTATCTGCTTGATGACATTATTGTATGCATGCCTTGTTTATGCGTACGGGACGTCCTTTCAAATCAACCATAATGTTCTATTAAACACACACATTTCCCATACATAGCCACCAGATCATTCCTAATAAATAGGGAAGAATCGAGACCCTTCTTGCCAACAGCATCGTCAATCTGCCCCCTCAAATTATGGAAGCCAAAACAAGCTTTAAGAACAAAGGGAAATGTATAGTGATCAGGGCTAACATCTCGTTTACACTTACCTTTATTGACAAAATTCGCATCTTGATAGAACTTGTTATTCACATAGCTCCTGATCATGACATTCACATTCATGTCAGGTATTTTGTCAAACAGCTGGGAGTAACAAATGCTTGGCCACAACAGCATCCATTTGATGGCAAGAGACGTGTTGCAGATAGACCCAGATTGAAAATGATCTTGGAATGAAGTTTCTTCAGTGTTTCCATATTTGGGTGTCCATTCGTCTGATATACCACTGGAAGTAACTTCCTCTAAATGTAAGAGTAGCTCAGCTGGGTTTTCGTCACTGTTTGGACATATGAATCAGAAGTGGAACTTTGGCGGCAAAGAAGTTGAGGACTTGCAATGGATGTCATGAAACAGCAGCTTACAAGATTTTGAAGACTGCTCAAATAACTTATCCACTGAAGTGCATGCATCCTACGTAGAATTGCATTCCTTTTTAAAGTGGACAACAATGGAAGAGGGGGAAATAGTAAACGATAAAAGGAAAACAGTGATATTGTTAACTGTTGTATTTAGAAAAGTAATGACAACCAGCCTTGGTCAATCTCTACATTAATTGGGGAAACCATTTTCTGTTATTAACACTAACCTGTCAGTGCAGGAAAAGTTTTCTATATTTAAAAAAAGTAACTCAATAAAATAAAATAGCATGCTTCGCTCTTCACTCTAATTAGAGATATCATGCTTCAATTGCTACAACTGTATTCTTTCAATAAGTAACATAGCTATACTGGTGCAACTTGCCATCACCAATCCTGAAAGAGAGCCTTGGAAACAGAAGTAGAGCTCCGTTCTAGCTTTTCATCATCATTGCCATCATTTTGAGAGGATGACCATTTCTTTCCACTCATTGGTGTTTCATATACTACACTATGGTTACCTTTTTTTCGCTCTTTTCTTTTCAGTTCCTTCTGATCTTCACACTTTATTTTAACAGCCTTAAGCTGCTTTGGGGCCCAAACTCTTTGCAGATCTGGCATCCTCGTGAAAGATCCATATCGTCGAGCCTTCTCTCTCCGATCACGAGCTTCACTTAACTTGCGGGCATGTTCCTCTCCTCTGATCGCTTGGGAGCTCCCATCAATGTTTTCTGGTGGTCGGCAAAACTCATCCTCTGCTGAGACTGATAGTCGCATGTTGTTGGCTTCAGCCGTTTCATACCTCTCTTGTTTCTCCCTCCAGGACTGATTACTGTCCTCACTATTGAACAGATGAGCCCGCTTTTCATCTTCAACACCAAATGGAAGTAGATCCATTAATGTGTAAATTCTATTGACAACATCTTCGATAATGTTATGGTACCTGAATCATGTTGGATTTCTAGATTAGATCCCAGATAACAGTACTATGGTGTGGCATAAATTTTCTCATCTATGGAGAGCAAACAAGAGTCAATTATAATAAGGAGAACAGAGTGATTGTTTTCAATTCTGATGGCACAGAAAATGAAACCTGTATGATTGTAATTCATGAACAGATGTAGTGAATTAAGGTAATGGAGTTCGCTGAGTTCAGCATAACAGAACATAGCTTTATAGTAATGAAATGATTATCTGGTAGTAAATTGACAATTACATGGTCTCAAAACCATACATACCAAAAATCCCTAAGCCAATGTATGAAGTTTCTTTAAGAAGAACCAAAGTTTTAAACGGAGAAAAAAATCATGAGACTTCCACTAATGAAGTTGATTCTGTGATGATGAAATCAAAATAATCCTTGATGGTCTATAGAGCTATGGTAGGTCTAATCTTAGAAATTATCCTATTCTTGTTTATGTCAGTAAAATATAATCAGTGTATCTTGACAAGGAAAGAAGATGAGAAAACTTGAGCAAGGAGGATACACTAGAGGAAGCAATAAATAGCGAAGGAAGGATAAAACAAGGAAAAGAAATAATTGGGGTTGGTGAAATAGAAGGATTGGAAGGACAGAAGACCTATTTCTCATGCTGAATACTAGCCAGGAAAAATACCAAAAAGGGATTAAAAACTTGCTGTAAGGCATGAATCAGATCATCATGTTACAGGGGAAGAATGAGCTCTTTAGTTTCAAAGCAAAATATTTACCTTAATCGAATAGTGCGTTCAACATAATCATATAGGCTAAGATCACCATGAATCCCTCCTTCGACAAGATATTGAATGATCTCCAGAAAGGAGCAGATCTCTTTAACCAACTTCTGCTTGGAGGACTCCTTAATACTCTCAGAAAAGGTTGATCCAAGGATTTCCATCCGAAGCAATATCTGCATTTCAAATCTTATGAAAGTTGAGGAAAATGCACTATAAGTACAATATCAGTTCGTTTACTTCATAAAGCTGAATTTAATATGTAATAATTTACAAACAAAAGCAGGATGAAACTAATGGAAGGATACTCTCGAACAATATTTTCTGAGATTGAACTGAAATCAGATACTTCAGAGGGATCATCGTGCTTCAGCTTCTCTTTCATTTCTTTGGGCTTTCTTAGTAGGATCTTCATAAGTTCAGGTAAGAGAGTCTTGCAACATGAATCATTCGTTTTTGGAATTTGGGATTCACCTCCTATATTGTCATCTATCTCATACTTTTGGGATAATGCATGTATTGATGACTTCACTAGTCGTGCTGCTAAAGTGTGCAAGTCTCTTCCAGATTGTAGACCATGCTGGATTTTCTTTGGTAGATTATTGAAGAAGGCTTCTGCAGTTTCTGAGCATATAAGATGTGCATCTCCCTCCTGCATGAGGGTTGAATCGGAGGGAAACTGTGTAGAGAATGGCTGTTGCGGCTGTCTTTTATTTGAATCTGCAGCTGTTAGCAAGCACGTGCTGAACTTGTTGATTTGTTTCATCCAGCACTTCAAGAACTTCAGCTTCTTTGATTTCTCAATTTGTCTAGCAAAACAAATATCTACCAGCTCAAAATCATTACACTCAAATGCTGCCTTGAGGAATGAACTCCAAGTCAAATTCCTTGTTGAACACTTCTTGTTCTTTTTTCTTTTCCCATCCCCTAGTGAGTCATTCTTTTCCTTAGAGCTGCCACAGATCATGTCATTCATCTGCTTTAATTTTTTTCCGTAATCATGACCATCTTCAATTTTTGAAAGAAGAGCCAATTGCGCTGTCAAAGGCCTGAGAACACCCGTGATTGTATTTCCATTGCTATTTGATACAGTTACTGAAGCCGAATAGCTTTCTTTATATAAGAAACTGAGAAGAATTTTCCACAGGACTGTAGAATTTCCTTGGGCATGCTGACCCTTTACTCCAGATAGTACATCAAGGACTCCATCAACACAAGTATCATTACAGTAATTAGTTTTGCGTCTGGCAGACTCTTGCACTAGAACATAACTAGATGAGCATCCTTCAATCTTTTCTCCTACATTGCACTTCTGCACAGCCTTGAGATGCATATTAAACGAACCTCCACCAAGACAAGACCAAAATGTTTCTTCTTGATCACACCCTTCATTTTGCTTGTCTCCAAGTCCTAGTGTATTCAGAATATCTTCAGATCTAAGCTTAGGCAACGCTTTGAGATTGAGCAATTCAAGATCACATAACTTACATTCCAAAGGCTTTCCATTGACATCAAGAATCTCAAGATTCAGTTGTGCGGAACTTCTGTGAAGTGAACCAATGCTTTTCATAAAATCAAATGACACCCCAATTTCAGGATATATCAAGCCAAACGGAATCAGAGCAGAACCTAAAACAACAGAATCAGTTGAACTAATCCCCCAGCCAAAATTCTTAATTCCATTTTCCAACATGGACGACCATTCACCTTCATCAACAAATTCAACCTTCCCTCCATCCTTTTTTACATCTTTCGCGTCGATCCAGCTAAAATGAATTTTTCTATTATCAAAAGTGTTTCTCACAGGACCAAAAATCTCACTGAATTTGAACTTAAAACCTTCAAAATCCTTAAAAATCTCAGAATTCACATCCACATGCATA
The DNA here is from genome assembly GCF_947179165.1 of Solanum dulcamara. Lineage (NCBI taxonomy): Eukaryota > Viridiplantae > Streptophyta > Magnoliopsida > Solanales > Solanaceae > Solanum > Solanum dulcamara. The sequence goes on along the minus strand of NC_077243.1, from coordinate 17,014,301 downwards.
TACTCAACTAGATCAATCAACGATCTAGAAATAGGAGAAAACAAAACAACCAAATTCTGAGATACCTTAAGAATCTCACCAGTTACCTTACCTGGAGGACACTCAATTTCAGACTCCCAAACATAGTCATGCACTAGCTGAAGCAAAGAACTGGCAGTGTGACAAGCCTTAGAACAATTCGCTTCCAATTCGACTGGCAGCGGAAAGAAACTTAGGATTTCGGTAATTGATTTCAGGATTTGAGACGGGTGGTTGAAACCGCGGGATAAGTTCGGAAAGAGGCGATTTACGGCGGAGGAGGAGCGGAGAGGGGAAAGCGAGGAGAAGAAAAAATTGAAAGCAAAAAGCGAGTTGCAGAGAGATGGGAAATTGAGGAGGCGCGTGGAGGTGGCGAGAATGGAGTTGAGGTAGTGTGTAGAGTTTGTAAGATTGAGAAGTGAATTTAGATCTATGAGGAGCACAATCCTTTGAGTTCTCGAGTAGTCTATAGGTTCCGCCATAGCTTTTGCAGATGCAGAGTGCTAACCTGAGCCGTATGTGTGTATGGCTGGTAAAGTCTACGCCTTGCGACAGTTCTAATTCTCCGTCGGATTTAATACGTGCCGGAAAGTTGTCTCCACCGCCGGATCTTTGATTTCAGAGAGAGTAGACTAACATGCGCGGTAGGTGCTTGAGTGGAGTTTAGGAAATTGGTGGAGACTACTGTGGCGGGAAACGGTAGCAGCGGGAAATGTTTTTGTTTTCAAAATGAAAAGAAAAAGATGATTGCTAAAATGAGCCGGGAAGAATCTCAAGCACGTGGTGAGCCGTGATACGCATGTGATGCGGCCACGCAATCTCTAAATAATTCCATCCGTTAAAACTGGATATGGATAATGATTGAATAGCTTAAAACTCCCTTAAAGTCGGATTTATTTATTAAGAGTCCGTTTGGATAGGCTTATAAGTTGGTCAAATCAATTTATGAGTCTTTTTTAGCTTATTGTGGTATTTGCCAAATAATTATTTTTATATTTCTTGTATTTTAACTAAATTTATAAATTACCCTTTTTATTTTTTTAACCATAAAATTCACATTATTTTCCTCATTTCTTCGTCATAAGCACTTTTATTCAAACACTCAACTGCTTATTTATAAAAATAATTTTCAGCACTTCAAAGTTCTAAAAGCACTTCATACATAAAAGTTATTTTTTTTAATCTCATTTAAACAGCTCTAAGTCTCCACCTAAATTATGAGGGGTCAGTTGATAGCGGTTTGGAGGTAAGTTATTTGGTCATATATAAAATTAGTTAGGTATTTAATTTATAATATAAATTTGTATAATTAATAAATGTATAAATTGTAAAGAAATTTATGTGAATTATTTTATGTGAGATAAAAAAATAAAATAATTATTTTAAATAACTAATATTTAAATAAAATAAACAACAACAACATACCCAATGAAATTTTATATGGGTCTGTGGAGGGTAAGATGTACGCAGATCTTACCACTACCTCATGGAGATAGAGAGGCTATTTCCGAAAGATCATCGGCTCAAAAGCCACAGTTCCAAGTAAGAGAGAAAAATAATATATATAACATAATGAAAAAAAAAACGATGCAAATTTTACAAAACAAAAATAATAAAAATAGCAAAGTAGGTGATAATCAAAGGCAATAACCACACAACTATAAAGGCACACCTAGGCCTACGATCACCCTACATCGACACACGCCAAGACACTAATCTATCCCACCTAGTCTTCTACCCTAATCCGCGACCTCCACTCATTTCTATCTAAGGTCATGTTCTCGATGATATGGAGTAGTGTCATATCTTGTCTAATCACCTCTCTCCAATACTTTTTCGGTCTACCCCTACTTCTCAGCATAACCCCCAACTCTAACCGCTCCCATTTCCTAATTAGGGCGTCGACACCCCTCATCTACACATACCTAAACCATCTCAGTCTCGCTTCTCTTATCTTATCTTCCATAAATGCCACTCTCACCTTCTCCTGAATAACCTCATTCTTAATCTTGTAACTCTTAGTGTACTCACACATCCATTTCATCATCCTCATTTCCGCAACATGCATCTTCTGAACATGAGAGTTCTTTATTGGCCAGCACTTCACTCCATATAACAACGCTGGTCTAACCACCATTCTGTAAAACTCACCTTTAAATTTAGGTGACACTTTCTTATCACACAAAATTCCAGAGACAAGCCTCCATTTTATCTATGCTATCCCAATGCGGTACGTGACATTATCATCGACGTCCCACTACTCTGAATGATGGATCGAAAATATTTAAATAAAATAATATATAATTTTTTTATAACTAATTTATACACTACTAATACTTGCATAACTCTAAAAGCACTTTTGAGATAAACATACTAAAAAATACTTTTAAAAAGTTTAGTCAGATACTCATTGTTACTCAAAAGTACTTTTAAAATTTATTAATCAAACATGATTGTTTCTCACCAAAAAAACTTTTTTGATAAACATTTTTCAAAGAAGTTGATTTGAACTGCCTATTTGAATTGACTTATTTTAAATATTTTAAAGTCAAAATAGTTTTTAAGCAATTTTATTATGTTTGAATAAAATAAAAAATATATATTTAAATACTTAGTATTAAACTAAAATAATAAAAATAAATCAAAAATCATAATTTAAACTTTTGACGTATAAGCTCATCCAAACTGATTCTCGAGGCATAGTAACATATTTATTAATTCGTGGGCTTCTAAACATAAAATAAAAATATTTCATATTATAAATTGATAACATCGAAATTTGAAATTTTGGTTACGTAAGTTGTTAACCTTTTTTGAAATTTGTATCGAAATGTAGCTTACTAAATGAAGACGACAAAATTGATGTCAAATAGTGTTTCGAAAAAATGAGGTAAAAGGGATTTTTGAGAGTGGAATGAAGGATAGGGGATTTCTATTTTTTTTTTGTTATAAATATTTAATTAGAGGTTAATTATGAAGAGATGGAGTTGAATTAGAATATTTAAAAGTTTAGGGTAAAAATTAAAAGATCAAAAACTTTTAATAAAATCCTAAATTCCATTCATTTGCTCCATTTCTTTTAACTTCTGTTCTCCATTTTCCTCTTCTCTTCTCTTCTCTTTTCTCCATTTTTTTAAACGTTGTTCTTCCTTTTTTCTTTCATCTTCTTCTTCTTCCTTAACTTCTTTACCTTTTTTCTTCTCCGTTTTTCCCTTTCTTTTCAATCTTTTTGTGTTTTCATCTTCTTCTTCTTCGGATGTTGTCATTCTCATTTTTTTCTTCACTTCGATTTGATTATGAAAATTATAAAAAAAAATTGATGAAAAGAGAAGAGAAAAGAAGGGAGGATATGTTGTTTATATAAACGTGAGTTGTTCAAGCAATCAAGAGATGTTGTTTAAACAACCCTAAGTTGTTTAGTTCAAACAACAAAAGTTGTTTAAACAATCAAAAATTATTTAAACAACCAAAAGTTGTTTAGTTCAAACAACCAGAAGATATTTAAACAACTCTAAGTTGTTTAAGTGTTTTTTATGATTCTTTAGTTAAAACAATAAGAATATTTTAAACATGATCTAGTTGTTTGGAGAAATATGAAAATATTTGCTAATTATTTTGGAAATCGAGATATAAAAATATTTGTTAGTTGTTTAGATAAATGTTTAAACATCTGCTAGTTGTTTGGAGGTGATGATGACGTGGAGGAGAGGTTGGGGGAGGATGGGGCTTAGGAGTGGATGAGGAGCAAGGAAAAAAAAAGAGGAGGTATTTTGTAAATTAAAAAAATTTGTGAGTTCTTAAAATATGTGTCATTATCACTAATTAATGAAGAGTCTCTTTTAACTAATTTTTAAAACTTGTGTCTTAAATCCTCAAATAGATAACTCAAAAGTCTCTTTTAATTCCAAGCCCCGTGTGTTTCATAGCAGTAATAATTTGATGATTGAGTTCGGGGTGAAAGAAAACGCAAATACGACGTCGTTGGTATCCTATCTTCTTATTCGGGATCGTTCTTAACACCAAATCCGAAGCAGAGCTGCTGAACAGCAGAACACAAATGTCGACAATTTCGGCAACATTTTTTAGATCATTATTCTCAATAGCTTCTCCGCCCCCTTCTACTTTTTCAAGATTCTTTCTTCCAACTCCTTTACTTTTACCCAAATTCCGTTCATGCCCCTATCCTCTTACTTCTTCATCTTCTTCTTCTCCGTCAAGGACAACGGTGTCATGTTCCAATTCTTCCGAAGAAACAGAAGTCTCTCATACACTGGAAGAATGGCTTCAGAAACTACCCGATAAGACTAAGCCTTTGTACTCTCATAGTTTGCCCTGTATAGAAGCCTGGTTGAGGAGTTTGGGGTTTTATCAGAGTGGAGATGATAGAGCTCTTTGGTTTGTAGAAAACCCAGATTGGCAGGCTCAGTTGTCACTGGATATCACTGAACTTCACATAAGGTTAGTCTTTAGTCTATTGCTTACATGAACATTTATGATAAAGATCATATTTTTAGTGTGTCTATTTGGTTAAATTTAGCTGCTCGTTACATGTGCTTGGTCACTGGTTCAAGCCGTAGCAGAATTGCAGGTTAACCTACTTGTAGCGAGAACTTTAGTGGACGGGCTGCTCTTTTGCTTGTGTGTTGTGGAATGAAATGGGTCTAACGGAAGCAGTAACAGAACCAAGATTTTCACTGGGGATTGAAAAAATAAAAAAGTAAACACAACAAGAATCCAAGGAGTTCAACATCTATTATATATACATAAAAAAATAATTTTAACCTTGTATATATAGTGTAATTTTTTGATGAATCCTTTCTGATTCCCCAGCTCCTCCCCTGAATGGAAGATGAATGCGAATGGATGATTCATCTAGCTGAACCCATTTAAGGTTTAGTTAATTGTGAGTGATTGATACTAATGTTTTGTGATTTTTGGAGTACTGTGACAATAAACAGATTACGGTGAAATTTAGGATTGAGGTTAACTTGAAAAAGCACCACTTATTGATAGGTTTTGGGTCTTATCCGATGGGGTCAGCTGCTTTCTTAACCGTTGTCATGTGCTGTATATGATTATAATTGGAGATTGAAGTGGTTAAGCCTTCCTAGATTTGGTATTACCAAGAAGGGTCTGTTTGATTGATTAATGTCAAGAAAAATCCGTATACATGTTATACTGTTTGAATTGCATTCTGTTGTTAAAGGATAATTTATAGAGAAACAGGTTAGACAAATTTGGCAGCAACATTAAGTTTTCACGACTTTGTTGGACCTAGTGGGTGGGGAATTTTTTTACTGGCTATAACAATCATATACCGGAGTTCTTATTGTAACAATGTTTAACTTTGTGAAGTTAAGATCCTCTGTAGTTAGCATGTTCCCTGCCCATTTTTCTTGATTTTGTGTTTTCAAGATGTTCATGATAAGAAGTTTGGCACCTAAGGGTGTGGCATAACAACCAATGAAGTGGGTGAAAACCATGGAAAACTAAGGTTCAAATCCAAGTAGAAATTTATTCCCATCTAAACTTACTCTATACCTGTGCTGATGGAAGTAACTGATAACTACTGAAATAGTGGAGGTGCACAACCTAACCTTACACCATTATTATCAAAGAAAGTGATGCTATATTGATTAGAAGTGTGATTGCATCTTAGGAAGGAAAATTCATGATTACAGCCTTAAGTCAAGTCTGGTGGATCTCATTTCATGGAAAAAAAAGGTCTGGTGGATATCTCTTTGGTGGCTGATGAACAGAATAGTGAAGTTTGATATGTTGTTGTTGTTATTGTTGATTTTAAGGTTTGGGAACTATTTTCCAGTGTCTCTACCTTTAAGTAAGTTAAACTTCTAAGGGCGACCTAGTAGTCAATGAAGTAGGTTGAGAACCATGAGCTCATGGGTTCAAATTGCATTAGTGGCAAAAACATCAGGTGATTTCTTCCCATCTATCCAAGCCAAGAGTTACCCGGTATCTGTGTTGGTGGGAGGTAACAGGTACCCCGTGGAATGTTTCTTAATTCACAAGATTTGAAATTGTGGTCTCAAGGTTCAATGGGACAATTTGCACACTGTTCTCTCGATTTTGTACTTGACCTCTTTTTCCTCTTTTTCTTTTTGTAGGTTTGGATTCTTATTCTCCTTCTAAGCAATTTATTTACCAAAATCGTTAGCATTCATATTCATGCATAGAGAAATTTTAATACTCAGATCATGCTTGATACTGAAAACCTGCTACAAGGATTGTAGCCGTGAACATGAGCATATGATGCAGATATGTCTTTTTTATTAGCATCTCTTGCTTTTTCCTATTGGATATATTATAGGATTTGTTTAATCTACTGTAAACTTCTTAGCACTTAATGGTATTATATTTACCATTGTGGGTATGATGCACTTGAGCAGAGGGTCTTTGGGAAACAGCCTCTCTACCTCTTTGAGGTAGTGGTAAGGTTTGCGTACACTCTACCCTCCTCAGACCCCACTTAATGGGATTTCACTATGTATGTTGTTGGTTGTTCGTATGATGCAAAAGAAGCCATCAGAAGTCCACATGTTTTCTTTTTAAAAAGTAAAACTGAACAAGTTAGCAGCATAATGACTAGCATTGGCAGGGAATGAGGGAAGCAATGGTTATCCGAAAAACCATTTTGCGGGGCTTGAAAATGCTGCGGAACATGGGTAATTATAGATATTATTGTATGTATGTGTTTACTTGTAGAAGAGCTTGGGCTTCAAAATGTTTCATCCTTTATAGAGGGAAAACTCTCTTTCGATGCAAACCATAGTTCTCGAGAAGTTTTGAAGAATTATATTACTTCTAGTTCTCCCAAGTCCTGACAATGTCATACTACAGTCAATAATTACTAGATCATACTAAACAATTTGTGATTGCTCTATAGTGGTAAGTTAATTGCAATATTCAAGGAATATTGCACTGCCAGTTTGAACTTTGATCTAATACAAGTTAATGTTTCTTGAAATACAGGTATCTGAAGAGAGGACCCGGAAATCTTGAAAAAGATGTAGATAGAAGATTTAGCTATGCACTGAGTAGGGAAGATATTGAAAATGCCATACTTGGAGGTCCATAAGGACAGACATTTTATGTGTGTATGCTAGGCAGCCATAACACTGTTCCATCTCAATTCCAAGCAACTCTAATGAGTAAAGTTTCCCAATAACTCATATAGATACACATACAGCGGGATCTGAATTCTTTTAGGAAGGAGATATGTAGAGATATATTGTGGGTTGGATCAAGTTTATGTTTCATAATGATTCAGGGGAAACATTGTTTACTTTTATAAATTACCTGGCTGATGCTCATCCATTTCTATTGCTGTTTTCTGTTCAGTATAAAAATTGACAAGAACGGGATTTTATACTAGTTTTCATACTGTTGTTAGAAAACTATTCATATTGTCAGAATTCTGTGGTTCTTTCCTCTCTCTTTTTATGGCTGGCTGCTTAATTCTTTAGGAGTATTTAGAGAAGTCAGGCCGTGATCCTGCTTGTGTCTGCGGTGAACAGCATGGTTACAGAAAACTCAAGAACATTTTCTCTTGGGAAATGCTGAGAGATCTGCCATTCTCGTTGATGAAATGCAGCACTCAGGTTTTCTGATACTGCACTGAAATTCTACTACCAAGTTTAGACAATCATATGCAGACTCTTGTTCAATCTTCCATTTTTGGCACACTCATTTAAATTTGTTGACAAATAACTGGTTCTACATAGGGTGGTAGTATAGATCAGGTGTAATACCAAGACGTTGGATTTGCCTCCATTTGAGGAGAAAGAGAAACCCTGTAGCACAAAACTTAAACTATCTCGTCACCTCTGATTGCTAGTTCCATCGCTAGGAATCTACTTTCTTTCATGATTGGTTAAATTGTTTGCAACTATGGACTATGGAGTTGTTTGTTTCATCCTTAATGGCGATGGAGAAATGCTACAGCTTATCAGTTGACAAAAACACAAGTGTGGTTCGAGTAAGAACTACATTTATACTGTTGGAAGATATACATCTGAGCGTACATCCCGATGAAAAATGATACAAAATCAAGAAGACTTGACATTAGCTACCGTACACGCTGGCTACCTACCAAGCTATCCAAATTGCACAATAGAATTTGGTGCATTAGTTCTTTTCTTTCTCAGCGAATTCTCCACATTGGTTTATGCTATTCTAGACTCCTACAATCAACATCGCGCTCAGCTCTGCCCTAATGGTGCCTCATTCAGGCATCCAAAAGAGTTGCAACTACACAGGGCAATGTGAGTTGGGCCCAAAAAAAGACGTTGCAAATGCACAATTAGCTTCAATGAGATTCAGCCGAGTGATAATGAGACCAATACTCCTTCACAAGTTGCCCGAATAATGAACCTTCTTGCGTCATCAGCTTCATTGGTTCATCATACTCCACTAGTTTCCCTGCAGCATTCACAACCAAAGTCGAAGTCATTACAGCTAAAACATTCTGGGATTAAGATTTCTGAAACTCTTAATATACTCACGTTTAAAAGTAAATAAACAGCTCTTACCATCACTAACGGCCAGAACCATAGTACAATCCATTACAGTGGGTATCCTATGGGCTACAGTAATAACAGTACTGTTGGCAAATTCTGTCCTGATAGTTTTCTGCAATATCATATCAGTAGCATTGTCAATTGATGCAGTTGCTTCGTCAAGCACCAAAATCTTAGCTTTCCTCAAAAGAGCACGTCCCAAACAGAACAATTGTCGTTGTCCCATGCTCCAGTTAGATCCATCTTCCACAACTGAAATGACACTAACATTGTTAACAGTACTCCAATTGGATAAAACAATCAGACATGTTCTTAGAAAAACTTACCCAATGAGTCGAGCCCCTTCTCTTTTTCCTCGACTGGCTCTTTTAGCTGACACTTTCCAAGTACCTCCCATATTTCCTCATCAGTATGCTGACACAAGGGATCCAAGTTGTATCTTACTGTTCCATTGAAGAGTGTAGGGTCCTGAGGTATAATCCCAAAACGGGACCTTAAATCATGAAGACCAATTTTAGAAATGTCAATTCCATCTACCAAAATCCTTCCACCTGATGGCTCCACTAATCGAAATAATGCACCAATGAGTGTAGTCTTGCCACTGCCAGTCCGGCCAACAATACCAATTTTATGGCCTCCTTCAAATGTACAACTGATGCCCCTAAGAACAAGCGGGGAATCTTCCCTATATCTGATCTGTTTTGGATAAACAATGATTCAGAATGATGAACGTTCTGAATACAAGAAAATTAGAATGGTGAGACCAAGTTTACCTGCAAATCTTGTATTTCAACTTTACCCCTTGTTGGCCAATTGACTGGTGGACGGTTCTCTTTAACAATCTCAGGTGCTTCACTTGGAATATGCATATACTGGTTAAGTCTTTCTACAGAAATTATGTAATTTGCTAGTGTGCACTGGTTTTGAATGGAAAAAACAAGAGACATGTTCAAGGAAAGACCATAGGACAAAGCCATCCCAATAAATCCTGCAAAAGTATAATAAACATTAGGCGAAAAGTTAAGAAACAATAATATTGAATATTGGTTCATGGCATACCTGAACTGAAAGTTCCAGAAGGAAGCAAAACCATGCAGAGTGCCGAAGATGCAAGAACAGTTGCACTAATAGTTTCCAGTCGTTGAATCAACCACTCGTTTGCTGCAAAATTGTGGAAGAAAGGACTGGCATTTATATCAATAAGCTCAAAAGTCTTCGTGAAAAATCTATCTTCCTCTTTGAATGCCCTTATAGTCAAGGCTCCAGCAATAGATTCAGCAAGATGGTTAGCCACAAATGATTTGGTAGTACCATTTATACGCATCAACTCTTTGGCTGATGCATAATAGTATTTCTGCCAAGAGTAAGAGAAAAAGTTCGAAGTATTGTTTATCAGTTACTGCTGGCACATAAGAGAATAGTGCTGCAAAATAAAATAGCCAACTCTTACCTGCAACTGAATGGCCAAATAAACCATTGGGATGGAAATAGCCAGAACTTGCCAAGTCACAACAGCTAGCACTATAAGATTCGAATAGAAGTTTGTGGTAGCTCCAAAAGCGAAAATCAAGTTGAATGGAATATCAAGATCAACTATACTCAAATCTGATGAGACCTGCATCCACAAGTTTGGGGTAGCAAAAATGGTTAGGTCCATAAACATCTTTAATATCCCTATGATAGCTTGTTTTTCGAGGTTCATGTTTGAGATATTTACCCGGCTTAATATCCTCCCTAAAGGTGTAGAGTCATAAAATGACATGGGAGCACGAAAAAGAGAATCTAATAGCTCTGAGAACAAGGACTTTGATGATTGCAAACCCAAGAAAACCGTTGATAGGGATCTAGAGAGCAAAAACAGCGTTGAAACAGCTCCAATTACCAAGTAAACTGCAATCAGTCTCAGAGTGCTAACTTGGGGATTATCAACATTTGCAGCCATCCAGGAGTTCTGAGTTACCTGACCAATCACAAATGTTACGTGCGAGAGTATAGCAATGGCAAAGAACAAGTATCCTTTGTTCTGATTTAGATATTGAACATAAGGCGTAAATCCGGTGTCTCCGACTTCTCTCTCCTCTAGCTTAATCAACTGATCACCCCCAGGGGCTATAGATTTTTTAGCAGTATCAGTCTTATGAATTTCTCTTGTATTTGATTCCCGCCTTGATGAAGAATTAACCTCTGCAACCCTTTCTGAACCAGCAGTCTCTTTGTGTGCATCAACCAAGTCCTGGAATTCTTTGCTTGAGCCCAATAATTGATGATAAGGAGCTGCATGTAAAATTTCTCCATCTGACATTAACTGTGAATAAAAGTAGACACATGTAAGGCCAACCATTCAGCTTCAAAGATCTATGTAATTTTTACAGAGAATATATCAGGAGTTCGAGAGTCTACTTCCTTCTTTTTCTATAAAAAATAAGCCATCGATGAGGAATCGTATTGGAAAGAGAGTGTAACAAGAGAAACTAACCAGAACCATATCAAAAGCTGGAAGAAAATCAACTTGATGGGTCACAAGTAAGACCGTCTTCCCTGAGAGAGCTTCCATGACGTATTCCTGCAAAAGAATAGTTCAGATTTGAGCTAACAAGTAATAAGAAATGATATGAAGCACAATAATATGAACAACATTCTCACATTGAATAGGCTACTAGCAGTATGGGCATCTACAGCACTAAACGGATCATCCAAGAGATATATATCAGCATTCTGATACAGCGCACGAGCAAGTTGAATGCGTTGCTTTTGACCACCACTAAGATTAACTCCTCTTTCACCTATTTCAGTGAGATCACCATATGGTAGCAATTCAAGGTCTTTTAACAGTGAACACTTTTCTAAAGTTTGCTGATACCTCTGGCTATCCAGTGGAGAACCAAACAAAATATTTTCTCGTATTGACCCCGTCTGAATCCATGCTGACTGAGAGACATAGGCAACTGTTCCAAAAACTTGAACCTGCAGAACACAGAGAATCTATAATCAGTTAGGAATATGGACTTGCTTCCTCAGCAATGCACTTAGTGAAGTGAACTATGAATGTGCCTACGATAAAGACTTCAAAAACCTTCTTATCGTTTCCTACCTAGAAAAGAAAACAGTAAGTAACAACTACAACTTACTGTTCCTTGGATACTTGGAACCTCTCCGAGAATTGCTGCCAGAAGAGTCGACTTTCCTGAGCCCACCTCCCCACATATAGCAATCTTCTCGCCGGGTCTAACCTCCAAATTAATGTTTCTAAGAGTAGGTCGAGGTGGATTCTCTTCCCATGAGAGATTAGCTGATTTCATAAATATGGCATGATCTGTACATCCAAAGTTGTATTTCTGCCTAACGTTTGCATTTTCCAGCTCAGGGGCCTCAAGGAACTTGACGATCCTTGCAAAGGAAACCTTGGCTTGAATCACCACACCAATAACGTCAGGAATGGTTCTTATTGGATCCTGAACCAGACGTAGAGTTGCTACAAAGGTGAAAACGTTGCTTGCGTATAGTGGAACACCTAGGAAATAACAAGCCCCAAATGTTGCAGCAGAGACCAAAACAGGTGATGACCAGAAAAGGAAGCTATTATATGCCTTTCGCAACTGAACAGCAGATAACCATTTCTCTTCTACTTTCCTCAAATTCTCAATGACACTCTTAAAATGAGTTTCCCATGCATATAATTTCAGAACTTTCATGTTAACAAGAGCCTCTGAGATAGCCTTGAGCCTATCATCTTGTGCAACCATTAGCTCGGACTGGAACCTGTGTTGCAACTTTGCAAGCGGAGTATTGCACAGCACAGTGAGAATAATCACTACCAAGGATGCAATAGTTGCAAGTCCAACTGCACGAAAGAGAATGATAAGTGCAAAGCAGAGCTGTACACTCGTTGTCCACGTCTGATGCAGCCAAAAAGGGAACTCTCCAATTCGATAAGCATCCACAGTAACATAGTTCATGATCTCACCACTAGAATGTGTCAGCTTAGCAGCATTGGATAGTCTTATTTGCTTCTTATAAATGGCCGCTGTGAGTAAAGACCTTACTTTTAGACCAATAAGTCTGCACCTGAAGTACCATTGCCTTTGTGACAAGGATTCCAAGTTCTTTGATATAAAAAGCAGAACAACCAATAAAAATCCTTCATTTTTAAAAGCTGCATCTCCTTCAGCAACCTTAATGAATGCATTAAGAAGCAGAGGACCAGCAGACAGAGTAGTTACTTTCAGTAGCGCGAAGAGTCCTGACACAATTAGCTCCTTCCGGTGACATAACACAATTGTCCTCAAAATGGACGGCTGGGAAGAGGGATCTACTTGTTTTTGTTTGTTCAGCAACTCCACAAACATTAAGTAACACGATTCAGCACGATCAGCCTCACGTAATTCGGGTATGTCTTCATCCTCAAGTGTTTTCTGTTTTCCCTTTTTCATCAGTGGATTCATCCACCAAAACGACATTATATTAAGAACCCCAGCCTTAGCAAAGGGAGTGACTATGCTAACAGAATCACTTTTACTAATTCCATTGGCATGACCATTTAACGGAGCATAAAGATCATTTCGATCTCTCTCTTCATCGTGATGCAGCCCCTTATAGGTGCATAACAACAATAAACATGCTCCTACAAAGTACAAAACATCTAGACCTATCTTAATCGTTACCTCTTTATCAAGAATAGCCGCGACAAGTGACATACCAGCAAGAATTCCAGCAAAGACAAAAACAAGAATTGACAAGAGCCTTAAAGGGGTTCTTGAAATATGTTTTCCCCTAAGGCTTGCAATTAAACCTACTGACAACCATGTTATCCCATGAAACAAAGTCAGTAACCACCAATGAAGTGGTAATGCACTACGCGTCTTCTTGAGTTGTTCTTCAAGCATCCAAATGAACAAGGACAGATACAGTATTCCCAAGAAACCATTGAAAATAGCACAAGTCAACTGCGAACGTGAGAACCTAACAAGGGATGAAGGAACATTTGTGTATTTTAAGGATGTGAATATCAAGAACAACATGAGTACAACATCACAACAAATTATGAATGCATGATTGATACAGGATGACGGTTGTGCCACGGACACCCAATCAATATTGCAAGGCTTTCCACAAAATACAGCCCAAATGTCCTCCATCTCCTTCTGCCAATCTCTTAAGCCCTGGAAATAAATGAAGTTCCAATTCCAAAGATTCAAACTTTAATTTTGTATTCAATCGAAACAGATTTAAAAAAAAAATAACAATTGTTATAATGAAGAATTATTGTAAGCCACAACTTCATAATCAATAATTGAAAAAGAGTAGCCAAAAAGGTGAAAAGGAACTTGATGTGCCTTTATTATATTACAACATAAAAGTGATCACACCACTAATCACTATAACAAGGTGGAAAGAATACAAAAATTAGAACAATAAGCTTGAACGGTTCCAAGAGAACAGGGAGCGGTTTTCTCAAGGCCTGAATATATAGTATACAAAACTCCCTCCATATAATATAAATTATATTATAACAAAGACAATCTCATGACATGCTGCGAGATCCAAATTAATGCATTTAAGATTTAAGAAAGAGTAAGTACCTAAGAAGACCGTGATGGAGTTGACAACTGAGGGCGATAATGTTAACTTAAGACTCTATATATAAGTGTTACTATGTGATGTGTTGCAAATTGCAATTTTATAGCGTCAGTGCTCACGTCTCTCTAACAAAGTTTTGTTGTCGTTTTTCGTTTATAGAGGCGTATCACATTCAGATGCTAATTCCCCCTTATCATTTCCCGTATTTGCCTTTTTATTATGGCTTTGTGATTGACCGAGACCCCATTCACGATTTAATCTCTATATTCAAAAAAATTAATATTAATTTTATTATATATTTAAGAGGGTTATGTTTATTACTTATTCATAATAATTTTCGTAAATTTATTATATTTCACATAGAAAGTTATGAATTTAATTGAACTCATACATATGAAGGTACATTTGCTTTCAAGGGTGGAGCTAGTAGCTCGCACGTGAGTTTGGCTGAATGCAATAGATTTTGCTCAAATAATATATTTGTGTTAATAAATTTATTAAATATGTACAAATATTAAATTTAAAATTTAGTCATTATTATTTACAATCGTCATTATAAAATTCAAAACCTATAAAATTAAAATATTAACTTCATCTCTGTCTTCTTCTAATGTTTGGTACACAGAAAAATGTTTTAATTCCATCTAAAATATTTTCCTAAAAAGTATTTCATTTTTTTTTTAAAAGGAGATTTTTAAACTTATTTTTTAATGTTTAATATGAAACTAATAAAAATATTATTATAAACATATTTATATGCAATTTAACAAAACACTATAGGGTAGAATGGGATGTGAAAATGGGGGTTCCAAGGTTAGGATGGTCAAGGGTTGGGGGTAGGGAGCGTCAAACTGGCGGGAGAAAAAATGAGAACTTATTTTTTCTACTTCTATTAAGAAAGTCATTTTCTTTATTTTTAATAAACTTATTTTCCTTGAAAAATGTATCTTAAAAAAAATTGATCAACCAAATATAAAAAATAATTAAAAAATATTTTGTTTTCATATCAAACACACCCTACGGAATATGCAATTGTGAGTTTAACATACTTGTCCAAATTCTGAGTACGTCTAATTATAGAAGGGTTTTTAACTTATATTCCAAGTCGCCGATTTGTGAAATTAAATATGTCAGATCATTTAGGTAGCTATAAAAGACTTTTAAAACTTCTAATTTTAAATTTGTCTTTATCTTTATGTAACTATAAAAACTTTTCATTATAGTATGAAATTAAAAATTAAAATAAAATTATTTCAACTATGAAAATATGCATTTTTTCTTTAACGAATCAGTAAAAAACAATATTAAGCAAAGTGGAATAAAGGAAATGTGAGGGGAATCTTAGTAATTGGTTGACTTCGAGTTTATCATACATATTTAAATAACCTATTTAAAAAAAGTAGCTTTCATCCCAAAAAGAACTTGAAATCTTTTATTGCATTATGTTGCTCGACAAGTCCATATTGTATATATTTTATGCAAGTGGTTGAGCGTTAAAGCTTACATTAATTTCGATCCACATATTTCCTGATAAAGATTGATCACATATTCAATATAAAGAGTTCAAATATTTTTACTATATTTTTTTCAAGGGTCATTAATCATGGTAATTAAGATGCATGCATGGTTGGAAAAAATAGAATATATTCCATTGCGGATCTTATTCTTATATCTCAAAGATAGATAAATTATTTTTAAAAGATCCTCGATATAACTTATGTTTATCAAAATAATTTTTAAAATAAAATAAAATACAAAAATAAAGAATTGATTAAGATGCACGTAGCCTAATATTTTAATTCAGGTTTAAAATTCTTCTTTTTAATTGTTGTTTCTGATCTTTTTTGCATACCATAATAACATATGGACAGGTGGGGTGGACGTGACCAAAAAAGCTTTGTTGGCATGGGATAAAGTATGTCTTCCAAGAGAACTGCTGGTGGGATGAATATAATTGATATCACAGTGTGGAATAGAGCTGCTGTCAGTAAACTCTTGTGTAATCTTTGCTGTAAGAAGGATAGTCTATGGGTTAAATGGGTCCATTGCTACTACAAAAAGAACTGTCCTGTGTGGAGTTGCAACCCAGCTCAAGCCTCATGGGTGGTACAAAAGATATTGAAGATCAAGACATATATTATGGAAGCGGGATTTACAGAAGATGACCTCAGTTCTATGCTTGAGTTCCCTATCAAGAAAATATATGCGGCAATGAGGGGTATATATCAGAAAATTCAATGGAGCAGAATCATATGTAACAATCAAGGATCACCAAAATGGATATTCATATTCAGACTTGCAGCTTTGAGGAGACTACATACTAAAGATAGGCTGTTGAAATGGGGAATCATAGATGAACAGCAATGTGTATTTTGTGACGCAGGAACGGAAACAACTGACTATTTATTTTTCGAATGTCCTTATGGTGCAGAAGTTTGGTCTAGATTGTTGATGTGGATTAGGTGTCCCAAGACAAGCTAGCTATGTCGTGGCGAAAAGAACTTCACTGGGCATGCACAAATGCCAAGGGCAAAGGAGCTCTAGCAGCCATATACAAGATGTGTCTAGCAGCAGCTGTGTATCATGTTTGGATACAGAGAAACCAAAGGATTTTTCAAGCCAAGAACAACATAACATGGTCAATCACAAGGAGGATCATAGAAGAGGTGTTTATCAGAGGGCTCCGCTACCCAAAAATTGCAAAAAGACTGGAAGCGCTGAACTTCTATCCTTAGACTCCTAGGTTTGGTAATTGCTTATGGTGTTTTGATGAAGCAGGGGATAGATTTTGCTAACTGCTTGGTTGTATGCCAGACTATCCACGCAACGTCCCCAACCTCCAACCCTATCTTTTGAACATCCCCCTGCTCATCACACATGAACCCTTATTCTCCATCCCAGCTCACTCTCATATTATTTTTTTAGATTATATATAAATATTATTGAAATAATATATTTTTTTTACTTATTCACATACTCGTAAAAGAAAGGCCAAAAATCTTTATTGGAGCAGCCAAAAGAGTTCAAAGGAGAGATGATGAAAAAGGGTAACAAAACTTGAGGAAATGAGATCTTTTGTCTTTTTACGATTTAAACAAAAGAAAATATCTTTTTTAGTTTTTTTATGCGTAAAAACGAATATTTCTTAGATGTAAATATGAAAATATTTTGTAAAAATATCCTAAAACTATTTATTTATTTTTGTAAAAGCACAATTTAATGAAGGCACTGAATTTATTTAATGCATTGTCCCACCAAAAATTGTGGCTTCATGTTAAACTGATTTAATGCAGAAACTCCTCACTACTTAAAAAAAACGTGAAAAACATCGATGGACAAAATTGAGGGATTCCTTCGGAAAGTCAAATGATTTTTTTAGAAAAAAAATCGACGAACTTCTATCTGTTATTTTCACGCATAAATGCATGAAAGCTATTAAAAAAAACCAATAAGAAAATCGACGAATGTTGGTTAATATCACATAAAAATATATGAAAATTATGATTGTTTTTAAAAGTTATTTTCAAAGAATACGACAGATCAAGTCCATTAGTTTTTTATATTTATTTTTTATGAAAAGCAACTGACAGACGCCGGGTTTTAAAATGTAAAAATGCAATTAAAGAATATAAATAAAAATAATAGAATAATTTGATTAAAAAACATGAATTGTCTAGTGATATAATTGTTTAATGTCATCGTACATAAATGATTCGATTTTCAATTGTTTTTTTTTTCTATTCAATTTCTGAAAATCGAGAGGCTCCCTCACCTCAATTTTAAACAAGACAATCTGTCACAACATACATCGATTTTGATCCTTAATTTTTTAATCCATTTTTAATAGTATCTAAAAGTACTGATCAACAATTTCTCGTAATAATATATTTTCAATAGAAATAGGTTAAACTGGACCGAACTATTACATCTCTTCTTCAATTATCTTCAATTATGAAAGAATTTTAACTTATACATTATTGATGATTAAAATGAAATGTCCAATTATGAAAGGATTTTAACTTATACACGAATGATTCATTGATTATAACGAAGTTTTAATTCGTCGTATTCCTTAAATTACTCGTTGATTCTACATAGTGACATTTTAATTTCACCTTAGGGAGTATGTATTACTCTTTCAATTCCAATTTGTTTAACAATTAAGTAGGGTATTCACGACTTGGATAAGACAATTGTATCAATTTTATTTATTTGCTATTTTTTAATTAGAAGTTCAATTTTTATATATTGACAATATAAAAAGATAATTGTATCAATTTAAAACTAACTTCAGTTAAGTATCCAGACTAAACTATTTGATTATTTTAAATAGTCAATTATCAAAAAAAAAAAAACTTGTATGCATTGACTCTACATAAGAATAATTAATTGATCAATTAATCATATTGATCAATTAATCAATTAATTATACACGTAATAATTCAAAGAATTGGAATAAGCACAAAAAGAAATTCTCTCCTGTACAAAAGATATAAATTTTTGACTTTTTTTTTATGGTTCAAAATCAAATAACATATTAATTAATTTTTTTTAAAATTACCCTTTTCTTTAATTAGTTTTTCAACTATTTCTAGTTTTAAGAGAAAGTTTTAAAAGTAGCAAAGGGTTAATAATGATAAATTATTTTTGAATTAATGTCATTAACTAAAATTTTCAGGAATATATCATATCTAAAAATTCATTTATTTTGAACTAAAAAGAGTATGGGGATATATGAGCAAATGACTAGCCAAGCTAGTTAATATATTCTTCTCGTTACATAAATTATTAACGTCGTCGACATCCTTTCTCCCCAGCTAATTGCTAATTTTTCATAGACAAAGGGATTAAATGTTGCAAGATAAATTAAATGCTTTCCAAAAGAACTTCAAATTTTTATTTTATTATTTTGAATAAATGTTCCTCTCTAATGTAAAAGGTCTCCTTCAAATTTACAAACGTATATTTTTATGTTCGGTCAAGTTTCTTGAAAGTTAAAAAATACTTTTCTTTTGAAAATAAATATTTATTTTTATAAAATTAAAGTGTGTGGTTAATTTTTCGCAGAAGTAATTTTTCAAAAAAAGTTAAAATAATCTCAAAAATATTTTGGAAACATTGATCAAACACAAAATAGCGGTCAAATCTTTATTGGAGCAATTAAAAGAGTTCAAAGTGGAGATACTGTTTCTAAAATAGACTACTCCATTGGTCCCTCAATTAAAGTGTTACACCTGCTTGTCACTAATCTCAATAATGCAGAAGGGTACTACGACCAATTCAATATAATTTGATACTCTATTTTAAGTTTGAACATATATATTAAGAAAAAAAATTCACTTACTCTTAAAAATTAAGAGAATTTTTTACTAACATATTTTTAATTGTATTTTTTCTCTTAAATTAATATATTATCATGAAATTAGTACATTAAATTAGGAATGTATCAAGGATAAATTTGGAGACAAGAATTAATCTCTCCGTTTACTTTTATTTGTTCATATGTAATACTAAAAACAAATGTTCATTTTTACTTGTATAGTTTAAAAAATAAAGAAATAATTTATCACTTATAGTGTATTTGGTATGAAGGAAAATGTTTTCATCAAAAATGATTTTCTAAAAAAAGTTATCTTAAAAAATAATTGGATTTCTTACTTACGTTCTAATGTTTGGTAAGTAAGCAAAAATATATTGTTCCAATAGCATTTATATGTTATCTCGAATTTTTCATCATGTTAGTCTTATCTAATAAAAAAATAAAATTTAATAAGAATTTGATTCATCTAATATATACATATCATGAACATCCCGCCTTTCTAGGTCAAGTCTTTAAAGATATTAAAACATTTTTAGAAGAAGAAAATATGATTTTACAAGGGAGTCGTTTGGTTTAGTTATATTATTCAATTAGGCTTAAAATACGTAGGAGCTACGCAAACTAATTTAAAGATAACAACTGTCGATATTATAATAACCCGCTAGCATCACTATCTTAAAAATTCTCCTCCTGCCTTTTACAGGTAGTGACGCAATTAATATTTTCCACTAACAAAAGTCAAAATACAAGAGATATTGTTGAGTCCTATATCGGTCAAATGAGAAAAAGTTGGGCTTGTTATATGGACGATAGACTTGAAACAATTTTTCTTTCTTTACAAATTTATACGTAAAGATTTTACAAAAATTAATCAAAATATAATATGTATATATATACACACATAAAATTTACATATTTATACGGCATAATTTTCAAGCAAACAATACTTCCTCGAACAAGGGGTGGCTCCGCTCCGCCACTCAATACAAAACTAATATAACATCTCTCGGACAAGGACTACTTATCGAATACAAGACTAATTTTCTTCTTAATTTACTAAATCACTCTTACGTAATTATTTTTTCTCTGATATCTATGATGTTCAACTCAATTTTCACGCACTTCAAGTAATTTCACGGGATGTCTGACATCTTTCATCAACAATAAATATCAGATAACTCTATCTACTGAGATTAAGACAGATGAAAAGACATTACTTTATTTTTATCTACTGAAATTTAAAACGATTTGAATTTAAGACATTATGATTCTCACTTCACGTCATTAATCACCGAACCCACATTCTTGGATACTCATATATAGTAGTTATAAAACATTAACAATCTCACTTTCAAATTCCTTATTATGGAGTGGCATTTTCCTTTCTTTTTTTTCATTGGCAAATTCTCTGTTTAGAGCCCGTTTGGATGAGCTTAAAAAAAGTAACTTTTATGTATGAAGTACTTTTAGAACTTTAAAGTGCTGAAAGTTATTTTTATAAATAAGCAGTTGAGTGTTTGGATAAAAGTGCTTAAATGAGGAAAATTATGTGAATTTTAGGGTTAAAAGAATAAAAAGGGTAGTTTGGGAATTTAGTTAAAATATAAGGGATATAAAAGTAATTTCCATGGTCAAAGAAAATGACTTTAAGCACTTAGAAAAAAAAGTTAGAAATCCTAACTTTTCATTTTTGACTGACTTTAAGAACTTTCTGGCTTAAAGTTAGCATTAGACAAACACGTTCAAAAACTGAAAAGAGGCTTTAAATTGATTTTGACCAACTTAAAGCCAATTCAAACATGCTCTTATTGACATACAAAAACTTAACGAAGCATAAAATCCATAAATGTGATGCCAATTCGCAAAGAGGTGCCTTGAACGACGAAAAAGTCACTGTATATAAGCCATTTTGATTCTCATTTGTCCTATTTCAAAATAATTGGATCTTGATCAATTTACAATATTACCCAAAATGAATGGTTTTGTTTACATACTAGACTACGTCACTTGTTGCGTCATCTACAATCATAGCTGAAATTTCATTAAAGACACGTTCTTTTTTTTTAAAACTATTTATTCCATTAAAATGTTGATTGAATTTTTTGTCCTTCATTAAAGACTCCACTTTAGATAAAATCATCTTTTCACCATTTTTCTTCAATTATTAAATCATTATTTTAATAATATTAAATATTGACTATAATAAATATAATAAAAAAATTAAATAGAGAAGCTTTTCTTATAATGATTAAATTTCTAATCTTTTTTTAACTAAAATAGATTGATAAAAAAATAGTCAAAAAACTTCTGAAAATAATAAGAAAAAAAAGATTTTAAAACGTCCAAAAAAAATTGACAAAAAATGTCCCAAAAAAGTAAAAAAACAAAAAACGTTCACACATAAACATGGCAATAAAAAAGAAGTCCAAAAGTCAAAAGTCAAAAAGAAAAATACTCGTAGTTATAACTTATAACCAATAGTAGAGAAGGAAAATAACCAGCAACAATACTCTTATTAGAATTAGGAGTTCTTAAGTCTTAATAATTAGGACTTTAAATAAGTAAAATTATTTTTTTCATCTTTAGTTTGGATCAAATTTTACAAAAAAACATATCATCTCCTACTTCTAATTTTTGTTCTTATTTTAATTTAGATTCAAGTCGTCTTCTTGCATTCATTATCATCATTCTTTTTGTCTTTCTTTCTTTATTTTAGTTAGTATCTTTAAGAATTATATATATATATGAATTATACATAATCAACTGACAACAAATTCTCTCCTTTTGATAATTTCTCGTGTATCTCTTTCAATTGAATTTTTTTTAATCCAAAAATTAGACGAAACAAGCATGCTGTCGAAAAAAATCAAAGGTTTATCACTTTCCTCTTTTATCTTGCTTTGTTTAGTTGTGGCTTAGTTTTATTATATATGTTATTTAACTATATTCTGATACATTATTCGTTAGTAGTATAGTGTGTGATCTCTAATTAAACTTATTTGTTGAATTCAAAATATAAGGCTACAACTAAGTGCTCAATATTGATACGCAAAGCTTTTATTTGATTGAAGAATCTATAAATTTAGAGTTATAAGCGACTCTTTCAATTTGGGTTACCTCTTTGAATATGATAAATTCAATATTTTGAAAATGCTTTGAGAAATAACTATAGTTAATAACAAGGATATATTAGATTAAGTAAAAAAAATATTTTTTAATTTTCTAAACTAAATAAATAAAAGTGGACATCGATCTTATTATAGTAAACAAGTAAATGTTGAAAGTACCTTAGCGACATTGAGGGCTTGACTAATATTTAGGAGTTCAACTATACTAATCATATATTTAATTTGAAAGACACAATATATTTTGAAAAATCTGTTAAAATTTTAATTATTAATGAAATTTGATGTCTGCTAAAATTGTGTCCAACTATTTTTAATAAATAACTGATGAATTAAACTTATTCTTGATCAAATTAATTAAGTTAAGACTTCTAATCAAAAACAATTCTTGCATTAAATATACGGAGTGATATGACAATAATTTTACTAAAGAAGAATATTAGAGTCCATCATCATTATGTTGTTTCTATATAAATCTATTATTAATTAACACGATACATACGTGCAAAACACGTACATTAAACTAGTATTATATTAAAAGCACGAAGACCCTTAAAATGTTGATTAAATTTTTTGTCCTTCATTAAAAAATTCTACTTTAGACAAAATAGTCTTTTCACTATTAAATATTATGTATTAATTATTTCTTATTTGTATGGAAAAATAACAGTAGTAGGCCACGGATGGAGAATCCTAATTTGCAAAGAGTTTTAAGTGATCCTAATTTGAACTCTTTGTCCTTTATTAAAAGATTTTTCTTTAGATAATATCGTCTTTTCACCATTTTCTTCAATTATTATACTATTATTTTAATAATATTAAATATTGACTATAATAAAATTAACAAAAATTAAATCAATAAGTTTTTCTAATCGTGCTCCAATTATGAAAAGAAATCCTAAAACTAAGAGATAATGCATAAGTACCATCCTTAACTATGACCGAAATTCCAGCGACATACTTTAACCTTACTAGGGTACTATTACCCCCTGAACTATTTTAAAATGGAATAAATACACCCTAAAAACTGACGTGGCACATAGAGTATGCACACTCTCTTGAAGGCAAGTGATGGGTGAAATAATTAGACACATGTTCTTTTTTAATTGATAACTTCATAATTAGTTAGTACACATAATTATTGATATTAAAACTTACATATATATTTAATTATTATTATTTCTTTCAATGTAAAATATTTATTTTGATTTCTTCCTTACTTACTTTAAATTTTTATTTTTTTTCCTTTCATTAATTTCTTATCTTTTCACTTTCAATTATTTTAAAAAAATTATGTGGATTCTTTAAAATAATAATTAAAAAGTGTTATTTAATTTTAATGTTTTAATTTTTTATATTTGATTTGATTTTTTTCAATTATTTTGACAGCCATTCGAAATTAACCAATTTTAAATACAAGCATATGAAATTAAATTTGTAATCATACCAAAAAGGAAAGACAAAGAAAATAAAAGGAGTAAATAAAATCAATAGAAAAATAAAAGAGAAAAGACAATGAATTGCACGAAAATGAAAAAAAATAAGTTGGGGGTAACAGGACCCTAGTTAAGTTAAGGTGTGTTGCTGGAATTCCGATCATAATTCACGAAGGTACTTATGCTTTATCATAAAATTAATCAAACTCAACTGGCCAAATTTAATTAAGTTGGAATCGTGCTCTTTTTTTTTTACTTTCTATTCTAAGAATAAAATCAAAAACTAATATAGCATTAATTAACCTTTACACAAATTACTTTTATAATAATTTATATAAAAGGAAAGAGAAGTATATGAAAGTAAGTCGATGTTTCTTTCTTTCTGGTCTAACTAACATATATAATATAGAAAACGAGTTTTAGTTAAATTCTATTTATAAATTTTGGGTCTTAAATAAGACTGTTGAGCTCAATTATTCTTGTCATCTTGTGTGATGTTTGATGTTTCTCTTTTATTTTTTGTCTCTTTAAGTTGTCTCCCCATTACAATTGGCTTTTGGTCAGTAGCCGAACATTTTCCATCTTAGAATATTTGGTTGTGCAGTATATGTTCCAGTTGCTCCATCACAACGCACAAAAATGGGGCCCCAAAGAAGATTGTGATATATGTTGGGTATGAATCTCCTTCTATCATAAAATATTTGGAACCTATGACTGGAGATTTATTTACTGCAAGATTTGTTGATTGTCATTTTGATGAATTAGTATACCCAATATTTGGAGGAGAAAATAAGCAGCTGAAAAGAGAAATAGATTGAAATGCATTATCACTATCTCATTTAGATCCTCGTACAAATAAATGTGAACTGAAAGTTCAAAAGATAATTCATTTGCAAAATATTGCAAATCAACTGCCAGATGCATTCACTGACCTATCAAGAGTTACTAAATCTCATATTTACAGCTGCTAATGCTCCAATTCGAGTTGATGTCCCAGTAGGATAATTAATTAATTCAAATGGCGTTCAATAAGGCAAACTATGATTGCCACTTCTTCAAATCATGCAGAGATAATAGCCATTCATAAAGCAAGTCGAGAATGTGTTTGGTTAAGATCATTAACTTAACACATTCAAGAAACGTGTGGCCTTTCTTTGAAAAGAGATGTTCCAACAATATTGTATGAAAACAATGCTGCATGTATAGCTCAATTAAAGGGAGGATACATCATAGGAGACAGAACAAAATATATTTCACCAAAATTCTTCTTTACCCATGATCTTCAAAAGAAAGGTGAAATAGATGTTCAATTTTTCAGCTTGATCTTGTTATCTTCAGACTTGTCATGGATGAGAGCATCTTCTGCTTGATTTACCTTCTCTTCAAACTCTCTGACAGCTTCATGTATGTCTCCATATTATTGCCTTGACCAGCTACTAAGAGTGTTAGCCACTCTCTTAAGTTTCAAATGGAATGTTCTCATTAGATTACCCTCTACTGGTCTTTCCCAACAGGATCTAACAGTGGCCTGGAAAGTCTCATTCTCCACCCAACAGTTAAGGAACTTAAAGTATTTGATAGGATTACTGTGAGTTTCCTTGCATTCAAGTAAAAGGGGATAGTGGTCTGAACCCGTAGAAGCAAGATAAGTCATATTAGTCATAGGCATTTTCTCTAACCACCTATCATTCAACATGGCCCTGTCCAACCTCTTCCATATTATAGCCTCCATGTCCTTATTGTTGCACCATGTATAGTTCTGCCCATAGAAGCCCAAATATGTGAGACCACATGCTTCAATTACACTTATGAACTCAAAACTTTTGTTCATATTGTATGGTTGTCCTCCTAGTTTTTCTTCCATATTTGTGATGACATTAAAGTCACCAATAATGCACCTTGGCTTGTCTATGTCGGCATACTGCAACATCTTATCCTAAAGACTTCTTCTCATGTAATCCTTACACTTGGCATAAATAAATGTAATTATATAAGAATTAGGATTAGCCACATGTTTGATTTCACAAGTAACCTGCTGTTCATCTTGGTCTATAATGGAGTAGTCTACATCCTGATTCCAAAACAACCAAATCTTGTTATTGGAATTATGAATGACACTGTCCATTCTCAACTGAATTCTGTACAGGTTCAGCTGTGATTGATTAGCAAATGGTTCAAGAATTGTCAACATAGATAGTTTGTGATATTATTTGAGTTTTTGAAGTCTATCCAAGGCACCTTGAGTATCAATACTCTTTGCATTCCAGCATATTGTATTCATCATCAAAGTTTCATAGATTTGGACCTTGTGTTGATGCTACTCTTACAAATAGTATTATCTGAACTGGTGGAAGTCTCTTGCTTATTTTTTTCCTCTTACCCTGCTGACCCCTGGGTGATAGACCCTGCTTCTCAGTCATTTGCAGTATCTCATCCTGAAGTATAGTTTCTATAGTAGGATCAAATGTCCTCTCAGGATATGCACTAGTTTCCTCATCTTCATCAGTAGTTTGCTCCCTTAGTCAGAGTCCTCTTCTTTTTCAGAGTGAGTAACTCTATATTCATCCTTCCACTCTTCTGATATGGCTCTCTTGTTGGGCACACACATCTCAGTAGATGTAATCTAAACTTGCAGAGGGGGCAGATGAAGACCTGCCTGCTCTTCAACCAACACATAGTTTACCCTTTGCTGATAAGTTTCAGAGTGCATTTTCCCTGCTTTGCTTTGGTTTTTCTTCAATGCATCCCTTTTCTTCTTACTCAAGGATAGAGTACTTTTATTGTTCATGAACTGAGTTTCTGTACCCTGCTTCTGGTCACAACTCTTTGGAGACTCAGTATTTCCCTTATCAGTTTCATATACCTGGAACCTATCAGAGATCTGTTGAACCTCAGCTTGTTGGACCTGCGAATATGACTTTGTAACATCTGGAATAGTGGTTGTAGGGGCTCTAGGGTCTTCACTATGGTCAACCAATCGATTTTCCCTCCACCTGGTATCCCCTTCCTGCAAATTAGTGGGTATCTCTTGTGTTCCCCCTTCCTCACCTCCATAAACTTCATCAGCCACAACAACAACATTATTTAATACATTAAAGCTATTGGGGGAGCCATGGGAGTGTGGGAGAACTAAGTCAATACTTGGGATTTTTTCTTTATCATTGTTACACTCCACAGTATCCTCATCATTATTTGATTCAAACCTGGCTGCAATATTTTGATTGTTTGCAAGTTTGCTTGTTCCATTCCCTTGAGAAACCTACTGGATGGGCTTATGGGGACTGGGATCTACTATTCCATGGGGAGGGGGTTGACTCTAGACTCTAGAGACAACATTACATGTTTGGAAATTATAATTATGAGTATTATAGAAAGTACCTATTGGCTGCATCCTCCTTGGATGCTGATTGTCACTGATGAGTGGTTGATATGGTTTTGACTTTCTCCTTGATACATCCTGCTTTGTTTACTCTGTTGGAATGTTCCTTATTGGTGGGATTGGCCATTCTTCTTTGTTTTTCTCTTTTGAGTTTGTCACTCCTCTTTTTCTTGATTATTTTCCTCTTCTTCATTAGTATTATTAGCCTGTTGCTCTTTAGATTTTTTTTTCTCTCTTGGAAATGGTGTTCATTAGTCTTACCAGTGTTGGCTTTATCCTTGGTTGCTGCAGCTTCTTCTTAAGCCTTCTTTTTCCTATTTTCTTCCTCTCTTTTCTTCATTGTGCAGACATTGGGGGTGTGCCCATGATGTTTACAGTGTTGATAATAATCAGGCACCCCTTTATATTGAATTGGCTGCCACCTACCTTTGCCATTCACATCTTTTTCAAAACCCATCCAGACATGTTGGGGTTTTTGCTTGGTAAGATCAACTTGAACCTTTACCTTAGCTATACTACCCCTAGTTTTCTTATAGGTGGCCAAATCCAAGAACAATACTTTCCCAATTGGAGCCAATAGAGGTGTGACTACTTCCACACAATAACAGTGCCAAGGTAATTCTAGTAGGATTGCCCATATTGGGACCAAAGGAGTTTCCTCTTCTAGTTTAAAAGTGGGAGTCCAAAGTTGAAGTCTCATAAGTTGGTCTTGGATGGACATTTTTCCTTTTGACCACACTGTTGAGTGAATAAACTCATTATCTAGATCAATGTATAAATGTCTAAAATTGAAATAACTCAGCTTCACCCTTTTTTAAGTTCTGTTTGGAGAATGAACTCCTTTCTAATTACATCCATTTTAGGCATAGTATGTGTAAACTTCCCAATAAGAGTGTATTTACATCTAATTGCTAGATTAACCATGAAGTCTTCCTCATTAAACAAAACTGCAGGGTATCCTTATTTTGTAGTGATTATAGGAGGACATATATCTATAGGAACTTTCTGCATAGCTTCTTGGGCTCTAAGTTTGGTCACAAGAGTGTGTGTCACAACAGGATTTGGTGGATTGGGAGTGTTTGGATTAGGAACTCTTATTTGGTTGATGTTTTTGGGTCCTAGATTAGGACCAAGATTATTCCTATTTTGTGGATGGATATTTTGGTCTCTTTTATGATTATTGGGTTTGAAAACTTCAAAGTTGTTAGAAACTTTCAAAGGATTAGAATTAGGAATATAAGGTTTGTGTCCAGCTTGTTGGTTTACTGCAACATCTTGTTGGCTCTTATCTTTTTTCTTAGTTTTATCAGTAGCATCAGAATGGACATATGTATGCTGCTTATTTTTGTTATTCTTAGCTGAATTAACATTATTACTTGTACCAAACTGATCATCACATATGGGACTAAACTCCAGATCAATTGGCTACACAATAGAAGTTAAGGCAGTGGTTTGCTCAATTGCATTAGATTGCAATTGAGCTTGAATACTAGAATAAACAATTTGATCATGAATATTATGATTAGTCAAGTTAGGACGCTTACCTTGTGATCCTTGTGCAGAGGTGCTGATTTTCTGAGCATTGTGATTATTGTGTCCTACACTCAGCTCCTTGTCAATATGATCATTATTGTATCCATCATTTGTAACTTTATTTTGAGTTCTTTGATATTGAGACACAATTCCATGTTGCTTAGTTGTGTCCTGAGCCAGTGGAAAATTCACTGCAACATCTGTATTAACACAGTGTTCTTCCTCCTGAGCTTTGGCAGCTTGATAGTCGTCTTGATGACTTTTCAAATTAGAACTATTTGGTGATGATTCGAGACATGCCACATTGCTAGGAAGCTTCTCCACACTGTTATGAACCTTTTGGCATTGGTCTTTCCTCAATTGGATCGCCGGAGCTCCGGCAACTCTATTGTTGTCAGTGACCCAAGCTATATTCGAAACTGTTGGTGTTGATTCTAGATGGCGCTTGATGCCTGGAAGATACTCCTTATCATAAGGAATAATTGGGCATTGGTTTCGTTCAGTTTGGGTGACCGGAGCTCCGACGTTGTCGACCTCCTCCACAACTATTCCACCATCTATTTTATCTGAAAAATTTATGGTAGTGGCGCTACGATGTGGGGAACAAACCCCAATGGTCGGCATTGCTCAAATCTCAGCCAAAGATATTTGATTTTGAGATCGAATTTCTGGCTGCTCAGTCGAGATTTTTTCTTGAATAGCCTGTTGAGAACTTGCGATTGGCATTGTGGAATCCTTTGAAATTTTGTGAGTATGTAGCTTATGCATTGTACAAACATCTTATATTTGATTCCCTCCGAATCAATCCAGATTTCTCGAGGAAGATGATTGTATGTGCCCAAGCAATTTGCTCCTCAGACAGTGCTACCGTGATGGCGGTGGTGTTTTTCCACTCTGTATTTTTTTGAAGACTCGAAGTATTCTTAGTTTGATTGGAGGATGAAGTTTCTTGAGATGTGTTCATATTGCGGTCCGGTGGCGTGGGGAGCTCTACCGACGACGATGAAGCCATTCCGACAGCCTTCACAATGTTACCGTTGGAAGTTGATTAGCCGTTATTGAGTAGTGGAAGATGATAGCCGATGAGAGAAAATCGATATCCTTAATTAGAATAACTTAGATACTAATTTTGAACTTTAGGTTTGTATAATTTTTGAAATCTTTAGACTTTAGAACTAATTAAGCTGAGTTAGATATTTAAAGTCATGAAGTTGAACTTTAAGACTTTTGAAGTTAAACTTAGAAATTTTTTAAATTTTGTATAAATTTTGAATTCTTTAGACTTTATAACTAATTTGAATAACTTAGATACTGAAATTTTAGGATATTTGAATTTAGAAATTCAACTTGAGTGTCATGAGCTTTGAACTTAATTTTTACTTGAATTAATTAGAACATGAACTTAATTATAACTTGAATTAATTAGAAATTAAAATTAATTATAACCTGATTTAATTGGAAAATGAAATTAATTATAACTTGAATTAATTAGAATATGAACTTAATTAGAACTTGAACTTAATTATAACTTTAATTAATTAGGACTTGAACTTAATTATAACTTGAATTAATTAGAACTTAAAATTAATTATTATATGAATTAATTAATTATAACTTGAATTATTTATAAATTGAACTTAATTATTATATAAATTAATTAATTATAAATTAAATTAATTATAACTTGAACTTAATTATTATATGAATTAATGACACTTGTAGTCTCGATGAATTCTAGTCTTTATGAACTAATTAAGCTTAAATATATATAATTTTGTAGATGGATCATCATTTGTGAATGTATAACATGTATTATGAAGTTGGTGGTGATTTGAAACCTGAATTTATTGACGGTGTAAGAAGTTTTATTTATCATACAGTGACACTTGATATTTTTAAGAGAAATTGATTAGTTAGGTGTCCTTGTCGTGAATGTAAGTGCTTGAAATTTTTTAATCCAGATATGGTTATGGTTCATTTGTATGGTAATGAATTTAAACCTATATATTTTGTATGGGTTGATCATGAAGAAATAGATTGATTGAATAATATATTTTATAATTTGCTGCCCGTAGATGAATATAATATGCTTGCACTACATGGTCAAATTAAGGTTGAACATGATAGGGTTCTACATGATAGAGTTCAACATGATAGAGTTCATGAAATGGTCAATGATGCTTTCGGGGTTCAAGATGGAATGGAACCCGAATAATATTTTGATGAAGCTCCTAATAAAGAAGCAAAACGCTTCTATCAACAATTAGAAAAGGCTAGTCGTACACTATGTGAAGGGAGTCTGCATTCTGCTTTATCAGTTGTAGTTAGGTTAATGAATATTAAATCAGATTGAAGTGTTCCTCATGCGGCTATGGACTCAATGGTTGATTTTTTGGGCGAATTAGTTAATCCCGAGTTTAACATACCTAAGAACTTCTATCAGGCAAAGAGATTGGTTTCTAAGTTAGGATTGTCTTATGATAGAATTCATTGTTGTGTTAATGGTTGCATGTTGTTCTACAAGACTGATGGTGAATTAGAAAATTATAAGTTTTGTAGACAAGATCGTTATAAGAGGACTCCTACTTACAAAATGGTCCCAATTAAGGTGATGCATTATTTACCTCTTATTCCTAGATTAAAGAGGTTGTATGCATCGATGAGGCCTGCGCCATATATGAGATGACATCGTGAATATAGAAGACCGCCAAGTGTCTTATCTCATCCATCTAAAGAAGAAGCATGGAAATATTTTGATAACTTGTATTCTGATGTTGCTAGTGAACCAAGAAATATATGCCAAATATTAAGGAAGAAGTAAATGAGGAATATAAATCATTTGAGGAGGAGGAAGGGAATGACAATGAATATGAAACAACTGAGGAGGAGGATTGGAAGGATGATGAAAATGAAACAACTGAGGAGGAATAAAGTGGTAGATTATAACTAGTATGTAAGTTATTTATTTTGCTAACCCTAAATTTATTTAATTTATGTTTTTTATATATTGTATTGTTACTTTATATACAGATGTCATATGGTGATGGTGATATATCCCGGGATCATCTTGGGATTAGCCATTCTGGTAGGTGTACAAAAACATCTATGAGACCTGTTGATCCTAAAGATATCCCAGGACATATTTCTTCAGCGCCGGAGATGCAGCGCCGTCGCGCTAGTCCTACACATATTCATGTTGTGCCTTTTGGGACTATGGATCCTTTAGTTTACCATAGTCAGTTTCGCAGACTACGCGACACTTGTTCTTCTTCACAGGTCCGATATACTTTATATGATCAGACCTACCAGCTACCCATAAAGATTATTGCTCGACCCCATAAAGTAGCATCTTTGTCTACTCCATCTCCCACATCTTAGTATCTTCACCTACCTACAGCATCAGCTCCACCCTCTTCTACTGATAGACCAGTGGTAAAACATGATGTGCCTGGGTTAGCTCCTGGGCAGAGGGACAGACTTGAGAGATTCATGATTAAGCCTGATGGATCATTGTAAGTTTAATATTTTATTTATTTATTTTTGCTACATTAATAAATTATTCATGAACTAATTACATGTTTAATATGTGTCTTGCAGGTGACATCCTTCGAAAGAGGCTGTTAGGGCTCTTCAGGAGAGTGTTAGGAGGTTATATACTGAGCCCTATTACTTTTGACGGAAGATTCCAAACAGTATCCGCCGGCGATGTTTAATGAATTCAAGGTATATATATGTTTAAATCTATTTTTTTAAGTTAAGCTTAATATTTTTACTATACTTTACCTAACTAATTATTTAACATTATTCATTTTTTAGACTATGTACCTGAGAGCTAAGGTACAATATGGTTATTACGATCACTTTTGAAAGAAAAGCGAGTGCCAGACTGTCTAGTTGGCTAAAGAAAGCTAGGGATGATCGGACACATTCGAGTTGTATGTTGCCTCATATATTTGAAGAATTATGTCAGTATCGGGATACCAAAGAACTCAAGGCTTTGTTCGATCAAGGGAAAAAGGCTAGAGCCAACCTAAAGGGTGGCTCGTTGCACATTGGAGATGCAAAGAGTGTTGGTACGATTCAGAGGGATATGGTAAGGTTTTTAAATTTTAAGTTTAAATTCATTTTCTTAAATAAATTATTTAACAAAGTACTATTTCATTAATTGTATTTTTATTTATAGGAAAAAGAATTGGGACGCACTCCTTATCGTCATGAAGTCTTTAAAAAGACTCATGTAAAGAAAAAGACTACTAATGCATTGAATTCGGATGAGTGGGGGAGGAAAAGATCGAACGAGCCTATGTAAGTTATTTAACATAATGTATAATATATTTTAATTCTAACTTTTATTTTTAATATGCAAAAAGATTATGAGCGGCACATACGTGAGATGAGAGATTCGATCCAGCTAACGCCTGAACAGTCCACTCAAATTTAGACAGAAAAAGTGGTTGGAGGTAGGCACATAGGCCGAATATATGAAATGGGCTCTAGGAATGATATACGACGACTCCAATCAGGTTTAGAAGGTATTGGATCATCACGTCAAGCCGGGGCCGTTGACGGGGTTCAGATAGCTGTTATGTCTCAGCAAATTGCAGAACTTACACGCGCATTGACAGAATCTGAGGCAAGAAGGGTTGAGGAGCAAAAAAGTATGAATGAACAAGTTGAGCAAATCAAAGAACAAGTGTTCATCCTCGCCTATCAGCCTCCGCCCCGTTATTCAAGAGGGTCCACTCCGGATGACTCCGACGATAATGATGAATACATAGCAAACAGTCCTTAGGTTTCCTATGTTAATTTATGAACATTTTAAATTTTTTTGTTAACTTTGAAACACTTTAAATCATTCTAAATAATGATTTTATTCTTTTTAAGTGTTTAATTATGTTTGTTATTATGTATTTTACGTATTTTGTTTGTTGTTAGTTGTGTTGGAATGGGCTGAATTGCTATGAAGGGAATTGAATTTTGATTGCAGGTGGACAGCCGAAACCGATCAAAAATATTGCAGAAAAATGACGGATATTTTCTAGAAAAGCGACGGACATGGACCCTATGTCTGTTGCTTTTCTGAAATTTTTTAAGAACACCAAAAATTAAAAAGAAAACAACACAGTCCGTCACTTTATATTAAATAATTAATTTTTAAAAAAATAAAATAACGGAGTCCGTCGTTTTTTTATTTATATTTTTTTAATGAAATTTTTTTTAGGGGCGACTCAGTCCGTTGCTTTTTGCAATCCTGTCCATCGCTTTTTGAAAAGCGTCGAGCAAAAAAGCGACGAAAGTGACTGCATCGCTTTTCCGTCAAATTTGACCAAAAAAATGACGGCAGTGCGTCATTTTTTCACAACTTTTTAATAGTGAATATAATTTAAGTAACAATCAAACAAACATTATACTTAAATACAATACAATAGAACGAGTAACATCCGATCAAGATGTCAAGATACGTGGTTGACGGGATGGACACAAATGCTATTTAAGAAAAGTTTCACCAATCACCCTTCATATTTAGGATTTTAGCTCACTATTCCCATGCAAGATTCCTATTTAGGATGGGAACAAATAAAAAAACGCTTGCGTGGAAAAGTCTCATTTTTATATAAAATTTGTGTGATTCATTTGCCTCGGGAAGGCATGATTTAGATAGGAGGATATGTAGCTTGCGGAAATTTTCAATTTCTTAAATCCAATTATGAAAATATAAATCCTATAAAATCTAGTAAAAGCTCCTTAATCGTTTGGATTGAAAACAAACCGATGGTATATTTATTATTGTTTTTTTGCCACTATGATTAAGGAAAGTAAAAAGGGAAAGTGAAAGAAAAAAAAATATCAGCAGAGGAGGAAAAAGAAGAAAGTAAGCTCGGAACAAACATAAAGAGATTAATGATACTCAACAGAATAAGCATTTCAAAAAAGGGAAAGAATCAGTTATGTGTTGATGGAGAGAATCGAATCACTAATCTTTTTAGAATAAGCATTTCCATAAAAAAAGGATAGAGAGACTCGAACATCTCATTGTTTGCTTCAATACTTAAAATTCCACATACCAATCAACCAGAGCATCCACTAATCTTTTGTTTCTCTGGGTGTTCACTCATTCTCTTATACTAACCTATATTATAGTAAAAGCGCGAAATTCCTTAAAATGTTGATTGAACTTTTTTTCCTCTCCGCTTTAAACAAAATCGTTTTTTCACCATTCTTCTTTAATTTTAATTATTTTTATAATATTGACTCCTAAAATATGTGGGGAGAAAATTAAAAAGTCCTAAAATATATAAAAAAAGATATTAGGAGAATTAATAGAGACTCCTAAAATATATGAAGAGAAGAATTTGAAAAAGACTCCTAAAATAGAAGAATTAGTGTTTAGGTAAATGTAATTTAATTTAGTTTTTTCTTAAAATAAGAATATTAACTAATGTTGGATCCTAATTAACACGAGAAGGTTGAAAAATTTACTACCTCAAGATAGGAATCTTAACTAATGTTGGATTCTAATTAACGTGTATGGAAGTAACTGTTTATTATGTTTAAGCAATTAAAATAGAATACGAAAATAAGCTCCACCATTTCCATTGTAGTTCCTTCCGACTAATTTTGAAGTTCAAAACATATCAATTTAACCTAAGTTAAAATGCATGAAACTTATACATGCAATTCTAGAACTATAAGGTTGCAATTGAGGATTGGGTTTCAAAACCTAGCTTATTGGTAGTTTAAACATATATAACCATTGTGTATTCTTATTCTCTTTTTAGATGTGGTGTAGTTTCATACTTTTTTTTTTTACTAGAACCACTTCTACATCTTTTATCACACTTTTTGTTATGGGGTTCTTGTCTTGAATTATATTTTTGTGTTGTCATCTTGTAGTCATTTCCAGATGCATACGCCAAGAGAAGTTTGTGCTTCTATACTATGCCCTTCAAAAGGTAAAATTGTTTTTCCAGAATATAATTTTATATTTGATAAAATTGAAATATTTTGTAATATGAATTTGCATGAAAATCCAATTCTGATCAAGTTTTAACTTTCAAGATACTATATCCAACGTATTCTTTGAAGGTCTAAACTCTATCAATTCCACATAATTTTACACCTCACCGGTTTTTAAAATCATTTTACATTGAGTCAGCTTTTAAAAGATTAAAAATTTCTTTCATCACATTGTTCTCTCTTATAATTATATCATGTATAGTTTTCAATTTGCTTATATTTGTAACAATATTTTAGTTAATTTCTTTATGTGAAAAATATAGTACAAGCTAAACAAGATATATGGACTAAATCTTTGGTTACATTATTTCGTAGCATTCTTTAATAACTATTTTAGTTATCAATAATAGTGTAGCTAGAATATGAGTCTCTATGGAGGTAATTAATTTTTTTTATGTATTTTGATTAGGTTGATGTTGTTTTTCTTCTGTAAGTTTAAAGGTTGTTCAATTATTTACAAAATAATAACTTTCATAATTCTATGACTTAAGCGTAAGATGGAATTTGTTTATCAAATTGTTCTAATTTTGAAAGTACATTGCTAAAAATGATCAATTGGGATGAATTTTCCTCCTTTGACAATTTTTGAGTTTTATCTTTTTGCCCTTTCATTAAAAATATCTCCTTTAGACAATATCATTTTTTTACTATTTTTCATCAATTATTATTATTTAATTATTATCTTGATATGTAGAATTTTTAAATTAATTAAAATCCTTATTTGATCTAGATAAAAAATCATAATATTTAACACTTTAGTCATAAAATTTAATTTGCCTGAATTAACTAGCTTTTGACTAGATGAGAATTAGATGGATATTTCTCCGATAAAAAATAGAATCTATATTTGATGAGATATCACAATGCCTCCGTGCATCAAAATCAGATTAATTGACACATAGATTTGAGTTCGAAGAGGATGCTTTAAGCCCTGGCTTATGGACAGCACGACAATTTGACCAACAATTTTAGTGGAGAGAAAAGAGTATATGGTGAATGATTTCTGATAGTAATTCTGATTTAATTCTATTCCTGATATTAATTAACACAGTTTGTTTCATCTAGCTATGTTATGTTAATTAAAAGTAATTCAAATAAGAGGATCAATTAATAGCCTATAGTATAGTCCATAAATATAGAGTCTCTTAATTGGAAGTTAGAGGAATTCTATTTAAATGAGTACAACTTTTCATCTATATCTATAAATGTTGATTGAACGTTTTGTCCTTCGTTAAAAGAGTTTATAGTTGACTAAATTGTTTTTTTACTATTTTTCTAATATTTGGTACTTTAAAATCAACTAAATTTTATATAATAAAACCTTCCTTATTTAAAATATATAACCAAAAAAATTTGTAAAAGAAAAGTAAAACAAAAATAGGAATTTTTCGCTGAACTCATGTTTGATTTGAGAATCTTTTTCTTATGTGTTATGTTATATACTCCTTATTGTCAGGCCACTCCCTAATTTTGCACTGAAAATAGTACTAATAGGTTTTTCATGTCATAGTTATTCGTATGGAAACTCATAAATTTTTTATCTCATTGTTTTTCATGACAATAGAGAAGGCACTATAAAATACACCAATCATAATTGAATATTTGTATTGTGACATATTCTATTTTTATATTGATTGTCGACTTGATGTAATTAGAATTATAGTTTGCTTATTTGGTAAGATTGTATAAAAATTGGGGACCAATATATATATATCCAGATTTTTCTTTCATCAATGGTAGAGATTATGAATTTTTTTTCTTTAAAATATTTCTATATATATATAACCAGATTTTTCTTTCATCAATGGTAAAGATTATGAAAATTTTTTCTTTAAAATATTTCTACCATTTTTGTAACTTCAAAAATGGGCTCCCCCTCGATATATTTAGAAGATATTGAATTTAATTGTTGTGTTAATAATATTTATTCTTTGTCATTAAAACAAATATTGCATATATCTTAACGTTATTTGCTATTTTTTGGTATCTTTCCTTTTGTATATATCTTTCTTTTTACTAATTGACGTAATACACACGTGCCAAGCACGTACGTAGTATCCATAAATATCTGTATATTTGCATCGTGGTTAGTGAACATCCATCTTAGTTAACGCAGGTCCACCCCTGAATATTTGCTATACACATTTCAATACATTATAAATAATATTTTAATTAATTTAAATATAAATTAATAAAAAAATTAAATTTTTCAAACTAAAAATTTCCTTTCATTAGTAATGATGATTAATTCAATACTTAAATTACATATTATATATGCAATATAAATTACTTA
This sequence comes from Solanum dulcamara, assembly GCF_947179165.1. Taxonomy (NCBI): domain Eukaryota; kingdom Viridiplantae; phylum Streptophyta; class Magnoliopsida; order Solanales; family Solanaceae; genus Solanum; species Solanum dulcamara. Next base: position 16,976,066 of record NC_077243.1, on the reverse strand, counting down.
ATTAAACATGTGTTATTTTAGCCGACACTAAATATAAGACAATATTCATTCATTTCAAACTTGACAAAGACTCCATTATCTTTGGAATCATAATTTAATGAGTCATCATTATCAATTTAGCGGTACAAAATCAAAAGCGAAATTATAAATATCAAGTCATATCAAATTAATATAATATGATAATAATAAAGTATTTTTAGAAATTAAAAATTGAAATTACGGAATTAAAATATTTAAAATCATATCGAACCATGAACGTCCCTAACTTGAGCTTGTTCCGATCCTCTGCATGCCGTCACTGTTGAGCAAATTTAATTAGAAATGAACAATTTTGCTACTTTCGACTTTTCGATTCTATGTCTCAACACTTCTAAATAGAGAGCTTTTTAATGTTTCCATGGTGGATTTATTCGATGCTAATTTGAGTGAGCTACATTTGTTATTGAGGGGATAATTTATAATTATAGGAGTAGAAAATCCAGTTTACATAGAATTTGGTATTTATTTCATTCACGTATAAATAAGATTAGAGGTATTATTAGTTATTTTTAATTGTAGAGAATTATTTGAGTCTGTGAATAAAATATTTTTCTTCATTATAGTTCTTGAATATCAAATAATTAAATAAAAAAGAAAAAGAAATGTTAGGTACTTCTACTAATTTATTAACCTAACTATTTTCAAATTATTTTGTACATTTCAATTACACTAAGATTTTTAGTGTATTTGTTTCATCACTTTACTATAAAAAAAATATTATAGGTTATAATACTTCTCGATGATTTCTAATTATTATAATTTATCTTTATAGATGAATTTGGTCTAAAAATTGATGAAATTGACTCTCCAGACGATCAAATTGTGGCCCAATGACACTCTTAGAAAGTGAATGGCACTACGATCAAATTGTGGCCCAATGGCACTCTTAGAAAGTGAATGGCACTAACTCCCATCTTCGACACCTATACAAACATACATGATATATATAAGCCACTCAAATATATCTTAATTATGCTCTATAGCTATAGTTTACGAATTATAATTCATAGCTATAATTATAGCAACATTTGTATAATTCGTGCGGCATTTGTATACGTTTGTATAATTCGCTATACAATTCGCAGTTTTTGTATAGCATTTGTATATTTTACTATATAATTCATGCACAATATTTGTATAATTCCCTATACAATTTGTAGTATTTGTATATTTCTCTATACAATTCGATTCGTGCACAACGTTTGTATAAATCGCGCGAATTATACAAAACTCAAACTGTAATTATAGCTAGATGTTTGTCGCGAGCTATATTTAATTCAAATTATAGCTATGTTAGCTAATTAACTAGTATATGTTTGCTTATACGCGTAATTTTCCATATAAAAAAGGGGAAAGGCATAAATTCCCTTTGAAGTTGTACCGAAAAGTCAGTTACACACTTAAACTATTATGACGATCTATTACACACCTAAATTACATAAAAGTGAATTTATTACTCCTTTAAGATGTGTTACACTACTCTCACAGTATGTGGTGTATTACACTCACTGTCATGTCAGCGCCACATCAAAAATTATATTTTTTTATATTTCCTTTCTTTTCTTTATTAATTAACTTTTCTTTTATTAATTATATTTTATACTAATTAATTATTAACCACCATCCTCCCCCCTCCTCCCCCCCTCCCCAAACTCCAATCATCTTCTCCACCAAAATCAAATTCACCCTCCTTCGTCTTCTCAGCCATACCCAAACATTCTCTATTTTTTCTAGTTAAAATATATTAAATGTTTTTGCCTATAAATTTAATTTGCTTGAATTTGAACAATTTGAGTGAAAGATAATTTCTGTTTCATATCTGAAATAAAAGAGAAGTTTGATTATGGGTTTTTAGCTAGAATTCTTCTTCTTCTTAATGAGTTTTGAAAGAAAAAAAAATCAAGATTAAAAATGAGGAGTAAATGAAGGATAGCAAAGGTGGGACAGGTAGGTTCCAAAGACACTTGAAGATTCACCAGCGATGGCGACGGTGGCCGGAGGGAGATTTTTCAATGTTATTTTGCGGTCTCACACTTTGAGGTTGTGATGGAAAATAAAGAATTGTGATGAAAATAAAGAATTGTGTTGAAAAATAAAAAAGGAAGAAGAAAAGGATAATGGGTGGGTTGTGAAAAAGAATAGGGTAAGTGGGTGTGAAGAAGAAGAGAGTAGGCGGGTGTGAAGAAGAAAGGATGTGGGGGTGGGGTGATTTTGTTTTGTTTTTTTATTTATTTATTTTTACTTTAATTTTAGTCTGACGAGTTATTTTTTTATTTTTTTGTCACGTCAGTTTTAGGAGGGTAATAAATTCACTTTTAGGTAGTTTAGGTGTGTAATAAGTCGCAGTGATAATTTAAGTGTGTAACAGACTTTTTGGTACAACTTCAGTGGGGAATTTATGCCTTTTCACATAAAAAATTTTGATATATAATGTGATGTATGTTGATATATGTGGAGATACACACGAGGAATGCACAAATGAAATCGCCTTTAACCTTGAGTTTTCAATCCGAAATTTAGCTCAAATACTAGTGAGAATTATTTAGTGGCAATAGTAAAGGTGGATATTTATAACCAACACTTTATATAAATGTCGTTAAATAATTTAGTGATTCTGAATGCAATGACATTAATTCAATTAATGTTAAGTATTTTTGCGGCAATAACTATTATCGCTAAAAGAAGAATCCTTGCCACTAAATGTCTCTTTTACTTTAGTAAATATTGCCTTAAATTGACCCCAAGCACCTCTAAAATTGATACTTAAAGTCCTTAAGATGTATCCAACAAAACCCAATGCCACTCAATCGAAATAAATTATAAATAAGTAGATAAAAAAAATCAATTAATGATCTTTACTGGTATTTTTAGTTCTTTATCTACAAAATATTGATGGAGAATCCGAAAATTGAATATGTAAAATAAAGTAACGACTGAAACTATGAAACACTTCCCAAAAGTGTATCAATCTTAACCTACAAAGTCGGATATAATTATAGAGAGATTTGTGGAGAAAATTAAAATTATTTGGGGAAGTAATTGGATACAAGATTCAACAAAAATATTGATCATCGACAGTGACGCTACAATGCAACAACATGAAAAGAAAGAAAGTGAATTTTGCTAAGTGGGCTTAACATAATCTTAAAAGATTTTCATCTTCAGCCCGCTGGACTGCATGAAGTAGAAAATTATTCATCTAACATTTTAGATTATAGCCTAAAAATTCGTTTTTAGCAAATTAAATTTCTTATGAGAAAATATTAGATCACTATATAAATTTTTATATGTTATTATAAACATTAAACAACAAATTAATTTTTTATGTGAGGTTGAGAAATATATAAATAAATATTATACTTGAATCTAATAATATCAAAAAGATAATTTATAAATGCTATATATGTAAAACGTTTCAAAATAGGAATAAGTCTAAATGATCAACTAAAAAAAGGGACATAAGCATAAACCAGGCAAAGGGAAGTTCCTTACGTGGTAAGCACAACAATCCATCAAATTTAGTTGTATTCCTTAAAAAAATTTATGTTGTACAACATTTTTAAATATTAATTAACATAAATGACAGAATCCCTTAAGAATACATGGACACATAAAAAGTGATAAAGATTTTCTCCAACATATTATTAGTAATGAATTTTCACTACATAAATCTCAATTGTGGAATAATTCTAAACATTGAAAAAATATACTTAAATTTAAAATCTTGTAATCTTAAATTGATCAAATCAAAACATGTTTGTAATGACCATCTTTAAATAGTCATATTTATATTTTAGATTATTCGATGATATAAAAGGATCTTTAGCAAAGGGTAAAGGTGTAAATTAAGACACAAAGAGCTAAAACTGGAAAATGAACTAAATTGATTTTCTATTCATAGAAAAATAGAAATTGCTGTCCAAATTACCTGCTTATACATGCTTATCCAATTGAAAAACTTATCTAATAAACTGTATAATAGACATTCATAATACAACGTACTTAGAACTTAATTAAAATTGATGGTCGGTGATGTTAACACAAAACTCAATTCACTTAATGCGGCAATATTTTCAGTAACAAAAGGAATTGTAGTGCTTTGAAGTGATCGTGTAATAATGGAGGAAATGTAGGGATCCGAATGGGACCCGCCTACACCTAAATTCCCAATTCTGAACATAACGTCCGATTTGGTTCTGAAATCCATAGACTGAAAACTTTCCTTAACCGCGACGCCAACTGGAAACCGCACTCACTCACCGAGTCAAATGTACATGATCCATTTGGACTACCAATTCCTCAATTGAGATTTGAGAAGAAAAAAAAAATGCAGAGCCGGGGATCCAATGCCCGGTTCTCAGGAATGGGGGTGCGATCCCCAATTTCATCTCTCATGCTTGCCATGTTCGCTACCATGGCTTCTTTCTATGTCGCCGGCCGGTGAGTTTTCCGTCGAGTTACTCTGCTATAAACGTTCCCCTGAGTGCTCTGCTTTAACTTTGGTTTTTTTATGCTACAGCTTGTGGCAAGACGCACAAAACAGGGTTTACTTAACGAAAGAGCTCGATAGAATAACTGGTCAGGTATGTATGATCTTACTTATAGATCTCTCTTTTTGAGTGATTTTTAGTTTTTGGATTTAGTGGTTTTGCTTGGACTTATGCGAGTTGTATCGTTCTCTCCCTTTTCGATTGTGCTTTGTCAATGCAATGGCTTTTAGTTTTGGATCCACTTGGCCGATCTAAAATCTTAATTCAGTGGGTACGGAGTAAAACAACGAACACGCGCTATCACTCTGTAGCAGTATATTGCATCTTAGTATACCAGAGATCAAGGTCGAATCCAATAACTTTCATCTAAACTTTGTATCTGTCTTAAGAAATTCATTTAATATGTAAAAATTAGTATGAATTTAGATTCAAATCCTGGCTCCGCGAGGTTAATGAATTGGAGTATATGTTTTTGGAAGAGAATAAATTATTCATATGGTTCAAGCTGAGTATATGTGGTTGTGGTTCAAGCTGAGTATCCGCGGTTGAGTTTGTGAAATGAGAAGAATTTGTGGTGAATATGTATCATATGGTAGATTACTTGGAAGCTTGTGCTGAAAAATCACTATTGTCCAATGTGATTGGTGTTCAACATGTAAAATATAGAGAAAGATCCTCTCTGCTTTGATTTGGTTTGGAATTTCATGCAGTATTATAAATAGCAACCTTTATGCAGATTTCCTCTCTGGACAATGAAGACAGTACTACTAGTAACAGTTTAATTGCATTCTCGAGGAGACACTTAATTTTGGTGTAAACTTTGAGCTGTAATCTCAATTTGGTTGCATAAGATAGTTTTCTGTCACATGCATCATTCAGCAGATCACTGGGAGGCTTGTGAAAAAAATTATCATTATTGTCCTACTGCCAACGTGAGAAGCGTTCAAAATGTAAAATTCAAAGAAATGTCCTTTTCCGTCTGTATTAGGTTTGGCATTCTATGCAGTAATATCTAGCAATAGATATGCAGTCCTTTTCTCTGGATTGCGGTGAAATCAGTAATTGTTCTCCTACATAGATTGACGTCCATTCTTGAGCAAATGCTCAATTTTGATTTTGTGTTTTGTGAGGAAATTAATAAATCTGGTTAATTTCCAGGGACACTCTGCAATATCTGTTGCAGACACATTAAAAATCATAGAGTGCAGGTTCGAAAAACTTCCCCTCTCAATTTGTGTTTATTAATGTCGTAATTAACAAAAAATTACTAGTTTAATTAAGAATGTTTGGTTATTAGGGAGCAAAGGAAGAAACTATCTGCCCTAGAGATGGAACTGGCAGCTGCTAGACAGGAAGGATTTGTCTCCAAACAATCATCAGATATGAAGAAAACTCCTGAAAAGGGTCCAGTAATAGTGATAGGAATTTTCACAAGTTTTGGGCGCAAAAATGATAGAGATTCTATAAGGAAGGCATGGATGTCAACTGGTAGAGCATCAATTTTATGACATTTTAATAATTTATTTCTTGTTCTTCACATAATCATGATGTTTGTATGGATTCTTATCTTGTTACCCCCTCCACAAGGAATGGAATACCACAACTTGTCTTAGGAAGACTATTAAGAGGATAAGTGAAAATGGGCATTTGTTTAATCTTTAGAAGAGAGGAGAAGTGGGTGGGAACATGTGGAAGTTCCTAGTGGCTTTCCAAAATTTTCAAGAATATAATTATACGCTGAATTGAGAAGTGGATAACTAACACCAGTGTAGTTCCCTTCTTTTTTGGGGGTTTTTATCATATAACAAGGTAGAACTTGTTTTTTAAGTTACATGAAAACTATTTTGAGATGATTTAGAAACAAGAGGTGGGTTACTGGATTAATGATGGATGAAGCAATTTGTTTCAGACTGGGGAACTTATCTTATGATTCCAACACTTTTTGTTTGACTTGAGATTAATTATTAGAAATTTCATGGAAGATTTTCAAGTCATGCTCCTGGAGGTTTAGAACCATGTGTATCTTCTCACATATTTTCCTATATCCAGATGCAGCTTTGAAAAGAATGGAGGAAAAGAAGGGCATTGTTGCACGTTTCGTCATTGGCAGAAGGTATTTTCTTATGGTTACTGCCTCTTTAGTTGTGAGTATTTTACATATTGGTTTCATTCGCTTGCACCTTAATTTGCAGTGCTAATCGTGGAGACAGCTTGGACAGGAGCATTGACAGTGAAAACAGTCAAACTAATGATTTTTTTATTCTTGTGAGTTGTTAAACTAGTATATTATTTTTTATTCTTCTAAGTTGTTAAATTAGTATATTACTTTTTTATTCTTGTGAGTTGTTAAATTAGTATATCCATTGGAATGAAATATTCTCATCGCATACTTGGCAGCCAAAGATTTTTCTCGAGATGAACTCATCTTCCTTGATTTAGTTGTTCGTTTCAGATATGAACAGATCAATGTTCAACATAGATAACAGGATATCCCTAGGACTGCTATAATTGAAATGATATAGACCACAAAAAATATGAAGGTGAACCACAATGGAAAATATACTTGCCCCATTAGCATGAAGCAACTTTTATTCCCATAATTGCAAATACTTTTTCCACAAGTCTGAACCAAAAGATTTTGCTTTTAAGCCCCAATTAGTCTTCCTAGCTTGAGAATTTCAGTCAGCAGCGTAGAATTTAGTTGACAGTGTCATTTGTTTGGACAGGAAAATCATGTTGAGGCTCCTGAAGAACTCTCCAAGAAAACAAAGCTATTTTTTGCACATGCAGCAGACAGCTGGACTGCTGACTATTATGCGAAAGTCAATGACAATGTCTTTGTAAACATTGGTATGTACAATGATAAGTAAGCACTATAAGCTAACTACCACGACCCCCTAAAGAAGTTTGCCAGAACATATGGCTATTCTGATGCAATTACTTGCTTTTGGCATCTCCCAACAAGTTAATATAAAGATTTTCAATAACCTGTGACGATTGTGCAGATTCCTTGGGAAATACACTTGCGTCGTATTTGAGTTCCCCGCGTGTATATATTGGGTGCATGAAATCAGGCGAAGTTTTCTCTGAACAGTGAGTGTGACTTCACCACTCGACTTATTGATATTAGGGACTTGATAATATTCATCTGAACTAAAATAGTAGCATAAAAATGCTTGAGGAGGTCATCTTTTATGAATATGATCATGTCTTTGTTTGATCGACAGGGGCCATAAATGGTACGAACCAGATTGGTGGAAATTTGGAGATGGAAAAACGTAAGTCTCTCGTGTCCTTAAGAAAGTGCATTTACCTGTCTCTGTGTTACACGAGTTTTAATTTATTTTCTGTTATCTTATACGAGAAAGGCTCAGAATAACTGAAAGAGGATTGATGTGTCTTTTTGTTAGAACTTCTCTTGCTCTGCTGCATGTTTCACTTGGAGCTAGACTGCAGATATTGACCTTTCCAGTTACCTGATCTTTTTAGGAGGCCAAAATTTTCAAATCAACAAAAATCACATTTTCTTCATTTCACAATTAGCATAGTTGCCAGTCACCTGTTCTTAACAGAGTTTATTAGTAGTTGTGTCTTCTCTAAATTTGGAGATTCTTATAAGAGCTTTGGAAGCCATCTTTCCTCTCAAACCCCAAAAATAAATATATAGAAAGGGGGTTATATGTATAAACATGCATAAAAATCATACTTGAAAAAAAATGCATAAAACTCATTGATGGGCCAATAACCATTCACTTAAATCGTAGCCTCAGGAGCTTAATCATGGTATTTCCTTGAAGCTGAAGCCAACTTCCAAGTACCATAATTGCTATTATGCAAATCTAAAAAAAATCCCATTCTCTATACCAATGTATTGTTGTCTTTTTCATGTTTTACTAGTATATTCGGTTATGTTGGAATACATCTTATTTATGAAATGGCAAAGTTCATTCATTGCTTCTTTCTTTTAGGTACTTTCGTCATGCTTCTACAGAGCTGTTTGTAATATCCCAAGCATTGGCTAGATATATTTCTATAAATAGGTGAGTTCTCATTCCGTTGCATTTAGCACTATGGAATGTGGATGGATGTTAAGAAAATTAAGCCCTGGATTGAATTGCAGATCCCTACTCCGTACTTATGCACATGATGATGTCAGTGTTGGGTCCTGGTTTATAGGTGCCGATGTCAAACATGTAGATGACAGGAAGTTTTGCTGCTCGTCTTGGTCATCAGGTCTCTTATATCTCTTTCTTTATACCAGCACAACCCTCTTGGAAAGTATTCATCATCTCCTATGAAATATCCCATTAGTTAACTGACTGTTGATGTATGAGTTTGCTGGACCACGGGAAGTGGAATGAAGTGCTTTTGATGGACTAAGTTGCTGGACTCCTTGATGTAACATGTGATGTGTTTTGCAGGAGCCATTTGTTCCGGAGTGTGATTTAACTTGACTGAAAGGTTCAAGAGATATTCAGAGTGGCATGCTTGTTGATTTCCTTGCTTCACAATTGCTAGTATTGCTTCATGACAGTGGGTTTTTGGCAACACTTCTCTGTCAGGGGTTCTACTGAAGTTCATTCCTTAAATCAGAAAACATATGTAGATGGCGGAGCTGCTAGAACTGTGAAGATTCTTTTCTTATGTAAGTAACCCATAAATCACAATACATCTGATGTATGTGAGTCCATTCTTTAGGAAGTCGGGATATTTAGCCCCAACCCCTGGGCTTCTCAGGGTCAGACACCAATTTTACCATATTACGATATGTTCATTGCTTATTCTTTGAGAAGCAAAGGGGATACTGGGATACTTGAATACATCTGTGAATTTTAGGACAATGTACTTTCTATAGTGAAGACTGAAGAGTTCATGTAGATGGGTTTCTGCAAAAGAAAATGACCTTTCTGAACTAACCAGTTCGTAAATCTGTGCGCGTCTATAAATTCATTTAAGCACTAATTTGTATTGACATAGTTTAAACTCATTTAAGCACGAATTTGTATTCAATTATAACATTCGATCTTTTCTTATTAACTATATTAGATATTCGATTTAATTTTATGCCATGTGATAATTGTAAATATATCTTTTTATGAGTCGACGACAATAGGAAAAAAAAAAGAGAGGCTCTTTTCCCCCAATAAAGATGAATTTATTTGTGAAGATATGCAAGCAAGAACAAGAATTTAATGCCGACTCACCTTTCATTTCTCTATCACAAACAAATAAAATAAGCAAACTGTAATGGATGGTTTAAAATATGTTTTAAAAAAAAAAGATCGGTTCCAAATTTTTGACTGAATTATTGGAACAAATGATATGATTGTCCTATTTTAAATAGTTGACCTTTTCTCAATTCCAACTGAGTAACCGTTTGTAGGAGGAGATCATAATTTGGCTAGCGACGAGTGATTTTTTTTAGCTACTTGACTATATTTAAGGGCATGTTTTGTAAAAAATGTAACAAAGGGGAGAATTATTCTATTTTAAATTGTTCAGAAAAATTAACGCTCTTTCCTAAATGTAACAACACATGTCTTTTGCAAGTTAAATCAAGATAACTTACATAAATCCACTAGTTTATGTAAGTTTAGCTACTTGACTATATTTAAGGGCATGTTTTGTAAAAAATGTAACAAAGGGGAGAATTATTCTGTTTTAAATTGTTCAGAAAAATTAACGCTCTTTCCTAAATGTAACAACACATGTCTTTTACAAGTTAAATCAAGATAACTTACATAAATCCACTAGTTTAGGAGCTAATTACTTAGACACATTCTAATTTGTAATATTGTGTAACTTACCATTATTTTGTGCGTCCAAATACATGTATCTCTGGATACATAAGGTCAAAATTAGGTGTTATTCTAGATACATTGTATCAAAGTGGATTCGCATGTATCTGGGATACATAACAAATCTCGCTAGCCTCCCTCGCCTCTCTCCCATCTCGCTTGCCACTATTGCATGTATCTGATACCAGATACATGCGAATCACGCCAGATACATATGCATACATATATCTAGTGTGATTCATATGTATTTAGGATCTCGCTCGCCTCCTCCCCATCTCGATCGTGTATCTCCCTATTTTAGCGTATCTGGTAACAAAAATACATGTATCTTATTCAATATATGATAGAAAACGTTTAATCAATGATAAAATATATAATATTTTAAAAGTATATGTAATAATAGTAAATATGGTAGTGAATTATGTGTAATTCTGTAGTTTTTCCAATTAAGATTAAGTAGCCCACCTTTGGAGATAGGCCCAAAGCCCAAACCAGAATCAGCGAGACAGGACCGCTATTTACGGAAATCAAACTTCCGGGTTCAAGTAGATTCGTCTGGCACATCTGCTTCATTTTCCTTCTCTTCCAAACTCTGCTGTTGTTGTGATCGGAATCAGTGAACGCCATGGATTACGATTTCAGGAACAGAACAGGACCTCCTTACGATGCAGAATTACCGATGTACGGTAGGCCAGCAACCGGCGCTGCACATCCAAACCCACAGCCACATCCTATGTACGGACAAGCTCCTGGACTCTATCCTAGGCCTGGTCAACACTCCGCCGGCCGGAACCCTCCTTTCCATCACGCTCCTTCTCCGTCTTCAAACAGTATGTATTTCCTCCATCTCTCATTTGCGTGACGTTGTAGTGAGTTCGGATGTCAATTTTCATCTAGTGGAATATTGATCTCTTACCTGTTGAATTCCACTTTTGCAGTTGGAATTGGCATCAGAGTTGCTATAAAACCGGAATATCGGATTACACCTCCGGTAACGAAACCTATCACTCTGCTCATCAACTTAAGAAATGACAACTAGAACCATAAAATGATCAAATCAATTAAATTTGAATTAGGATTTCTGTGTCCAAATCTAAGCAGCTCTTTGTGATTCCAATTATTCTATTTTTGCTTTCATCGAATATTTTCCATAGCTAGCGTTTGTATATTGATTTAGTATTGTATCAGTTGCATAGCTTATATCTTTTGTGTGAACAATATGTTCGTTTTGGTTTATTGTAGCCTCAATTGTCAATGCAAGTGGGAGACATTCCCCGAAGCACATTCAACTTTGATTTTGACCTTGAGAAAAAGATTTTGGCTGAAGCAGAAAAGGAAAGCCAGAACTGGAGCAGGCTAGGGCTGGAAAATCTTCCACCTAGAGTGCCAGAACAAACTAACATGGTACTTACATTTTTTGTTATCTTGTTAACTGCCCAACTAAAATCTGCTTACATGAGTTTCTCAAATGTTGCAAGTCCAGTATCTGAAATAAATATGGAGGGTTAGTGTAGGTTGATATACAGCGTAAAATTCTAACTATAATGAATCCTCTGAATACCGGACCCTTTTTTTATTTGGTTCTCTCTTTACTGTTTCCCCTTCTTTCTTACCGAGAATTTCCGTATCGCAATACGCAGTTTTTTAGACAGAATCCCCGGCGCATAGCACTGAATAGGGAGCCGCCGAATACACCAGCCACGCCTAACATGTGAAATGGATTCCGCGCTTCGAAAAGTCTTTTTTGATGCGTCTGTAATAGCCTATGTGTCCCAAAAAAGCATTTACTTTTCTAGTTAGAGACCAACGTCTTGGGGCTAACGTGGGATCCGCTCAAGGACCTACTCAAGCTCACTCTCATTCCAGGAATCAGAGGAAGGCATGTATTAGAATGGAAAGATCCATTAGATAAACCTAGGACCACACTTGGTTGGCCCCTGAATACAGCGAAATGGCTAAAGAGGAATCATATAGCCTCCACCCACGGTTTAGAATTCGAGGTGAAGTTGATTATTAGCTGAAGTGCTCCCTCCATTTCAATTTATATGATGGTATTTGATTGGGCATGGTATTTAAGATAATTCATTTTGACTTGTGTATATAATTAGTGGTAGTGGAAGAAATAATGAGAAACGATAGGAAAAGTTAATTTGATAAAGAAACATCACATCAAAGTTTAAAATCTGTATAGCTTAATGGATGTACATTATTAGAAGCTGGTGAAAGTTGGATAGACATGGAACGATAACAATTATTTTGGAACACGAAAAAATGAAAAGAGAGTTGTGTAAATTGAAAATCAGAGAGTACTAGTTTGGCTTCCACCCATAAACTTTTTTTTACCTTCTAGGACGGTGGTTGGATCATTAAAACTAACATGTTAATTGGAAGATCTCCATTGCTTATGTATTTTCTTCGATTTAGTCTTAAACTGTAGAGGATTAGCTCATCAAGCGAAAGAAACAGACAAGAGCTGGGGCACCTGTACTCTGTCACATGACGCCCAGGGGTGGTCAAATCTGTAAAGTAGTTTGAGCATTGAAATGGAACTCACTTAATTTTTGTGATGGGTAGGAGATTACTTTCAATAACTTGTCTTTAAAGATTCCTAGCCTGCAGTGCAACTGAAGAATTAGGGTTTCCTTATCAAAAAAATAAAAGTGAAACTGAAGAATTTGAGATGCAGCTCATTGCCAGTCATTCAATTCCATTACGTTTTTCTATTGTCAATAACAAGTGCGACATGAGTTTAATATCTGTTCATGCTCTTTCTCTGGATTGAACAACAACAACAACGTACCCAGTGAAATCCCATAGGTGGGGTCTTGGGAGAGTAGAGTGTACGCAAACTATACCCTACCTCGTGGAGGTAAGAAGATTGTTTCTGGAGGACCCTTGCCTCGAGTATAACATATCAGAATAATGAAAAAAGGAAAATGTCAGTGGAGTAACAAAGCAACTAATAAGGAAATAGTAACAACCACAAAATAATGCGAAAATGTAAACAAAGTCAACAACAAGTGATGGTGGAATCAAAAGCAAAACACTATAAGAAAATAGCTAAACCCCTTGAAAATCAAGACAACACTCCATACCTCCTAACCTTCTACCCTTAATCGCATCCTCCACACCCTCCTATCTAATGTCATGTCCTTGATAATCTGGGGCTACGTCATGTCCTGTCTAATCACCTGTCACGACCCAAAAATCGAGGTCATAATGGCACACATCTCAAAACCCAATATGATGTGTAACCCTAAAAATAAAACTCATACCAGACTCCCAAAGGGGAAAGTGATGCCACAATTTAAATAAAAAGAAAAATAATAAAGAGAAAATTATCCCAAAACCTGGTGTCATAAGTATAAAGAGCATCTAATACAAGGTTCGAATCTGAAGATACAACATAAGTCTTTGAATGATACAAAAGACTGAAAAATAAGGATAGACTAGTGACGATCCGAATTCTGGGATCTCACCACTAATTTGAGAATACATAATCCGCTAGAATATCAACTGCCACGTGAGGTACCCCAACTAGTATTTGCATCAAAAAGGGATACAGAAGTAGGGGTGAGTACAATTCACATGTACTCAGTAGGTTTTAGCTGACTGAGTGTTAGGAATTAATCAAATCTATGAAATAAACTAAGGAACGCTTTCACCTGCATACAGAAAAGTCCCACTTCGGCATCGGTGACGCCAGTTTATATATATAGTGTCGCGAGTAAAGTAGACCCGTAATAACAGCTCATAATCACAATTAATCAGATAATTCAAGCAGCACAGATATCAATGCAATGCAATGCAATATGATGATGCAATGATGTATTGGTACGGTGGAATCAAGACTGTCGCACAGCCTGTCGTATACACCTGCCGAGCTGTGCTACCAAGCAGGACCCATGGGGGTCTCGTAGACCATATACCTCAATCACAATATCTCATTATCCTTGCCACCTCCTCGTGGTCAAAGGATCACAATGCATCCACTATCCTGCCGTAATACTGCCTCGGACAGGAACTCAAGATACAAAGGTTTAAAGGTGTTTCATTTTCTTTCTCAAAAAGAATTTCCATATTTCTCAACTTCCCATGTTTCATGATATGATGAATGAGGATGAATGCATCAAAACACATATGACATGGAAGTAATATTCAACTCACATGTGGTAGAAGGTTCAAAGTTCTCAAAACTTAACCTACACATGATATTCACCCTCAATAAATAGTAATAGAAATATTCATCCCTTTCTCAACAATATTTCAATACTCAAGCATTCTCAAAAACCCCAACTCAACCTCTCAGGCGAGCATCACAAGTCAAATAATATACTCAAGCTTCTCTCTTAGGCAAATCACGAATCACATGCTCTCAAAGCAAATAAGATAACAAATAAGGCCTCCACACAGGCTATGTAATACAAATAAACCCCCACATGGCAATACATTAATAAATAAGCCCCCACACGGACATCACAATATATATATAATATTCTCAACTCATACTACGACCTCATCCCAAAGTCTATAACATATGAATGACTAATTACCCCATCTCAATCTCAAAGAAGGATAGCCAAACCTACCTCAATTGTCGAAACCGCACTCGAACACCTCCTCCGAACAAGCAACTCTCGAATTCAATGCCCGGAATGACAACCCACTATCAACAATAAAACATACACATCACAAGGAGTCCAATGACACCCATATTGATAGGTTTCGGAACCGGGGGTAAAATGGTCCAAAAATTAATTATTTCCGAAAAAGGTCAAATCTGGAAATTTATTGGACAATCACATTCTACTTGTAATAAGGAACTCATGGTTGAAAAACCCATAAAAATATAGCTCAAAACGAGTTAGAAATCACCATTTGCCTTAAATTCGAATTAGGGAAGAAACAAAGATTTTTGGGGTTTGAAACTAAACTTTAGGGGTTAAAATCATCAAAAACTTAATGAAAAGGAAAGGTTTTAGGTCAAAAATCACTTACCCAACACTTTGCCTTAAAAATCTCTTCTCAAATCACCTCAAGGAGTTCAAGAACTCAAACAATTGATGAAAATATTGAAATGGGAAGAAAGGGGCATTTTCTGCCCAAAAAGTTACTGTTCACGCGTGTTTTGTATAAATTTTCGAAAATCACCCTCAAGGTCATTACATCACCTCTCCTCAATACTTTTTTGGCCTACCTCTACCTCTCCTCGTGGTCGCTATATCCAGCCTCTCGCACCTCCTCACTGGGGCATCTACACGTCTCCTATTCACATGTCCAACCATCTTAGTCTTGGTTCCCTCATCTTGTCCACTACAAAGGCTAATCCCACCTTATCCCGAATATTCTCATTCCTAATCTTATGCTCATACATCCATCTCAACATCCTTATTTCCGTGACTTGGATCTTCTGAACATGGGAGTTCTTGACTAGCCAGCACTCCGTCCCATACAACAATGCTAGTCTAACCACTATTGTTATAAGGCTTACCTTTAAGTTTAGGTGGTATCTTCTTATACTCCGGAGGGAAGCCTCCACTTCATTCACGCCGCACCAATACGATGAGTGACATCATCGTCGATGTCCCACTTCTTTGGATTACTGATCCAAGATATTTGAAACTATCTATCTTAGGGATAGTTTGAGTGTCAAGCCTCTCACTTCCACGCCAGCATCATGCACTTTCTCTGGATTGAGTTCCTGGATATTTGAACCGATGCTAATAAGCAATCCTACCGGTAAAGGATTGTTTTCTTAACATCATGTTTTGTCTTCAATCTTCAAGTTGAAATGCTTCAAAAAAGCATGCCTAAGGTTTTAAAAACGACATTCCTTTTGCGATAAGGTCAGGTTTTATCAATTAAGTACCAAGATGGTACAAAAGAAATACATAAACCAACAACATAAGAAACATCAACACATCAAGTAATTCCTCCTTAGGTATTGATCCAGGTTACCTAACATACTGCTATTACACCAAAAATATAAGTTATGCAAACAAGAAATCTTTATTCTATAACAGCCATCCTTTTTCCTTCGGAGCAAGCTTTATTTCTTTCTAGCCATATAGTCTAAAAAATGCATATGGGAATGGTCAGGTTTCATGCATCCTTCGACTTCGCCAGCAATCCATCAAACTCTGAGGGGCCGTTTGGTATGATGTATAAGGAAAATAATCATGGTATAACTTTATCCAATACCACAACAACATGCCAGTGTACTAATACCGCAAGTACGGTCTGGGAAGGGTAGGATGTACGCTAACCTTACCTCTACCTTTGTGAGGTAGAGAGGCTGTTTCCAATACGACCCTCCAAAAGAAAAGTATCCGACGCAGGATTGAAATAAAAATAAGACAGCATCATAGGAAGATACAAAACAAGTGCACCAAGAGATAGTAATACACATTAAAGAATAATAGTTGTTCTTTTCCAGCTTTATGAAATAGTAAAGTATCATCTGCATGCAGAATATGGGTGAGAACTGTTTCCTCCACTCCATTCCTGCAATTCTGTCTTTCAGAGCATTAAACTTAGGATCTTGATCACAAAAACAAAAAGATAGGGAGATGAAGGATCACGTAGTCTTAATCACATTCCAGACTTGAAGAGACCTTGAGGATCACCATTAATCAATACGGAAAATCTGACTGTAGAAATGCAGAATCTGTTCCACTATTTCCATCTATCTCCAAAATTCATTTGCTTCATTACATGTAATAACTTGACCAATATTCATTTGTGTTATAACTCAAGGATAACAGTGCAAGTGTTACTGTGTTAGTTCTTATACTTCCTTTTCGTTGGCACATGACTTCTGAGTTTTCAAGGTGGTTGAATCCTTCCTCTGGATGATGAATTATTCTGTTTAAACAACATATTCTATTATGCATACCGTACTTGGCCTAAGAGATAATTGTTTGTCCTTTTCTTCTTAAGAACTGGTGTAACAAGTGAATCCTCAAGTTTGGATCCCTCATTTTGAATTTTTGGATCCAAATACGGCTTGTATGCAGCAAAGGAGGAAAAATCATGTATTGAAACATGTCGTTTATTATGACATTTTTTAGGATATTGAATGTCAAGTCCATGGACAAAGGTGGATAGCATCTTTAAACGTTTGACTTGACTATATATATATTGGTTCCTGAAAGTTTCGAAATGTATACTACATTGAATATAGGGATACTACATTGAATGTTTTGCAGTTTAGAAACTCAATGTGATTCTGATCTGTGGCCCTTTTGTTAAGATTTGAATGGTTCTTTTCTTACTTGGATATATATTTTTCTTGCTTGAATATAGGGATACACAGGAGATCCTATTATGAACAAATACGCAACATCTGGTTTCAATAGAGAGGCTGTGGCCATTGCAGTTGCAAATTATGGAGATAATCCGATCAAGGTGTAGAGCTTTTACATGCTTCTCTTACATTTCTGTTGCATGTGGCACTATGATCATTGTCAAATTAGTTTATCTTCCAAAATTACATTTCTGTTGCATGTGGCACTTTGAGCATTGTCAAATTAGTTTATCTACCAAAATTACTTTAAATTAATTTTCCTGAATATATTTCTCCACAAAGATTTCCTTTTCTTATGATCCCCTGTCCTTGGTCGAATTTCAAATTTAATTCATTTAGGAGCCAACTTAACTAATTTTTGTAGGGAAATCGGCAAATGATTAGATATTTTTTGGAAAGTAGGGTAGCATACTTGGGAACTGCATGAAAGTACAACATGATGCAACTATCTGCATCAAAAAACCATTTTGGAAATATTTACAGCAATGTTTACAAATTTTGTATTTTAGTTTCTGAAAAGCAAATCATGACATTTTACTTTGCCACCGAGATGGCAGAATGGTTGTGTGGAGGTGTTATATAATAATTTGTTCAATAGCATTAAGGAGCACTTGTCTATAGTAAATTTGACCATTCATTAGCTCTTCTAACAATTTCTTTATCAACTTTCAGGTCAAGGAATTTGTGGAGGGATATACTCTCTTGAAAGAGATGGGATTCTCATCAAACAGTGTTGCAGATGCCTTACTGATGAATGACAACGATAAAGACCAGGCAGCAGCTCAGTTGCTCGGCAATTCATCATAATATATTTTCATGAGCATGTAATGAGGTGTCAATATATTATAATTCCATTGTAAATGTATGTTGAACCATTTACGTGTGTGCAGATAAGATATTTTCATATAAGTCATATTATTAACTTTTAGATGAGTAATGTCTGGCATTGCTGGATAGCTACAGGTTGCGATAAGCAAAATTTGCTGGTAGTGATTATTATTCTTCAATGTCAATTTTGTGTCCTGGCAGTCTAGTTCTATTCATTATTATTGCTGTGTTTTGCCCAACACAATACGAGCCACTGCACCACCTTTGTGTTAATCATGTGCAAATGCAATAGAAGGTTGGATCTACAGATTCTCGAAGCTGGTTAAGTACGATATAAGAACATCAAACTTTCTTGACCTTTTACATGAACGATCAAAGGAAAATCTGGATAAATGTTTAGCCAGAACAAGTGAATTTTCACTAGCATTTGGTCTCCCATGTGTTCAGCTTTATACGTCAAGGACCTTGTTGCTATATATTTCAAAAGGGGTGTCACAATATAATTTAATTTCCCAGACTGGCCAAATACATACATAAAAAACATACACGATCAGTTTCTCCAACTACCCTCAGCCTCTATATTTCTGGGTAGGCGTGACATCTAGATGGCCAATGAGAAAAGCTACTTGCATCATTCCTAGCTAGGTATGTACATGGAAAGAATCAAACAATTCCAAGACTATTTTATGACGACTAAATACGTATGTGCATTTAAAGGGGTGGACAGTCAACATGATCACAAACCAAATATGTGGTCACCAGCACCAAATATTGCAGCAGTAAACTGTCGTGTGTTCAAGTCATTCCCATCCAGACCCGAACCAAATCTATCAAGCCACTGAGTTGGACTAGGATTTTCTGCCTCTTCTACCCACTCAGATGTCATATCTATGTCATCAAGTTGGAGGGGATCTTCCTCGGTAGATTTAGAAACCAAATACCGTGCTAGCTTCAGATTATAATTTATGTAAACAAGGTCTAAAAGTGTTTCCTTATCAATCTTATTGCGCTTCTCAGAGTGGATTTGCTGAAATGTGCTCCAATGTCGCTCAAAAGTGAACGCACTGCACACCTGGCTAAGTATTTTAATAGCGACTCTTTGCAATGTAGGAGCAGCATCACCATACTGTTCCCACCAGATACCTACAATGCACTTCTGTTGCATCAGTCCATTGAAAATTAATTAGGCTATGAAGAAAACTTGAGTGAAAAGCATGGTGTGTTGGCAGCAGTCATTTTACTTTAATCTATCAGATGCAAATGAGAGGATAGAAAACTATAACAGAACAGTTAAAAAGTTATTTATGATATTCTGGAGAATGTCCATGCAATTGATGCAGTCCACAGGAGACCCAAGGTTACCAGATCAACTATGTACTTTCAACTTGATCTGTGTTTTAAGCCAGTGCCAAAGTCTTACTACGAGTGAATGAACACCGAGTCATTAGTGTTGTTTTCCAACTTTTAGGGCCAATACATTTTCCATATATTTGCGAAGTCCTACTGACTTGAATGCTTCCCCGAATATTTGATCTTGCAGGAAGTGATATGTATGTATTCCGAGGCAGAATTGCCATGCAAGTACAACTCCTTTTATCAACTTATGGTTTTACGTAACTTAAGAGGTAGCAACCACAACAAATACTGGTAGCAATCCTTGGGCACAAGGTTCGAAACTCGATGGATAATGGGCCCACTCTTCTAACTTTTTTCACTTAAATACCAGGCTTTAGTCTCTAGCAAGGTGTGAACACTCAACTTCTATAGTACTCTAAAGCCTAGAACCTTTACTGGTAATCTTTCTCCACATCTAACCGTGCTTGCTTAATTCCCATCTTCACAAATCCTTTGGGTATTGATTCTAGGGGGGTTGATTATGAAACCATGTTAAGTACCAGCAGTCCACTTCACCTCAGTCACAGTCGGCCGTCATGTTGTGAAAACCTGAGAGCAAATATTTGCCACAAACTTTAAGGATTTCAGAGCTCCTAAGAGGGATGTCGGGGCAGAACTCATAGATATATGCCTGCATGTCCTCAACTGAGGACATAGACTAACTTCGACCGAGTTTTCTCATAAATCTGAAAGGCACATATGGCTAGACAACCCAAAGCCCCATTAAGATGATAAATAGACAGAAAGAAGACATGTATATCATTGGTTCCCCTCAAAAGAGGTTATATACATGTCTTCTTTTCGTCCATTTAAAACCTTAGTGGGGTTTCGAGGTGTCCAGTCTTATATGCCTCTCAGAATTATGAGACAACTCAGTCGACTCCAGTCTGTACCCCCAGTCGATGAGATGAGGGGATTTATGTAAGAGTTTTGCCCTGACATCCCTCTTAGGAGCTCCGCAATCCTTAAAAGTTTGGGGCAAATGTTTGCTTTCAGGTTTTCACAACATGGAGGCTGACCGTGACTGAGGTGAAGTCGAGTGCTGGTACTTAACATGGTTTCATAATCAACCTCCCCTAGAATCAATGCCTGAAGGATTCGTGAAGGGAGCATAGAACGGAAACCCGAGGTGGAGACGACAAATAAGCAAGCATGGCTAAATGTGGAGAGAGACTATCATCTATCAGTCCACTATTCAGACCCTGAACATAGACTAGAGCATGCTAGGGCAACAATAGAAGAACAAAGAACCCATATAGAAGCTACGCTCCGAGGACAACTTAACTTGTCAACAATTCGGGAAGTACAGGCAGCAGAGCTTGCCTCATCTCATCAGCAAAAACTGTGAGAAAATGACCTTGATTTCAGGTAGGTCTTAACGAGAAGAGGGACCAATGGATGTGTAAGAGGGGTGTGACACTAGGAACATAGACATGACCTATGATATCTTCAATGTAGAAGATACTAGCCAGCCTTCCTACTATCTCAAGGAGAAGAAAGAAGAATAAACAGACAAGATTTTTTTTAGGATTGGCTGATTGCTTTAAGTTTGTAGAATTATGTAAAGGGGATGCACAAAATGTAAAGCTTCAAGTATACCTGGAGGAACAGTATCAATTGCTTCCTTTGCCAGATTACAACCAAACATCCCAGATGCCCGTGTATATAAAAGGATTTGAGTAGTGATATCTCGCCTCAGTTCGGGAGTTGGTAGCAGCTTCTCCAGTACTCTGAAAAAATCTTCTTTTATAGACCCAAGAAACTTGACTTCTGTGTTGTATTGGATGCCAGGATTCAAAAAGGCAGCTGCTGAATGCAGAGGAGAGTGAAGGTTGTTCTTCCATTTCTTATCCACTATATCTAAAAATGTTTTGCACTTTATTTCATCCATAATATAGTATGTCCTTATTGACTCCTTTGCTCTGGTTAGTAGTTCATATATAGTGCCCACAGCTGGCTTTCCTCCAGAAACTTCTCTCATAACTTTGAGAAAGGGCTCAGAAACAGCAACACACTCTTCAGCTGTCCGCCAAAAGTCATTGTCATCCAGAATTCCGATACAATTAACATTTTGTGATTTATTTGTATAAGCAGAATTGCCAGCAAGCTCTGGACTGTTAAAAATAAGTTTCAATCTTGACCTGTGCTTCAATAAACATTGCAAGGAGAGGAAGTGTGATACGGACTTTGTGATACCAGTCTTGATGATCTCTTGTCCCCCAGTGAACTTTTTCATGAGATCAAGCAATGGGGAATTGTTGTATATAAACTTCGAGATTGATTGTGCCTGTAAAATGCATCTATTTACCCAATCTAATTTTGAAAACTCATCTAAGATTGCATTTATACACTGTGAAGCACAAGGGGACACAAAAACATTCCCATAGTTCTGCAAAATATGGTTCACTATACCAGTGCAGTGAAGTGTATTATCCATAATTACTTGTACAACATTTTCTGGGCCAAAATCTTGAATGATTGAATCAAACAACTCAGAGAGGCATTTCAGATTCTTAAAATATGAAGATGCATCTACAGATTTGTAGAAAAAAGTCCTGGAGGGCGATGAAACCAAGAAGTTGATCAAAGCTTTCATTTTGTTGTCCGTCCATGTTTCTGCGATTAAAGTGCAACCTGTCATAGCCCACTCTTTCTCAACATCTTTTGACTGTAAACTTACTTCAGACTTGATCCTCTCCAACCATGTTGCTTTCAGAGTTTCAGGAGAAGGACCTATAAACCCACTGCCACACTTCCCTACTGCCTCAATCATTTGATGGTAAGAGGACGATCTTGCTACACCATAGTCAATTTTGTTCTCAAAAAAGAACAATGCAATACTTCTCTCTGCAATTTCTTGGTTATTTCCAGATGAAGAGATAGCCTGCCCAATTGGTGGAAAAATTCTTGCAATTGGAGTTGTTGGTTCCACAGACAAATGCGGTTTTTCTGGAGAGATATTTACAAGAGATTTTGCCTCAATGAGCTTATGCTTTTTAGTACTAGGAGGTTCCTTTGTCTCTTCCTTTGATGCTATTATTGCCCTTACCCTGTCAGTAACATCATCCCTGACCTTAGTACATGGATTCACACCTTTACTGGGAAGTCTGGATAAGTGATGCTTTAACCTACTAATGCCACCATTTAGAATTCTAAGACAAAATTTACACCTTACTTTATTCCCATCTAACTTCTCAGCATATTCCCAACAGACGTCTTTTTCTCGAACCACTGCCAGTAAAAAATCTGTTAGAAAATTTTCTGACTATCTGCTCAAAAATAAATTTCTGAATCAGCCAAGATGGGCTTTTTCTTTATTCTTTTTGTTTTCTTTCCCCTCTTAGGAGAAAGAAGATTCTATGACACAGTGCACAATAATGGAACATAATTGTCATTCAGGAAATTTGAAATTAATACAATGACATGATCAAGTGTCAACCTTCGACTAAGGTAGATATATATTATCTTAGGTTTCAATGATAAGCCCCAAACAAATGCTACCTACTATGCCGATCATCTTCAACTCATGCAACAATAATGTATCCCAATTCACTAGCAAAGCTAAAAGTGATGTATACGGATAGGCTTCTTTAGATCATATACCAAGATACTTTTGAAAACCCCAATAATATACGTTTGTCATTCCGTTAAAATCTGCCAGCATTACGAGCAAATCACACGGCATATTACCACCAGTCAATTATGTTAAAACTCCATAAATCAATTTGACTTGAAAAAGAACGAAAAGAAAGAAGGAAGCTAAAGTGTTGTCCATTCAAAATTCCCAAATTAAAACTAGGTTCTATTTTTGATTAACTGATCAACTAAATTTCTTTTGATTATATGGTGAAGAAGTGCAATTAAGCATACATATTTTTTTGATAGGTTTTTTATCTTCTAAAAATTATCTCTTTTTTTTTTATAACCATGGTGTCCAGGCCAGCTTTCTCGCACCTCGACTAATTTCACGGGATACATGCCACCTCCCACCAGCATCTCCTAAAGATTATCTTTTAAAACAAGGGGAAGCATCAAACAAAGCTTTGATTTTGACCATATTTGACATTCGGTAAGGCGAGGATTGAAAGGAATGGGGGATCAGAGAAAGATATTATGATTTTGATCACACTTAGTATGCGCTAACTACGGACATACTATTTGAACAAATTTGGTTTTGTTCATTGTTCAAGAAATATAGTCTCGTCACAAATGTGTATTTTTTAAAAAATTATTCAGAAGTCTTTCGGATTATAGCTTGATGAATTATTAGGGATGTTTAGGGTAGAAATACATCATGGAAATCGAGCCAATGTCCTTTTTGCCTTCTAATAGGATTGCTTTGTTTTTGAATTCAACAAGTGATGCCTTGACTTAATTGACCTTGGCAAGAAAGGCTATGTCATTCCCTTCGACTGTTCTGCTTCAACATATCGGCAGTTCTCAACAGAAAAGGACAATTACAGATATTCAAATTCTCAGTTCTGCATATTCATCCCCAAAAAAAACCCATCCCCCCCCCCCCCCCCCCCCGCGCGAAAAAAGGTAGCAGTCTGTTGTCTCTAGGTACAGAGTTGTAATTATCCCTTTTGGTGTATTTGGAAACCCATATGAACCATTTTCCTTTCTTTTCTTTTTTTTTTGGATAAGAACCATTATACTTCCTTTGTTTCATTCTTCATCTTGCAACATATCCATCACTTCAAACTTTATTTCCGTTTCAATTTGGCAGTGCATTTTTTTCACGCAGTATAAATAATACCAACTGTAGTGAAAGACAACTTTTTAAGCTCCTTTTTCTTTCTCTCCTTTTTTCTTTTTTTAGTATCTTTAGGATTGGATAAATTTATATCTTTTGCATTCCTCAATAACAGGCTGGAAGGAACAACATTTGTAGTGTATAACTTTTGAGATGTCCTTTCTTGTAGTACTTCCATCATTTACTAGATAGGAAAAACATCTCTGAGACTTTGTAACAGGCAACAACAATTGACATCCAACAAACTTACCTACCATAATATGATTACTCATAAGTAAAACTTTTTTTTTCATTTTTAGATGGATACAGATTGGCTAACACAACATTTACCACACAGAAATACTTTTGAACTCTAATTAAAAAGGAAAACAATTTCTTTTAATAAATAACAAAAAGTTCTAATCAAAGAAATTTAGACTAAACATATTAAAACTACCATTAGAAGATTATTGGATAGAGCTAAAAGCTTAGTGACATAATTATCCAAACAGCAATCTAGAGTAAATGGTTGTGTGTCACCTAGTGACAAATTAAACCAACAAAGAAAATCAACCTTAACTTTTCCGAGACTACATAATACAGAACTTTTTTTTCCAGATTTCATGGTACTAATCATTATTATTAATGCACTTATCCACAGTTTGTAATCATGCTTCATTCCCTTCCAAAAAAAAAAAAGAGAGAGAGAGAGAGAAGACAGACCTATGTTAAAGCTCTAACTTCATTAAGGCTAGAGATCTACACACTTCTGATTCTACTCTTATCTCAGGTACAACATTGTAACAATAAGGATAACTTGCGATGGCTAAATTCAGTGTTCCCCATACTACTGCATTACTTTCAGGAAGCATCAAAGTGCTTAATTCTCTCCAAATGAATATTTTCACTTTAGGAAGACGAGTGAACTGGAGTAGTAACTCTCCAAGCTCACTCCAAATTAACTAAACAACAATTCTAGAGATTTGTCAAATTGAAATAAACAAAAAGGCATGAAAACCCTAGTTCAGTGACTTACTAGTTATGGAGACTCTTCGCTTGGCAGTGGACTGAGGCTATATAAACCTAAGCAATAACAACATTTCAGTTAACAATCAAAGAGAGTATACAGGAGAAATTAGTACACTAAATCATTTTAAACTGAAATGAAACTGAGGCTATCTAGTTTAATTTCCAAGTAAAAGATGAAACAATTATTTACAGTCACCATAGATGCTGAGCTCGCAAGCTGAACTGAGAATCTACGAGAGTCTATGATGTTGGTTTCTACCATTTTTGAATAGCCGGAAACAGAAATCGAAAGGGAGGGAAAACAGAAATAGAGAGAGAGAAAATAGACGAGAAATAAGAGAGAAGAACTCACATGGAGTTGTGGAGAGACGAATTATCAATGGAGAGATAACGGCAAGATGGAAGTTGCAGAAAAGACAGAGAGAGAGAGAGATCTGTTTGATTTATCGCGATATTTTGTAGACTTTTTTATGTTTCTGAGGCTAGGGTTTAGTTCGTATCGGTTCTTCCATTTTGATACTTTTCATTTACTATACTATCTTCCTTCTTCTCGTTATAGTAATATCTCATCTACTTTTAAGTTTTTTATTTTTTATTTTTGGCAAAGAAGCGACGTCGTAATTAGACACGAAACAAATTTAAAAAATTGCAACGCTGGAATTGGAACTAATCATATCAGAGCCAGGTTTCGATCCTGGGACCTGTGGGTTATGGGCCCACCACGCTTCCGCTGCGCCACTCTGATTTGTTGTTCAAAAATAACAAAAAGTATTATGTAGCCCTTGTTTAGTAATATGGGATAAAATTAATTTTAAAATTTATTATCCCTTATTCCTCGTACGAACGCCCCTTTCTTTCTACTAGTTCTTACATAAGCAATTTGCAAGCCCTTGTTCGTCAAGAATCTAGGTTCATCATATCTTTTTTTTTTCTCCTTACAGTAATACGTAGATACGATGATTGAGCTAAAATCAAAGATTTCTTCTATTTATGTCCTAAGAATTGTGTGAGGGGAAGAGAACATGAAGTTTAAGCACCGCGTGCAGAGTTCAAATTTATTGGTTAGGTACGAAAATATTTACCCTTTCATTTATACTATAATAATGAAATAAATTATCATATTTATACGATTGGATAACTAATTATATGGAATAACTTTATTTATCCAATCTCCATACTAAACAAACCCCTACCCAATCAAGAAGCATATAACACTAGGCAGTTTAAACGAAAGTTGCGGACAGTTGTATACTACGTATTTGAAGGCTGAAGTATGCACGAACCGCCATGGCACTATCTTTATAGTACAATAGTGATTAATGCTAATTAAATTAAGGTAACGAATGTGTAGAACATTAAACTAAACAACAGGACCACATATATATGTTGTCCTTGGTGAATTAATTAGCTGTAATATGTATGTGATGTCTGATCTACCACCATATTATAAAATGAATTATGAATAGCAATATATATGTCATCGATCAGTTTTGATTTGACCATAGAAAAAGCCTGATTAATTAAGCTGACAAAAGAAAATGATAAGTTGTTCTGACCCGATTCATTAAACAATATTAGCCTGCATGCCAGTGGGATTTTTTTGACAATATTTGTGCATGCAAATTTGGAGTGTATATCTACACATATAAATTCATTAATTGTTTTTTGCCTTTGTTTAATTTTTGCTGGTTGTAGTACTAATCATACTAATTAGTCTTTGGTTTCAGTCATCATGGTCGGCATACTTTAGTAGGTAACACGGGCTACGTAGGTAACATTATTAATGGCCTTTGTTTTTTTAATAAGTGTAATAATTACTCCTATTATTTTTTTCAAAGCTAAATGGAGTACTATATATATTAAAGAAAAGCCTTTTCTTAAAGAATTGAAAACACAGAGAGTAATTTTCAGCGAAAACAGCTTGTCCGTCTATTAATGGTGTTTGAAAGAGAAAAAAAAAAACATTTTTTCACATGTTCTTAAATTAGTTCCATTTATTCCATTTAAAGTAATCTCTATAATTACTAGAAAATATTTTTCAAAAAATAAATGGATTTTTAGTGTTTAATTAATAAGTAAGTAAAAACATATAAATTCAGAAGTATTTATATATTATAATCTAGCAAAACACCGTAATAGTGAGATAGGATGAAAAGTGGAGGTTCAGAGGTGGGGATGGGATGTAGAGAGGAGACAATTAATTTAGAATGTCACTTATGAAACTTGTTTTTCCTACTTTCATTATGAAAGTCATTTTCCTTGAGAAATTTGTTTTCCTAAAAAAAATAATTTTTATAATATTTTGACCAATCAAACATGAGAAAGTTTAAAATATTTTTCTTCCTACCAAGCACACCCTAGCTAGTGTTTGCCCATTGTTTTCAAATATTTTTGAATAATCTTTAATTGGAGTTCAAAATGAGTTTGGTCATAGTTTTTCAAAACATATTTCACTTTTTCTTTAAAAAAACATAACTTGTATCCACAAGTTCTAAAACTATCAAAAATACCCAAACATAATGTACCAAACAAACATACTTGTTAATTTTAAATTATGCAGAACCTTGACGTTCATTATCATTATCACACATCATAGTCCTATATATAGATAAGTTTGACATAAAATTATCAAATTTATAATGACCTAGATAACACATTATCCTAAAATCATAACATGACATTTTAGTAACTAAAAAACGGTTAATAACATAATTGCTAGCTACTACAATTTGTCAAATTACAATTAGTTCATCAATGCAAAAAAAATTAAAAAAAATAACAATGATAGCAAATAAGAGACCTCATAGATAAGAGACCTCAAATATAAGAATTTACAAATCTAAAGAAAAATTTATACAATGAAGCAAAATAAATCTGAAGTAAAGGTCTATGTCAATTTCTTAATGTATGGCCAAATGAGTCCTTAATGAGAATGTGTTTCCTTTTAGTTAGTGGCAAACCAGCAGAAAGGTATAGAATAAAATAAGGCCAAAATATATATATCTTTAAACCTTTATTTCCATCATCATGTACGTAAAGGACAAAGGGAAACGAGCGTGATAATTAATTAAAAACAAAATGTCAAATTATTTTATATTAGCCACCATCCTAGGAACATGCCAAATATTGTTTATGGGACGTGCCTAATTGTCAAAGTTAGGCCAACGAATACATAATAGGAATCGTGTTAATTATACTCCCCATCCCTTGATTTTGACTTCACACTAATTTAGAGAAGATTAAAAATTCACTTAAATTGATGTTAAATAGTACTAAGAAAGAATATGCATGAATTAATATTTTTATAAGTAGTGTTCGAACCAACTTCTATATTTTAACTTAGTATATATCGTAGAATGTCGTACTAACATACTTTTTTTTTACACACATAGACTTCCCCTTTGGACAATGCCAAAACGAATATTGAAGATTTACATTGTGGTGAGAGGCCGATGGGGTTATGGACCCGAACTTAGATAATCTAAGAAATCAAGTATAAGGTCCAACAAAATGATGCTGAAGAATCAACGAATAAATTGTAATCAGAAGTAAAATGTTACTAACACCTATTTCACGCACCTTTACACCTTATGTAGGTATGTTGTTTGTCCCAACTTCCATACAAAAGTGGAGCTAGTAAGGATTCAGGGGTTCATCCGAATCTCTTTCGATAAAAATTATACTACTTATATATGATTAAAATTATTCTTTATGAATATATAGTAGATGTTGAATCTCCATTCGATTAGTTCGTATATTTACTTTTTCATATTTTTAACTTCCCTAATGAAAATCCTAATTCCGACACTACTTTCATACGCAAACAAGGAACACTTTAGTTTGGTATGGATGATAAACTTTTGCTGACGTTGCGTATGAACGGTTGCATCCAATATATACTGCTTGTCTGATTTTCTGAAAATGGAAAACTTTTGTTTTACACTGCTTTTTTTTTAATTCTTTTTTATTATTAGTAAAAATATAGGACCGCAACCATTTATCAAGTAATATAAATACTTTACATGAATTATGTTTTTTTACATCAAAAACAAAATTAAACTTCTCCTGTCTAGCTCTCTCTCTGTATGAGAATGAAGACATCACTGAAAGGTGGTTTGGTTATTGAAAAAATAGTTTCGTCCGAGATTACTAGATAGAGGAGAGATCTGTACTGAAAGTTGAAAGTAAGAAAAGATAAAATGCGATATTATTTTATTTTATATATTAGGTTGAAATTCATTATTTTAGTAGATACTTCACTATTTTTATACCATATTTCGTGCCGGGTAACAATATCAGAATTAGCTCATTTCGTGATAAAACAACCAAATTATTCTCCAAAGTTTTTCTTCTAAAGTCCTTTAAGAAGACAACGGTTAAACTAAAAATAAAGTTTATCTAAATTTATATAATCTAGTGTAAAAACGAATTCTTGTTTATAATCTTTTCCATCCCAAATTAATTGCCATATTAGGAGTTAATTTGATTCATTTTCGCAATTAAATTAAATTAGACTAATTTAATATTTTATATTTAAATATATTAAAATTATACGATAAGTATAATAATTTGTAATTTTTCTCACGTTAATTTAATAAGAAAAACTAAAATACTAGTTAAAGTTTATATAATTTAACTCTTAAAAAATGAAAAATGCATTGTATAGTGTAAGCACGCTTAAAACGTGAATAAAGGGCCTAATATTGAAAAATTTAACTTGAAATAAATACTAGTATTTAATAAAGAAATGAATCTCGAACTAACTCAACCCGAAAACTAGCTACACTGATTTTTACCAAGTTTCCTTTCCCTTTTTCTCCTTTTTGTAAATGTAGTTGTTATCTGTGTGTCTTTCTTTATTGAACAGCTTCAAAAAAATGGCGGAAATGGTGGATAATGCTCTTCTGGTGCTCCCTCCCCTACTGGCACCACGTTCACCCACTTCCCCTCTTCTTATGGCCCCTCTCCTTTTCACATCTTTCTTCTAAATCCAAGCATAATTTTGTGTTAACTTCTTCATATTAGTAGTTCCACTTTTGTCTCCACGTGCTTTTCCCACTCTTTTCGCTTCTTTCCTAACCAAATACATATAAATATTATGCCCCCCATTTCTTTATTTGCTTTCTTCTTCTTCAAATTAACTGCCTTTCAATCATTTATTGTCTGTCAACCACTCCCCTGTCTCTCTCTCTCTCTCTCTCCCTAGCTACTTACTTAATTCTGCATTTACTTCCCATCATTTTCCTCTACGTTACCTTTCATCTACTCCTTCTTTTCAGTTTACTCTACCAAGTGTTTGATTATATTCCTCAGTAAGATAGCTGTAGTGTACTATACAGTTTCTGATCTTGGCCGAATTTTCTGGGGGGGTTTCTCTCCATTTTGATGTGATTTGGCTATCTGGGTATTTGCTATTCAGGTTCATTTCAATGTTTTTTTGTTATTGCCGACAGTTCAAATTCTTCATTTCTTTGCTTTAGAATCAAGAAAAGTATTAAAAATTTAATCTTTTTATGTGTGTGTGCTTGGAAATAGGTGAAGAACGTGAAATGCCTGTTTGTTCCTTTTTCTTTTTCTTTTTTTCATTTTCTAGCAGCCCAAATGGAAAACTGGAGGAAAAAATGTTGAGAAGGATCATTAGTCAGTAAATGACGGAAGAAATTGTCCCTAATTCTTGTTTTACTTTAGCTATTCTGTTTATTGAAACCTAACTTTTACTAAATTTGGTTGGTTGACCCAAAAACAAAAGGTCTTTTAAGTGTCTACGTAACTTTAGTTGCCCTATAAATTGTATATTTATGGTTAAGAAACGGTTCTCTAATTTAAATGGCAATTATTTATAGTGAATGATGGACATCATGCCGTTTCAACCTCTGATTCCAGTTCTTTATTTGTTGAAATTTTTGTAGAGATGAAGGGAGCTGTTACTAGTAGTTGATGTCTTTGTAGTTTAGCTCAGAGGAGGAAAATGATGGCCACAAAGTTCCTGTTCTTTTCAGTTTTATTCTGCACAGCTCTGTTCTGGCTAGCAAGTAGTGAACCATATGAAGACAAACAAGCGCTTCTTGATTTCCTTGAAAATGTTAATCACTCCCGCTATCTGAATTGGGATGACAGAACTTCTGCTTGCAGTTCTTGGACTGGAGTTACTTGTAATCATGAAAAATCAAGAATTATAGCAATCAGGTTGCCTGGAGTTGGATTCCGCGGTTCGATTCCTGTAAACACTCTTAGCCGCTTGTCTGCTCTTCAGATCTTGAGTTTAAGGTCTAATAGTTTTAGTGGCCCTTTACCTTCTGATTTTGCAAACCTTGGAAATCTTACTTCTATATATCTTCAATCCAATAACTTTCAAGGTCCATTACCTGCTGATTTTTCTGCTTGGAAAAGCCTTTCGGTTTTGAATTTGTCAAATAATGATTTTAGTGGGAGTATACCTTCTTCAATATCGAACTTGACTCATTTGACTGCTCTGGTTCTTGCTAATAACTCGCTTTCTGGCAGTATTCCTGATCTCAATCTCCCTAGTTTGCAAATATTAGATCTATCCAACAATAACTTCACTGGAACTGTCCCCAATTCTCTTCAAAGATTTCCTGGTTCAGCTTTTTCTGGTAACCGGCTTTCTCCTGCAAATTCTTCAGCTTCATTTCCTCCAGTTCCTCCTCCAAGTGTCCCACGAAAAGAGAAATCATTTAAACTCCGTGAACCTGCAATACTTGGGATTGTAATTGGTGGATGTGTTTTAGGTTTCTTAGTAGTAGCTGCAGTGCTGATTATGTGCTATTCGAATAAAGAGGGTAAAAGTGGGGCCACAGAGAAATCACCCAAGAAAGAAGCTGCAGTCAGGAAGGGAGTTTCCAGCAGTCAGCATGGAGGAGGGAATCTTGCATTCTTTGAGGGTTGTCATCTTGCATTTGACCTTGAAGATCTGTTGAGGGCTTCAGCGGAAGTGCTCGGAAAGGGAACATTTGGCACTACATATAAGGCAGCTTTGGAGGATTCTACCACAGTTGTGGTGAAGAGATTGAAGGAGAGTGTGGGAAGAAAAGATTTTGAGCAGCAGATGGAGGTTGTTGGCAATATCAGGCATGAGAATGTGGCTCCACTGAGGGCATACTACTATTCCAAGGATGAGAAGCTCATGGTATATGATTTCCACAGCCAAGGGAGTGCATCTTTGATGCTGCATGGTATGTTAAGCACCCAACTTCTACTACTCTTGCTGTTTTAGTCTTGAACCGATCCATAGAGAACTGATTATCAGGACCAAAAATATAATGCAAATCATTTTTAGCTATGATGTGTCTTGTGCAGTAGTATTTGAAATTGATTGTAGGCTAATTCTAGCGTAACCAATTACCATTGAATGCATTAGGATGGAGAATTGCATCAAGAGAATTGAGTATCTGCTGTTGTTGTCCTCTTGATAGTATTTTTCATCAATAGCTTATAGGACAGCATAAATGTCACGCCTCGAGAGGGTACCCTAGACGTGGCCGGTACTCAGAAATCATTACTGGCTCCCAAGCGAACCACTTGACCTGACCACACATCCGTTCATTCATTCAATCAGCGGAAGACTTAAAATAAAGAGGTAATTAAGTGGGCAATTCCAATCAACAATCTAGCTCAAGGAAGAAAGGTCATAAGCCAACAAATCAAGCTTCAATCTATGTTATTAAATAGTCTGACAAGAACAATTCAAGAAAATAAAATACTCAATCGACCCATCACTATCTAGTCTATGAAGCCTCTATCGCTACTATCTAATTGGTGCCAATGACAGGTTCATGGCTACCTCAAATCAGAATGAAAAGACTAAATTCAACGCAAGAATAACATAAGTGGTATCCTCCGAATGTAGAGGAGGACTCACTAATAAGTTGAGTGTGACCAGATCCTCAACGGTGCGCCTATTGCTGATCTCTTAAACCTGTCTTTGCATCATGAAACGATGCAGGTCCAAATGGACGTCAGTACGTGAAATGTACGAGTATGTAATATGGCAGAATGAAACATACATCAAGATAGAATAATATCAGTTCAGATATTTCAAATCAGAAAGATAAGAGAGACTCAATCAAAGTGTCATAGGTCTAAAGTAAGAATACAGTTTAGACAGAGACCAATCATATACAATCCAATCATGTACAATCTAATTCAATCAAATCATTTACAATTCGACCCAATCCAATCATATACAATCCGACCCAATCCAGTCATATACAATTCGATCCAATCCAATCATATACAATTAAATCCAATCCAATAAAGTCAAAGGACTCAACTCAATAGATATGCAAATTAGAATTTAGCAATGTTTTACAATTCTACTCAATCATCTATAATCTCAATCAAACCAATCTATCATGCATAATTCACTCAATTTGGGAGTTTCTCTAACCGACAAACATCACCTATGAGCCAGTGATGTACAACAAGCCGACGTTGTTGCTACTTCCGTTCAATACTTTGCCAGGGTATGAACGAATCAACCAATCATGGATCCATCAATTAATCAAGTTCTATCATTTCAAGACAATGAAATAAGGAAACATTCGACTTTAACGGTCCAATCCTTTCCTACGTTGGCTCGTAGTTCATGGGATTCAAGTATGGGCTATACTCATACCCAATTCGGTGCTCAATACTCCTCCCAAGACTCAATATGCTCATATCTATCAGGTGAGTAAAATACTCATGCTCAAAATAATAATTAAGAGACTCCTCAAACTCAACTCATGCTTAAACTCTTTCTAAATCAAAAATAAAAATAATCATTCTTTAAATTCAAAATAGTGCATAAATAATTTATGCAAAAACGTTCACAAATCATTTTTAAAAGTCCTCAAATACTCATTTGTACTCAAAATCCTCATAAGACTCCAATCAAATCGAATTATGCAAATTATATCATACAGTCACATTAGACTCCAATCCACTCCATCTCAAAACATCACATCAACATTACCTATTCATCAATCATTTTACAAAAAAAATAACCATCATTTACATCATCATCAACATCTTGCTCCAAAATCCTCATTTAACTCTATGTTCAATTTCATCAAACTCATTAAAATATGCATCATTTCACTTTGAAAACATTATTTATACATGAAAACCATCAATCTCAACCTCAAGACAAATTATGACAAAAATGAAACCTCATCTTGGGTTCATGTGAATGAATACATGAATCCATACTCTCAACAAAACTCAACTCAAGAACATTATTAATACATATGAATTTATATACAAAAAAACTCAAATAGAAATTATAGATAACTCAAGAACTCAACTCATGGAACCTCAAAACTCAACTCAACTCGAATCAATGAAAATATAGGGCACGTGGATGAAATCAATCCAACATTATGAGTAGCCTTACATACCTGGAATGAAGATTATCTCACCAAAAATCAAAAACATGGCTTGAAGATCTTGAATCTTTGCTCTTCTTCTCCTTTCTAGTCTCTTCTCTCAAATCTCCTAAGGTGAAGAAGAGGAAAACTCTTTGGATATTGTGAGGGAACTGATTTTTTGTCCCAAAATGACTAGGGTTAAGCTTTGGGAAAGGTGGGGAAAAGACCAAAAAGTC
This sequence comes from Solanum dulcamara, assembly GCF_947179165.1. NCBI lineage: Eukaryota > Viridiplantae > Streptophyta > Magnoliopsida > Solanales > Solanaceae > Solanum > Solanum dulcamara. The sequence continues at coordinate 16,940,842 of NC_077243.1, read as the reverse complement.
CCTCCCAAAAATATGAAAACTGGCAGAATTTGAACTAAGTTGGAACAGGTCTGCGTCGCGGACTTGTTCCCTCATAGTTCAATTTTTGCCGAAATTTCAAGTTGAAGCAAAAACTGGCTAAGTCCGCGACGCGGACTTGGTGCGCACCCTTCTGGTTAAGAGAATCTAACTTTTTACTCCGAACTCCAAAAATTGCAATCTTGGTGGCGTTGGAAAGAAACTCAAAGACCTTTAATTTGATTGGTCATGGGCCACCCAATTCGTTATATTTTAGGAGATATGGTCGTTTGAAGTTGACCCTTCTACGGTCTCATACGAAAACTTAGTCGATAGAAATTCTTTGGGCTTGACTTGGTTTTAGAGATCCCTTATGACCCTAAACCACATCTAATACTCTTCAAATACTTAGGAATTGATCCTAACTCATATATACAATTAAAAGTCATTCAATTCGAGTCTATATGCATATGAAGAATGGTTTGAGTCTTGGCGGAAAAATTTTGGGGTTTTACAATAAGTGTCTCGAAGTCATAACGAGTGCTACTTAGGCCATGTCTAAGTGCAACTTTTGTTTTTAATTTGTCAAAACTCAAGAACATCATGTTGCTCGAGAACTTTGCTTTGGCGTTATATTCAACTTTCATCATTGTTTGGTGGATAGTCTCTTAACTGCACTTTCAAGTATTCCCATCATTATATCTGATGCACTCTGTAATTTCAGCAAAGAGGTCTGCTGATCGAATTCCTCTGGACTGGGAAACCCGACTACGAATTGCCACTGGTGCAGCTAGAGGCATTGCTCATATACATGGACTGTCCGGGGGAAAGCTTGTCCACGGGAACATAAAATCTTCAAACATATTCCTCAACTCCCAAGGATTTGGTTGTATTTCTGATCTTGGCTTGGCAACTATAATGAGTCCAATTGCTACACCAATTGTGCGAGCTGCTGGTTATCAACCTCCAGAAGTTACAGATTCAAGAAAAGTGTCTCAAGCCACAGATGTCTACAGCTTTGGCGTCCTAGTGCTTGAACTTCTCACTGGAAAGTCACCTACACATGCCACTGGTACTACCGAGGTTGTCCACTTAGTCAGGTGGGTACATTCTGTCGTACGTGAGGAGTGGACTGCTGAAGTATTCGATGTGGAGCTGTTGAGGTATCCAAATATAGAAGAAGAAATGGTAGAGATGTTACAAATAGGTTTGAATTGTGTATCCAGAATGCCAGAGCAGAGACCAAAAATGACAGAAGTAGTAAAGATGGTAGAGGGTGTTAGGAGAGTGACTACGGGGACTCGGCCATCCACTGAAGCTTCTACACCGAACCTGACACCACCGATGACTGAAATAGGGTCGTCTTCCGTTACACACTGATATTTCTTTGTTATTTAGAGATTAGTTACTGTTCTATATTCTCAATTGTTTCATTGTTATGAGTTTAAAGACATGGCTGGTAATTCTTTGAGTTTTTTCCATATTAGATTTCCTTCCTCAAGCTTCTGCCAAATATCATTTCAGCTACCAAATTGAATAGAAATAATTACTCTCTCTCTACTTGATCTTCTCTTTATGCTTGTTTGATTTAAGATTATTTCAGTTATCTGATTCAACCACTCCATTAACTCTAGCTAATACAAAAAATTACCAGTAATTTTATGCTAATATTGAAGTGTATGTGCTCAAAAGCAGTGGTTATTTTCGTCATTTATCAGATAATCACTTATATAAACACTCAATAATAATTTTGTTAATTCTAACCAAACAGGCAAAAAGTAGCAAGTACCCTTTAATTTTAGTAGAATGAATTTGCACATGGTAGGTCAGGCCTTAAATTGTTGGAAAAAGGTGCAAAAGCTTCGAATAACTTGTGCCTTCCAAATTAAGCAATACCCGGATATTTGGCCATAGATTCCAACTATTTTTCATTTTGGGGGGAATTTATGGAGTTGGAGTCGAAAATATAGTTGTGTTTGGTTATATATTTTGCAAAGAATTTTTGTACTTGAAAAAGTGATCTATAAAACATGTTATAAGCTATTTTACAAATTTGAATATTTTTATGATTAAACATTGATTTTTAAATAAAGTGAAAAATTAATCTAGGAAAAAAGTGAATACTTAAAAAAAAAAAAAAAAGGCAATGGAGAAGAATTGAAGGAGATTTACGAGGAAGCAATAAAAGGTAGATTAATGTAGATGGAGGAATAAATAGAGCAACAAAACCAGCTCATCAACATGATGAAAGATACTACACAAATTTGTTCCTTATACATTTTTTGTCATTAGACAAGTAAAAATCAATCACTTTCATAGGTGAGAATGCCAGAGCAGAGACCACACTGTAAGGGGTGGTGGGTGTTGTAAGGATAAGTAGTCCTCCACATAAGATCTAGGATCATTGAGGGCTCGTTTGGAAACAGGTTATGTAACGATATAATAATGTAGAATTAAATAATCATGAGATTATTTAATAGATATAAAAGGAAAAATTGTGTAACTAATTAAACATAACTATTTTATTTTATACATAACTATTTTACTTAAACATATCAGACGACATTTCAAGGCTACCATCAAAAAATCCTATGTCGAATTAACGAGAGTAACTCAGCTAGAAGTAGTTGGAACAAAATGACTGTCAGCTAAGTTTTTTTTTCTTTCTTAAATACACTATTTAATGTATTGTTTTGGATCATATGTTTTAAAAACTTTCTTTTTTGAACATCGTATCTTGTCAAAAGTCTGTCACAAAAAATGAAAATGAAGTTTTATGCGGGGAAAGATTATAATAATGCAGATATTAAGAAACACTAAAATCATAAAGATAACTTTCATAATAGTAACACACTTATTTTCTTTAAAAAATGAACAATTATTTCAAATTATACGTTATATACTAACTTCTAATTTATCAAATCAAACATCTAACAAAAAAATTAAATTCATATATTATAGACTTATAGTAATTTCTACATTCTCTACAATTCCAACATCATTAACCTCGTCTTTAAACTAATGGACGCATAGGTAGCAGTAATAAAGATTGGTATTTCTTTCGACATACTTTCTTGAGATTTTGCCAAATATTTGTTCACCTACCACATTGACTAGTGATGCTAAAATCTGTGTTTGGTTTGGATTATCTGAGCTAAATGTCAATACAAGGAAACTAATGTCAGTACAATTAACAAAATCGATTATTTTACTCCAAAGTCAAATACAAATCACAAATTCATATAATCAGAAAATAATTTTGAGAATACAAGGCAAACAGGCACAACTTGTGATGGTATCAATTTGCACATGGTAGGCGCAGACTTCAGAACTGTAGATTTTGAGAATACAAATGCATTAAATTTGTACATTAGTCATTGCTGTGCCGTAAAGAAAGCTTCCATGTCCACAGCACTCTTACCTTTTTCTCTTTTAGAATATCAACTTGCCTGCATTATTTACTATAACAAATGAGCTGTCTAGTTACTGTAATATATGAAATCCACAATGATTAAAGTCAATATATCCTTAGGTGCAGAAACTTGATGTATAACTTGTGCGTTCCAACTATCAGACACCAAATAATCTCATTTTATAAATTGGATAATTTACAATAATACAAAGCACAGCCAGATAAGGAGGAGGAGAGCAACAAGCTATATAAATGCATAGACAGGCATAGCAAGAGCGACGAAACCAGCTCATATAAAGAAAATGATAATACATTCTGTCCCTTTTTCCTTTTTTGTTTTTTGATAAGTATATATTGATTACATCTCTATATGGAATGATACACCGCACTCCACGCCCCATTTATTTGTTTGATGAAGTGCAAAACCGGCTCCCCCTTTCAAATAGCAAGACACATTTGCAGGTATGGTAGTGAGCAGTTGACGTTCTTAGACAATTATACATGCTGAGGGTAGTTCATTTCCGCGAGATTCGTGTTTTGACACCCGCTGAAATTGAGGGAGAAGAAAAAAGCCGGCTCAGCGTAAGAGAATTTAGATAAATTGTCAAATAAAACCCAACCACTATCTGCAGAAAATCTCATGAGAAAAAACCATTACCAACCTTCAACTTGCTCAAATTGAACTTCTTTGACGAGTTCAGAAGTTGCATTGTACTCAAACCTGCAAGATTAAGATAAGGAAACAATATAAACAATAGTATTAGGTAATTTAACAGGAAATGATCCAAGGTAGAGGAAGAAGAAAAGAAGCAGCATGTGTATCAAAGACAAACAAATAATCATGAGCAGCAAGCATTACATTAATCCTAAAATGCTACTCTGACTGTCAGATGAAATCTGCTTTATTGAAATAAGTGAACATCATAATTTTTAGCACGTGTTCAAATAAGAAAAAAGAAGCAGTATGTATCAAAGAGAATAATAATCAACAACAGCAATCGTTACATTAGTCCTAAATGCAAATCTGCGTTAGTGAAATAACTGTACATCATAATTTTTAGCACGTGTTCAGATAAGAAAGTATCAGTGACAAAAAGATATACAAGTTCCCAGAGGTGATGTCATGAGAAAATAGCATGTTAGCAACCTCTAATCACATGTGACAACATAGTTCCAACCCTGCCCAACTCCATGCCCTTTTTATTTTTCTGTTTATAGAACTAGCAATTTCAATGTTTGGAATGGAAGGAACAGAAGATGTTTTGATGGAATATCAACTCCAATTCTCCAACCACTCCCTGAAAACAATATGTCTCTTAAGTTTATATAATTGGAGCAACTTAGACCCTGTAAACTCTCCTTACACCTTTTTGGATTTGTTTAACTCCATATCCCTAACTTAGGCTTCATTGTATGGAGTTACCAAACCATTTTTGTACTTACTGTCTTTATAATATCTGCATTATTTGCATCTTCTTGATGCCATTTATGATAATGCTTACTTAATTATTAAAAAAACTATCAATTTCAACCATCACATCACCTGCGGCGATAAAGGAACAGCATTACTTGCTGCTCTGATTTAAGATTCTTCGCCTGAATCAGCTTCCCCATGCTTCGTCATCAAGAACTCAATATCCTATCCAACACGTTATAAAAAAGGGCGTCCACCCAACAGTTTTTCTCAGAGGTCACAAAAAAAGTTCGAGCATTTGAAAAACATAAGGACAAAATGGAAGTCGACACCTAGAATCATCATATTTGCCACATTTTAGCAGTTTAGAAGTGATATATCAATCACAATTGAGAGTATTCATATGACGGTACGAGGGTAAGCCGTTATAGTGAATCGTTCTCAAGCCACAGTATTGCTAGGATATGAACAGGTCTGTCCTAATGTCGAGACAGAAAATGTTCCAAGTCTTTATCTCTCGCTTATGCAGAAACTTTAACTGCATCAAACACGGTTCTTTAACAACAGTGCTCTAAGCATCTATGACAATAACTGGAGATGTGTGTTTAGTGCAGCTCAAAATTTATCAAGTTCAGACGTAAAGCTTAACAAACAATTTGGACTTAAAAGATGAATAAGAAAATGACAATGCACTATTCAAATTACCTATTAGAGAAGAGAACATCGAGTTCATAGTCAGATTGACTCTTGGTAGCTTCTACTAAGATTGTTACTATTTCTGTCTTCCGAGTACTGGCCAGGAGCAGATCGTACTCAGTCGGTATGATAATTGCAAGGAAATTGTCACTTAATTCACTCAGACAAAGCTTCTCAACAGCTGCCAGGGAAATCCGCCGTTTAAGTGCGCCACTTTCTGGGTCTACAATGTAGATGGCGAAATCAGTTACAAGGAGAATGCGTCGCTTCATCTTCCCTGTGCTTGTAAACTTCAGAACTGTGTCTGCAAATAGAACCTTTTTGTCACCTGCAAAAGATAGACACATCAACATAGATTAGAATTTCTAGAGATAAGGGCTATAGTTTTCATTTTATCTTTGTCCGGGATGGGGGCTGTTCTCACCTGTACAAGAAAGTTTGTGCTTTATATTTGTTCAAATGTTCAGTTTAGATTGGGACATAGTGTTTTCATCTTTGAGCTTCCAAAAGATGTATTATCAAAATCCAACGAATTCAACATAGATAACATAGACATATCCAAGTAAACATACACGACAGCCTTGAGTATTCATCTCCTTTTGCAGCAGTTGTCACGAGAGTCGAGACAACTTCTACCAAGACATACATTTTTTGACAGCCTTCTAACGCAGATCAGGTATTCAAACTTGACGCACATAAACAGCAATAAAGCTTGCAAGAGCAAGAACATGTGGTCTTCACAAATTTACTACTCCTTGCTAAATTGGATTGGGAATGAAAATTAATCTGAAAAACCAAATGCTCAAAACACCAGTGGCATGCTTCACTTGAATACTTTCACAGGGTGCTTGTATTACAAGAGAGAATCTGAAAAACAAGAATTCTCATCCTACGCAGCTGATGCTACTTATTCAAAGCAAACTAAGAAGATATGAACCACCTTTTATTGCATAATCCTGCATCTAGAGATATATGGAACATGTTTCAGCGTCTTTTTTGGAGTTTACTGGATAAATGCCACAATCCTTAAGGGGAGCCTATATCAGCTGGGGCCATTGGAAAACTGGCAAGTTGTCAAAAAAACTAAGGCAAGCCATTCCAGGCAGCATTCTTTTTACTGATGTAGTCTCAATAATGTTGATGATGTACATCAGTTTTTGGATTTTGTCAGCTCCAATGCTCCATAAACTTTGTATAGAGCTGTTTCAGGCTTTTGTACCTCTAGAAAATATGATTAAACTTAGGTTTCCCTATTGCTTGTCCATTAAAAAAGAGTAAACTTCAGATACACATTCAGCACAACAATAGATGTTAAAGAGATTCAATAAGAGCTGGTTCAGCAACCAAAACAAATATAATTAAAGTCTCTGATTTTGCTTTCCGAAATACAAAGGCAAAAGAAGAATACAAGTTGTTAACAGAGAATGGGTCATTAGCAGGAAACATGGGGCAAATTATCACAAATTTAACACATTGAGAGTAGAAACCCCAAAAATTTAAAAAGAAAGAAGCTCAGAATACCTTGTTTTTCGAGAATCTTCATGAGATAAGGTCTAGAAGGTACATCAACATAATCACCGAGATAATCTCTATGAATAGAAGCTTTTCTACGGACTTTGACTCCCATGAAAGGCTCTTGATCTTCTGTGATGTTGCTGTCGGAGGGCCTCAATTTCAAAGTCCCTCCTCCCACTTGGTCCTCGTCGGGAATCGCTTCTTCATCGAAATGAACCCTTTGAGCTTGAGTTTCTCCCCTATTTGATAGATAACGTGACATCGCCGGAGATGTTGAAGGGGAAAACGCCGGAGAAGAAATGATTGGCGGAAGTGCCGAGGCATACAATGTTGATTTTGTTGATTTGCCGGTGGGCGTGCACAGCTGGCGTCCATTGTTACATCACCTGGCTCCCCCAGATAGGGCCCCACTTTTTCTTCTCCCTAATAATTTATCGTCGTGTTAATTGATACGTGACAATTTTTTTTTTTAATATGTTCCAAAAAATGTTTTAAAATTATTTTAGATTATAAATTTTAATTTTTTAAATTTATTTTTAAATTTTATATCAAATCAAATAGTTTTACATAAATGGGGATAAATAGAATATTTTTTTTCAATTTTAATATTCTATCTGATAAATTTAAGACCACAAAATTTAGAGGATTACATGCATTTTTAATCTAAGATCATAAAATTCAAAAGTCTATATTTATTTCTTAAATTTCATGTCCAGTCAAATTATGCTCTAGTTTGAACTTTGTATTTTGGATCATTCCCTCAAATGCTGGGTTTTATTCTTGAGTTAATATTTAAAATCACTCTTAAACTTGACACACTTTATCAAATGCACACATAAATTATGAGAAGTCTTAATTACCTCCTTAAACAAAAATTCTTGAAACTATTTACCCCTTAAACTATGAGAAGTCTTAATTACTCCGTCAAACATGAATTTTTGAAATTATCTGTCCCTAATATGCCACGTGAAAAAAATTGCTTTGTTTCAATTTATATGATTCATTTTCTTTTTAAGTAAAATTCAAAAAGAATAAAAGTTTCTATATTTAGTAATAAATTTATTTTCGTTCCTATTTATATAATGTAATTCAACTCAAAATGAAGTTTAAGAAAGATGTGGTCTAAAATAAGCCACAAATATTTGTGTGGCAATAATTATTTTATTAGGAGTAAAATGAAGATTTTAAAGTTAATTTTTTACTAAATATAAAAATATTTTTTTCTTTTTTGAAATTTACTTTTAAAAAAATGAGTCATATAAATTAAAACAAAGTAATTTTTTAAAATCATGTGGCATATTAGGGGGCAGATAATCCAAAAAATTCAAGTTTTGGGGAGTAATTGAGACTTATCATAGTTTAGGGGATAAATAGTTTCAAGAATTTTTGTTTGAGGGGGTAATTAAAACTTCTCATAGTTTATATGTGCATTTGATAAAGTGTGCCAAGTTTAAAGATGACTTTAACTATTAACTCTTTATTCTTTAATTTTTGCTCTCAAATTTGATGGTCTTAAATTTTTACCCTTAATTAGCACTTTAAGTATAAAATAATTGATCGAAAATACCCTTGATATTAATAATAAATTAAATAATTTTTATTCGGCATAAGTTTATATTTTTATATCATAAACATGTCATATACAAATATAACAAGTTATGTTGTAAAAGGCATAATAAATTATGTTGTAATGCATAACTTAATTTCTACAAATTTTAAATCGTATGAGGTAAAAATTTAATTTCAAAATTCATAAATCAAAAGACATAAGTTATATTCTACAAAACTTATGCTAAGAGTGAATTTTTTCCCTAAAACTTATGCGGAACGACACAACAAAAAATTAAGAGCGGGGAAGAGAAGCTTGATTTTTGTGGGTATATTCATGCTCAAGAGGTATGTACTCATTTTATGTTTCATTAAAATATGTTATTGATAGATTATCTATATTATATGTAAGATGATCTTAATTGCTTTCGTTGTAGATCCTTTTTATGATGTTCGTAGATTTATAACACCAATGGCCACAAAGAGGAATTGAGATTTTCTACCTACTTAATTATAATTTGAATAGGGAAAAATAATTTTTTTAATTGTTTTGTAGATAAATTAAAGACCTCAAGTAAATGAATATAAAATTCAAAAAAATATTTATAAAAGATGAGTCAAATAGAGACGCTGCCATCTCTGTGTTCAAAGAATGTAACGCCAACCCAAAGGAGAATGAAAATTCCTTTTTTTTTTCTTTTTTTTTTTTATGTGTAGTAACTACTTTTTGCAAACAAAGCAAATCATCTAAGTAACCTTTCGTAGCGTATAAATGCTGCAAAATGTTCTATTGGACTCTATGCAAATTGCAACCGATTGCTTAGGGATTCGGAAAATAAAAATATAGTGGATGTTTGAATTTTAAAATTTTAATGTGATTTTGAATTTCTAAATTATCGAGTCAACATTTTTATATATATATATATATATATATATATATAAAATCTATTTTATATATATCGTATAATTTTTTATAAAGTAAATTCAGGTGAATATCTTGACAGCCCCCTAGATCCATCCTGAGCATATATTCAATGGATGCATACAGCTTTAAACCTCCAATCAATACCTTATGTGGTCAATTGTTGCTCACTCGATCTGTTTCAATTTAATTCCATGACTTGATTCGGAATAAAAAAGTCAATTTGACTAATTTTTTATGTGACTCTGACATAAAACATTTATTTTTTAAAAAAAATTTAGTCTATGTGTAGTTAATTATTATTATTTTATGATAACTTATTTTATACAATAACAACATATCCAATGTAACTCCCTAAATTTGAGATGTGAAGAGGGTGGTGTATATCTTGTAAAAATATAAAAAACTATTTCCAATAGATCATAATTCGAATAAACATATAAAAATTGAATCTAAATTCGAATAAAAATATAAAAATTGAATCTAAATTTCCTAACTTTAAATATTTGTATAATTAATACCGCGAACCAAAGCGACATGAATTGTGCAACGATTATTTGAATACGACCGACTAAATACAATATTATCTTATTAGTATATTTTATGTGATGTCAATTGTTTCTGTACCATCAACCAAACGATTCTATTATAGGAGTATCGTTTTCTTTGAAAAAAATATAATATGTTGTTGGAGATATGAGACGTAGACTGGTCATTAAACACCAATTGGAAAGTAAAATTATAGTTAAAAACCATGAGCCCCGTTGGCCAGTTGCCTATCCACTGTATCCAACTCATATAAATAAATATATAAATTCCAATGTATCCAGCTCATATTTCCTCTTATTTCTTTTAACTCTTGTATATTCTAATTTAAGTACTGATCAGTAGTAGCTTCTAAAGAATTGTATGTAAAGATTCTTCAATGTTTATTTAATCTTTTCCTCTGTATCATTTTATTTAATCTTTTCCTATGTATGTATAAAAAAAAAATCGTAATTATTCTATATCTCTTCCACGAAAGTTGAGAATCCAAACTATTAGCGATACCAAAGTGGCTCTCTTATTTGTTTGGATCTTATAAGGGGTTTGAGGAAATATTCGTCTGAAATTTATGATAAATAAAAGACAATTGTCTCAAATTAGAAAATAGTGCGATAAATAAAAATTACTGAAATAACTATTATTCTATCGCAATAACGAAAGTTGAATTTTAGTTTGGGAGATATTTGAATAGTGAAATCGTATCTATCGGGGATGAACTATAAAGTTTTTGAATTTTAAATTTTTGATGGGTTGGACGGATAGTTTAGAAGAGTTTAAACGGGTTAGTAGATTTAATTGGAAAGAAATGTCCTATGAAAGAGGCCACATAGGAAGGACATGAGGTTTAACATATTAGGAATAAATATGACTTTTTTGAAAGTATAAAAATAAATATTAGCCTAATGTTGAATGAAAATAACAAAAATATTGAAAAAATATAACAATAAATAACTAATATAACTAATTTGTTTGAGTAAAAATATAAATATAACCTTTTTTGCTTGTCTTTTGATTAACCTTTATCGAGAATCACTGCAATTATTAGTAATACTCTTAATAGGAAATTCATCTTTACGTTATCAGACAAGTATTTTTCAATTGGACTAATCTAACATATGCACTTATTTACCAATTATGCTCCTTATTCCTTATATATCGTTTAGTTTATGAGAGTGTTGTCTATTCATAAAATATATTGATATGAATAACGATAAAATTTACGTGTTTGATTTTTCTCACCTTTAAAATAAGAGGATTTTAATGTCATACAGAAAATAAGAGAGAAAAAAAATATGTATATAAAGATCCAAATGCAATTTCAATTATACATTATATTACGAAGTCATTAATAACAACGAAGCAATTATAGATGTAGTTCAACAAGAAAATATGGTAAAATTATTGTATCTTTTTATTTCTGATTAGAAATTTCACATTACAAAAACAGAAAACGTTAAATTAATTCTTCAACAATAACATAATACCCAATATAAACTCATAAGTAGAATTTAAGATATGTACAAATAAAAGAGTTTCAACTCAATTGCATAAAATTAAAATAATCATAAACAAAAAAAATCAAAAAAAAAGAACAATAACCATAATGTCAGAATTATTCATCCAAAATGAACATATTTATATTGACTAATGGATATAAATAATTTTGAGCCAGCGTATCACTCCATCGTCAAATGTTGCATGATTTATATAGTTATCATCTGATATTTTATATATATATATATATATATATTTTTTAATTTTGAACGTGCATAGATGTACACAAATATCTTATATGACATAATATATACCAATTTAAAGATATCACATGTGAATTGTAATATATATATATATATATTTATTTAATTTTATATAAATTTAAATATTTATTTATATATATTTAAAATTAAATAAACATAAATATTAGTTAAATAATTGCAAATATACGTGCATTAATGTGCATGACATCTCCAATTGATGAGGTCCTATTTGGATTTTCGAGTCAATGATTCAATTGGAATGATTATTGTAGAATTTAGTAAGGAACGGCGGAAAATGGAAATCTTTAAAAAATACTCTAGTAATCACTAAAATAAAATAAATATGTTTAATGCGGGGCAGGCCCTATATAAATGGTCATTTTTTCATGACGGATTCATCATTTTTTTTAATCTTCTCTTTCTTCCGTGTTCTTTTGCTGTTCATCCAAAGGAGGATCCCGATCTCTGTCAGGTCTCGTTCTTCAATTTCATCAAATGATTTATGTTTTTTTGTTAAGCAAAATTAGATCAATTTTTGTGTTGTATGTGGTATGGATCTCAGAAATTTTGAATTGCAGGAGTCGCTATGGCTTCCAAGCGGATCTTGAAGGAGCTCAAAGATCTTCAAAAGGATCCTCCTACTTCTTGTAGTGCTGGTAAAAACCTCAATTCTCTTGCTTGCTACAATTTTTGTGCATTTATATATACACGCGTTAAGCCAATTTAGTTTCTTTTCCATTTGCTTTTGTTTGAAAATTTGTTTGCTAAACAAATCTGTCATTTGAATTGTTGGACGAATGATTGGATCGGTGAGGAGATCATTGTTGAGATTTAGCTGTAGGTCATTTTGATTTCGTGGTCTGAAAATTCAACTATGACCTAACGTAGTTCATTTTGTTACCACTGATCTGGCTGCCACAAAATTCTTATACTTTTTTGCATCAATTTTTTGTTTTTGGCTTAATTCCGGTTTGATAGTTTGATTTATAAACCCGAAACATGTCAATGGATGAATAATCTGTTACTCAAATGGAAGTTATGATGGATGTTCTGGTTTTTGTATGTCATTTGTATGATTGTGATTGCTTGGTAGGCTTGGCAGTGGAATAATTGACTTAGATATCAAGGGGACAGGAATGTTTACAGAGAGATGCGGTGCTAGAATGTTATTTCTACTGATGTTCAATCTTGTGAAGTAGTTTATTCAGCATGTATTTCTTCTTCTATACATGCACTAATGCATCAAATGTGCATTATGAACTGGAGTGGTTTTTTTGGTGTTGTTCGTGCTGGGACTTTTATATGTGAAACTGCAATTATGTTATACAGATGGGTTCTTATGTATTCCTTTGGATGTGCAAGTCTATAAAAGAGCCTTTCGTCCTTCTCCTTCCCCTGCAAGTTAATTTAGTGGTTTCTTCTTCTCTTGAATACTTCCTATGAAATAAGTAGTCGAAGTCGATTTGGCTAGAACTAGGAACTCTTGCCTTTTGACATAAAAGGTTATGGATTAAAATCAGATTCTCTTTTAATGAAGACGTTGCGACAATTTTCTCTGTTCTCAGTATCAAAATATACTTATTTCTTGTACTTCCTTAAAAGAAAAACCAGAGCTTCAGTAATGCAGGTTCTTTCCTTTGTTTATCAGTGTTTAGATTCATATAAAGCATCCAAGTCATATTTTGATTGACCGTCCATACCAGACCCCATTGACCACTTATCTTTAAACCTCTCTAAAGGATAACTTTGTTGGGCTTGTTATTTGTATTTTGTTTTACTTATCTACTAAAACTGGATTTCTCAGGACCTGTTGCTGAGGACATGTTTCATTGGCAAGCAACAATCATGGGTCCTCCAGACAGTCCTTATTCTGGTGGAGTTTTTCTGGTGACAATCCATTTTCCTCCAGATTATCCGTTCAAGCCACCTAAGGTGCATTGTGAGCTCTTGTTGTTCCTTAAATATGACATTGATCATAGCTGTTGATACACATGTCTTCATAGATTAGGTATGGCCCTTGACATCCTAGAATCTATGGTTCTAAGAGATCCCGTCCATCGAATAAGTGAACCTGGTTTTCAATTATTATCGATGCTACAAGACGTTTCATTTTACTATTTTAGTACTTTGACACAATTTTTCGAGCTGCTTTATGTCAAATTGGGGGTATGATATGCACATTTCCTTAATCTTAAATTCAAAAGATAGCTGAAGAGGGACTAGGTTCAGCTCACAACTTTTTAGGACTACCATGCTTATGTTTGTTTAGCTGCAGTATATAGTCTCCTGAAGATCCCAGTAGTTCTTGGTTGATGGGTTGATACATATGTCATATGAAAGTCTTCTTCCTTGTGCATTTTGAGCATTTTATTTTACTTTCTTTTTTGGTTTACTCAGATACTTTAGACTTGAGAGTAATCTTAGCAGCCTCAAAGGAGATAAGAATATGTGATGTTAAATTTAATATATAAGAAAGGGACTGTATAATTAAGGATTGTTTAGCAAGTGAAAGAGAGACCAAATTTTACAGCACAAAAAATTTCAAGTGTAACAAGTGACAAAAATCAATTTTAGCTGCCTTCTGCAATTTACAATAAACAAATAAGTAATGGGTTGCATGTATAAAATATTTATTTGTGATGATGGTTTAAATCTTTGGGTTGAACAAACATCAGTATAATCTTAAAAGGTTTCTCCAAGTTGTGATAGCATCAATAAATCTGACAAAACAGGTCAAAATATATCTTTGGATCATAAAAAGATGTTGAATAGAATAACTAAGGCAATTCATTTCTTTCTAATACTTTTATCATTGGTAATGAACTTGGATGAAAGACACTCACCATTGATGTAAATCTGGCAGGTGGCTTTCAGGACAAAAGTTTTCCACCCAAACATAAACAGCAACGGGAGCATATGCCTTGACATTTTAAAGGAGCAGTGGAGCCCTGCCCTAACAATTTCCAAGGTTCATTTCTTATTACATTTAAGTTGTTTATATATAAAGTACTGATAAAATGTTGTTAAGTGTTTTAGTGTTTTTTCTTCACATGCTCATAATACCCTTGTACTTCAATAAATTGTTCTAAACTTATATAGGGCAATCTTGCTTCTTTATTTTCCTTTTATTTGGGAAGTAATATAAAGATTGACTTAGTTATATATTCATTACAAAAGCAGACCTTTGTGTAATGCCACTAGAAACGCTTATTGTTCACTAGTCAAAACCATGAGATTTTCTATATTTTTAAAATCTCCACAGTTATGTACGTAAAACTTATTTTGCATTTCTATATAATAACATGGACAAATCACAATGTCTGCAAACTGGTTTATAGGAATATTCCCAATAATAATCTATGTCGGTTATAATAGATTTCCAGTTTGTCATGATCATAGTTCATAGATCAGAGTTAACGTATAATCGACTAGAGATATTTAGGTTCTTGGCATCTGGGCATGGATTCCCTCTTTTAAATTATGCCATTAGAGTACCTATCCAAACGCCTTTCTCGTCTACTCAATGTATGCCTCTTACCTTATTTCTATCTTTAGATAAAAATGCTCTCATTGACTCCACATAACAGAGTTATTTCAACTAATGGGAATCCTCCTGCTAGTTTTCCTTTTCCACTTTTGGTGCATCTTAAAAGGAGGGGGAAACCTTTGAAACATAATGAATGTTGATCAGACAACTCAAAAGTTCTCTTAGGATGATCAGCCACTAAGTTTTCTTCTCGAGGTCGTCTTCCATTATTGAAGTTTCAAATTTCTGAAGAGCAATAAAAAACAGTGTGTGACATGGATTACTTCTGCTCTGTGTCTCTCCACTTATTTGTTGATAACTGTTTGTTTCAATTTTTAGGTGTTGCTTTCGATATGTTCTCTTCTGACGGACCCTAATCCTGATGATCCTTTGGTCCCGGAGATTGCACACATGTACAAGACAGATCGGAACAAGTACGAGAGTACTGCAAGGAGCTGGACCCAGAAGTATGCCATGGGCTAAATGCACATTGGTTTTTTTGGGGATCAGGACATTGTACTTTCAGATACTTTGTTATTTACATTGAATATATTAATGAGTTCATCTGTTCTTTGATTTGAACATTGGGCTGGGAGGGAGTCCGTGTCTTAAGAGTTGAGGAAAATGATGGATGCTGCTCTTTAATGGTTGTATGAACAATTTGATCTTGGAAGAAACCAATGAATTAACCTTTTCTTCCAGGTGTTTCTGCTGATAATATTTGCTGACCGTTTGTTTCGACGAGCTCGTATAGACATATTTTGAATATTTACATCTCCTTGCATGCTTTACCTACGCTGTAGCTGAATTATATGAAATGCAGTATAAGCATTGGACCCTTCAATTCCAAACTTCTCCGTATTGGGAAGTTGGGAATTGAAGGGTCCAATCAAGCTATTAGTTCCAGTTCTTAGCTTCATATGAACTTTATACTTGGAACAAAAAGCCCAAGAATGCTAACCGTAAGCATTCAACGCCATCTTTAAGTCCAACAAGAAGGACGACATAGATGTTGTTCATTTCTGGGTAGGCCATGCTTGATGAGGTAGAATGGTGGTGTTCGAATCAATTTATACATAATTTATTTATTTTTCACCAGCATAAATATAGGGTAAATCTTCCCTCAAAGGTGAATTGTAAACCTTGCAGTTACATAGGTGAATAGAAGTATACTTGAACCTCTAAAATCATTATTAAATATTTGGTGTAAAGCTTTAGAGTAAACTTTTAAGGTCAAAAGTTAAAAGGTTGCTCATCATTCAAAACTTATTAAACTTTAAAATATAAAACTATTAATTTTTAGGCCATTTTTGTTAATCACCCTGAGGGGAGAATGTTGGTTGAATGACATAACATAGTGGTTAAAACTCGCATGTTTCGAATTGTTGGTCGAAAAGTTCAACTCCAAATATCTATATGGGAAGGAAAAAAGAAGAAATGTTTCGAAATAAAATATTTATGAATGTCCATCCTTTTATAATTAAATCTAGCAAAGGAGAATTTTTTTTTCCCTAAAAGAAAAGAATTGTATGAGCTTTAAATTCTTTCCCTAGAAATTAACATATATTTTTTTTGTAAAACAAAATTTTCTTGTGTTATAAATAGGAGACTCCCTTAACCTAATCATATTAATAGATTATTGAAAATAAATAATTCAATAATTCTCTCCGTCTCTTCTTCTCTTTATTGTTATTTTTATAAGAAGAAGTGATCTTTAGCTCATGAAAAATATATATAGAAAGTAAAGTGAAATTCATTCATGGTCAGAGTCAGTAGCATAATGACAAAAATCTACTAATACTCGTTATATTACAGCCATTCAAACACCTTAGGTATAATACCAAATTATCATACCATATCAAATTTTTGATATTATGATATTTGATATGGTATATGGAATATATTTTTTAAAAAATTAGTATTCGATATGGTATTTGATATTTAAAAGTAACATACCGAAATGCTGAATATCATACCAAATTATATAATTACCTAAATAACATATATATATTATTAAAATACTAATAAATATGCAAGCTAGTATTAGTATAAACTAAATATTTAGAAGTTAAAACTTTGACTACTCTATTTTGATTGAATTTTATTTTAAATGTAATTGATTAACAAAAGGATATGTTTATACTTTCTTTTGAATATATGTTTCTACATGTGTAATATTTTAGTATGATATAACTGACACCATTTTTTGAATCATCGAAGTCATAATACTCTATTATATGAGTATATATTAGTTGAAGTTAACAAACTATAATTACCGATTTACTATCGAACTTCAAAATATCAAACCATACCTAAATTGATATGGTAATAATATGATAGATTTAAAAACCTAATATCAAAATTACCATACTGAAGTTTCAAATAGTGTACCATGTCCACCCCTACATCAGGGTCAGTGGGTCACCATAAAATAATTATTTGTATTACTTATTTATATCAAAATCGATAAATACACAACACGTCTCTGTGTATATTTTATTATCAAATAATAGTTAATTATATATATAGATTGTATCTTAATTTATAATTTTATTATAATAAATTAATATAATTTAATATAAATATTGATGTGAGTAAATTCCAACGCGACAAATTTACTCCCAATTCGAAGTAGAAGTCTTTTAAAATCTTCTAAATAATTTGTAGAAGCATCCCCAAGAGTGATATCACACTTCAATTTTCTCACAAAGTGAACATATAAAAACACACGATTTTGCATGATAAACAAATATTCTAATATTTCTTGTAGGTGAAGCAATAAGTGATGGAGAATTCATATAAATACGTTATGAAAGTCATTATTAACTACTTTAATATCTTCATAAAGGATTGAAAAAAAAAGATCAGAATGTTAGGAGTAAGGATATTTTATTTTTTGTCCGTCATAATAAATACGTCGTGAAAGTCATTACTATATTTGATCTTTAACTTTTGTCCTTCATAATAAATAATTTTTTTACGAAATATAAGTTTACTCCATCTCAGTTGGTCATCTCACTAAAATTAATTGTCTTATATTAGTTGTCCATCTTACTAAATAAAAAAAATATTAATGAATTGTTTTCTATATTATCCTTGCATTTAATTCTTTTTGAAAATGTTCGCATTTGTTTATATAATTTTCAAAAAAAAGAAGAAGAAATAAACTAGTAAAATTATCTTCTTATTTATGAATTCTTAATATGCTTTTACTGAGCCGAGATTCTTTCGGAAACAGCCGTCTTACCTTGGTAGGAGTAAAATCTGCGTACACTTTACCCTTCCCAAACCACGTTACGGAATTTTACTGGATTGTTGTTGTTGCTGTTAATATGCGTATAGAAAAAGAGACCAACTAATATAAAATAGAGAAAGTATAATGTTAATAAACCAAAATAGTTAATATCAGTTCTGATAGTCTGATCTAAATAAGAAAGGTGGTCCATTTTAGCTTTGAAATCAGAAACGGCAACAGGGCACGGTGACTCATGTGACATGTCGTGTTCACTAGCACCGGAGAAATTAAATTTTTCTATAAACATATGAAAAATAATTATTAGCTTATATACTTTGAATGATTAATTTTTATATACATAAAATATATTTTCAACAAATGATGCTTACCTAATCATCCTTCACAGCTTCATACATGTGGGTATGCCACTGTTCACTGGGTTGTATATGTTACTGTGATATTTTTTAATGTTATACAGGTCAACAAATAAATTTGGATTATTTAATTTAAATTAATTACACTTGTTGAGTGGAGATATACAAATATATCTGATAGAAAGATCATAACACCTAAAAATTATACTTAATTAAATAACAATGCTATCAAGGATCGTGCACACTAGTGGGAGGAAGAAAAGCAACATGGTCTCTGAAAATCAGGTTCATTAGAAACCTAACTCCCACTGTACTTTATTAAAAAAATATCAGTTCGAATCTTTTTCGTCAGAAAATTATACTATTTAAATATAATTAAAAAAATTTATATATAAATTATTAAATTTCCTTGATAAAGGAAAATGAAGTTCAAAAATTATTTTAGATGACAAGTTTAAATCTTAAGTATAATAGTCTAATATTCTTTTAATCCCTTGTATAAATTCTTGATTTTGCCACGAAATTCCTTGATGTCTAGAAAAGAAAAGGAAAAAGTTTTATATTTTAAGTATTTGGAATTCAAGGATTTATTCTAGGGGGTGGAGATGAGATTGTTTTTTTATGTATATATAATAGTGTTTTTCATGTATGTATTTTTTTTTTATTTATGGAGATTTATCCATCACAGAGATGCACAGAGGAGGAAGAGAACGAACTTCATATATTCCTTTTCTACTCAATCAAGAAACAAGATCTACGTCAGACAAATTTGGTTAATTAATGTGTGTATTCGCGATAATCTCATTTTTTTCAACGGAAAAGGGGGTTCATCTTCTTCTATTTCTACCTCTAGGATTCGACTTGTATCATGGATTTATTTTTAATACTATTAGTGAAAATCTTGGCTCGACTAATTGTATTGTTCTATTTTCAAGACAAGGCTGAGAGGTATAAGATGACTCCCACTTCCATTTTGCAGTTATTTCTTAATGCGTGTTCCCCTTAATTATTTCATATTAATCTCCATAGTTTATTATACTGGAATTATTATCATACTTCCATCTCTTTATTTTTCAAAGACATATCATTATAAAGTTCTTAACTTAATCTTCTAACATATTTTCTATTACCCAGACTAAATAAGATATATAAGGCTTAAGCATATTAAAGTACTAAACATGTATTCTTTTTTCTTTTTCTTCATGCTGTAATATGAGTATATGACTATATACAATTAAAAAGAAAAGAAAAGACCTTACTGAAAATTTTGGGAGCGGAAAATAAAAGTTCCGTTATTAAAAGTTTTTTTTTTAAAAAGAAAAAATCATTATTTGAGGATTAGATAGCACAACTTAAGGAACCATTAGGACCAAATCCCACCAAGTTTTTTGTTAGCTAAATACTTTTCCCTTTATAAGTCGAGAAAGGGAAATTCTTATATTATCTACATAAATATCATGATTAATCCAAATTATTAACAAATAATATATTTAGATCATTTTGCATATTAGGAGCAAAAATCAACGCAGTACATTTATTCCTTCCGCCTCTAATTATCTGGCGTGTTTCTCTTTTATATGTCTTTTAAGAAAACATAGAATATTTACTTTATTTATGTCACATGACTCTGTAATTAAAATATTTATAGTCTTCAAAAACAATAAGTACTACTCCCTCTATTTCATATTAATTGAATTTCTAGAGTTTTTTTTATTGTTCAAAGTTCAAGAGAAATGTTTAAATCTTTTTCCATGTTTACCCTTTGCATTAATGAAGTTTTGTAATTTTCTACGAGTTAAACTACACTACTTACAAAGTTATATTTAAACTACACTACTTACAAAGTAATACTCCAATAAGGGACTATTTATATTTATGATTTTACATTTAATTGTCTTTATGAGACTGATTAAACAAAAGGGTAATAATGAAAAATATAATTCAAATTTGTCCTTGATTGCTTTTCTTAATATGTGTGTATTACATTAAATATTCAGTTAATATGGAATAGAGGGAGTATTAAAGATATAAGGCAGAATAGATCAGAATCCTCCTAAACTTGTCGACTTTTATTTGGTGTACACCTAAACTTTGTGTTGGCTTAATTACCCCACTCAATTTGGTAATTTGATAGTTGCCCCCCCTCCCTCGAATGCTGATGTGGCAAAGAGCATGAATGCACTCTCTTTTAGTCGCGTGAGAGGAAAGAAAAATTGAAAAAACAGCTACCAAGTGGGTATTTTCAACTATTAAATGCCACATAATCAATATAATGATTTATTTGTTTCAATCGTATTTCTCTATACTTTTTCTTAATATACATTGTATATTTTATTCTGAATGTATTTTAATTCTTTTTCAGATGCAATGATTATTTGTTGGTATATATTTCTTTTATTTTTTGTCACGACCCAAACTGAGCCGTGAGTGGCACCCACACTTAACCTCCTAGGTGGGAGAACCAACGATACAAACCCCAACTTACATTAACGATTCAACTTATAAATCACGATAATACTGCGGAAGCTCAATCCTATTAAAGTCAAAAATAACAAAAGCCACTAAAATCTATTACTTGACGTTCCCCAAAAACTGAAAGTCATCACATGAAGGACATCTAAATTCTAAAACTAAGTCTGGAACAAATAATAAAATGTGTCTGAAAACTAAAGACACTATGCCATAACCGAGAAAATCCATCACGCAGCTAGAAGGATAGCTCACCCTGAAATCCGATGATCTTGAGACTGACTAGAGCTGAGGTCGAGTCGAAGTCTGTGGAACACTCGCTGCACTCCACATAATAAAACAAGAAAGATACAAGTAGGGGTCAGTACAGGACAACACGTACTGAGTAGGTATCATCGGTCGACTCAAAATAGAAATCAATATACATAAAATAATAGTGGGAAATCAACAACAACACTTAACAGGTGGCAACCAACGAACAATTACATAACCGGTCAATAATATCAAGATCACACATGAGGACTCAAGCCTCCACACCACACTCTTTGAAATATGAGTTTTTGGAGATTGGGTAGCATTAAGTAATTTTAATTTATTTCCCTTTAATATTACCGTGCCGGAATGTGACACCCGATCCAAATATACCGTGCCGGAACGTGACACCCGATCCAAATATACCGTGTCGGAATGTGACACCCGATCCAAATGTACCGTGTCGGAACGTGACACCCGATCCAAATTTAATTAATTTATCATTCCTTATGATTATATTCCACTTCATTAACAATATTTCATCAAGCCTTCTTTATTGAAGGCACCATTTTTGATAGGACAAGTTCAAGATTATGGATTTCATTGCCTCGGGATTTTAGATCAATCACAATAACATATCAACCATCCAGACCACAACAATTAAATGCGTAGTAAACTTCACACATATTACTCGATGAATATCAATCACTATTAAGAGTCTATCTTTCTTTGTTTGTTTTCTTTTAAGTAATTAGGGCAACTAATCATGAATTAATAAATAAATAAAAGCTAAACCCACTAATATATTTTTATATGTATTGAACAAGTGGTATAGGACATTAACTAAATTAACACTTTAACCCACTAATTAAATTAAATATCTAAAGTTACCCCTCAATTAAATAACCTTAGTTATCAATTAGTCCAAAGTACCCACTAAAATTTTACGGGGTGAGTCTTTTATGAAATACAAAGCCATAGTATACAAAACGACCTAAAGGGTCGTTACAACAGATATCAATTTACCTACCGTTCGTCCTCGAACGGTCAAAAGAAGAGTGAGGATAGAAAATGGTACCTGACTCGACGAACAAATGTGGATATTTCCCACGCATGTCAGCCTCAATCTCCCAAGTGGACTCCTCAACTGGACGATTCTTCCATTGAACCTTCACAGAAGCAATCTCTCTTGACCTCAACTTGCGGACCTCCCTATCAAGAATAGCTACAGGCTCCTCCTCATAAGACAAATTCTCATCAAGCAAGACCGAATCCCAGCGAATAATATAGTTTCCATCACCATGATATTTCTTTAGCATAGACACATGAAACACTGGGTGCACTCCAGACAAACCTGGAGGTAAAGCCAATTCATAGACCACCTCTCCAACACGCTTAAGAACTTCAAACGGCCCAACATACCTCGGACTGAGCTTACCTCGCTTACCGAACCTCACCACACCCTTCATGGGTGAAACCTTCAATAACACTTGCTCTCCCTCCATAAACTCCATGTCCCTGACCTTTCGGTCTGCATACTCTTTCTGCCTGCTCTGAGCTGCTAGAAGCTTCTCTTGAATGAATTTCACCTTCTCTAATGATTCCCTCAAAAGATCGGTTCCCCAAGGTCTCATCTCAAATGCATCAAACCAACCAATAGGAGACCTACATATCCTCCCATACAACGCCTCAAACGGAGCCATATCAATACTCGAGTGATAGCTATTATTATACGAAAACTCTGCCAGGGGTAGAAACTGATCCCAATGACCACCAAAATCTATCGCGCATGCACGAAGCATATCCTCTAGCACTTGAATTGTCCTCTCAGACTGCCCATCGGTTTGAGGGTGAAATGCAGTACTAAGATCCAATCTAGTACCTAACTCGGCATGCAAGGTTCTCCAAAAGTTAGAAGTGAATTGCGTACCTCTATCTGATATGATAGAAACTGGAACTCCATGTAATCGAACAATCTCGCGGATATATAGTTTGGCTAACTTCTCGGCATCATAAGTCACCTTGACTGGAACGAAGTGAGCAGACTTAGTTAACCTATCAACAATCACCCATATCGAATCAAACTTACCTAATGTCTTTGGAAGTCCGACCACAAAATCCATTGCAATTCTTTCCCACTTCCATTCAGGAATGGGCATTCTTTGAAGTGTCCCTCCAGGCCTTTGGTGTTCATATTTTACCTGCTGACAATTTGGACAATGGGCAACAAAATCAGCAATGTCACGCTTCATTCTGTTCCACCAATAATGCTGTCTCAGATCGCGATACATCTTGGTTGCACCAGGATGTATAGAGTACCTCGAACTATGAGCCTCTGCAAGAATAGTCTGAATTAAATTATCAATACGGGGCACACATACCCGCCCCTTAATCCTCAAGATGCCTTCCTCATCGATCACTGCTTCCTTGGCCTCTCCCCGCAAGACCATATCACGAATTCGACTCAGCTTCTCATCCTCAAATTGCTTTTCTTTAATCTTGTCAAGGAAAGAAGATCTTGCCTCCACACAGGCCAAAAATCCTCCCTTCTCAGTTACTTCCAGCCTCATAAAGTCATTAGCCAGAGTTTGAACCTCTCTAGCCAATGGACGTCTGGAAACCTGCAAATGAGCTAAACTCCCCATGCTCCCTGCTTTTCTGCTCAAGGCATCAGCCACTACATTAGCTTTTCCTGGATGATAAAGAATAGTGATATCATAGTCCTTTAGCAATTCCATCCACCTCCTCTGCCTCAAGTTCAAGTTTTTCTGAGTGAATACATGTTGTAAACTGCGATGATCTGTATACACTTCACATTTTACCCCATATAGATAATGTCTCCACTGCTTCAATGCAAATACAACCGCATCCAACTCTAAATCATGAGTGGGGTAATTATGCTCATGCACCTTCAATTGCCTTGAAGCATAGGCAATTACCTTCTTCTCCTGCATTAGCACTGCACCTAAACCAGAATATGATGCATCACAATAAATAATGAAATTCTTACCTTCTACTGGCAGGGCAAGAATTGGTGCAGTAGTCAATAAGGTCTTGACTTTTAGAAAGCTCTTTTCACACTCATCCGACCATACAAATGGAACTTTCTGCTTGGTCAGATTAGTCAGCTGGGAAGCAATAGAAGCAAATCCCTTGACGAACCGGCGGTAGTAGCTAGCCAAACCAATAAAACTCCTTACCTCTGAGACATTAGTGGGATTTGCCCAACTTTTCACTGCTTCAATCTTCTGGGGATCCACCATCACTCCATCTTTAGATACCACGTGCCCTAAGAAAGACACTGAATCAAGCCAGAACTCACACTTGGAGAATTTGGCATATAACTTCTTCTCCCTTAACAATCCCAGAACAGTTCTCAGATGCTCTTCATGTTCTTTTCGGCTCTTTGAGTAGATCAATATATCATCAATAAAAACAATAACAAAGAGGTCCAAATATGGCTTAAAGATTCCATTCATCAGACTCATGAAAGCAGCAGGCGCATTTGTAAGCCCAAAAGACATTACTAAGAATTCATAGTGACCATACCTGGTTCGGAAAGCCGTCTTTGGTACATCTGTCGCCCGTATTTTCAGCTGATGGTAACCAGACCTCAAATCAATTTTTGAGAAAACACAAGCACCCTCCAACTGATCGAATAAGTCATCAATGCGGGGAAGAGGATACCTATTTTTAATAGTCACCTTGTTCAGCTGCCTGTAGTCTATGCACATACGAAGGCTACCATCCTTCTTTTTTACAAATAAGACTGGAGCACCCCAAGGAGAGGCACTCGGTCTAATAAACCCTTTACTTAACAACTCCTGAAGTTGGGCCTTCAACTCCCTCAACTCAGCTGGGGCCATTCTATAAGGTGGAATGGAAATAGGGCGAGTGTCGGGCTCTAAGTCGATACAAAAATCTATATCTCTATCAGGTGGCATGCCAGGTAAGTCTGCGGGGAAAACATCCATAAACTCACGAACTATAGAGATAGATTCAATCGTCGGCACATCAGAATTATCGTCCCTAAGATGTGCTAGGAAGGCTAAACAACCCTTACTCACCAACCTCTTAGCACGAAGAAAAGAGATAATCTGAACTGGGGTGGAAATATAGTCACCCTCCCACACCAACTGATCCATCCCAGGCTTGGCTAATGTCACAGTCTTAGCATTGCAGTCTAAGATAGCAAAATTTGGAGAGAGCCAAGTCATACCCAAGATTACATCAAAGTCAACCATCTCCAGAATAATTAAATCTACATAAGTTCTGCTCCCCACAAAAGTCACAAGACAAGACCTATACACTTTCTCAACTAGCACAGACTCACCAACAGGTGTAGAAACACGAATAGACATGTCAAGTAAGTCACAATATAAATCAAGTCCATCAGCAAATGTAGGAGATACATAAGAAAATGTGGATCCAGGATCAAACAATACGAAAGCCAAGCTATCGCAGACCAGAAGACTACCTGTGATAACAGCATCGGATGCCTCTGCCTCTGATCTCCCAGGGAAGGCATAACAATGGGCTCTGTCACCTGTCTGACTATGTCCCTTACCGGGCTGTACTCCAGTAGTTCCAACCTGCCCGCCACCCCGGCCGGACTGGCGACCACCACGACCTTGGCCACCACGTCCTCCAGAATGATGGCCCCTACCATAGCCGTCGCCTCCACCTCTAACTGCTGGGACTCTATAACCCTGATCATGCCAAGCCTGACTCTGCCTTGGACAATATTTTCTGATATGTCCAGGCTCACCACATCCGTAACAAGTCTTAGGGTCAAGAGTGGGTCTTTGTGAAGACGAAGAAGACTGAAGATAACCCCCAAAGTTAGAAAAAGGCTGACTAGTCTTTAACGGACCTCCATCTGAAACCTGCAATGAAGACTGAATAGGACGGATTGAATAATCTCCAGAACTTTGCCCTCTGGAGTAAGAACCACTAAACTCACCTCCTTTACGAAACTTCTTGAATGTTGTCTCTTTAGTGAAGTTATCTGGCTTCACCCCCTCTACCTCTATCACAAAATCAACCACTTCCTGAAAGGATTTTGCTGAAGCAGCAACCTGTAAAGCTGGAATTCGCAAATCTGACCTCAATCCCTTCACAAAGCGGCGAATTCGCTCCTCTGTACTGAAGCAAAGCTGAGTAGCATATCTGGCTAAGGCACGAAACTTGGCCTCATAAGCGGCAACAGACATCCTCCCCTGCTCTATATTCAGGAACTCGTCTCTCCTCCTGTCCCTTAAGGTTCGGGGAATATACTTCTCCATAAAACAATCAGAAAAGGTTGCCCAGGTCATAGGTGGTGCCTCTGCTGGTCGGCACTCCACGTGAGACCGCCACCACATTTTGGCGTCTCCTTAAAACTGGTATGTCACAAAATCAACACCAAATCGCTCTACTATATCCATTTTATGAAGTAGCTCATGACAATCAACAAGGAAATCATAGGCATCCTCAGATTCAGTACCCCTGAAGACTGGGGGTTTCAACTTCAAGAACTTAACAAAGAGATCATGCTGGTCATTTGTCATTATCGGCCCTGTAGTCAATTGAGGAAACATGCTTGTCCCCAAAGACGCAGTTATGCGGGGAGCCATAACAGCTGCATGTTGAACTCCTGGAATATGAGGTGCTGGGGGAGCTTGTCCCTGATCGGATAAACCACTAAGATAGGTGAGAACCTGGTGGATCATCTCTGGAGTAGGCTGGGGTGGTGCTTCCCTCTCATGAACCTGCTCTTCCTCCACCTCAACATCATCTCTAACTACCTCATTAGCCAGTGGAGGGGTCGCTGCTCTTTCCCTGGCTGGCCCAGCTGTTTGGACCCTGCCCTGGGTGGGCTTTCTTCCGCGACCTCTACCACGGCCTCTCGTTGCTACTCCTCCTCTGCCTACAGCCCCAACGGCTGGCTCAGGTGCTCTTGTTGCTCTAGTTCTAACCATCTGCCAAAGTAAAGTGAAGAAGGTCAGATACCAATTTGTATCACCTAGATACCAATTGGATTCCAGTAATAGCACGAAAGAAAGAAGGAATTGAGTTTTCCTAAAGTCCTGTAGCCTCTCGAAGAAAAGTAAAGGCGTCCCCGTACCGTTCCGCAAGACTCTACTAGACCTGTCCTTGTGTGATGAGATCAATGAACCTAAAGCTCTGATACCAAGTTTGTCACGAACCAAACTGAGCCGTGAGTGGCACCCACACTTAACCTCCTAGGTGGGAGAACCAACGATACAAACCCCAACTTACATTAACGATTCAACTTATAAATCACGATAATACTGCGGAAGCTCAATCCTATTAAAGTCAAAAATAACAAAAGCCACTAAAATCTATTACTTGACGTTCCCCAAAAACTGAAAGTCATCACATGAAGGACATCTAAATTCTAAAATTAAGTCTGGAACAAATAATAAAATGTGTCTGAAAACTAAAGACACTATGCCATAACCGAGAAAATCCATCACGCAGCTAGAAGGATAGCTCACCCTGAAATCCGATGATCTTGAGACTGACTAGAGCTGAGGTCGAGTCGAAGTCTGTGGAACACTCGCTGCACTCCATATAATAAAACAAGAAAGATACAAGTAGGGGTCAGTACAGGACAACACGTACTGAGTAGGTATCATTGGTCGACTCAAAATAGAAATCAATATACATAAAATAATAGTGGGAAATCAACAACAACACTTAACAGGTGGCAACCAACGAACAATTACATAACCGGTCAATAATATCAAGATCACACATGAGGACTCAAGCCTCCACACCACACTCTTTGAAATATGAGTTTTTGGAGATTGGGTAGCATTAAGTAATTTTAATTTATTTCCCTTTAATATTACCGTGCCGGAATGTGACACCCGATCCAAATATACCGTGCCGAAACGTGACACCCGATCCAAATATACCGTGTCGGAATGTGACACCCGATCCAAATGTAATTAATTTATCATTCCTTATGATTATATTCCACTTCATTAACAATATTTCATCAAGCCTTCTTTATTCAAGGCACCATTTTTAATAGGACAAGTTCAAGATTATGGATTTCATTGCCTCGGGATTTTAGACCAATCACAATAACATATCAACCATCCAGACCACAACAATTAAATGCGTAGTAAACTTCACACATATTACTCGATGAATATCAATCACTATTAAGAGTCTATCTTTCTTTGTTTGTTTTCTTTTAAGTAATTAGGGCAACTAATCATGAATTAATAAATAAATAAAAGCTAAACCCACTAATATACTTTTATATGTATTGAACAAGTGGTATAGGACATTAACTAAATTAACACTTTAACCCACTAATTAAATTAAATATCTAAAGTTACCCCTCAATTAAATAACCTTAGTTATCAATTAGTCCAAAGTACCCACTAAAATTTTACGGGGTGAGTCTTTTATGAAATACAAAGCCATAGTATACAAAACGACCTAAAGGGTCGTTACATTTTTCACGACACAAATTTACAAAATTTAGTTTGAACTTTATTTATTTTATCCATATTAAGAGAAGGTTTAGCCAAAATAAAGAAATTCAAATAGATATTTTCTACAAAAAAAATGTGTATTTTCTTCATGCAAAGTTTATTTATTTCAATTGTGCATTGTTCCTTTTTTGAGCAAAATAAATAAATATTTTGTTAAAATTTTATTTAGTTCTTCTTTAGATACAACAATTATTCTTTCTAACTGTGTATTTTTTTTCCTGGTCTTGATTAAAATATTATTATCTTTAGCCAAATAATAAAACATATAGTCAAAATATCACCGTTTCAATTTCTTTAATACAAAATTGGCCTTGAAAAGATGATTAAATGATTAATGAACTTAAAAAAATAAAAATATATATTTTATTCTAAAAAAAGCCACATGGACAAAAAAATTCATGTGGCAGTGCATGTGTTACACATCCATGAGTTGTCAGCATTCAGGGAGCCGCGACTATCAAATTACCAAATTGAGGGGGGTAATTAAGCCAACACAAAATTTAGGTGTACACCAAATAAAAGTCAATAAGTTTAGGGAGATCATGATCTATTCTGTCAGATATAATGAGAAAACATAATTAATTTTATTTAAATATTTTAAAATAATAAATAATTTAGAATAAACTTTTTTATAAATTACGTCGAATAATTTGAGATGGAAGAAATAATTAAATTTTGTACAAAAAATATGTGCATCTAGTATTACAATCTCGAACGTAGAATCGAGGTGTGGTGTTATTGAATTTCAGTGAGTTTCTTTGATTTGATTTCACTTGGCTCAATAAGCGCCCAAACTCCAACATAAAAGGCTTTTATATAGGATTTGCAAATTATTTTTGTAGATTTTTTAAGGAATTTTAGAGGGCTAATTATCATTTTTTTCTTATTCTTTTTTTCAATTTATAGAAATTTCTTAAAAATTGTCAATTTGGGTACATTAATTTAGTAATCTGGATACATTAATTAGGATACAGTAATATGGATAACTGAATTAATGTATCCGGTGAAAAGAAGGGATTTTTGAATTTTTTTGAAATGGACGGGAATAATGAAAAATATGGTAAATAAAGGAATGTAATTAAGTAATTTTTCAATTATTTTTTCCTCCCCTCTTTGATTATTAAATTTGAAATATTAATTATTTTCCCCTTTTCTTTCCAAAATAATAGTATAAACTTAAGACGGGAATCAAAGAGTTCTCAAATCACCCAATTAAAGGTAACAAAATTAGGTCATTAAATTATAATATGTTCACTTAAATTTGGGCGAGATAATGTTTCGCTCAAATTTAGATGGTTAACGACTTGTTCATCTGTTAATTCAATTCATCTAAAAATTGAGTTGACATATCCAAATTCATCCATGTAACCTTGTCAAGAGATTTTTAAAAATGATTTTTTTGTTCAATATGTTATATATAACCATAGTGATTTTTATTTTATTTTATTAATTAGGTATCAAATAAATGCTTAATACAAAGTCAGTCTTTTAAACTTGTCAGAATATTCTATTTAGACACTCGAACTAAGTCTTGTTCCAATTGATCATCTCAATTTTTTATAAAGTGTTTCAATAAAACTTGATAACATTTGTGACGTGGTGGTTGGTTACAACTCATTTTCAGCCTAAATAATCGATTAATGACTCATTCACTTATTAACTTAATTCATTTTATCTATTCAAATTTAATTCAATCTACTTATTTGATACTCCTAAATCCCTCCGACACCATGATAGATCAGCGATAGTTTCATGAAGGACAATTTATTAATCAAAATTTCTAATAATTAAGCTTAGTACGAATTAATTACGGAATCATAAATCAGCACTACTGAAGACACGTGAATTGTTGTTTCTAAATAATTGTTTCAGAAAAATGCAATAAACAGTCGACTCTAATAACTCATTAAGATATTTTGCTTGTGAATAAGCACCACATATAAAAATTAACTGACAAGTTCTACACATGTTCACTTCCTCATTACATCTTTTTAGATATTTCATTTAGTATCTTTTTTAGGGAGATTATTAAATGATACACCAACAGACCAACTTGAGACATGAAATATTGGAAATCACCATCCCTTTTTAATCATGGTGTAAATTATTAATAATATAAGTAGTGTAATACGTATCTTATTTCTTATTGTATTATAATTGTAGTAAGTTCGATAGCATGATAAGGCTGAACATGAACCAAATATCGTTAAAGTGAATCCAATCAATTTAGCTAAGAAAAAACATTATATTTTCTCAATTTAAAAGAAGTCATCTCCTTTTGGTTGAAAAAATATGACATATCTAGCTACTACATACTCAATGAATAAAACACTAGATATTATTTGTGTTTATCGACGTTTTGCAAATTATTAATGGGAACAAAAAATGTCTTATGAATGTGGTGTAGTGTTCGTAAATACATTTTTTGTTCAAATTTATGTGATATATTTTCTTTTTTGAAATGATCTATAGCCACAAAAATGATGAATGGAGTGTTTTATACCACAAATTACAAAGTCTTCATTAATTACAATGGATGGAGTAATAAAAATCCCCCCCCCCCCCGCTCCTCCAACACACACAACTTTCATGTTTATAATTGGTAATTTACAGATTAAGAACGAATTGTCCTTGGGCCTATTGTTTCCTATTCCGTATCAAAGAGAATCTTTTGGAGGGAAACTTACATAAATCTCATTAGTTTATGAAATAATTATTTAAATACATTCTAGTTTTCAATATTACGTATCTCACTAGATTTTGATGTGTCCAAATACGTCTAAATACATGTATCTCAGGATACATGAGGTCAAATTTGTTCTAGATACATTGTATCCAAGTGAATTTGCATGTATCTGGGATACATAAAAAATCTTTCTCGCCTCTCTCCCATCTTGCTCGCTACCCTCCTAAGTATCTGGGATACCAGATACATGTGAATTACATCAAATACATATAGATATGTGTATCTAGAGTGATTCACAAGTATCTAAAATACATAACAAAATCTCGCTCGCCTCTCTCCCTGTTTTAGTGTATCTGGTAGCAAAAATGTATATATCTAAGTGTATCTTTCTCAATATATGGTAGAAAACTCTTAATTAATAATAAGATATGTAACATTTTAAAAGTATAAATAATAATAGTAAATATAGTGTGAAGTATGTCTAATTATGTAGTTTCTCCAATCATTTATGGTATGGGTTTCGTCCAGCAAATTTCTTATTATGCGGGCTCAGTCCCAATAAGAGAATCATAGAGATCAACAATAAGGAAGTGGAGGAGGAAACAGTTTGGAGAAACCCAATTCCATTTCAACTTATATACAGTAATTAAGAAAGAAAGAAAGTGTTATTTTGGTCTAAAATCTAGACACAAGAGGGGGTAAATTGTGTCTTGCCCGATTTTTGCAAGTTAAATAACCGATTGTTTCTAAGTAATCAAAAAAAAAAAAAAACTGATGCGGAAATTAAAGTGTACATAAGTAGTTTTACATGGAAAACCTCATTGATCAAAGGAGAAAAAATAACAAGTTACTGTCTTAGAATTTGCCTCAAATCTTCACTAACTTCAACAAGAAATTTTAGGTTATAACTCAATAACCAAAAAAGCTATAAACTCTGATACCTTAACCCAACAATTAACCCAATTGTAGCGCTATCCTTTCAATACTATAAACTTTAAAAAGCTAAGTAACAATGACTTAAGTGTAGACAACTCAAGAACTAAAGCAATTTCTTCCTCTATAACAGGTCGTGTTTATAATAAATTAGTATTACAAATAAAATGAGAAATTGAATTTTACCTGTTTACAAATTTTAAAAAGGTGACAACTTTTCAGAATAGAATAATATGGAAACAGTGTTTTTTTGGTTTTTGGAATGGATGGTAATTAAAAAAACTACAAGAATGAGACAAGAATGATACTACAAGAAAGAGAAATACAAATAGATTTTGTAGATGTCAGAGTCAATAGAATCAGTAACATTAATTACACAAATCCACTAAATGCTAACCATTCAACACTTCAAGGGTCACTCACTACTAAGTAAGTCAAAACTCAAACGTCACCACGTAAGGCTGGTTATTCGTCTCAAAATAATTATCGTCCTTATTACAAATATGCATATTAAAATATTTATTATTTTAAAAGTTTAAAATATTTTTTTTTACCATTAGTAGTAATTAATATCATTATAAATATTTTAATTATGACACTCAAACAAAGTAGATATTCAATACTCCCTTCGTTCATTTTTATTTGACCAGTATTGACTTTGCACGATTCTTAATAAATTATAATAGAAGGATAATTTTACTATATCACTCTTTAAATATAATAAATACAATATCTTAAAAAATGTAATAGGAAAATGACTACTAATTAATGATAAGAGTAAATTAGGAACTAATAAGTGTAAATTATCTCTTGATTTTATAAATTAGACAAGTATTGTTAGACATTTATTTTTAATATAATGGACAAATAAATATGAACGGAGGGAGTATAAACAAACTATATCTTGAAACACAAATACCAATAAATAGTCAAATATTTATCCTAATTAATATTTTTTTAAGGGCTTGTAAATAAAAATACGACAAATATATTGAAACTGAAGGACTATTAACTCTTAATCATCTTCTAATTAAAGTGTTAATTTTCAGAAGTAGTCTTCATAACAAATGAACCCCTCCATGTGCTTTCGTTTTGATTTTCTCACTGATTAATTGCACTTAGTATTAGTAATTGTACTTTCCTATTCCACCACTGCGTCATCCAAGAGATCAGCAAGCAGAGGACAGTTTAACTTAAGATTTTGCACAAAAATTGTGATTAAAACAGAGAGTAAAGATAATAATAACAATAATAATAATAATAATAATTTATAAAAGCACTCTGAAATGATTTGCTTATATTTAAATATAATAAAATATATGTATAAAAGCACTCTTAGATGATTTATTTATATTTATATCATAATTCAATAAAAAAAAAAAAGAACAAATAAGATTAATGAAGTAAGCGAGAGTTGGATTCAGAATTTGAATTTTTTCAGTGATTTTCAAGTTAATAATAAATTAATAATGTATACAATAATAACAGAATCTAAAGTTATATATATATTTAGTTTATTTCTTAATCATATTTAAGATTGGATAAGAAAAATACTATTAACATGAATTCACGACTTTAAATGACTCAAAAATAAGTACTACTCCGTGTAATATATATTGTGAAATACTCCATAAATACTTCTTCGTCCCAATTACTTTTTTTTAGTTAGTATAAAAAAAAAGATATATTTTTTTATTTGACAAATATTTAATAATATTATCAATATTTTATCCATGTTGAATCCCGCTTATTTGCAAAAGCCTATAAAAATTGTACTATAATTTTGAAACATTATAAAAAAATTCATATATTTTTTAAACTCCGTACCTAATCAAATGACATCACTAAGTTGGAACCAAGGGATTATTATTTATGGAACAAAATAAACAAAGAGAATGTGCAAGGATCGTGTAGCTGTTGATACACAAATATACCCAATATTTCTTGTAAGTGAAGCAAGAAATGATGGAGAATTGTTATAAATATGTCGTAGGAAAAATATCATCATTATTACTTTAATATTTTAACAAAAAAGGACACAAAAACAGTTGAGAAAGTGAGGTGTGAAGAGCCAAGTAAAAGTACTTACTCCTAGGAATCCAGCAAAAACAATAAATTCAAATCACTATTTTTGCCAATTAATCTTATTATTATATGAGTTGTTGTCTCCCACAAAATATTCAGTTCTGATTTAAATAACAAACTGGCCCAGTTTAGCTTATGATTTTTTAAATGCAAAAAAAGGGACACAGTGACCCATGTTGTGTGCACTGTCTCCTCCTACTACATTTTTTTTTTATTTCACATGAAAATTATAATTTAAATATTTACATAAATTCCACGTGTTGAGTGGAGATATGCAGAAGAATCTGTTAAGAAGCTCTTAAAACATTAATTATTTATTATTAAAAAATAAATATAATTAAGCAAAGAGATCGTGCACACGACTGAGAGGAAGATATTATATAATTAATATAAGGCAATCAAGCATGGTCACTGAAAATCTGGTTCATGAATTTTAAACCTAATCCCTTACAATAATTTTTGTACTTGGAAATATATAAATTCTCAAGACAAAATTATTTTTGCAGAGGAAAAAAAATAAACTCAAGGTTTTGTCAATTTTCAAGACAAGATTGAGAGGGACAAGTTGAATCCCACTTTGATTAATTTTTATAGTCGTTTAATTTGTTTGGTGGAGGATTAATTAAGTTGGATACCCTCTGGTTGTTTCAACCTCATTAGCAAAAAAGTACACAATGTATCAGGTACATGTTTTCCGCAATTGTTTCCCATTAATCACCTAATCATACTTTGGTTGTATGGAAAAAAAATATTTTTCAAAAAAATAAGTCATTTTCTAATCAATGTAATTTCATAAGTAGAGTCTAGAGATTGGTTGAAGAGAGTAAAATATATGCAAAACTTACACCTACGACCTGCCTTTATGAGGTGAAAAGGCTTTTATCGATAGTCTTTTGGCTAAAAAATTATAACCTTTTAAGTGATTCAACTTCCTTTGTTTAATTACTTTTTTCAAATAGATTATGAGAATAATTGTTTTAATTTTAGAATTGAATAATGACATAAAGATATTTCAGAAAAATATTTTCTTTTATACCAAATATATCTTTCATAGGGATGTATGGAGCTACCTTGACCAACTGATACACCGCCATCGGTGAATTACATTATTTAAAAATGTCAATTTTCATGAAAAATTTCACTTTGAATAAAGTGCAGTAAATATGTCTCTTTTTCATATTGGCAAAACTAAAACGATGATTTTCAGCCAGAATGAAAATATAAATTTAAAAAGAGGAAACAAACATCAAATCACATAACAAAAGCCAGGTCAGATATATAATTAATTGGATGCTTTTGGGCTTATATGATTATCCTTAATCATTAACCTTCACTTTTTGTATTTCATCCAGAGATATATTCTCCAATCTTAGCCTTTTTGAGACGTTTGAAAGATATAATATGACCAATTTGTGAACCTTCGACCCACTAATTCCTAAAAGATGAAAGAAGAAGAAGAATAAATGATTAGTGCCCCATAACATTTTTTAACTTATGGCCAACTTGCTTAAGTATCTTAATTAAGTACCTCATTTCTTTTTGTTATATTTAATTTATTAACTTAATCTTCAACTTGGTCCTATCACAACTTTTTGATGCGAGTTTATAAGGTTCAATCATTTACTACAAATAGGAGCAGATTTATGTATAAGGGTGAGGTCCACGGTACTTGTATATATATACTGTGTGTGTATTACAAAGAACTTTTCCTACAACTCTTAGCCGGCGTTAAAACATGTAATTTGAAGTTCAAATTTAAAATTTTAATATTAAATAAATATTTACTTATTAAAAATTGAATAAAACTTCAATTTTAAATTTCAAAAAAATGAAGTTTACCCTTTGATGTACCCTATTGTTGATATAAGAAAAAATTAAGGTGATTCAACATGTAGTAACTTTTTAGTAAATTAATTAATATCTCAGAATAATAAAAATTATCTACATTGAAATGTTTCAAAATATTGGCTTAACATCAATACTAATTAGAGGCTAGAAATAGTTACTTTCTTTGTTAATGTGTCTACTTATGCTAAGGGTAATTTCAAATCTATTTATTGACGTGTCTTTTTTCATATATTGTTTTTGCTGATCTGAGTTCACATCAATATGTGTATCTTGTTTAGTAAAGTCGACGTTTTTGGCTTACTAGACGGAATTCGATCAAAAATGAAAACTTTGGGGTGGTCTTTCCGGAAATGTTAAACAAAAGTTTTCCCCTCGCATCTCGGTCA
Organism: Solanum dulcamara; assembly: GCF_947179165.1. NCBI lineage: Eukaryota > Viridiplantae > Streptophyta > Magnoliopsida > Solanales > Solanaceae > Solanum > Solanum dulcamara. The sequence continues at coordinate 16,903,727 of NC_077243.1, read as the reverse complement.
CTTTTACTTTTTCGTTATTTTGTAATCCCCAGGGTATGATACCTTATAGCTTCACAGTTACAAGTCATTTTCTCATTACTTTGGGTCTCTCATTTTCCTAGTTTCGGGTCTCTTGGATCATGGGCCAGAGCTACTTGGGTTTAGCCCGCTGAACATCATTTGGATGGGCTCGGATCGAAAATAGAAAAGAATGCTTTTCATTTTTTCTCCCATGCTGTTCCAAACCTTTATGCTCCGTACAAGTGCTGCATACAGTGAGCCGAGGAGCCGAGTGACGTGCCAGCGCTACTAATTGAGTGCCAGCACCTAGCTGTGAGGGGTCTAGCTCGCCTGATATAAAAAACCGGAAGATTCAATCCAGGGACGCTTGGGACTGGATTGACCTAAGCAACCCGCCGACAGGGGCAGCCTTTCACTGTTGGAACCTTTGATTTAGATTGGTAGGATTCTGTCTAATCTTTCCTAATTTTGAAATTGCACTCAATCAACATAGTTTCCACTCATTCCTTCTCGACCGCCTCTTTTCTAGTCACTTTTGATCAAATCTTTCTTGTGATTTTCGGGAAGCTCACTCTCGGCCGGGCTCGAAGGTTCGTTCAATTCACACAGGCAGGGTGATTGAGGGCTCGGCTAGTGGGCTTTTGTGTTCGAACCTCGAATCCGGACCTGTTCGACAAGACCAGATCCATCAACAAACCTAGGTCCAATATTTGCGTCTACGAGCTAGCCATCAACAGACGGACATCCTTTTACCGCAGTCTTCCCCTATTGGGCAGAAATCGGATCGAGAAAGCTTCGCCCAAAGGTGCTCATTGAGCCGGTCACCGTTGGCTAAAAACCATTTCCTCCCTGCAGCCTTGAAGTAGACTATTTCTCGAGTCTGATCCCAGAAGCTTCTAGAGACCGGCGCCTGGGTACGGCTGATTAGTGAGGTCTAAATCTACATGGAAAAAATATTAATAAATCATTAAATATTGTCAAATAAAAAATATGTCATTTCTTAAAATGAATTAAGAATAAAAATATGTCACATGTGGAACAAAAATATACATAAGACTATTTTGAGTATGATTTGTTGGGCCCGTGCTTGTAAAATGACATGTGGCTTTGCATCTAGTTTACATAAAATGTATGTACTTATTTACAAGTTTTAAAAGAAAATACTCTTTCAATTTATTTTGAGAGAAGTATCAATAACCCTTTCGAACTTAGTGTGGATTATTGGTTTTGTCCCTAAATTATTGATAGGCTTAAAAATATTCTTTTACCTGACGAACTAAATTTAAATACACCCCTCGGCCCCTCCCATGCCACATGACATAACAAGTGCCTAAAATTTATTTAAGCGCATGAAAGGGTAAAAAAATGCCACATCAGCCTTTCTTTTTTTTTTTAATAAAAAAATGTCCTTCAATTTATAATCACCAACGGCTACTATCCTTCTTCTTCTTATTTAACTTCTCCTCCGTGAACATAAACCTCCAAACAAGATTCATTTTTTTTTCATTCTCCTTTTTAATTGCTTAATTTCATAACTATAATATTCTTTCTCCTCCTATTGTGTTCATGACTATTTTTTGTCGATGTGAACTTCTAATAACATTAACAATTTCATGGTCGGGTGACAATCTCGGAAAAAGATTTTGAGGTTGTAAAACCTATAAGGTATGAATTAGTTTTTTTTGTCGGATTTATTTTATGTGTTAAACTTGGTCACTAATGTTCCGTCATTCAATTTCTTACAGTTGAATGCTCGAGATTGTTGCAAACCCAAATCGAAGAAGATATTAACCTTGAAGACGATGCTTAACAAGATGAGCAAAATATGGAAGCAAACAAAGCCCTAAAAAATTTTAAATCAAAATTTAATCGCTAAAAAAAAGCTAACAAAACCTAAAAAAATAAAGAAATAACAAAGCATATACTTATCAGTACTTTAACCAACGCTTTCTAGGTTAAAACCCTTTGATTTCCATGAAAATCAAAGGGTTATGTTGTGACATTGGAGAAAAGCTTTGATGGGGGAAGAGAGGTGAAAATTGAAAGACTCGTTGCTGAACTTTAGAATAACAAAATCATTTTTTTTTATTTCTTTATGTTAATTTATCTTTTTATTTAAAGAAATAGCAAAATTTCTTTATTTTAATTTTCTTAATTATATATATATGCCACATCAGTTAAAAAAATTCACGTGTAGCGCGTGAGTGACGCATTTTTGTGTATGAAATGGAGAGGGGTGTATTTAAGCATATTTCGTTAAGTTGGGGGATATTTTTAAGCCTATCAATAGTTAAGGGGTGAAACCAATAATCTACGTCAAGTTTAGAGATGTTTTTAATATTTTTCTCATTTATTTATCCTATTTTTATGTTTAAAAATAATATTTATTTTTTGATAATTCTTTATGTCAAACTTTATGTATAGCATATTTAAATCATAAAAAATAAAATGATTTTTTAGCACATTCTATATATTTTTATTTAAAATTATAAAATCCTTTTTATTTTTTATAATTTTGTGTTAAAATAAAATAATAAATCTATGAAAGTGTCCTTTGTTAAAAGTGTTTCATTTGAATTCATCTCTCTCTTTTTGTATGTTGAGCCGCAATCTCCACGTGCCATCAACTGGTATGCCGGACGGCGTGAAAAACGCTCGGTAGCCGGTTCTAAAACACATTTAGTCGGGGCCCACCAATAAGTAGCACGGGCCCCACTGTCGTCAACTTCCCAAGACAATGCCACCGCTAAGCTCTGTCTCACTTGTAGGAATTTAGAATTCCCGCCTTATTTTACTACTTTTTTCCATTTCATAAAATGGGTGTTAATCCCTTTCACTCCTAAAACTTCCTTTTTTAATTTTAAAAAATAATTATATTTTTTTTTCTAATTAAATATTTAAAATGTCTATTATTATTTTTTATTATCTATTTTTTTTATTTCTTTAAAAATTATGATATTTTCATATATATTTTTAATTTCATGTAACAATTTTTTTTATAAAAACATAAACATTATTCTTTGGACGAAGAAAGTGAGAAATACTAATTACATATAGGGATAATGCATACGTAGTTTTTGAACTATGACCGAAATCTTAGCGACACACTTTAACTTAAATAGGGTCAGATTCATTAAATATATAAGCTAATGATGTTTTACAATAAAATAAATTAGCATAATGAGAAATTAATTTTATCAATAATAATTAAAACTTTAATATTTATTTATACAAGTGAAAAAGCAAAGAGAGATAGCCATACAAATATATTTTGATGTAGAAAATACAAAATCATTAATTTAATTAAGGTCAAAATTTTAAAGATTGTTTTATTTAGATTTTAAATTATTTTAAACTATAATTTATGTAATACTCCATCAATGTCAATCAAACTTGTTTATTTATATACACAATATCAAATATCTCTGCCGTTTATATTACATAACCCTCATTCTAAAAGTAGTTGTTTTAATTTACTTGTTTAATTTATAAAATTAAAATTTTTTTTTAATATTTTTATTTCTATCCTTAGTATTAAATAGCTGCATAAAGTAATAGTACTCAAATTTAATGTTTGAAAGAATTATTAATAATATTAGTTTATTAAAATCCACCTCCAATTAGTTTTTTTTAACGAATATCCTATCAAAAGGTCAAATAATATGAATTGCATGGAGTAAGAGAGTGAAGAAAGACAAAAATGTATGCATACATACATATACACATGCTTAATGTATATTATATTGAAATAACGGTAATAAAAATAATATTAAATTTTGTGATAAATTTATAAATCATTATTTTGCTTAATTACAATGTTGATGAACTTAAAGAAAAAATTATAAATAACTAAGTTAAAAAATAAATTGTGTATAATATAAGGAAGTATTACATATATGTTATATAACAAAGATAAAATGGGTAATGCATAAAATAAAGAAAAAATAATTTAATTATTATTCAAAATTGAAGAGGGAGTTTGATTGTTAAAGCAAAATTGGGCGGTGATAACGATTTTAGCCCTTTCCAAAATTGACGTGAAAATGAGTAGATTATGTTTGGATGAGGTTCTAGAATATGAGAACTTTCTAATTTTCTTGAAATATGCATTTTAATTATTTTTTTATCAAAACATTTTAAAATAACTTAAAAAATTATTTGGTTCAAACACACCTTTAATAAGGCGATTTAAACATGCTCTACGCAAGTGTTCGGACATAAATTTTTTAATTTATTTAAAATTTATAAAATTAAAGTTGAAATTAGTTATGCGAAAAAAGAAAAATATGAGTCAAACATTGTATTAGCAATGTTGTTTTATGTGGAAAGGAAAAAAAAAATGATATAAATTTTATGCTAAATTTATGTGGGAATTATTTTTTCTCATTTTTATAACCGAACAAGGTATAAAGTTATAAATTTCTTTAATACATTAATAACTCTCTCTGATCAGTAAGCAAACGGTCGCTAAGTATCTTGACAATTAATAAGCCCAATAAGTATTTAAGGAGAGTAAAGAGATAATACATGTTTATTTGTTCTATCTGCATGATGGGTGTTTGGTTTGTGGATTGATACAAACTTTAGCAGTTGGTGCCGTAGACATTAAAAATTTGTGGGATTAAGAAAGACGAATTCAATTTCAGTAAGGATTTGAAGGCTATTCTATTCTAAAATCTAGATCAGGCATATATAAAGATAATATATTTTGTTAAAGAGGCATTTTGAATATTTCATAAACTCTCGGATATTCATAAAGATATAAATCTCGAATATCCTGTAAATTCTTGAGATATTTATGAAGAGATCAAAATATGTCAAGAAGATTCACAAATTCTCTCGTGGAGATCAAGTTCAAATCATCCTAGTTCAAGAATATTAGAAGAGGAACCAAGGGATAAATCATCCTAGTACCCACAATGTTTATCAATAAAATTATGTTTCTTCATATTTTATTTGTGATTACAATTTATTTTCTACCACTTTAAAATTTCTTGCATAATAAATTGTCACACCTAGTGGGATAAAATCTGCCCTTCATCTCTTCTCTCAGTACAAATTAAATCCGCAAATCTGAAGCCAAAAACCACTAAGGTGGAAGAATAAGTACTTAAAGTCTGTCTTTAAGCTTTATCAAGTCCACACTCCCACAAGCCTTGAAGTAGGGGCATATGTAGAAATCAAAAAATTGTGGGACTCTACAAGACAAGTTCAATTTCAGTTACTATTTTTGGAGGCTATTCTATCATAAACCCTAGCTCATGCTTATATAAAAGGTAATATATTTTCCTTAAAGAGCCATCTCAAATCCCCTAAATTCTTAGGTGTTCATAAATTTCAAAATCTCGAACATCCTATAAACTCTTGGGATATTCATAAAGAGATCAAAATATGCCGCACAAATCCTTTCCTAAATCAAGTCCAAATTATCCTAGTTCGAGAAATACGCCACTAATGACCCTCGAATCACGAAGAATCTTAGGAGAGAAGAATCAAGGGATTGACGGATTTGTACCTACAATATTTATCAACAAAATTATATTTTTTTAGATTTTATTTGTGATTATAAATTATTTTTTATCACTTTAAAATTATTGCAAACAGATGCTGACATAGGTCAGGTGTGTCTCTTACTTGCAGCCGATAGCTAGTGAGTTATATTGAACGTACGTGTTGAATTATAATTCGTAATTTAATTCATCTTGATTCAATTCATTTTAATTCAAGTAGATTTTGGACGAAGTATAACTAATCTAATCTATTTTGATCTGCTCGAATTTGATCCAACCTTACCATTTAACGCCCTAACTTAAAATTCTTAATTATAAAGACCAACATCTCTTGCTTGTGAGAAAAGGTTGCGAGGTGTTAAATAATCAAGTTAATACAGTGTACTTGCTAGTTTTAGTTATATCAAGTCGCAGTTGTTTTAATTTGAATGACATAAAAATCCGAGCTAATTAAGGGGTATGTATTTTGTTGGCTTCCTCCTCGATTACTAGTATCAAAGTAGGCCATTAATAATGAAAAACTCGAATCTTGTGAATTGATGATGGCCCTTCTTTTAAGAATAGATCATGTTTGCTTACTTCTTGATTCCTTTGGGATTAATTGGAGAAACATAGGGATTTAACATTTGTTTCTCTTCCTTTTTTTTAATTCTTCTAATTACTCCTTCCATTCAACAATACTTATCCACTTTTGATTTTGCATACTTCTTAAGAAATCATAAATAGAAAAATAATTTTATCATATAATCCTTTAAATATAATAAATATAATATCTTGAAAAATGTAATAGGGTAATGACTATAATAAATGATGAGAATAAATTAGGAACTAAGTGTAAAATTATCTCTTGATTTTTTAAATTAGACAAGTATTGTTGGACATCTATTTTTAATATAGTGGACAAGTAAATATAATCAGAAGGAGTAATTGTAAATTTAAGTATCATTACACACATGTATTAGGTAGAAGTGGCATAGATTTCTCTTTCTTTAACGCTTAGTGTTCGGTATCTAATTTTTAAACGTATTAATTCAGATTCACACTAAAAAGTCTCATTTGAGGGGTATAAAGCGCCCACTATCAAAACCAGACTTTGTTTTCAAAACACAAATTAAGACATTTGATTAAGAATAATGAGATACTTATAAGGAAATGGATGAGAAGTTGATGGCGATAGAACTATTGAAGGAGTAGTGAGGATGCTAACAGTATATGGTTTAGGACATCTTAGTGCATTAGAAAACAGGGTGGATAGGTGTTGGGGGTATCAAGGGGTAACACTTGTAAAATTCGAGTTTTTTGATATTATGGGGATAAAAGTATGCGGAGGTTATTCGTTAGATGAGAAAAATGAGGTCGATCGAGCTTGACGAGATCCTCATGGAATTTTGGAATAACAAAAATGTAACATGGGTATGTAGCTACTAATTGGGTTACATATTGTTATTTTTTGGATATCAGAAATGCCTGAAGAATAAAGGTGGCGTGCAGTGATTATTTTGTGCCAGGGCAAAGGTTATATATAGAATTGCAAAAACTATGGGAGTATGACGTTATTGTGCTATACTATGAAAGGCTAGGAGAGGATGGTGAAAAGAGGTGTATCTATTATCGAGAACCAATTTAAATTCATGACGGACGTTCAATCCCAGAAGTCATTCATGTGGTAATGAGATTGATGGAAACACATAGAGAGAGGAAGATGAGTTTGCATATGGTGTTCATTAACCTAGAATAAACATATTACAAGGTCCCTAAAAAGGTTCCATGAAGATGTTTTGAGGCTAAAAATATAGCTATAACTTCTATCAGGGTGTTTAAGAAAATGCATGGTAGAGGAAAGACCCAAGTGAAAACAGTAGGAAGAAACTCAATGCACTTCTCTATCCTGATGGGGTTGAACTAGGGTTCAACTCTTATCTCATTTCTATCAGTCTTGATGGTAGATGTATTAACGAGGCATATTGAATTGAAAGTATCATGATGTACATTATATGTAGATGACATAGTATCACATAGAGGAGTTTCCAAACTACGGGCCACTACTAACTCTGTCTAGCCCGTCTACTATATTTAGTTTTCACAATAACATAAGAACCTAGGATAATTAACATCTTACTTGAAAGAGGTAAACATTTAGAGGAACTAAGGCTCACCTTCTAACTGTGCTGGCCTACAATGGCAGGACTTATCCCGCTCTGGCGGCCTTGCTACAGTGGGATTCCTCCTATCATGGTGGTCTTCCCGGAGACAGAAAGTCTGAATGACTTCCCAATCCCCATTTTAACTCATGTGTCCACAGGACATCAATAATATTTGGCTATTAAGTCATTAATCTCACTTCACAACGCATTGACTATTTTTCACTTGTTTACCGATAACCTCATAACTACTATACGGAGGCATCTAGCACCCATAACATAATTCGAAAAGGCATACATAAGAATACATTATCAATTTACCATTTTAGAAGAAATATACAGTTTTACAAGGTAAATTTCAATTACAACAGTCAACATAACTACACTTGGACATTCGGTTCTTTCATATCAAGTACTGCACAGGATGGACTTGTTCAATTATGTTTAGGTTAGTTTCTCTATCATCAACCATATAGTCAATATCAATTCACAGATAATAGTCACATAATGGTCTCTCATGAAACCCATATCCAAGCCATATATGTGTCGGAATGTAACATCCGATCCAATATATGTATCGAAATGTGACACTCGATCCTATATATGTATCGGAATATGACACCCGATTCAATATATGTGTCGATACGCGATACCCGATCCAATATCACAATCACAACCACAATCACAACCACAATCACATGTCCACAATGAATATTTCGCATATTTGCACAATCAAGTAACATGTTCATTGCATGTAATTGTTCATAATTAGTCATTTCATTAGTTTCATTCTATCTTCTCTTCATTAACAACATCTCAACAAGCCTTCTTTATTCAAGTCATCACTTTGGGTAGAACAAGTTTAAGATTATGGATTTCATGGTGTTGAGATTATAAATCAATCACAACAACATATCATTCACCCAACCATAACCATTAAATGCATGATAAATATCAGAGTGTTACTAAATCATTATTAAGAGTCTTTCTATGATATAGTCTAAACCATAACTTACAGCTATAGGCTATCAAATAGGTTCATGGCATGAGATCTATCAATATTAAGTCATTCACATTTACCCTTTATTTCATGACTCGCATTACTCAAGTAATTCACAGGGAATAATCAGTATAAACACACACAATTATTGTATAATCCTATCCTTATATGCATCAATAGCCCATAATCCCCATGTCTCAGGATTCCGTTATGACCCATCTATTGTCTATACCTAATCTCACAAGAACCATTGGCCTTCTAATAGTTCCACCAACATTAACATTCAAAGATTGGGTCTTTATCACTAATCACATAATAATCATGACCCATAACATACATTCCCACTATAAACAACAATTGACAATCGTTTAACCATCCAAACTCCATGCCCGAAGGCCTAGACATGAAATCTCCCATCAATCTACATTATATTAAGCAACGGGAAAGAATTTATGCTACTCAATTGAGTAAACCTAGCCTACTTGGGCGCCAAACAATTGTAGAAGGATTAGAGCATGATTCTTGACTTTCGGAAGGAGAATCAATGGAGACGGCTTGAAATATGTGGGTTGTAGTCTTCCTTGTGTTAGGAATATCTTTTTCCCTTCTCTTCAAGCCTAGAATAGCTTCTTGGGATTTTTTAGGTTAATCCTTATCTATTTTAGCACTTAGGAAAAAAATGAGATAATAAAATGATGCCTCATTTACATTCTGGCCCGTCAAATCCCGCTCTGGCGGTCCAAATCCCATTCTGGAGGCCCAGCACGAACAGTGCTCAGTAAAATGAGCATAAATTTTTAATCTGAACTCTAAATGAGGTAAATTTGGTGGCGTTGGAAAGAAGACTCATAGAAATTTAATTTGATTAGTCATGAGCCACCTAATTCTTTATAGGCTGAGAGTTATGGTCGTTTGAAGTTGATCTTAGTTTAAACTCAAGTTCGAAACTAAATCGGAAAGACACTTTCAAGTTAACTTTGAGATAGGAGCATAGTACGATCTTAATTCATAGCTAATGCAGTCTCATATCAAGAAATTGATCCTAGTGTTATGACGAATGAGATTCGTATAATATTACCGCAGATATTTTTAGTAACAATGGGCTAGGTCATTACAGTGATGTACCTCAAGAGGTATATTTGGAGGTGAGAATCGACACATAAGTCATCTTCAAGAGAGCAAGTTTCAGGTATCTTGGGTATTTAATTCAATGAAATAAGGAGATATTCGATGATACTCTGTTCCAATTGTTCCATTTTGACAGGAATTGATAAAAAATAAGAAACATTTCAACTCAATTCAGTTTCATACTAATGTAGTAGTATAGGAACTATTGTGATTTTGGTACACACCATATTAAAGTAACATGAATAAAATGGAGGCTCACATCCGGTGTTTTAAAGAAAAGTTTAATTCAGTGATTATCAAATGAGTTATGTTGCATGGGGCGGAGTGTTGACCACTCATGAATTCACACGCGCTAAAAATAGAAATAGTAAAAATGAGGATGTTGAGATGAATGTGTGGTCCTACTTGGAGAGATAGTTAAGAATAAAATAGTCTTGACAAGGGAGGAGTGACTCTCGTGTGGAGAAGATTAGGGAGACAAGACTGAGATGGTACAAAAATGTGAAGAAAAGGTACACAACACCCAATGAAGAGGTGCGATAGGTTGCTGATGGTGGATGAAGAGAGGGAGTGGTATTCCAAAGAAGTATTTGGGAGATGTGATTACAGAGAATATGACAGACTTGCTATTTACTCAGTACCCGTCCTAGATTGGAAGATATGAAGGTTGAGGAACACGGTACAAAATGTTAGTGGATAGTCGAGAGATGTCTATTCATCATTATCAGGGTTGTTATTATTAATCAAATACTCCCCGTTTAAAATATGTCGTATTTTTTAGCTTGGACACTCTCCGAAAACAACTCACTTCTAGAAAATAAAAAGTGGTTTACTATCTCATCCTTAATCAAATGCCTTGAAAAAGAAGTGCTTCTTTAATGGTATAAAACTCTATTTAGTAAGATAAGGATCATTTTAGAAGAAAAAATAATAATTCTTCTTGATCACGTAAAACATCACTTATTTTAAAACAAAATAAAAAGGTAAAAACATCACTCATTTTGAAATGTAGGGAGTACTATCTCGTTCTCTGATTTTATTAGTACATGTTCTTTACTTTGGTTATAGTATTATGCGTTGTTGTTGTTGTTGTTCTCTTCTGTATTATTGTATTTTTCTTGTCATACGTTATTTTATAATGCTTACTTGAGCCGACGATCTGTTGAAAACAACCTTTCTATCTTCACAAGATAGGAGATATAATGCGTCTCGCTATCCTCTCCTGATCCATTTATGAAATTAACAGCAACCCGGCCGGTATACACCCCACGGAGGAAATTGTTGATGATATACTACTTCTTTGGGGCTAGTTTTTGGACATTTTAGTTTTTTTTCTTTTTTAAAGATTTGAAGAACTAAGTTAAAAGATCTTAAGAAATGTAACGTTTGCTTAAAAAGAAACAAAAACTTTTTGAGCAAACACGCCAAAAGTTCAAACAAACATCAGCTAATAGAACAAATTGGCATCAAACTCAATATCTAAGCAAAAAATTATATATTGAACTCTTCTTTCTCAAGGAACACCAAAGCAAAAAAGAGAAAAATATGAATTTGGTATTGGTACTAGTTTTACTTTCCCAAGAAGCATTAAAAAAATATTAACGGAAAAGATATACTAGGACTTGTTACAAACAAAGTATGTTGATTAAAAATGACCCAGAGAACAAGCAATAGAATAAGCTGGTAAACACTTGAATCAAGGTCATCTAGTGTTTGATGACACTATTAATTAAGGTGCTCTGAATTTTGGGTTTTTAGTGAAAGAGTTGTGATTAAGATATGACCGATGGTAGGAGACTAAAAGTAGGAATATTATCAAAGGGATTCCAAAAAAAAATAAAAAAATCTTGTGTTTACTTAGTGGGTTAAAGTTTTTGTATAAATACACGCGATAAGATCATGTGTTTACGCGGTCAGGTATGGAGCTAAAGTTCTAGTTACAGGTTCACCATAATCAAAGACAATCAAAATTTCAACTTTTATATTTTTAAAATTTTGAAATGACGATTTAATTTATATTTATATATATTTAATGTATATATTATTTGAGCAAAAACTTCTAGGTTCATCTGAATTCATATTTGGGCTCCTACTCCCTCTTTAATTTAGGCAAAATCCATTTGTTTTGGCTAAAACTTAGCTTTATGTTATGAAATTCATTTAATATGTATTATTAATTTACTCGCTAGTCATTTTAAAAACCATAAATCAGAAATTTAAACTATGAATCATGTGCATTTATATAATTTAATTATTCGACAAAGGAACTTCATTTAAACCCCATTGTTAAATATGACTGTAACCAATTCTAGAGATGACTAAGAGTCGATATGTTTGAATTGATTTTTCATTTTTGAGTTATTAAGTCAAAAGTTATGACTTTTGATTTATTTTTATCATTGTAGTTTATAGCTAAGTGTTTATAAGCACTTTTTAAATTTACCTAAACTCTTCAAAAATGCCTAAAAGTTATTTTAATTTAAAGACACTTAAAATAAGTTAATTTAAACCGACTCTAAATATTCCCAAAAAGGTATTGGAGTTGATGCTCGTTGACTTGTCCCTCAACGGGGTTTTAGCATATATAACTCCATGTACAAGAAGCTGGGAAAATGTTCGTTGTTTGAGAAGTTAAAAAGAAAAAAATGAAGTTAGTACAAATAGTTTGAGCCAAATATAAAAATGTGTTTGCTAATGTTAAATATATATCTCGAACATAGATCCGAGGTACAATATGTTGTCTATTTTTGGTGTTTCCGTTTTCTTTGCTTCTTTGAATTTATTTCACTTGGCTCAATGGAGGGGCCTAACTCCAAGATCACCCAAATTATATATATATATACACTTGCTAACTTTCATTTGGAATTTGCTACTAATTCATATAGTACAACTTGTATATACAATAATATATTTATTTTAGACTTGCAATGGGATCTCTGAGTATTATTTGAGTCACTAGTACTCTCTTTGTCCATCTTTGACATGACATACCACTTAAAAAATAATAAATATAAGGATAATTTTACTATATCACCTATATTAATTATTAGTCGTTTAAATATCAAAAAAATAAATAACGTTAAATAGTAAGGGTAAAATAGACACAAAAAATGATAAATTATATCTTGATTGTTCAAACTGAACAAGTATTAATAGACGTCCTAAAATAGTATAGTAAACATGTAAAGATGGACAAAGAAAGTACTTCTTGTCTTTTTTTTTCTTTCTTTATCTTATTTGAATTTTAAAAAATCTATTGTATTGGAAAAGTAAAATTCTCTGAGTTGCCCAATCATGGTAAATGATCGATGATACCTGATCGTAGTTATGTTTACAATTTGAGTATCCAAATTAAAAAAAAATTGAATCGAACTTATTAAATAAACTGATTTTATTTGTTAGGTTTAATATTTTTAAAAACTAATAACATTTGGTTTGATTTTGATTTTGTTTTAAAAAATCGAAGAAACTAATCGAACAGAACTGATAAATTATATATGTATATATATATATATATATATATATATATATATATCTTTTATAATTATATATACGTAATATATTATTTTGTATGAATAATTTTAAATATCTTACTTATGTTTTCATAAAAAAAAATTATAATTTAAGGAGGGTTAGTGAAATCAACTTGGGGCATGGAGCTCTTACGATTTTGATTTAATTTTCTCCATTGTTGATGAGGGCTCAACTTGAAAAGAATATAATAGCGGATGATATTCGCAGGTGTTTGTTTGCTACTTAATTTGTTTTTTTTTATTTCTCATCTTCATTGATAACTTAATATCAAATCAAACAAAATCAAATTAAAATTAATAAATATATATTATATTTAATTAAAATAATTTTAAAATCAATTAAATTGATTTGATTTTGACGCATAATATACCTCTACCTGACCTTGTAAGTTCCACATGTGAGCACCTTCTATTTTTTTTCACTTGTCCACACTTCTAGTGAAAAAGATCCAACAACTACAAAGGCACCCTATTTCAAATTATACAAGTAATATGTCGAGGATTTATTATGTACAAGTTTAATTTTAAAATATTTTTAGCTTCAAATTCAAGATCTAGAACGACTCTCTAAGTCGTATCGACCCGAAAGAAATCAAATTCATTTGTATTTACTTCTTCATTTTATAAATATAATATTTCCAAAAATAAATCAAATTAGAAGAATATAGACAATCAATTATGAAATTACTTATACATTTCATTAAAGTAAGATTTGCAAAAAAACATAAAAACTAATTCGAAGAATATAGTCAATCAATTATGAAATTACTTATTCATTTCATAAAGGTAAATTTGCCAAAACGAAAAAAACTAATTCAAAGAATATTGTCAGTCAATTATGAAATTACTTATTCATTTCATAAAAATAAGATTTGCCCAACCTCAAACATACCCATTTTTTCTTTTTATACAAGTGTGTGATCAAACTTATGCATACTTTGACTTTTTCACCAAATATCTTAATTCAATCATTAAATAATTGAAAAGATAATCATCACTTTTTGGTTTGAGGTATGATACAGAATTGCATATATACTAATATTACACGAGTAAAACATTATTATGAATTTTCACAAAATGAAGGTGTTTAATTATTTTTCTAAAATTTGTCGTTGATATATTTCTAATTCAATGTCCAAATTTGATAACAATAATGTCAATCTAAAGAAAATTCATAATTAGGGACGATATTTTAGTTAAAACTTATCTTAATCCATGTGTCCAAACCTTAAAGCATCAATTATTTTGAACGGGGGTGAGAATATATGTTGCTTAGATGTTTGCATTAATTATGCTAATGAGTAAGAATGCACATCATTTTTTTCATTTTTTTCTTGATGTCGAAATCAGAGGTTGAGGTAGATTTATAATTTTAAGAATATGTATATATAATGGTAGAATCGAAGACAATAAATGTGAATGCACCATCTGCAGGGTGTGAATAAAGGACGCAGTTTGTTAAGATTCAATAATTTAGCTATAACAAAATTATTTTACTACATTTTCTTGTTAAGGGAAAATTATTACTAAATTTTTCAAAACAAGGAATGATGGGTAAACATATTCAATATAAGTTCAAACACGTAGACAATTACTTATGAAAGTACTTTCCAACTCTTATAACTGAAAAATAGTTGTTTATTTCCTCGTGAAACTATTTCTTATAACATAACTAAATATAGTCAGTAAACATCATTTTTGGTATCGTAAGTGTAATTCTTCGTAAATAGATTTTAAATTTTATTTTTTTAAAAGTAATTTTTTTTATAAAAAATAATAATTATTTTTTTTTGGGGGGGGGGGGGGGGATAGAAATACTTTAATCTTTAATTTTTAACTAAATTAGTTTATCTAATTTTTGAGAAGGTGAAATATTTTATTCATGTGGAATGCCATGTGACAAGTTTTTTTCAAAAAATAGAGAGAGTAGAGAGAATATATTACACACACTATTGAGGTTGTGTTTCTCAAACTAATAAATAACAGTTTAGGTATGAAACTCACACTTCTAATTGTTTAAATATAAAACTAAAAAATAATAATTTAAATATGCTTTAAACACTTATCTCTATTATTTATCATACGATTATCTTTTTATTCACTGAAATGACTACTTATATGATGGTGAACTCTACTAAAATCAAAATTCACCAATTTCATCATTTAATATGTGTCCTAAATCTTGTATCCTTCAAGAAAAGATGTATTAACAATAAGTGCAAAGTACCTATAGAAAGGATGATAATTAAGTCAGTACATGTATTGTTTTTTAGTCTCGCACGTAATAATTTGAGTTTTAGGTCTAGGTAAATTATTTGAGTAATTAGGTTTTTCCTTTTTAGTTTAAAATAATTTTGGCAAGAAATATATTTTAAGAAATTAAGTAAAAGTTGAGTAGTTTCATAATTACAAAAATGAAATTTAATAATCTATTATAACTATTATAATTTGTTTGACCTTTTGTGTAATAACATTAGTTGCTACCAATGTTATAGTGAATTTTGAAGTAACTCATTGATTACTGCTAATCTAAATGAGTAAACTTGTATTTGTCTTGCTTCAATTAGACTTGGAAAGAAAAGGTAAGTCTCTAGTAATTTCTATAATTACTCTTATCAATTCCATAATTATTTATTTTTATCATCAATTAAGTAGTTATTATTGTTCTTAATATTCATTTCTACTTCAATATAAGATTAAACGAATCCATAATCTTCCATGAAACATAAAGTGTTACCATTCATGTTTAGAATTTTCAGAACTTCTGTAGGTACTTGGAATGAACGAAATTTTACCTTGTACTATTTCTTAATGTAAATTTTATATATATAGATATTACATAGATGGTGATTGAAAATATCAAGAGTAAAATAGATATTACATACGATAAAAGGGAAGAGAGTGTCTGTTGTTCAAAGTTGAGACGAGAGTTTGATTTTAAAAGCAAAGTTAGGAGGTAAAAATGATTTTCACCCTATTAAAAATACTTAGGAATGATATATTATTCTATGAAATATACAAATTTTAAAATTATCATAAATAAAAGGCTTCCATTTTTTTTTAGATTTTAGTTGAGCTTGTTCAAACTAGTAAGTAAATTAGTTAATTTCTATTTTTCATTAATTATTACATACACCTAACTGTTGTTTCTGGTTTTTCCTTCTTTCCCGTACTTTTGTGCATTTTTTATCCTGTTTATAACGATTTTATATTTAGTCAAACTTTTTTTTTGAATCAATTATTTTTGTTTGCCATAAAAAGAAATATTTGATTGAATAAACCCAACAAAGACAACAAACGCAATGTAATCCCCAAAGTGGGGCTGAGTCTGAGAGGTAGGATATAAGCATACCTTTTTCTACTTTTGTGGTGTAGGGAGGTTGCTTATTTGAATTTTTTGGTGATTGTATTCATTGATGACATTTTGATGTATTCCAAGGCTAAGGAGGATCATGTATGTCACTTGAGGATGGTGTTACAGAAATTGAGGAAGGAGAAGTTGTGTTCAAAGTTCTTCAAGTGCGAGTTCTGGACTTATTCAATGGCATTCTTGGGACACGTGGTGTCCAAAGAGGTAATCAGAATGGATCTGACCAAGATTGAGGTTGTTAAGGGCTGGATGAGACCTACTTCACCTATCAAGATTCAAAGTTTTGTGGGTTGGCAGGTTACTACAGACGGTTCGTGCAGGGTTTCTTCATTATTGCAGTTTCATTGACTAGATTAACTCAAAAGACCGTGAATTTTTATTAGTCCGACAAGTGTGAGGCAATCTTTCAAAAGTTCAAGACTTTGTTGACATTAGCTTCAGTTTTGACTCTAACCGAGGAGGGTGTGGGATTTATCGTGTATTACGATGCTTTCGTTGTTGGTTTAGGTGGTATGTTAATGCAAAAAGGGAAAGTTATTGCTTATGCTTCTAGACAATTGAAAGCCTATGAGAAGAACTACCCTACTACTGATTTAGAGTTGACGATTGTTGTATTTATGCTTAAGTTGTGGTGATGCTATTTTTATAAGATACATTGTGAGGTCTTTACCGATCATCAGAGTCTTTAGTACATTTTCAACCAGAGAGATTTGAACTTCAGGCAGCGTAGATGGCTTGAGTTGCTTAAGGACTACGTCATGACCATCTTATATCATCCTAGAAAGGCCAATATGGTGATCGATGCCTTGAGTAGGAAGACTCCTAGTATACGGAGTCTCACCGCGATTAGTGTTGATATGAGGTCCTTGACTAGAGATGTTCAAAGGCTAAGCAACAACCTTGTCCGATTATAGGTTTTGGAGGAGAGTAATAGTTTAGTTGCTCTAATTAAGGCTCGTTCTTCCTTAGTTGAGCAGATACTAGAGCGCCAGTTTGAGGATGAAAAATTGTGTCTCATTCAAGACAAGGTGTTGAGAGGTGAGGCCAAGGAGGTCGTTATTGATTCTGATGGTCTTTTGACAATCAGAGGAAGAATTTGTGTGTCCAATATGAATGAATTCATGAGGTTGATTCTAGAGGAGGCTCATTGTTCCTCAATATTTTATTCATACAGAAGCGGCGAAAATGTATCGTGATCTAAGTTAGCATTACTGGTGATGTGGTATAAAGAAGAAAAAATCACATATTTTGTGTTTAGATGTTTGACCTGTCAATAGGTCAAGTGTGAGCGCTTGCGGCCTGGAGGTGTGTCTCAGAGGATGGTTATGATTCTATTCGGGGGTTGTTGATATACTGACCAAGTCTGCCTATTTCATCCAAGTTCGGATGAAGTATACAACAAAGAAATTAGCCTATTTTAAATTTAGTCAGATAGTCAGACTTTGTGGGGTGCTTATTTTCATTGTCTCTAATCGAGATTCATTGTTCATTCCACACTTTTGGAGGGATTTACAACATGATTTGGATATTTGGTTAGATATGAGTATTGCCTTCCCCATCATATTGATGGCCAATGCGAGCGGGCGATTCAAGTGTTAGAGGATATGCTTTGAGCCTATATGATTTCTTTTGGTGCTAGATGGGATCAATATTTTCCCTTATTAGAGTTTGCCTATAACAACACTATAATTCCAGCATAAATATGGCCCCATTTAAGGAACTGTATAGTAGACGATGTAGATTTCTGATCAGGTGGTTTAATTTGACTGAGATGAACTCCTTAGATACAACTTGCTTAGATATGCCATGGAGCAGGTTAAGATGATTCAGAATAGGTTTTTGATAGCCCAAAGTCCGCAGAAGAGTTATCAAGATCGGAGAATTTGGCCCTTAGAGTTTGTTGACGGGGATTTTGTATGGCTCTAAGTGTCGTCCATAAAGGGCGTGATACGTTTCGGGAAGAAAGGCAAGCTCAACCCTCGATTCATTGGCCAATTTGAGATTTTGGGACCAGTTAGGTAAGTTGCCTGTAGGTTGGTCTTTCCACCAAGCTTATCAGTTTTGCATTCGGTATATCATATTTTCATTCTCTAAAAGTATGTTTCAGACGAGTCCCATGGGATTTCTCTCACTTCGGTGGAGTAAGACCCAAATTCAATATTTTAGGAGGCCGCTAAATAATGAGGTTCGGCATCTGCTTGAGAAGGAAGAAGAAAGGTTGGATCCTCTCTTAAAGAAGATATTCCGGAGGGGATGAAACCCCGATATAATCTTACAAGTGCGAGGATAGTCCTCTGAATAGAGTCCATTGTGGCTGAGATGTTCAGTCGACTCCCTTCCCTTTGTGGGGGTCCCGACCCCTACGAGTGAGCAGAAGCCTATAATCATAATAGTTAGGTAGGTCTATAAGCTTAGGACCAATGAGATAACTTTAGTGAAGGTACAGTGGAAGCATCATTCGGTCGAAGAGACGACTTGAGTGACGGAGGCCGACATGCATGTCAGATATCTCAACCGTTTTAAGGCTTCAGGTACTTTCATTTACTTTATGTTTGAGAATGAACATGATTTTAGTGGTGAATAATATAATGACCTTGAAGGTCATTTTTGAAAATTTTAATAAAATGATTATTTCACCCTCCCAATAGTTACCTCGAAACATAGTTGATCAGTTTATGATCTGAGTTTTGGAAATTCTTTGAAAAGTTGTGATTTTTGGAAAGTTTTGAACATTAAAAGGTTTAGGTTGCCAAAAAGTGATTTTTGGAGTCTTTTGGAGTTTTGAGTCTCGAAATGGAATTTCATCAGCTCTGAAATTATGGAATTGGTCTTGGAGAGTTATTGGTTTCAGAATTGGGGTTATATCGTGGAGTTTAGGTCTTAAGTTGGGAATTATTGAGTTTGCGGCCTTAAAGTTGACTTTTATCAACACCCGGTGTTCAAAAGCTCAAAATGGATTTTCGACGATTCCACTAGATGCGATACTCTAAGACATTAATCTCATTAAAAACCGAGCAACTTTCCTCCACTTGCTTACCCACGACCTTATTCATATGATACAGACATATCGAGCAACTACAACATAATAACACAGATGATACCTTTAAGGTACGAAAATTAGTAACACTTGGACCTTCGATCCTTTCATATAAATTATTACACAAGATGGGCATGTTCCCTTACAATTGTGTCAGTTTCTCTATTATCACACATAATCAAGATACACAATCACGTCATATTATAGCATCACTTGGACTCTTAGTCCTTAAATTGAATCAGTTTACATAATGGGCATGATTTATTACAGTTACAATAATCAATTGGTTCTCTCAAGAAACCATAACACATACTTGATCCTCTCATAAAATCCACACCCAAACTATTAGTATGTATCAGCGTGACACCCGATCTAATCGTTAGTATGTGTTGGTGTGACACCAGATCCAATATGTAACGATGTGGTACCCAATCAAATATGTGTCGGCGTGACACCCGACCCATTATGTACTAGCATGGTATCTGATCCAATAATATGTCGGTGTGACACCCGATCCAACAACCACAATCAAAATCAATAATGAATAGTTCACACACTTGCGCAATCAAGTATCAAGTTCATTGCATGCATTGATCACCATAGTGATTTTATTAGGTTCAACAAGATTGTTACAAGCACGGACCTCACACGCACGTGAGTTAGATTTACCTTGATATACAACAACAACAACCCAGTGAAATCCCACATCGTGGGATTTGGGGAGAATAAAGTATACGTAGACCTTATTCCTTCTAAGATAGGACGGCTGTTTTCGAGAGACCCTCGGCTCAATAGAAGCATAAAAGAGGTAAAATTCACAAACAATCACAATCGGCTAATTCTAGATGTCTCTCCATGATATTCCTATCTGAAAAAGTAAATTTTAAATTTTGTAATTTTAATAATCAAAATGCCCCTCAATGAAACTCTCAAATTTCTTAAACTAGTTATTTTGTTTAATATTATTTTATATAATTTTAATCCGTCAAAGCTATTTCAAAAGTTTTTATTAATTTGACTATTGTATAAATCTAAATTAGTACACATAATCTAAAATAAAAGAATATTTTTTTGTATTTAATTAAAATAATTATCTCTAAGTGAAAGCATAGTAATATTAATACAAAAAAATTCACCACTACTACATATGTTACGTCACAGAACTTGCACGTTAGGTACTCGATTTTAGTCCTACTTAACCTAAAATATTCATTCTCTATAGTCTTTAGCATGTGTCTTTTCAATCAATATTATATCATATGAATTAATCGTTATAAGATAAATTTATAATTTGCATCAAAAATAGTTGAATTCCAAATAAAAATAAAATGCATGAATTTTATTTAAAGAATTTATGATATTATATTTAATTTTGTTTATAGATCAGTAATTGTATTGAGTCATCCTTTATTTCTATATCTACACATAGGGATGAAGTTATAAGGTTGCATACACGTTTGGCGAAATACAATAAGTCTAATTCATACAATGTATTTATATTAAGAAATTTACTTAATCTATAAAAATAAATCAAATTCAAAAATCTAGCTACTAAAACATAATATTTGTCACGCTCCGAAACCATTGCTGGTCTCCAAGTGAACTACTTGGTCAATCACACATTCATTCATTCATTCATGCACTCAGCGAAAGACTCAATACAAATTTAAAAGACATTCGGATGGGCTAATCAACTCAACAATTCAAAAAAAAATTATAATGCATTTTAAAACCAATCTCAACTCAACTCTCATTCAAACAATAGTTTGAAAACTAAGAAAATGACTCAATATCATCACTATCCGTCTATGAAGCCTCTATCACTATATGGAAGGTGTCAATGACAAGTTCATGCTAGTCAAAACAAAATACCAAAATAAAATAAAATAATCATGATTCTTCCAAAGGCAAGGAGGTCTCGTTACTGTCAAGAAAGGAAAATAGATCTTCAACGGAGCACTTGTCGATGATATCTAGCACCTGTATCTGCATCAAGAAATAATGCAGGCCAAAAGACATTAGTACATGGAATGTTCGAGTATGTAAAATGGCAGGAAGGAGAAACAGTGTCACGACCCGAATCCGGGTGTGATGGCACTCATCTCAACCCACCGAGATAAGTCAGCCTAATAACCAACGGAAAGTAAATGCGGAAGTAATTGAGATAAATCCAAATTAACTTAACCTAAAATAAGTAAAACAAACTCAAACTTCCCCCAAGATTGGTTGTCACGTGTACAAGCCACTAATTTATTATCGAAGTACGAAAAGAAATACAGTCACAATGTCTTTGTCTCTAGAATAGGACTAAAACATAAGAAAAGAGCAAGAGGTGTCCGCTAGATGAATGTAACAGCTACCTCGACACTCGGAATGATAGCCTCGGATGTAGTAGAAAATGCTAGAAGATCAAGCAGGTCTGGGCTCACAACCTACACAAGTGTGGAAGCAAGGGGTGAGTACCAAACAACACGGTACTCAGCAAGTGGATAGCTAAAACTAAGCAAAGCTTAATAGATACAAGTACTCCTGTACTCCCAACCAAACCTCCTTAACTACAACCTGCATAAAATCAGCCCAACTCTACACTTGTACAATAACGACAGTAATACAGTCCACAAATACTCATCAATAGTCTCGTCAATGAATCATACCAAGTCAAGTTCAGCACACAGAGCAATATTGGGGTAAACACAAAGTCACAAATATCAAAAAGGTGCAATGCAGTGCAATGAAATGATGCATGTCTGTCCTATCGGTACACATCCGCTGAATCACAGTCCGGAACCCATGGGGGACATTTCTGTCCATGTAACCTGCCACGGAGCGTGTGGCCCGTCCCCTCAATACATATATCTTGCCACGGAGCGTGTGGCCCGACCCCTTTATTTCATAATACCTGCCACGGAGCGTGTGGCCCGACCCCTTTGTTTCATAATACCTGCCACGGAGCGTGTGGCCCGACCCCTTTTGTTTCATATCATTTTCAATCTCAACACAATATGTCAAAACCAATGCAATCAATTCATGTTCATATAATTCATGATAATAATATGACAACAACCATAATTTTTTCCTATCTCACATCAACATAGTCATTTCACATGTCCAAAATAAATCCACAATCATAACATATCAATTCCACCAATACATGTCATTAGATCACCATTTTCTACCCCTCATCTCCATTTTTTTTTTAAGGTCAATCATATAGTCAATAATCCAGTCTAATTCTCATTACTTCCTAATACACATAACACAGAAATACAAGCATCTATAAGCTTAAACTGAGGTTTAGAAATTCACTTGCCTTAAATAATCACGCAATTACTCCGAGACCTGAGCCTTCCCTTTTCGCTGGGTTTCCCAATAAGTATGATCTAAACAAATAATTAACCACAATAAGATTTCAAAACTAACGACACCCATGTCTATCCTAGACCCAAAACTCACACAAATCTATAATCAAGTTCCCAAATCTTGATGCCAATTAATAAACCAAATCTTATATTTTCTAAATTTCAAGCCTAGGGTTAAGTATTAATTCCCCAATATCATAAATTTAATAGAATTTATATAACATAATATGCCTAATATTTAATTACCTATCTCAATATATCAAAACTTAATTTATAATGGGATACAAAATAAAATTGTTGACAATTGAAACCACCTGGTTTACGAAACCAGTGGCGACAATTGAACATACGTGAACAACTTTCCATTCATGGCATTTACTCTTTTTTTTTAATCATTGGAAATCTTCACTAATCTTTGCCTTACCATTGGCAGTGAATGTTCCACTCATACTTTCTCATTCCAGGTTCAAGACTCATGACAAAAATACTAAAATTTGGTATTCCTTTACTTCTTCTCCTTTTTCTTTTCAATCTAGAATTATAACACTAATTCCTTACTCATAAATGCAATCATTAATCTTAGCAGAAAACGTAACCGACTATTACCTGAAGCGTCCGCCGAAGCCACGTTCAATTCTTTTAGTCCGAGGGTTTGAAAATTAATTGTGTTGTAAATAAAAACCTTCTTTAACTTATTTTAATAAATAGGTCAAGTGGTATATGAAATTAAATAAATTAAAACTTTAGCCCACCAATTAAATTAGTTATCTAAAGTTACCCCTCAACTAAATAACCGTAGTTATTGAATAGTCCAAATTTATAATTATTATATTTTATTATTATTATTATTTTTTTTTTATTTATTTTTTTATTTATTTATTTTTTTTGGAGAGAATATTTTATGGAAGAGAGATTACTCATTCTCAAAATGACCAAACGGGTCATTACATTATCCACCACTAAAAATCATGTTCGTCCTCGAACATAAAGTAAAAGGAGGTACCTGAAGCTTCGAAAAGCTGGGGATATCTAGCGCGCATATCAGCCTCTGTTTCCCAAGTCGCCTCTCCGACGGAACGGTGCTTCCATTGTACCTTCACTGAAGCTATCTCCTTGGTTCTAAGCTTACGAACCTGCCTATCTAGAATGGCTATAGGTTCCTCCTCAAATGTCAAGTCTGGATCCAACTCCACTGAATCGAGTGATAACACATGAGACTCATCCGGAACATACTTCCGAAGCATGGAAACATGAAACACGTTATGCACAGCCGATAAGCTAGGTGGCAAGGCCAATCTATAAGCCACCTCTCCAACTCGTGCCAAAATCTCAAATGGGCCAATGAATCGAGGGCTGAGCTTGCCCTTTCTCCCGAACTGCATCACGCCCTTTATGGGAGACACTCGAAGCCAAACATGATCACCCACCATGAACTCCAATGGTCGAACTCTCCGATCTGCATAACTCTTCTGTCTACTCTGGGCTGTCAAGAGTCTACCCTGAATTCTACGAACTTGCTCCATAGCATCTCTAAGCAAGTCTGTGTCTAAGGAGTCCATCTCAGCTAAGTCAAACCAGCCAATAGGAGATCGACACCGCCTACCATACAAAGCCTCAAATGGAGCCATCTGGATACTGGAGTGATAACTGTTGTTGTAGGCAAACTCCGCTAGGGGCAAGTGTTGATCCCATCTAGCACCAAAATCAATAACACAAGCTCGCAGCATGTCCTCCAACACTTGGATTGTCCGCTCGGACTGACCATCAGTTTGTGGGTGAAAAGCAGTACTCATATCAAGTCTAGTGCCCAAACCATGTTGTAATGCCTGCCAAAAATGTGAAGTAAATACTGAACCTCGATCCGAAATGATGGATACTGGGACACCATGAAGCCGAACGATATGGCTAATATACAACTGGGCTAGTTTATCCGCGGTGTACCTTACCTTAACTGGAATAAAATGGGCGGACTTGGTTAGTCTGTCAACCACCACCCATATAGAGTCGTAGCCACCAACGGTGGGAGGTAAACCCACAATGAAGTCCATGGTGATCATTTCCCACTTCCAAGTGGGAATAGGCATCCTCTGACTCACACCCCCAGGCCGCTGGTGCTCACACTTTACCTGCTGGCAAGTCAAACACCTGGATACGAACTCTGCGATGTCCTTCTTCATCCCGCACCACCAATAGTGCTGGCACAGATCATGATACATCTTGGCCGCTCCTGGATGGATGGAATACCTTGAACAATGAGCCTCTTCCAAAATAAGTCTAGTTAGGTCACCCACCTTAGGCACACAAATTCTGCCTTCAATCCTCAGTACACCTTCCGAATCAAGTATCGCCTCCTTAGCTTCACCTCTTAATACCTTGTCTCGAATGATACATAACTTCTCATCCTGAAACTGTCTCTCCCGAATCTGGTCAATCAAGGAAGAACGTGCCTCCATAAAGGCAAGAACACCACCATCCTCTGAAATCTGCAACCGGACAAGGCTATTAGCTAGCCTCTGAACATCTCTAGCTAATGGTCGCTCCTCAACTCGGATCGCGGCAAGACTCCCCATACTAGAGGACTTCCTGCTCAAGGCATCCGCCACCACATTAGCTTTTCCTGGGTGGTACAAAATAGTCATGTCGTAGTCCTTCAGTAACTCAAGCCATCTACGTTGCCTTAAGTTCAGATCCCTCTGACTGAATATATACTGAAGACTCTTATGATCAGTGAAGACCTCGCAATGCACACCGTATAGGTAATGACGCCATAACTTAAGCACGAAAACCACAGCCGCTAACTCCAAATCATGAGTAGGATAGTTTTTCTCATGGGCCTTCAACTGTCTCGAGGCATAAGCAACCACTTTTCCCTTTTGCATCAACACACCGCCTAACCCAATGCCAGAAGTATCGCAGTATACAGTAAATCCCACACCTTCCTCGGGTAGCGTCAAAATAGGAGCCGAAGTCAATAAAGTCTTGAGCTTTTGGAAGCTCGTCTCACATTCATCAGACCAATGAAAATCCACGGCCTTCTGAGTCAATCTAGTCAGTGGAGCTGCAATAGTGGAGAATCCATGCACGAACCGTCTATAATAACCAGCTAACCCCACAAAACTACGAATCTCAGTAGGAGAAGTAGGCCTTGTCCAACCTCTAACTGCCTCAATCTTAGCTGGATCCACTCTAATCCCCTCTTTGGACACCACGTGTCCTAAAAATATAACAGAATCAAGCCAAAATTCACACTTGGAGAACTTTGCATACAACTTTTCTTCCCTCAATTTCTGAAGTACCAACCTCAAATGACGGACATGATCTGCCTCAGTTTTGGAATACACCAAGATGTCATCAATGAATACTATCACAAAAGAGTCTAAGTATGGGCGAAACACTCCATTCATCAACTCCATGAATGCTGCAGGGGCATTTGTCAACCCAAATGACATCACCAAAAACTCGTAGTGACCATAACGAGTCCGAAAAGCTGTCTTAGGGATATCTGACGCCCTAATCTTCAACTGATGATAACCGGACCTCAAGTCTATTTTGGAAAACAATGCCGCTCCCTGTAGTTGATCAAATAAATCATCAATACGGGGAAGAGGATACTTATTTTTAACAGTTACCTTATTCAACTGTCTGTAATCGATACACATCCTCATAGTCCCATCTTTCTTCTTTACAAATAGAACTGGTGCACCCCAAGGAGATACACTAGGGCGAATAAACCCCTTACTCAACAAGTCTTGCAACTGATCCTTCAACTCCTTCAATTCAACTGGAGCCATGCGATATGGAGGAATAGAAATGGGTTTAGTGCCAGGCTCTAAGTCAATAGCAAAGTCAATATCCCTATCCGGAGGAATACCAGGAAGATTAGTAGGAAATACATCAGAAAACTCCTTAACCACTGGAACAGTATCTATAGGAGGTGACTCAATACTGGTATCCCGAATAAAGGCCAAATAAGACATACACCCTCTATCAATCAACCTCTGAGCACGAATATATGAGATAACCTTACCGGGATAGGAGCCACTAGTACCCTTCCACTCAATCCGCGGGGCACCAGGTATCGCTAAGGTAACAGTTTTTGCATAACAATCGAGAATAGCATGATGGGGAGAAAGCCAATCCATACCCAATATCACATCAAAATCTACCATCCCCAGAATAATCATATCTACCCAAGTATCATACCCGGCCAAGGAAACAAGACAGGATCGATATACTTGATCCACCACTAAGGGTTCACCCACGGGTGTAGAAACATGAACGGGCACGGACATACGATCACATGTCAAATCAAAGTTAGATGCAAAATAGGCAGACACATAGGAAAATGTAGATCCGGGATCAAATAATACAGATGCAGGTCGATGACAGACTGGGACAATACCTGTGATAACGGCGTCAGAAGCCTCAGCCTCGGGTCTCCCTGGAAAAGCATAACACTGAGCTCCCCTACCACCTCCGACCTGCCCAACACCTCTACCTCCTCCCTGAGGGACTATAGCACCACTAGCACCCCTACCAGGAGTGCGACCACCTCTACTAGCCTGGGCTCTACCTCGACCTCTGACCGGCGGTGCTGATCCTCTAACTAAAACTGAAGAACTAGGCTGGGTTCCTCCTCGACCCTGAGATGTACACTGCCATGAAAGATGATCTGGATCACCACAAGTATAACATACTTTCCCATGCGAAAACCTCTGCGATGAACCTGCAGAACTTGTATAACTACCCCGACTCATCTGCCTCTGTTGCGACCCCTGGTAACTCTGACCTGTACTATATGACCCACGAGGTGTCTGACCATCCTCAGAAGCTGGCATAGATGCATGAACTGGCCCTCTACGCTGAAAGGAACCACCTCCTCTATAGGACCCTTTACCTCCAAATGAGGTACCCGAAAACTGACCAGAAGCACGGGCCCTCTTGGGGTCCCCGAACTCCTCTCTCTCCATCAACTCCGCCTCCTTGGCAGCACCCACAATGGACTGGAAAGAAGCGCCCTCACGGGCCGGTCGAAAAACTGCTGTACGAATAGTATAGTTCAGTCCTCGCACAAATCTGCGAATCCGCTCTGTCTCATCAGGAAGGACAGCCACGGCATGTCTGGACAGCTGGTAGAAACGAGTCTCATATTCAGCAACTGTAAGTCCCTCCTGCCTCAAATTCTCAAACCGTAATCGGCTCTCTTCCTTCACACTCCAGGGGACGAAACGGTCATAAAAGGCACTAGCAAACTCATCCCAAGTCATCTGGGGTGACCCAACTGGCCTGGAACTCGTATACACTCTCCACCACTCTCTGGCTGGTCCACGTAACTGTAGTGTAGTATAACGGACTCCATGAGTCTCAGCTAACCCTACTGCCTCCAACAACTCTCGACACATGGTTAAGAACTCGTGTGCATCCTCAGTCTTCCCACCCTGAAACTGTGGGGGGTCCATTTTTCGGAACCTCTCATATCGGCGTTGCTCGTCGTCAGTCAATATAAGCACAGGTGCAACCTGGGCTCCTCCTACCTGTACTCCATCCTCATCCGCTCTAGGGCCCGCAGGTGGCTGATCCACCGGACCCTGAACAATTGGAATCTGATGCTGCCGTGGGGTCCGAGCTCCTGCTCTAGTCTGAGAACCCTCAGGTGTACCATTCACCCTCACACTCTGATTAAATCCTTCGAGCGCATTCAATACTCGTATCAAAGTGGCCTGAAGCAATGGTGCAGTAGCAGACTCTTGAGGGACCTGTCCCTCTCTACCATCAATTTGTGGCTCGAGAGAAGCCTCTCTAGCACGACCTCTAGCTGGCGCCGCCCCTCGGGCACGACCTCTGCCTGTCGCCATACCCCGACCACGACCTCTAGTCCGGCCTCTATCCCTACCCCTAGTTGGGGTCCCAACATCACCCTCAGGAAGTGCCTCCCTTCCTCTACCTCTAGTCGTAATTCTGGTCCTGGCCATCTGTTAGAAGGGACACGCAAAAATTCAGTACCAACACAACACGCACGATACAAAGTGAAAGAACAAAGGGAAAATTTCCTAAAAGTTCTCATAGCCTCTCGAAGATAAGTACAGACGTCTCCGTACCGATCTGCAAGACTCTACTTAAACTTGGCTTGTATACACGTGAGACCTATGAACCTGGGGCTCTGATACCATCTTTGTCACGACCCGAATCCGGGTGTGATGGCACTCATCTCAACCCACCGAGATAAGTCAGCCTAATAACCAACGGAAAGTAAATGCGGAAGTAATTGAGATAAATCCAAATTAACTTAACCTAAAATAAGTAAAACAAACTCAAACTTCCCCCAAGATTGGTTGTCACGTGTACAAGCCACTAATTTATTATCGAAGTACGAAAAGAAATACAGTCACAATGTCTTTGTCTCTAGAATAGGACTAAAACATAAGAAAAGAGCAAGAGGTGTCCGCTAGATGAATGTAACAGCTACCTCGACACTCGGAATGATAGCCTCGGATGTAGTAGAAAATGCTAGAAGATCAAGCAGGTCTGGGCTCACAACCTACACAAGTGTGGAAGCAAGGGGTGAGTACCAAACAACACGGTACTCAGCAAGTGGATAGCTAAAACTAAGCAAAGCTTAATAGATACAAGTACTCCTGTACTCCCAACCAAACCTCCTTAACTACAACCTGCATAAAATCAGCCCAACTCTACACTTGTACAATAACGACAGTAATACAGTCCACAAATACTCATCAATAGTCTCGTCAATGAATCATACCAAGTCAAGTTCAGCACACAGAGCAATATTGGGGTAAACACAAAGTCACAAATATCAAAAAGGTGCAATGCAGTGCAATGAAATGATGCATGTCTGTCCTATCGGTACACATCCGCTGAATCACAGTCCGGAACCCATGGGGGACATTTCTGTCCATGTAACCTGCCACGGAGCGTGTGGCCCGTCCCCTCAATACATATATCTTGCCACGGAGCGTGTGGCCCGACCCCTTTATTTCATAATACCTGCCACGGAGCGTGTGGCCCGACCCCTTTGTTTCATAATACCTGCCACGGAGCGTGTGGCCCGACCCCTTTTGTTTCATATCATTTTCAATCTCAACACAATATGTCAAAACCAATGCAATCAATTCATGTTCATATAATTCATGATAATAATATGACAACAACCATAATTTTTTCCTATCTCACATCAACATAGTCATTTCACATGTCCAAAATAAATCCACAATCATAACATATCAATTCCACCAATACATGTCATTAGATCACCATTTTCTACCCCTCATCTCCATTTTTTTTTTAAGGTCAATCATATAGTCAATAATCCAGTCTAATTCTCATTACTTCCTAATACACATAACACAGAAATACAAGCATCTATAAGCTTAAACTGAGGTTTAGAAATTCACTTGCCTTAAATAATCACGCAATTACTCCGAGACCTGAGCCTTCCCTTTTCGCTGGGTTTCCCAATAAGTATGATCTAAACAAATAATTAACCACAATAAGATTTCAAAACTAACGACACCCATGTCTATCCTAGACCCAAAACTCACACAAATCTATAATCAAGTTCCCAAATCTTGATGCCAATTAATAAACCAAATCTTATATTTTCTAAATTTCAAGCCTAGGGTTAAGTATTAATTCCCCAATATCATAAATTTAATAGAATTTATATAACATAATATGCCTAATATTTAATTACCTATCTCAATATATCAAAACTTAATTTATAATGGGATACAAAATAAAATTGTTGACAATTGAAACCACCTGGTTTACGAAACCAGTGGCGACAATTGAACATACGTGAACAACTTTCCATTCATGGCATTTACTCTTTTTTTTTAATCATTGGAAATCTTCACTAATCTTTGCCTTACCATTGGCAGTGAATGTTCCACTCATACTTTCTCATTCCAGGTTCAAGACTCATGACAAAAATACTAAAATTTGGTATTCCTTTACTTCTTCTCCTTTTTCTTTTCAATCTAGAATTATAACACTAATTCCTTACTCATAAATGCAATCATTAATCTTAGCAGAAAACGTAACCGACTATTACCTGAAGCGTCCGCCGAAGCCACGTTCAATTCTTTTAGTCCGAGGGTTTGAAAATTAATTGTGTTGTAAATAAAAACCTTCTTTAACTTATTTTAATAAATAGGTCAAGTGGTATATGAAATTAAATAAATTAACACTTTAGCCCACCAATTAAATTAGTTATCTAAAGTTACCCCTCAACTAAATAACCGTAGTTATTGAATAGTCCAAATTTATAATTATTATATTTTATTATTATTATTATTATTATTTTATTTATTTTTTAATTTATTTATTTTTTTTTGGAGAGAATATTTTATGGAAGAGAGATTATTCATTCTCAAAATGACCAAACGGGTCATTACAAACAGTCAACAAAACTTACCTCAATCTCAACAATCAACTCAAAGGACTTAACTCAAAAGATATACAAATTTATAATTTAGCAATACTTTTTGAAATTGACTCAATCATCTACAATCTCAATCAAACAATCCTATAATGCAAGATCATATCCTAACTGAGAGTTTCTTTAATCGACAACCATTACATATGACCCGGCGATGTACAACGAAGTGGTGTCATTGTCAAAACCATCCAATACTTTGTCAGGATAAGGGACGATTCACTATCATAGGATCTACAATCAATCAAAGTCCATTATTTTGTGAATTAAGAGGTTTAACCCTCCATCCTGCGCTGACAACGTAATTTATGTTTTCTGAGTTGTAACTATACTCTTACCCAAATCGGTGCTCAATACTCCTCCAAGACTCAATATTCTCATAAGAGTGAAATCAATCAGTTTATACAAGTCATTCCATCTAGTCACATTGGACTCTAATCAACACAATCATCATCTCAATGATCACTTCTTTCAATTAAACAATCCTTTCAAGACTCATTCATTACTCATCAGGACTCCACGTCAACAATTATTAATGCTTTTGTTTAAGACATGCTTTCAACTCAATCATGCATTCCCATCACTCTTCCTCAAAATGATTATTTATGTCGAAGAAATATTCATTTTCAAAGTAGCAAAATTCTTAAAGACAACAAACTTGACTCATGTTTAATACATCCTCTTTCAAGATATTCAAAATCATGCTTAAGGCTTAATAAAATCGTGAATGACTCAAGAACTCAATTCATATGAAAACTCAAACTCATTTAAAATCAATGCTCATACTCAAATCATCAAGTTCTTTCCGTAAAATATGCTTTCAAAATCATTCACATCTTTTCAAAACTCTTTCATACTCGAACTTCATACTCATTTAGACTGTATAAATATATAACATTAGTTCAAATCACTCCCTTCATCAATGCATAAAATTCATCATCTTTACTCATAAGTATGTATGTAAAAGTCATGATTATTAAATCAATTAGGGTTCACGGGAAAATATTCATGAACAATAATTCCAATCAATTGACAGATGTCAAACAACAATAATCTCAATACATGATTAAACGAAACTCAATAGAAGAAGAATTAACTTAATTAAATTCAAGAAACTAGGTTACAGTCAACTCATTATCAATAATCGATAGAATTAGATGTAGGGTACGTGGACGAATTCAGTCCAATGTTTAGGTTAGCTTTACTTACCTTATATGCTCTTAATTCTTGAGAAATGTGAGATCTTTGGAGGAAGAGATGGTAAGAATCAATTTCTTGAACCTTAGAGGTGGATTTTCTTAAAAACCTATGGATTGCATGGGTAAAAGATATTATTTGGTGTTAAGATGAAAAAATTATGGAATTTCACGGTCAAATGTTACCTTATATAATAGATAAACCTTGGGGGAAGTTAGTTTCTTGAGAAGTTCTCTTTCTAGGGTTAATATTTGAACTAGGAAGAACAATTACGTCTTGGGGGTTTATTTAAAAGCCTCACCTTCATGATAGCACGAGGAAAATACTTTGGGTACGTGGCCAATGCACGGAGAGGGCAGTAGCCGCTGCCTTGTTGCACTAGCACGCGAAAAATGCCTCGGGCATGTAGCCGGTGCTCGACAAGACAGTTCTCGGTGAATTGAGCATAACTTTTTACTCCAAACTCTAATTGATGCAAACTTTGTGAAGTTGGAAAGAAGATTCAAACACCTTTAATTTGATAAGTCGTGGATTGCCTAAATACTTATATATTGAGAGATATGGTCGTTTAAAGTTGACCCAAGTAGAATTTATACCGAAACTCAATCGTTAAGTAAGCTTTCAACTCGACGTTGTGCTAGAGTATCCTTATGACCTTAAGTCATATCCAAATATGTTCTCACACTAAATAATTAACCTCCACACATGCATACAATAATGAATCATCCGGTACAACCCCATACACTTATGAAGAATGGCTCGATCTTAGATAAAAAAATAATTCAGGTTGTTATAATATCGCTATGCTAGAATCTAAAACTCATAAAGTTTAAATGTTTGTCTCGCCTCTAGTCACAAAAATATTATGACTTATCTAAGTTCTCGGATTTCATATCTTATAACAATACAATTATTATAACATGTTTAAAATCATACATTTCAAAAGTTTTTATTTATTTGATTATCGTGTCAATCTAAATTAGCGACAAATAAATTAAAATGAAAGGATATTCTTTTCATTTAATTAAATTAATTATTGCTAAGTGGAAGCAAAGTAATAATAATACAAATGAATTTACCTCAGCCGCATATGTTACGTCACAACATTTGTACACCATGTACTCTATATTAGTCCTACTTAACCTGAAATGTTCGCACTCTAAGGTATTTTTCTAAACTTTCAATCCGTCATTAACTCCATTATTGTCACGCCTTGAGTATACACTCTAGGAGTGGTCGGCACTCAAAAATCATTGCTGGTTCCTAAGAGAATCCTCGGCCTGACAAACTCACTAAGCGAAAGAATTAAATTATAAATAGCATAACTCATATGGGCAGATATAAGAACATAATTTCAACGCAAAAAAATATAAGTCTCAAAATAATCTGAATATAATATAACTCAATGTTTTCAAAACATAACTCAAATGAATAAAATTGAATGAACTCACAATCTGATTGGTCTAAGAAGCCTCTAACTTGACTCTGAAATAGGGGCTGGGACAGGCCACGACTATCTAAAATACTAATAATATAGAGACTGAAAGTAAGACCCAAGAGCGCCTCTAAATACAAAGAGTTCTCACCAATAGTTAACGAAGAATGATCCTTAACGGTACGCCTGTTGATAATCTCTACTATCTGTGTCTGTATCATGAAAAGTTGCAGTGTCAAATGACGTTAATACATAGAATGTACGGTATGCAATATAAAAGAAAGAAAACAAATAATCTGAACTGAAGACTGAAGTAACTGATATGCAAATGACTGTGATTATATAGCAAACAATCGGTTTAACTTACTCAAGTAAAATATGAACTAAAAGCAACTAAAATAATATAAATTTACTTTCTTGAGAGCTTTGTGATGATACAACATCTTGCCCACGTTGTTAGAGTCATCCATACCTTGCCAGGGTATGGGACAAATTTTAACTTATGGATCCATCTTATGAGCCTTCTCAAAGGCAATGAGGAGTCACTCGACTTTCGATATGATCCTATCATACGCTAGTTACGTAGTTTATGAAACTAGAGTTATTTGACTCTCTTCCAACTCGGTGCTCAATACTACTCCCAAAAATATGAAATGCAATGCTTATACTAAACTGTGAGTAAAATTAAAAATATTTCTTTTAACTTCTTAGAATCTAACTCATACTTATCGAACTTCTTTCTCAAACTCATTCTCAAAATACTATTTATGCTCAATATTTTAACTCAGTTAAACTTGATAGAAATCATGCTTAAAATCAGTAAAACATAGACTTCACAAATTCAAGTACTAAATCATACTCAAAACTTCTTTCTTAATTAAAAGATGATTTTCTCAACTAAGGTTCATGTGAATGCAGACATGAACGACAAGTCAAGAATCCAAATCATGGAATCATCATAATATACTTATATATATTCAAAAAACTCAAGGAAGAGTTACATAGATAACTGAAGAACTCAATTTAATGGCACTAAAACTCAAACTCAAAACTCAAATTGATTGAATGAAGGTGTAGGGCAGGAGGACGAACTTAGTTCAATGTTATGATAACCTTATATACCTGGACCTATGATTATCTAAATGAAACTTGAAGACCTTGCTTGAAACTCTTGAATCCTAGGTCTTTTGCTTTTCTTCAATTCTTGCTCTCAAAAGATTCTAAGTGTTAATGAGAGAAAAACTCTGTTGGGTACTCATAAGAGACTAATTTTTATCCTAAAATATCTATAATTTTATTTGGGAAATGTCACGACCCAAACTAGGGCCAAGCCGCAACACAACAATGGGGATGCAAGGGACTCCAACCAAGCCATCTTAGCATACATTGCATTCATAAGTTAAAGAAACATGATAAAATAAATGGAAGTAAAAACTAAAGGGGATGGGACTAAGGGATAGAAAACTCAATAGATATCCAACCGGACTACATCACATAGCGTCTAAACATACCTCTAGTCTAGTCTTGATGGGGGCTTAGGACAAGCTCCTAGCTCACCCGAAATAATAGGAGAAGTAAAAATAGCAGCAACATGAAAAGAAGTCATTACCCTCGATAAGATGAGGACTCACCAACTCTTGATATCTAAACAACTTTAACCACGAATAGGATGATCATGAGTTTCGTCCGCCCCTACATTATGAGACAATGTAGGCAAAATATGCATTAGAATTAGGGTTTCGACTCTATGGATCGACTCAACTTGTCGTAAAAGGGATAATGAGTTGTTAAGACAAATCGTTTGGCAGGTCTGAGAAAGGGCATGATTTCCAATCTCTGAAATTTTCAAATGAGTCATTTTTACAGCTCGTTCTCATAACGATGAGTCATCAACTTGACTCTTCTTGTATCTTAAAAACCTATAAGTTGTAAGGTCTTTGATCTTTGGTTATGAGTCATTTATATAACTTGTAACAACTTTTACAGATCATCCTGTCAATTCGTAGACTCAAACTTGAGGAACTTTGAAACATTAGCCTCTGAATTTGGGTTACGACTGGGTATTACGAATCGTAGACACTTCTATGACTCATCCTGTTGAGTTGTAGGATGTCATTTGAGGTTTTTTCTTGACAAACCTTTGGGTCTCACTCTACGACTTACTATTACGAGTCGTGAAAAGCCCTATGAGTCGTAGAGTAACCCATAAACATGAGTCAGTTCGAAATTTTGAGAATTTTCTCCTTGGTTCTAACTTTCTGACTTCCGAGGTCTTACAAGAATGATGAAAAAAGACTATTTTAACCCTCATTAAAATATGGTTTTGGTTGCCTACGGACCGTAGGACTTTCTACAAACCGTAGAAGGTTGATTTTGGTCTTGTTGGGTCTACGATCCCTCTTGTAAGACCTCCGAACTTGTAGAAGCTTCTACGAATAGTAGGATGGATCCGTAGGAATAGTACTGATATAAGGGAAAACTGACTTGGTGAGAAGATGGTTTACTAGTTGGGCTACAACCCATAGAATGTCCTACGACCTGTAGGAACCAGTTATAGGATTGATCTCTGATTTTGTAAATTGAAAAGCCTCAGTACTTTTGTTACGACTCAACATGATGAGTTGTAGTCTAAATGATGACTCATAACTAGACTCGTAGGGAAGGGTCCTAAATTTTGGAAATTTGCCAAGTATGGGGATGGTTTACGAGTCTTTCTTAAGACCCGTAGGAACTTTGACGACTCGTAAGAATGAGTCGTAGGGTTAAGGTTGAAAATTTCAGTAGCTGTGATTTTGGTACATCACCTTAACGACTCAACATTATGACTCGTGAAGATTCCTACGACTCGTAGGGTCCCATCCATATGGTCTTTCGAATATAATTAATGAAGGATATTTTCATTCTTTTCCATTCTTAATTCAATGAACCTGGACGAATTTTGGGTAGTGTTCAAGACCAATAACTACCCTCATTCTTCAAAATTCCCCTACTCTTGTTCGTTTTCTAAAATTCTGTTCTCGTTCATTCTCTAAAAATTCTCTAAGGCAAAGAAAAAAAGACTCTCCCAAGGATTCCATCTTCTCCAAGCTAGGGTTTCAAGGGTTCCAACCACTAAATCTCCATTGTTAGGGCTTTGATAGCTAAGGTATGTGGGTATTTATCCATGAGTTTCTTCCACCCATAGAGCCTAAGGAAATCTCTACTTTTCTACTTAATTCAAGTATGTATATTTATGGGTCTTCTCAATTTCCACTCAATTGCATGAATTAAGATTTAATTATTGTTTATTTACTAAATTAAGTATGATTTACTATTAAATTACATGAGTTTTGATGATTTCCACGTAATTTCTCTATAAAGTTATTTAGGGTTCATAAATTCCTTAATAGGTCCTCTCAATTATGATTCAATTGATATTGTCCTATATGATTAACATGATTTCCATTTAATTACATGACTTTAAGAGGAGTATTATGAGTATGATTTGATAAGGCTTTCAAGCAAGTTACATGAAAAGGTTGAAATAAGTTTTATGATGAAATTCAATTCTAGTATGAATGATGGTGGGTTCTTCTCACCTAAGTATGAATGTGTGATAATAAAAAGCCTATTCTATGCTTATGTTCTTATGAATGGTGGACGGATAGTAGATATGGCTTCTCCCAAATGATGTTGATTTTATGACTTATGTTGTCTATTCCGTTGAGAGCTTACCTAGCACCGAAAGGAACTTTAGATAGGCATTATCTCATATAGTTGAGGAATGAGACCCGTAGTAGGATCCAATTATCCCATAACTGAGTGCTACCGTAGGATAAAGGATCGCCCATAGTAGAGGCTGGATTTCTTAAGGGTCACCCGTAGTTGAGGCTCGATCCTTCATGTAGCTTAGTGGATCCACTTAGGCATATAGGAGTCTACCTTGGCAAGTAGTCTTACCCTTTCCTCCGATGTATGGATAAACATCTATAATGACCC
Source organism: Solanum dulcamara (assembly GCF_947179165.1). NCBI lineage: Eukaryota > Viridiplantae > Streptophyta > Magnoliopsida > Solanales > Solanaceae > Solanum > Solanum dulcamara. The sequence goes on along the minus strand of NC_077243.1, from coordinate 16,865,584 downwards.
GTTAGGTCATTTCAAAAATGAGCCCTTTCTTTTCCATAAAATACCCTTTTCGTAAATTTGAATTGAGAATTTCTGACTATTCGGTAACTACTATTAATTAGTTGATGAGTGAATTAGATAATTAATTTAATTGGTGGACTAAAGTGTTAATTTATTTAATAACTTATGCCTCCTAACTCATATATTAGATAAGTTGGTGAAATTTAGTATTGTTAATACATAACTATTATACAAACAAAAAAAAACAATTGTCCTAGAACGTGACTTCGTGCATCATCGACAACGAAGATACAACTTTAAGGTAAGCAAAAAAAAATTCCTAATCTTAAATTTTCTATAACCAGTAGATGCATATGTAATTGGCGGCTAATCACTTGCCAATGATTGAATGGTAGTACCTGTATAGATGGGTTTACTTAGAGGCAAGAAAATTTGATTTTTTTGTAGGGTTGTCACCACTAGTTAGTACCTGTATAGATGGGTTTACTTACAGGCCAAAAAATTTGATGTTTCTACAGGGTTGTCGCCACTAGTTTTCGTAACCAGTTGGCTTCAACTGTTAAAAAAAAATTATTACTAGTATTTTCTTTTATTTTGTTATCATTATAATTCAAGTTTTGGTAAAATTAGTGTACACAATTAAATAATAGGGTACTATATTATATGAATATAATTAGATTTATGTTATTGGGGGAATTGAGGTTTAACCCTAGGCTTGAATTCTAGAAAATTGATTATAGATTTGCGTGAATTTTTGGGGTCTAGGCTAGACATATGGTAATATGAGTGTTGTTAGTTTCAAAATCTTATTGTGGTTATTTATTTGATTAGATTATACTTATTTAGAGGCCCAACGAAAAGAGAAGGCTCAAGTCCTGGAATAATTGCTTGATTATTTGTGGCAAGTAAATTTTTAGACCCCAGTTTAAGCTTATAGATGCTTGTCTTTCCGTGTTATGTGTACTGGAAAGTAATGAGAATTGGATTAGATTACTGACTGTATGATTGGCCTTAAAAATAGTGATCTAATGACATGTATTGGTGAAATTGATATGTTGTGATTATGGATTTATTTTAGACATGTGAAATGACTTTGTTGATGTAAGATAGAAAAAATTATTGTTGTTATCATGTTATTATCGTGAATCATATGAACATGAATTTATTGCATTGGTCGGGCCACACGCTCTGTGGCAAGTATTATGAAATAAATGGGTCGGGTCACACGCTCCGTGGCAAGTATTATGAAATAAAGGAGTCGGGCCACACGCTCCGTAACAGGATATGTATATTGAGGGGACGGTCCACACACTCTGTGATAGGTAACATGGACAAAAATGTCCCTCATGGGTTCCGGACTATAATTTAGCGGATGTGTACCGATAGGACAGACATGCATCATCTCATTGCATTGCATCGCATTTTGTTAATATTTTTGAACTATTGTTTACCACTTATTTCTCTGTATATGTTGAACTTGACTTGATATGATTCACTTGATGAGACTACCGATCAGTATCCGTGGACTGTATTATTACTATTGTGTAGAGTGTAGAGTTTGACTAGTTTTATGCAGGTTGTAGTTGAGAAGGTTCGGTTGGGATGACAGGAGTACTTGTATCTATTGATCTTTGCTTAGTGTTAGTTATCCACTTGCTGAGTACCGTGTTGTTTGGTACTCACCCCTTGCTTCTACACTTGTGTAGGTTGTAATTCCGGACCTGCTTGATCTCCTACGGTTTACTACCATTTCCAAGGCTATTATCTCGAGTGTTGAGGTAACTGTTACATCTATCTAGCGGACACCTCTTACTCTTTTAATATATTTTAGTTCTATTCTAGAGACAAAGACATTGTGACTGCATTTTCTTTTATATTTCGGTAATGTATTAGTGGTTTGTACACATGACAACCAATCTTGGGGGAGTTTGAGTTTGTTTTACTTGTTTTCGGTTAAGTTAAATTTGGATTTATTTCTTTTCTTCTGCATCTATTTTTTGTTAGGTATTAGACTGACTTGTCTCGATGGGTTGAAATGAGTGTCATCACACCCGTATTTGGGTCGTGACAACATCGGAACTCCATGTTAGCTCGCATGGTTTATGTCGGTTGACGGTATCTCTCATACATGTCCATGATGTCTTATAAGGTTAAAGTTCCTATCCCACACAAGTTTTATGAAATGAAGTAAGTCTTACTATAATTTTTATGATGCATTGACCACATGTCTACTATATGATTTCAAATATTTTTCAAGTCTTATTTATGCTTTTCATTAGATTGATAATGCATCCTATGTTCATATCATCTATGCTCGTATTTCATTGTTCATACATATTTCACATACTTAGTACTTTCTATGTACTAACACATATTTTGCCTACATTGTATAATAATAATGAAAAGGACGATCATACCACACATTCTATTCGTGACTAGAGCTTGTTATTACTTCGAAGTTGTTTGGTGAGTCCTCATTCATAGAGGACGAGACTTTTTTTTCATGATTGATACTTTTGACTCATTTTATGTTAGGGTGAGTTAGGAGCTTGTCCTAAGCCCCCGTCTAGTATATAGAGCCATGTTTAGACATAGAGTTGATATAGTCCGTTCTTGGACATATGACTTGAGTTTTAATTTTTATTCTTGATTTCTATGATTGAGATTGTTCCTCTGCTTGATTTTATTATATTTTAATTGACCTTATTAATGCAATGTATGTTAAGAGGCTTGGTTGGGATCCTTCGGGCTTCCGATAGCCGTGTAACTCCTAGGGTCTAGCTTGGGGTGTAACACCTCTCTATATGACATAGAATCTTTGAAACCTCGTAGGAACTCTTCGTGGAGTTCCACTAGGAACTTGGCTTGGGGTCTATAGACCCTCCTCTACGGGTCATAGACTTCTCTACAGATCGTAGGCCCGGCTCCTAGAAAAGGGTGCACATTCCAGTAGCTACTGGAATATGACATCGAATCTACGAGGGGACTTTACGGTCCGTAGACTGTTCGACAGCTCGTAGAATGGGATCGTAGAAAGAGTCCCAAGTTTGAAAGATTTCACAAAGTCTTGGGGGACCCTACTAGTCCCACTTATGACTTGTAGGATCTCCTACGGGTTGTAGGTTCCCATTCGTGGTCTCTTGGCAGTCTTTTCTTTTTAGTGTTTTCTCAACTCTTCTCTGAGTTTTCAAAATTTATCTAAATTAGAATAGTATCGGGTGTTACAATTTCGTATCAAGTTTAACTCAATATTATGTTGAATGAATTAATCCTTTGAAGGATAAATTAATACTTTTTCATCTAAAAGATTTAAAAGAGTGAATTCCAAATAAAAAATATAATGCATGAATTTTATTCAAATTACTTATGATATCATATTAAGTTTTGGCTTTGGACTGATTGTATTGAAACGCCCCTTATTTCTATAGTTACACATAGGACACCATGTAAGATGTGACTTGTCATGTAGGACCCCACGTAGCCCGTAGGACACATGTGTCTATTTGCTCTACTTTATATAAATTTAAGTGTCGATTTGTGCACATCCGGAGTTGGAGGACATAGATGTTAGCCGATGCCAAGTTAAAGGGTGAGTTTATGTATTATGCCTAAGAAAATACATTAAATTCAAAATTCAATTACTAACACGCATGTCATTTTTTTAAGAATCTATAATTAATAAAGTTCAAACTTGCTCCGCCTCTAGTCACAATATTTTTGTAACATGTCAATTCAAATTATTGTCTCACAAAATTGGAACGAAGGAATATTTTTGCTTATCATTTTCGTTTCAATTTGTTTGTCTTATTTTAATTTGATACGAATTTTTTAAAAAAAAAAAAAAAAAAATTTTGTATCTTATTCAGATATTATATTAAATATTATTTTAACTTAAAAACACTTGAAATTTAAATAAATCAATCCAAGAATAATTAATAGAATATCAAGGACCCAAATCAAACAACCAGTAAGTAATTAGTAATAATCTGTTACTTAATTGGTCAAAGAGCTAAGTTGTTGGCAATAGCTTTTGAATTTGACCGACATATTTTAACGGGGCCGGGTATCCTGGGCCTCACGTGACCGGCCACACGTACTTCGAGAAATACAATTAGGTGCTGATTCAGCAGCGTTAGAAGTTCACTGATTGGACCAACGCCGTTAAAGGGGCCCACATACCCCACGTGTCATAATCACTAACGGTGTTACAGATGTGGCGAATCGTGATTTATTTACCGTCGAAGTCACCGGAATCTTTAGTTAACAGCCGGTGACAGAGATATTTTTATAGAATCTGATGGTATGAATGTAATTATAATGTATTTTCCTTTTTAAAAAAAGTTAATTATGGAATAAATAAAAATGAGAAAATATAATAAAATAGGTGGGCTTGTTATGGATTTTCTAATTTCGGCTGGTTGGGATCCTATAAAACAGCTAATTGATCGTTCGTGACTCAAGCCAGTTTCAAACATAAACAAACTCTGTCTCTCTAAAATCTCACTCCCTCATTTCTCTCTCTTAATCAGCATCTTACTGTTTTCTTACCATTCAAAAGGACCAAAAACATCATCACCATTGAACAATCTGGATTCATTAGTATTTTTTTAAAAAAAAAACTCTTTTACTTCCTTTACTGTTAATCATCGATTTGTTTTTTTAATCTCAGGCTTTGTTTCTTTGTTCTCCGTGTGGGACTGATTGTGGATGTGTTTCTCCTTTTACAATCTCATCTTTTGATGTTTTTTTTGTCAGATTTTGTTCTGAATCATCGTGTTTTTGGCTTCTCTTTGACGATTCTATTGTTGTTCTCATCTTTTAAGAGTTTTACTTTTGGTGGTGTCACTCTCAAAGCAATACTCCTTTACCTTCATTGGACCTTTCACTCTTTTTTTCCTTCCTTTTGGATTGGTTTTGCCTCTTTTTTGAGTGGTAGAAGAAGCAGAGGAGAACATTTTAACACTGAAAAATAGCGATTCCAAATAAACAGAGGTTTCTTCTATGGATCATCATATGTTGTGTCCGATCAAATACACAGAGCACCGAAATGTTATCAGAAAAGTCACTAAACCCTCTTCGATAAAATCGAAAAAATTCTCAGAAGCTTCAAAATCCTCCCAATACAATCCCTCTGTTCCGAGGACTGTTCGGATTTCTGTTACGGACCCAGACGCAACGGACTCTTCCAGTGATGAAGAAGAAGAGCAGCTTTTCGGACGTCGACGGGTGAAAAAGTACATCAACGAAATCAGTATTGAAACGGCTGTCAAGTCTGAAGTTAGCATTCCTAACTTTGTCAAAACGGTGAATAAAAGAGCACCGGAAGCTCTTCAGACCAAGCAGAAGCCGATGAAAGTCCAGCCCCAACAATCGGCTGGAACAGTTAAGAAGTTCCGTGGGGTGCGTCAACGGCCGTGGGGCAAATGGGCGGCTGAGATCAGAGACCCGGCTCGCCGTGTCAGGCTTTGGTTAGGAACTTATGATACCGCTGAAGAAGCTGCTATGGTTTATGACAACGCTGCTATTAAGCTTCGTGGGCCCGATGCTTTAACAAACTTCATCACTCCTCCCAAGCCAGAGCCGGAAATCAGTGTTCCTTCTCACTCCGGCTATGAATCTGGCAACGAGTCCCGTAACATTCCTTCTCCAACTTCTGTTTTGCGGTTTAGAATGAGCCAGTCAAGTGAAGAAACAGAACAGCTAAGCCTGTCCGACCCGGTTCAGGTTTCGGAAGAGTGTCCTTCGGTTCAAGGATCGATGGAATGCGAGCAAACGGTTCAAGAACCGTTTGTTCAATGTGGTGCTGAACCGTTAACGGCTCAGCAGGAAGTGGAAGAGTGCCAAGGCGAGACCAGCATGATTCCTGATTACTCAAACGATTACTTGCCAACAGATATTCCCTTCTTAAACGATTTTTTCAATTTCGATGGTTCAGCAGCTGAACAGACATTATTTGAGGAAACAATAGTAACACCACCAACAACAACAAGTTGTCCCAATGATTTTGGCTTGTCGTACAATGACGCATCTTCATTGGATTTCACGAACGATTTCCTGTTTAACGATGCTGATTTCGCTGAATTCGCTAATTTTGATGATTTGGGTTCTTTAGGAATGGATGATTTTTTCCAAGACAAGGTTGTTGATTATTCCAGTGTTGATTCTCTGTTGGAGATTTGAGTTTCATTTCTATGAAAGACCAATTTTGCAACATGTCACTGTCCCGGCTTGCTACTCTTTAGTGGCAAATTTTGTCTACCGGCGACAGCACGAAATCGGCTTGAGTTTTATTTATTTTTATTATTTAGTAGATTTGTGTTAGTATTTATTATTTAGAATAATTTATTTGTTTTAGGATCTCCGTGAAAGTGAATGGAGTGAAGCGTGGAGTTTTAGTTTATAATTTATTTTATTTTTAGAATAAGTAGAGATGGCCTTGAAAAAGAGTTGTATCATAAAAACACTCTACGGAGATTTTAAATGAGAATCTTATAATTTTTAGTGAAATTTCAGTTTTTCCGATATCCATATTTTGTTTTTATTTTCTCTGATTTTTTTATCTTTCACTTAGTTTTTTAAAATATAGGTCCATATTGATTTATTTAAATTGCAATCATCAATAATACTTATAATTTATTCTAATAAGGAATAGTTCTAATGAGTATATGATACTAAATTGATTTTAATTTAATAAGTGAATGGTGTATTAGATTTTGAATAGGAATCCATATGAATATACTAATGACATTGCCAAAGTGGCATTCGCGTTGCCACATACCATTAGGCGTGATTTACGGGTTTTTCAATTGACCGGGTCAAGTTTTATGTGCTTTAGCTTAGCCGGTGTGAAGCTAAAAACGTCTATTGTTTGTGATAAGCACCATATAGAAAAAAAAAATTGTTATCTTTTGTGGAATTTGAATATCCAAATGAGTATATAATGCTCCACTTATAACGTGTTGTTTTTCCACAATTGCACCAAAAAAGTAGTGGCCGGAGTTTATGAGAACAATTATCTAAACTATGAAAATAAAGAAACAACGACGATGATAATAATAATAAATGGAGAAAGGCTTGGAGGATATTTGAATTGATTATTTTAAGTAGTTTTTGGTTTTAAAATTTTTTTTATTCATAAATAGAAGAAATAAGAATCCTTGCCCACTTACAAAATAAATAAATGAAAGTGATATTTTCAAACTTTTTAGGTATAAAGTTCTCTTACTTGTAAAAAAATGAAAATCTCTTATAAATTTCAACATCTTTCTTGAACTTTAAACAATTCAATTATTTTGAATAATAAAAAAATTCCAAAAATTCAATTAATATAAAAATAGATGGATTACTATCAATATGGAATAGAGGGAATAGTATATATATTTTACTTTATTAACTCACTTAATTATAATAAAGCATTGATTTAATATAAATAAGTATTTACCATTCAAATATACATAGCACAAAAATTAAAAAGCAGTAAATGATATAAGATAATTTTATCAAATCACTCTTATTAAATCTAAATATTAAAAAATAAATAATATTAAATAGCAAAGATAATTTTTATGCTGTTAATTAATTGATTAAAGAATTTGTGTTGTAGACAAAAGCCTTGATCTTCTTAAATTAATTGATTAAATACTTTCAAGCTAAAATTGCTTTAAAACACTGTCCTTCATAAAAAGTCGGCACAGTAATCTGTTGTCAGCTAATTTATGCTTAGTGGTGGCCTTATTAACTTCCAACAAATATTTATGATCTTCAATAACAACGCTAAGTGACACCATATGGGTTCGTTAGATCTCCTTTCACAAAAAGTTTGCCGTATGTATAATAAAATATTATTGAATCCCTTTAATTAACTTATTTGTACGTTTTAATTTTTAAAACTTTAAATTCTCCTGACAGAAATTACGACTTCACCATTGAATTACAATATATATTGTCTTTCTTGATAAGTTTAACAATCTGTATACAATCTCTTCCGCTCCTAAAAAAGAAACTTATTGTAGGAAAATTCCTTTTCATACCTTAACTTAATGTGGAAACACAAGTTTATTCAAGAATTTACACGAAGCTGGCGCAGAAAAGATCCATTTGCATTTGATGGACAAGTCAATTCTTATATATATATATATATATATATATATATATATATATATATATATATATGGATACCTCATAGAGCTCCATAAATTATTAATTTTAAAATTGCACTGTCTATTCTCCTTTCTTTTTCATAAAAAAAACGACAGATTTAGCAGAAATTAAGAGAAAGTGACGATAAAAAAGTGAGACATTAAAATAAAATTTAAAATAAGATAGTAGTAATAATTAATTGTGTCATGGTGCCTTATGTTCTCACAAACGCAAAAATCGACAAAACAAAAACACAACAAAATTAGCAACAGTTCCCAGAATACCTGGAAAATAAAAGCAACAGTCCCAAAGTTTATAATCAGCCAATTAAACAGTTCATAATTCCAATATACATGCAACTTTGACCATAACCAACAAAAGTCAACCATGTCTTCCCTTTTTTCTTGGTCAATGAGAAAAAAAGAATGTTGCTTTCTTTGTTTCTTCTTTATTTATTTTTTGTAAAATTTTGTGTGTGAAAGGGAATAAATTAGAGTATCATTAACATATTTCCCACAAGCTAAAAGGCTAATCTAAAAGTTGAGACAAAAGAAATTTACGTGTGAGCCACGAGTCATAAGCCACCAGACAAATACAAATAAAAAGGAGCCAATTTTGCAAATAAGCCACCATATTAGGACCCTCACACATTTTATGTCTATATTTGCAGACAATTTCGAGGAAAAGATATCTATGAAGTGAACTTTATAATATTCAATTATCAGTAAATTAATTAACATATGTTATTTTCTTCAAATTCAGAATTATAAATACGCCTTTTAGGAGGGTGGACACGCATTTCTTAATGAAGATATAAAAAGAAAATAGTCTTTTAAATGATGTTTGATTCTTGTATTGAAGTTTTACTAAATTTAAATTTGTGTGGTGCATGTTTCATTGTTTGGGAAAGGGGAACGGAGGTGTTACCAATCTAATTTTTTCATTTTTAAAAATTAAAACTCCAAAATCTTTAATTAAGAATGAGAAAGTTCAGTTATCATCGCGCTACAATTCATATCAATATATCAAATAACTCGTATAATATTTCTTATTAGTGGAGTGATTGGTATCAAACAAAAAGAGGGGGGAGGGGGGGCAATAAGAGGGGATCGTTAATCAAATAAATAATGCTACTTATCTTGACGTAATTTGGCTTGCCTTTCAATAAAATAATTTACACATTCTACTTGAGGATAAACAAAGTATTTTTGGCTATTGTTCATATTGAGGGAATTTTTTTTTTAAAAAAACATATCTAACGGTATTGGGTTCTTCTCACAACTTCTCCTGCCGTGTTTACTTCTCCTACCGTGTTTACATTAAATTAATTAATTAATTTGTGGTCTAAAATAAGTTATAGATATTTTTATGACTAAATATTATTTTATTATAAAATAGATATTTAAAAATTAAATTATTACTAAATATAAAAATGTATTATTCTTTTTGGACGGATTAAAAAAAATTCTCCCTCCGTTTAAAAAGAATGGCCTAGTTTGATTTGACACGAATATTAAGAAAATAAAAAAATATTTCAATATTGTGGTCCTAAATTAAAGTTATATCAAAGGTACCAAAATATCCTTTAATCTTGTGGCCTTAAATATGTCACGTGGAAAGTTCAAATTATAGTGTTACCAAAAAAAAAAGAAGGGGTCATTCTTTTTGCAACACACTAAAAAAAAATAGGTCATTCTTTTTTAAACAGTGGGAATAAATCATATTTCATCCGTCTCATTTTAGTTATCATGATTTTTTTAGAGTCAAACTATATGAACTTTGATTTAAATTTTAAGATATATTTTTTTATCGTATTAATGAAAAAAATTGTAACTTATAGTATTTTTCGTATAGATTTTAAATATCTAATTTTTTCTTTATAATATTGAGTTAAAATAATATAATATAACTATTAAAATTAATTAAATTAATTTTTGAAAAACACAATATAACAACTAAAATAGGACTGTAGTATCATCAACTGATACAAAGGAAGTACTATTTAGTATAAATAAATAGTAGGACTAATTAATGATTGTTTTTTTTTTCGTTTTTAAAGTGATAAGATTGCCAATCCAACATAATGATTATCGATTAACCTGTGTTTCTCCCATGCATGTGTAGAATTTGCCTCCTCTTAGATTATAATCATTAGATCTCAATTTTTTTAATCTAACTTTACCTTTTCTTCTTTTTATTTGTTAAATTAAGTCATATGCATAATTAGCACCCTATAAGTTAGCTCAAAGAAAAAAGGGCTGTCTAAATCTTATAAAAAATTCATCCCATCTTAATAATCATCAACGTGGGACTTTATCATTCTTCAACATTATTTTTCTGTAAGGTAATAAGATTATAGACGATGATCAATAGCAAAATCAAAAATTTTGCTAATAAATGATTCATCATTTTTAAATTATATTTTAAGAAAATCAACATACTTTAAGAAAAAATAAATGTTTACTATTAAAAATTATCGAAAATTTTTATAGCAAATTACATATTTTTCTATAATTCTATAGTTGATAAAGAGGTCCAGTCTTGAAAAACGAAAGAGTTGCTAGTCACTAGTCAGTAGTAGTGTGTATATTGGTTCAGTCATGTTTAACACTTGTCAAATAAACAAGAAAAACAGTAACATGCGAAGCTACAAAAGAATGATAGTACTACGTACTGCTTCTTATTTATTGACACGACACATCTGCCTCACCTTCAACACATGGCTGGGTTACCTCTTTTTAATTTTTTGATGTTATGATATAAGTTGTCTCATATTTATATTTGAGATATTAATTAATTTTGATTTACATCACATAAAATTTATTTAAGATAAAAATATTTTCTAGCTGTGGAACTTTTTTTCTCATATTTGAGAATTAAATTCGAAATATCACCTAAAATATCTTATTCATCACATTGTAATCCTACTTGATCAAATCCCTTTTATCTATCTGATCTTCATTGATACTATATTTGCTCAGACAAATATTATTTTGTTTGTCTTATATTTTGATATGGTTGATTAAAAATAAATTTTAAAAAAATAATATTCTAATCCAAAAATAAATTAGATAAATTTATATAATTATAAATTATTTTATTAAGAATAAAATAAAAAATGCAAAAAAGAAAATATTTTTAAATATAAAAGTTAGATTTTTTAAAGAAAAACTAAAATGATAAGTATGACATATATATTTAATAACACGAGGAGTGCTTCTTTTCTCTTTCTTTTTTTCGTTTTCCACCTTCTCTTCTACGTTGATTCTGATTAATTGAAATTTACATCGTGTAAAATTATTAAAGCGTTTTCTACCATGATTAAATAGTTCACAATTCCAAAAGCTCGAAATTGAATTTTGAATCCTATTCGTTTCACCATAACCACTGGTGGTCCTATGCCAGATTCTCTAAAGTTGTATGCTTAAGATGCAAGTTTTAATCACTGTTAGCAAGACTTAAACTTCATTTTATTAGGCTTTCATTAGCCCCAGATAATTTATAAAATGATCATCACATGCGCGCATGCACACAACTGCTTATAAGGTAAAGGAGATACAATATTGTCACGAGTGTAATCTTTTTATTTAAAAAACAAAAATTATTACGTCTCTTGATATAATCTTCTAAAAATAGTAAAATTAAGTAGAAGTTGAAATAATTCAAACTATCTGTCAAGAAATTAAATACACTCGACAATAGATGGTATACTATCGATATATGTATGAATAGGTAGGGTTGGGCATTGTATGATATATATCGAATTATCATATTATTTAATATCGTGATTTTGGTATTATGACATTTGATATGGCATATGATAAATATTTTAATTTTATTTGATATTCGGTACAATATTTGATATTTAGAAATGTCATACCAAAGTTTATAATTACATAAATAACATATATGTATTATTGGAATACTAACAAATATACAATGTAGTATTAGTATAAACTAAATGTTTAGAAGTTGAAACTTTGACTACTCTTTATTTTGATTAAAGTATATTTTAAAATGTAATTGATTAACAAAATGAGTTGTTCGTACTTTCTTTAAAATATATATTTCTATATGTAATTTATAACAATTATTTGTTTTTTCTTAAAAAGTACAATGAATTTTATTTATGGGTTAGTGTATCTAATTAATCACCCACATCGATATCATTATGATATTTATCAAACTGTAAATATTTAAGGTTTCCACTTGCATCGTTTGATTGTAGTAACACATTATATGTTCAAATTAAAAGTCAACACACAAAATTTATGTTATTTCATTCCAAGATGACAAATCAAAACTATGAATTTTCACATTTAAAAAGTAAAAGAAATTACTTTGTCCATCCAATGCTACCGTAACTTTTTCTTTTCAGATTTATTAATTAAGTGAAAAGTTGTAACGAAAATCGAAAAATAAATAATTTGGACCACGGCCGCTTAAATATATGGATTTGGAATGAGCTATAGTTAAAAATTAATCATAAAAATCTACAGAAAATCTATAAACAGACAGATTTGTCCATGTTTTCTATATATGCAGAAGATTTAATACTACAAAAGACAAACCAATAACATCATGCTTTTTTTTCCTTCAAGAATTGCTGTATAATTTTGTCAATATTCTTCACAAGAAAAAAAAATGACTGCTTTGCTGCAGCTTTGCGGTTGGGATATTGGGAAAAGCGTATAACTTCTTATAGCGTTTGAAAAGATTTATATCAAGTCATTCAAAGAATAATAACAAATAATACCCTTTTTGTCCTAATCCATGTGATGTGATTTAACTTGATACGAAATTTAAAAAAGAACCAAAATCTAACTTCAGGCCTCAAATAAGTTATAAATATTTATGTGATTATAAATTATTTTATAAGATAAAATAAGTATTTTAAAATTAAATTATTATTAAATATAAAATGTGTTATTTTTTTTAAAACGACTGACCGAAAAGACAAGTAACTCATACAAATTGGTACAGAAAAAGTAATTAATAATCTTAAAAATCAAAACTATGGTAATGTAATAAAATATTTATAAACTAATGAGACTAGTTCTAATAATTGAGCAAATCCACCATCACTTGTTAGGTTGAAGATCCGAGTAAGAAACTTTTGAGAGTAATAAAAATCATATAAATTTTAAGATTGTAAAAAAATTTAAACTATTAGACTAATTTAAAGATGATTATAAATAACTTTATGTAAATAGTATTGATAATTTTAAAAAAGAAATAAAAAGCAATCTTTTAGATCAAAATTGATATTTTTTTTAAATTTAACCGGTCGATACTTTCTGAAAAGGGCAAGCCTCAAAATTCGCTCACTTCTCATCAACTTGAAAAACAAACAAGTGGAAGAAAAAACTTCTCTCTTAAAAAAGTGTAAAAGTAATTTTGCTGATTATATGAAATGTAAATGTGAACTTATTGATTGGCTGTAGCAGGCAGCTGATACCAACTCCTATGGAAGAAGCTATACCTTTTAAAATAGCAGTGGAGGCAGAATTAGAATATTTTACTAATTTATAAAAAATATATATAAATAAATACATAAAGAGATTTAAGAGGATTTACTATATATACATAAAATATAATATTTCGTTGAACGGAGTTTAGATGAACTATTAGACACTACATTGTTCCTCTTTTGCTTTAGATAAGCAATTGAAAACATCATTTATTTAGAAACAGAGAGACTGTATATTAATAAAGTGACAATAAATTATTTGTCTGATTTTAATTAGACACGAAATTTTAAAAAAAAAATTAAAAAAATAATTAATTTTATAATCTTAAATCAAAAATATATAAAATATACTAAAATATCCTATAATCTTATAGTTTTGAATATCCTGTTAGAATTTGAAATTAAAAGATTCTATTTTTATGGTTAGTCACTTGTAAAAAAGTTACACAATAAGTTTAGAACGTTTTATTTTTTTTAATAGACAACTGGAGGACATATAAAAAGTAACAAAAGGTGCTGTTGGCAGACTGTGGGGAGTTAGGCCAATTGCAATGCTGCGTATTTGACAAGACAAAAGAACTGTGATAAATCATAATGTAATGATTATTTGCAAATCTATGAAATATATAGAGTTCTAATTAATAAATTTATCTTAGGAATTCTGTAGTACTGGTAGATTTGTGTTAAATGCTTAATTAAGCAAATGCATGCCTGCATAATTAATTCCTCGGTCTTTTCACGTTCTACAAAAAAAATTTGTTCCTTGGTAATCATATATTTATATTTTTTGAATAAAAGTCTAAATAAATTATTAATTAAGTTAACGGGTTGGTGAAGGTTTAAAATGTCGTATATTATATAGTAGCAAGTTGGGAGTAATGATATAACCTGTGTTTGGACTGACTACTTTTAGTTAGGGACCGATAAATAAAGATAAAACATTAAAAGGCAAAGACAAATATTTTATTACAAAACACTTTGTTAGAGGTTAAGCAAGCTAGGGACTGTTTGGTCATTTGACCAAGGTTTGTTAAAATGCTAATTAGGCAGTTAGTTAGTTGAGTTGGTTATAACTAATTGGTGGATTGTTATTTTGAGTGTTGGTTAAGTGTATAAGTATATGGATATATACACTCATTAAAAGTGTGTGTGTAAAAAATACACAGATCAGAAAATGTAAGAAAGATTTTTCTTTCTCTCTCTTCTCTCTCTTCTCTCTTCTGCTTCTTCTTCTTCTTCAATCTTCTGTGAGTGACTTCATGGTTTCTCTGATTTGTACTTCCACAAGAAGGTTCTAAGCTCACTGAAGCTCAGAACCAATTTGTTCATGGTATCAGAGCAAGTATCACAGTTGTTCATTGTGGTAGGTGTTAAATTTTTCGGAGTCAAAAAATCAGTCAGATTCATAGATTCGTCAAAAATCTTTGGTCGATCTACAGATCGAAGTTAAGATCGGTCATACAACTACAACAAACAGGAAGAAAGGTGGAAAATGACGGGTGAAGAAAACCTAGGTCAACGAGTCCAGCTGAATCAGTCCATGTCTGGGCAAGGTGTCGATTACAACCATCCACTGTTCTTAAGCCCTACAGATGTAAGTGGAATTAGTGTTATTTCGTTTCAATTGATTGGTGTGGAGAACTACACTTTATGGAGTCGGTCGGTCAAACTAGCTCTAATAGGAAGGAACAAATTGGGGCTAGTTGATGGCACATGTAGAAAGGAGATGTATGGCGAGGAATTATGGAGTCAATGGGAGAGGGTAAATGCTATAGTTCTATCATGGCTGATGAACTCAGTGTCAAAAAGTCTACTGAGTGGAATTGCGTTTGCTTCAAGCGCAATGGATGTATGGAGTGACCTACAAGAGAGATTTGATAGAGTAGATGGTTCAAGGACTTACAGTCTACACAAAGAAATCACAACTCTGCAGCAGGGGACAACTTCAGTTTCTGCATATTATACAAAGCTAAAAGCTTTATGGGATGAATTTGAGGTGCTAGTACCTTCTCCTTGTTGTAACTGTGAAAAATCCAGAGGCTTTGTTGTTCACATGAACAGACAAAAGTTATATCAATTCTTAATGGGGCTAAATGATTCGTATCATCAGGCTAGGAGTCAGATACTCATGATAGATCCATTACCAACTGTTAATCAGGCCTATGCCATGGTAGTAGGAGATGAGAGTCAAAAGTCTGTTATTACAGGCATCAATACCTTGGGCCTAAATGCATCCACCTTAGAGTCAGCAGCAATGTATTCTAGAGGTGTGATTAGCTCAGGTGCAAATCACAAGTTCAAGAAAAATACACTGCTCGTATGTGATTTTTGCAAGTGTAGAGGTCACACTAAGGAATACTGTTACAGAGTTGTTGGCTATCCACCAGACTTTAAGTCAAAGAAGAAGATGCAAAGTGCCTCCAGTTTGAGTCATGCTAATTTCTCTTATGGTTTGAACACCAATGTGCATGAAAAATCAGTTGAGGGCAGCACATCTGCCATCACTACTAGTCAAGCTGAAAAGGATGTCAAACAATTACTTCAAGGCTGCACATTCACAAAAGAGCAGTATGATCAAATTTTAAAAATGCCGAGTCAACAGTCACAAGCAAGAGTTACTACATCTGATGACAATAAGGCAAATACTGCAGGTAAAGCTCTGTTTGTCACTGAAAATAGTGATGTCTGGATTATAGACACAGGTGCAACAAACCATATGGTATCAAATTTAAATATGCTGGAAAAGAAGTCTCTGCTAAAGCTAGATATTCCTAAGGAAGTGTCCTTACCAAATGGTAGCACTACACAAGTAACACACATTGGTTCATGTAGTCTATCAACTAGAAGTCTTATCACTAATGTGTTTCACATTCCAGAGTTCAAATATAATCTGATGTCAGTCAGCAAACTAACAAAGGAATTAGGATGCTCAGTGTCCTTCTTCCCTGACTTTTGTGTTTTCCAGGAGCTTTACACTGGGAAGGTGAAGGAGGTTGGTAGAGAAGAAGGAGGCTTATATCTGTTGTGGAGACAATTATCTCAAAGCACTAGTAGAGAGTCTGCTCTTGTTGTTGATTCAAATCATCTCACAGACAAGGATTCAACTGCAGAAGTGGAGTTATGGCATCAAAGGCTTGGACATGTCTCTTCAACATTACTTGCTAAAATGTTTACTATGACTAAACACACTATGTGTCAAATTTCTCAATGTCTTGTTTGTCCAATGGCTAAGCAAACCAGGTCTATATTTCCTTCTAGCAGTATCAAAAGTAGTGACTGTTTTGCCTTGTTACATATTGACCTTTGGGGTCCTTACAAAACAGCTACCTTTGATGGCAACAAATATTTTCTTACAATAGTTGATGATTTCTCAAGGATGACTTGGTTATTCTTGCTTAAACAGAAATCAGATGTTTGTGTGTCTCTTCCATTGTTTCTGAAGTTTGTTAAGAATCAGTTTGGGAAAACTGTCAAAGCTATAAGGACTGATAATGGTACAGAGTTTGTTAACTCAGTTTGTGTTGATCTGTTTAAAGAATTAGGTATCATACACCAGAAATCCTGTCCTTACACCCCTCAACAAAATGGTGTTGCTGAAAGGAAACATAGACATTTACTTGAAGTAACAAGAGCACTAAGATTTCAAGGTAAAATTCCCATTAAGTTCTGGGGTCACTGTGTACTGGCTGCCACTTATCTTATTAACAGGCTTCCTAGCAGTGTTCTTGGTTTCAAAT
Organism: Solanum dulcamara; assembly: GCF_947179165.1. Classification (NCBI taxonomy): domain Eukaryota; kingdom Viridiplantae; phylum Streptophyta; class Magnoliopsida; order Solanales; family Solanaceae; genus Solanum; species Solanum dulcamara. Next base: position 16,848,238 of record NC_077243.1, on the reverse strand, counting down.
CCCCTTATGAAAGACTCTATGGTGCCAAACCAGGATTGTCTCACTTGAGGACAATTGGCTGCTTGGTTTTTGCAAAAAATCTTACTGAACATGACAAACTTATGTCTAGATCAAGGTCTGCTGTCCACATGGGATACTCTGAAGTGCATAAAGGATACATCTTATTTGATTTGTCTAACAGATCATTCTTTGTGAGTAGGGATGTTCTCTTTAGAGAAGATATTTTTCCATTTGCCACAGATAACAGGTCATCTTATCAGCAGCTGTTTCTGGACACCCTGCAAGGATCAGTGCTCTCTACACTTGATCATGTGATCTCACCAGGTTCTGACCAGGCTGCACTATCACCTGATGATGACCAGCCTTCTATATCTGCAGATGTTGAGCATATTGAGGCCACTCAGCCCTTCCCTGAAGATGTTGAGCAGCTACAGGATGATCTGATTATTCCTGAGGGGCCTCCTGTTGCAGTGATTCCTAGACAGTCCACAAGACCTAAACATCCTCCTGCTTGGCTGAAGGATTTTGTCTCCTTCAATACACTTAAAGATGTTCCTTATCCTATCTCTAATTATGTCACCTATTCTCATCTGTCCCCCTCTTATCAGTGCTACATTGCAGCTACATCCACTGTGTCTGAACCTTCCACCTATGCTGAAGCCATAAAAGATTTAAGATGGATTGAGGCCATGCAAGCAGAGATTCAGGCTCTGGAGAGTAATCATACCTGGGAGGTTACACCTTTACCTGCTGGCAAAAAAGCTATTGGCTGCAGATGGGTATATAAAGTCAAGTATAAATCTACAGGGGAGATAGACAGATTCAAAGCCAGACTTGTTGCAAAGGGGTATAGCCAGCAAGAAGGCATTGATTACACAGAAACTTTTTCTCCAGTGGTTAAAATGGTAACTGTGAGAACTATTCTGTCTATTGCTGCAGCCCAACACTGGCACATCCATCAGATGGATGTCTTTAATGCCTTCTTGCATGGAGATTTGACAGATGAAATATATATGCAGCTTCCTCCAGGTTTTGTCAGTCAAGGGGAGAATGTGTGCAGACTGACAAAGTCTTTGTATGGCCTCAAACAAGCCCCAAGACAGTGGAATCAAAAACTCACTGAAGCCCTTCTGAAAATGAAGTTTACACAGAGCTAATATGACTACTCCTTGTTTATTAACAAGTCATCAGAAGGAATTGCAATAGTACTTGTGTATGTAGATGACATGTTGATCACTGGCAGCAGCTTGAAGCTAATAGTAGAAACCAAGGAAGCTCTACAAAAGGCTTTCAAAATGAAAGACTTAGGGGAGCTCAAGTATTTTCTTGGAATTGAATTTACAAGATCTGCAGAAGGAATACTTACACTTGAACTCATTTCAGGAATGGGAATGACAGCAGCCAAACCAGCAAGCACTCCAATGGATGTAAATGTCAAGTTGACATCCAAACAGTATGATGATGTGAACAAAAGTCAAGAAGAATCAGATGATCCCCTGACAAATCAATCAGCATATCAAAGGCTTATAGGTAAGCTACTATATCTCAACATGACAAGGCCAGACATAGCCTTTAGCACTCAGACATTGAGTCAATTCTTGAATCAACCAAAAAAGTCCCACATGGATGCTGCACTAAGAGTAGTCAGGTATCTAAAGAGACAACCTGGACAGGGCATACTACTCTCAAGCCACTCAGACAATCAGGTTAGTGCTTATTGTGATGCAGATTGGGCTGCTTGCCCCCTAACCAGAAAATCAGTCACTGGATACATGATAAAAGTTGGAGAGTCACTGATATCATGGAAGGCCAAGAAGCAGTCCACAGTGTCAAGAAGCTCAGCTGAATCTGAATACAGAAGCATGGCCTCAACTGTGTCTGAGTTAGTCTGGTTACTAGGATTGCTGAAGGAAGTAGAAGCTGAAGTAGAGTTGCCAGTGCAGGTGTATAGTGATAGCAAAGCTGCAATCCAGATTGCTGCAAATCCAGTGTATCATGAAAGAACAAAGCATATAGAAATAGACTGTCACTTCATTAGAGAGAAGCTGCAACAAGGTCTACTTGAAGTACACTATCTTTCAACTAAAGAGCAACCAGCAAATATACTAACAAAAGGGTTGTCTAAAGCTCAGCATGAATATCTTCTTTCCAAACTAGGGGTGTTGAACATTTTTACCCCACCTAGCTTGAAGGGGAGTGTTAGAGGTTAAGCAAGCTAGGGACTGTTTGGTCATTTGACCAAGGTTTGTTAAAATGCTAATTAGGCAGTTAGTTAGTTGAGTTGGTTATAACTAATTGGTGGATTGTTATTTTGAGTGTTGGTTAAGTGTATAAGTATATGGATATATACACTCATTAAAAGTGTGTGTGTAAAAAATACACAGATCAGAAAATGTAAGAAAGATTTTTCTTTCTCTCTCTTCTCTCTCTTCTCTCTTCTGCTTCTTCTTCTTCTTCAATCTTCTGTGAGTGACTTCATGGTTTCTCTGATTTGTACTTCCACAAGAAGGTTCTAAGCTCACTGAAGCTCAGAACCAATTTGTTCACACTTCTTGCCTGACTTGTTATTTGATAACTCACTTTCCAAGGACACTTACAAAAACTCTCTGGTCCATAATTCTATTAAGGGAAAAAGATCAAATATGCTTCTGAACTTTGCGAAAATATTTAGATATATTCTTCGTTTATAGTTTAGTTCACTCATGTTCTCGTTATTTACATTTTAGCACATATATACCTCTTTCAGCGTTAGTTGCTTTGTTGGAAAATAATTAATTCTTTTTCTTTTTTTATATTACACTTGGAATTGTCAAATTCTTATTTAATTGACACATGACATTTATATTAAATACTTAATTCAGCCATTTTAATATTTTAGAATATCCGACCCATGATCTTAAATTCGATCCAAAAAATTCCTTTTAACCCATTATCATCAAAAGCCCTAAATTGGGTCATTTCTTCTCCACCAAATCCTCTAATCCTCTTCATTTCATTACCATCAAAAATGAAGAGGATTAGAGGATTTGGTGGAGAAGAAATGACCCAATTTAGGGCTTTTGATGATAATGGGTTAAAAAGAATTTTTTGAGTCGGATTTAAGATCATGGGTCGGATATTCTAAAATATTAAAATGGTTGAATTTATTATTTAATATAAATGTCATGTGTTAATTAAATGAGGATTTGGCAATTTCAAGTGTAATATAAAAAAAAAAAAAAGAGCTAGTTATTTTCCAAAAAAGCAACTAACGCTGAAAGGGGTATATATGTGCTAAAATGTAGACGGCGAGGGCATGATGAGCTAAACTACAAACGGAGGGTATATCTAGATATTTTCGCAAAGTTCATGGGCATATTTGACCCTTTTCCCTTCTATTAAATATAAAACTTTCTCTATTAATTTCTTTCAAGTGTTACTTTGTCTTACGTTATTTTATCTTATTTAAGGAGAAATTTTTATCATTATCCAAATACTATGTAATAGGAAGAATCGGCTTACGTTTCTCTTTTCATTTAATCTATACATAAAATGAACCACCTATCACTTGAGAAGCTAGCTATCAAGTAAGTGATTTAATGATATTGCTAACTAAGCTAGTACCCAAGTTGACTGGGGAAAAGCAACCGTCTAGCTATCAGTTGGCCCGAAGCTAATATTAAATAAGTGGTTTGACGAGGATAACTAAGTTGACACGCTGAAATTGGCTGCGCAGCTTCAAAATTAGTTACTGTAATGATGGAAATGATTTTGGTACCTGACCAAATGTAGTTCTCATGGCCCCTTTTATTTCCCGATTCCTCAAGAAATGGGATTCATTGTCACCGCAGAACAAAATCTTCAATTTTTGAGATTTCTTTGTCAATAGACGACCAATTAATGTTAATATATTGCACATAAAGATTCGGTCGCTATAAGTTCACGACAAAGCACAGCCTTCTATCCTCAAACCGATGTGCCAGTCTAAGAAGACCATCCGGACATTGAAAGTTATGTGAAAGTAATCCTTTAATTTTCAAGAGTTTTGGGAAGACATCTATACTTGGTAGTTGGTGGAGTTTGCCTACAACAAGAGTTACATATCATGAGGGGGGTCTCATCCAGTTCCTTTGACTAGCTTTTCTTAAGATACTATAAGTCAAGTGGAGATCCATCTTCTACTCACGAATCCAGTTTTGGATAGAAAAGTTAAAAGAGTGATTGTAAGTTTCATAAATTTTATAATCACACAACCATTATGCTAATCTAAAATTATAAATTTCAAAAGTCAAACTTCTTCGCTCTCTTAAGTTTTCTATCAAGTCAAATTATGATAACTAAAATGAAATGAACTAAGTATTCTTTACCAATCATGGTAAGCTGCTTGCAAGTCAAAAGGAGTTGGGGCGAGTTTGGGAAGAAGGGGACCGACTCGGAAAAAAAAATTGTGGTAGCTAGGTTAACAACCAACGTACGTAAAATTTGTCTATTTATTATGCATAATAACAATATGTACTAAATTTCTACTAATTATGCCTTATAAAGCTATACATATGTCATATATTATTTGGTGATGACTGATGAGTAAGTTCCTTTTTGTGGCTGAGGGAGTGGGATGATTTTGGCATTGCCACGACCAACAAAATATGAAGGGTATCAAATTTCATACAAAGAACAGTTCAAATTCTTGAAATTATGTATTCTTGAGAGATCAACTTGTGTCTTCCAGTTATTAGTAAGCACCGCATTAAAGATTGACTTTGTGAAACCAACAATACTTTAGCCCAAAAAAATCAAATCCAGATTTTGTAGGTATGACTTTAACACAAGAACCAAAATGCATGTGGTAGCTAATTAAGATCATCCAAATTAAAGTCATCATAATTTTGGTGTCTATAGTTTCAAGTTTCTTTTCCCTTTTGCTTTTTTCCTGCTCCTTTAATTTACCTTTCAAACATTCTTCTTTGTTTTTTTTTTAACTCTATTTCATGCAAAAAATTTAGTGACGGTAGTAGACATTGAAATTTTGTAAGATTTTATTAGATGAGTTCAATTTTAATTAGGATTCTTGAAGACTATATAAGTTCTAGATTTTGCTTATATGAAGGATAAAATATTCTCTCGAAGAAGCATTTCGAAAATTTCATAAATACAACGAGATTAAGTTGCGATCAAACTTTTCGTGACAATCAAAATACTTATTCACAAAATCTTTTCATGGATATCAAATAAATCTCAAAAATCCAATAGGAAATTCGCTACTAACAACGCTCGAATCATAGAAAAAAATCAGAAGAAACAAGAGAAAATTGAATTATATCTGTATCCACAATATTTTTCAATAAAATATTCTTCTTTTTTCATATTTTATTTGTGTTTGAAATTTATTTTTCATACATTAAAATTTGTTGCAAATTACATTTGTTTGTGGCACACATTTCCTGGCCTATTTAAGGTGAAATTAAAAGGTCTATAGCTTCTTTTTCTGCAAAAATGAGAAGCAAGGCTGTGAGAAAGAGTAAAGTGACTTTGATGACAAGTCAAAATATGTGGGCTGTTTATGAATAATATTGTAGAATTGGCCCCCCATCTTAAACCTACTGGCTTGTTGACACTCAACTTCACAAAGAACAGAGAGCCTCCATCAGAAGACAGAACCATCGACAATAGTACAATTCCAATATGTATATGTGATGTACATGTAACACTAACAATAATCAGAGCCGACTTTTGCCCATATAGTATAGCCTTCTGCTTTGCAGAACCCAATGTACAAAACAGCTCACCTAAGGTCATATAGAATATAAAATATAAAATATAAAATTCCTTTCGAATTTTAAATTTTATACACTATTACTGAAAAAATATTTTTTAAATGCATCTCGCGTTAGGAACATGAAGAGTTTTATTAGGTAAAGCATAAGAGTACACACACTATTAATTAAGCTCGATGATGATGTAGCTTAAAAATTAATTCGTGAAATTTGTTATGCCAAAGCAAATAATAATCATAGCACTGTCAATAGTTATTAGAAAGTGCACTATCAATAGTTATTAAATCACTTGGAAGTTTTCACGAACAGTCATCAACTCTTATTATCTCTCAATGAAAAATGATACTAAATACATCAAGTAAATCATGTTAATATAGGTTACGATAAATCTTAATCCTAAATGGTTTAGAATGTATTCCAAGCAATTTTTTCCAAGTAACCTACGGACTACTTTAAAAATTGGGAAACTTACATAAATATACAATATCATTTATAGCAATAAAAAAATAATTCACTGAACACTTATAATACATTTATAATACAGTTTTAATACATATTGCAGAGAACTATTTATAAAACATATATAATACAAGTTTTATAGATAGATAATACATTTATCACATACTTTAATAGATTTATAATACATTATGTCAATTTCTTACTACACAAACATAATATATATTTTAAAACACTTATAATACATTTATATTGTATGCATAATTCACTTTTAATACAAGTGTAGATTTATCATAATATTGCTATGTATTGCTATAAATTATAATAAATAAAAAATATCGCTAAAATCAGTAATTAATTTTTAAAAAGCACTCAATTAAATAATTTTCCTTAAAAATTTCCTCCTAGCCTGTGGCCCCTTGCTTCGTTCATCGTCGGAGACAGTCAGGCCCACGTATATAATATCAACTTATATATAAAACTTAAATCTGTTGTAAATATATTGGCAAATTAATGAATATACAACGACCTCGCAACGTTCAGCAGCAGTTAGTATGTAATATGTATACCCCACCCACCCCCGTCCCCCGTCCCCATCACACACACGTATACTTTCACAAATTTTGAAACGAATAGCCACGTTTTCTTACGTCCCTTTCTTAAAAAATGCATTTATATATATATTGTACTGTTTACATGTTATTGACGATGCATATATATACGTACGTACATTGATTTTGGCTGCTGCTGCTACTTGATCGATATATATTTTTAAAAACAACAACGTTTGCGTGCTTTAATTCATTTTCTGGATGGTCGATTTCATAGCCGTGCATAACAACTTGTCTTTTGTACCTATAATGCAGCTATCTAAATTAAATTTTGTGGAGGAGAGAAATTCTCACATAAAGATAAAACTTATATTTACCGTTTTAATAGGTAATCTGTCTTTATTAAACTATTAAGCTAGCGTTTGGCACCAAATTCTCAAATATTCTTAGCAAGTTATTTTTGGGTGAAGTTTCACCATGCGTTTGGCCATAAATTTTCTCAGGAACATTTGATTGTTTCAAAAATATTATTTTGTACCCGTAAGTTCTAAAAATTATTAAAAATACTCATAAATTTATATTTTCATTTTGTAATGAACATATTTCGTTAAAAAAATCCTTATAACATAATTGATAACAATCAACAACAACAAAATAACAATATATGCAAGAACAATGCATTAATCACATTAAAAATAAATTATTCTTTTTTTCTCAATCTTGTCAATTAAAATATTATATTCTGGAGGAGGTAGATAGATATGTTATTTAATAATGTTGGTTGGCCATGTTAATGGAGTAAGTTAGTAAATAAATTTAGTTGTAATTAATAAATGATGGGTGTTTTATAAAATATAAAAGTTTGGGTAATTTTTAAAATTTTCCAAGTTCTCAAGTTCTAGTTTTTTCTAGAACTTGAGATGTTTGCCAAATATATTTGCGAAGTAATAACAAATTATATGGTCAAACACTAATTGTCAAAAAAAATTAAATTTTTTTCAAAAACTATTTGGGGTCAAACGGCATCTAAGTTTGTGGGTATGACTGTGGGGTTAGAGGATACACTAAAAAACTCTAGGGGTTAGAGTTTTTGCAACCTTTTTGAACTTGGTTGAATTTGTGTATTTTTATGTATTATCTTTCATTGAGAATCAATAAGAGTTATATATTGATTGATCGTGGGTGTTCTTCGATTTCTCATGTAAAATTATGTGTGCTTTTTTTCCGTTATTATTGTTTTCATTAGTTATTGTCTCATACCATTAACAATGCCATATTTTAAGGAGACTTGTCAATAAATATCATTTAGATGATACAATTGTGCAAAAATCAATGGTTATAACTTAAATTCTTTTCCAAATCGAACGTATCTATTGAATTTAGAATATCCGTTGCTCACTCAAACAACAAATATGTGGTGACGCTTATAAATATTTCATTTGATGTATGCAATCTTTTTTCTTTCTTTTTTAACATATGTGAGAAATTTTTAAGTTCAGTGGAGAAAACTCTAAATTCCACTTTAACTTCTACAGCTAGACTAGAATCAGCATAAAATAAAGAGCCAAAGAGAAAAGAAACAAACTCCATGTAATTCTAATTTCTTTGATATGATTTGCCAGGTGTCCTTGCCATAACAGCCAATGTCGCATTTCAGAACATATAAAAATAATTAAAAATCTAACTACTTTTCTAATAAACTGAAATATTGTATGAGGATGAATCCGACCCAATTTGCATAGAGTTCATACCTAGGTATCGATTTTAGTTCGAGATTTAAAATTAATGAGTTCAATAATTTCATTATGTTTTAAATTATAGATTCAAAACTTAATACTTTTGTATATATAGATACTAGTTCTGTATAGAAAATATTAGAGTCACTTGAACTCTTAATTAAATGTTCATTAAAGAATAGCGACTGCATAACTCTATATATGTATAGAGCCAGCCACACATACTTTGAAAATTGTTTTACTATGTTTGATTAATTTTTTTTTGTTTTCTCATCTTGATATTTTAAAACATAATGAACGAAAGGGAACGTGAAATGTTGGTAGTGGGCTCTGTACCAAATATTTGTTTTTAATGATGAAGAGTCAATAAAATGGTATTATGAGTCACGTGGTTTGGGTCAGTTTTATTTGTGAAGAGCAAGTGGGTAAAAGCCCTGTACTAAATGGGCCCATTGTCCTCCACTATTTACCTCACCGACAACACGTTGATGGGCCCGGATTCTAGGTTGCGCGTTAAATCTGGGTCGGGTCCGGTAATTTTTTAAAAAACCGACCCCTACTTTTTTCAACAAAACGGATCTTGCCAACTTGTCATATGATCAAAATTGAGATTTGTGCAAAAATAGTACCCCTCCACTCTAATTAAATTCAACAAAAAATGGGATAGATCAAATGTTAAAACGTGCGAAAATTTTAATAGCTCAGTTAATTGACTATCTGAACTTTCACATTACTGGTGACGGATTGATTCTCCACCTTTGTAATCCTTCCCTTCTAAAAAAATAAAAAATAAGAAAATGTTAAAATGTCCAAATTATAATTGATCATATTACATTATTCTATAAAGGTTGAACACATAGATAAACCCTTGAACTTGGTTGGTTTTTTCTCTTAGACACCTCAACCATGTTGCCTTTTTATTGACCCCCTGAACCATACATAATTTGTACCTTTTAAATATTCATTGCTGATATTGCATAAAACGTTTTATCACTTTTGAAAAACACGTTAAAAGGATTTAAAGGGGCTAATTAGGAATACATTTTGGAATGTAACGGTCTTCCTTTTCACATGCTCTTCAAACGTGTTAACACATTTAATGGATTCCACATCAGTCCCTTTAAATCTTTTTCATGCGCTCTTCAAACATGATAACACATTTTATGCAATGTCAGCAATGTATGTTTAAAAGGTATAAATTATGTATGATTCAGGGGTTCAATAAGAAGGCAGCATAATTGAGGTGCCTGAGAGGAAAAACCAACCAAGTTCAAGGGCCTATCTATGTGTTCGGCCTTCTATAAATAATTTTATCTGTTACTCATAAATTATGTGTTTTCATCTCAACTTATATTGGAAAAATTACATATAGACACTACTTTATTTACCATATCTTCAAATATTCCCTACCATTTCAAAATATTTCAAAAATCTCTTCTTTTACACCCAAAATTCATTTTTTCGGATACATATTTGCTACTCTCTTTTCCTTGTTTAGCTCAACTGAAATGTTAATTAATGTATCTAGATGAACTATTTTTTTGAATTAATGTTCCCGAATTAATGTATCCGGGTAATTGTTACTTTCTTTTATTTTTAGCTCAACTGATTTGTTAATTAATGTATCCGAATTAATGTATCCGGTTACACAATTTCTTTTTTAGCTCAATTAATTTGTTAATTAATGTATCCGGATGGACAATTTTTTAAGGCATTTATGTAATATTAAAAAGGGTAGGGACAAATAGTAATTAGCTCTTGGACTATGTGATTTTTAAAAATTTTATATTTATATTTTATTGTTTTAACCATTGGAAATTAGGTTTGGTGTAAACACAAAATAATCTTTTTCTTATCTAATATTTACTTGGTTATTAATTTTAAAAACGCTTTTATTAGTTAATATATGAATGTGTCCGATAAAAATGTATTTTAATACTACTCCATAAATAATAAATTTGTATGGTCAAATATTTTCCAAATAGTTAGTGCATGCATCTCTATTTGAATAGTATGCTTATACTTAACATAAAAATCGCACTTAAAAAAGATGGATAATTAGTTGAAATAGCAGATCTTATAATACAATCGCATTTTTTTAATCCAAATATTCATAGTCGGAGGAATCAAGATAATTCTAATCGCAGTAATATTAACTATCTAATCGACATTAAAGACATCGGATATGATAACTTGAATGAGAGAGCATATTTGCTTATTAATTTCCATTTTCTAAAAAATAAAATAAGTGAAATGATGGTTGCAAATTAAGCTTAACCTAAATGGGATATTAGAGTTTGATGAACAACAAGTAAAACTCATTATAATTAACTTTTAATTAATAATCATGTAAAACTTGCTCAAGCTATTGAGACCTTAGTCTAACTACTAATGTCTCAGCGACCTTAAAATCATAAACTCAAATTATAGTAACATAAACAAGGTAATTAATTAATTCTCTCATCGTTAAAATTATTTCAATGGGATGTTGTTTCAGGAAGAAAAAAAGGGGGGGCGTGGGGGGACTTTTGTTCATATACTCAACAAGCAAGGTATATTTAATATTCTCAAATCGGTAAAATTATACACCATACTTAAATATATCAGGATGATCCATAATTTTGATTTCAAAAGAAAAAAATAGAAAGAAAAGTAAACATTTTGAAAAAGTCATGAAAAAAAACATTTGGATTAATTTACAATGTATATTATATGCATGGAATAATATATAATATATACATCAACGTAATATAAGGATGAACTCATGATTGTATCATAAATACATCACCCTTTTGGGGGTTGACCAATAAATTAAAAAACCAAAAAGAAATGCTATTTTAGAGTCTATATTACCAATTGCCGAAAGCACACCAATATTGCACGCCTAAATTCTTTTTTATTTAAAGATTACCTTAGAAAAGAAGGAAAAGGTAGACAAAAAAACAGAAGAATGTTTTTCTGTTGTTTTTGTCTCATCGAAATATTGGTCCTTCAAATATGGAATGCTATGCTGTATATATGATTCTAGTGAGAACTCAAATGAAAAGCCCCCCCCCCCCCCCAAAAAAAAAAAAAAGAGAAAAAAAAGTTGAATATATGGACGACTCATTAGACCTGGCAATAAATTTTATTTAGATAGTTGGATGGTGTGATGTACTTAGTGTCTATTTGGCTTAACTTATTTTAAGCAGTTTATAAGCTGAAAGAAAAAAATTGGCGTAGCGCAACTTATTTTTTTTTAGCTTATAAGCAGTTTTCAGCTTATAAGCTGCTTTAGATAAGCTAAATCAAACAGATTCAATTATTTTTTTGGGCTTATTTTAAGCATAAAATGATTTTAAGTTGACATTCAAACACTTCAAAAAAGCTGAAAACAGCTTATAAGCCAATCCAAACGGGCTCTTAGATTCTTCTGCCTCAAACTTTGATCACCTGCTAAAATTAAGCGTAATAACGCATATAATTGAGGAAAGCAACATCTTTTAAGTAATTAATTTATCTACGTAATGTCTAATCATGTGTTTAAATACCCTATCAAAACAATATATCATTTGATTGTTTAAATAAAATTTAGTAGCAAATTATTGTCGATGTATTCAGTAAATAAAATAATTAAAAGTGATATATTGGTACATATTTAAGGTGGAAATGCCTCCATCAATCCATTCCCCCCATCATTATAAAAGAGTGGCCAGCTAAAAAAGCTTAGTAGTAAAAGTAGTAAAGATTTGAGAGGGGCCATTCCAAATCCCATGCAATTACAAAATTCACTACTTTCTTAAAAGGATTGCTGATTTTGCAAGTTTTCTCTGGATGTGTCATTTCTTAAACCAACTTTTCTTACAAGTATAGGTAGCATGCTTATCTGATTAATCAGGATAATCCATGTGGACCATATAATATTATTTATAAGAAAATTTCATAAATAATGGCATTTTGATGCTGATATTTATCATGTATAGTAATAATTTGGCTAACGACTAAACGTAACAATAGTTCTAAAATTTGCATTGTATCATTGATATAATTTTTTGATCCGCTTAGTTCAGTCCATTTTAAAATTAAGTTAATACGTAATTTGGATCGACTCATGCAAAATTTTGTTTAAATATTTTTTAAATATACAGTTTTTTAGTTGAAATGTTCTAAATTAAAGTCATAATATAAGGAAATTTTCTTTATTACGCACTCAAATAAATTACAAGAGAACAAACTTTAAATCTAAAATTTAGTAAGAACTGAGTTATGATCTGACTTTTAGCTCATTTCTACACAATTTGCTGCAGCCCAAGTAACATTTAAGTGGGTCAATGACATGTTCATTCATTAACTCAATTCATTTTGATATTCTCAAATCCAATCTAAATTGCTCATTTGACACCCCTTAAGATAATTGTTGGACAATAGTAGATCGGGTACCCATCCCCAAATAATCATTCTCGTGTTCACAAATATAGGATTAGTGAGACAAAATCTGTTACGAAATTATTAATTAATGATACAATATGTTATTGTTTCAAACTATAGAGTGGATTAACATTTATAGTTTGAACGTTTGTGTAATTAGATAGTTTTTCATGCATTCACTGCATTTGGGCTTTCATATGATCCGATCAAAAGCCCAGTCTACCTTACAATGAGTTATAATTACACCTAGTGACCATTCGGTACTTTTATTTACAACTAAATTGACCGTTGCATTTTGTCTTACCAAAAAAAGGTCAATGAACAATTTAGTTGTAAGCAAAAGTGTTGTTCGGACATTTATTTTCTTAATTTTTTTTTTTAAAAAAATGTTGTGCTATTTAAAGAAAAAAATCATTGATTTAATTTATTTATTTTTGCTCCTTTTATTTTGTGGAATAAATGAATATTTATGTCGTTTTATTTTTTTTGATGTTTCTATTTAGAAACATGTCGTATTTATACATGTTTATATACTATTTATACAATAATGATACATATTTATACATAATTTATACAATATCGATACATTACATATACACTATATAACTATTTATACAATATCAATACATTACATATACACTACATAACTATTTATATAATATCGATACATTACATAACTATTTAGAAAAAATTGATACATTACATATGCACTACATAATTATTTGTATAGTATACATATATACATGTTTTTACACCATTTATACAATATTGATAGATGAAAAAAATTCCATGAAAAAAGTTTTGAAAAAAAGAGGAAAAATAAAAAAGAAAACGAAAAAATCACACCATATATGTATTTAAGAGTCAACATTACAAGTTTTAAATGTAGTTTTAAGTATTTACCACTTATAACATTTTATTTACAGGTCTTAACATATTTGTATTTATTTAAAATTAGTTTAAATTAATTCTTTTTTAATATATTTATTTAGAACATAATTAATATGAGATAATTATGTGGAGAGATATTTTTACATTCTGATTTTTTCCTTTAATAGGAGATAATTATGTGGAGAGAGATTGTTACATTTGGATTTTTACTTTTATCGTGTAATTTTCAGTTTCTCTTTCTTTTTCTACTTCACCTTCTCTTTTTAACTTCATTCAAAACAGTTTCCACTCCATTTCAAAACATATGTGTTTTCAACACGATTTCAACGGTTCTTTTTAGAATTCAACTCCTTTGAAGATTACATTCAAGAAAAAGAATACACCCAAGAAGAAGAAAATCCCAAGTGAAAAACAAAAAAACCACAGAGATGGGAAAAAGAAAGGAAAAGATGTTGGAGTCTCACTCATCTGATTTTTTGAATTCTAATTCTGATTCTGATTTCGCAGGTGAGAATAAATCAAAAAGGGCAAAGACTTTGAAAAAGGGTGAGCCTTCAAAACTCTCTAGAAAAAGACCTAGTAGCTCAACATTGAATGATTCAAAATCCTCAAATCAAAAAAAGTCAAACATGTTATGAAGGTATTGTCACGACTCCATCACGCCGTGACTGACACCCATACTAACCCTGCAGTGGGAGAACCATTACTACCAGCCCAACTAACAAAAAACGCAAGGTATACATAATTTTAAAGATACAGAAGCACGTTCAATCAATAAAACATAGTCCGAGTTTCCATAAACTCAAGAAGGTCTAGACAACAACTTAAAACATGCAAAAATACCTAGTAACTGAAAGTCAATCATACCAGAACTCTAAACAAGTCGTCAAGTCTAGGAAAAAGGAATGCAATCCCAAATAAAGTCATTTAAAAGTAAACCAGAATTAAACATCTAAGTCCCGGAAGAAGGACTAGAAATAAGAGAGTCCACGACAGCCTGAAAAAAATGGCTCATCCTTGAAATCGAACAAGTGTCACTCTTCTACAGCCGGCTGAACATGCCCTGTACTCAATAAAGACAGAGCAAGTGTAGTATCAGTACACAAAATCAACAGTACTGATCGGATCACGCGGCTAGCCAATAAGTGAATAATGGACAAGTAAACTCAACATAGTAAGCACACATATACAGTATAAGCTCAGTCATTTTCATATCAATCAATACTTAGCAAGACCACAATTCAACAATCTCAATACTATGCAACTTCACATAAGGGCCCTCTCACGGGACCTGCAAATACTTAATTTATGTTGGAACATGACACCGTATTCAATATTTGTGTCGAAACGTGACACCCGATCCAAATATGTGTCAAAATGTGACACCCAATCCAAATGTGTGTCGAAACGTGACACCTGGTCCAATTATGCAAATCAATCATAGATTACCAACAATAGTCCATATTATATCACCAAGAGCAGGTTCATCAAAGAATAGGCCAATAAGTGATCATTTCACATATTCGATAGCATACTTCCCTATTTATATACACACATGCATATAAATTATAATGAATCAATTTAACAAGTACATGAAACACATATGGGAAACAAAATCATCACCTACCTTGAATTCGAGCTTCAACCACTCTAAAATGTAAGAGTTTTCCATTTTCGGATTCGTTCTGCTTGTTCTTGGTCTAAAATAAGTCACATATACACAAAGGATCAATACAATGACCTAATTCACATGCATTATAACATAATTCCACTCCTAGGCCAAAACCCATCATCATAACCCCATCCTAGGGCTATTTTCTACCATTAGTTTCAGTTCAAACCCTCCCTAATGATCACCAACCATAGTTTATAGGAATCAAATTACAAAGTAAGGGAGTGATTTACTTACCTTAGACGCAAAATATGGTGGAAATCAGCAAGAATTCACCCTAGATTGCTTCTGGTCTATTAAGAACAAAGTGAGAATCAAAATAATCGTTCTGGGGTTTTTCTCCGTCTTTAAGTCGCAATCGTCCCGCTCTGGCCGGACCATCCCGCTCTGGTGGAATGAAAGAAAATAAAAAGCTCGGAACTTGAGCTCCAAACTCCCATTTCAGAACACACCCCCTCCCCAAGACATCTTAAATTATACATTTCACGCCAAGTCTAATTCTGGGAGTTTAACTCACTCGAATGCGATTCCGCAAAGCCGTAAATGCTCTGTATCATCTTGATTATCAGCTAACTAAATTAGATTACCGATTCGATCATCCACCTATCACAAGGTCACCTAAACCTCACCTGACTCAGAATTCATCTAAATCCAGCCTAGGCTAAATTTTTTCGAAATTACTATCTGAAGTTTTCTGACCCAAATTCCTTACTCTCAACTCTATCAACCTAAATGGGACTTGGCATAAAAGTAGCATGGAATTTATATAGACTTGGTATAGTGGTATGCAATGTGTGTATACTATATATATAAACGACATTAATTAGTATGAAAGTCGTGTGATTTAGCTATATTGTTTATATATTTGTCATTAGGTTAACTTTCAATTGTGTTGACATTAACTTCCAATGAAATTGGTATGAATTTGTCTTTCATTACTGAATTTTAACTTGTATAATTATGATATTTTTTGTAGTTCTATTATGTGTATTTTCATTGGACTTCTGTAAATGGTATGAAATTGACATAATATGGTAATTATATAATAATTTTTTTGGTATGAAATTTTTATATAAAAGGCATGTAGCTGATATGATTAAAGTTTATGTATTACAGTCCTAATTTTATGCTTGTTTTATAATTATCCAAAATTGGGTTAAATCGGACTAAACTTGATTTTTTTGTTTTGCATTTGTCATAAAATTGAACAGGCTCCGGACACCACCAAATATCCCACGTCAAAGCCAAGGAAACCTGCTCCCAGATAAAGGATGGACCCATGTGTTTGTTTTTGTATTCTAGTATTAGAGTATTTTTTCTAACAAAACAACAACACATATTATGCTTTTTGATTTTATTTCGTGTTTTTTCAAAACACTGTTTATTTTGTTATGGGAATGATTTATGAAAGTGTATTTGTTGTTTTATAACATATGCCTTCTAATTTAATACAAATATTTTCTGGTATAACATATCTGATTATGATCTTGGTATGAAATTTGTATAATTTAAATATTTTTGAACACTGAACTCTTTTTATTTGTGTACGATATTTTCATGAAATTTGTATACTTTGATCTTTTTCAACATCATTATATTTACACATCATTATATTTTAAAATCTTATTATAATCTTGGTATGAAAACTGTATATTTTGAATATTTTCACCACTGATCATATTTAATAAGCGTGGCTTCAATAGCTAACAATTTTATAGCATGAAAGTATAGTGAGTAATGAATTTTAATAGGATTTCGACTGTATACACCTGCAAAAATAATTAAACAAAATAATACGTAATCTACAAGTTCTTATACACATTGCTTATTAATCATGTAATAATTAAGTAGTCTTTATTGAATTTTTAAAGTTTTTATTTATGTGTACAATGTTGGTGTGAAATTTATATATTTTGAACATTTTTTCAATACTGAACCATTGTTTTGTCTGTGATATTGACATGAAATTTTTATATTTTGATCTTTTTTAACATCATTATATTTACATGTGATTATATTTTAAAATCTGATTATGATCTTTGGTATGAAATTTGTATATTTTGAATATTTTCAACATTGATCATATTTAATAAGTTTGATTTCATTGGATTTACAAATTCAAACAACTTTAATACTCAAATTTATTACTTGGATATAAATTTCATTCACTATTATACACAGGTTTTATACAAACACTTTTGGAATTTAAGTTTTAACTAAATTTCATACAATAGTGTATAAGAACTTGTACATTTTAAATTCAAACAAATTTCATACACAAAACAAAATGTTCTACACAACTCATTCAGAAAATTAAGGACAGTAAATGTGAATTACTGTTACAAATAAGTCAACTGAATGAGAAAAATAAGGGGGTTTAATTCCTGGATTGATGGTAATTTCAAATTTTATGGTAAGTAAAATTGATTGCCCTTTTTTTTATTTCGTTTTAATTGATTCTTCATATATTAAAATAGTAAATCTCAGGAAGGAGTATATCTAACCACATTAACTAATTGAGACAAGTAAGGACAGTAAATGCGAATTACTGTTACAACTAAATCAACTAAATGAGAAAAATAAGGGGTTTAATTCCTGGATTGATGGTAATTATGTTACTTTATAAAATTTATATAAAAAATAAATTAATTTAAAATCATGGATGAAAGCATAAAATTTGTATTGAAGATAAATAGGGATGAAAAAAGAAAAAAATATGCATGAAAAATTAAAGAAAAATAACTAATGTGGGTATATTAAGGAAGAAAATTATGTCAGAGTATTAAGGAGAGATTTAAAAAATAAAACATATTTAAGAAATAAGAATACTAAATTAAAAAAATATTTTTCAAATAAAAAAACAAAGAATGATATCAATTTTCAAAACAATAAAAACAATATCGTAGAAAGGAGGAAAGAAAAACTAAAACAAGAGATTGATATTATTAATTAGGAGATTGATAACAATTAAAATAGTGTCCAATTAAATGGAGAAAATCAAGGATTGATATATCTGACCATTTATAAAGCATTATATTTAAGGACAAATATATTGTTATTTAATTACTTAATAAAGTATAATCAATTAATTTATAAATTAAAACTAGAGTCTTGATTGAATAGTAATTTGGTATTACCATTAATACATTTATTACTTTTTTCCTTAATTCATTTATTAATAAATTAATTACTGCATTATATTTCAAAATTTGTTATAACTTGATAGAATTTTACTGCTACAACTTGAAACTTGTAAAATCCTGTTATAACTTAAAATATAATATCTTAATAATGACATTACGAAAATTTTCATAAAAGAAAGGGAAATAAAGCAAAAAAGGCCAAATAGCCTTGGACCGAATTGAGCCCCGTAGCGTTCAGTGCTTGACCTCTTTTTAACTATTTTTTGTGTAAATGAAAACATTGCTATATTTTTTTTGATAAAGTAATAATTTTTTGGTACATATATGGAATTCGCTCCATGAATAAAATGTCAAAAGCCCACTTTGTTATTTAATTCGTTTTAAGCCCTTAAAGACAAAGCCCAAATAACCTATTCCCGTCTACCTCTTAACCGACGCCGGCTTACTTTCTTCCTTCAATCTTCACTTACATTCGCTCCCAAAATTTATACAGCAAATCTTTTCAATTTTGGAAGAAATCATGGTCATGTATTAGGTAATTTTAGCTTATTTGATTGGATTTTTGTTTGTAGAGATTAGTTTGTCATCATTATTAGATCTATCTGTCTGTATCATGCAACACCGCAAGAGGTACCTTGATTTCTGATATCGTTGTACACCTTGGCTGGTGTTTTTCAACCTCAATAATAGCTTTCAGATGATGAGTGTTGGAACTCACTCTTGTGTGTGAAATTTCGTCCAACACCTCATTATCTAAGGTTCATGTACCAAATCTGCTTCCACTGATTTCTGGTTTCAACCTCACTAGAGAACTTTGGAAAATGTCTGAGAGACTGATTGTGAAACTATAGGGACAGAATTAACATAGTCAAAATGAACCTGTGACGAATTAGCTAGACCCCCCAGCATATAAAGCCCTTTCTTAATTCGTAGTCCCTTTTTATGACTTGTATTTGTACAAAACTTTAATGAAATTATGTTAAGGGGCTGCTGCTGGGGGTTGGAAAATTTCTATGTTGCTTGCCTATGTGTTATTCTTTCTTAATTTGAGTTTAAGAATTTAGTACTAAAAAAAGAATTATTAAGTCATTATGGAGTTCAATGGCAGTATCACAATAAATAGCGATTAACGGGATTATAATTCAACAGTAGAATCACAATTAAAACTTACAATTATGTCTACACTTTACTGATGTTTAGATTCACAAAGATTAAAAGTCAGAAGAATCCAATTTAAATGAATAAAATATGTCCTGCAATCATATAAATATTCACACATTCCTTTATTGTACTTGATTTTTTCCCCCTTTTCGATTTAAACTATACTCAACGTGAAACAATCTGAGTTTACATACGTAAATGGATAAAATATTTCATGCAATATACTTCTTATTGCACTTGATGTTCCTTCTCTTTTTCCATTTGAACTATACTCAACGTCTAAAAAGTTAGACTTCCATGAGATTTAGTTATATTTTTTTTGTTTTCATGAATCCATATAGGAGGAGGAGAAATTAAACACTTGTATAAAAGAAGTCATTATTCCATGTTTTTCATCATAGAATTTTTAAAGAGTATTTGTGTTAATTTGTGGTGCTGCAGGAAGGAGGTGATGAAATCCAAATAAACTTTATAAAAGATGTTATTAGTAACTACTTTTGTCTGCCTATTCTTTTATCATTTCTTACTCTTTGGACTTTTTCCTCTGCTTCTTGTGCCTTTCCTTATATCTCTGCAAAGAAATTGTGAGGGTTCATTATTTGCGGCCAATCACGAAAATAGTCCCACCTCCCATAATTCCCAAAACAGATTAGATTCAGCAAAGTGCGCCATAGTTTTATTACTTTGATACAAGTATAGTGTGGTCAAAATTCAGGTTCCTTTTTCTTCTCAATCAATCGATCTTCCTTCTGTCTTATGCTCAAATCTTTTCAGTTTTGGATTTTATTTAGGCCTTCTCCTTATGTTTGATATAATTTTGGTTGCTACTTGTATATATCTAACTCTAGTTGCCATATGTTTCACAAATCTGCACATGTTGCTCTTGTTTTCGCTATTTAGGGTTATGGCTTTTGGCTAGTGATTCTGCTAATAGTTACAAAGAAGACAAGAGGTCATGAAAATCCAAAGATGAAAGGGCACTATTATTTGCACTCCTAATTTTGCTAGATACAAAATTCAAACATTAGTTGGGTAGTCACGAATCTGAACGTAAGAGTGAATTGTGTGTTTATGGGTCACTGTTTCCAATGCTTGAACCTTGATGATGGTGAGAATTTCAATTTTGAGGATGATGGAAAACAGGGCATTGGTATGTGGATGTGTTAGTTCGAATTCTGATATTACAGCTGCCTATTCTTTGAATTTTGGGGTTATAATAGTTCACGAAAGTGGTGACAGCGGTAGTTGTGGTCTTTGGTGGGTGTGATTACTGTGATGAGAAGGAAGTAATAGAAAGAAAACAAAATAAAAATAAAAATCTTAATTGTTAAGTTGAATTAATAATATGATCTCCAATCAGAAAATGACACATGAACTATTTAATAAGATTTTAGCAATTTTAGGTCTTTTTGTTCAATCCTTACGTGCTTACAAGAGGTGTATTTCAACTTCTTGGACTGGTTAGTGTTCCTTGAATCGTAGCTTTTGTTTGAAATATGTATTTTTCTGTTGACCCTTAGTAAATAGTTGGACTTTTTAAATTCTCAATTATGAGTAGAAAAGTATGTCTTAGAAGATTGGACTTTTAATTTTGTGAACGGAGAAGTTTCATCTTTTGATTAGGAAATAGTGTGATTATTTGATAGACTGCTCATTGTTGTCACCCCACTTCTTGATTAGTTTTAGATTGTGAAGCAGGTGACCTACGGACTTCATGACAACTACCCAGACTACAATGAGTCAGCCTAATAAAGCTAATGACCGAGCAGCCTCCTCTGCTGTCAGTGCTCAAAACCCAGCTTCCTCATTCAAAAGATTGGGCAGGAAATCCCCATTTATGAGATATGGACTTCCTATGATCTCACTAGCGGTGCTTGGATCTATTGGTCTTAGCGAACTTCTGCAAGGCAGGTTAGTTATACTTAATGTCAATTTACTCAACTGATGTTCGTTTAACACTTACAAACTGACAGATCTATTTTGCATTTCCGGCCTTTTTGTTGGCACAGTTCCGAAAATCCTACCGCTAATAATTATTCACCTTTCCCTATTTTTATCAATTTTATGTAATTGTCCTTGTTTACACTTGGTCCTTATATGACTATCTGATGTTGTGAGCTCGGAACTCGATCTTAGTTTGGTTCTGATTTACTTGTTAGTGTATATTAGTTAAGTTGTTCTGCGATGTTCCTTTTGATGCATTTTTCTGGCTTTTCAAAGCTTTCATAGTTGCTGCTTCCTCAGTAGTAACTATGACATATTATTTTTTATATTACTACGACATATTATTTTTTATATTTTGAATAGTTAATAGTAAGTTTTTAGACATCTGAGTACATATGTTGAGGAAGTCAGCGTGGGAAGACCTTTATATGTTAATCGATAATGGGTCTTGGATACCTCAGGCTCCTATGTAGCAGTCAAGTCCTTGTAAGAGTTGTCAAGGACACTGTTTTTTGCTTTTTCTACTGTAAATATGGCACACAACCTTTGTTCTGTTGATATTTATAACATTGTTACTTTTTGGCAAAAAAATGATAAATGCCAAAATGAAGTGCATTCAAGGCTAAAGATATTGACAGCTCAAGAAACATTCTCATCTCCGCAACATGCATCTTCTGGACATGGGAGTTTTTGACTGGCCAACACTTCGCCCCATACAACAAAGTCGGTCTAACAACCACTCTATAGAACTTACTTTGAGTTTCGATGGTACCTTTTTATTACACAAGACTCCAGAGGAAAATGATAGAAAAAGCAAAAAACAGTGTCCTTGACAACTCTTACAAGGACTTGACTGCTACATAGGAGCCTGAGTGCGAGAAGTCAAAAGCACAATGGTCTAAAACTTCTCGCACTCTGATATTATGTTGACTCATATCTTTTTGGATCATTATGGGGAAAATGATAATTATATGTGTATTGGTATAACTTACTATATTTCGTTAGTGCTACTAACTATTGGCATCCCTCTAGAGTTAAATTTTGGTAGCTGAAGTGAAAACCATAAATTTTATGGGTAGCAGTTGGCCTGAGTCTACTGTCAATACGAGGGCTAGACATCAAAATATGCCATCTCTTACCCCCACTGGGTGTATTTATGTGGTTCATGCCCACTCCTAAGCAGTGCAGCTTGTAGATAACGAAAATTTTGACATTTTGGTGATCTCCCTGTTTTTATTGGACAGTTTTCTCCTGCCATAAATTGTGTGGGGTTTTCAGACATTGTTTCTATTCTTTTCCCCTTGTCGTAAGACTAAGTGATGCAAAATTTTGTAGTTCAGCAAGGATATAGCTAAGGTAAAGGATGATCAAGAGTGGGAAATCATCGAAACAAGAAAAGCTCTTTCACGATATGGACCTGTCAATGCATATAACCCCAAAAAAATGAACTTGGAGGAAGAACTAAAGGTACAAATAGTCTCGACATTTGTGTGCATGCGTGTGTTGAATTCCTTTCTAAGGCTTTACTTTGATGCCCATTATCCTTTGCAGGCTTTGCAAGAGAAGATTGATATTAATGATTATGAATATAAGAAAATCCCTAAGCCCAAGGAAAGCGAATAAAATACAAAGATGTTACTGGGACTCCCTTATGCAATAATCTTGCAGCTCGTTGGCTTCTCTTTTTGGGGAGTTGTTTCACTGATATATCTACCAGGCAGCTCTTCCATCCGCAAGTTACGTACTATTGTTGGAAATTGTTTTTACCGAGTTGTGAATGCTTTTGGCTGTATATGCAGTTCTAAGCAGTCTGTGTATGTAACTCTTAGTCAAGATTTAAGTTTATGTATTCCATGTTTGAAATAATGTGGCTATCGTATTGTTTACTTCCTATATTAACAGTTGATTTGCCTAGATATCCTTCTATAGTAGTTTGCCCCCCTGGAAGAATAGAAGCTGTAACACCAGAACTACTAGTTCCTCCTCCTAGTTAAGATTAGCATATAGTACTTGTCAAGAAAGGCTTCATTTTCTATTTAAAAATTTAAAATATGCGATCAAGCGAATTAAACAAATTAATTTTCATATTGAAAATTTAAGAAGTATCAAAAACTTGGCAGGTGAAAACGAAAGTGAATTCATTTTTTATTATGAACTTTTGCAATTTAGGTAGAACGATGTATTCAACTTCCAATTTTATTATAGTCATCGGCTCATCATGTTGACTAAGCTCCTAAAACTAGTATGCATCTTACATGCGTTATTATCTGTATTTTTGTTTTAAAAAACTTGGCTAACGACCTTTGACGTGCATGAATTGTGCTATAGTTTCTTTTACTTTTATTCATTGGCAAAAAGTACACATTATTCTGGTTCTGGACCTATAAATATAACACCTCTAAAAATATGTTATCTGTTTTCTTCACACTGACAATCACCATTCAATGGCCTGTGCATGTTTAATAATCTTCTAAATGCTAGAAATACACAACATTCTGCATATAGACTATAGCCAACGACACAGCTATTGGCAACAAGTAATCAAAATTGTTGAACTTCACGCTGAAACATACATATAGATTATAGTATAAAATTGCTCATATGTTCCAAAGAAATGCAGCTGTCGCTCTTTACAACATCATGGATGGAAAAAACATACTTGGTCGATATGTTCCCTTCTTTACCACTCTGTCTACAATAAGAAACTTGGTTTTCCCACCTCAGTAAAATTTTGGCTACAATACGTTGAAACTTTTTTCAGAGAGACAAATAAATTTATACTCCAAAAAGACAGTACCCTCTTTCTCCCCAATTCTCACCATACCGACTTTATTTTACGTTTCAGCCCCTGGCTGACAACACATCCAAATTTAGACCGGAAGATGATCCATCGGGCTGAGAGAGTTTTCTGATATTTCTGTTGTAGTCAACGTCTTGTCCTAATGGGAGGTCCAGAAGGTATTTTTCCTTGCTACCAACTTGCTGCAGATGCATCAGTGCCAGCATGCTGATTGCAACCAAGGCTGCATTCCCCAAAATTCCACCCACTTCATCCACTCTAAGAGACTTCCTAAAGAAATTAAAACTAGAAAAGAATATATTGAATAGAGCATTTGATCTCTTCCTCTTCTGCGTCGTTGAATTTTCACCTGGGGCGCTTGTAGCAGGACCATAAAGATTTTCAGGAGAAACAAACTGACTGGCATTACAAACATCTCCCACCAAAGATTGAGCTTCTTCAATGAATTTATATTTCTTACCCGGATGTTCAGCCAATCGCATTGCAAGTACAATTCGGCTTTGCTCTAAGCGAGCAAGTGCAGCATCCCTCTCTGCACGTTGCTGATTTTGTACGGTCTGGTACAAATGCACCCAAAAAGAAGAAGAAAAAGTAAGTAGGAAGTCAATTATCTGTTGTACATAATATAATATTAAAGTCAATCAAACTGCAGTCATACATCTTTTTTAAAATAAAAATAAAAAATAAAAAAGAGCCAACTAAGATATAACTATGTGAATGCTTCAAGAACATATTCAGAATAAAGAAGAGGGATCCCAGAAAGAGTTTAATGACTGAATCATCATGAACCACTTCTAATAATGCACTTGAAGAACAAGATATAGATTGCATTTACTACAATTACTCCAATTCCTTCAAAGCTGACTAGCAAGAAAAGTTGGTCTTATGCATAGAGTACCACGACTCCCACGTGGACCAACAAAATACACGAACCAGTCCAGTTGTCAATGGTAAAACTCCCTAAGTTTACCTGTGTTGAACAAAAATGGATGAGAGACTCAACCCGAAAATTGCCATCGTCTCTAGGTTCAGAATCATATTTAGCAAATTGACAACGGATAGGCGGGGTAATTTTCTCATGGTGAAATTTATGAACATTTTGGAGCAGCTATTTGAAATAAATCTAAGAGTTTATAAATGGTAGACTTGTCATGAATCAATATTCCATACCAGAAAAAATCGAGACAGCGAAAAATATTGCACTGAAAGTGAACATGTTTCTTAAAGTGATAACTGATACATGGGTAATATTCTTGATTTTGTTGAAATCCTCGAATGACTCATTGATGACGTATTTAATGTTTTGTTTGGATAAGTTGATTAGAGGTCTAGTAAATTGGTTGGCTCATTTCACCATTATACTTTGATCTTTTTCAGTCCTTTTTTTTTGGATAATGGCGATGTCCGAACCAGCTTGTGCACACCTCGACTATTACGCAGGTACTCACCAGCACAGGTACCAGGTAACTATGCTGGAATTTGAACCCTTGTCTCCAAGGTTTGCACCCACTTCATTGACGTAGGCCACATCCTTAGGTGTTGCACTATGATCTTTTGTTTCCTCAAAGCCTCCTCAATTATTATTGTGCTTTTCTTCCCTTACTTTGATTGTTAGTCATGTTTGGATGACACTTGAATAATGAATAAACTTCTAACACTTCGTCCTAAGGTTTTTGGGGAAATTTTGGTTTGGAACTTTAATTGCCTCAACCTTTTTTGAGGTCTCAGTAGTGCAAGGGTGTAACCTAGCAGTCAAATGAAGTGGGAGGAAAGCCATGAGGTCTTGGGTTCAAATCAGAGACAAAGGCATCACTGGGTGATTTATTCCAATCTGCCTAATCTTTGGTGAGAAAATTTATCCAATATTGATGGGAGTCGGTAGTATCAAGTGGAATAGTTGAGGTGTGCACAAGCTCGCCCGAATCGTCTTCATCCACAAAAAAAGAACCAATAACTCTAAGTACCAAAAAGTTATACTCAGAAATGTATGCAAAACATATTCTAAAAAGGGTGAAATCAACTTCTTCTAAGTTGTGGAGGCTAAGACACCAGAGCTCTCACACTCTCTTTCTTAGTTCTATCAAATATGCTATCTTCACCTTTAGAGGCCAAAGTTAGAAGTGTTGCAGCCATTGGTGATGGTTTTGCCTTATTGTTGCTTCTCTAGAACCTGCTTTGTTTCTAGCTGTCTACTAGTGTTAGAATCTGTTTCAGCATCTTTTGGTCTATTCTTGTGGACACAGTAGCAGACACAAAGCTTCTTGTTGAACAAAGAACTAGGTTTATCTATTCGGTAAACCAAACGAGATCAGTCCAAGCCAGTTACCAAATGATTGGCCATACCTTCCACTCCTAGTTGTTCTTTCATTTTATTGTTAACTATCCTATCACTATCAAATTTTCACAGGCAGTTCACACAACCATTAATGTTGAATACAACTTTTTTATGCACATGTACGCCTTAATATTTCTTTCACTGGACATCAAAAGAACAATTGATACAGACCTCAACGAACACAATTGGTACCAACCTCAATGAATGTACGCCATCAGAGATGGATACAGTAAATCCAGCAAGTTCATAACCGTTCTCCTATTCTCATTCGACCCAAGAGGGTTGTTTAATATGCAGGGTAAAACAAACGCCACTAACGATTTTTGTTTATTTTCGTACAACAGAATGCCGGGAACAACTTAAACAGAGAATTGCAAACATCCTACATAGCATTGTCATAGGAGTTCTAAATTATTATTTTTCTAACATAAATAGAGAAAATGGCTAAAAGCCCCCCCCCCCCAACTTATTGTCATTTTCCCAACTACACAGGGGTCCTATTATCCCCCTCAACCTTTGATTTTCAGAATTTCGTAAGCCTTAACGCTGACTCATCCAAGAAAACTATATATATAAAAATGTTCGTACACACACGTTGGAGTCCACTCCCTTCTCTTTTATTCCCCCCATTATTTCCAAATCAGTGGACCCCCACTTATTTCCTTTTTTTCGAGACAAACTCGGCAATTACCACCTCAAAAACTCCAGTTTTGCATCCTTCAACTCTCTGCAGCAGTTCACAAATCCAATCAATCTCTTTATTTTCTTTTATCATTCTAAAGATTTTCATCGCCCACAATCTTACAAAATATCTGGATCTCAACCCAAAATATACTTGTTCATACTAATCGAACAACATAGTTCTTGTCATTATTCTTTTCCGAGAAAAGCATTGAAAATCATACGAGCTTGCGCAGAGGAAAAGGAACAAGATCAATTTGAAAGTATGAAAAAGAGGTGAAATAAAATTTACGAAAAAGAGGTGAAATAAAATTTAATGGCAAACTCAGATTGTCATTAAAACAGATCTCTTCCTACCTCAACAACACACAGATCAATTGGGTTTCGAACACGAGAGATATTGTGCTCTTAATTCCTCGGTAACTTAACAACTTATCTCATATTACCTTCCTAATTAGATAAAAAAAAAATCAAACATTAGTTGGGTAGTCAAGAATCTGAACGTAAGAATGAATTGTGTGTTTATGGGTCACTGCTTCCAATGCTTGAACTTTGATAATGATGAGAATTTCAAAAACAGAGCAGTGGTATGTGGATGTGTTAGTGCGAAAAAAAAAGCCTCCTATTCTTTGAATTTTGGGGTTATGATAGTCCACGGAAGTGGTGGCAGCGGTAGTTGTGGTCTTTGGTGGGTGTGATTACTGTGATAAGAAGGAAGTAATAGAAAGAAAACAAAAAGAAACAAAATAAAAATAAAAATCTTAAATGTTAAGTTGAATTAATAATATGATTCGGAAACTGACACATGAACTATTTAATTCGATTTCAGCAATTTTAGGTCCTTTCGTTCAATCCTTACGCGCTTACAAGAGGTGTGTTTCAACTTCTTGGACTAGCCAGCGTTTAAGGGTTATGGAGTTCCGAAAAATAAAAGGTTTGAGGGGGTAATAGCACCCCCATATAGAATAAGTGTGTGGTAGGTAAAATGACAATAGAATGGGAGAGCTATTAACCATTTTCTCAACAAAATACTACCAAGTCTTCACCGCATCTTGTATCAAACTTTTCTCTATAAGCACCTAATAAAAAACAAGCTGTCCAAGTCCTGTTTCTATGAAATTTTTGGCAAAGGATAGTGTAGGATACCATCTTACCCATGCTAAAATTGCATGTCGCAGTATCAAAAAAAAACACAAGGTTTTTGCAAGTAATTTCTCGCCAGTGGACAACATGGAAGTTCAACACTAATTTGATAACAGCAATATCAGTATGAGAAAATGCACTGCTTAAAATTTGAAGTATGTTTTCTTTCTTTTCGCATACATTCCTCCATTTCCTCTTTGCAATTCTGGTGCAGGACCCTAAAAATAAGATGTACTAACATATAAGCAAGCTGGAAACATGCTAAGCAGCTACTCGGCTAACCCGAAGGATTATATCATGACGTTTCATCGAACTGTGCAAGCCACATTAATTACAGCATAGTATCACAAAACATCAAATCTAAGGCATGACACAACGGAAGATAAAAACGAATAAATTATAGCAATTAACGAAATCAGTCAGTAAAAAAAAAAGAAGAAAATTTACATGGAAGAACTCGAGCTGGTCTTCAAGGTGTTCGAGTGCAGTCCGAATGTCGTTGAGACTCTTAGCCTCATGAAGAGCGGATTCATCATCATCAACACGGAACTCCTTAACGAAAACGTAACCAGCCTTTACCTGATCTCCATTGTTATCGTTTTTCTTGTTAGAACGGTGAGTGTAGAAGTCGTCGGACTTGGTGCGAGACTTGACGGAATTGAGGAATTGAGCTCGAGAAACAGAGTGAATAGCATCGCTGAGCTTATCATGTAAATCCCAGATTTTCTCGAGAACAGCTTCGATTTCATACACCTCCATTTCCCATTTCATGGAGGAAAACACACTCGGGAGGGAAAGTATATTGAAATTCGGTAAAAGCGAAAAGGGAAAGACAGTATTCTAGCTAGGGTTTGTGGATTTTTATTTATTTGTTTTATTTTATTTAATATTTTGTGTATTTGTATTTCCCTCTTCTTCTTTGTTTGGATTTATTTAGCGCTTCTTTCGCAAAAAACAACGCATATTTTGGTGACCTTTACAGCGTGGAAACGTGAGGCTCACTAGTCAGGTGTATTATTATCATCATCATTCCCGTGTCCTCTGTTGGTGGTCCCCATAATGAATTTATCTTTATTTAAAAAATTAATAAAGAAGTGCTTTGAATTTTTCATCTCTCAAGAATTCATTCCTCTTAACTAGGACTCTTCCATTCATGTTTCTTACAAGATTCCCCTGTTCTTCTACTACCAATCTTCTTCTTTTGCAGGCTAATTTCTTTTATTTCAAATTCTTTCACAGATTTTCTCTAAATCTCCTATCTTTGATTTAGTAGCCACTTCAAGACGACAAAATATGAACAGATGTACAAAGTATTCCATATATCTTAATGGGCATGTCGATTGATAGCAAGTGTTTAAGAGAAGGCGTAAATCATATCTTTCTGGTTTAGATATTTGTTGGTTCTCTTCCATATATAAATTGTATTCAGTAATCTAAATTTTTGTGTGATTTTATAATCACTTGTAGAATTTAGTTCCATCCGGTCGAAGGAATTTTGAGATTGTTTTACATGAAAAGTTTTAGACCCTTTAATGCTTCTTTTGTTTACTACTATTTACAGGATTGTAATGCAACAATGTTTTGCTTATATATTAGTGCTTGATATAAAAATTTCTCAAATTACTTTTCTTCTGCCCTTTAAAATTTATGTTCTGATCATAATCAATTTTATCCCCTTTGCATTGTCACGTTTTTCTTATTTATGTTCTTAATTAATAACTTTCAGTGCCTTTGATCTATCTAATTAGTTCGCATTTTGTGCTACGGTTTTATTTATCTAAAAGTTTTGATTAATTATTTTGAAAATATCTTTTGTAGCTACTAAGTTTTATGAGTTCTTTGACTATCAAATCTTTTATACCGCTATGACATGATTGGGATTTGGAAATATTCTCTTTCGCTGATGTACACTTTATCAAAGGTCAGTAAACGAGTGAACTTTAATTTAGTGGGACTTTGCATGTTTTTTTTTTTTGTTAAATTGTGATTTTTTATTGCATGAACTAAACGATCCCTTACAGATATTTATCTTTCTTTACTTGCCTACTACGTGGCATTTTTCTATCCTCATTTCTGAGAGTTATCTCATATATGTCAAAAAAGAGAAACTCATTAGCTGTAGCTCCTCTTCCTAAAACTCGTCTTTTGGTCTTCATCCTTCTTTGTTTCCATTGTTTGTGAAAATGATGAAGAGGCCAAATTGTTGCTGGTTTCCTTCTGATTTGCTTTCGATCTAATTGATTTTTGAGTTTTTTAGCCCTGCATGTGTGTTTGTTGCCTTGTTTTTCATGTAGAAAATGATTCTTCTCCTTGTCGTCTTTCTGTTTTTGTTCTTTCAGTTGATCCTCTTTTATTGAGGTGTGAAGATGATGATAGGACCAAATTTGCTTAGTTGGTTTCTTTCTGATTCTCTTCTGGTGTAGATATTTTGATGTGTCCCCTTCCCCTCTGTTGAATCTGTTGCATCTAAGAGTTTTGTTCTCCGCCATTGTGGTTACTAGAGTGCTTGAAGAAATTGATTTGTTGTTGTTTAGGGAAGTTGTTGCCTTGTGTTGATTAGTCCTTTTGTGTATTCCTGTAATCCTGTAAAATAAACAACCTAAAAGAACAAATTAAACTAACAAAATATTATATAAGAAATCAAATTCCTTTTCCTCCTCTTTGTATTTGATTTTCATTTTCATTGTGAGTCCCTTTTTCTTTTTTCTCCAGCTCCTTCAGTATTTCTTAATTCTTAGATAAGGGATTTGACTTTTATCACTGTTTAGGATTCTTCTCATGTGCACCTTCAAATCCTTAAACAAGTAACACTGCATTGGTCCTTCATCTAAAGCATAATTGGCTAAAGCATCAACCAATTTATTTGCTTCTCTTAGGGTATGTTTGAAAATGACATCCAAATCCCTCTTGTATTCCTCCACTTGTTCTATCCAGTCTGCTATACTCCATGGAGGTTTCCAATCTCCAGTTATAATTTTTTGTATAGTTTGTGAGTCTGTCTGAAAAATAATGTTGTTAAGTCCTTGCTGCTTACAATACTTCAGGGCTTCCAGTAGAGCCACAATTTCTACTTCTATATTGGTGGCATAACCAATTTCCCCTGCTTGAGCATATATTAGATTTCCTTGTGCATTTCTCACACAAAAACCATAGGCACTCCTCCCTGGGTTACCTCTAGAAGCTCCATCAGTGTTGCAAGCACACCAACCGTGTGGAGGGAAATTCCATCTAACTTGCTTTACCTTCATTCTTGCTTTGCCTTCCTCCAGTATATGCACCAGATTTTCCCACCCAATAGGGATAGTTCTAATTGAGGGGTTTCTGTAAAGAACTAGTCTTTGGATGGAGATTAGGACTAGATGAATAACTGAGCTATTAACCTTCCTATACCCATGTTTGATACCATTTCGTCTCTTCCACAATTCCCATATTATGATTGATGGCACTGCAGCATATATCTGTTTCAATCTGTTAGTTACTTGTGCATTCCACCATTTCACAATTAATTGTTGTAACTGTACTCCTTCCATGTTTATTCCTGCTGCCTTACAAAAATAAGACCAAGTTCTTTTAGCAGTATCTGATGTTAGGAATAAATGGGGCATAGTCTCTTCTCTAGGATTTATACAACACCAACACTTAGACACCAAAGTAAAGTTCATCTTTTTTAGGACATCATCAGTAGGAATCTTGAATTTCCAGCATCTCCACATAAAAAAGTAAATTTTAAAAGGCAACCCCTTAATCCACATGAAACTGTATTTGCTCATTTGTGGTCCCCTTAACCTAATAAACTCCCAGGTTGATTTAATAGTAAAACATCCACTTGTGTCTAGTATCCACCAAGGTCTATCACAATCTCTTTCTTCCCTGGGTGTGGTTATATTATCGATGATATGATCAACAATGTCTTCAGTGAGTACTTCCATCAGTTTTCTTCTATTCCATCTCCCTTGTTCTGTCATTTCTCTGACATTTTGAATTCTTGTATCATAGGTATTCCTTGGATTTACATAGTACAGAGCTCCCAATCCAGTCCAGTTATCAAAGCAGAAAAGTGAATCCCCTTTCCTAGTTTGTCACCAAATTTGGTGTTCTATTAAGTCCCTGGCTTCTAGCATTTTTTCCCATGTCTGTGATCCCTGTTTTCATTGTACCACTATAGCATGTTCCTTCCTACAATATTTGTTGGTCATATAATCACTCCACAAGGTAGATTTTGTCCTGAAGTTCCACCAAAGTTTACAAAACAGTGCCAATGAGACATCATGAAGTGATATAAAACCTAGGCCTCCTTCTATGGTTGTTCATATCTGTGTGAATGATTTTTCTTACCTATGTAGTTTTTTTATTTCCCACTCAGTATTCGGTGTTCATTATCCGCAGTGGATTCAAACTATTTTAAAATTACACCGCATATGATCCCATTTGGGGGAAAGAGTTTCCTACCGAGAATTTCTCCATATCCAGTTATTAAATTTGAGACTTTTGATTAAGGGAGCAACATTCTCATCCACTTCATCACATCTTTTTGGTGGTTTCTTACCTCTTTTAAGCAAGAAAGAAGAAAATTATAAAAAAAAATATATACTTTGATTATAAGGGTAAAATACAAAATACTTATATGCATATACCCAATGTAAATTGATGAAATTCATGATATAAAATTTGTTAAAGATCTACTCAATTTTTTTAAGAAGCTTTTCTTTCTTTCTATGTTTCAAAGTAAAAACAAAATACAATTCGAAACCTCAACATATTCTGGAATATATAAAGTCCAAAGGATAACACTTTGTATATTAACTCCTTATGTTAATACTCATATAGTTACATTTATCTTGTATTTATTATTGAAAGGAAAATGAATAGATAAAAAGGCGAAAAGATGATAAAATGATCACTAGGTATAAATAATTTTTGCGGGTAATTGTTTTATCGAAATATATAGATTAAGATTGGTGTATTTCATATTTATTCTGCATACAAATTATTAAACAATAGCATCTTCACCTTCTAAGTTTTTCAAATTTGGATCCGAAAATGATTAACTTTACTCCATAAAATTGATCAATAAAAAAGATAATTGTTAATTTTCTTTCATCCATAAAAATCCTTCCGTTACAATTATAATTATTAATGTGTTTTAAAAGTAATAATGAAAGCAAATTACTTTTCCTTTTCTCATTTTCCCCAAACTACCCTTTATTACTTTTGTATTTGAACATCACAAGGGTTTTCAAGAAATTTGGTGGGCAATAAAGTAGTTGTCCTTTGTTGTTGTTAATCGAAATATAAGTTTCATTCTCTAATTATTCTGTACTTATGGGCTTGCAATTTTTTTGATATTAATTTTGTTATTTTAATTTCTGTTTCAGGTTTATGTTCTCAATAAGAGGTTACAATTAATAGTTATGCACACATGGAGACATTTTTCTTGATGTAATTCAAAGACTTTGTATATTTAAACGTCATAAAAATTTTCAAGAAATTTTAACGGACATTAACGAGAAGAGAATAACTTTTGTAGTGTACCTTTATTTTCCCTTTTTGTTTTGTAAATCGATTCATATGCTTGATTTTATATCAAACTTATACTCCTAGGAAGAGATTTGAAGCTAACACACATGTGGGATATTTTTATTCATCCTTTCTTTCCCCCATTTTTAACTATTTAGTGTTAGAGAAAGGAAACTTACTTATTGGTATATTAGTTCTATTTTTGTGCATTTATTATACTATATAAATTTTGTTCCCCTACTGCAAACTAATGTTTTAAATTAAATATAGGGATTAATGTTTGCCTTTATTTCATTTATCTACATCAACATTTTTTGTACTTTTCATTTTTATTTCATTAAATTTTGTTTTTAATGGTAATCATAAAAAACAAAGTTTTACGTCCGGCAGGCCATTACACTAGTTTGTTATTAATATTAATGAAAAGACTTAAGAAATTATATATTGCGATTGGTTATGGTTATATTGGTTAGTAATGCTAGTGATGATTTTGAATGTAGATTATGAATGGTGTTGACTGTTGACTAATTGATGTGTAGGTAGTAGCTATTGATGGTAATGACTGGTAATTACAGAGGTTGACGTTAATAGTTGATGGGTGGCAACTGATGATAATGATAGATGGTAGTAATTGATTATAATAGCAATAAATAATGTGGTTGGTATATAACATAGAAATTGATGACGGTGATTTGATGATTGTTTTGATAATTATAAATTATGACAGATTGATAGTTAGTGATAGTGATAATAGATTATAGTAATTGACAACGATGGTAATTGTGGCTAGGAATGATGGGTGTGTAGCAGGGGCGGACCCAGCATGTAATGAGGGGGTCATCCGAACCCCCTTCGGCGAAAAATTATACTATTTATACATGGTTAAAATATTTTTTTATGTATATAGTATAAATAGTAGATGTCGAACCCCCTTCGGCTAGTTCATGTGTCTACTTTTTCAGATTTTGAACCCCCTTATTAAAAATTCTGGGTCCGCCACTGATGTGTAGTACATAGTTGATAACAATGGGTGACAATAATAGTAGTTACTAATGATGGACAATGAAAATAGCGATGAATAGATATAATAGATGAATTATTTTTATAAAACTATTAAAATAGACATCTTACCTAACTTAATCATTTAAAATTTAGACTCATTAAATGATTGAAACATAAAAAAAATGCACTTAATAATTAAGATTCAAACCTAAAAATAAATTTACTTAATTATTAGATTTGAATAATTAAAATTAAAATTATTATTAAATATAAATATGACACATTAATTAGTTAAGTACATTTTAAAATGCAGAATTATGGTTCACCTCAAGGCTCCTTCGGATATAACTTGTTTGGATGGTGGTTTTCTGTGGTATGGTATGATATGGTTAGTAAGAGAACCACGTTTGTTTTGATTGTTTCTTTAATTACATTGTATGATATGGTTTGGTATCATGGTTTTGTAACCATGAAAACCCTCACTTTTTGAAACCACCAATTTAGTGGTATCCCATTGTAGATTTTTTTTCTTCCAATTATACCCTTACTTAATTTTAAATATTTTTAATTTACCCTTTATTAAGGGTATTTTTATAAATTTATCAATTATGATATAGTACGTTACAGTCCAACCAAACAACAAAATTATCATTAAACAATAGCAAATCATACAATCTATCCAAACATAGTATTGAATATTGATCAAATTAATGTCTTTTATATATATAACTAACAAAATATTAGGTCCAACATTTTTTTTTTGTATAGGGTTTGGGTTTAAATGTGATATTTTATAGGGTTAAAGTTTAATTAGTCGGTAGTTTATTCATCCATTCTATTTTATGTTGATTACTTAACAAGATATATTATTCAGTTGTTTAAACAATAGAACTATAAAATTGCCTAACATACCAAGTTAATGTATAATTTTATATATTGAATATATGAAGATCTTTATTTTTTAAAAGAAAAGGGTTAAAATTATTCTTGAACTATTTAAAATAGCTCATATATACCTTTTAACTATTTTTGGGATCAAATATACCCTCGCCGTTACCAAAAGAGACCACAAATACCATCCACTTAACGGTTGGCCGTTACAACTGACGTGGCAGTGCTACATGGAAAAAAAAATATCCACATGGATGGTCACGTCAGTCTCTCTCCCTCTTCCTCTTTAGTTCAGGGGTATTTTGACCTTTTTTATAATTTTTTTTTTTCTAAATTTCCTACACACACACCCTCCCTCCACAAACCACCCATTTTTTAATTATTAATTATTATTATTTTAAATTTTATACAATACCACATACCCCCAACAATCTCCCCCCCCCCTCCGCCCGATTTTTTTAAAAAAAGTGTTAAATTTTTGGAATTATTTGCTCCCTAATATGACACATGATTTTAAAAAATTACTCTGTTTTAATTTATATGACTCGTTTTCTTTTTAAGTAATTTCTAAAAAGAATAACAGATTTCTATATTTAGTAAAAAATTTATTTGCGTTCCTATTTATATAATGTAGTTCGACTCGAAATGAAATTTAAGAAAGATGTGGTATAAAATAAGTCATAAATATTTGTGTGCCAATAATTATTTCATTAGGGGTAAAATGAAAATTTTAAAGTTAATTTTTTACTAAATATAAAAATGTGTTAATCTTTTTAAAATTTACTTAAAAAGAAAGCGAGTCATATAAATTAAAACATAGTAATTTTTTAAAATCATGTGGCGTATTAGGAGGCAAATAATTCCAAAAATTCAAGTTTGAGGGAGTAATTAAGACTTCACATAATTTAGGGGAGTAAATAGTTTCAAGAATCTTTGTTTGAGAGGGTAATTAAGACTTTTCATAATTTAGATGTGCATTTAATAAAGTAGATACAATAATATACTATTTATATACCAGAACAACTAGTGCATGAATACCCGATTATGACGTCGCCATTTAACTTATGCCTAATTTTTTTAAAAAAACAAAATAAAATTCCTGACGAATCTCTTTATGATAAACAGATCAATTTTGCAAGTTCGTTATTACGAGTACATGTATATCCATTTCGAACAACCTCAGACATAATACGATATGAAGAGTTAGTTTTGACAAAATCAAACCTCAAACATATTACTGAAATTCAACTATTTTTATTTGAATTTCAATTATGTGGTTGAAATTCCATCATTTTTGACTCACTTCAGCTAATTTGGTCGAACTTCAATTATATATAGCTAAAGCTGAGGCAAATATAATTGCAGTCCAACCATTTTTGTCTAGACTTCACTCATGTAACTTCACACATTTTTGTTTGATTTTGTCAAAAATATAAAAAGTAGGTACAAATTAAATAGCGACATCAAAACAGAGTATCACGTAAAAATTTTTACTAAGTAAACAAACAATGCTGATGTGGTTGAAGAATGCTCTCCTTTTTCACAACCATAAAGATTCATAGTCTTTTACAACCATAAATGTTGAGTGTTTTTTTATATCCAAGTAATCTCCCAGGCTCGACAGATAATAGGGCGACCCTTTTACCCTTCTCAGGCACCTAATCCGCACCCCACTTCTTGTGCTCTAATCAACCACTAGACCGAATTCCTCGGAGCGGTCTAAATCTTGACAGTACACTTGGAATGGAAACAAAAAGGACTGCAGAAACTCAATTTCATTTGAAATCAAACAGTATCCCATGTTACTGAGACCATCCATAAACAAGCCAAAAAAATCTGTAATGTAGGATTAATCTTCAGGGCATCTAACCATAATATAATGGACTGGTATAGAAGACCCAGATTGCTCATACAAAACTGTAAACTCATCAGAGTGGCTATTTCAAAGTATTCATACTAATGCTTAGCGCGAGAATAATGATTGTCATTAGGATTCCTCTTCCCGCTGAAAACAGCTAGTGCCTTGCGAACAGGGGGCTGCAGAGGAGCCTTCTTACTAGTATGGTTGAGAAAAATAGTGTCCGGAGTAAATACGTCGTCCCCCTCCTACAGAGAACAAATCAACTCAACTTCTAAGGCAATGCGGAAATTTAAACTTAAGATGTTCATCATATTACTTAAGATTAAAAAAAAAAGATAAAGGAACATTTTGCTGAAACCAACCTTGTTCTTCTTCTTTGTTTTAGGATAAAGATACTTCTGTGGCAGCTGATCCTCACGTAATATTGGGTTCTTGGTAACAGCATCTCTACCCCCTCGAGGTAAAGGCAGGGAGAACTGCAAAGGGAGCAATCAGCAAAAAAGTTTTACATTCTAGCTACGTTGCTCGGACTAAGTTCAAAAATATTGTCGAGTGTAGCATTTTTGGAGGATCCCACGCGGATCTGAGCAACACAGATTCTAGGATATTTAGGTGAAATTGGACTGAAGAGAGGGATTCCAAGCAATGGCTACAGCATCTGATAAGACTCTTAAACTATTGCTAAGCATTGTACACATTTGAGGTCCCCTCCACGTGTGTTATGTGCAGGGTGCAACTGACACAAAATCACTAACTAAAATTTAAAGAGGAGAACTTTCATGGTTATGATTCACAGACAACTCAAATTTGATTCTTGAATACATTCTGTTGTAATTCGATTGGGAAAAAATGAAGCTATGTACAGAAAAAGTGAGAAATATGAACTTATCTAAGCATATTACTCAAGTTACTGTTTTTAATTAGGCTATGGGTTGTGATTTATAGAAGTGTAAAAGTCGGACATGTTTAGGAAAGGAGATGTCATTTCTCACCTTTGTCCCTCGCAAGGATATACGTGGTCTGCGTGCTGCAATCACAATGCCATTTTCACCAACAGTCACTGCTACCTTGCGTAAAGTGCCTCCATTTCCACAATTGGGACAGAAAATCCTAGTAACATCTGTTGTCACTTTATAGCAGGCATGGCATTTCAGTACCCACCTGAAAATAGATATGCTGCTATAAGCAAATGATGCAATCAAATATTTAGAGGATTCCTAGCATCTAAGGAAGCAATGTATTGACTGGATCATTAGGGATATGTCAATAGTCCACTTTTACATAATAACTCTGGCAACTTTATGACATGAACAATAGACAGTGGATATCACAGCAGCTTTTACATACCTGTGCAGTTCACGGATCTGCATTCCTCCAGGTGCCACAAGGCGTAAACCCATTTGAAGAATAACATTTTGCATTGCATAATCAGCTGTCACACAGGCAACGCTTGACTCGGACAAGGATTTTAACATCCAACTTTGTTCACTGCTGTTATCATCCACAAACGATGTCTCAATGCTCTCATCCATCTGGCTGGCCATCTCTGCATCTTCCACTCCTCCATCAGCACAGTCGAAATTCTCCCCTTCATCTTCTTCAAATTCTTTTCCGTCTTGCTTAGTATCATTTGATTCAGGCCCCTCAATGGAAATGTTTACATCTGCATCATCTTGAAGAGCTTGTGCAGAATCTTCTTCAAGCCGCATCTGACTCAAAATCGTAAACAAATTTTCCTCACCATCTTTTACTTCAGAAACCTTACCATCCTCGGCATTCTTCTTGGGATTTTCTTCAGGGTTATGACGCATAGAGATATCGTCGCATTGACAGTTGTCGAGGTTTTCATCTACTGTATTTTCAGTTGCATCTTGTAAATCATCCATTTTAGATGATGTCTCAGACATTTCACGTCTAGCTTTTCGTCTGAGAAATCTTCTATGAGTACTTCTGCTCACAGCGGGTAGCCAATCATCACCATGATCATCATATTGTCCTTGTGATGCATCAATTCCATCGGCAACCATCTTCTTACCTTCAATCTTCACTTCTTTTTTCTGTGCCAAGTACTTTTGAGGTTTACTGAAGCCATCATCGGCATCCATCTGATTCTCAGAATGAGAATCACCACCATTCACGACAGAATCATCTCTACCACTTTGTTGATCAAGAGGAACAACATTCAAACTCAAATCTTTCAAGGGAAGAATTCTAGAGTTGGTGTTTGCTCCATTATCAAGTGCATGTTCTATTGCTTCCCATTCCTCCGGATTAGGGACGTTCGTGCCCCATCCAGGCAACTCCTTCTCTGGCAACCTTTTCACATTAACCATGTGAATAGGTGGCAGGCAATCTCGGAGATGTTGAGTTCCATGAAATTGAGCCTCCAAGGTATAAGTTAAGGCAATGAGCTTGAGATCCACATCAGAAAGTGTGTGCAAATCACCCGTAGCCCTTGCAAAGCTGATAACTGCAAAGACAGATAACAGAACATATTCAACAACATGCCCAAGATTAAAAAAACACCGAGCACCGTTCTCTAAAATTAGACATCCTCTGGAACTCAGACATAACCCTAAAGTAATATATGCATCTGTTCGAAACTAGAGATTCTCTAAATCTTTCACTTACCCCTATATTGACAAACACAATTCTAACTAGACTACAAACACACTAATGGGCCTAAACAAACACCAGACTCTACCTCTACATTTCTTTTGATAAAGCTTTACTCTTACCTCTATAATTGGAATCAGACATGCCCATTGAGGGACAAATTGACAGCAAAAAACAAACAAACAACCTAAATCAAAAATCACCGAAATCAAAATCAGAACTATCCCACATATTTTCCCCGTGGTATTTCTTTCAGCAAGATAAGGTATTATTTCCTGACACCTCCAACCACCCAAACTTACAGCCGTGTGACTATCATGCGGAGATGAAAGAACATATACATTCTATGACAATATAGATTTGATTTTTTAACAATGTTCTATTTAAAATCGAAATGTTAGCTGGAATGTGATTGTTGTTTCTGATTTTTTTCTTCGATGAATATTTTTTTCCCAAAAATTAAATCGAGATGCCAAAGAATCCATATTCCCTATCTCGTATTCTCTACCCCTGAATTTCTAATTAGATTCAATTTTCTCTTTTGTAGATTTCTTGACTTTTCGCCAAGAGGGGTTTTCTGGTGCTAATTAAATTCACCAAGTTTCTTAATTCTTGATCAATGAGGTAGGCTAAAATAGAGTAGGAAAAAAAAAGAGCAAGAACTGGACTAAAAACTAGTAAGATGCCGGAACTCTTGCTCCTGTGTGAGCTTATTCGCATTGCTGATCCCAAACCCAAATAAAAGATGTGATTTTTAATATGGATATATAGCTAGCATATAACTAGTCAATCAAATGATCAATCATTACAATACAAAACTGGATAGAGAAATAATCATATTGCCACCCCAAAACAAGTGAAATCACCTACAATGTAACTCAACCATAGCAATAAGAATAAAAAGGCTTATCAAATCTACCAAAAACAAGACACTTAATTTGAGCCCTGCTAAAATTGTGTGCAACTCAATTATTCTACCGAGTACCTAATACTTCCCACCAACATAGATATCAACTAACTCTCT
The DNA here is from genome assembly GCF_947179165.1 of Solanum dulcamara. Classification (NCBI taxonomy): domain Eukaryota; kingdom Viridiplantae; phylum Streptophyta; class Magnoliopsida; order Solanales; family Solanaceae; genus Solanum; species Solanum dulcamara. The sequence continues at coordinate 16,806,654 of NC_077243.1, read as the reverse complement.
CCACAGACACTAAGGCATAGGGAACAAATCAGCTAGTGTTTTTTGCAAACAAAAATAAAAATCCAACCTTTCTTAAGAGAATCGGGAGACGGCTCTGTGGTATCAACAGTGAACGGAAGGAAATTGAGTGAATGACGTGAATTCGGGTCACGAATCTCTGAAAGCACTTCAGGTACCGAAACAAATCGGTCAGCAGAATGATTCAGCTTATCTCCGCCTTGAATTATAGAGTTAGCATCTACCACAGCCACTGCTATCCCCTTCGTCGACTTGCAATTCCCTACCAAAACTCCGTTACCTGCCGCCGCCGTTGCTGCAGCTGCGGCGGCAGCGACGGTGGCCGGAGTAATAGATGATTGCGGCGATGGTTGTGGCGGCGGTTGTTGCTTCACTATGTTGCTCCAACATGGTGGTTGTGGAGAAGATGGCTGGGTATCCATGGAGCTCATCAGGAAGGAAACTATAAACCCCTAAAAAGTTTATTAAAAAGAAGTTAAAAAGAATACTGATGGGAAGGAAACTCTAAAACCCTAAAATGTTTGTTAAAAAGAAGGAAGGAACCCAACTTAATCATATTAAAGTGTCAATTCTTTTTAAATAAATATTTATTTTAATTTTATCAAATTTCTAAAAGGAATTTTTGGCGTAACTGGTAAAGCCAAAAATTCATTCCACAATTGAATCTGATAAGTGAAATATCAAGTAAGTATTTACATAATCTTCTTCATCATCAAAATAATGAGGCATTATTTATAATGAACACATCTGACATTAGCTATCAGTATAAGCGTATAAGCATCTGGGGATTTAGCTGAGGTTTTCTAGGGAAGAATGGAGATGAAGAATAGTAGAAGATTTTGTGGACTTCGGTGAATTCCAATTTGGATTGGATTATAAGCCCAAATGAAAATGGGGATTTTGGCATGACACAATTTGGGCTACATATGTACCGAGAATCTTTATACAAATAGCCATTCAAATTTATCGTTTACTTTTTTCGATAATTATGCAAAGTAGCCATTCGGCCCTTTGCTTCACCAAAATATTGGTCCAACTTTAAAATTACCGAAATTGAACGAATATCTTTGTCTTCATCCTTTCAATTTCGCCATTAATAGTTTTTTCTCCTTATTCTTCCTTCCTCTTCCTCTTCCTCTTCCTCCTCCTTCTTTATTTTTTTTTTAAAAAATAAACGTACCGCAAGTGTAAATTGTTTCAAGCGAATTATATATAAAAAAACTCCAAACATCAAGAGGATTTTAATTTTGAGACTATTTATAGGTGATTTTGAGTTGATCGAGATTGAATAGTCAGTGTATACTTCATGTATAGTCAAAGTATACTTCATATATAATTAAGCTTTATTCAGCTTTTTAAATGTATCATAATGTATAGTCCTTGTATAGCTCATGTATATTTAATCTATATTATATAATCAATGTACACTTTTTATGACTTTTGACGAGGTATATTTTATAGTTGGTGTATACTTTCTATAACTTTTGATTTTTTCATTTTTTATGTAAATAAAGAATGACTATATTTGTTATAAATAAATTACTTTATTATATATATATATATATATATATGAAATTAGCCCTGCTTATTTTCCACTGTATACTTATACATTTATTTGTGATTTTTAATTTAAATAGTTGGGTAGTTTAAATAAAAAGGTAGGCAGTGAATTCTGTCAGTTATTTGTGTAAGGATTTCTCCGGTAAAGTTGGCCAAAATAGCCAACTAATTGCGTAACTTTTCATTTAAATGTGAAATGTCATTATAGTACTTATTTTTTTTATTTCTACTAGTAAAATTATTTTCTAGTCAATCAAATGATCAATCATTACAATACTAAAATGGATAGAGAAATAATCGTATTGCTACCCCAAAACAAGTGAAATCACCTACAATGTAACTCAACCATAGCAAAAAGAATAAAAAGGCTTATCAAATCTACCAAAAACAAGACACTTAATTTGAGCCCTGCTAAATTTGTGTGCAACTCAATTATTCCACCGAGTACCTAATACCTCCCGTCAACAAACATATCAACTAACTCTCTCCACAGACACAAAGGCATAGGGAACAAATCAGCTAGTGTTTTTTGCAAACAAAAATAAAAATCCAACCTTTCTTAAGAGAATCGGGAAACGGCTTTGTGGTATCAACAGTGAACGCAAGGAAATTGAGTGAATGACGTGAATTCGGGTCACAAAACTCTGAAAGCACTTTAGGTACCGAAACAAATCCATCAGCAGAATGATTTAGCTCATCTTCGCCTTGAATTATAGAGTTAGCATCTACCATAGTCACTGCTATCCCCTTCGTCGACTTGCAATTCCCTACCAAAGCTCTGTTACCTGTCGCTGTCATTGTTGCATCTGCGGCGGCAGTGACGATGGCCGGAGTAATAGTAGATTGCGCTCCAACATGGTAGTTGTGGAGAAGGGGGTTGAGTATCCATGGTTGTGGAGCTCATACTGATGGGAAGGAAACTCTAAAATCCTAAAAATTTTGTTAAAAAGAAGTTAAAAAAGGAAGGAAGGGCAAAACGACTTCATATTAAAGTGTCAATTCTTTTTAAATAAATATTTATTTTATTTTTATTAAATTTCTAAAAGGGATTTTTGGCGTAACTGCTAAAGCAAGAGATTCATTCCACAATGGAATCTAATAAGTGAGATATCGAGTAAATATTTACATAATCTTCTTCATCATCAAAATAATGAGGCACTATTTATAATGAACACATCTGACATCAGTTATCAGTTATCAGTATAATCATATGGAGATTTAACTGAGGTTTTCTGGGGAAGAATGAAGATGAAGACGAGTCGAAGATTTTATGGATTTCAGTGAATTCCAATTTGGATTGGATTATAAGCCCAAATGAAAATGGTGATTTTGGCATGACATTATTTGGGCTAGATATGTACCAGGAATCTTTATACAAATAATCGTTCAAATTTATTGTTTACTTTTTTCGATAATTATGCAAAGTAGCCATTCGGCCCTTTGCTTCAACAAAATATTGGCCCAATTTTAAAATTATTGAAATTGAACGAATATCTTCGTCTTCATCCTTTCAATTTCGCCATTGGCTTCTTTTCCTTCTTCTTCCTTCCTCCCCCTCCTTCTTCGTCTTCTCCTTCTTGTTCTTCTTCTTTTTTATTAAAAAATAAAAATCGACGTACCGCAAATGTAAATTGTTTCGAGCGAATTATATATAACAAAACTCAAAATATCGAGAGGATTTCAATTTTGGGACTATTTATAGGTAATTTTGAGTTGATAGAAATTGAATAGTCAGTGTATACTTCATGTATAGTCAAAGTATACTTCACATATAATTAAGCTCTATTCAGCTTTTTGAATGTATCACATTTATATTTAATCTATATTATATAATCAATGTATTTTTTTATGACTTTTGATGAGGTATATTTTATAGTCGGTGTATACTTTCTATAACTTTTGGCTTCTTCTTTTTTATTAACTAAAGAATGACAATATTTGTTATAAATAAATTACTTTATTATATATATATATATATTTTCCATTGTATACTTATACATTTATTTGTGATTTTTAGTTTAAATAGTTGGGTAGTTTAAATGAAAAGGTAGACAGGGAATTCTGTCAGCTATTTGTGTAAGGATTTCTCCAGGTAAAGTTGACCAAAATAGCCAACTAATTATGTACCTCTTCATTTAAACGTGAACTGTCATTATATAACTTGTTTTTTCTATTTCTACTAGTAAATTTGTTTTCTAGTCAATCAAATGATGTTTCATTACAATACAAAAATAGATAGACAAATAATCATATTGCCACCCCAAATCAAGTGAAATCACCTGCAATGTAACTCAACCATAGCAATAAGAATAAAAGGCTTATCAAATCTACCAAAAAAACAAGACACTTAATTTGAGCCCTCCTAAAATTGTGTGCAACTCAATTATTCCACCGAGTGCCTAATAGCTCCCACCAACATAGATATCTAGTAACTCTCTCCACAGACACTAAGGAATAGGGAACAAATCAGCTAGTATTTTATTGCAAACAAAAATAAAAATCCAACTTTTCTTAAGAGAATTGGTAGACGGCTACGTGGTATCAACACTGAACGGGAGAAAATTGAGTGAATGACGTGAATTCGGGTCACGAATTTCTGAAAGCACTTCAAGTACCGAAACAAATCGGTCAACAGAATGATTCAGCTTATCTCCGCGTTGAATTATAGCGTTAGCATCTACCACATCCATTGCTATCCCCTTCGTCGACTTGCAATTCCCTACCAAAACTCCGTTACCTACCGTTGCCGTTGCTGCAGCAGTGACGGTGGCCGGAGTAATAGTAGATTGCGGCGATGGTTGTGGCGACGGTTGTTACTTCACTATGTTGCTCCAACATGGTGGTTGTGGAGAAGGGGGCTAGGTATCCATGGTTGTGGAGCTCATACTGATGGGAAGGAAACTCTAAAACCCTATAAAGTTTGTTAAAAAGACGTTAAAAAGAAGGAAGGAAGGACAAAACTACGTTGTATTAAAGTGACAATTCTTTTTAAATAAATATTTATTTTATTTTTATCAAATTTTTAAAAAGGATTTTTAGAGTAACTGGTAAAGCCAGAGATTCATTCCACAATGGAATCTGATAAGTGAGATATCGAGTAAGTATTTACATAATTTTCTTCATCATCAAAATAATGAGACACTATTTATAATGAACACATCTGAGATAGTAAAATGCTCGTGAGTTCCTCTATTCAATCTTACTTCGGCTTGCTTGACATGTTGTGAATCTTATTGAAAGAGGGGTGTTTTAGGAAATTCGACACAAATCATATATGTATGGATTTACGTCATCAGCTCGTATTGTAAGATGGAGACCATTTCATGACAAGAGCTTCAAGAAGAGTGAATTGAATTAACCCCCCACCCCCGGTAATTAAACTACAGGAATTTTCTCGGGTGAACTATGAAAACAGTCTCTTGTAGAAATACTAAAAGTGTTTATAATAAACCTTAGTGATTCAGTCATTCCTTTACTCTGCTAGTTAATGCAAGTTAAGTCTGTGTATAATAGATCTTTGTAGTTTGACCCTTTCTTTCACCGCAAAGCAAGTTAAGGTCGCGTATATAAATCCTCATGATCTAATCTTTTTCCGGACCTTGCTATAAAATGCAAGTTAAGACTACATACAAGAGAACCTCAAGATTGTGTACAGTATTTCTCATAACAAAAAATGACATACTAATGTTACTTTTTTTTTCAAGTTTCAAGATCTACAACACGAAATCATGATTATCGAAGCTTTTGATATATGTTAGCACATGTATTTCTCATAAAAGATATCATCAAACTCCGTTTGGCCTAATTCACAAATATAATCAATAACATAAAAGTTGGGACATTGAGAGGAGGGATTGAATATAAAGAACAAAAACAATGATAATTTGAATGACACTTGTTTCCAAGGATGGACATAAGAGTGTAAGTTACAGATTCATTCGAAACTAGTAACTTTGGATCGAACTCTCTCTCTCTCTATATATATCTTCCAAGACCGGGACCTTTTATCATACCTTGATCCACTATTGTACGGATAGCATTTGCTGCTGCGGTTTGAGCAGCAAATGGTGTTCCTCTTCTCGTACCTTTGAATCCAGAAATACCAGCTGAGGACCAAGAAACTACTCAACCTCGTACATCTATAACAGTGACAGAACCTCATGAACTATCCTTTTCGGCTGCCCCCTCCCCCCGGCTTTGCCCTTGGGTTTGTCAACCAACCTGGCATGTTCAAACCGGGGCGCCTTAACGATGATGTAGTTGTAGTAGTCCTCTGATGGAAAATCTGTTGAGATCCATATATATATATATATATATATAAAGACTTCACCAACGAAGAACAAATAGTAATTGATTTCGAACCCAGTATATCAAATGAGTTGTGGTAGAATTCCAAATTCGAACCACTAGTTCAATTCTGAATCCGCCTACCTGGACTATTAGAGTCTCTCATTTATCAAGGGAATTCCAGAGCATGCCAAGATCAATGTTTCCTCCAGAAAGTACAATGCCAATATGATTGCATTTACTATAGGCTGGATTTTTTCGGAAACCATCGGAAAGAATAGCTGCAAGGCCAATAACTCCACTTGGTTCCACTGCAATCTTTAGAATCTCATAGCAAAGTTTCATGGCTTGTATTATCTCTGTATCATCAACAACTATGACATCATCCACGAGATCAATAGTCCTGTTTGATGGTGAAGGTAAATGTCAGATATCCAAGAAAAGTTAGTTTTTTGACTATGAAAAGCTTAAACTAGGCAAATAGTAGTTTAGAGTAGAAGGAGCTCGACGACTTTACCACGTGAGATCTCCAAGAAAAGCTCGAAGGCCATCAGCGATAGTGTTGACTTGAGATAACTTAGTAATCCTACCATTACTCCCATTGGTTCGGCAGCCAAAATGCGAATGGCAGGATTAATCGCCTTGCCAGCCAATGCAACTCCTGATATCATACCACCTTCCGAATCAGAAAATGAGGCTGATTTACAAATTAAAATTTCAAGAAAACAATACATCAAAGTCTTAAAATTGTTGATTTACCGCTGATTGGAACTATTAGTGTGTCGGTTTCCGAAGCTTGTTCCAAAAGCTCCAGAGATATTGTACCCTGCCCACGCCCCACTGTAAAGACCACAAAATAAACATATTAATGGAGAAAAATTCATTAGTAGAGATCATTCTGTCTAGATTCCTAGCAAAAAAGGTGAGACTCGCGTTACCTTATCATGAGCCTATCATTAGAGGAAGGAATAAGAACAACACCGGTATCTTGCAACACCTTGTTTGTAGTATCCTCCTGGGACTGCATTTATGGCTTACTGAAGATAACTTGACCACCGTAAGGTTTGACATTCGCAACTTTGCATTTTGGAGCATTTTTTGGTATAACTATATATGCAGGGATGCGCCGTAGTTTTGCAGCCAAAGAAAGAGCTGCAGCATGATTTCCACTAAATTCGACGGGAAGTAGATTAGGGGATAAAAGGGCAGCCCGGTGCACTAAAGCTCCCGCTATGCGCAGGGTCCGGGGAAGGGCCTGACCACAAGGGTCTATTGTACGCAGCCTTGCCTTGCATTTCTGCCAGAGGCTGTTTCCAAGGCTTGAACCCGTGACCTCCTGGTCACATGGTAGCAACTTTACCAGTTACTCCAAGGCTCCCCTTCGGGAAGTAGATTAGGGGATAATCCAAGGAAATCAATAAAGATAGTTTTACCATATAAACCAGAAAGCTCTCAGGTTGGCCTTTCTACTTGACTAAGTAGTATGCCACTCGTGTAGTGGGTGTATGAGCTAGCTCATGATAAGCTAACTAGCAGAAGAAAAGATAAGAGAAGAAGATCTTATAAGAGACTCACCCCATCTTTACATAAGCAATTTCTTTAATGGAAAAAATAGTTGCTTTCATGGACTACTTTGAAAAGAGAAGAGAAGAAGATCTTATAAGAGACTCACCCCATCTTTACATAAGCAATTTCTTTAATGGAAAAAATAGATGCTTTCATGGACTACTTTGACTTTAGGGATTTACTTCATCATTAGCTAAAGAAGAGAGACAAGGGGAAAGCGGCATAGTATGAAAGATCTTTGAAATCCTTGATAGTCTGGAAAGGGAACGCGAATCTAGCCACCACTTTCTCTATTTAAACAAAAAGAAAGAGGATGCGGGTCAAATCCGCATCTTTGCGCCCTTTACTTACTTCAAGGAATGGTGCATCCGATACATGATTGGTTAATAACGATTCTTAACAACATCTGTAAGATCTCGAGGCTTACTAGACTTCTGGTTATCTCCCAACAAAGATGTTAGGCATCTCAAAACATCCGCAAATATGGTTAACAGGCGGATTTAAATATTTTATGGCGAAAACTAAAATGTCCGAGATTGGACTTAAAGAGAAAGGAAATTGTTTTGATCTCAATGATCAACCAAGGGAAATGATGGGTCATGGACATGTTACCAATAAGCCATGGAGTCTAAATCTATAATCAAGTTTCAATCTTAATGTCAAAAGATGGGTCAAATCTCAATATTCTACACCTCAAATCATAAATCTAATGGTGAAAGCATTTATATATATATATATATACATACATTCTTGTTCCAAAGCTAAAAGAAATCCTAGCAGTATATGAATCATTAAATCGTTGTCATTTCTTACTACACAAAACATTTTCAAAAGAACTATCATTACGGATGCGTTGATTCTCTTTAAGCTCACATCTGCTCCATTTGGACTCTACATTATATTGTTATCGAGTTCTAGCATATCGTTATCAACAACAAAAAAAAGGAACCAATAAAGCTATGAACTAAGTAAATTTACCTGAAGCTTAAATTGACGAGAGCTTCACTATCGGCTCAACTAAATGAAGATTTAATTTATTTATGCTAATATTTGTTTCAAGAAAAGCTCACATATCGTTTTTCCTTCATCTAAGTTTGTTGCTTTTCTTAATATTCAGGTACTAGCTCAAAAACCCAGTTTTTTTTTCTTTTAGTTTCATGACTTGTGATGCCAAAAAGTAGAAAAGATGTTTATGATCTTTATGAAGTTCAAACGTGAAAATTTGAGTTTCTGAAATTGTGATTTTTGGAATTTGAACTTATGTTTAAGTATGAATTTTACTTAGAAATAAGTTTAAAATTTTATGCGTGAAAGTCCCAAAAACTAGTCCGAGACAGTTTTTTGGAACTTAAAAATATTCGATGATCAGATTTTGAAAGTCTAATCAAATTTCATGGCCAAATACATATTTTGAAGATAAATTTTCAAAAACAATTCGAAAAATCTATGGTCAAACGCTAGCTTATATTCCGTAAACCTAGAATTTGCTTTTTGTTTCATAATTTGTGATGCCAAAAAAAGTAATTTTTTATGCTAGTTTTTGTTCAAGAAAAGCTCACTTCATTCCCCAAAAATGCATGAATTTTCAAGCTCAAGAACTTATATGTTAATTTTCTTTAATTTCCCTTCATTAGTACTCATTTTCCCTCAAGTTTACTTTTTCTTTTTGGTTATTTGTATTTATGTATTACTTTTGACTAATAAAATATCAAAGATCTTCTGTTTTTGACCAAAAGTTGAAATCTTGACAGGTAATTATTATAACATTTTGTTTTCATCACTTTGAATTGATCCTAATGTGTTTTTTCTTTTTTGGTAATTTTTGAATTCTTCCTTATTAGCCTACTATAATTTCTTGTGCTCTGATTTCTCTTATTATATACTATTTTATGTACTTTGATTACTTTATTTTATTTTTGTCGCTTTCGTTATTTGCTCTCACATAACGCTTTTAACTTCTTGTACTTCTTAGTAGTATCTAACCTCTTTTTATGCTTCTATTGAGCTGAGGGTCTCTCGAAAATAGTCGTCCTACCTTGATAGGAATAAGGTTTACGTACACTTTACCCTCCCAGACCCAGGTTATGAGATTTCACTGGGCTGTTGTTGTTGTTTATTTTTAATCTCAAATTAGTTTCACATGTCTATTTTACAATAACAACTTTATTTGAAACTATGTGTATGTGTTTATTCTCCCTAGGTGATTTGTTTTAGTGGTGGATCATATTGATGTTATTGTGATATGGCAATAGTGATAGAATTATACCTTGTGGATGTTGTGCTTAGTTGATTTCTCTGTTGGGATTTGTTAAGCTATTTTAGAGTATATGGGCTTAGTCCTTTCCCCTTCCTAGGTTGCCCCTAGTGTGCTTAGCTGGTGTGAGGTTGCTGCTGAGAGAAGGGTGTGGCAGTAGTTGTGGCCCTTATGGTCTACTGTAGATCTCATTCATCGATTCTTCTTTGTTATACTTCCTATTCTTTGTTCCTTGGGTGGCTGAGTTAAGGTTTACCTTTTGAATTGGCTGAGTTGTCTCTTCATGGTGAATTTAATAGTAAAGTCATTAGTTTAACTAGTTGTGTGATGTGGTGTCAGATGGCTATATTGGAGTTGGAAAGGGCTACAAATGGAATTGGTTTGTTTATTTTAAGTTTGGTGATATTTTAACTTGAAACATCCTGTAAATAGGGTTCTAGCGGGTACATGGAAGTGGTGGTCTTCTTATGTTTGTAACTGACCAAAATATTGAGGAAAGGGATGATTATAGAGCGAGAGCGTTCAGGTTGATTAGTCTTGCTTTATCAGAATTGCCTGGGTGTGCTCTTGTAAATTATGCACTTTGAGGTGGTTAGTTAGTGCATTTTGGAAATTTTAGACACCAACTCATTTTACATTACAACTCGGACTACTTTCAATCTCGATGATTCCGTGTTGAGCCTTGGTAGCACGGGTAAACTACAGCGGGTGTATCGATGATCCAAGGAGTCAAATTGTTATTAGGGTCTACTGTAGTGGTGTGTTTTGGCTAATTCAAACTTTGGCTCTATGAGCGAATGGAATTTCTCTTAGAAAGCTCAGCTTTAAGATGGAGTCAAAGTAATTCATGGGATCATCTCTTGGTTTCTTATTTAGGGTGCAAGGTTCGCATGTGTCATTGTAATTACTAGCTAGTAGTGTACCTTGTGGTGGTTAAAATTTATTTGGGTTTGATTTTGATGGATTGATCTATTTAATCGTTGCTTGCCGGCTTAGTTTTTCTTTAGTTTGGGTGGTTCGTTCAGACTTGCAATATTAAATGGTTAGTGTTACAATCTGAGATAATGTAATTTGACACATGGTAAGCTATAATTAGTAGAATGATCCCAAAGCCAGAAAGATGAAGTTAGAGGAGTGTAAAACAAATAGTGAGAGTAGTGGTTGATTGAGGCATATAACTAGAATTATGTACCTATAAGTTAAGTAATGGGGTTATAAGTGAAGTCCCTTTGTTTTTGACTAAAGAGTAGTAATTATTGTCTAGCTTCATGATAGAAGGTAGAAAAAGAGTTGCTAGTAAGATTAGTTAGAGTACACCTGAACCAAGAGAAGAGTTTTATGTTGAGGTGTCGTTGGGTTAGTAAGGGCCAAGTATTGGTGTTAAACCAAAGGGCAGAGTAGTCATGAGTTGATAGAACTAAGCTAGGCTTTTGATTTTTACGGGAGAGCCCAGAATATTCATAGGTCTAAGAGCTTAACTAGGCAAAGAGGTATAATGAGTGGGTAAATCATACTTAGGTTGTGAAAGAGAATATGATGATAGATTATAACTAGGTAGATTGGAAGATAAAGATTGACTACTTGTCATGAGGTCTTAGTGGGAGAATGTTTCTTAATTTCACCTAGTAGTTGTAACTTAGTATAGTATGCAAACAATGTGTGATGTAAGTTTTAGTACTAGACCCTAAGCTTGAATTTGAGATGAGCATTGGGAAAATGGAGATGAATAAATTGACATGATCAATATGAACCTGTGATGCATGACCAAAAATCTTGAAAAGAGTGAAATAAAACATGAAAACATTAAATAGGATCAATGTATCATAAAAATATCATTAAAGAGCTTATAAGAAAACATAGACATTTGTAGGATATTAACCTTAATCGATATTTAATCTCATGTGAGCTATACCATGGAATCAGATGTAACTCTCAAATTGAGAAGAGAGAGGCTACTTGCCAAGGTAGACTCCGTATCAAAATCATAAATATGTGGATTCACTAGTTAGACCAATCAAGGCAACCTACAAGGGCAATGTAGTTTGGGACTAGGTGCTAGAGACTCCCTTACTAAGTCTCCACCATAAAGTCCTCTCGGTGCTTAGTTAATTCCAACAGAATAAGTAAATCATTAACATTGGGAAAGGAAAATAAGTACCAATCCACATTAATAAAATACATCATAGAAAGAACTCTTTGAAAATCATGATCAAAATGTACTTCATATAGACACTTACCTTTCTAAGCATGTAAATCATGATTTCCTCATATTGTGAGAAAACCTTTCCAAATTCATTCATTCATACTTGGACCATACTTGGAAACATAGTTCATAGCTTTTCATAAATCATTCATAAGTTCATGATCATAAATTCATAGTTCAGACTTGAAAATCATAGACATAATACATTGGTGAATGTGAAATCAATTTAAAATCATTTGTTAATATAAATTAATGCATAATCAACTGAAACAATATCAAATGAATCAATATAGAATAGACCCACGAATAATTGACATGAAACCCTTTTAAATTCGATAAAATTGAATAACGAAAATTGAGTTCTTTTTGTACCCAATGGATAACTGGAATCTATTGGTGAATTCCCACATACCGTGAAATAAAAGCCCTAGAAATAATAGACGATTGGAGACCTTAAACTTGGATACCCTAGACTTGAGCTTGAGAGGAAACCTTGATGCCTTGAAGTGATTTTTGATGAATGTGAGGGAATGAGGTTAGTTTGAAGGCTTGGGTGGTTATAGGACATCCCAAATAGTACAAAATTATGTGGTTTATGATTTAAACAAAGGGAAAAAGTCCAAAATACCCCTTACTTAAAACTGTCGAAGTGACCTACGGATGGGACCTACGGTCCGTAGGTCCTTGTCTAGCTCGTCAACTTGCACTCATAGAAATTCAAGTCAAAATAATCCTACTTCTTGCGAACCATGTCCTATGGGTCGTCGAAGCACTTACGAGTCTTAGAAACCTTCGTAGGACTTAAGTACACAAAATATTAGCTATTGGAAATTGCACCTCGAACTTACTAGTTAAGTCTATGGATCGTCAATGTCTCTACGGGTCGTGAAATCAGCTTGTCAAATCTTCTGACACTTGGTCAAAATTCCAAATTTCGGGGCCTATCTTATGACCCCTGTCTATGGCTTGACAAATCTTCTATGGGTTGTCAAACCATTTTATCCTGGCACCTTCTCCAAACTCCAATTACTCAGTCTCTGAATTCATTCTACGTTTCTTTCCTATGGTTCATAGGACCCCCTATGGTCTGTAAGACCCCCTTGTAAAGTGAGTTCACACTTAATCAAAATTTTAACCCTTCAAAGATCTTCCTACGAGGCCTTCCTACAGTCCGTATAAAAATATATATAAAAAAGGAGTAATCAACCCCAAGCTAAAAGTTGACTTAAAAAACTCATTTCATGAATGTAGAACAACATGTAGCCATTAACACAACAATGAATTCTATCATACGACAATCCTAACTTGGAAATCAATCTATTTGCCTCATAGAAGTTCTTAGGTATGTTATACTCAGGATTAACTAGTTCGCCCAAAAGATCAACCATTGAGTCCATAGCCGCATGAGGGACACTCCAATCTGATTTAATATTCAGTAACCTAACTGCAATTGATAAAGCAAAATGCGGACTCCCTTCACATAATAGACGACTAGCCTCTTCTAAATGTTGATAGAAGCGTCTTGTTTCTTCATTAGGAGTTTCATCAAAATATTGTTCGGGTTCCATCCCACCTTGAACCCCGAAAGCATCATTAACCATTTCATGAACTCTATCATGTTGAAATGTATCATGTTGAATTTTATCATGTAGAACCGTATCATGTTCAACCCTAATTTGACCATGTGGTGCAAGCATATTATATTTATCCATAGGCAGCAGATTATAAAATATATTATTCAATCCATCTATTTCTGCATGATTAACCCATACAAAATATCTAGGCTTAAATTCATTACCATACAAATGAACTTTAACATATATGGATTAAAAAATTTCAAGCACCTACATTCACGACAAGGACACCTAACCAATCCATTTCTCTTAAAAATATCAAGTGTCATGGCATGATCGATAAAACTTCTTACAACGTCAATAAATTCAGGTTTCAAACCACCACCAACTTCATAATGCATGTTATACATCCACAAATGATGATCCATCTACAAAATTACATATATTCAAGCTTAATTAATTTGTTCATAATAACTACAATTCATCGAGACTACAAATTCTAATTAATTCAAGTTATAATTAATTAATTAATATAATAATTAAGTTCAAGTTATGATTAATTCAATTTATAATTAATTAATTAATATAATATTTAAGTTCAAGTTATAATTAATTAATTCATATAATAATTAAGTTCAAGTTATGATTAATTCAAGTTATAATTAATTAATTCATATAATAATTAAGTTCAACTTATAATTAATTCAACTTATAATAAAGTTCAAATTCTAATTAATTCAAGTTCTAATTAATTAATTCATATAATAATTAAGTTCAACTTATAATTAATTCAACTTATAATAAAGTTCAAATTCTAATTAATTCAAGTTCTAATTAATTAATTCATATAATAATTAAGTTTAAGTTATGATTAATTCAATTTATAATTAATTAATTAATTAATATAATAATTAAGTTCAAGTTATAATTAATTAATTCATATAATAATTAAGTTCAACTTATAAGTAAGTTCAAATTATAAATAATTCAAGTTCTAATTACTTCAAGTCAGATGTTCCAAGTTAAATAAGAATAAAATTACAAGTTTCAAGTATATACAAATTAAAGTTCTAAAATAGGAGTATTCAAGTATCTAATTAAAGTTCAAGTTAATGACAACATAAAGTTCTAATTAGTTAGTTTTAAAGTCTAAAAGTTCAAAATTTATCCAAATCAAAATAATTTATAAAGTTCTGAATTCCTAAAATTCAAGTATCTAAAGTTCAAGTTAATAACCACATGAACTTCTAAGTTCTAGTTAATTCTAAAGTTTAAAGAGTTCAAACATATACAAACCTAAAAATTTCAAAGTTCCACTTTCAAAATTCCTAAAGTTTAAATTCATGACTTTGAATATCGTCTAACTCTAATTAGTTTAATTAGTTCATAAGTATTACAATTCAACAAGATTTCTAAAGTCAAAAAACTTTCAAGTTCAAAGTTCTAAGTTCAAGTTCAAAATTCAAATTTTAAGTTCAAGTTCTATATTATATTCAACTTTCCTAAAATTCAAGTATCTAAGTTCTAATTAGTTCCAAAGTCTAAAGTTCACAATTTATACAAACCCAAAAAAAAATTCTAAATTCAAAAATCCTAAAGTCACATTCATAACTTGAATATCTTCCAAACATCAAAATCATTCAACCCAATGTTTTTTCTAACTTGAATATCTTCCAAATATAAAAAATCCTAAATTCTAATTTCTAATTACTTCATGTTCTAACTTTAATTTTATCTTCAAAAACACTTCAAGTCCAACTAACACAATACCCAATTCACAATCTAATTAAAAAAAAACCACAATTCAAACTAAAGCCCTAAAATTTTCATTCACATTCTAACTTCAAGAACTAACCAACTATTTTAATAACATTTGAACATCAAGAACACTTTAATTCCAACTCAAAAAATATTCAATTCACAATTTAATTCCAAAAAAAAACCCAAATCAAAGCAAAGACCTAAAATCTAATTTCTAACATTCACCAATTCAAAATCACATATATAAATTAACTATGTTAATAACATACATTAAACAGATTAAATGAAATAAATTAACTAACAAATCAATAAATTAATTTTTTTTTTCAAAATTAAAACCCTAACTAACTAAACTTATTAATAATATGGAGAGAGAAGGCTGAGGAGAAAAGCGGCGGCGGCAACAGCGACGACGGGGGGAGGGAGTGGGGGTGGCGAAAGGCAGTGGGGGTTGAAAGTTTTAGAGAGAAGGGGGAGGGTTTTAGAGAGAGGGAGAATGAAGAAATAAGAAAAAGTCGGGCGCTGGGTTTGAAATATTTCAGAAAGAGCGACGGACAGCGTCGCCCTGTCCGTCGTTTTTTTTAAATAGTTGATTGCTATTTTAACCAAAATTATGACAGACTGGAAGATGTTGTCCGTCGCTTATCTAAAAAAAATATTTAATTATTTTTAATTCAAAAACGACAGACGGAGACGCAATTGTTAAATAATATTTAATTATTTTCAATTCAAAAGCGACGGACTCCGTCATTATTTTTATTTTATAATTAATTTTTAAATATATTTATATATGGCACAAAAATCCACCAAATAAAGCAACGGACATATCGTCCCTGTCCGTCGTTTTTTATTAAATTTTTTTTTTTTAAAAAAAGTGACGGACAGCGTCTCAAATTCCGTTGCTTTTTTGAGCGATGCAGTCTGTCGCTGTTTTTTCCATCCTTTTTAGACTGTTTTTAGTAGTGTCCTACGGCTCATAGAAACTCTTACGGCTCGTAGACAGTGTTCATAATTCTGGACTTGCGTTTAGATATCAACACTAGGGGTGTTCATGGTTTGGTTTGGGTCGGTTATTGATTAAAATCATAATCAAATCAATTTAATCGGTTATTAAATATCTAAAATCATAACCAAACCAAGTAAAATAATAACCACGGGTTTGGTTATTGTCGATTTGGTTCGGTTATTCGGTTTATGACTAGTCGAGACAATTCAAATATTCTCTCTCTACATTCTTCAAATTCTTACGAAGCTCTTTTTTTCTCACGACCACAGATGTTCGAAACAGAAAAGGAAACAACTTAAACATTCGAAACAAAAAAGAAAACAACTTAAAATCAATTTAAAATTTAAAAAACTTCTTACAAACCTTCTTAAAATTTGACAATTTTGTACTTGGGGGTGAGGAGTTGAGGTTGTTCTTGAGCCTTCACTGTTAGTCTATGATTGTGAGTCTGTGACTTTGTGAGAAACCAACGTGAGAGGAACAAAAATGTAAAAGAAAAACAGATACTAGGGTTTTAAAATTTTAATTTTTACCTTATGTTGTTGCCTGCTGTTTAAGTACTTAGTGCTTATTAGGAATTTAGGATTTAGAATTGAGGATTTAGAATTGGGCTTGAGAGTTGGGCTAATGGGCTTGGTTTATTGGATTTGGACTGCTGTTTAGTGTTTATTAGAATTTATAATTGGGCTTGAGAGTTGAGTTTGGATTGTTAGGCCTTAAAAATAAGTAGAATAATATTAAATTAATAATTAAAAGGTATAAAATATCTTTAATTATTTATGAAAAACTAATATTATACATATAAATAATTATAAATTTTATGTATATAATTATCGGTTTGGTTCGGTTATTTATTCGGTTATTTTTTTCCTATAACCATAACCAAACCAAATATTATCGGTTATTCAAATTTAAAACCAAATCAAACCAAACCAAACCAAATGTCGATTTTTTTTCCGATTTGATTAAATTTTCGATTTGATTTTGATTTTAACCAAAACTGTGAACAGTCCTAATCAACACTGCTTCTACATCTGCCACCTACGACTCATAGAAGTTCCTACAACTCGTAGGTTGGCCTTGTAGAAGCCAAATTTCAGGTTCCAGTTCATTGCATATCTACTCTTAATTGCCATTGTCAATTTTTCTGTAAAACAAAGACAAATACAATCAAATCTACTAACAAATGCTTAAAAGACATGCAACTTCTTAAGTTTAAAGCATTACAAGTACCGTAAATTCACGGTACATCATGCTCTTCATTTCTCATAATTTTATTTTTGTTATTTCTCCGATATATGTATCCCCCTTTTCAAAGTGTTTGACATAATTGATTTAAGTTGAGAATTATTGAAAATAATCTATTTTTCTCTACAAAATAGAAATAAAGTACGGATATACTCTATCCTCTTCAAATCAACTTATAATATTATACTTGATATGTTGTTGTTATACATAATTTGACTATTTATTTGAAAATCATCTCAAACGGCTGAAATTGGAGGACCAATAGTCAATTTTTTGGACAAATTTATGTGGTAATATTCTAATTTCCATTTTATATATTGTTCCATCCATTGTCTTTGGGATGGAAAGTCCTATTTGTGGACTTCAGATTTCCAAGTCGTACTTCCAAAAGTTTTTTTTTTTTCTTTTTCCATATTTAAATCGAATTTCCTTGTCCCATTTAAAATCAAATTTCCTTTTCCCATTCGTTCATTTGAATATTGCCAACATTAAAAGAAAGAAATATCTATTTAACTATTTTCCATATTTAATTCGAATTTCCTTTTCCACATATTTAAATCAAATATTGCAAATATCTATTTTTTTCCTTTTTAATTAGGCGTGCCAATCAAGCCCTAATTCTAGAAAATTCTCTGCCCCTTTTCTGTCCGCGAGGCGTAGCAATTTTGCTTCTCTTGCTTTTCCTCTTCTCCAAGGAACTAAGGGAACTCCTTTCTTTCTCCAAATATTAGTTTGATTTTCACTCTTCACGACTATTGAATTAAAGCTGAGATCAATAGGTTTTTTTTTCTTCTCCTCTTTAATGCTGAGATTAATAGGTTTTTTTTCCTTCTCCTCTTTAATTTTTCTTGTCGACTTATGATTCCCCTACTGATTTTCCTTTTTTTTTTTTTCGTTAAAGCTATGATTTTTCTGAATTATTTTCTTGTATTTTCTCCTTAATAGCTGTTGTCTATGAATGTCTTGAAAACCCAGTTCATGGATTTTTTTTTCATCATTTCGTTTTATTTTTTGGGTGGAGGCGGAGGGGATAGAAGTTACGTCTTTTGAGTTTTTCCCCTTTCCTATATTTGATTAAAATGGGTTTAAATGGAGAAATTCATATTAAATTTGATATTGAGTTGTTGTTGTTGATGTTGTTGTCAACTTTTTCTTGGATAAATTTTATGGCAGGAACATATTCGATGCTTTTTCTTGTATGCGTTTGGATGTTTTTTATCCTATGTTGACGTTCTTTCTTTACATGGGTGACCCTATTTTCTCTTTTAGCTTTGTTATTCCTAATTTCTATTTATATGCTACTAGTTCTGCGTCCTTCCTCATAGAAGCATTTTAAGTGAAACTAGAAAGGGGTGAGGGGAATGGTCGAAATCTTCGTCTGTTTGTAGAATTTCAGTTCTTAAATTACTAAAGGGGTTGGTTTCTGGCAACAATTCATTTCAGGTTGATTCATAAAATGGTGGACGAATTGAAGCAAGGAGAAAATTTATGGATGGACACTACTGAGCAGTCGGATAGAGTATTTGATGTTGATAATAATGTTACATTGATGTCTGAATCAGTAATCATAACTGATGGGGCAGAACCATTACATCCTCAGCAGCCTCCACCTCAGGGTCCTAGCCCCTCCTCGGATGGCCAATTGGGCTTTGCTGAACGAGCCGTCTCAGCTGCTGGTGCAGCATTTCTCTCTGCAGTCCTTGTTAATCCACTTGATGTTGTCAAGGTATTTATTCTAAATACAGGCAATTTTCCAATTATTTTTGTTCGCTTTCTACTTATCTTTTGATGTCCATTTCAGTTGTATCCAGAAGTTTCATACAATAAATTGATAAGCTGACTAATTTCTGTTTCTGAACTAATTTACAGACTAGATTGCAAGCACAGGCAGCTGGAGTTGCTTATTCGCATCCAATGAGTAACATGACTAGCCGCATGGCAGTGTTTGGACCAAATATGGTATGACATACTTTAAGTGTTCTTTTCTATGTGGAAACAACTTTTTGGATCTTACTTTAATTTGTCTTTAATGATTCTTGAATATAGATTTGTTGGCTTCTTCCCGCTGAAATTCTTTTCCTATTTCATACATCAAGAACTGTGGTACTAAGCATAACCCAAAACCTATTGTGAAAAGACAGGCGAAATCAATATGCTTTCTTGTTAATCGTCATGTTAAAATAAGGTAGTTAAGAAAAGTGGATATTGACTTGTGTATTGGTGTTATCTTCGTTGAACTTTTTTATAGAAAAAACGTTGTCTGTTGAACTTGAATGGCTTGCTAAGTTTAGGATTTTTCAAGTGAAAGATAGATGAATAAGCTATGAGAATCGCTTAATTGTGTCATAAAACTCTTTGCATTGGCATTGCCGCAAGAAATGCTGGATGTATTTATCCCTGATTAATTTTTATGTATTTATCCCTGATTAATTTTTAGTGGTTCTGATTATTATCGAAGGATGGACTTGCAGAACAAATTACGGCTAATGCTCCACTCTTATTTCCTAATTTTCCTTAGTGGTTTACACCTCGTATTATTGTAGTTGCATAAAATAGTTTGTTTAAAGTACATGTGCTTGCCTGCTTGATTAGTTGTGAATAGTGTTTGAGGACACCACACTTGGGAGTGGGAGCTGAATGAGAGCATGTTTCACATAATCCTTAAAATAGAATCAAGTTGACACTATTATTTATTTAATTTTCGATAAAAATCAACTTGATGATATTATTAGTTAGAGTGTAAGTTCGGGAAAACAGCTGCCAATGCACAAGAAACAAAATAGCACGTAAACCATGTAAAGTGAGAAGATAAATTGATAGAATGTATTAAATACATGAGTCATTCATCCTTAGAAATTCTAGCCTTGAATTATGCAATATAGCAGGGGTATGAATAGCCTTCTTTCATAGTGTGTGTGTGTGTGTGTGGGGGGGGGGGGGGGCACATTCAGCAAGTTTGAGGTTGATTCAGCTGGTATAAATATTTTCTGTTCTTGGCTGATTTCTACAACCTTTTTGGTACAAGAAGAGGTGAAAGCAACTTCCTTTCTTAGTCAGGGACAACATGTAAAACATGATTTTGTTATGGCTAAGAAACTGTATTTTCAAGATGGTAAAGATAATAGCATAGCTGCTGTGTCATTAATAAAGGGTCTAAAAACTTCTAAAGGTGTGGCTTAATGGTGGAAGAGTTGAAGTAATAATCATAGGAATCAAGTTTCGAATCCCAAGAGACATTATTAGGTTAATTCTTCCAATTTGCCTACTCCTTAGTGGGCAGTTGTTATTTGATAACAATCTTAGGATTCAAGGTTTGACTTGGTGAAATATTCCATTTGTCAATGTCCAGTGTTTTGAGAAGCGAGAAGCGGAAAAAAGCGACGGGGGCTCGCTTCACAGAAGCGTGAAGCGAAGCGCATGCTATTTTCAGAAAAAGCGCTATTTAGTATAAAAATATAAAATATAAAATATAAAATATGCATAGATAAATAATCAAAAATTGGCCATGAAAATGGTCTATGGCTCCACTTTTTGATAAATTCCCTTTATGCAGTTAATTAAACATCCAATAACCATTCTCCACTTCATATCACCAGCCCACTAGCCTAATAAAACAGCTGCAGCAGTATTAAAAAAAAATAAAGCAGCTGCAGTGGGTAATAAAGCAGCCCTTGTTTTGTGTAATAAAGCAGCCCTTGTTTTGTGTAATAAAATCACTATAAAAAATTCAACCAAATTTTTCAGCTCAACAAATTAATTAATATTATATGATAAAATGATTTATGAGAAAAAGAAAATCATGATACAGATAGAAAAAAACAGAGCATAGCTTAACAAAACAGAGGTCACTGAGAACCCAAATCAAAAAAAAAAAGGCCAAAACATACCAGCAGCTGCGCAGAACTGCACTGCTGGCTGGATAGAAACAGAAAAAGAAGATGAGAAGAAGTGATGAAGAGAAAAAGAGAAGAACATCACAGCGGCAGAAGCTGAATAGAAATAAAAATAGAAAGAGAAAGAGAAGAAGAGAAGAAGAGAAGAAGAAGAGAAGAAAAACTAACCTGGTTGAAGTTTGAACTGACGAAGTCTCGAAGAAGTCACAGCAGCGAATAATTAATTGTAAGTTTACAGATTTGCTCTTTTAAAATAAACCCTAGTGCCGCTTTTAACAAATAAGCGCGCTTTTTTCTCGCTTCAACATGAAGCGCGCTTCTTGCTTCTTCCATGAAGCGCACACTTTTCTATTTTCGCTTCGCTTCACGGTATTGAAGCGCTAGTGCCTCGCCTCGCTTCGCTTAAAGCGAGCGCTTTAGCGCTTTTTCACAACACTGTCAATGTCTTACAGTCTTAGTGGGCAGTTGTTACTTGGTGCATGTGCTAGTAGGTAGTATATACTATATTCTCCATAGATTAGTCGAGGTGCGCTTAGGTTAGCTCAGACACCAACATAAAATAAAAGTATATACAAAAATAAAAAGGATCTTAAATACAGTAGTTCTTGGGTGGGTTGTTGCACTCCCTCGTCTCAAATGTATATCTGCATTGATCTCTTGAAGAATGTGGAATTTTATAAATCTTTTATTCTATTGAAATGAGCAATTGATATTGACTTATTCATTTGTTCACTCAGATGTTTGCAGATCTGAGGTGTTCACCTTCATGTACCCGAGCTGGTGTTCATGGTACAGTATCAATCTGCCCGCCTGATTGTTTCCAGTACAAAGGAGCACTTGATGTCTTCTACAAAATTATTCGGCAGGTTGGCAAATTTATCCTCATGTTTTCCAGATGCTCGAGTGTGTTTTGTTCAAGTCTTCATGTTTCTTTCATGTTTGTCTTCTGAATTTTCATATTGCAGTTTTGATTGTTTAGACTTTTTGTGACTCTAACTGGAGTCTTTTCACAGGAGGGTATTTCTAGGCTATGGAGAGGTACAAATGCTGGTCTAGCACTGGCTGTGCCAACAGTATGTGCCTATTGATTTAATTAGTTTCTTTGAACTCGCCAATGACTCCCTTATTGTGTATTTAAGTGAGCAAACGCTATATGTTATAATCACAATTTTGTGCTGATGCTTTTTGAATAGGTCGGAATTTACTTGCCTTTCTATGACATTTTTCGCAACAAGTTTGAGGAGTTCACAGCTCAACATGCCCCAAGCTTGACACCATATGCTCCTTTATTAGCTGGTTCTCTGGCACGATCTTTAGCTTGCACAAGTTGCTATCCTATTGAACTTGCCAAGACACGAATGCAGGTATTTCACAACTCCTATTGTCAAGGTTTAATCTATCCACCATATATAAAGGAGAGGAAAAGGGCTGGGCTGTATACAAGTCATTTTTTTTGTTTTGTTTTTTATATATATTGTTTTTCTCTCTTACTTGGGACTGTGACTTTTGAGCCGAGAGTTTTTCGGAAGCAACCTCTCTATCTCCATGAGGTAGTGGTAAGGTCTGCGTACATCTTACCCTCCCCAGACCCCACTTGTGGGATTTCACTGGGTATGCTGTTGTTGTTGTTGTTGTTGTTCTTTACTTGCTACGGACATGGGTGATCCACTCCTTCAACTGTTCTGATTCTCTCTTTCACTGAGTTGCTCCTGTTTACAGGCATTTAAGGATATGAACAAGAAGCCTGCTGGAGTATGGAAGACTTTGTTTGAGGTTATTGCCAATGTCAGGAGCACAACTGGTACCAACTCTGGCTGTAAGTCAATTTTTTTTCCTGTTCCTGCTTTCCAGCTATAGGAAAGAGTTTATAGAACTTGTTTGTTAGTGAAAGTGAATAGCAATGATGATTCCATAATAGTATTAAAGGTGTTATTACTTGTCAAAAAATAAATAAATTAAAGGTGTTATCTGAATACATTCCTAAAAATCTTCGTTCCAACTTTAGGCTCAACAGTTATGATCTTTAAATTCTCATCTCCGTGCTAGTTCATTTGTTCCTCTTCTAATAATAGCACTATTACAACATATGGAAATGAATCAAAGCTTGACAATGGTTTGAGATGTTGTGAGTGATGTACTAAATTGTGTAAGAGAAAAGAATATTTTCCAAAGCATGGTCCTTCAGAAAGTTGAATCTTCACATAGCTTATATAATTTTTAAAAGTCCATTACTTCTCCTTCTAGCTCCCTGTTTCTCTACTTTAAATTTCTGGCTCTCACCTTCATATTTAAATATGAATGCTCTTGCAATCTCGTTTGAAGTTGACATAGTATTTTCTGCTGCAGTACAAAGCTATCGTGTACTTTGGACTGGACTTGGGGCACAGCTTGCTCGTGACGTCCCTTTTTCTGCAATTTGTTGGTCAACACTTGAACCGGTATGTTTCAATTTTTATTTTGTTAGATTCTGATCTGTTCATGAATTTCATTTGATTCAAGCATTATTCTCACAAGTATATTTGCAGGTAAGAAGGCGTCTTCTTAGTCAGATGGGAGATGAAGCTAATGCTGCCGGTGTCCTAGGTGCAAACTTTTCTGCTGGTTTTGTTGCAGGAAGCATTGCTGCTGCTGCAACATGTCCCCTTGATGTTGCTAAGACTAGAAGACAGATTGAGGTATTTATTTTTCATCCAAATCCTCATTTATGCAATACTGATATTTAGATTTATTTGTCCGCTTGGCTCAAGCTTCACTTCAATCAATTAAAATCCACATTTTTCTTGTCTGTTACATAAATTAGGAAGTGATCCAGGAATCAATAGTCATAGACCCCACAGTTTGAATGTCTGGTTGGTTACATAATCACTTCGGCACCCTTAGCCTAGTGCTGTGTTCCTTATGAGCCTTAAATCAAGTGAGTGGATGGTAGGATGTATACTGTGTTCACATTTGGGATGAAAGTCTCTTAATTGATGTCTTGAACTTCTGGTGAACCGTTCTTGTTGTTTGTCATTTATTTCTTCCTTTTGACCTCTCTACTGTTACACTAGAGTATACCCAATATAATTTTTTTTTACGACCGTGCACACTATTTTTGCCCAGGGGTGATTGCGATTATGTCTTCTTTAAAATTAAAGGGGTTAGTATCTGAAATCAGCTTACGTTTGAGAGTGCTGCTTTTATTTTGCACCAAGGAGCAAGAATCCGTAATGATAATTGACTTGTTTCTCCAACATCTATTTGGTCGTTTGCTTATCTACCTCTTTACTTTATTACAGAGAGACCCTGCCAGGGCGTTGACAATGACGACAAGGCGAACTCTACTTGAGATTTGGAGGTACAGCTTATCAAAAAAATATGTCCACTGAATTATTCCCATGTAAAATAACATATAAGCTGCATATATTAAATCCATGATGATATTGCTGAATGTGCTATCGGAAAAGCTAATATGGCAGCAGATCGTTTGTTGTGCAGTGAGCAAGACACTAACCGCTCTAGTCAGAAATCATTTTGTTTATGCTTTAATTTTTTTTTCACTGCAAAATAGCTGACAGATCTTTTATCTTCTTTTTTTTTGATTACTGACGGGGCTTTATCTATCAGCACTCTTTTGGTTTAGGGTCAGGAACATGTTTTTCTATGTCCTGATTAATCAATTTACCTCTCCAGTTTGGCTTATACTTTTACGGAGATCCACAGTCGATTGTGATGAGTCTTATGTGTTCATAGGGATGAATGATTTTCCCAAATAGAATGGCATATGCATGTTTTTGTTCACTATTTTGTCTGGCTATGAAATGGATTCTGAATGAAATCATGCTAACTGATACTGATGCAGGGATGGAGGGCTCAAAGGACTGTTTACTGGAGTAGGTCCTCGTGTTGGTCGTGCTGGCCCTTCAGTTGGAATTGTGGTTTCGTTTTATGAAGTTGTCAAATATATGTTACACCACCAATATGCTTCTTCATAGGGAGCATAGTCAGGTTAATTAGGTTTCTTCTTTCCAACGTCTCGGATCGGGCAATGGTCACTGGCCATAGTTGATTTGGGCCATAATGGGACTCTGGAACTCTAATGTGGATATGGTAGCACGCAAAGGAGCAGTTTTGACCATGGTAGATTACCCTCACAGGTTAGCTTGTAGAAAATAATCCCACTCTTCTTTGCTTTCCAGCCTATTTTGGTTGGTTTTTCGGTAGAATTGACTTTGGACTAAGCAGAGATTTTGATATACTTTGGTTGCATCAATGAGCAATTTTTCCTGAGATGTTCTCAGTTACCATAAAAATATTCAAGTTCTTTATTACTTCTTTTAGGAAAATTTAATTTCCTTCTTGACTGATCTGTGGGGATATCAAGCTAAAATATTGATGCAGAAAGATTTTTATCGATTATATTTTGCATTACCATAAAATATTGTCTTAATTCTTCTAAGGTTGAGCTGAAAAAAAGAAAAACCCAAAGGTTGTTCGACTATTTCTTCTCAATAAATTGAATTTTATGGATGTATGTATAATAATATAGTTTTTGCACTCTTTTTTCCATCTACAAGTCCTTTAGGTCATAAAGAGACCATCAAGGTGAATTTTCCAGAGGTCAATTCTTGTTTCCGTGGTATGTCATTATTGGTTCTAGTCCGGCTCTTGGAATTACATCCAGCAGTGGTTGGAAAATTTTGGAAAACCGAACCACTTCACCTACTTGATTGTCCCCAACCATTTCTCGTACCTCTATTAAAATAAAATGGTTTCATGTTCTTCCATTGATTGGTATTCATCTTTGTTCATTTTTTGTTTTTCAATTTTAGTCTTGAATAGTTCAAAAGATTGAATGGGAGCGTCACCAAAAGGTTCATTTGAAAAAGGCGTGCAGAGCGGATGATTTTATAGTAAACTTTCCATTCATTAGATATAGATGATTATCATGATTTCGTGATACAAACGACAATTATCTGTACCTTGACAAATTGCACTTTGTTATAATATAAACTAAATTACCAAAATAAGACGGAAGGAATAAAGGAAAAGAAAGAAGAAAACAAAGGAGGTAAATATATTTCTCAGTGTATATCTGCAATCTCATTTACATTGCATCTTTGGGCTTAATTTATAGCCAAAGAAATGATTAAAAAAATACAAGTGGAGAAATTAATTAAATGGTAGTGGACATTCCACTTAACATGTGGACATTTCACTTAACATGTGGACATTTCACTTAACACTCCCCCTTGGATGTCCACGTGTTATGTGTTTACACAAAAACACTTTACAAGAAATAATATACTAAGTTATTCTGATGTTGTGCTTCGTTAAAACCTTATTAGGAAAAAATTCAGTGGGAAAAACCTAATAAATGAAAAAGAGTACACAGATCTGATAATACGCCTTGATTGCTGTCCCATTAAAAACCTTGCCAGGAAAACTCAGTGGGACAAAACCGTGGTTAAGGGAAAAATAGTGCAGCGCGTATTTTACTCCCCCTGATGAAAACTTCATTTGATATTTTGGAGACGGCGCATTCCAACCTTATGCCTTAGCTTCTCAAAAGTTGATGTTGGTAATGCCTTTGTGAATAAATCTGCAAGATTATCACTTGAACGAACTTGTTGTACATCAATTTCACTGTTTTTCTGAAGATCATGTGTGAAGAATAATTTTGGTGAAATGTGTTTCGTTCTGTCTCTTTTTATGAAGCTACCTTTCAATTGAGCTATGCACGCGGCATTGTCTTCGAATATAATTGTGGGTACTTTGACATTATTTTTCAGGCCACATCTTTCTTTGATGAATTGTATCATCGATATCAACCACACACATTCTCTACTTGCTTTGTGAATTGCTATTATTTCAGTATGATTTGAAGAAGTAACAACAATGGACTGTTTTGTAGATCGCCATGATATAGCAGTTCTTCCGTGTGTAAATAGATAGCCTGTTTGAGATCGGGCTTTATGTGGGTCTGATAAATAACCTGCATCTGCATAACCAATAAGGTCTGCATAACTTTTGTTAGTATAAAACAAACCCATATCAATCACACCCTTCAGGTATCACAAAATGTGTTTGATACCGTTTCAATGCCCTCGCGTTGGGGAAGAACTATACCTTGCTAGCAAATTAACAGAAAATGTTATATCAGCCTAGTTGCGTTAGCAAGATACATAAGTGCACCAATAGCACTGAGATATGGTACTTCAGGACCAAGAATTTGTTCATCTTCTCTTGGATGTCGAAATTGATCTTTTTCCACTTCAAGTGATCGAACAACCATTGGAGTACTTAATGGATGTGCTTTGTCCATGTAAAATCTTTTTAAGATTTTCTCCGTGTAGGCAGATTGATGAACAAAAACTCCGTCTGCTAAATGTTCAATTTGCAGACCTAGACAAAGTTGTCTTTCCAAGGTCTTTCATTTCAAATTCTTTCTTTAGATATTCAATTGCCTTTTGTACCTCTTCAGGGGTTCCAATGAGATTTATGTCATCAACATAAACGGCGAGTATAACAAACTCTGATTCCATTTTCTTAATAAAAACACATGGACAAATAACATCATTAATATAGCCTTCATTTATTAAGTACTCACTTAGGCGATTATACCACATGTGCCCTGATTGTTTCAGACCATATAATGATCTTTGCAATTTTATTGAGTATACTTCTCGAGACTTTTTACATGCTTCAGGCAATTTTAATCCTTTTGGGATTTTCATGTAAATGTCATTATCAAGTGAACCATAAAGGTAGGCTGTAACTACATCCATTAGATGTATATCAAGATTTTTATGTACAGCTAGACTGGTGAGATATCGAAATGTTATTCCATCCATAACGGGTGAATATGTTTCTTCATAGTTGACCCCGGGTCTTTGAGAGAATCCTTGTGCAACAAGGCATGCTTTGTATCTTACAATTTCATTTCTCTCATTTCGTTTTTGCAAAAAAACCTATTTGTAACCAACTGGTTTTACATCTTCAGGGGTTTGGACTACTGGTCCAAAAACCTCACGTTTAGCAAATGAGTCTAATTCAGATTGAATTGCCTTTTGCCATTCTGGCCAATCACTTCTACGTCGACATTCTTTGACGAATTTAGGCTCAAGACTTTCACTATCTTACATGAGGTTAAGTGCAACATTATATGCAAAAACATTATCAACCGTGAATTTAGATCAATCTAAATTTATCTCATCATCGAAAGAACTTATTGAAAGTTCTTCATTCACTTGAGTCTCGGGTTCACTGATTTCTTCAGGAATATAAGGATTACTCAAATCTTGACCTTCTTTAGGAGGTTCTATTGTAGTATCATCTTTATTATTTCTCACGCTTCTCTTTCTAGAATTTTTATCCTTTGAATCCAACGGTCTACCACACTTCTGGCGTGTTTGGGATTCAGAAGCTATGATACTTGTAGATGGTCCTTTTGGGACATCAATCCGGATAGGTACATTCACTGCAGGGATATGTGACTTAGTTATCCGTTTCAAATCAGTAAATGCATCTGACATTTGATTTGCTATTTTCTACAAGTGGATGATCTTTTGAACTTCCTGTTCACATGTGCGGGTACGTGGATCAAAATGTGATAGTGATGAAACTTTCCACGCAATTTCTTTTTTTTTTCGGATTTCTTTTTCTCTCCCCCTAATGGCGGGAAAATTATTTCATCAAACCGACAATCTGCAAATCGAGCAGTGAATAAGTCTCCAGTCAATGGTTCAAGGTATCGAATTATTGAGAGTGAGTCAAACCCAACATATATGCCCAACCTACGTTGATGACCCATTTTTGTACGTTGTGGTGGTGCTACAGGCACGTATACCGCACAACCAAAAATTCTTAAATGGGCTATATTTGGTTCATGACCAAATACTAATTGTGATGGAGAGTATTTATTATAATGTGTCGGCCTTAGACGTACAAGTGCTGCTGCATGTAGGATAGCATGACCCCAAGCAGTAATTGGCAATTTTGTTTTCATTAGTAGAGGTCTTGCTATTAATTGTAGGCGCTTAATAAATGATTCTGCAAGGCCATTTTGAGTATGAGCATGAGCAACAGGATGTTCAATTTTTATCCCAATTGATAAGCAATAATCATTAAATGCTTGGGATGTTAATTCTCCAGCATTATCAAGGCGAATTACCTTAATTGGATAATTTGGGAATTGCGCTCTCAATTTTATTATTTGTGCTAACAACTTCGCAAACGCCATGTTGCGAGATGATAACAATCACACATGAGACCATCTAGATGATGCATCTATTACGACCATAAATATCTAAACAATCCACTAGGTGGATGAATAAGTCCACAATTAGTGCAACAACTTTCAACCAAACTTTGCATTTCCAAATAAATATGAATATCTTATATCCATAATTAATTTCAACTCATTCCAACATTAGTGAAAAATATTCCAAGTAAGCTATCCAATTTTTTATCAATTCCATATTTCACTCATAAATTCCATAAATACAACAAAAATATTATAATTCATTTTCTTCCTCCAACTTCATAATCAAATTCATTTCTTTCTTTCAACTTCATAATCAACAACAACATTCCATACTTTTAATAACTTACCTCCATATTCTTATAATATCATACTAAAATTACATAATTCCTACAATCCATTTTAATACCAACTTACACCATATAAACTTCATTTATATCCCAAAAATCATAACAACAACTAACAAATTATACAAACTTAATTTTTTTCCATTTCATCACCTAACCCATATTTTCAACTTCAATAAATTCATTCAACTTCCAATTCCAACATAAAATTTTTACCATAACTACTACTCCATAACTACTACTAAAATACTACACAAAAAATTAATTCATCTTGCCTCTAAAATCTTCATATACATGGATTTATACATATGTAAAACCCACCATGCAAACTTCCATATTTCCATAAATTCTACACATCTCTACATACTACAACATCAACAAACTTCATAACACAAAGAAATTGGATTAATTCTTACCTTTTCCTTCCAACTCCTTCACTTTACCAAAGCTTCAAATCAACCAAACAAGGCTCCTATCTTCCAAAATAACTTTATCATGTTGTAGAGGATCCTTGAATTAGTAGGAATACTAGGAGAAAATAATTCTTGGGATGAAATTTCAAGGAGTAAAATTACTCCCTCCATAGCCGATTTTCTCTCTTTGATTTCTCTTCTTTCCTTTGCTCTTCTCCTTTCTCAAATTGTGTAGAGAATTCTAGACATTTATGATTTAAAGCTCCTCATGAGAAATTCCAATTTTGCCCCTAACCTTTTCTAATATTTCCAAGTTGAAATTCCAATTTTACCCTTAAACTTTTCCAATATTTTCACATCCTAATTTAGTCATAAGAATTATGTATCCAACAAAATCAAACATAGCCTTGCCCTTGACTTGTTACCGTTATTCCAAAAATGTCCTATTGTGAAAATTAAAAAAATATGGGATATAACAGGAATGAATTATACCTTGCTAGCAAATTAATAGAAAATATTATATTAGGCCTAGTTGCCTTAGCAAGATACATAGGTGCACCAATAGCACTGAAATATGGTACTTCAGGACCAAGAATTTCTTCACCCTCTTTTGGAGGTTGAAATTGATTTTTTTCCAATTGAAGTGATCGAACAACCATTGGAGTACTTAATGGATATGCTTTATCCATGTAAAATCGTTTTAAGATTTTCTTAGTGTAGGCAGATTGATGGACAAATACCCCGTCTACTAAATGTTTAATTTGCAGATCTAAACAAAGTTTTGTCTTTCCAAGGTCTTTCATCTCAAATTATTTCTTTAGATATTCAATCGCCTTTTGGACCTCTTCAGGGGTTCCAATGAGATTTATGTCATAAACATAAACGGTGAGTATAACAAATCCTGATCCCGTTTTCTTAATAAAAACACATGGAAAAATGACATCATTTATAGAACCTTCATTTATTAAGTACTCACTACAACAACAACAACAGGCCCAGTATAATACCATCATATGGGGTCTGGATTATTAAGTCCTCACTAAGGCGATTATACCACAAACGTCCTGATTGTTTTGGATCATATAATGATCTTTGCAGTTTTATTGAGTACATCTACCGAGACTTATTACATGCTTCAGGAAATTTTAATCCTTTTAAAATTTTCATGTAAATTTCAT
Source organism: Solanum dulcamara (assembly GCF_947179165.1). Classification (NCBI taxonomy): domain Eukaryota; kingdom Viridiplantae; phylum Streptophyta; class Magnoliopsida; order Solanales; family Solanaceae; genus Solanum; species Solanum dulcamara. The sequence continues at coordinate 16,775,104 of NC_077243.1, read as the reverse complement.
TATCAAGTGAACCATAAAGGTAAGTTGTAACTTCATCCATTAGATTTATTTCAAAATTTTTATGTACTACTAGACTGATGAGATATCGAAATGTTATCCATCCATAACAGGTGAATATGTTTCTTCATAGTTGACCTCGAGTCTTTGAGAGAATCCTTGTGCAACAAGGCGTGTCTTGTATCTTACAATTTCATTTCTCTCATTTCGTTTTCGCATAAAAACTCATTTATAGCTAACTAATTTTACACCTTCAGGGGTTTGGACTACAGGTCCAAAAACCTCACGTTTAGCAAGTGAGTCTAATTTTGATTGAATTGACTTTTGCTATTCTGGCCAATCACATCTACGTCGACATTATTCGACGGATTTAGGCTCAAGACTTTCACTATCTTGCATGAGGTTAATTGCAACATTATATGCAAAAATATTATCAATCATGATTTTTGATCGGTCTAAATTTATCTCATCACCGGTAGAACTTATTGAAAGTTTTTCATTCATTTGAGTCTCAGGTTCACTGATTTCTTCAAGAATATCAGGATTACTCAAATCTTGACTTTCTTCAGGAGGTTCTTGTTTAGTATCATCTTTATTATTTCTTACGCTTCTCTTTCTGGGATTTTTATCCTCTGAACTCAATGGTCTACTATGCTTCAGGCGTGTTTGAGATTCAGAAGCTATGATACTAGTAGATGATAATTTTGGGACATTAATTCGGATAGGCACATTCACTGCATGGATATGTGACTTAGTTATCTATTTCAAATCAGTAAATGCATCTGAAATTTGATTTGCTATTTTCTGTAAGTGGATAATCTTCTAGACCTCCTGCCTACATGTGCGGGTATGTAGATCAAAATGAAATAGTGATGAAACTTTTCACGCAATTTCTTTTTTGGGTTCTTGTTTCTCTTCAACTAATAGCGGGAAAGTTGTTTCATCAAACCGACAATCTACAAATTGAGCAGTGAATAAGTCTCCAGTCAATGGTTTAAGGTATCGAATTATGGAGGGTGAGTCAAACCCAACATATATGCACAACCTTCGTTAAGGGCCCATCTTTGTACGTTGTGATAGTGCTACAAGCACGTATACCACACAACCAAAAATTCTTAGATGGGTTATATTTGGCTCATGTCTAAATACTAATTGTGATGAACATTATTTATTATAATGTGTCGGTCTAAGACGTATAAATGTTGCTGGTTTACGATTGACAATTTTGTTTTCATTAGTAGAGGTCTTGTTATCAATTGTAGGCGCTTTATAAATGACTCTACAAGGCTATTTTGAGTATGAACATGAGCAACATGATATTCAATTTTTATCCCAATTGATAAGCAATAATCATTAAAAACTTGGGATGTAAATTCTCCAGCATTATCAAAGCGAATCGCCTTAATTGGATAATCTGAAAATTGCGCTCTCAATCTTATTATTTATGCTAATAACTTTGCAAATGTCAGGTTGCAGGATGATAAGAGGCACACATGAGACCATCTAGATGATGCATCTATTAGGACCATAAAATATCTAAACAATCCACTAGTTGGATGAATAGGTCCACATATATCTTTATGTATACGCTCTAAAAAGCTAGGAGATTCGATGCCAACCTTCAGGGTCGATGGTCTGGCAATTAATTTGCCTTGATAACAAGCAGCACATGAAAATTCATCATTCTTAAGAATTCTCTGGTTCTATAACGGATGTCCAGTTGAATTTTCAAGAATTCGTCTCATCATTATTGATCCAGGATGACCTATTTGATCATGCCATAGCACAAATGTATTTAGATTAGTAAACTTCTGGTTTACGATCATATGTGCTTTAATTGCACTAATTTTTGCATAATATATGCCAGACGACAAAGTTGATAATTTTTTCAAAATATATTTCTGGCCTGAGACACTCTTAATTATATCAAGATATTCAGTATTCATTTTATTTAGTGTCTCAACATTATATCCATTTATGCGGATATCTTTAAAACTTAACAAGTTTCTTGGAGATTTAGAAGAGAATAGTGCATCTACTATAATAATTTTTGTCCCCTTAAGCAGAATTATAATAGCTCTTTCGGGGCCTTCAATTATTTTTGAATTACCAAAAATTGTAGTAACATTTGCTTTCTTTCTAAACAAGTTAGAAAAATATTTCTCGTCTTATAAAATAACATGAGTTGTTCCACTATCAATTACACAAATATTCTCGTGATTTATCATTGATCCAAACAAGATTTGAGGCATTTCCATATTTTCTTCAATAAGAAATAAAATATGTATTAACACATGGTATATTACACAAATTTTTATTTATTTACATTGATTAGAAAAATACAAACATCATATTTAATACAGATAAAAAAAATATTTACATATTATTAGTCCTGTCAATATTCATATTTTCGTCTGAAAAATTAAAGAAATCAGCTACATCCAGATGCATAGGCTCAATATTATCTTCAGAGATAAAATTTATCTCTAGATTATTTTCTGCCCTTTTAATGATGCCTAATATAGCTGAATCAGACGTTTTGACGACCGACAAATCCGCGACCAGTGCCCCACACCTCAACATCTATGACATATTATTTCTGAATTATTATTTGGTAAAGATTCTGGCTTTTTACCCTGCCTTTTATATTGCTGGTTATTTTTCGGTGTCAGCCGAGCATCATGATTAAAATTTCTTCTTTGACTACGACCACGATCACGACCACGACTGGGGCCATTACCTCTTTCTCGTTGGTTATAATTTGCCTGATTTACTTCAGGGAGTGGCAAAGAACCAACTGGCCGACTATCATGATTTTTCATTAATAGTTCATTATGTCTTTCAGCAAAAAGAAGGTGAGAAAGTAATTCAGAATATTTTTTAAATTCTTTTTCGCGATATTGCTGCAGGAGCATATTCGCGGGTGAAAATATGGAGTATGTCTTTTCAAGTTTATCTTTCTCAGTGATCTCTTCTCCGCATAAATTTAACTGAGCTATAATTCTAAATAAAGCAGAATTATATTTAGTTAAATTTTTGAAATTCATTAATCTCAGATTTAGCCAATCATGACGAGCTTGTGGAAGCATGACCAACTTCAGGTGGTCATATCTTTCTTTTAAATTTTTCCACAATTTAAGGGGGTCTTTTAATGTAAGATATTGTAATTTTAGCCCCTCGTCAAGATGGTGACGGAGATATATCATGACTTTAGCACGGTCTTGATTGGATGCCATATTGTCATCTTTAATGGTGTCTGTCAGACCCATTGATTCTAAATGAATTTCGGCATCAAGTGTCCATAATGAGTAGCCTTTTTCCAGAGATATCAAGAGCAGTAAATTCAATTTTGGAAATATTTGTCATTTTATAAAAATAAAATTAAATAAAACTCTTACCACTTTTGTTACTTTGAAAAATTAGCCGGAGCCTCGTGCTGATAACGTGTTATAATATAAACTAAATTACCAAAATAAGACGAAAGGAATAAAGGAAAAGAAAGAAGAAAACAAAGGAGGTAAATATATTTCTCGTGTATATCTGCAATCTCATTTACATTGCATCTTTGGACTTAATTTATAGCCAAAGAAATGATTAAAAAAATACAATTGGAGAAATTAATTAAATGGTAATGGACATTCCACGTGAAAATTCCACTTAACACACTTATTATAGTGGTTCAAATTGTACAACTTTATTAGTATGACATTTACATACTCCTTAGATCATTTTTTTTCTTGTTCATTATATTAAAAATAGATGTTCAATAATATATCAAAAATTAATAAATCATTTATCCATTTGTGTTCATTCTACCCTTACTATTAGATATTATTTAATATCTAATTCATTTTTGAAGGCATTAAATATAATATATTTAAAAGGTATTAGGTAATATAGTAATATTATCCCTATTACTAGAGTTTGCAAAGGATAATCCTCAACATTGTTCATTGGAGGCTAATATACATAGTACATGTATTAGTTATGCATAAATTAAATACCGTATTAATTTTATATATGAATAACTTATTGTTTAACAAGCTACAAAATGTGATATTGGCTATGCATGATTTAATGACTGTGCAAAATAAATGAGATATGATTTAAAGTAAAATAAATGAGATAGTAAAAAGAATAAAGAATATAAAAGAAATGAATAGTAATTCTTGACAATTCTGGAATAAATTTGCTGGACAAATATATTTTTTTCGTACTTAAATGTGCAGGATGCTCTGGCATCCTCTCGTAGGTGTTGGACATACTTCTTGTCCCTATCCTACACCCTTGGTCTATTTTTGTCCCTGCAGCCATAAATGAAACCCAAACTTTATATGAGTTTCTTTTATTTCAATCTTTTTTATTGTTGTGATTCAAGAAATGGTCGAAAATATATTGTTTTTTTCCAACCAAATACAAAAGGAAAGAGATGATGGCCACCATTTTGATTGAAGCTCTTATGATCACCTCCATTCTCTCTTCGTTGCCTCGAAGAGAGGAATCGTGACAGAGTTGAAGCAGAGAGAGAACAAATTAAAACAAACTTTTTCGTTTTCTCTTCTTTTTTTGTTGTTGGTAATATTATGTTCGAAGGGATTTTGTGAGATAAATAATATGCATGAAGAGACCACAGAGTTCTACGTAGGGTACGTGCCTCCGCGACTGTAGAAGCAATCTCCATCTTATTTTGGAGATTGCTTTCTCCACTAATGTACATACTCCCTTTTTATTTATCCAAAAGTAAATTATTATTTAATTATTTCTTGTAATGTAGGCCAAACATTACAAGACAAAAACATTCTAATCAGAATTTCAACCATCAAGAACCACATATCTCTATCTTCCAAGATATATATCTTCATGATCTAATAAGATGCAAATGGTTCTGCTAGCAGCCATACTTCAGCACATCTTTCATTGGTCGAGGCGAGCTTAAATCGGTGACATATGGTCAGTGAGGATCCAGGTAACAGACCCAACTTTCACGGGATTGAGGCTCAAAAACTCTTGATAGCAAAAACACCTAAAATTTAAGTTGTATATACAGAGAGACTGACTATATACAATAAGATGTCGTATCTACATAAAGGTTAGAAAGAGTGATCTTGGACCATATTTCGGGTAAAGGAAACAAACCATAACTATGTCAAGGAGCTGAGAAAAAAGGGTCCTCTTTGTTTTTGTAAATAGAAAACAGCTGCTTAGAGTACCTTGTCGCCAAAGTTATGCACAGTTCAATACCACTGGGATCATAAGCTTGCAATTCCTTCATGGATTTCATCAGATCACCTTGCCGATTTCCATCAGTAAGAAATTCAGCCAAGGTGCTTCCCCTGTAATGTGGAAGCAAAATTAATGAAATCAGCACCCAAACATACAAAGCAAATTTCAGATTCAGTATTGTTTCAATGCAATTGAAAGAAACATAAAATCGGATAAACGCGCAAATGCCTTTCTGGTTAAAAGAATTAACTTTTAGATGTTTTACCTGAATGCTTAAATATTAAGGAGTTCCATATTTACAGATCAATTGCATTTTTTTCCTGGCCACAATTTGTCCCAGCAATAATTTCCTGCTCTTATCCACTTTGACCTCTTTTAGAAGAAGTCGAGCAAACCTTTTGAAATTACATGTTTCTTTTCTCCCTCTTATCAGAAATGTCAAACCAAGAGGTAAATGCATCATAATGAAACATTAATCATTAAAGAATTGACATTTTATTCAATTCATCAGAAATAACCATGCCATCTTAGACAAGGCTGTATCAGTCTTGCAATCCCAATCATAGGTGATAGATTGTTTTGATCATATGTGAGACACACTGGAGTACTTCAAGGTCATAGGTGGTCCTTGAGTACTCAAATTTATCTGCAAATTGACTTCACAAGCCTACCTTATACCTAAGTTACAGGCTGCTGGTTATTTGCAATAACAACAACAACAACAACATACCTAGTGTAATTCCACAAGTGGGGTCCAGGGAGGGTAAATTTAATAATAATGATGATATTGGAGGTCCTCTAACAAGACTAAAACCTAATCCCAACAAGTAGATCTCACTAGTATGGATCTTTTTCCTCCACTGTCCAATATCTTTAGCCAAGTTTGTATTGATACCAAGAAATTGTAGGTCTTTCAAGACAACTTCCATCAAATTTTATGTCTACCCCCAATCCCCCTTTAACACATTTAGTCACAGTAGGTTCACACCTACGAACAGGTGCATCTATAGATTGGCGCAAGACATAACTGTGAACCATCTCAAATGACCTTATCTTACTTTATCCTCAATGTGTGCTACTTGCACCTTCTGGAGAATGTGGTCATTTTAAATTTTATGTAATCTTTACATGACCGCACATCCATACCTCCATATCTCTGCAACACTCATTTTGTAGATATAAAGGACTTTAGCGGCCCAATATTCACTACCACACAAGATAATTGATTTTATAATTGTTGAGTAGAACTTCCTTTGACGATATGCATCCTTCTATCAAATAACACCCCAATAACACTTATCCTTTTGAACCATCCGATTTCAATTCTATCGCTAACATTTTCATCTATCATTCCATTCTCTTGAAACAACACGCCTAAATATCAAAATAGCTTACATTTTGGGATAGTGATCCCATCTAGTCTTAATCAACTTCACTCTTCTCATGTCGACAAAACTTGCAGTGCATGTATTTAATCTTACTTCTACTTATCCTAAAACCCTTACTCTCCAAAGTGTTTAACCATAGTTCAAGCTTTTGGTTGACATCCTCGTAGGTTTTGTCAATCAACACAAATCATCAACAAATAGCTTACACCATGGGACCTAATCTTGAAGCTTGTTTGTTAGCTCATCCATAACTTGGGTCAACAAGAAGAGACTTAATGCCACTACCTGGTATAGACCCACTGTTATGGGAAATCCCTTCTATCTCCTATTATTGTTCTTAGTAGAGACATCTCCTTCATTCATTTCCTTTATGACATTTCTATATTTAATATCAATTCAATTTTTCTTCATCACCAACCAAAGGACCTTTCGTGGTACTCTATCATATGATTTTTCTAGGTATTACATCATGTGTGGATTTTTCTTCCTTCCGGTAACTTCCATCAATCTCCTGATCAAGAATATAGCCTTTGCTTCGTTGTAGATCTACTGGGAATAAATCCAAATTGGTTCTATGTCACTCGTCTTATTCTTAAGTCCACGCTCTATCACTCTTTCCCCGAGTTTCAAAATCGAGTTCTCCTCTGAGTTCGACTGACGAAGCCTTCTGTCATAACAATGAGGTGTCCATATCATAGATACATAGGTCATCCAAAACACAGTCCAGCACCTAAGGTATCAAGGAACTATGACCAAAATGTATCATGCTTAACAACTCAATTTACGAGAGGAGATTATTAAACCTTCAATTGATAATAAGTCAATGTTCTTTTTTAACTAAAGTATCCCAGACATATAAGACATTCAAATTGTTCCCGGTACCTGTGATGGTAGATGGTAGGAGGTAACATATACATCGTGGAATTAGTCGAGGTGCGCGCAAGTTGGTCCAAACATCATGGTTATCAAAAATATTGTAAGAGATGGAGAATTACTAACAAATAACATTGACAAAAAAGTTTATGCCAACACATTTTTAACCATGTGTTTTTATCTTATGTAGGCTATGAGCTTGGAGAAGTTACAACAAACAAAGAATTGGCACCTTAGTGGAGATTCTAGAACTAGCCATGTAGAGCGAAAATAAGTGTTCTGGTTCATCCAAACCAGCACCACTTAAGGACTATAATGTGCATGTTTTTGCATTTTTTCGCGCATTTCAACATAATATATATAGATTTAGTATTCCCATCTCATTCAGGCACATACCTGAAGGCATCACACTGGCTAAAACCTCTTTGATTGTGAATTATTGTTCCTTTACAACATTGCTCCTCAGATGTTTGCTGCCTATACAAAACACAAACGGCCTTCATACATAATTCAGGATCCTTACCAAAGGCAGAAAGCATGTCCCCCTCAAACTCCCACTCTAATTTATCACTTTTGTGCCGTTGAATTCTCGATATTATCTCACCATAATCTGAATCACTCTCTGATATATACTCTGAACCAGTTATTGAATCTTCAGCTACAGAAGAATTACTTTGCAATGCACTGTCAGAATTAGAGATGTCATCATCATCTGAGACGTCAGAGCTGCTAACAATAAATCCACCTAAGCTTTCTCCTTCACTGTCTGACACTTCTATGACATTTCCACCACCACCTTTCCCTTCGCATTGACTTAGCTTCACCAGGCGCCGCCTACTAGACAATTTCCTGACTTCATCCTCAGAATCACCGGTTTGAGTTGTGTGGCCTCTGGGATGATCATCGGAGCTTTTTTCACGAAAATGCCTAGTTTTGAGCATGGAGATTGGAACTTTATCATCATTGTCGGTGTCACTATCACTAGCAATTATGTTCGAAGCTCTTCTTCTTTTTGGAGTTGGAACATATAAAACCTCTTCATTATGGTAAACAATGTCACTGTCTTCACCTTGCTCAAAGTCAGTCATCTTTAAATTGTTCTCTGAAGGCAATTCAATATCGGACAAGGTGCTCCCTGATCCACAGAAAGGTACACTACGAGCAATTCCTGGTATGGGAGGTGTACCAAGGGGGACAGAACTTTCATAATCACTTCCAATTGTTGATGTATAAGGAGGACCAGTAGTTCTCTCATCATCACTTTCAGTTATGTCAATAACAACTTCTTTTGCAGGTCTTAAACCAGCTGGTGTAGAAGGAGCCATCCTCTTGTTAGACCCCCTTTGTTCTTCAAATGTCAATCGCTTCCTCACTTGGTTAACACGGTTATTGCCACTTTCAGATAGTAAAGCTTTGTTTCCTCCCATAAACTTGGCTTGCACGCTTGGAGTTTTTGCTAAAGATTTCCCTGTCCATCAAAAGCGATAAGCAATGGAATAAGTAAAAATGTTCTATATTATGCATCCCAATCTTCTAAAGCAATATATATATATATATATATATATATATATATATATATATATATATATATATAACCTTAAAAGCATGAAAATCCTTAGAAAGATTTTACTATTTTAAAAGTATGAACGTCCATAGAAATGTTGAATGGACTTTTTGTCCCACAAAATCATATTTTAAGCATGAAATTTTGCTTGGGTACCTGGGAAGACTCCCAAGTATATGGGAATTAAAATGAAGGTTTTCTAATGTCCTCCTTAATTAGTGGCCTTTTTGGTTTATGGATCCTTTACTTCCATAAAATGATTTGAAAAAATTACCTAAATACACATATTATTTTACGATAATCTCTAAAATTCCCTACCATTTAATTTTTTTTTCAAAACTCCCCTCTCGGATATATCATCCCCTATCGGATACATCCTCCTATGTATCCGGATGTCCTATCCCCTCTATGATACATCTCTCCCTTTTCGAATACATCCTTCTCCTATGTTTCTGAACGTATGCTGATGTATTTGAAAGTCTAGTGATATATCTAGAAGTGCAGTGATGTATACGAAATTCATAAATTTTAAGGATTTTTTGTAAAAGTAGAAAAATAATGTAATTACCTCTTTAACACTATGAGATTTATGTAAATTTCTCAAATAATTGTCATTTAATTATTATTCTAATATTTAGTACCTTGAAATTTATTAAAGTTATAACTCTTGCTTATTTGTAATAGGTAAGAACTCCTAATAGTTAGTACTTTAAAATTGACTCGAATTTTGTTTCTTAAATCTTAATTGACTCGAATTTTGTTTCTTAAATCTTTCTTTATTTGAACTATATTAAAAGTCCTAACAATTAAGGCTTATTTAAATTATGATAAACAAAATAAATAAATAAATAAAAGAATAAAAATATTAAAGAAGGAGGTTGACATCTCTATAAATATATTTTTAAATGATTTTTTTCTTCTCATATATATAATTTTATTGATTAACAATGATACATATGCAAAACACCTGCACTAAACTAATATACTTAAAACTTGGAACTCGTAACATGATTTTTACCACTTCTCAACAAATTCTTTAGACAAAATGATAGTACCTGAATCTTGAGATTGTAGAGATCCAATTTCTCCATGAGAGAAAAAAGGATTTGCATCTAAACCATCCTTGTTTTGCATTTCATCAACTTCTTGCAAATCCATTTTCTGGGCTAAATTATTGCATTCATCTTGCAATCCACGTAGTGCTTTAGTTGAAATTCTATCTCCGGATTTTGAAACCAATTTTTTCTCCAATTTCGCCACTGTCAACTGTAGTTCATTGCACTTGGATTTCCAATACTCAACATCACTTTCAGCCTTCTTTTTCTCGCATTCCAAGACACTATTCTCGATCATCAATTGCAAAACCTTGTCTTCATCTTTTTCCTCAGTACTGCCTTTATTCTCTATTCGGTGAATCTGCTCTTCCAGCTCTTGATTCCTTCTCTTCAACACCTCAAACTGACCTTTAAACTCATTTCTCTCCTGTTCAATCCCCTTCCGCAAACCGGAACTAGTACATTCGATCTTTTCTTCCAGATTTAAACACTGATTGCAATAACTCGATTCTCTTTTCAAATCACTCACACTATTTGTAGTATCTCCAGCACCTACTACTACTACCACCCCCATATCAACCCTCAAAGATTCGTCGCTACAGTCCATGTTTCATCTCCCAACATCAGCAACTATTTCAATATACAATTGTTTCAAAGAGAAATTCAAAACTCCACAGTTGGTCTAAACCCTCATATTTAAGAAAACATCAATTTTTCGAAATCTATGGATACTTCCGTCAGAAAAGTGAAAATTTACTCTCTAATCACAATTACATGAAGAATAATGGCGTTTTTGAAACGGTTCCTATTTAATCATTGTCGGTTCAATTTAATAGAAACGGCTCCAATTTATTCACTGTACGGGCCCGTATTGATTTCTGCACCGTATATCCCTAAGCCCAATTAACTTACCCCAAGCCCAAAAGGATCCAGATAACAGGCCCAATTCTATAGTTCATCCTACATACTTGTTAGAGTACTCTTCCCATGTAAACTCACGGCCTGTTGGCACTTCAGCTGGATTTAATAAAGGGAAAATTATGCAAAATATTCATTAAGAAAAATTATTTACGCAAAAAATAACCTACTTGTTATGAAATAAACTAAATTTAGCAAAATGAGAAGGAGAGAGAATGAAGAAACTGAGCAAAGAAATAAAATAATTGCTATGTATTCTTTCTTCTATATTTTCGTGTGCTCTTTTGAATGCCAAAGATGGCATTTTATAGAAAAAGTAAACCAGAAAACATGGAAAAAAAGTAAACCAAGTGGGCAACTTGCCCACTTTTAAGTGGGTTCCACTTGAAAAAAACATTCAATTACACAACACTCCTCCTTGGATGTCTATGTATAATGTGCCTCCATAAAAACTCTATAAGAAATAATATACATATTTGGTAATACGCCTTGAATGCTGCCTCATTAAAAATCTTATCAGGAAAACTCAATGGGACAAAACTTTGATTAAGAAAAAAAGAGTGTAGCGCGTATGTTCCACCCTAGAATTTTTTTTGTCTTACTATGGCTATAGATGGCTTAATCGTGAGCTTAGGTGGAGCCCACTTAATGGATTTTTATAAAAAGGACATATGATAATTTATATGGATAATGTATATGAAGTTAAACACAACTCAAGGAGGACCCTTGAGCCAAATCCAAGTGTGAGCCCTCCAAAAAGATGTTTTTAAGTTATGTTTTTGGGCAATCTGACTTGGGAAGACCATAACGCCATCATGGCTCAGAAATTTGGGAAACCTTATAAAATAAAAGTTGTAGATAATTGGATTATATTTCCAACCATAGGTTGTGGTAATTTATTCGATATCGGTATCAAGAGATATGACTGTTTTACTGAACAAAGGTGCTGACTGTGAATTTTAATTCCGAATTTTAAAAATGGCTTGACCGGTTTTCAATTTTCTACTGATATAGAAATATTAATCGAGATTAGAAATTAATTAAACATGGTTGAATTATTAAGTGAGAATTTGAGATTAATTGAGATGAATTAAATTAAATAGTGGGATGAACAGTGGTCCCCACTGCCACATGGCCAATTCTAATTGGCCCATTCTTTAGTAGGGGACATCTAGTCACCTTGGGCAGCACTAGGGCTGTTCAAAACCGGCCGTTACCGATAATCCAACCGCAAAATTGGCTTATTGGCTTATTGGTATTGGATTATCGGATTAGCGGGTGGGGAATGAATTTAAATTTTACAATTAACGGCTTATCGGTGTGGGGAACAGATTACTCAATTTTGTTATTGGGTAAACCGTTAATCCGTTAAGAATTTATTATATTTTAATATATTTTATCCTTAAACATATCAAATATGTAAGATATTGATAATTATAATTTGCAAATCTAAAAATAAGCTTCAACAGGCCAAGCCCACAGTTCAAGCCCATTTAGGCTATATTACTAATTTACTATACCCTAAAATCTAAATCCCTAATTTTACCTAAACTTAAATAAGAGAAGCAGCCCTATTTGGCTACTTGCCGCCTCTGTCTCACACTCTCCATCTCTCATTCTCTCATTCTCTCTTGCGAGGCCAAGAGGTGGCGCCACCTTGTCTTCTCCTCCACCAGACCTCCTCTCCTTTTCCTTAGGCCGCCGAACCTCCGCCTCTATTTTCTTTCCAAAAGCTGGGTATGAACACTACAGAGGGAGAGAAGGGATAGCAACAGTTCAAAATCTGTTCCTACCGGATGTTATGTTACTAAGATTCATTGTGCTGTTGTTTCCAGAGATTAAGCTTGAGCTCATATATGTTTTTTTTTCAGTTTTATTGTTTCCGTTCACTCTTCTTCTAGTTCAAATTCATTTCCTACTAATTTATGTGGTTGTTAGTCATGTAGAACAGAAATTCTTTATCTTTACATATGCTATGTTTGATTTAGCAATGGGATATATCTGTACTCTCTTTCTGCTTGTCGCTATATCTGCTTCTTATGTTTTCTAACAAGGGTCATGGCTTGGTCGGTGTGGTAAAAGCTCAATCTGTTCTAGTGCTTCACCTTGACAGTATAGTTTACCTTTGCCGCAAGCCTTATATTAATGTCAAGATTTTCCTCTATATTGAAGCTACATGTTACCAAGATGAGTGTTAAGTTGTGTGTACTCTTCTTGACTGTCATGGTGGATGACTGACTGTAGCTATATATGAATATACTATGAAGTTTAAGTGGCGGGTTGTTGTTAATCTGTTCCTGTTGAGAAAGGGAATTGAAGTAAATAGCAGAAATTTTACATGTTACCATACCACCGATACACCGCCCGATAATCGTCCGATAATTGCTAATTCGATACCGAACCAACCGATATCTTATAGGTTGGCTAGCGGATTAGTACTTTTAAAAGCCGATAACCGTTAAGTCAAACCGTTAAGCATAATAATCCGTCCGATCCTCTCGATAAGCAGCCCTAGACAGCACACATGGTCTTCATTTTGACCAAAATAGCAGCCAAAAACGTGTCCCAACTCCAGAATGTTCAAGAAAGAGAGAGAAGCACTCATCTTCTCCAAATTTCCTAAGCTTTTGAGAAAGAAAGAATAGAGAGAAGTAACGAGAGAGAGAGAGGCGAACAAGCTTGAGAGTGAGGAAGAAATTGAGGAATTAAGTGTGGTGATTATTCAAGGTTATGGAAGCAAGGATGGATCCATTAGAGAAGCAAAAAAAAACGTTTTTGACCAAGCCCTCAAATTTTCAAGCAAATTGTGTCAAAAAAAACCTAAGGTAAGATTTCATCTCATTTTTCGTTTTCCCCTCATCTTGAAGGTAATTGAAGCTTGTGTGAGTTGATTAATATATGAAATTATGGGTGTTGATGTTGAGGCATGGTAGAAGACGTTTGAGGCTGTTTTGGTGTGGAAAATAATGAATTAATTTTGCTTAGTATTTGATTGTTATTGTTATGGATTTTAGGATGAGAATGAAGGGATTAAATGGTTAAAGTTGAGGTTGAAATTCGTTTGTGGGCTATGGTAGGACTTGTGGTGATATTAACATGGCTTTCTTGAATTTAAATGAGTGATGTTTATGTTGAGGGGCTACTGTTATAGGTCACGAAAATTTGATGAAAAGTAGTATGAAATAAGGTGTAAAAATTATAAGTGGTTTGCTTGGCTTGTGGTATGTGTTCATGAGATTTTTGAGCATCTTTATGTTGTTAGTTAAGGGCTATTTTGATAGGTTGTTATTGTTCTTGTTGAGATTGGAATATTAATGATAATTAAGGTTATATGTTGCATTATATGTTGGTTGGGCTGTTTTAGGATTATTTCAATAAAACATTGACACTATGAATCATTAAAGATATTTGGAAGATGTAGTAGTTGTATGTGGATTGGAATTGTTGTTGAGTGTTATGAATGTAGGCTGACTTAACTTACCAATAAGGTTATAATGAAGATATTAACTTGTATTAAATGGACTTGGAAGCAAGAAAATCCCATGATTAGTGCTGGTATTAAAATGGACTAATTTAGTATTTTTGAATATCGTCTTGGCTTGTCTTGACATGACATTTGAAGGTGTGATTATTGATGTTGCTTGGGGATTTTATGACTGATTTGAAAGTGGAAAAAGTGAGCAATATAAGGGAGTTGCTTCCCAGAATTTTGTGTTTTGCAAACCCGTTTTTGGATGGGACTGTCGTTAGTAAATTTAGCATAACTCCTTGTATAAAGCTCCGTTTTGGTTGATTAAAGATGTTTTGGAAATCTATTTGATAGAGCTAAAACTTTCATTTAGACTCTAAAACCCACTTTTACTTTTATATACTCGAAAAAGGGTGATGAAGTTAAGGGGAGGTGCTGTCCAATTTTTTTTGTTTTTGTTTGAAATAATCTACTAACGATAAAAAACGTTTTATGCCTTTCCATATCTTAACCATAACGCTTAACGTATTAATATAGGTATGAGGCAGCATATACATGTTGTGTGTGGATAAACACTAAAGGTATGTAAATCTAACCTTTCTTTCTTTTAGCATGATTTATATGAAACAAACGGATGAAGGTATAAATTCCAAAAAAGCTTCTATTCTTAGATACACTAGGATGGCTAATGTTCGTAAATTCCTAGAAATTATATCTTTATATTTTGATACATGAGTTTGATTCCAGCCATCCTATTTTGGTATAATTCATCTTTTGATATAATTCATGCTTTAGTATAATTCATAATGACAATCGAAGGTTACTTGAAATAACTATTATCTTGATTTTTAAATGATAGTTATTTCAATTATTCAATTAATCTCCATATTATGTTTTGAAATATGGAAAATGATTTCTGAAAGACTGTTTTGACATAGACCATCGTGACATAGGAAAGAAGTACACTATGATTATAGCTCAGTTTCTTTTATATGACTTGTCATCATGATTATGCTATTGAGTCTCTATAAATGTTTTTATATTTTAAATTGCATTTAGTTTCTCACTACTCTACTCGTGCATACTGTAACCATTCTTTCACTGAGCATGAGCCAGGATATGTTATCAAGCGTACTTCTCTGCATTGTTTTTTGCCATGCCCCGACGTGAGGAGGCAGGTATGACATGTACATAGGTTATGGTGTATATTATGCCATGGAGTTATGCTGTGTCATGTACATATATAATATGATATGATTTGATTTGATATGATTTGATATGACCATCTGATATGATATGATCTATTACGGAGATATTTCCTACTCTGGTGTTATGATGTGCTGTGGCGCCAATGACAAGAGGTCGACCACGTTTTGTTCATCGAGTCCCATGAAATAGGGCCGGATACGGCATATGTATTTGCATATATGATTTGGGATTATGATAAGTATTTTGAAATTCTGAATATTTATTTCGTTTTCTGCACATACTATTCAGATTATGATTTTAATTTATTACAATTCATGCTTTACATATTTGGTATATTTTTCGTACTGACCCCCTTTCTTCGGGGGATGCGTTACATGCCCGCAGGTACCGAAGTTCGATTTGCTGATCCACCTGTTTAGGATATTTGCTGCGTCGTTGATAGTGCTCCTTTGTTCGGAGATTGTATTTTGGTACTGACTTTATCTATGTATATTTGGATATGTTGGTCAGGGGTACGACGGGGCCCTGTCTCGTCATATGACTATGTTATCATCTGTAGAGGTCTGTAGACAAATTATGTTGTGGGTTTTGTATATATGGTTTGGGTTTTGTGTGTTTTGTGACGGCCTATCAGCCCTCGTGCCTACATCTATTTTTGTGATCTATTTAGCAATCTTTTCTAATCACTACCTATGTTTATTCGATTAAAATGTTAATTTGGGATAAGGATACATTTGGGTGTCCAACGTGGGGCACCAGTCACGGCCTACGGGGTTGGGTCGTGACAGCGTATCTTACTCCCCCTGATGAAAACTTCATTTGATATTTTGGAGACGACCCATTCCAATCTTATATCTTAGCTTCTCAAAAATTGATGTTGGTAATGTCTTTGTGAATAAATCTGCAAGATTATCACTTGAACGAACTTATTGTAAATCAATATCACCATTCTTTTGAAAATCATGTGTGAAGAATAATTTTGGTGAAATATGTTTCGTTTTGTCTCCTTTTATGAAGCCATATTTTAATTGAGTGATGCATGCGGCATTGTCTTCGAATATAACTATGGGTAGTTTAACATTATTTTACAGGCCGCATCTTTCTTTGATGAACTGTGTCATCGATCTCAACCACACACATTCTTTATTTGCTTCATGAATTGTTATTATTTCAACATGATTTGAAGAAGTAGCAACAATAGACTGCTTTGTAGATCGCCATGATATAGTAGTTCTTCCGTGTGTAAATAGATAGCTTTTCTGAGATCGAACTTTATGTGGATCTGATAAATAACGTGTATCTGCATTACTAATAAGGTCTGCGCAACCTTTGTTATTATAAAACAAACCCATATCAATAGTACCCTTTAGATATCGCAAAATATGTTTGATACCGTTCCAATGCCTTTGTGTTGAGAATTGTCACGACCCAACCCCGTAGGCCGTGACTGGTGCCCGAATTGAGCACCCAAACGTACCCTTATCCCAAATTAGCCTTTTAACCGAATAAACAAAGGTAGTGATTAGAAAAAAATTGCTAAATAGATCAAAAAAATAGATGTAGGCACGAGGGCTGATAGGCCGTCACAAAACACCCAAAACCCAAACCATATATACAAAACCCACAACATAACTCTGTCTACAAACCTCTACAGATGATAGCATAGTCATATGACGGGACAGGGCCCCGTCGTACCCCTGACCAAAATATCCAAATATACAGAGATAAAGTCAGTACCAAAATACAAGCTCCGAACAAGGGAGCACTGTCAACGATGCAACAAATATTCTAAACAGATGGATCAACAAATCGAACTTTGGTACCTGCGGGCATGTAACGCAGCCCCCCGAAGTAAGGAGGTCAGTACGGAAAATGTACTGAATATGTAAAACATGCACTGTAATATATAAAATCATAATCTGAATAGTATATGCAAAACATGAAATCACCGTTTAGAATTTCAAAATACTTATCAAAATCTCAAACCATATATGCACAGACATATGCCATATCCGACCCCATTATGGACTCGGTGAACAAAGTGTGGTTGCCCTCCCATCATCGGCACCACGGCACAGCATAACACCAGAGTAGGGAATATCTCCGTAACAAATCATATCATATCAGATGGCCATATCAAATCATATTATATCACAAACATATATGTACATGGCATAGCATAACTCCGTGGTATAACATTTACCACCCCATGTACATGTCATACCTGCCCCCTTGTTATGACCCATATTTTTTTTCATATTAGGACAATTTGGGGATAATGGTAATAAGTCAAGGGCAAGGCTATGTTTGACCTTATTGGATACAAAATTCTTATGACTAAATTGAGATGTGGAAATATTGAAAATTTGTTAAGGGTAAAAATTGAAATTTCTCATGTGGAAATACCATAAAAGATTAAGGACAAAATTGGAATTACTCATGTGAAAATACCATAAAAGGGTTAGGGGTAAAATTGGAATTTCACAAGTGGAAATACCATAAAAGATTAGGGGTAAAATTAAAATTTCACATGTGAAAATACCATAAAAGTTTAGGGGTAAAATTGGAATTTTACATATGGAAATACTATAAAAGGTTAAGGGCAAAGGTGAAATTTTAACTTGGAAATATTAGAAAAGGTGAGGGGCAAAATGGTAATTTCACATGGGAGCCTCTTAGTCATAAAATCCTAGAGATTTCTAGACATTTTGAGAGAGTTTGAAGAAGAGAACTTAAGCCAAAAAATGGAGAGAAAATCGGCTAAGAGGGAGAAAAATTAACCCTTCAAATTTCATCCCCAAAAATTATAATTTTCTAGTATTCCTACTAAATCAAGGGTCCTCTATAACATGGTAAATTTATTTTGGAAGATAAAAGGCTTGTTTGGTTGATTTGGGGCTTTGATTAAGTGAAGAAGTTAGAAGAAAAAAAGGTAAGAATTAATTTCTTTTTATTATGTTATGAAGGTTGTTTATGTTGTAGTATGTGGAGATGTATAGAATTTATGAAAATATGGAAGTTTTCATGGTGGGTTTTACATATATATATAAATCCATGTATATGAAGATTGTGGGGGAAGATGAATTAAATTTTTGTGTGGTATTTTTGTGTAGTATTTGTATAGTAGTTATGATAGTTATTTGATGTTGAAAATGGAAGTTGGATGAAATTTATTGAAGTTGGAAATATGGGTTAGGTGATGTAATTGGAAAAAAATTAAGTTTGTATAATTTGTTAGTTGTGGTTATGATTTTGGGGATATAAATGAAGTTTAAATGGTGTAAGATGGTATTAAAATAGTTTGTAGGAATTATGTAATTTGAGTATGATATTATAAGAATATGGAGGTAAATTATTAAAAGTATGGAGTGTTGTTGTTGGTTGTGAAGTTGAAAGAAGGAAATGAATTTGATTATGAAGTTGGAGGAAGAAAATGAATTATAATAGTTTTGTTGCATTTATGGAATTTTTGGGTGAAATATGGAATTGATGAATATTGGATAGCTTACTTGGAATACTTTTCACTTATGTTGGAATAAGTTGAAATTAATTATGAACATGAAATATTCATATTTATTTGGAAATGCAAAGTTTGGTTGAAAGTTGTTGCACTAATTGGAAAATTACATCAATTTATGTTATGGTGTGTTTAAGTTGATTATTGATGGAATTGGTGTTGATGTTGGCTTGGTTGTTGATATTGTGGCCGAGTTATAATTTTGGGGTTGTCATATATATAGGGGAGATGCTGCCGAAATTTTTGTAGACAAGTATTGGAAAAATTGAGTTCTTAAAGTCTTATGAATAGTAATTGGTAAATGTGACCAATTGTAGATTTTGGAGGAAACGGGAATTGAATTTGGACAATCGTAAAACGTCAAAAAGGTATGTAAAGCTTTACATTTTCTTCTCTTGGCATGTCCTAGATGTAATAGGAGTGAATACGAACCTCGAGGATCACTCTACTCTTTGAAATCGACGCTCGAAAATTTCCCTTTTCTATTCAATAGAATTGAATTAGGTAATTATGAATAGTTTTGGAAAAATTGTCTAAACTTCTAAATTTTGCACAAATGAATTCCGAATACCTTGAAACTCTTCTAAATAATGTTATGAAGTCTAACGCACGTGATTTGTATACGCCACCTCATTTGACCGAGGTGGGCCCCACTATTCCGAATTTTTCTTCGTTATTCCGTTTGAATTACGGTAGGTAGAATTTGAAAGAAACTCTTTGCTATGCTTCCTAATATTATATGAATAATTATTCCGATAATTCGGAAAATACTATTTTTACGTAGACTATTATGATATTGGAAGTACTTATACTATTATTATTATTCAAGTTTCCTTTTATGATTTGTTATCGAAATTACGCAATCGAGTCTGTATAAATGTTTTGTAATTTAAATTGCATTTAGTTTCTCACTACTCCATTCGTGGATGCCTCAATGCTTCTTTCACTGAGCCTGGGCCGGAATATGTTTTCGTGCGTATTTCTCTGCATTGTTCGCCGTGTCCCGACGTGAGGGGGCAGATATAATATGTACATGGGGTGATAAATGTTATGCCACGGAGTTATGCTGTGCCATGTACATATATGTTTGTTATATGATATGATTTGATATGGCCATCTGATATGATATAATTTTTTACGGAGATATTCCCTACTCTAGTGTTATGATGAGCTGTGGCGCCAATGACAGGAGGGCGACCACGTTTTGTTCACCGAGTCCCATAAAATGGGGCCGGATACGGCATATGTATTTGCATATATGATTTGGGATTATGAAAAGTATTTTGAAATTCTAAACATTTATTTTATTTTTTGCACATACTATTCAGATTATGATTTTATTTATTACAATTCATGCTTTACATATTCGGTACATTTTTCGTATTGACCCCCTTTCTTCGGGGGGGGGGCTGCGTTACATGCCCGCAGGTACCGAAGTTCGATTTGCTGATCCACCTGTTTAGGATATTTGCTGCGTCGTTGACAGTGCTCCCTTGTTCGGAGCTTGTATTTTGGTACTGACTTTATCTCTGTATATTTGGATATGTTGGTTAGGGGTACGACGGGACCTTGTCCCGTCATATGACTATGCTATCATCTGTAGAGGTCTGTAGACAGAGTTATGTTGTGGGTTTTGTATATATGGTTTGGATTTTTGTGTGTTTTGTGACGGCCTATCAGCCCTCGTGCCTACATCTATTTTTTTTTATCCATTTAGCAATTGTTTTTTTAATCACTACCTATATTTATTTGGTTAAAATGGCTAATTTGGGATTAGGGTACGTTTGGGTGCCCAACTCAGGCACCAGTCGCGACCTACGGGGTTGGGTCGTGACACCCCTCACGTCGGGATACGGCGAACAATGTAGAGAAATACGCACGAAAACATATCGTGGCCCAAACTCAGTGAAAGAAGCATTGAGGCATCCACGAATGGAGTAGTAAGAAACTAAATGCAATTTAAATTACAAAACATTTATACAGACTCGATGGCATAATTTCGATAACAAATCATAAAAGGAAACTTGAATAATAATAATAGTACAAGTACTTCCAATATCACAATAGTCTACGTAAAAATAGTATTTTCTGAATTATCTTCGTACTTCCAAATATATTATGGGAATTAACGGAATAATTATTCATATAATATTAGGAAGCATAGCAAAGAGTTTCTTTCAAATTCTACCTACCGTAATTCAAACGCAATAACGGAGAAAAATTCGGAATAGTGGGGCCCACCTCAATCAAATGAAGTGGCGTATACAAATCACGTGCGTTAGACTTCATAACAATATTTAGAAGAGTTTCAAGGTATTCGGAATTCATTTGTGCAAAATCTAGAAGTTTAGACAATTTTTCCAAAACTATTCATAATTACCTAATTCAATTCTATTGAATAGAAAAGGGAAATTTTCGAGCATCGATTTCGAAAAGTAGAGTGATCCCCGAGGTTCGTATTCACTCCTATTACATCTAGGACATGCCAAGAGAAGAAAATGCAAAGCTTTACATACCTTTTTGGCCTTTTACGGTTGTCCAAGTTCAATTCTCATTTCCTCCAAAATCTACAATTGGTCACATTTACCAATTACTATTCATAAGACTTTAAGAATTCAATTTTTCCAGTACTTGTCTACAAAAATTTCGACAGCATCTTCCATATATATATGACACCCTGAGATTACAACTCGGCCACAATATTAACAACCAAGCCAACAACAACACCAATTCCATCGATAATCAATTTAACACACCATAACATAAATTGGTGTAATTTTCCAATTAGTGCAACAACTTTCAACCAAACTTTGCATTTCCAAATAAATATGAATATCTTATATCCATAATTAATTTCAACTCATTCCAACATTAGTGAAAAATATTCCAAGTAAGCTATTCAATTTTTTATCAATTCCATATTTCACTCATAAATTCCATAAATATAACAAAAATATTATAATTCATTTTCTTCCTCCAACTTCATAATCAAATTCATTTCTTTCTTTCAACTTCATAATCAACAACAACATTCCATACTTTTAATAACTTACCTCCATATTCTTATAATATCATACTAAAATTACATAATTCCTACAATCCATTTTAATACCAACTTACACCATATAAACTTCATTTATATCCCAAAAATCATAACAACAACTAACAAATTATACAAACTTAATTTTTTTCCATTTCATCACCTAACCCATATTTTCAACTTCAATAAATTCATTCAACTTCCAATTCCAACATAAAATTTTTACCATAACTACTACTCCATAACTACTACTAAAATACTACACAAAAAATTAATTCATCTTGCCTCTAAAATCTTCATATACATGGATTTATACATATGTAAAACCCACCATGCAAACTTCCATATTTCCATAAATTCTACACATCTCTACATACTACAACATCAACAAACTTCATAACACAAAGAAATTGGATTAATTCTTACCTTTTCCTTCCAACTCCTTCACTTTACCAAAGCTTCAAATCAACCAAACAAGGCTCCTATCTTCCAAAATAACTTTATCATGTTGTAGAGGATCCTTGAATTAGTAGGAATACTAGGAGAAAATAATTCTTGGGATGAAATTTCAAGGAGTAAAATTACTCCCTCCATAGCCGATTTTCTCTCTTTGATTTCTCTTCTTTCCTTTGCTCTTCTCCTTTCTCAAATTGTGTAGAGAATTCTAGACATTTATGATTTAAAGCTCCTCATGAGAAATTCCAATTTTGCCCCTAACCTTTTCTAATATTTCCAAGTTGAAATTCCAATTTTACCCTTAAACTTTTCCAATATTTTCACATCCTAATTTAGTCATAAGAATTATGTATCCAACAAAATCAAACATAGCCTTGCCCTTGACTTGTTACCGTTATTCCAAAAATGTCCTATTGTGAAAATTAAAAAAATATGGGATATAACAGGAATGAATTATACCTTGCTAGCAAATTAATAGAAAATATTATATTAGGCCTAGTTGCCTTAGCAAGATACATAGGTGCACCAATAGCACTGAAATATGGTACTTCAGGACCAAGAATTTCTTCACCCTCTTTTGGAGGTTGAAATTGATTTTTTTCCAATTGAAGTGATCGAACAACCATTGGAGTACTTAATGGATATGCTTTATCCATGTAAAATCGTTTTAAGATTTTCTTAGTGTAGGCAGATTGATGGACAAATACCCCGTCTACTAAATGTTTAATTTGCAGATCTAAACAAAGTTTTGTCTTTCCAAGGTCTTTCATCTCAAATTATTTCTTTAGATATTCAATCGCCTTTTGGACCTCTTCAGGGGTTCCAATGAGATTTATGTCATAAACATAAACGGTGAGTATAACAAATCCTGATCCCGTTTTCTTAATAAAAACACATGGAAAAATGACATCATTTATAGAACCTTCATTTATTAAGTACTCACTACAACAACAACAACAGGCCCAGTATAATACCATCATATGGGGTCTGGATTATTAAGTCCTCACTAAGGCGATTATACCACAAACGTCCTGATTGTTTTGGATCATATAATGATCTTTGCAGTTTTATTGAGTACATCTACCGAGACTTATTACATGCTTCAGGAAATTTTAATCCTTTTAAAATTTTCATGTAAATTTCATTATCAAGTGAACCATAAAGGTAAGTTGTAACTTCATCCATTAGATTTATTTCAAAATTTTTATGTACTACTAGACTGATGAGATATCGAAATGTTATCCATCCATAACAGGTGAATATGTTTCTTCATAGTTGACCTCGAGTCTTTGAGAGAATCCTTGTGCAACAAGGCGTGTCTTGTATCTTACAATTTCATTTCTCTCATTTCGTTTTCGCATAAAAACTCATTTATAGCTAACTAATTTTACACCTTCAGGGGTTTGGACTACAGGTCCAAAAACCTCACGTTTAGCAAGTGAGTCTAATTTTGATTGAATTGACTTTTGCTATTCTGGCCAATCACATCTACGTCGACATTATTCGACGGATTTAGGCTCAAGACTTTCACTATCTTGCATGAGGTTAATTGCAACATTATATGCAAAAATATTATCAATCATGATTTTTGATCGGTCTAAATTTATCTCATCACCGGTAGAACTTATTGAAAGTTTTTCATTCATTTGAGTCTCAGGTTCACTGATTTCTTCAAGAATATCAGGATTACTCAAATCTTGACTTTCTTCAGGAGGTTCTTGTTTAGTATCATCTTTATTATTTCTTACGCTTCTCTTTCTGGGATTTTTATCCTCTGAACTCAATGGTCTACTATGCTTCAGGCGTGTTTGAGATTCAGAAGCTATGATACTAGTAGATGATAATTTTGGGACATTAATTCGGATAGGCACATTCACTGCATGGATATGTGACTTAGTTATCTATTTCAAATCAGTAAATGCATCTGAAATTTGATTTGCTATTTTCTGTAAGTGGATAATCTTCTAGACCTCCTGCCTACATGTGCGGGTATGTAGATCAAAATGAAATAGTGATGAAACTTTTCACGCAATTTCTTTTTTGGGTTCTTGTTTCTCTTCAACTAATAGCGGGAAAGTTGTTTCATCAAACCGACAATCTACAAATTGAGCAGTGAATAAGTCTCCAGTCAATGGTTTAAGGTATCGAATTATGGAGGGTGAGTCAAACCCAACATATATGCACAACCTTCGTTAAGGGCCCATCTTTGTACGTTGTGATAGTGCTACAAGCACGTATACCACACAACCAAAAATTCTTAGATGGGTTATATTTGGCTCATGTCTAAATACTAATTGTGATGAACATTATTTATTATAATGTGTCGGTCTAAGACGTATAAATGTTGCTGGTTTACGATTGACAATTTTGTTTTCATTAGTAGAGGTCTTGTTATCAATTGTAGGCGCTTTATAAATGACTCTACAAGGCTATTTTGAGTATGAACATGAGCAACATGATATTCAATTTTTATCCCAATTGATAAGCAATAATCATTAAAAACTTGGGATGTAAATTCTCCAGCATTATCAAAGCGAATCGCCTTAATTGGATAATCTGAAAATTGCGCTCTCAATCTTATTATTTATGCTAATAACTTTGCAAATGTCAGGTTGCAGGATGATAAGAGGCACACATGAGACCATCTAGATGATGTATCTATTAGGACCATAAAATATCTAAACAATCCACTAGTTGGATGAATAGGTCCACATATATCTTTATGTATACGCTCTAAAAAGCTAGGAGATTCGATGCCAACCTTCAGGGTCGATGGTCTGGCAATTAATTTGCCTTGATAATAAGCAGCACATGAAAATTCATCATTCTTAAGAATTCTCTGGTTCTATAACGGATGTCCAGTTGAATTTTCAAGAATTTGTCTCATCATTATTGATCCAGGATGACCTATTTGATCATGCCATAGCACAAATGTATTTAGATTAGTAAACTTCTGGTTTACGATCATATGTGCTTTAATTGCACTAATTTTTGCATAATATAGGCCAGACGACAAAGTTGATAATTTTTTCAAAATATATTTCTGGCCTGAGACACTCTTAATTATATCAAGATATTCAGTATTCATTTTATTTAGTGTCTCAACATTATATCCATTTCTGCGGATATCTTTAAAACTTAACAAGTTTCTTGGAGATTTAGAAGAGAATAGTGCATCTACTATAATAATTTTTGTCCCCTTAAGCAGAATTATAATAGCTCTTTCGGGGCCTTCAATTATTTTTGAATTACCAAAAATTGTAGTAACATTTGCTTTCTTTCTAAACAAGTTAGAAAAATATTTCTCGTCTTATAAAATAACATGAGTTGTTCCACTATCAATTACACAAATATCCCCATGATTGATCATTGATCTAAATAAAATTTGAGGCATATCTATATTTTTTTCATCAAAAGGAAATAAAGTAAATATTATAATTAATACATAATTTATTACACGAATTTTATTTATTTACATGGACTAAAACAATACAAACATAATATGTAGTTCAAATAAAATAAAAAATATGATTTAAATATTATTAGTCTTATCAATATTTATATTTTCTCTGGAAAATTAAAGAAATCAGCTACATCGAGATGCATAGGCTCAATATTATCTTCAGAGATAAAATTTATCTCTGGATTATTTTCTGCCCTCTTTAAGGATACTTGATATAGCTAAACCAGACGTTTTAATGACGCAAGTCCACGACCAGTGTCCACACCTTCACATCTATGAGATATGCTTTCTGATTTTTTCATGGGTAAAGTTTCTAGCCTTTTACTCTGCTTTTTATATTGCTGATCATTTTTCGGTGCCAGCCGAGCATCATGATTATAATTTCTTCTTCGACCATGACCACGACCACAACTGGGGCCATGACCTCTTTCGCGTTGATTATAATTTGCCCGATTCACTTCAGGGAGTGACAAAGAACCAACGGACCGACTATCATGATTTTTCATTAATAGTTCATAGTGACATTCAATAATAAGAAGATGAGATAGTAATTTAGAATATTTTTTAAAATCCTTTTCGCGATATTGCTGTTGCAGGAGCGTATTCGCGGGTGCAAATGTGGAGTATGCCTTTTCGAATTTATCTTGCTCAGTTATTTCGTCTCCGCATAAATTTATCTGGCCTATAATTCTAAACACGAGCAAAATTATATTCAGTTATATTTTTGAAATTCATTAATCGCAAGTTTAGCCAATCATGACGTGCTTGTTGAAGCATGACCAACTTCAGGTGATCATATTTTTTTTTAAAATTTTTTCATAATTTAAGGGAGTCTTTTAATGTGAGATATTATAATTTTAGCCCCTCGTCAAAATAGTGACGGAGAAATATCATGGCTTTTGCATGGTCTTGACTAGATGCCGTATTTTCATTTTTGATGGTGTCTGCCAGACCCATCGATTCTAAATGAATTTCGGCATCAAGTGTCCATCATGAGTAGCTTTTTTCAGAAATATCAAGAGCAATAAATTCAACTTTTAAAATATTAGACATTTTAAGAAAAATAAAATTCTTACCCCTTTTGTTACCTTCTAAAAATATAACTCAAAGCAACGGAGGTTCGTGCTGATAACATGCTATGAAATAAACTAAATTTAGCAAAATGAGACGAAGAGAATGGAGAAACTGAGCAGAGAAACAAAATAATTGCTATGTATTCTTTCTTCTATATTTTCGTGTGCTCTTCTAAATGTCAAAGATGACATTTTATAGAAGAGGAAAACCTGAAAACATGGAACAAAAGTAAACCAAGTGGGCAACTTGCCTACTTTTAAGTGGGTCCCACTTAAAAAACAACATCCAATTACACACCACTACTTTCTTTTTCTTACTTAAAATAGCCGCTCGACTACTTGATTTGCACAAAATATGGCAACTGGCCATATTGGCGGCTGATAATCTCCATTTGGCCATTTAAAAAAAAATATAAATAATATATTTTTTAAAAAAAATTTAAAGGAGGGCTTCTGGCTTATTTATAAATAAAAAAAAGATTATATATTTCCTGAACAGGAAAAATTGTGCAAAATATCCATCAAGAAAAATTAATTACCCAAAAAATAGCCCACTTTCTTTTTCTTACTTAAAATAGCCGCTCGGCCGTTTGATTTGCACAAAATATGGCAAATGGCCATATTGACAGTTGATAATCTTCATTTGGCCTTTTTTATAAAAATATAAATAATAATATTTGCTTTCTATTTCTCTTTTTTTTAATTAAAGGAGGGATTTTGGTTTATTTATAAATATAGAAAAGATTATACATTTCCTGGCCATTTTTTTTGTTTTTTTTTTAAAAAAACTTTTTTCTGTTTTATTTTTTGCTGTGCTATGAAAAAAATAATTGTTATTTATATTTTCTTTATTGCTCTTTTTTAGAATTTTTTATCTTTTCTAATTGTTTCATTTCTTTTGTGAAAAAATGAATATTTATGTCATTTTATTGTTTTTAATTTATTCTTCTATTTGTTAAGTTAGAAATGCATGATTGACAAATAAATATTGATATCGATACATTGCATAATTGTTGATATAATATTGATACATGATTATATACCATTTATACAATGATGATACATTACATATCTTTTTATACAATAATGATACATTACATATCTATTTATACAATATTGATATATTACATTTAGACTGCATAATCATTAGTTGTTTTGTTTTCAAATATTAATATTATATTATTTGAATTTTCCTGGTGCTGCTTTTGAGAAAAAACTTATTCCTTTTCTAATTGTTTCACTTTTTTTGTGGTAAAATAAATATTATATCATTTTATTATTTTTATTTATTTTATTTATTTATTAAGGTGATAATGGATGATAGTCAAATATATATTGATACATTGTATAATTGATTATATAATATCGATACATGATTATACGCATTTATACAATATCGATATATTACATATACACTGCATAATTATTTGTACATTATATATACATGTTTATATACCATTTATACTATATTGATATATGTTTATACACTATTTATACATTATTGATACTTCACTTATACACCACATATTTATTTATGCAATATCGATACATTACATAACTATTTATACAATATCGATACATTACATAAATATTTATAAAATATCAATACTTTACATATACACTACATAATTGCTTGTATATTATATGTACATATTTTACACCATTTATACAATATTGATAAATAAAAAAAAATACATGGAAAAAGTTTTTAAAAAGGATATTTTTATTTAAAACAACAACAACAACAACAAAATATTTTTTTTTTTAAAAATCAACGCTACAAAGGAGGGAAAAACGAAAAAAGAATAGGAAATAAAGCCAAAAAGGCCTAATGGGCTTGAGCCGATTTTGATCTCTGTGGTGTTGGGCCGATTTGGGCTCATGGCCTCTTATTGGCTATTTTTTGTATAAATAAAATATGGTTATATTTATTATAAATTAATTATTTTATTGTATATATATTTGAAATTAGTCCTTTCATTAATTAAATAAGTATTTTTATTTTTTGAAAAATCTATGTTAAAACCAACATTATTATCATATTTATTAAATCACACTATATTTTAAAATAATTACTCATTGTGAAAAATATCTAAAGTGATTTAAAAAAAAAAAAATCATAGACATTAAGAAGAATCTAGAAAGTTATGGTGTAGTGTGTTTGAAAGTCTAGATAATATTGTAGAGTATTAGACACTTGAGGAAGATATTTGTAAAAGGCGATAGAATATTCTTGATTTTTAGTATCTAAAATCATCCTATACATGTATAAATAAGGTGACATTAGGTATTTGTAATAAAATAAAAAAAACCCAATCAATCCAAACAAAGTCAAATTAAAAGAAATTCAAGAAAATCTTCTTCTATAACAAAGTTCTCAATTTTAATTGAATCTTCTAATCGTAATTAATGATTTTGAATTAACAGGATGTCTCAATAATTATATATTTCTTCTGTTATTCTCTACCCTCATCACTTAGTAGAGGAGAGCGAGAGAAAGGGGTATTCTGAATGATATAATTATGTTCTTTGAAATGCCTTTGAATATTATATTTCGCAAAATACGTGATAACGCTAACCAATTATTTGAAATGTTGTTTCATATCTTGGGATATATTTTTTGAACAGATAATTAATATATAACTGTATTATTGTTTCATGCATATTGTAACTTTGGCTTATCTAGCCACCAGACATGCAATTCAGTAGTATACATCTGTCATAAAAATTGAATTCATGCAAAAATAATAAACGTCCACTCACGTCACGTAACACTCAATTGGTTTCCCATATCCCTGCAGAAAACAATGCGCGATTAATGGCATTTCCTACTCTCTTTTTCCTTCACATATATATTAATATATAGATATATAAAATTGAGTAAAAGTAAGATTCTGAGAGAAAAAAAATCATTAATTTGCTAATATTAGTAGCAGAGAGCAGTCACGATCAAATGTGGTCCGTCACAGCCTACTTTGATAACCCTAGAGCTTTCTCATGCATCTTTTTTGGGACCATATAATATAATATATATATTTGAAACACTTAAATAACTCAATACACAAATTTCTAATTTATTCAAACTTGAAAAAAAAAGAGTGAAAAGTTGCTATATATGTATTGGACCACATGCATTGCCATGTATGTATGTATGGAATTGGATTGTCATACAATTACAAATAAGTTTACATTAACCATTTTGAGCTTTCATGCACGATGTTTATATATATCAACTGCACTTTCACTTATATAAATCTTTCGTAATAATAATCAACTAATCTCTTGTCATGACTTTTTATTGAATTTTTTGTCTACATAAAAAAATGCATTGATGAGTGCCAAATTATCACTTCTCTAATATAATAATAATTAGGGGTGTCAAAATTAATCCATAAAAATATAACCTGTCCAAATTACTCAAATGTAACCAACCATCTGTAACCCTTACCTATATCTACCTTGCTTAATATAATTATATTAATTCAAGTATTCAACTCTCTCTCAAGTGGTGAAGTAACAAATTTTAATATGGGTGTTCAAAATTTAGTATCTATTTCTAAAAAGTTGGTTGTCACCTATATACATAATATTGTATATTTTTCGTATGCACAATATAATTTTTCGACCCATGGCTGGTCACTACATGTCTCTCTCTCGTTTGATGAGATTCGATCCAACGGAGGGCCTCAACCAACTTGGCCTTCACACCCCTTTAGCTAGCTGTTTGTACGGTAATGTATATATGGATGTACCTTTTAACAGTTCTTCGAATATATTGTTATTATATACTGATCTTAAAATCTATATATTATATACAAAGAAGCACTTGTGGAGAATTCGTATTTATAGTAAAAGGACTTACGTATTCTTGGCCATTTTCTTACTTTTACCTTTTATTTTTTGGAAACAGTTTTTCCTCTAAATATGATATTCATTCAATTTGAATGTTATGCTACTTCAAAAGTTAGAATATAATTGAAGGAACATGTACTAATTAATAGCTATAATTTCATCTCAACATAAAACTTTATTTGTGTTTAGGCAAAGTAAATTAAGCTTGTAAAAATTAAGAAGGGAATATAATTATTGTATCATTAATTTATTTTAATATATATATATTTCAATGAGAATCTGTTTCCACTATATATTGTCCAATGAGCTAATTCAATGGTAAAATTATATTCTATAACACAAATCTTTCATTAATTTACTGTGAGAAAAATCTTTATTTCTAGTGATGTACCAAGACTTATCTTACAATATTTGGAAGTAGTCAATCAATTGGAAGGCTAAGGGTTGTTGAACAATCACTTATAGCTAGTTTCTGGCTTTAGAACCTATTTAGAGGTGATCAGTACTATATATAGGTTCAGGTCTTTCCATTAATACAAAATCTAAAGTTGTTAGGCTAGAGACTAGCTTTGGGCTATGCTAGGAATGTCATCTGATAATCATGTCATCGTCATTTGCAGCTTCATTTCTCATTCACTATTTCTTAGGAACTGAAACCCTATTTGAAACTAAATTTAATTGCTAGAGATACATATCAATATATATATATATGTAGCTTTTTCGTGAAATTTGTAATCTTAAAAATTAAGACATATTGAATTCTAGTTAGCTTTTTAAATCAGGAACATAGACGGAGGAAAAAATGATTTTTTTTCTTGCATATATATAATTTATTGAATTTTATTATCATAAGTTTTTTTTAATGCCTGATTCTGCCATTAACTACATCAACAAACAAATATGACATGATAATGTAAAAATTCTTTACACATGCAAAAATTAATAATACTCGTGCAGTGCATGACTCTACATTCATTGTAGGAAGGGAAAATTAAAGCTGGAGAATTTAAGTTTTTATATATGTGGCTACATACAGGAATTAAAGGTGGCTAAATAAGCTAGTACGGGGTGGTATCTTTCTTGATCGTCATTTCTGATCACTTCAAAATTGTAATTAAAATACCAAAAGTAAATTCCATAACTTAAATTAAATCAATGTGTGAAGAGAACTATCATATTGTATTCAACTACTTATTAATTTTTTGCTTGTGAGTTCAAATTTAAATATTTAGTTATATGATACAAGATAAAAAGAAGAGAAGATGCGATCGCGATCGCATCATTTGCAAGAATGACCTTCGGAAGGGTGGTCTTAAAGTTTCGACCTTATATATATAACGATCGCTTGATTAAGAAATTTGCTAGAAATTTTTGTTGACGTTGTTCATAGGGCATAAATTAGTAATCTTGTCTATGAGGTAGAAATTTGAGACATTTCATTAAATCATAAAAAATGAACTTGTTCAATTGTCCACATAGTTTGCCTCATAGGCAAAACTAATTTATGCCCAATGAACAATAAAAGTATTGTCTAGCAAATTTTGAATTAAATCATGGTACTCATATTATGGTTTTAAGCAGTTGCACTCAAATTATTCCTTGTTTACTTTACACGGGGTAATGTGCAAATCCACGTTCTGATTTATTTATGTGGACGACTTGATTATTTTTTAAGATGACCACGATTCCATTGGATAGTTCAAAGAGTGTCTATGTTTCCATATGAAGGATTTGGGTCCGTTAAAGTATTTTTTGGGTGTTGAAGTTGTCCGGGGTCCTATTGAGATACTTTTATGCCAACGCAAATAACTCCTTGTGTCTTGCTCTTCATCGGAGGCGAAATATCGATCGATAGTGATGATTGTTTGTAAGTTGAAATGGTTAAAGGGTATCTTGACTAGTTTGGATGTGGATCATGAGTGTGACAGTATATATTGTCCGAAATCCGGTCTTTCATGTACAAACAAAACATGCTGAAGTGGATTGTCATTATGTTTGAATGAGCTGCAATACTATAGAATCTCTCTGAGCTACGTTCCAACTTATAAACAGTCTGATATTTTCATGAAGGCATTTGGCAAATCACAATATGCCCACTTACTTCACAAGTTGGACATGCAGGATCCTCATGTTCCAACTTGACCGGAGAGGAGGGGTGGCGGTATAAGATGTAAATATCGTAATTATGTATTTATAATAAATATGATAACTTTAGGAATTATAGTCTTATTAGGGTAAGGAAATATTGTAGTCCAATCCTATTAGAATAGGACTTAAAAGCGACTATATACTTGTATATAAGGAGCTAGGTCATAATGAATACAAATGCAGAGAGAAAATTCTCCCCAAAACATTAATTCTTATCTCTTTATTGTTTTGTTTCCCTTCTATTTTTAGGAGAGTTGCTCAATTGTTTCCAAAATATCAGTTGTCGACAACTTTTTTTCTCACTTTATAAAGAGTCATTCTTAAAATCCTCAAAATAATATCCTAACCCTTTTTATCTGAAAATGCATTTTTATTAAATTATTATTGCAAAAGTACTATTGAATTCGATCATATAAGAAATTAATCTTGAAGGTGACAACAAAACAGACACTACTAGAAATAAAGTGTACATAATTGAAAATACAATGACTGAACATAAAGAAATCAATACAACGAGGGGATCATATATAATTAATTGATCGATCGATCGACCACTAGTAAATAAAAGTCATGATAATCTATACGGACATCAACTACCCACATTCTCTTTTATTGTTACAGCTCCCTAGTCAGATCTCTAGCTACTGGAATGAGACACTTCTCATTTCTCAAATGAAAAGTAAAAAAAAAAAAAAAGTAACGGAAAAAAAACATGTACTAAAATTACTACTAGTATTGCTAAAGAGTAATGAGTACTGTTCTTAGCAGAATGTCTGCTGAATCTGATTAGCCAGTTCTTCAGCACTAAGTTGGCATTCAATTCCAATCTGCCAAAAGGGAAGAAATTACCAATCATTAGCTTTGAAATGTTCACTAATTTAATGATACCACACATCTACAGATTCTCTAATTAAAAATTTGAATTTAATTTATACATACATCGATCGTCAGCCAAATTTAGGAATAATTAAGACTACTAATAATTTAGACAGGTATCTGAATAAATGTATGTGTCTTTAAAATTACTGAGCAAATAATATATCGAGTTAAAAAAAATTGTAAGCAAAATAAGAAGGCTTTGGAAGAAGTGTGGTTGTTAAAAAGGGTGCCATATATATGTGTATAAAGTTACCTAGTAAATACAAGTTTGTGTTCCCCGCACATGTCTATTTCACAAGATGAATAAAATGATTACTAAGAACTTCTGGAATCACAACTAATAGTATAGCTTTTAATTTGTTGCTAACAAATAGGAGTAAATAGGATCTCTTGCCCTCTTATATTTTAACAGAAGAAGAAAATGATCTTTTCAAATTTCTTAAAGTCATAGTATGCGAACCATTCTAGGGTATATAAAGCTCATTTTTATGATAGTACGTAACTTGGGAGTTATTGAGTTAGCCTTATGAATTTAAGTTATATAGACTATCTATCACTTGATACTATATATTTTTTCTGTTTTAATTTTACACGGAGTTTAAGAAAGTAATGAAGTGTTACAATACCTTAATGGTGAAGGAGTTGAGCATGGTACCATCAATAGTACTGATGCTGACGTGTAGTATTTCGAGAGCGAGTTGTTCTAAAGCAGCAATGATCTTCACAGCTTGGCCCGGAATACGTGGAGACACAGTCTTCAATATGACATTCGCGCCGGAGAATTTTACTTCCACGTCAGCAATGGCTGACTTTGAATTAGCAGCCAGCTCATTATTGACATGACTATCAATGGAGGAATTTGAAGAAGTAGTAGTAGTAGTAGGAGATGGTTCAAGTGGTCTATTAGCATTATTATGATTATGATTATGATTATGATTAGGCTTATATGGGCTTGTGGGTTGTGGGGTTCTTGGACTAATTGGTAAGTTCATTCTAGGACTAAGTGGTGGTTTTCTTGGACTTAATGGTGAGGGTGTTATTAGTCTTGGACTAATTGGGACTAGCTGTTGTAGTACTCTTGGACTTAGAACTTCACTATAAACTTTGCGTTGCTTCTTGGCTTCAAGTGATTGTAGAACTTGTTGTAGCTCGTTTATGTAATCCACAACCCCACCAATTATTGATGCTTGATCACCCTATTTATTACACAACCACAAAAATAAACACACGAGACAAAAAAACTTTTAAATGGGTTTTTACAAGCATATATAGTAGTAGAACTTTAATTTATCTATACTTTACAAGATTTGTTGAACACATTCTTCAACAACATGCATGTTTCTGCCTCACGGAGAAATTAGAATTTTTACTAAGGTGGATAAAACATACAATAAGTCAAAAGAATTTAATATTTACTCTATGAAAAATTAACCGTGCCGACCCCACTAATCAAAACTCCTTTTACTTTTATTATGTTATGTATATATATATATAATAGTATTTGACTTGGGAAAAAAAAATTAACAATGAAAGAAAGATAATAAGTGGCATATAGCAAAGTATTCATAAATTAAATTTGTGGTTTTATAGGTATCTACGTCTATAACAACTTATCACAACATGACAACAAGAAGTTCAATCAGCGTAACTTTACGAGTGATGTTTGAGGTAGATAAAGTATGTACGCAGATTTTATTTTTATTTTAAGAAGGTAGAAAAGTTATTTCCCTATAAACGGTCTCCTCAGAAAAAAATGAAAAGAGAAAAAACGTGCTTACTCGTTTAGCATAAAAACAAGGCATCAAAGTGCGTAGCACAGAGAGATGTTCATTCATTTGTTTGCGTCGATTCCTCTCAACTGTTATGTGAGAAATCTTATTTTCTATCCCACCACTTATAACTAATTTTTCCCTTTTGCTACTTGGTGTATCTGCTTCATGAGTCTCTTCATCTTGTAAATTAGTTGCACTTGACCCAGTAGATTTCTGAGAAACCAACTTCCTTTTCTTCCCCTCTTCAGACGTTGTGGTTGTGGTTGTCGTTGTTGTAGTATGGTTGTTATTGTTATTATTAAACTCCGAATTAGCACCACCTCCGCCTTCTAAAGCCTCTAATATACTGAAGATGTCACATTCGGAATCCTCAAATAAATCAGACAAACTTTGGTCACCATCCATTTTCAACGATACGTACGGAAAAAAGGTAATAATATATGACTAGAAAGAAATGAAAATCAAAGTGAGTGATACTGATTTTTGATATGAAAGAAAGAGATAGAGAAAAAAAAAAGCAGGAGATCTAGAAAAGGCAATTGAGAGAGCCGTTGAAAGAGAAATGGATGGATATTTATTGCTGAACAAAACAAGCTAAGGGTGTTATATAAGTATATATTATTTAAAGAGAGAATAATCATGGTGACGTCGAAAGAGTACGGGCAAGCCATACAATAATAGGTTAGTGATGAAAAGCAAAACTTTGGGGAAATTCTAAAAACACCAAGTTTACCTTCTTATTACTCTCTTAGCCTGTGGTGGGACATGTCATATGAAATAATGACTTTAAAAATGCATTTGAATTGGTTATTTATGATTATGATTTCAAATCTCAAATTCTTTATTTGAGATTTCAAATCATAATTATAATTTTTTTTTTAAATTCATAAGCTTATATTTTCTACTACAAAGGATCCATCATTTTAAATATTACAAAAAAAAAGGATTTATGTTCGGCGTGAAGAGATTGTCTGTACCACATGTGAAAATATTATATTAAAGAATAATTAATTACTTTATTTGACTAGTGAATCGTTATAAAATTATGTGTATTTAAAAATTTGTAATCACATATATTTATTTATAAAAGGAACATGAAAATATATAATTTATTAAGGAGGTGCCTTAAAATGGTCTAATATTTTATTTATAATCAACTACGATTTACTCATTTGGTAAAACTGTATAAGATTGAAAATTTTAATATTTTTCACAATTTGTGCGTTTTCATGTTTATGAAAAAAAATATAATTTAAAAATTTTAAATTGCATATTCAAATAAAACTTCAACTTCAATTTCAAATCACGGTATATAGCCCGTAAGGTGAACCTAATAGAAAGACACTGCAAACTCTTTTCTCGTTTGAAACCATGTCAATGTCTACATAAATATATGTTTTTGCTAGTCCTCGAGGGTGTCAAAAGAAGAAGAAACCGTGTTAGTGTCTAGATGTTAAATTTCCCTTGTCCTTGATTGTGACATTAGTTTATTTTAAAAAAAATTGAGATTGACTCCAAGTAAAGTGGCACTATAACAATATACTTTCATTAGCAAAAAATATTTAATGGTAATTATATTAATGTCATTGTATTCATAGTCATTAAAGTCTTTAGGTATAAAGTGTTGATTCTAAATACTCATATTATATATAATTATCGTTAAATATAATATTACAATAATTATATTGTTGCCGCAAAATTCTTTATCCGTGGTAGTGTATGACACTCCTTTAATTTACTCTCATTAGTGGTTTCCCTTTTTGAGCAAATATTATTACTTCATAGTTAGTCAAGTCTATGTTTTTTCAGATTTAGGTTCTAGGTTTAAAAGTAGTGATTGCAAAGCACCAAAAAAGCCTCTTGCATGATCTTCACTAGTACTTTCCTTTTTCATCAAAACTATGTTAAATTTAGTAAAGTCTTCCAAACAGGGTTTGTCTTGCTCTTTCTTAGGTTTTCTGCTTTGTTAGTAATTACTGCAATTTTTTTTTATAATAGGACTTCCTTTTTTTAATAAAAAAAGTAAATAATAATAATAATAATAATAATAATAATAATAATAATTTGTTATTATTATTTGGTTAGTAATACGAGAACCATTGTCAAATTGAATGTTGTGTAAAGTTTGTCAGATTGGCCTCTGCAACGACAGCGGCTTTATTATGGCCATAGCTACCTCCATATCAAATTTATTGGACCTACAAATTAACTTCAATTCATAAGACACCTTTTCCATGTTAACATGCATCAAAATATTGGCATACTACTCCACAACTTTACTAATAATATACCTACTTTATACAAAAAAAAAATATTGAAATAATTTTCTTTTCAGATTTTTAATGTCGATAAAAACCATACATATAATTTATGTGCATCATATAGCAAGCATATTAACGATAAATCCGCAAATGCTCTTTAACATGAGGCGTTATGAAAATTATTCATTTCTTTGAATTATATGGCTCTAGTAATTACTATTTCTAAAGATGCAGTGCCAATCGTGCCATTAAAAATGTGATTATTTATCATCGTCTGCACTAAGGCATTAGGATTATATAATCGAGTGAAAAAAAATGTGTACTATGCTAATTTGTGATATTTCTTATAAAAAAAATTACTTTACTCTTTCATTGCAATATGAAGTTTTCTTAAGATGTTTATATGCATCCTTTCTTTCAAAGTTTGTCAGTCTTTCTCTATCACCCTTCCGTGATCATGAGTGTCACATACGTACACCTTCTCTAAGGGGCACAACATCCTCGAGGAGATTTTCCCCACCACTGTATTGATGGAACACAAGTTTGATACCATATTTGTCCAGACCTACGAACATATCGTGGATTGTTCGTTTTGGCCCGATAGTCTTCACAAATTTATTCTCTCACGACGCCATTATCGAGCCCATAAATATGTATTAAACTTCACATCAATGGTGAGAACTCAAACAACTGAAACCAAAGAAGCCATAACTGGCAATTAAAGGAGAAAACAATTCACGAGAAGGTGTTTTGAGAAAATGAGAACTCATGACACTCTCATTGGATTAACAGTGAAGTATATATACAAGTCCATGAGATTGACAATTGTATCCAGCTAAGTTGACAGAAAAGAATATCCTAACCAACTCCCATGTCTACTAACTAACTAATACTGATACAAGATAATTAGACATTCTGTTAATTGCACTCTTCAATACCTCTCCTCAAGTTGATGGTGATGATTTCACAGCCAATTTGTCTAAGATAGCAACGTGTTTGACACCAGTTAGGGCATTTGTAAGAATGTCAGTAAGTTTTTCAGTATTGGAGACATGATGAAGGGAGATGAGCCCCTCCTGAAGCTTATTCCGCCCAAAATGACAATCGACTTCAATATGTTTAGTTCGAACACAGGATTGTGAGCTATATGTATAGCAGATAGACCATCACAGTAAATAGTAATGAGATATGGATTATGGTCTAACTAACTAACTAATCAGTTGACTAACTAACTAATACTGATACAAGATAATTAGGCATTATGTTAATTGCACACTTCAATAACATGCATATCATGTGAAGTTGTACTATGACTTGTAAAGCACTTTAGTCTTCTCTCATATTCCGATTTTAAATTCGCCTTAGGTATTTTATGCACACCCTCCTTTAGAAATTTGTCTTTGATCCGCCCTTCTCATGAGCGTCATATATTACTTCATGATCAAGGACTCTTTAGCATGCTTTAGGATGTGTGCGGAATCGATTTTTCCACGATTTCATATTCTTTTGCAAACATAAGCATGAATATATGTTTCTGAATCTTATTCAATGAAAAGAAAATTAAATGACATACATTAATTTCTGTTTGTGTTCATTCTCTTAATCCATTTAATATGTGCTCCAGGAATCAAACATACAGTGTCTTGAATGACCAGAGATTTAATTTATTCTTATTAAAATCCAAAAAGATACTTATTGTCTTGTCAAAACATCATTTATAGTTCAAAAAAGAATATAACTAGAAAAAGAAGTTTTTGCTTTCAATTTATCTCTGCGGCAGTTTATATGTGTTTTTTTCCTCTAAAAAGGCCAACTCCATCTAGTAATAAAACAACAATTCTTTTTAGAGTTATTACTGTTCAACAAAGTTACTATAAGTATTTATTTATTTTTCTCCTAAATGTAGAGTTGGACCAAACTTGCTCAGTTGCAGACCTAATGCATGCAAAATTGACACCAAACTTTAATTGATACTTATACTGTATTGTCTTTTAATTTTTACATCTATTATGACAATATTAATGTACGTACTTTAGTGATTCAATTTAGGTAGCTCAAGCATGTAAATTTCTTTTCTTTTAGACGGAATACATTGATAATTTCTTAAATTTGTTAGTATATTTTATTTGCTTGAATTATGACATGTTTTAATGAAGCATCTGAACATATGATAAAGTAGTTTTATCAGGATCGGCTCAATATAAGTCGAGATCTAAAGCAAAATTTCAATTAGAGGCCTAAAATCTAAATAAACTTTATATGTATGTATTTATTTAAAATTTATTTTTCTTTATTTTCTTACAATTTTTAGATGCAAATTATTATTTAATATTGTTTTTTGTATAAATGATTTCTTTGGATTTTTTTTCCAATTATTAGTTTCAGGTAAGATTTTATCAATTCAACGTTGAAAAAATTCTTTCACTACATAATTCTATAAGTAAAAAGTTGACAAATTTTAATTAAAGATAAGACTTAGAACCATAGAATATATTTCAAGAAGTTGATTATTTGATCCCCACTTTAATATGTGCTTGTTGTAATGCTTGAAAATTTAAGAAAGATATAAGAATTTGCACTTCACTCTATTCAATATTTTTTTACTATTGACTCAGATTTTTGAAAGAGTATATACTCTAATTTATCAAAAATTTGAAGGAGAGTACAAAATGAATTAATAAGAATCAAAGAATGTGAATGTTAGCGAAGAGATTGTAAGAAGTCAAAACAATATTTTCTTGATTTCTCTAATTGAATGGAATTAAAGAGAATAAAATAATAATTTTTTTTTAAAAAATGTACTTTTTGTCATAAATAATCATTTTTTTCTATGAAAAAATTAGCATATATATAATTTATTCTTTGTAAATATTTGAGCCCCCAAAGTTGGTTCTAAGGCATATGCCTTATTTTGTATAGCATAGAGCTGGCCTTGAGTTCTATTAGACACTTTCTGCACAAATTTTGGGGAAAGCTTATGTTTATTCTCAAGCCTCCATTACGTAGATAAGTTAATTACACATACTTCTTTTGTCTCAATTTATGTGACACTTATCATTTTTTGAAAGTCTGTCCCAATTTATGTGACACTTTTCGTTTTTTGAGAGTCATATTCGAGAACCAAACCATCGAGTTTGCTAAGAGATTTTGGACCAATGACATGCAAATTTACCTTTCTCCAATCTCTCTTAGAGCATTAACTTCCTAAAGAACAACTGTGGGTCTGTGTCAACTCGCAACCAAGTATTCGATTTCAACATCGATTTTACAAATTTTTGGGGGGCCGGACAGTTTAAGTTTGACCAAAAATTTGCGCATGGAATCTTCAAATTTTTTAAAATGAAAATTTATATATTTGTAAACTATGTAAAAAGTACTATAAGTCACAATAATTAACAATTCAAAATATTTAAAAGATATATGAAAAATTTACGGTAAAAAATAGACTTGTTTGAATCTCGAAATCCAAAATGTGCCACATAAATTGAGACGAAGGAAGTAATATGTTACACACATCAACATCAATTGGAACATGTTTGAGGATTTACAGTTTATTAATGCTATTGCATATAATTTTTAAAAATGACATATTCTAAGTGTTTAACTTATCTACATAATTAATATTTAAAACATGCACAAAAACTTTTCCAAAATTTAAATCGAATATATCTAATAGAAATATTTAATCATGTATTCAGATGCTCAATTATAACTCATCATGATTAAAGTATCTCACTGAAATTTACCACCAATTTTTTAAAAATGTGAATTGAGATTAAAAAAAAGTTAATAGATATTATGACTCTTGTACTCTGAATTTCCTTAGTAGAGTACTCTAATATTTTCTTTCGATAAGCTTTAATTGTCTAAACCTACCCTTTCATATTTGATTCTTTTTTGTACTTTAATCCTTTTTCTTTTTGGTGCTGCATGCAGGTATTACCCCCATTTAAGCCAACATACAGTCTTTCGTCTTTAGAAATTTACTCGAAAAAATTGTAATTTTGTCCTTTAAATGGTCGGTCTTTAATTTTTTCCCCTAACAATTAAATTATTACGAACATGAAACATAAGTTCTTTAAGAACACAAATATAACTTGTGGATATTATGATGGAAAAAAGAAATTTGCTTGAGGAGCAAGAAAATCTTGAAAGTAAAATATAAACTTAACTGCTAGCTTATAATAGGAATGACAATGGGGCGAGATGAGTGCAGGGAAGGTTTAGACAAATGCGGGGCAAGGGCGGGTCAAAATAAAAAGTTTTAATACTATGCAGGTGTGAGTTCGGGTTTAGTTCACTCTCAAGGGTCGTTTGGTAGACAAACTAAATGATTCTGGGATTATATATAGTCCCAAGTTTATAATCTATGGATTAATTATCCCTTTCGAAAGATGGGATAAAAATAATTCCAAGTTGGATGAGATAAGGTGAGATATCTTAGGATTATGTCTGAAAATCATGGGATAAATTTATATCGTCTATCAAAAGCAATTTCAATTTTATCCAAATTTAATCTTGTATCCCACCTTATGCGAAATAACCCCTTACTATGTTATACTACATAATATGATATTACACATTTCTAACGTAAATTATT
Organism: Solanum dulcamara; assembly: GCF_947179165.1. Taxonomy (NCBI): domain Eukaryota; kingdom Viridiplantae; phylum Streptophyta; class Magnoliopsida; order Solanales; family Solanaceae; genus Solanum; species Solanum dulcamara. Next base: position 16,732,347 of record NC_077243.1, on the reverse strand, counting down.
TATATGAATTCTTACTGAATTTATCAATGTATTTTTTAACAGTACGTAAATGATTTCGACTAATGTCAAGTTTGGCATTTTTATTTTTTTTTAACAATAGACGGAAACAAAACGGAAATTCCCAGTTGCATTTACATGTACGAGTATTTTTTTAAAAAAAAATAAAAATAAATTGGGATAGGTTAGGAAAAATAGGGAGGAAATTACAAGATGGGAATCGAACTCACACTAGCAACTAGCAAGGCGGAAATTCATGAATGGGTGACGTGATTTCAAACTTGTTTCTATATATTCTTACTAATAAATTGTATACATTTTTATTTGATTCAACTTTAGATTCAACAATTTATTTTGCAATGCAAGATAGTACAAAACTGAGTTAAAAGTCTTTACGAATTTATGTGGATTTACCCCGCAATAGCACCGCCCACTTGTCATCCTAGCTTAGAAGGTCGATAGGCACTTGTCAAAATGTTATCTATAAATCATTCCCAAGATTCAAAAATTCAAACTTGAGAACAATTCGAAATTTAAACTTAAAACAATCAAACTACTGAATAATATAATGTTCTCTCTTATTAAATTAACTTCAGTGACTTTATTACGTTGTATGGTATTATTTTTAATTTTGTACACTCAAACGTAAATTCCGTGATTATTCCCCTGCTACAATATACAAAACATGTTCCTGAAGGATTTAAATGTCACAGCAGGTTACCTAGTCTATATTTTTGAGCTATCATATCAAATTTGTTAGTATGAATACTTTTTTTTATTTTGTACCTGCAAAGGACAAGAAGACTTGCAGAATTAGTGAAAAATAATAATTAGAACATGTTAATTTGTAAGGGGGAATAGAGGAAAAGATAGAGCCAGAATATAAAGTTTATGAATTCTGAATAAAGAGTTCTAAATTAAAAATAAGTTTTTAATTTGTACCAAATAAATTAATTGTTGTCCTTCAAATAAATTGATCTTTAATTTTTATCCATAGAAATTGAACTTATATGCCTACCGAGGGTATTGGCAAGTTTAAAGGTAAGATATGAGGCACGTGAACCCCTGATCCCATTGTAAAATTAGGTATTTTATGTATATATTTTCTCAAATTGCTATAATATCATATGTGGGCACTCATACACATTTAGTTGAATATTGAGTTAGAGGACTAGAGATCAATTCTTACTGAATACACTTGGTATGCACCCATGTTGCAGAAAATCCAAATTTCTTTGATGGAGGATAGGTAAAGAATAGAGAAGTAGTTAGTGAGATATGGAGTTAAATAGAAAGCGACAAAAATATAGTAAGTGTAAATAAGGTAGGAGTAAATTAAATGTGAGAGATGGACGGAAGACTAGTGGGATAGGGCCCCAAGAGGGAAAGATCTGCAACTTGTCTCTTCAGACATTGCTTAAATTGTGCTTTCAATGCGCAGACACGGCATTTCCGTGCCCTTCAATGATAATACCAACTTGGAACTTTTATGTTGAGCCATAGAAGAAACATTTCTCCTCTTCACACAGTAAAAAACAAAGGAATTGGGTTACTAGTAGCAGTAAATGCACTGATGGGTTAATGCATGGGAGTGCGTTCTATGACAAATGCGGTACAAGAGGACTCCCAGGAAAATCAAATCACCCAAAAATACTACTACTATTACATGTAGTAACAATCTATAATGAGTTGGACGAAAAGATTTGACTGTTAAAGCGACGGAATTTAACAAATACACTGATGGACTGTAGCGTAGAAGAACTTTTACACATTAAAGTCTAACCTCTTGTAGGAGGTAATGTGACATTCTAGCTTCGGATAAGAGTCCTACATCAAAAAATAACAAAAGAGATGTTCGGTATATAAGTAAGCAAGCTTGCATCTAAGGGCGTGGCCTAGTGGTCAATAAAGTGGTTGAGGTCTCATGTTCAAATCGCAAGAAAGACAAAAACACTAGGTGATTCTTCCATCTGACCTAACCTTGGAGTACAAAGTTACCTAGTACCTGTGGGAGGTGGTACATTTAGTCGAGGTGCGCGAAAGGTGGCTCGGACACCACGGTCATCAAACAAAGAAGCAACTCTTGCATCCTAGTGACGCATTTTGAAGTCGTGCGGGTCTAGATCCAGAGCAGACAATATCACTAGCGAGATGGACGTTACAGATAATATCATAACCATTTTTGTGTTAGGCTTGTCGATAGTGGGTCAGAAATTCAACTGGGTTTAGACAAATCAGCAAACCTCAGTATTGAGTGTATGAGACACCCTAGCTTAGAATAAGAATCTCACACCGACAAAACACAAACGAGATGTTATGCATATAAAGTAAGCAAGTCTTACACCCTAGTGATGCATTTTAAAGCCGACAAAATCACTAGTAAGTGGTAAGTTGGGCTCCTGTCCAAACAAAATAATGACTTTTTACAGCTATATTATTTTCTCGTATTAGAAATCACCTTTCACATTTAGTATCCTCACCAACCCTTTCCAGGTCTCTCTTTCACTGTGCACGCAGTATACTTGTCTGCATGCATGCACCTTCATTAGAGCAAAAATAAGAATGAAGGAGCTAGAAGGTACTTGCCAGTTGCCACAACAAACACTAGAATAACTAAGACAAAAGTTATAACGAAAAATTTATTTAACTGGAAGTCATCATAGAGTCATTATGTATATAGTTGTCATACATAATTGGTACCATTGCTTTTTCAGCACACTACTGGTCAGTGGTCATCATAGATTTTTAGGATCCTGTAACACATTGTATTCTTACGGTAAAATACCCGTATTTGGTACAAGTTTTGGGTGAAAGTAAGGAAGTGAGAAAAAGAGAGACATCATCTAATATCATAACCTTATTTGACCTATACCCAACATATTTGGAGCAAGTCACCAAAATAGAGCTTATGTTTATTGTTTGTGGACAAAATGTGCAAGACCCTTGGCAATTATCCAGTATCTTTTCAGTTTCCATAGCTGCCTAGGCAAATTAGCTAAGCTAGATCTTCTGGTGCTAATCTTTCTTTGCTCCTTAGGTTCTATGAATTTCACTAGAGACTATATATCTCTATTAGGAGGTGTATTCTATCTGACTGTCAAAATTATGAAATTTGGCATTGAATCTCATATTGTACTCACACTTGTACAGCCAAAGTTTATTAGTAGTATTTGATGGCATTTTTGTCGGGGTTTAGCATTTAAGTATCAAATATATAAATGCAATAAGAAATATGTACGATGAAGCGGACAAAGAGATAATGAAGATTCCCAACCACCACAGGCTTGCATATGGGATATCCCTTGAATCCACGCTTCTTTATCCTTGTTGGAGGGACGAACTAATAGTATATACTAAATTGGATGATGCATGTTAATTACATACGATATTAAGATAGTTAGCGAATTAGCAAAGCAACAAACCAAAGATGAAGAGTTAGGTTTTAGGTTAAACTGAAATAAACCAAGAAATGCACGTTACAAGTTTAATCCTCATAAGAAGAACAAATGTAACGTGGGACTAAAAGGGATTCCGGTGCCTAAATGCACCCAATTCATATATGTAAGCTAATTCTTCCAGAAAAATGGCATGATAGATGAATACTTGATTAACACAAAATAAAAATAAGTCGGTAAAATTGATATTGTGGGAGTACCGTTGTACAACAACAATAACATACCTAGTGAAATTCCATTAAGTGGAGTCCGGAGAAGATAGAGTGTACGCAGATCCTATAAGACGAAAATATTTATCAAACATGAAACATCTAGTAGACCGGTTGTATAACCAATAATGTTATACAGGATTCAATATTGAACCTCTAAGAGTCGTGAAATCCAGATATTGAGATGGATATATGAAAATACAATATCGAAGAAATAAAATGACCGCATTAGACAAAGGTAATGCCTATTAGGATCTGCCATTTCTACACCGACCTCCAAATAAATCGGTCCATAGGAACGTTATGATGATAATTACGCGTGACCAAAAAAACGAGGTCGATATAAAATCACATAGAGAAATTGTCTCAAAAGAGTTGTGATCTTTCAAAATCAACACAAATCAACCTAAAAGTATAACATTAGAAGTAAAGGATCCACATGGGCCCCCAACTAATTAGGATTACCGTTCGGATTCATCAGAGTCATGTTGAGATTGTATCTCACTCTAAGAATAATTGTAATATTAAGAAGCATCTAACTTATCTTAAAATACATTATTTTTATCATTTTTAGATTAAAATGGATGCAAATAGAAGACAATGGTTATAAAGGATTCATATAAACAACCCCAATTAGTTTAAATTTAATTAATTGATTGTTACTCTTAAAATAGACTAATTTGACATCTAAAAACTCAAACTTGAGACACCGAATGTGGGATGGAGTCAAAATTAAATGTCAGTAATCCTTACACATTAAGCATATCACCAACTTTACTTTTGTCCCCTATAGAGAATTTCCAAATTTGAGTTTTCATTCTTCTTCAAAGAAAATTTCAATTTCATTTCAAAAGTTGGCGGCCGACAAGAAAAGTAGTAGTTACCCTTCCCTCTTTTTTTATTGTCTAAGTAAAACTTAGTACTCCAATAGGGAAAAGAAATGTTTTATCATTAAAGGGCAAACGGAGAGATGCATTAGATGGCATATACTGCAACCTGCACACAAACATAAATGAGAATGCAGGACAAATTTTAAAAACAAAGACAGTAAATAAGCTGGGTCCTCCTAACTTCATTCATTTCACAATCTGCAAACTCATTTAAGATCACCACGAAATGTATGAGCTCTACATTACTCCCAATTTATTCAATACACTCATTCTTTTTTTAAAAAAATAAACATGAGTCAATAACCAATCACCACACAGCTTTAGCAAATTCAAAATACAAGTACACGAATCCACGCAGGCAAACACATTTTATTTTTTGGAGCTGAAATTTCGGGAGATTTAGGGGATTGTGATATCCAAAAATAAGAAGGGGGTGGGTGGTGACTGGTGAGGGGGCAGCGGGACCTACTACCTTGATTTTTGTATAGATTTCCATGTCCCATTCGGATGTCTTGTCCCCATTCTTTCCTGTAACGGTTGAAAGACTGTGTTTATGCCTGCTAGTTCAAGCCCCCTTCCTCACCTCTGCAAAAAAAATAAAAAATCAATTTGAATTTAAAAGACAAACAAAAGAGATTTGTTTGCCAATCTTGTATCTCAATTTAGTGCACTAAGTAACCTTTTGGGCCCTCAGCTCCTTCAATTCTTAGGATACCATATAAAGCTGATGTACAACTTAAACAAGCACTTAATGCATTTTTTCTTGTCTTATAATACTCAGCACTTAAGCTGGTTTGTCCTAGTTCCTCTTATTATACACGGAGTAAACATCATGTCACTTTACAATAACATACCCAGTGAAATCCCACAAGTGGGGATCTGGGTAGAGTGATGTGTACGCAGCCTTATCTTTACCTTGTGAAGGTAGATAGGTTGTTTTTGATAGTTCCTAGAGCATATCCAAATCCGTGTGAAAAGAAAATATAATAATGAAGAAACCATATAGAAAATAATAGAGAAAAAATAGTATAAACAACAAATAGTACAATAAACGAAGCCGAAGAAACAACAGGTGAAAATTAAAACCGAAGAAAAAGGTAATAGGAGAGTACTAATAAGACTACAAATAAAGAAAACTCGACAACGCTCGACTACCTATTAACCTTCCATCCTAATTCTTGATCTCCATATCCTCCTATTTTGGGTCATGTTCTCGATAAGCTTTAGGTGTGTCATGTCTTATTTAATCACCTCTCTTCAATACTTTTTCGGTCTACATCTACCTCTCCTAAGACTCACCATAGCCAACCTCTCACCTTCTCATAGGGGCATCAGCACATCTTCTTCACATGCCAAAACCATCTCAGTCTGACCATCCTCATCTTGTCCACCACAGAAGTCACTCTCACCTTATCCCAAATATCTTCGTTCATAATTCTATCTCTCCTAGAATACCCACACATCCATCTCAACATTCTTATTTCTGCTACTTTCATCTTCTGGACATGCAAGTTCTTGCCAACCAACTCTCCTCCCCATACAACATAATTGGTTTAACAACTACTTTATATGCACAAATATAATTCCAATTAAAAGAATTAGAAAACAATTTATGCATCTCTCTATTCAGTTTCTACGTCTAACTCAAACAATACTCATTTTCTATTTAATGTATTTTTAACCATTGATGTATATGGTGCAGTTAATGTAAGGGCCAAGTCACTTGCAAAAAGAAAATAATGCAAATGTGCAAGAAAGATGCCCCTCTTGGGCTAAAGTTGTACTCTCAAGAATATGATTAATTTCCTTTCGTGGAAGCTGCTCTTTTAATTACCTAGAGGTAATCCCAACGAGGGTTTCCTTCGGCCTTTAGGTGATGGTGACTAGTGAGTAACTGAGGTAGTTGGCACCATGTAATTCCAAGCTCCCATTCTTAGCCCCGCAACATATAGTGGGAATGTCTTGAATTTCAGGTCCCGAAAGCAAAGATAGTGAAACCTCGATATAATTACCCTACCAAATAGAGGGACAACATTGTTTTCATATTTCTCCACCTAAACCATGTTAAAACACTCTAATCCTCATAAAACGAGATTATTGAACAAGTCCAGAACTTCGACAGCTGTTGTAGTACTAACTACTAACTCTTATACGCATTCAAAAGAAATACAAGCGAGATACCTGTCTTGAAAACCTAAAACTGAACAGCCAAAAGCTGAATACTTCTGAATAACAACTCCATAGAAATGTGACAAGCAAAGGAAATTTCATAGAAATGCAACAATTTAAACTGATTCCATCAATATTCATTTTCTGTTCAATTCTAACTTCTTTTTGTTGGAATGGATAAACACAATGACATATCATGTAACCTCAAACTTTGACTGCCTAACTTCTGCTGCTGTCAGACAGAACACTTATCAAAGGCAAAAGGTCTGTATGATTTGATTGAAAATTGAGACACTTTTAGATTCTCATAACTCTAAGAATAGTCTGCCAAAAAAAAAACACAATCATGTTCAGGAAGTCAATATTATAGATTTCAACTCAAGTGATATAAATAAGGAGTTCTAGCTTGATCTGATAAACGAGTCTCGGACTTAATCATGTCCCAAGGCTGCAGCAACTATTATCACTCCCGTAAATGAGTGTTAATAGAACGTTAGAACCCTAATGATGAATATAAAAGTCTGTTACAAATATTTTCGTGAAGTTATTACTTAATTATCACCTTTTTTTCTAAAAATTTGCTACTAATATTTCTTGTGCTAAAATATTAAAAACAAATTGCCATTATGCTTGTAAGAGACTAGCTTTTAAGGTTTTACATAGAGCTTGATACAGAAGCCCATAACTTAGGATATACATTTTGTGAAGAGCATCTGTTCTCGTCCCTGCTCCGCAAACTAGAGAACTAAACATTAAAAAACTTAGGCTTCAACCTATGTTGCTGCAAACTTGCATACGAGTATGTACCAGGTAAGTATTTGATCGTGTAAGTTCAATTTGTACTGTATTTTGAAGGATCTTTACCCACATTACACCTGTTTGACACGATATATATCAAGGCAAATGAAAAGTTTATGTAAGATGGGTCATGTCACCAAGTGTCAAAAGAAAGTCTATATAAGATGGGCTTCGACAACTGGTAAAGTAGAACTTACTACTTAAGTATCTTGAGAATATCACTTGTGTTATTAAAGTAAACGATTGCATTCATCCAAGTGAGAGCTAAGGGGTCATCAACTTATTCCACTTGCACCGGAAATTTCATGGTTCTGAACCTCCTAGCCCAATTTAAGAACTCAATTGACCAAGGGCTTTGGTAGATTTTCCATCAACATAATGTTCCATCAACAGGTAAGATTCAACATGAATGGCTGACAGAAACAGATGACAACCTAATGACACACCCCTAATGTGGTTTACAGAGCACGGATGCAGCTACGGAAGCCTATACAAATAGAATATTGCCTTTAATATCATTTGAAATGGGTCAGCAACCTTAAACAAGAAGTGCAATAGCAGTGAGAAGGCCCAAATCTCAAATATCCTGAAGTTAGTCATAATTGGAGTAAATTCTTGAGGTACAGGAGTTTCTGAAAATGAGGAAGACCAGGTAAAAGCATGAGGAAACTAGAGCAGAAGACAGATCAAATTATATCTTGGATTGAAAAGAGAAATAAAGACAAATCAATCAAGCTACAATGCTTCAACCACAACCGAGATGGAGTAGGCTGCGAATCCTCTATATAGCTTTACCAGGAACCAGTTTCAACCCAATATCAGCATACTAACAAGAGTTACAAGACTGTAATGTTATTTCTTTTAACACAACTTTGGGGTTTCATAAAGCTTGTGGATCTCTAAGTCTTACAATTATCCGTGTCCAGACCTAATCTAAGTTTAACAAAGACAACTTGGACAGGTCCCAACAAGTTAGTATTGCATGCATAGATTCTTTGCTTCCATCGTATTCTATAAAAGAATGTAAATGAAGAAAAAAAAGTATAGACAAAGAGAAAACAAATTTGTGATAGGTGAAAAGAAAAGATATGAAAGGATGACAAAAGCATCATATATAAGCAGACAGATACATTAGCTGAACAACAATGTATAAACTCTTGAACAGCAGGGAATGAGGTCTTGTTATGAGATGAGATCTCTACAACAACAACATACCCAGTGTAATCCCACAAGTGAGGTCTATGGAGGTGGGAGGTACGCAGAATTACCCCTACCTTGTGAAGGTAGAGAGGCTGAGATGAGATCCCTGACAAAGGAAAATCTTAAAGGAAGTTCAACCTCCCCATATGTGCATCTGCATGTCAAAAACTAACTTTAAATCTGAAGAAGCTTTCCATTCTTTCCTCCCTTGTATTAAAACCAATACATAGAAGCAAAGGTCGTTGCTTTTGATATTAACAGAAATCTTCACAATTAACTGGCAAGTGACTTCCAATACAATGGAAGCAGCATCTGACCTTTGATCATTGACACCTTTTTTAGCCATCCACTTATAATTCCTGAAATTTGTGCATATGCTGACAACATATCAGAAATACTACTTATCACAATAAACTTTGTACATTATTTGTTCCAAACGACAACACTGGCTAATTCAGATTATTCCGTCTCATTGGATTCACAAGACTAGACCAAATTCTCGGGCATTAAGAGTACTTTTAGCTAGTTAAATTGAAATTACATTATAGGACTTCTATGAAATAATTCCCTTATATGTATGAACCATATTGACATAGATGCTAGGCTTCCTGTATAAACTAGCTTAAACATAATACAGAAATAACACACAGTCCAATGATTAAACCTTCTTTTATCATTTGTTTATCAAAAAAATTGTTCAAATTCAGAAAAGACAAAGGTAAAAAGGCAGCGAGGCAAATTAGGCAGAGTTGAACTTAGAATGAAACTTTTCTTACCAAATTTTGGTCAGCCATGAAAGAACCCTAAAACAGCTGAAAACAATACACAAAGAACCAGTGAGTATACAATTCAAACTTGATCTGCGGATCTTCTACTGAGGATCTTAAGTTCAACTCCAATAGAAACCAATGCCAATCCATTTAAGTAAGATAGCTTCAGATTTCATAAACCTGTACTCTGAAGTGATTGATCCACTATTTCTGAAACGTTGAGATCAAGAACCTCTGTGTCCAATCTCAAGATGTGTGAATCCAATCACCTTTCAGTAAAGAAGCTAAAGTCGTTTGAGAGCAATGTCATATTACGGACAAAATCATTGCCACCAAGGACTTAACTGCAACAAAAAAGATATTACATTTGGAGAGTTCTCTGAATGACCATACAGATCGACACCACATAATATGTAATGGAGTCATGATGCAAACTTTTGAAATAGAAACTGCGATAACAAAGGCCTGTTTATACATTTCATTTGGAATGCAGAAATTTTGTTAATATGGTAATCCGTTCTTTTAGTAACTATTGTTTGTATGAATTGTCACAACACGTAAATGAATAACAACCAGAAGAGAGCTTACAACCTAAAGTATTAGCAGAGTCTCTGTGTCACATTCTTTCCCCTTTATTGTTATACCATCAGAGCCAAAATTAGACTCACCTTTATATTTCCCAACATCTAATATTGCTCGGAAAATAAACACTCCCACATTGGGATGCAGCTTGTTTTAAAGAAGAACTATATGTTCTTTAACTTTAAGCTAGTCACACAATCAAAAGTTTGTGTGCCAAGAAAACTAAAAAAGTTCAATCTGAAATTCATCTTGAGATAGATGAAGCAATGTGTTCGAGGGTAAAATAAATATAGCAAAACCTAGAAGGATTTAAATCCCAATCAAATTGTTCCAGAATCTCTCGAGCAATAACCATAATAAGGTAAAACTCAATCAGCACACGGTTTAGGAGGTTATACAAAAGGATTAGGAAGTATATTTTAAAAGGGTCAATAGAGGTCAAACCTGGGAGCAGTTCTTAGCAAATCCAACATGAAAATTTTTCATTTACCATTACAACCACAACCACTTCATCATCAGGCTTCGGTTTTGTGGTCTCAAGTTTCTAATCCCAGTCCCCTTCCTTCCTTCTTGATGGTAGCAAGTACATCCAATCTCACCAGATGGATCCTTCTAATTTCACTGCTACCCTGCCAAAGGAAAGTCCTCCTTCGCGCATCTAGTCTCTTCACTACACTTGCAAGGATAGGAAAGGACATCATATATGGAGGCATGGCATCAAGAATACTTTCCTAAGGATTAGTCTTTCCGCTAGATATATGTATTGACTCCTCCAGTTTGCCGCGTAGTTTTTTTCCCACATTTCTCCGGTACACCATTCCATATCCTTTTTTTTTTGCTCTTTAATCCAGTGGCATTTCCAGATAGATGGTTGGTAATTCTCCTATTTTTCCTCCAAGAACTCCTACCAAGCTTCAAATCTCATTTACCTCATTAACTTAATATATGTAACTCTTATTCCAGTTAATGTGTAATCCACTATTCCAGATGTGGCTTCAAATAGAATGAAGATCACCCTCAGCACTTCCAATTGTTCTCTATTAGCATCACAAAACACAAGTGTATCATCTGCATATTGTAAATGTGTAATTTCTAGATTATAGGCTGCCCTAGAGTTCATCCCGGACACCTCTGATCTAGTTGTTTACTTGAGAAGTTTTTAACTTGTCATTTTAAATATGAAAGATGGCGGTCACCACCCAGTCTCAGTCCTCTTCAAGAGGCGAAGAAACCAGTAGGTGAGTCATTTATAAAATTAAGAACTTTATTTTGCTAATACAAAATTTGATCATACTAACCAATCTTCCTCCAAAGCTCATATTCAGTAATATTCTAAGCAGAAAATCCCAATTTAGATGATCATACGCTTTTTCTATATCCAACTTACATAAAGTTCCTAGTTTCTTGCTCTTTACTCTGGCATCTACACACTCATTTGCAATTGGTATGATATCTATTATACGTCTGTCTTTGATAAAAGTCATGTGCAGAGATCCACAAGTTTGCACACCACTTTTTCGAGTCTCTGAGTCAACAGCTTTGATATAATTTTGTAGACACCACCTATCAAACTTCAGTTCCTTGGCTCCCACTTTCTTAGGAAGGTGAGAGATTTGGGCAAATTGATATGGTGGCAAGAGGAATGCCTTTGAGGCAATTTTTTTGCTTAGGTAAATGCAATACATAGATTTAGAAAATTCAGCAATTTTAGAATAGAACTTCGATATTTTTTTGAAATAGCAGATATGAAGAAGGCAAATGGATTTTATATTTAAAAAATTAATTAAACAAAAGAGTATATTAGAAGGGAAAATAAATTCAGACCACAATATTATTGCATTAATAATAAAATATACTAAAAGAAGTAATACAAAAAAATTAAAACAAGAGAAGTAAGCTTAATATGATTAACAACAAGGAGGTTATCGTGAAGAAGCCAAACATGGGGAGAGGTCTCGGAATTTATCCCTGATATAGAAGTAATTAAGTAGCAGTAATTGCTTCAGAAAATGAAGGTAGTTATGTACATTGGAGTTTTTGTACAATCTTCACACAAAAGTAAAGGCAAAGAACCATAGGCAACTTGAACATAATTATATATCACAAGATTTCTCCAATTAAATGCATCTAATGGTCTATGAAGCGCATTTTCCAGAGAAAAGGGGAATTATTGCTTTAACAAAATGCTACTAGACACTTACTGCAATCAGTTATCAACCTGCAGGATCCCGAATATTTAAAACTGGAGTTTGGCTCCATAACAAGATAAGATTTCATGCATTCGTATTTACTTAATTGGTGAATCATGCATTAGTATCAATGTCAAATCTTCCCCTCATGACTGATTTAAGAATGATTCAGCTGAGGAGGAGACCCAATGTAAAACGCATACCTCATTACTGCACTCAAATGTTGGTTTTGTGAACTCTCACAGCTTTCTGTAATCCATCAACTACGTACTTGCATGTCAGCTGATTTGGAGCAAAACCCACTTTCCTCATTTTATCTTGAAATTTCATCAATTTTGGTATGTCACCTTCACCACTTAGAAGCCTGACAATTGTGTTGTAACAAACTGTGTCAAATATTTCAAATTCTTGAGCAAAGAAGCTTAACAGCGATTGAGCCTCACGGAATTTTTTCTCCCCACAGTACCCATTTATTAAAGCTCTACAAACTTCAATATCAGGCGGCACATCATAATCAGTCATTTCTCTCATCAAGGAGTTAGCATCCATGCTTCGGCCTAATTTACACAAACATTTAATTATAGCTCCATATGTACCTATATCGGGCTTCAAATCTTTTGACACCATCTCTGCTTTCAAGCATAAAGCCTCATCAGGGAAATTACATCTGCAGAAAGATTCAATCAACTCCCCATAGACCATATTGCCAGGCTCATATCTGTCGCCAGATACTCGATCAATTAGAGCTTTGGCTGCAAATGGTCGATTCTCCATACAAAGAGCAGCTATTAGATAATTGTATATATCATGAGATACTACAAATCTAAATCTTTGAAGCTCTGTGACTAAATTCACAGCTGAAATCAAATTATCCTGATTTTGATATCCTTGTACAAGAACTGAACAAGTGAACTTATCAGGGTACATCCCTTCTCCAATCATGTCATGCAACAGAAAACGTGCCTCTTGCATCATCCCCTCTTTGCAATAACCAGAAATAAGAGTGTTAAACAAAATAAGATCTGGTTTTAACCCTCTGTCAGCCATCCTTAAAAACAACTGATGAGCATCCTTCACATTTCCCTTTTTACAAAAGCCATTTATCAAAGAAGTATATGTGAACAAATCTGGTGATACGCCTCTAATGTACATGATTTGATACAAGTAAACTGCATCTTTCATTCTTCCTTTCCTACAATAGCTACTAACTAATGTATTATATGTAATTATATCAGGTTGAAACCCTTCTTCTTCCATTTTTTCCAAGAAGTTATTGACCTTGTTCACATCTTCATCCTTGCACAAGACATGAGTTAATATATTGAAGGTACACGAATTCGGTTGCACTCTAATTCTTTCCATTTCAGCATAAACTTCCCAACATTTTTTGCTATAATTCAACTTTGAAAGACCAGTTAAAAGACAGTTCACGGTAATAACACTCGGGTACATTCCATGCTTCACCGTCTTTCTAAAAGCTCGAAATCCATCTTTCACCTTGTTCACCTTGAGAAAAGCCTTAATTAGCATATCAAACACAACAGGATCCCAATTACACAAACCACTAGATGAAAGCAAACTTTCAAACACATCCACACTCTCCGGTCCATCTCTCGTCAAATCAACCAATTCAGACAAAATTTTCATTGCTTGTGAAAAGTTCCTTGTCCAAGTCAGTATATGAATTACAAGACAGTAGTTTTGAGTGTTAGGCTCCACACCCAAATCATTCTTGACCCAGTTGAAGAAACTAAGAGCACTAAATGAATCAGACTGGCATCTCAACAGGACCCGTGAGATTTCACTGTTACTGAGATAACTAATAAGCCCATTATCTTGGATGGTTTTCTGAAGGAGGGTCAAATGGTCATTGTTTCTGTTCTTTAGAGCTGAACATATCAGACTGACAGTGTTTTGGGGGTTTTGAATTTTAGGTAGAAAGTTGTGAAGAGGGTTTGAAATGGGTCTGGCAGACCCATTATAATCTGTTAGAGTTTGGAGACAATTTGATAATGATAATGATGAAAAATTCAGTCTTGACTGAAGATCCTTGAAAATAATATGTAATTCACCATTTGAACATGTAGATTTAACTGATTTTTGCGTTAGATTCATGGGAAAATTCAGGAAAATGGAGCTCTTTCTTCAACGAGTAAAGTAAAAAGCTGAATATAGACAGAGAGGAGTTTACAGAAGGGGGCCGAAATTTGAAGATTCTGGTTCTACCATGTCCAGAGCAGAGGATTGAGAAGCTCTGCAGTGGGGCAGACGTTCTTCCATAAATAGTTCAGGGCTATAAACGGGGTCATTTGCACTTCTTTTTTTCTATTCAATTTCGATTAATTATAAATAATAAGGTTTATTTATGCAATAATATTAGTAATAGGTTGTTTATGTTGTTTAGTTTTTTAGATTAGCCTAAGAAGTTAAACATAATTAGAGTTTTAATATAAAAATTATAAGATCCAAAGACAGGAGAAAGACAATTTCAAAAGCAGAAACATAAACTGAGACAAAATTACTACTGACTTGAAAACGGCGTGACTCACTGTGATTAGAATCCGACTTTCTTGTGACCCGCTTACTTGCTTATGTTATACCTCTTCCTTTGTTAACTCCGCTTGTATTTGAGCATTGCCATAAAGACAATTCATTTTCATTTAAAAATCAGCCTTTTTAAAAGGCAAAGCGTGTAAGTTATACTATTATAATGCATACACCTTCCCAACTTTCATATTTCTCAAGATTTTGAGATTTTATTTTTGGGACTTAAACCAAGATACATTAAAATTAACTACCAGTAGTATCTATCATACCTAATAATACTATTTCATTTCGAAAATATACCAATAGTTTATTTATAAAAGATATTCAACTTCAACAAACTTCATAAACTTATAAAGGATTTAAAATGCTTTTGAACTATTGAAAATAGTATTAAAATATTCCTCATCCATCGATTGGGCTGAAAATGCCTTTGACATCCACCTTTAAGTCCAAAAAAGACTTTTTCTTTAACAGAAAAGGGCACGAGCTTCTCAAAATTATTAAAAATGGTACAAAAATGCCCCTCATACGCTTTTCCGTAAATTTTAATGTTCGTCTGAAAAGTCATCTTGTAACTAAAAATTAGTGTAATTATAAAGTTCTAACATGTTTATTTGACCAAGTAATTGAGTGTAATTGAATAGAAGTAATTACACTCCTCAATTTTTGACATTTAAATTAACATATATGTCATACACCCAACATAAAATAATATATAAAGGACGTATATGTCTTGTGTATGTATATCCAATAATTGAATAAGGTATGCAATAAATACACTATACATCTAATTTTGTTCTTGCAGAAGAAATTGTGATTGTTGTCATGCAAAAAGAAAAAAAAATCAATAAAATGTCACTTTTACTGTCGTTAAACAACAAAATGTATTTTTTCTCCAAATATTCACAACAAGTCAATAACAATTTCTATTTATCTTTTCAATCAAACACAACTTCAATTTTCAAATATAATTTTCTACTTTAGAAAAAAATATACCTTTTTTCAAATTTCACAATAAAACAAAGCCAAACGCCCACTTTTTAGACATCAATTTAGCAACCAAAAAAAAAGTTCCAGGGACATATATTCTATCTTTTGGTGTTTTTTTTTCTTCTTTTTAACCCGACCATAAAATAAAAGGGTGAACAAAAGTGAATTTCATTAGTTTTGGTAGGCAAATTTGAGGAAATGAGAGCATATTTGAAACTAAATTCAAACGGAGGGCAAATTTATTCTATTTTCTAAAGTTGAAGGGCAAATATGAGTCATTCCAATAATGATAAAGGCACATTTAAGACCAAATTCAAACATAGTGGAAATTGTTCTATTTTTCATAGTTGATGACATTTTTTGGCCCTTTGCAAATGATTAAAAGATGTTACAAACTTGAAAGCTTCTGATACAGATTAATTCAGAGACTACAACATATAAAGATGACCACATGAAAACAAAATAGATATCATCATTATTAGAAAATGGTTAAACTAACACATCTAATTAAGTCTTATGCCTTGTTTCCTAGTAACAAATTGGTTGCAAAATTGTCCTTGATTCATCATCATCATCTTGAGTTAATTAAGCTACTTTCTTGGAAGATTAATTAGGAAGAGAATCCCTGATAATCATATGGGAAATTTGATTCAAATCCCATTGAGTTAAATTGGTAATCTGCATCATTTTGCTGAGAAGTTCCTGCAGACATATTATTGAAGGAAGGGGTAAAATTCTCCACAAAGTTGTTGCTTAGAATTGTGGAAGAATTAGTCAAAAAGTTGTAATCTTGATGATCAGTGTTAACGTGGGACGATGATGAAGGGAAATTATTAAACGAGGGAATATATGGCACATTGTTAGGATGATCATGATGAGTATTATTGAAGTTGAAGTCGTCTTCGGAGATACTAAGGTTTTTTTGAAAATTCAAGAGAATTTCGTGCTGATTTTGATGTGGTGTAGGGATTAGTTGTTGATATTGTTCATGATTTTGAGGTACTGTTAAAGCCAAAGGTGGTGGTGCTGGATTCACATTACTGACACTAGCACCACCACCTTGATTGCAAGTGTGCCTTCCTCGATACGTGACTTCGAAAATGGTGGGATCTTCATCGGATTTTTGAACTTGTTTCGTAGCCAAACAACCTTGGACATGTCGAAGTGTGCATCTATAATAACCTCTGTATTTAACAAACAAAATTTTGTAAGCAAGGAACAAAAAAATAAGTACTAATTGGTACACGTACACAAATGTAAGTACATATATTCAAACGTTTTAATCTTAATATGTTACCTCGGATGTTTAGCACCAAGAATATCTTTCTGTCCATATTTTCTCCAACTAAAACCATCATCAAGATTCCCTTCAATTGGTGCCCCTGGATGAATTTGAACTTGCTTTGTCCACCGCGGTGTACTGCTCTTTCTGTAACATTTTAAGTTTAGTGATCATACGTGAAAATTTAATCCATTTATGCATACATTGCATACACACATATATATAAGAAGAAAAGATTATAAACCTCTTGCGTGTAGCATGATGATCTTTGGGTTCGAGATCACGATCAGAATCTTCACTATGAGGAGGGCTTGATCGCGGAGAATCAGACGTTCCAAAAATGGGAATTGCAGGGGAATTGGAATGTGGTAGTAGTGAATTAGTATTGTCTCCAGTACTATTGTATTGGAGCAAGGACAGAGCTCTATCAAATTTGGATTGGATATTGTGAAGCAGGAATTCCCGAGTGTTTTCAGGTGAAGACGACGACGAATTATAATTAGGAGCATTGAGATGGAGTTGGAGCTGCTGAACGAGGTCCCTTCCTTGAGTTAATTCACTTCTAAGTCTATTAAACTCATTGTCAGCTCCGTAATTGTCCATTTGAGAAATTAACTCAATCGTGGAATACAAAGACAAAAAGATGCAGGGGTGGAGAGACAGAGTATAATAGGAGGTGAACTATACAAGAAATTTTACTTGTGATTTTGAATGTAGAAAATGGGAGGTAAAGGAGATTATATAAAGTGAAGGAAACTAAATTGATAGTAACAAGGGATTTGGAGAAAGTTTGACTGAAGAATAGTTTCCTTAGACCAGTCTTTGGTCAAGGGAATTGTAGTATAAGTAAGCTAGTCTAATTGCTGACCATTTCAAATTAACAAACATGTCCGTCAACTGTTAATTTAAGATTTTGAACTCAAATCCCATTTAACACCCTCTACCCCCCCCTCTCTGGTGTGGGGTAGGGAAAAAAGTTGGTCTTTGATAATACAATGTTGGAGAAATAAACATGGGCTGGATCGAATAAATGATGAGAAGTTGGAATGGAAGTCAAAAATATTGAGAAAAATGGAATGAACCGAAAATGAAGACCAAAGAACCTTCGTACCGCGTTTACTGTTCTTCTCAGTTTGTAATCCTCCATTCATTTCACTTGTCGTCCTTATTGTCCGAAATAATTATTATTTTTTAAAAAAATAGAAAGTTATTATTAACTATTTTCATCGTTTCAATTTGTTTGTGATATTTTAACTTAATATGAAATTTAAGAAAGTAAAAAAAACTTTTGAATTTTGTATCTTAAATTAAAGATATGTCAAATGTACTCAAATATATTTTAATCTTGTGGTCTTATACATGACACTGAAAAGTTGAAACTAAAGAGTTGTTAAAAAGAAAAGAAGCATCCTTTTTGAAACGTACTAAAAAAGAAAGTAGGACAAATAAATTAAAATGAATAGAGTATTAGTTTCAATTTTATCATTACTTAATAAATGTAGAGATAGATTAATATGGTGAAAATTGAGTAATACTTAAAAATGAGATTAAAGAATTAATAAATAAATAAAATTATTAAACAATCTTTTTAATTATATGAATCGAAGGGAGTTGTTAGCGAGTAGTAATAGTTGCAGTAATTCGGTGCATGAC
Organism: Solanum dulcamara; assembly: GCF_947179165.1. Lineage (NCBI taxonomy): Eukaryota > Viridiplantae > Streptophyta > Magnoliopsida > Solanales > Solanaceae > Solanum > Solanum dulcamara. The sequence goes on along the minus strand of NC_077243.1, from coordinate 16,713,616 downwards.
TGTTACCCAATTACTTCCTAATGGCCAAAAACTACTAGAAGGCGGGGATTGTGGCTAGGGGTTCATCCGAACCTCCTTCGACGAAATATTATCCTATTTATATATGGTTAAAATATTTTTTTATGTATAAATAGTAGATGTCGAACCCCCTTTGGCTAGTTCGTGTGTTTATTTCTTCAGATTTTGAACCCTTATTGAAAATCCTGACTCCGCCATTACTAGAAAATGTGATGGGATGTTGTGAAATTTCTAGTCGGCAGGCAGTAAAACCAGTCGATAGGCGCAGGTAAGCTACCATAGCGAATCACATAGATAAGCCCCAACTTGTCATAGCGTGAATGGATAGGGCGGGCGAAGCACGAATATAAGGGATGCGTGTCTAAACGGTTGAAGAATCTGTCTTGAAAATTGATGTATTTTTAGAAATACCGAGGGTTCGAATCCCTCTCCTTCTGCGAGGTCATAAGTTCTCTCTAGCCTTATCTATAGATAAGAACGAATTGGATCTACTCAAATAATATGATAGATAGAATGATACTTTGTGTTTAAAAAAGACGTTGTTTGACTCTCCAAATAGTAAATAGGACACATAAAATGGAACCAAAGAATATATGATATATAATTGCAAAAGATGAATTATCTAACATGAATATAATCCTTTTTTTATATTTTTTAGCATTAAATTAAGGTGGAAACTTGAGATCAAGTAATTGTTGCAACATAGTTTTAGTTTAGTGTAACGATCTGTATCTGTCGTTAGGAATGGGCCAATGGAGAAGGATTTTAAGCCAAACAAATTTGAGTAGTAACTACGAAAAAACTTAGCATAGGCTAGACTTGGACGAATTCTGAGTCAGGTGAAATCTAGGGAGATCATATGAATGATGAGAGATCAAATCTCTAATTTGATGGAATAGGCTGATAGCCAGGATGATACGGAATATTTACGGCTTCACGAAATCGCATTTTGGGGAGTAAAACTTTCGAAATCAAAGTTGGCGTGAAGGGTATGTTTTAATACGTCTTAAAAAGAGCGTATGTTGTAAAAAGGGAGACTTGGTGACTCTTTACGAGCTATCTATCTCCGCCTATCCCGCCAGAGCGGGATTACCGTCGCCAGAGCTGGAGAGTCGCTGGACTTAAGTCGTAAAAAATTCCAAAATGGTCTTTTTCTGCAAAAACAGTTCTTAAGTCTTCAAGAGGTGACCTAGGGCGATTTCCATTGATTTTCCACGGACTTCCACGCTTAAGGTAAGGATTTTACTCCTTAAATTCATACTTTGATTCCTAGAACCTAGAAAGTATGGTTCGTAATCATTGGGAGAGGGTTTGAACTGAAAACTAATGGTGGAAAATAGCCCTAGGTTAAGGTTAGGATCATGGTTTTGGCCTAGGGTGTGAATTATATTATATTTCATGATAGTTAGGCCATTGTGTTGATCTTTTATATGTATTTACTATTTTCTAGATCAAGAACGAGAAGAACGAACCCGAAAAGGAAAGGCTCTTGCATTGTAAGGTTGTTGAAGCTTAAAATTGAGGTAGGTGATGGTCTAGTTTCCCGTATGTATCTTATATACTTGTTAAATTGCTTTATTATATGCATGTGTGTATATGAATAGGGAAACATGCTAGATTATGTGTGAAATGATCACTTGTTGGCCTGTTTTGTGATGAACTAGTGATATAAATATTGCAAATACTGCATGTATTTGTGATTGTGGTATGCTTGGGTTGGGTGTCACATTTCGACACGATATATTTGGATTAGTTATCACATTTTGACACATATTTGGATTGGGGTAACGTTCTAACACAAAGTTGATTGATTGTTTGTCCCTTGAAAGGACCCTTGTGTAAAATTATAGCGTGCGGAGGATATTGAGTTGTGATATTGTTGAATATAGTTGAACTTGAGATTAGTTGGCTTATTCTGTATATATATATATATATATATATGCCTATTGTGTTGAATTTACTTATCTATGATCCGCTTACTGGCTAACTGCGTGATCCTACCAGTACACCATTATTTTGTGTACTGATACTACTCTTCTCTGCCATTTTTTTGAGTACAGGGCATATTCAGCCTATTACGGAGATACCTCGATTAGAAGAGTGATCTTGTTCGAGTGTAAGGGTGAACTGTTTATTTCAAGCTGCCATGAACTTTTCTTTGTTCTAGTTCCTCTTCCAGAACTAAGATTCCAGACACTGTTTTAGTATTATGACTTATTTTTTGGGAGTGTTTTCCTTCTCATATTCACTATTAGTTAGAGTTTTTGTGCGGACGACTTTCCGTTCCTAGGGTGTGTTTACTTCCTCATAATTTGGGTGGATAACTAGTTGGTTCTGAGTTTATGGGAACTCAACATTTATCTTTGATTTAAATCTGCTTCCGCATATTTAAGCTTGTTATATATTGCGATTATTATTGTTGGGCTGTTAGAATGGTTCTCCCATCAAAGAGTTAGAGTGGGTGCCAGTCACAGCGGGTCGGGGTCATGACAAAGTTGGTATCAGAACCTAGATTCATTGATCGCATCATACCAAAATAAGTCTAGGTTCATTTTCAAGTAGCCGTTCGTCATTTGATCGCGGTTGTTTTAATTGTGAAGAGTCGGGCCATATACGGAGGGAGTGCCCTCCACCCCCGCGGGACAGTTTTAGTCTCACAGCAGGCTAGAGCAGTGGTTCCAGCAGCTCGAGGGAGTAATGGTAGAGGACGTTCACAGGTTGGGCGAGGAGGCACTTCGAGAGGCCATGAGGGCCGAAGTAATGGTAGTGTCAATTGAGGAACAACCCAGCCAAATAGAGAGGTAGCCCATCAGGATGATCTGGCTCAGTTTTATACATTTTCGGGTAAGACCGAGGCAGAGGTGTCAGATACAATTATCACATGTACTATTCTTGTCTGTGACCGGATGGCTACTATTTTGTTTAATTCGGGCTCCACTTATTCTAATGTGTCTGTGAAATATGCCTTGGATTTTGATGCACTGTGTGATATATTGGATGCCTATGTTAATGTTTCTACCCCTATTGGAGAGTCCATCAAAGTCACCCATGTGTATCGTGCTTGTTCGGTTGTGTTTATGAGATACCAGACTTGGGTTGACTTAGCGATCTTAGACATGACAGATTTTGATGTGATCTTAGGCATGATTTGGTTGTCTCCTTACTTTGCTGTACTTAATTGCAATGCAAAAATTGTGGATCTAGAGATCCCAAGAAGAGAAAGGTTAGAGTGGGAAGGGCTGTACAAACCTAAGCCAGCTAAGGTCATATTCTTTCTCCAGGCTAGAAAAATGGTGAAGCAGGGTTGTTTGGCTTACTTGACCTATATCAAGGATGTGGATGTAGAGTATCCTACTAGGGTTGTACAGGGCAAACCGATAAACCACACCAAACCTACAAATCGAACCAAACCGGAAAAAAACTCGACTAGTGGTTTGGTTTGACTTGGTTTGGTGTTTGGAAAAAAAACTCGACCATTATAGGGTTGGTTTGGTTTTAACTAAAAAAAGTCAAACCGAACCCAAACCGACCCGATTATAGATATACTACTTTAAAATTATGTTATACATAAAAATATTTATTAAAATATAATTTATAAATATTTTTTAAAATTTTTTCATAATTTTTGTTTTCTTTCTTACATTTAGATTTGGACTTGAGAAGCCCATCTAAATAATATACAAAAAAAGCTCATCTTATAAAGTTATTTATAAAGTTAAAACTTCAATCAGTATTCTGCCTCTATCTTATATGTTGATATTTTATACTAGAACTCTTTTTATGAAGCATTGCACTGTGCTTTTTATTAGATACTATAAAAAATCCGAGAAATCCAAAAAAATCGAAAAAATCCGAGAAAAATTGATATCAAAAAACAATTTTTTTATTAGTTTGGTTTGGTTTATAGATTTAATAACCTGACACAAATGATTTGGTTTGGTTTGTAAAAAATCTGAACCAACCCGGTCCATGTACATCCCTATCTTCTACTATTGAGTCTATTTCAATAGTGTGTAAATTTATAAAAGTTTTCTCGACAGATTTGCCTGATATGCCTCCTGACCGAGATATAGATTTCTGCATTGACCTAGAGTTGGGTACCCGTCCAATTTCTATTCCTCCCTACTATATGGCTCCGCCAGAGTTGAGAGAGCTTAAGGCTCAGATTCAGGAGCTTCTTGACAAGGGGTTCATTCATTCTAGTGCTTCCTCTTGAGATTTTTCGGTGTTGTTTGTCAAGAAAAATGATTATAGTATGAGAATGTGCATTGACGACGAACAACTGAAAAAGGTCACCATCAGAAATAAATAACCTTTACCTCATATTGATGACCTTTTTGATCAGTTGCAAGGTGTTTCAGTCTTCTCAAAGATTGATCTCGGGTCTGGGTATCATCAGTTGAAAATTAGGCTTGATGATGTGCGCAAAACAGCTTTTAGGATCAGGTATGGGCACTATAAATTTTTAGTAATGTCTTTTGGGTTGACCAATACACCTGCAGCCTTCATGAGTTTGATGAATGGGATGTTCAAACTGTTCCTGGATTTTCTTGTGATAGTGTTTATAGATGATATATTGGTGTATTCAAAGAGTGAATAGGAATATACAGATCATCTTCAAATTGTGTTGGGTGTTTTGGAAAGACAAAGGTTGTATGCAAAATTATCTAAGTGTGAATTTTGGCTGCCTTCAGTTGCCTTTTTAGGTCATGTTGTTTCAAAAAAAGGGGTAATGATGGACCCACAAAATATTGAGGCAGTTAAGAATTGGGCTAGGCCCAGCTTTGTAACTAAGGTTAGAAGTTTTATAGGGCTGGCCAATTACTATCGCTGGTTCGTGAAAATTTTTACTTCTATTGCTACTCACTTGACCAGGTTGACTAAAAAGGAAGTATCGTTTGAGTTGACTGACAAGTGTAAAGAGAGCTTCCAAAATCTCAAGACTCTTCTGACCACGGTACTAATTCTAACCCTGCCGGTCGAAGGTAAAGACTTCAATATTTATTGTGATGCTTCACATTCTAATTTGGGTGCTGTGTTGATGTAGGATAAGAATGTTGTAGCATATTCTTCACGATAATTAAATGTGCATGAGAGGAACTACCCGACTCATGACTTGGAATTGGCAGCGATAGTGTTTGCACTAAAAATCTGGAGACATTATTTGTACGATGTCAAATGTGAGGTGTTTACTGATCACCACAAATTACAAAACGTGTTCACCCAAAAGGACTTGAACTTGAGGGAGCGAAGGTGGATGGGGTTGCTTAAAGACTATGATGTCACTATCCAGTACCATCTAGGTAAGGCTAATGTGGTAGCAGACGCATTGAACCAAAAATCGGTAAGCATGAGCAATCTAGCCTATTTGGGGACTCTTAAGCGGCCCCTGGCTAGAGAGATTCGGGCCTTGGAGGCCAGGTTCATGAGACTAGGTATCTCAAAGAAAGGTAGGATAATAGGCAGAGTTGATCTAAGACCCACTTTTATAGAAGAGATTAAGACCAAGCAGTTTGAGTATGTGAACTTGAATGAAATTAGAGGAAAAGTGTTGATGGGCAAGGCTCAAGACTCAACACTTGATGCATGTGGGGTGCTTTACTTCAGGAGAAGGATTTGTGTTCCCCGGACAGATGAGTTAATTCAGAAGATCTTGTCTGAATCTCATGGCTCACGATACTCTATTCACTAGGGAGTGACTAAAATGTATCAAGACTTGAAGCGGGTATATTGCTGGCCTAGTATGAAGAAAAACATTGTTGAGTATGTAGTCAAGTGTCAAAACTACCAACAGATGAAGTATGAGCACCAAAGACCTGCAGGTTTACTTCAAAGAATGTCTATTCCTGAATGAAAGTGGGAGAGAATAACCATAGATTTCGTGATGAAATTTCCCAAGACCTTGGAAAAGTATGACTCCATTTTGTTAGTGATTGACTGGTTAACAAAGTCAACATACTTTATCCCGGTTAAAGTGGACTACAATGCACAATAGCTGGCTAGAATTTATATGAAGGAGATAGTAAGGCTGCACGGGATGCCTCTTTCTATCATTTCAGACCGTAGTACGCAGTTCACTTCCAAAATTTGGGGGAAGTTACATGAAGAGTTGGGCACTCAACTCACTTTCTGCACGGCTTTCCATCTACAGAAAAATAGGCAGTCAGAAATGACTATCCAAGTGCTAAAAGATATGTTAAGGGCATGTGTGATAAACTTTCGAGGATATTGAGACAAATTTTTACTCTTGTGTGAGTTCTCCTATAATAATAGTTATCACTCCAGTATTGATATGGCACCATTCGAAGCCCTGTATGGGAGGGGATGCAGGTCTCCCATAGAGTGGTTTGAAGCTGGAGAAGTGAATCTATTGGGGTTGACTTAGTGAGGAATGCTCAAGATAAGGTAAGGTGCATCCAAGCTAAGCTTCTAGCAGCTCAAAGTTGTTAGAAAGAGTATACTAATCGAAAAGTAAGGGATGACATTCGAGGCTGGTGAGCAAGTTGTCACTACCCAACCCTGCAGGCCGTGATGGGTGCCCGAACTAGACATTCGCATCTACCCCTGCTAGCTATAAGTATACCTGTCTCCTATTTGAGTCATAGCATGCCAACAGGCAAGACAATATATAAGCCGACGAGGCTATCGTAACATATAGGCACAACTGTTGACACATACATATACAACTCACATACATGTATACACAACCCACGTACATATATACATAACCCACGTACATGTCCACCGACCTCTAAGAGTAAGAATAGTAACATAAGGTGGGACAAAGCCCCCGCCGTACTCGTAAATAAATAAATATATACATCGAAAGTTAGTACCAAAATCTAGGCTCTGGCACAATGGAGTGCTTCTGAATTGCTGAGTGGGACTCCTACGCCGGCAGATCCCCAAAGTATGTATCTGCGGGCATGAAACGCAGCCCTCCCGAGAAAGGGGAGTCAGTACGACATATGTACTGAGTATATAAGCATAGACATCATAAGGAAATTACAGTTGGCTTAGGGATGCAGGAGCAAGTATGACATCTAATCATTTACTATATCTGTAGCTCATAACACAAAGTCGTACATACTATCATCACATACTATACCCGGCCCGTTCGGGGACCCGATGTAACAACTACATCACTCTGTTATCGTAAGCATCTATGTGCTATTCGTGCTAACTCATATAGTAATGCCGAGGGACGTACGGCCCGATCCATTTATCATATAGTAATGCCGAGGAACGTTCGGCCCGATCCCTATATAGTAAAATATATCGAAGAACATTCGGCCCGATCCGTATATCATATAATAATGTCGAAGAACATTCGGCCCGATTTGTATATAGAAAAATATGTTGAGGAATATTCGACCCGATCCGTATATCATATAATGCATATACATGCACGTAAAACTCTATAACATATCAAACATCTCTCAGATATCACCATAAAGTATGTCCAAGAGCCCCTAGGTATAGGAGCTTACACATCCCATCACTATTCAGCCTATAGGAAGCTCAAGGGTCGTAGTTCAACTACTTTAAGGCCCTTTCATTCAAAAAATGAGTACAAGGCATGAGTCACATCCGAAACCTATAAATGGAACTACCTCTAACTCCTATCGTACATCATTTCACTTACATCAAGCCATTTCAAGAGAAGGAAGGGATAGGCTTCACGTATACTACTTTGTATCACGTAGAAGGCTTACAAGACAATAGCTCAACTATCGTAGGAGTTCTAACATCAAGAAGTGAATAAGATTTACGAACCATACTCGGGGTTCTATGAATGGAATTTATCCCCACATTACATATACCAACCACTTATGGCTAAGACATGCCAAGAGAAAAGAAGGAAGCTTCACATACTCTCTACTTTCCCTCATATAGTCGTCATACACATATGTGACGTGGAACGTACGACCCGATCCTTAGATAGTAACATATATCATACTTGGCTCATCAAGGGACTCGGTACCATAAATATTTCATCATAACATCATAACTTATGTCAAATACATATCAAGAGAGAAGAAGGGTAGCTTTACATATTTATGCCAAAAATATGCCAAGAGAAGAAAGGGCTTCATATACCTTTTCCGGGATTGATTGAAATTCGGCTTGCCTTGATACCTTCTTAACCTATTTAATATAAAAGTATTACTAAGGTTGATAGATTTTCATGTTCCAATATCTCACTCTACAACCAAGTACTAATAGGAGTCATCTTCTATCCATTACCCTCGACTAGTTTGTTACTAGTTCCGAAGCTACCGAAAATCGGGCAGCATTTTCCCTATAACTCCAACATCTCCGAGATTTCAACTCGGCCACAATGTCAACAACCATACTAACAACAACAACCAGCATCATATTTACAAGTAATTCACTTCAACTTTACACAATACAAGCTCCAAACAATTAGCTCCAAACTACGATACAAAAATAGAGTTTTTAATCTTTATTTTACAAAATCTTTAACCATACCAAACGAAGGGTCGTGTGGCTGAAACCAGAAGCACCCACACCATTTTTAAAACACTTTAAAGCCCTGAAATATGCAACCCCACCAGCTGCACCCGCAGCACCACAACGACAACACATTACGCAATTTTGATTTAGCTACTACGACTTCCATTTAGTTGTTTCTAACGTCAAGCATCCTTATACATTTTTCCCCACTTCCAGCATCATTTAATACATTTAACATACCCCATAACAACTTCATAAACTTCAATTAAAAGAGAAAACCTTACCTTGCTCGAAATTCACCAAAACTCGCCAAAACTTGCCTCGGAAGCTCTCGTAGCGCGGCTAAAATTTTGGGGCTGTTTGGTAACATTTTGGGATGCTCTAAACCATAAATTTACATTACCAATACCTTAATAACATCATGGTATACCCTAGATAATTAATTGACGGAACGAAATCAAAAAACTTACCTCTTTTCTTCTCCAAATCCGTGGGTCTCTCTTTTTCTCTCTAGTTTCTTCTCTTCTTTCTTTCTCTAGAATTTTCTTGAACTCTTTTGATAACAAAACCTAATGGATAAACATGACTTAAAATTCATCAACATATATATATATATCTTCCACCACTTATCCATATTTATAATTAAGTCCCTCAATAAGAATATAGACACATGACCCCCTTCTCCATTTTTCTAGAATTTTCTTTTTAAAAAAATAAAGATGACTTAATTGCCTTTCCATGTACACTTTGGTTCATATATATTCATCACATGGCCATAAAAGAGTGGGCCCCTACATGAATTTTCTTCAACACTTTGGTCTATCAAGAACATTCTTAAACACTTTGCGAATTTTCCTTTTTGCCCTTTGCCTTTTCTAATATTTCCACAATATTAATGTTCATAAATAATATTCATAACCAACTTATATATTAAAATAAATTTTGGAAGATGGTCATTCCCTTAATTTCACCACGGCTACCTTAAAACATCCAATGATATAAAATACGGGATATAACACAAGTATTTCTAAAAGTGTCACCCATTAGAGGGGTGATGAGATTTGACAAAAATGACAAACTCAATCCTCATTGTATTGGTTCTTTCGAAATTTTTGACTGTGTAGGGCCAGTAGATAGGTCCTCATTCCAGTGATTTTCATCTCCGAATAAGACCAATTGGCATAGGCCATAGACAGAGAGTTATCAATAAAAGCGAAAGAAAGAAAAAAAATTGTACACATTGGCCTTACCACCTAGCTTGTCTGGGTACAATCGGTGTTTTATGTGTCCACACTAAAAAATTATCATGGAGATGGGGACTACATTATTAAATAGGACTCGGTGTTATTAAACAAAGAACTTCAGTATGAGGAGGAACCAGTTGCAATTATTGATCGTGATGTTCGAAAGTTGAGAACTAAGGAGATCAATATGGTTAAAGTGCAATGAAAATATCGTTCGGTGGAGGAAGCTACTTGGGAGACTGAGAAAGACATGCGAGACAAGTATCCTTTACTGTTCGACGAAACAGGTACTACTTATCTTTACTTTAGCCTTGTTTTCCCTAGTTAGTCACTCGGGGACGAGTGATGGGTAAATTAGTATCTATTGTAATGATCTGTCCCCATCATAGGAATGGGCCAATGGGGAAGGATTTCGGGCTAAACAACTTCGGATAGTAGCTTCAAAAAACTTAGCCTAGGCCAGACTTGGACGAATTCTGAGTCAAGTAAAGTATAGGATAATTATGTGAATGATGGGAGAACAAATCTCTAATTTGATGGAATAGGCTGATATCCAGGATGATACGGAGCATTTACGGCTTCGCAGAATCACATTCGGGCGAGTAAAACTTTCAAAATCGAAGTTGGCGTGAAGGGTATGTTGTAAAAGGGGAGACTTGGAGACTCTTTACAAGCTCTTTGTCTCCGCCTATCCTGCCAGAGCGAGATTACCGCCGCCAGAGCGGGACAATCGCTGGACTTAAGTTGTAAAAAAGCCCAAAATGGTCTTCTTCTGCAAAAATAGTTCCTAAGTCTTTAGGAGGCGACCTAGGATGATTTTCATTGATTTTCCAGAGATTTTCACACTTAAGGTAATGATTTTACTCCATAAATTCATACTTTGATTCCTAGAAACTAGAAAGTATGGTTAGTAATCATTGGGAGAGGGTTTGAACTGAAAACTAATGTGGAAAATAGCCCCAAGTTAAGGTTAGGATCATGGGTTAGGCCTAGGGTGTCAATTTTATTATATTTCATGATAGTTAGGTCATTGTGATCTTTTATATGTATTTACTATTTTCTAGACCAAGAACTAGAAGAACGAACTCGAAAAGGAAAGGCTCTTGCATTGTAAGGTTGTTGAAGCTTGAAATTGAGGTAGGTGATGGTCTAGTTTCCCGTATGTATCTCATATACTTGTTAAATTGCTTTATTATATGCATGTGTGTATATGAATAGGGAAACATGCTAGATTATGTGTGAAATGATCACTTGTTGGCCTGCTTTGTGATGAACCTGTTCTTGGTGATATAAATACTGTAAATACTGAATGTATTTGTGATTGTGGTATGCTTGGATCGGGGCTCACATTACGACACATATTTAGATTGGGTGTCGCATTCCGGCATAATATATTTGGATCAGGTGTTATATTTCAACACATATTTAGATCATGTATCACTTTCCGACATAAAATTGATTGTTTGTAGGTCCCTTGAGAGGATACTTGTGTAAAGTTATAGCGTGTGGAGGATATTGAGTTATGATATTGCTGAATATAGTTGAACTTGAGATTAGTTGACTTATTCTGTATATGTATATGCCTATTGTGTTTAATTTACTTGTCTATGATCCGTTTACTGGCTAACCGCGTGATCCTACCCGTACACCATTGTTTTATGTACTGATACTATTGTTTCTTTACTATTTTGTTGAGTACAGGGCATATTCAGCCGGCTGCAGAGAGACCTCGGTTAGAAGAATGAGCTTGTTCAAGTTCAAGAGTTAGTTGTTTGTTTTAAGCTGCTATGGACTCTTCTATGTTCTAGTCCCTTTTTCAGGACTAGGATTTCAGACACTGTTTTAGTATTATGACTTGGTTTCGGGGAGTGTTTCCCTTCTTATATTGACTATTAGTTAGAGTTTGGGTGCAGACGACTTTCAGCTCCTATGGTGTGTTTACTTCCGCATAACTTGGGTTGATAACTAGTTGGTTCTGAGTTTGTGGGAACTCAATATTTATCTTTGATTTAAACCTGTTTCCGCATCTTTAAGCTTGTGTATACATTGCGATTATTGTTGTTGGGCTGTTAGAATAGTTCTCCCACCGAAGAGCTAGAGTGGGTGCCAGTCACAGCGGATCGGATTCATAACATTTAGTTTGCAGAGAAAAACAATGCACGTCATTAAGTGATCTGATCCATTCATTTTTTACATTTTTGTTGAAAAATATATTCAATTTTTCATAATTTAATCAAGGACCCTAAAAAGGAAAACATTGTCGCTAGCTTTTAATAATTATTTCAAGCCATTGACTTATAAATTTCTTATGTCAATTTTTTAATATATACACAATTATATTCGTACTAAGAAATTCACTTAAATATGTAAATAATTTATTTAAAATTTAATAAGCTATTATTTCCAGAATTCAAAGTCTACAAATTCACGATTTTGAATCCGCTTATCAGCTTCTCATTTCAAGTAGTGGTACTTAACATGCATGGACGTTCTTCTTCTCTAACCAGTGTTAAAATTTAGTAATATTAATTTCCTGTTAATCGATGTTATTAACATAAACAGAAACAGTACTACATACTCAACAGTCAAAACACTTCCCATTTTTGTTTTGCTTTTTGGTTTGTAGGCATTGACCATTCAAGGTATATTTTTGACTATTGACTCGACTTTGAGCTAGATCTTCAATTTTATTTTATTTTAATGTGTAGACAGTGAAGAGTGAAAAGGCAAAAAAAAAAAATATATATATATATATATATACAGGTTGTGCTCTTTTAATTTTTAAGAAAAAAGGACCAACTAGCTATTTATAATAAGAAAATCTCCATGTGAGGTCCTCTAGATTAATTTAACTGCTCCATTCGTTCCATTTTAGTTGTCATGTTGTGCTTTTTGAAATTCAATTTGATTAATTTTTAAAGTTAAATTATATTACTTTAACTCAATATTGTAAAGTAAATTATATATTCAAAAACTATATGAAAAGTATTATAAGTCATAACTTTTTTCATATCAATATGATAAAAAAATATATCTTTAACACGTTAGTCAAAGTTCATCTAGTTTGACTCTCAAAAAGGAATTATGACAACTAAAATGGGACAAATGAAGTAGTAAACTTACTCGAATTGTAGTATTTAATGTCTTTTTAAGCACTATAACCTTTCTTCTACTAATTAAGGTCATAAGCTGCTGGTTCGTGTATGTAATTTAATTACACATCCTACTTAATAAAAGCAATATCAAATACTTATTCCGTTCACTTTTAATTGTTACGTTTCATTTTATGAGAGTCAATTTGACTAATCTTAGGAATTAAATTGAGGTAGATTAATTCAACATTTAAAATTTAGATATTCAAAACTATACTAAAAATACTATATAAATTGCAATCTTTCTCATATTAAAATGATTAAAAAAATATATTTCACCTTTAACTGTTGGTCAATGTCCATGCAGTTTGACTCTTGAGAAACGAAATATGACAAATAAATGTGAACAAAGGAAAAATATCACTATATTGAAATTGTATAGCTCTTTCTTCCTAGTGAAATCTTAATAGTCATGTTGATTGGCTATTTGAATTTTATTTTATTGCTGATGATGCAACAAAATGCAAATTATTTAAATTTAGATATATATAGATGTGCGCGCACAAACTTAGACATTCACGCACATAATATAGCTAGACTATCAAAAACAGAATGCATGTGTAACATATACGTGAATGCAACACACTCACAAACAAACAAACAAATATTTGAAATATTTTTTTTTAGCAATTTTTTCTTCTTTTTCGTTGGTAATATATGGTAGAGCCTACAATTAGTTCTGAAAAAAGATACAGTACGTTATGAAATCACGAGCGCATTTCTTTTGGTTTTCCAAGAAAGTTACCAAATAAAAGACCAATGGCGAAGATATATCAAAAAGAAAAGAGAATATGAAATAGAACGAGAACTAATTCAAGAAAACAGAATGAATTCGGTGTTCAGTATTCATATTAAAGTTCGATTAAATTTGAATTTGCGCCGAAAAATTTCATACTAGGGGCTTCCATATCCAGGAAGAGTCGAACCCGAGACCTCTGATCAAGAAAGAAAGAGTAATCATGAGCTATTCATTTTCTTTTCTTTTTTTTCCTTCAACTGGTTTGACTCGTAGTTCAATTTGATTCGACTTAAACATTTGCTTTGAATAACTTTAAATAAGTTGCTAAACATTGTCCCAAAACTTGCGCTAGTCAAACTTAGCCTTATTTTAAATTTACAAACTCTTTGATCCTTGAATAGTAAATGGGCTAATCCTTTTCATTTCATTAGACGTTATTACAATAATATAATACATATGTATCTCGTAATCCGTCATGAAATTGCCTTTAGTAGAAAATAACTTTCAAAGTGTAATTTTCAAATGTAAATTTGATCAAGTCACCCCAAGACAAATATCGAATAAGCCACTGGGTGAGAATTTTTTTAAAAAAATTCTTCCGTCCACTAATATATGAAGAAATAACTAGAGTATTTAAATGGCTATTTATGGGGGGGGGGGGGGAGTAGAAGTTAATGATATTCTAGAATGTTCATGAATATTAATTATAATGCACATCCTTAATTATTGCTTGGGGTCATTTATCCTTCTTTACTTATTTTCGAGTAGTCAAAAGCCATAAACTTAAGAAAATAATTGACGTTGAATATCATTCACTAATTAAGACTCAATTAATACTTCTAATTGAAATGTATCTGCATGTCAACTCCAACTGCTTTAGCTAGAGTGTACTGGAAACATGACAGAATTAGCTTAACTTCATAGTATATAGGTCAAACACCATAATATTATATTATACTAGCTATTTGAGCAAAGTAGTTACGTGAACAAGTCAAAACATGGACGTTGTTGAGGGGAGTTGTATTTTTGTCTCTGAATTAAATTACAAAAATGACACATACACTGAAACCTCGAGACAATGATAACGTTTGTATGAAAATTTTACGACTTTTGTAATGAGGTAATATTATATATGTATATTGATATATGACGTTTAGATCTCATTTAGTTGATATAAATAAAAGTATCCAAAATTTAGTTTAATAATTGTGTGTATTAAGAAGAAAGAATATATTTCTTAACCAATTTAATCCAAGAAAAACATAAAGAATATGAATATCAAAACCACAAACACCGGTATTTTTTTCTCATGAAGTTATGAATATAATTAATGAGCACCATTTAAATAAATAAAAAATCTTTTAGATACTTGTGCTTGAAATTTATCATGTGCATGGCTTTAATGATGATTATATTTTAATATTTTATTTTTACAGATAATATTATTTTTTATAAAATATTACCTCATTATATTTGAGTATGATTGCTATAGAGATGTAATTTTACAAAAAAAAAAAAGTGTACCGCTATAATGAATGTCGATGCTATTATAAGTACATAGAATATTGTTATAGATAAGTAAAATATAACATGTTGTTGGGTTTTTGCCCTGACTCTCCTAGTATAATTGAGTTTTTCTTTTCCTAAAAGAAAAGCACAAAGTTTCCATATTTGGCTAGTCCTTTTCTCGTAGAAAAAGATTTATGATTCTATAAATAGAGGTTCATTCCTTCTAACATACCAAATGGTGAGACACAAATGTTATGTTAACACTTGTGTGAACCTCTTTGTATTCCGAGTGAATTGGGTGATGTTATTTCTCTCAATATTTTGTACTCTCATATTTATATAGTGAATTGCTCATCTCCTCTTGTGGATGTAGGTCGGTTGACCGAACCACGTTAAATATTTGTGTCTCTTTTGTATATTTTTTGTATGTCTTCTTACTCATGGTCTTTCGAGGTTTGCTTTGCTGGTTTTTGTATGACACCTGATTATTTCGGTCCTAACACATATATAATCAATTTTAGAGAAAATCAAAACCGTTTTTGTGAAATGCTATTGTAACGAGGTTTGAATTCATGTACTTCCTCACTTTCTTCTTACTTGACCGTGATTGACTTGTCACTCTATTTAATAAAAAAATACTTTATTAAATTATCTTTATTATTTATTCATTGAAAATTTAAGTTTATTGGTTATACTTTGAAGCAATAGTTTATGTAGTTACTTAAAATAAGAATAGCATTAAAAGAATGTAATAAATTTCTTTTGATTTGTTAAATAAAATAGCTTTTTTTTAGTATAAGGGCCAAAGAGACAGAGAGAGAGAGAGAGGGAGAGTATAGTAAATAGCAATGTCACACTGCATTTATGGACTACCATGAATGACAAGTAGTATAACTAGTAAATGAAATACGGAAAATGGCCTAAAATATTTTTGAATTATTGTAAAAGATATAAAATGTCCCTCATTTATTTATTGGGCCCAAAATGCTTTTGATATCCACCTTTAGATCCAAAATTGATCTTTTTTTAACAGAAAAAGACATTTTAGGCCCAATAGATGGATGAAGGATATTTTTGTACCATTTTCAATAGTTCGAGGGCATTTTAGGACCTTTTTAAAAAATTTAATTAATTAATTTGAATAATTTTTTTAAACACGTGACGGCCATCTATTGAGTATGATTTAATTATTTAAAATTACTTATAAATCAAAATTTATTTAACAGAATTTTCATTAAATAATTTAAATAATTTTTTTAAACACGTGACGGTCATCTATTGGTTACAATTTAATTATTTAAAAATCAAAATTTATTTAACAGAATTTTAATTAAATAATTTGAATAATTTTTTTAAACACGTGACGGTCATCTATTGGTTATAATTTAATTATTTAAAATTAATTATAAATCAAAATTTATTTAACAAAATTTTAATTACGAAAAGGGGCCTAAAATGTCCTCGAACAATTGAAAATGGTACAAAAAAAAATTTCATTCATCTATTGGGCCTAAAATGCCTTTTTTTATTAAAGAAAATGTCATTTTTGACCTAAAAGTGGATGTCAAGAGCATTTTAGACCCATAGATGGATGGGGGCATTTTTGTACAATTTTTAATAGTTCGAGGGCAGTTTAGGTCCTTTTCTGAATGAAATATGCTTCCATTTTTATTAGTTCATTTTTAACTTTACACGTTTTTTTTTAAAAAAAATATTTTATCACAATATATATTAATTAATGCTTAGTCTTATGTCTAATTGTGAAAATGATTTTGGAGAATGGATAATTAATATTGAAGATAAATAATGAATTTTCTTTTTACTGATTTCGTAATTTGATAAAAATAACATTTTGTAATTTGATAAAAATAACTGGTAAATAGACAAATAAAAGTGAATATTGGAGTACTAAAAAAAAAACCAGAAAGACTTTCACTCACCGGACAAAGTAGGTTCTAGATGAAGACATGTACATGTCCTTAGTTACTCTCAGGGATCGTTTGGTACGGGATGAAATAGACAAAAAAAAGTTATGTATTGAGATATTTCATGAGAATAATTATCCCATTATATATTTAGAATAACTTATTTTAATTATTATAGTATAAATAGTGAGATAATAATTTTAAAATTAACTAATACTTTTAATCAATACGAGATAAAATAATCTTGCATATTAGATTTCAAAATTATTATCCTTTGTTCAAACCAATCAACTCTACAGGAGACAATTAAAAACCAATAAGAATTGTGATGGAGTGATAAGTACGCTTTTATTCTAAATCAGAGATCTCGGATTTTAGTCTCCTAAATACAGAGTCGACTTTATTTGGAAGTGTTTTACTTCTCAATGTTGAACTTCTTGGTGCAAAATTGAATTTAATCAAATTTCAATAGAAAACGGGAAAAAAAAGACAATTAATCATTAGTGGGACAACACCCCTCACACCCTCCTTTTTTTTTGTTTCTCATTCGGTGTTCGGAGCTTGTGGAACTTTGACTAAATTCGAATCACGCACTACAGGACCCATTAGGGGATGACGCTTCCAACAAGATTTTTTTCATATTCAGGTCTTAAACCCGAAACCTCTAATTATGAGTGAAATAGTCACAATACTGCACCAGAACCCATGTTGGTTCACACACAAAAATGAAAACTTCTCAACATTTTTTTTTGAGGGGGGGGGGGGAGGGGATTGATCATGGAGGAAGGGGATTGTGGGATGAAAAATAAAATAAAAATTCAATCTACTTCATATTTAATTTACCTTTTATAAAAAAAAAATTACAAGTTTGAATGGTTAAAAATTTAAAATTTTGGAGGGGATGGTGTGGTGTTTGGGGAGTGGGGCGTCATGGGGGTGGGTGGTGTAAAAATCCAAAAAAATAACTTTTAAAACTTTTTTAAAAATTGTTTTTTGGAGTGAGGGGTTGGGTACGTGGTAGTGTAGAAAATTCAGAAAAAAATTAAAAACTTTAATAAAAAAATTGCGCGGGGGGTGGGGGGTGGGGGGGTGGGGTTTTTGGGGTATATGGTATTGTAGAAAATTTTTAAAAATAATAATTAATAATTAAAAAAATGGGTGGGGTTGTGGAGGGAGGAGGTATGTGGTGGTGTAGGAAATTTAGAAAAAAAAATCAAATTATAAAGAAAGGGTCAAAAATACCCCTGAACTAAAGAGGAAGAGGGAGAGATGTTGACATGACCGTCCATATTGATATTTTTTTCCATGTGGCATTGTCACGTCAGCTTTAACGGCCAACTGTTAAGTGAAAGAGTATTTGCGGTCTCTTTTGATAATGACAAGGGTATATTTAATTTCAAAAATAATTGAAGGGTATATTTGAGCTATTTTAAATAGTTCGAGAGTAATTTTAATCATTTTCCAAATAATAAAATAACTAGGGCAAAGATAAATTAGGTCAAGATAGACTAACTTTATGAATTCAACCCACTTAAGTATTATCATGTTTTAATTTTCTAAAAATCTATTTCCATACTATTTATTTAAGGGAAAATTATGCGAATTGGTAAATATATATTAATTAATTAGCTAACATAACTAGTGAATTAATTATTGCTCATGGCAAACATCTAGCTGTAATTACAATTTGAGTTTTGTATAATTCGTGCGATTATGCAAATGTTGTACGCGATTATACAAACGATGTGCGCGAATATAGTTTGAGTTTTGTATAATTCGAGCGATTTATACAAATATTGTGCGCGAATCGAATTGTATAGCGAAATATACAAACACTACAAATGTATAACGAATTATACAAATGTTGTGCATGAATTATATAGTGAAATATATAAATGTTATACAAAAACTCTGAATTGTGTAGTGAATTATACAAATGTATACAAACGCTATACGAATTATACAAATGTTGCTATAACTATAGCTACAAATTGTAATTAGCAAACTATAGCTATGAAGCATAATTAAAGTATTTTTGAGTCGCTATATGCGAAGATTTCTTTTTATTTAATTACCAAACTAATTAATATATATATATATATATATTTTTTTTTTCTTTATTATAGTTGTATACAATACTATAATTTATTTGCTCACATGATTTAATAAATTGATTATATAATGGTAAAACCTATCTTGGTAACTCAATTTCATAGCTATAATTTGTGTATCGTCAGAAAATTCATAATTAATAAAATTTTAATAGAGTAATAAATACTCTTTTATTTTTAATCAGAATTTGGATGTCTCATATTCGAATTCTTTTCAGTATGGGGTTCTTTTTATTAGGAAGTGAGATAGTTGATTCCTAATATACTGATATCAAACATCGAGCAAAAAACAAAAAAAAAAAGAAGGAAATTCACGCGTAAACCATAGCCCTGGAGTTGCAATATTATTATGCCGGTGCGCTGTGGTGCACTTCAATATTTTACGAACACGGAAATTTCTAGAGCACATATACTAGTATTATAAGAGAGGTATTAAAAACAGTCTTAAATTCGGTGTAAATTATTGGTTTCATCTCCGGATTATTAAAAGCCTTAAAAACATTCATTTATTTGACTAACTGAACTTAAATACACTTTCGATCTTGCCACATTAGTGAAATACACCCTTAAATTCTCATCAAGTTTAAGAATGTTTTCAACACTTTTCTCAAAATTTTATCAAGAGTCTCATGCTTTTACAAGAGTTTGAGAGCACTTGTTATGTTATGTGCTGAATCGGAGGTATATCTACATTTAGTTAGTCAAGTGAGAAGGGTATTTTTAAAATTGTCAATAGTTCGGAGACGAAATTAATAATTTATGTCAAATTTAGGAATGTTTTCAATACTTCTCTCAATATTATAATTTTACTTCGCGGATGATTGATAAATAAAATTAGTCAAGATCTTACGTGTAAGGTTGCTTTTCGTATATATATATCTTTCTAACTCATAATAGTGGCAATTAACGCCCTTTCGTATTCTTTTGAAAAATACTAAGCACTTAAAATGACTATAACTCCGCGTTATGTTAATTCTTTAATTAAGAAGATCAGATTTATACACTATTAACAATAGTAAAGATTATCTTTTGCCACGTATAATGAAGATCTAAAGCAAGAAAACTTTTTTACCCTTTCTATTTTCTCCATTAACGGACCCACACGTCCTTCAAAAAGCAGAAAAATTGGAAAAACAAACAAGTTGTTAATTATATCCTCCCAAGTAGTAGGTATATATATGGTGAGCAAAATGTAGGTTCAAAGAATGCTTAATCCAAAACGATGAAATGAAATTATGGTATATGATAATTGGTTGTAGTGAATAACTTAAACAAAATCCACATATATTTTACAAGTAAAGTAATATTCTATTTGTCTCAATTTATGTGATACGGTTTGACTAGACATAAAATTTAAGAAATAAAAGAAAACTTTATACCCGATTGGCCATGAGAATTTTCCATTTTTTTTCGAAAAAAAATATTTCACTCAATGTATCTTATTTATGTAAGCAAACTACAAGGCCAAACGTTTGCTAGGAATTGGTCAAGTTAATTTTGTTTTTACTGCATAAATGAGCAATTAAGAAAAGGAGGAGGAGGAGTTTTATCTGAAATTTGTCAATATTATTGACCATGAGTTAAAAAGAAATGTTCAGAACTACCGGAAGAAATTATTAACACACCAATTTCTCTATTTAATTATATGATTCGCGGATTGATCTTTAATCTTTGCTCTTGTTCTTTCATTTTTATCAATTGAACTTATGTTTTGCGAGCATGAACATGCCTGAAAAATGGAAAATTCTGCTGAATCATAAAGGACCAGGTCAATTGATTCTTCATTTTCTTCTTCAACAACACATAATAAGAAGTGAAAGAGATGTATATAATTAGAATCGAAAAAAATCAGTTTTTCTTGCACGGCTAGCCATTAGAATTCAAAAGGCACTATCAAAGTCTCTAAACGCGTAATCACTAGAGCGGGTCATACTCGATACTCACCCATTTCAATTTACGTGATACCCTTTTTTTTTAAATTCGTTTTAAAAAAAATGTCACATTTCTTTATTTGACAATTATTTAATGACATCATCTCCGTTTATTTTTATTAAATCTCACTTAACACTTTATTGTGAAGAAAAATCAACTAAAAGTAGTCACTAAAGTGACTTTAATAAAGACAGTTTGAAAAACATATGGTGTTTGAAAATATAAAAATTCACTTTATTTGAAATTTTTGAAGTTGGAGTTATGTTTGCCCATACTTGTCGCAAGGAATATTTAGAATTTGAATGTACTTTTTCTAAATATGATTTATACCCTCAATTTCTAAAAATTAGAAAAATCACCCAACTTTACTAATTTACCTTAAACATACAATCAAATTTGTTCTAAAAGAGTGACATCTCAAATAAATAGTCACATAATATCATAATTCATATACGATTTGAACATATAATTTGGATCTTTTTGAGACACTTTCATAAATATAGAAATTTCATGAGCAAATCATAATTCATAAATAAGGTATCAGAATATCCTAATCCGTCGTAGTAGCAAATCATATATCTTTATGTTCCTCTTATAAATTAAATGTTTTCAATTAAAAAATTTCAATACACATAATTTTATAAAAGACATACTGATCAAATAAATTAAAAATAGTGGTGATTATCTAGATATTCTTTAATATATAATCATCTCAAATGATACCAACTCGAGCATGAAACTTCATTTTTTATTTTTATTTTTGCAAAATTTAAAATTATGGACCTCTTTAGAAAAAATAAACTTATGAGTTAAATTTTGTTTTTATTTTTGTTTTTCGAAAACTGAAATCACAAATTTAAAATTGAAATCCTACTCTTTAGTAGGATATGAAATTGGAATCAAAATTTCAAATTAAAGTTGAACTTTTTATTCAAAGGTAATAAACAAACATTGATTTTAAATCATAATTTTAAATTTTAGCTTCAAATTACATCACCAAATGTCTACTTATTTCAAGAGAACTTATGGCTTCAAATTTGAAGTTTGGATCGGAGGAGTATAAACAGAGTGGTTAAATAAAAAAGGAGACCCCATCTAATTATACAAATATTCCTACTATATATACTAATTCACCCTATAGTTTTAAAATAATTATATATTGTCTCACTAACTAATAATTTTATATTAGATTTTAAGTTAGATACATCACTCCTTTAAAATTTTCCCCTCGTTCTCTCTCCCTCTCCGTCTATTTCTGCTTATTCCCCCCTCGCGCTCTCTCTCCCTCTATTTCTGCTCTTTCCCCTTTTCTTTCTCTGTGCGAATACACTGCTGAATGTATCAATGTATTTTTTGATAAGATATATGTATCTTTGATACTATATATATATATATATATATATTATGAAATACAGATACATAGGGAGAGAAATTAGTAAGAGGGTCCACATTTATCATTGATACTATATATATATATATCTTTGATACCAGATACAATTTGAAATACAGATACATAGGGAGAGAGGCGAGCGAGAGAGGAGAGAGGCGAGTGAGAGAGTTGGTGTATCCCAAATACACGTGAATCACGCTTGAATACAATATATCTGCAATAAATTACACCTAATTTGACCCGCATGTATCCGAGATATATGTAACTAAGTGTGCCAGATACATGTATCTGGCGAAGAAAAAGTGACACGGAAGATAATTTCCTAAACTGATGTGAACGTATGTAATTAGAACCTAAACTAATAAAATTTGTGCTGTTTGCTCAGTAAAAAAATTTAGGAACAAACATGATAGTAAGAGAGGCCCAACAACCTGAGTTGAGGCTTTCTGGATGACAAGCATGAGACATGAAAGTACTTACTAGTCATTTGATAGAATAATATTGTAAATAATGTATTAGCAATACTGATATTAATTATATTTGTATTAATTATGCTGAAATTATTCATATATAGTGTTTGATTTGGTGTATTAATTACAAATAACATTCATTGCATTATTTCTAATTTTTTTTTATAAAAACACCTGTACAAATATAAAGCTACACAATTACAGTTATTTTGAGAGTAGGTAAAAAAATCCATTCATACCATAAATAGATTATATTATATACATATTAAACTTGGTGCGTATAGATGATTAAAATTGAGCCACATATATTTGAGGTTTTAAGCTTTTTCAAGTTCAGTCATCTATGCTAATTTCAAATTAAATAGCTACAATATCAAACATATGTAGTTTGGCTTTGACACATACAATATAATATGTTAAATAAAACTTTAGGCAAAATATGTCTGAAGTTCAGACAAAAATTAGGAATATTTAAATTTCCTTGTATAAGTAATATGTCAAACTTCAGATAAAAATCATTACTTTAGAATGCAAATTTTATAACTTTAATCACATATGTGGAAAGTTCAGTATGACATGGTTAGACTTACAAAATTTTATAAAGTTAAGTCATGACTTAAATAGGAGTCCCAAATCAACTATCTGTGTGTGCGCGGTGTATCTCTAGTATATCATGTATAAATGTTAATGTGTATCTATAGAAAAAATCTGATACATTATGACAATGACATTTCCAAGATTAAACTTAGCTCTGACTTTTGATTCCAAACTCGTCCAATTCACCTCTAATATTCCTCAAATTGTGTAAATAGTTTTGTCCAGGTGCTTTTAATAAATTTAATTAGGGGTGCCAATGAGACGGTTCAGTCGTTTTTTTTAAAAAAAAATTATACCGTCTCATTTTTTTAGTATTTTATAATGTATAATCAAAATTAGATATTTTAAAACCATTTCAATCATATCGGTTTCTCTTCGATATTGGTACAGTTCGGTTAATTTTTAATTTTTTTTCTTTTAAAGTATCATCTCAAAATATAATATTATTAAAATGTTTCTTTCGCAAATATGTTCGAAGTACTTCAATTCTTCACCAAGAAGTCAAGAATTTAAAACCTTGTTGCCTTTTTATTTGATCTTAAACATTTAATAAGAGTGCTTCCATAAATTTTGCCGTATTGTTTGATGGAGTATCTATTATAGTATCTTTTAATTTTAAATCTAACAAATTAAAGGATAATGAAAGAGTAAAAACCCAAAGTCGTCCAGTCACCAAAGGCCTAGGACCTAGGTTATATTTATATTTGAAAAATATTATAAAAATATTTATATATATAAATTTAATATATTGTTAATATATAAATATATTTACATACATGTAAGGTTATTCGGTTCGGTTCGAATTTTTTTTATTTTTTTTTATAAATTAAAAAGACCATTCCAATTATTTGGGATAGTTGTATACTTAAATAAAAGTCCACGAAAAAATAATATAAATCAATTCGATACGATTAGTTTCGATTTGATCGATTTTTCATATTCTTTTGAATCCCCTAATTTCAACCACACTAACTCAAAATTAACTAGGAGATATTTCAAATATGAGTTTACCTTCTTTAAATTCTTCTGGATTAAAACTGTATTTTTCTATAAAGTTTGATTTAAAATATATATATATATATATATATATATATATATATATATATATATATATATATATATATATTATCTCTTTTTTTTTAATTTATGCGGCATAATTATTCAACAGTCAATAAATATTATGAAAGAACATAGGAGGAAGGGAAAAGTTGTTTCGTTACGGATTGAACTGTCTACAATTTTTGGCTACAAAATTATCGTACCATGAACATCGTCTTTCTTTTGTCTACACAACGAATGGAGCAAGAGACAACGAAAGAACATTCTGGAATGCATAATTGCAGATAAAGATTAAAAAATAAAGTCAAACTTTTTTTTTTCTGGTATTCAAGAGTCGTTATTTGTATTAGTTATATATATTAAAATACATATAATAACACATGAAAATTTATAATATTAATAAAACAGATATTTTTAATGCAAATTATTAAACACATAACTATCACTCAAAATTAAAAAACACATAATTATTCCTCAAAACTCCTTCCACTTTCTTTTCATCATATTTATAAAAATATTTTTATAAACAAATACATTATTTTAAATATATATTTCAACAATATTATTATAGCGCATATCAACCGACCCTTAAAAGATTCAAATCATACTTGTGTACTAGTAGTAGTCAAGATTCAGCACTTGTAAAATTATGAGGCAGACAATTTTAATTAATAAACATATAAACTAGAAAATGTATAATTCAAATGGCACAAAATAAGCAACGTAAGATTCTCCACACCACTTCATCGATAGGTCCCACTGAAATTTTTTATAATAACAAAAAATGACACCTCGTGTCAATAACCACATCCATAAATTCATTCAAAATATCTCTGTTTCCACTCTCAACTTGCCACGTATGTTCTTTCACTCCGATTATTATTATGCTGTGGCACTATCCACGTCATACTTTCTCTTCTCTATCCACGTAGATCAAAATTTTTGACCGTCGATCTTAACAACTAGAAATCCTAGCCGTTGGATAGCCGAAAAAAAGAAGCTTGTGGACACCGAAATTCGAGAGGGTATATATTGTTATTTAGAAAAAAAATATTTTCTTATTAACTACCACACTTCCATTTTGAGCCTCTCAAGTTTCCATTGCGATCATTTTTTTTTCAAGGAGAAAAAGAAAAAAATAACAGTTTCCGCTCCGATCAGTTTCGTTACCGGAATCTTCATAGCCGGCCGGGATCATTTACTTCGTCAGAGTTGAAATTCGACTGCGCTACGTTTCAGGTGCGATACATTGTTTTCTGATTTATGAGTACTACAACTGCATAAGTTTGTTAAATAGTACTCTAAATAGTTTTGATTTACCTCCTTCCGGCGTCGTTGTCTATTGATTGAGTTAGAGATTACTTTTCTATCAATATGTTGTCGACTCGTTCGTTTATGTATTATGCCTTTCCCGATTTGCTTGAACTGGTACACTGACCTTGCTAGCTATTCGGTAAATAGAACTCTGAATTTTCGGTTGTGGAAAATGAGGAAACAGAATTATTGTAGAACTTGCTTAAGATATTCAGTTAATAGAATCTCAGAATTGCTAGGTTTTTTGCAATTAGCTGCGGAATTCTATGTTAATAAAGTTGAATTTGTTGATTCTTTGTACTGAAGTTTCTTCAGGAAACTTACAGGAAAAAGAAGAATATGGTCCATGCCCTAGATAATTTTCTCAACCATTTGTCTTCCAGTTGAGAGTAAATTAATTTCACATATCATAATGCATGTATATTGGATTTTGACAGGGGAATAGTTTGTGAGAAGCTCTTTTGTTCATTGAGTAAAATTTTGATAGCACAACTTGGCATGGGAGTTGTGACTGTTTCTAGCTCTGCTTCTCGAAGTCCATTGGGATTGAGCTCAAGGTTTTCGGCTCGTTTATGTCCGCTTAAAAGGCCAGTAATTGTATCGTTTAAAAAAGATAAGACGAAGAATACAACTTTAGTTGCACCTAAGGAATCCATATCCTTGCCTATTGAAACATCTAAAGAAAATGAAAAGAGGTCAAGACGAGTATCTAAGCGTTCAGAGAGATTGCATGCTGTTTCAATCGAAGCCTCTCCAAGTTCGTTAGAATTAGACTACAGTGAAGCTGCTGCCAAACTTGAAAGTATCTACAAGCGCAGTCTGGAAACTAGCTCCAATACAGAGGTTAAGGATCATTTGGTGAAGAGAAGGCCAAGGACGAGGAAGAGGATTGTAGATGGTGATGAGGAAGTGAAGAAAGAAGTTACTGATAATGTGGTCAAGAATCGTAGAAAGAAGTTAAAGAGGTTGACTCTTGACCAGAGGATTGCTCTACTAAAGAATAAAGAAGGTAAAATGGTTGCTTCATCCGAAAGAAGAAAACTTAAAGAGGACACCGAAGATGAAAAAATTGATAAGCTTGTCAGAGAATATTCAGGTGCTACTGACTTAGCGAGCTTAGACTGGAAGAAAATGAAGATCCCTCCAGTGCTTCCATCATCTGAGCATGCATGGCTCTTCAAGTTGATGCAACCTATGAAGGTACAAACGTTTTACTAAAAAAACTAAACATGAAAGGAAGTTTGTGGATTACATGTGTTTATTCATTGGATTTTAGTGTTGCTATTGTTTTACTTTAGGATTGAGAGTCAGTTGTTGTTATTTAGGCAATCCTTCAAGTTAAAGAAGACTTGCAAAACGATTTGGGGCGAGAACCAACTGATGGTGAAGTGGCTGAGGCAACAAATATGGATGCCTCTGAACTACGGAAAAAGCTGGAAGTTGGTCGAGCTGCTAGAAATAAGCTGATCAAGGTACCCTTTTTTTACTTGTCAGACCTTCTTGCTGTGCTCCTTAGAAGTTCAATTTATGCTTCAAGCAAAAGAAAAATGTTTCTGGTTTTATAATCTGCGTCAAGCAGATCCTGATGTGATGCTTTTTCATAATTCCTCAACATGAATTTGTTATATCATTGAAGCTGGTCAATCTTCCCATGTACTGCTTACAAACAGTAATATGTGCAAGGTAGTATCACATGTTATAAAACACAGTTAGTTATCTACTGTATTTTCTTTTGAGTGTCTTATATACTTGGAATTCTGAAATAATGATCTATGAATCTATTCCCCTGAGAAGGGAAATGAAGTCAATAGTACTAGTGTAACTTGAACTACACCACGTTCTTGATGTCATCTAACTTTCATATGCATCTAGATATTAGATGAGTTTTAGCTATATAAGTAACTCACCTTTGAGGTCTTGTTCGGTTGCAGCACAATCTACGTCTTGTTTTGTTTGTGATGAACAAATATTTTCAAGATTTTGCAAATGGGTCAAGATTCCAAGACCTCTGTCAGG
The DNA here is from genome assembly GCF_947179165.1 of Solanum dulcamara. Classification (NCBI taxonomy): domain Eukaryota; kingdom Viridiplantae; phylum Streptophyta; class Magnoliopsida; order Solanales; family Solanaceae; genus Solanum; species Solanum dulcamara. The sequence goes on along the minus strand of NC_077243.1, from coordinate 16,685,662 downwards.
CAGGCGTCAAGGGTCTAATCACAGCTATTGACCGATTTGAACCTAATAGGAAATTCAGGCTATCAACATATGGTCTTTTTTGGATAAGGCATGCCATTATACGTTCTATGACAACCTCAAGCTTCACCAAAGTTCCATTCGGGCTTGAATCTGTATGTTTTCTTTCTTTTATCTTCCAGTGTTTTTTCATTTTACTGTTCACCCATTAAAGAACCAATTTCTTCGTTCCGTCACACTCTGGAATCCAAGCAATTGCTTCATTTGGTGAAAAGAACAATATTATCTCTGTTTATGAGACATTTTCACTTGGTAAATAAAATCATTTCTTGGCTTCCTACTAAAGGAATTTGTATAGATAAAATGGAAAATCCTTTAAATAGCTGAAGTTCTTTTCTGACCCCGTTAGGAGTATTGTTCTCTTCTTTAAGGAAATGTCTGATCTGCGGGACTCATTTGCTTGTAATTATCAAATAGTCCTGCAAAAAAATTTATATTCTTTTTTTTTTTTTTTGATTCAGATCAGAGTGGAAATCCAGAAGGCCAAATTGAAGTTGCTGTTTGAGCTTCAGAGGATACCAACAGAGGAAGAAATAATTAAAAGAGTTGGACTTTCCCCTGAGAGATACCATGAAGTGATGAAAGTATCTAAACCTGTCTCCTCTCTCCATGCAAGAAACAAGACAACCCAAGAAGAACTCATCAATGGAATAACTGATGTAGATGGCGTTGATGGCGATAAGAGGAAGCAGCCAGCTCTACTCAGGCTTGCTCTTGATGATGTGGTAATGTTTTTTCCTCTTTGCCTCTATATTTGGTTTTGAAATTGCTTCTCTGGTTAAGACCTTTGCTTCGTATTGAAATAATGCCACCATACATCTGGATGTGGTACCTTTCAAATTTCATAACCTTTTAAATATGGTTATTGACTTGTTGCCTAGAGCTATGAAGGGTATATTTAAAGGATACCCCCAAATTTAAAGCATATAAATAATAGAATTTACAATTAAATTGTGTAATGATTTATCCCTACTTAGAGTTGTCAGATGAAATTATTTCATACTGAGAAATCTTCAAATGACAAAACCCATATATGTCTTCATAATGAGATCATTATGAAACTTAGGAAAAGGCAAAGGGTGAGGAAGGAAAAAACCCTAGGTTCCTTATAGTCTATAGTGTTCCTAGTTGAAGAAAAAACAATAGTTCCTTCATAGTAAGAGCTCCATTAAGCTGAATGTGGAAGAAAATCCACAAAGCTGTGGTGAAACAATGGAGCGACATCTAGAGGTTCGGTATTCTGGAAAGAGACAATAAATTATGGGATGGACTCAATTCTGTCAAACAATACTTGGATTCTAGTAGATTAACTTTCGAATCAAAGGTAATTGGGTGCAAGTAGATGTTATAAAGGAAATACAATTCTGTGGTTCATTATAAAGTTTCAAGGCTAGGTGAGTTATCAACGGATTTAGACAAGAAAAGAACTAGATTATATTTGACACATGTGCACCAGTGGCTAGGATGACTTCAACAGAGTTCTTGTAGCTTTAGCATCCATTTATAAGTTGCACGTTCACCAATTGAATTCTCATTGATAACCAAGAAATCTGGCGGGGGCCAACCTCATCTTTCAAAACTCAGTGATGATAGGTCTGCCTCTATGCTAAACTTAGTTCGCTTTAAACATGAAAACCTTTTGAATAAGAGGCTAGGGGTATTTCGATATTGCTAATCGTAGGGTAAGAAATTCTTTTATCTTGAGAGTGTTGTACTAAAATCATTAGAAAACTTGGTGTGAGGCCAATTATTTTTCTTAAGAATGTGATTTATTGTACCTTGAATATTTTATTCCATCCTTTTGCTTATGCTGATCATCCACATCGGTTTCCAACAAAACCTACTTAGTCCTGAAGAGAACAATAGAGGAGAAATTTTGGAATATTTCTTAGTGTTTGAATCTGTTCTCTTTCTCATGTGATGATTATTCAACCTATGTAACCCACCCAATATTTAATGGGTTGGGCATGAAACATTTTTCCTGATGGGTTTATTTGGGCATAACTCATCTTGACCCAGGACAAAAGTCAGCCCAAAGTCAACCCATAAAACTGCCAAAAGTTAAATCACTACCCAAGCTTCAACCAAAGGCTGGATAAACAGTATTAGTCTGATAGTTGAACTCTAATGTTAATCTTCAAATAGGAATTAAATTGAAATGAGGATATTATTTATTTATAACTATTGGAACATATAGAGGTACAGTGAATGACTTAACCCAAAATATTCCTCTACTTGATACCACTTCCATCGTTGTCCAAATTCTGGAATCTTGTCATTTAATGTTGAAAATTGTATCAGAAGAGTAATTTTGGGCGAATGCACAATCTTATAAGTTGGATCAGTTTTGTTTTTGACACCATGAAAATTGACAATTTTCCTGAAATAACATTTGAATATCCTTGGTGACTGAATAAATATCTTGAAAACCCCAAGGCACATAATTTCGTTATTGTTTATAATTGATAAAGTGACCATTTGTTTTTATAGGAAACCTTGTGTTGTTTAACTTGCACATATATGGGGAAAAAAACTATTAAGAGTGAAGTAATATTACTTGGACGATTTATGAAATATCGCAGATTTATTTATGGTTATAAAATTAGATACATTTATAACGTTTTATAATATGTAATAATTATGAACATTTGTTTGTGAATATTTGGTTAAGAAAGTTTATTGAGATCTAAAAAAAGAATAAAAGTTGGGTCAAATTGGGTGGGTTGAGTTATAACCCATTGTTTAGCCCAGCTTGGCAAACCATCTTAGCCCAAGTAAACTTTGGGCAGGGGTTGGACACAGATTCATTTGACCCTCTCAAATTCAGCCTAAACCGCCCATTTGCCATCCCTATGAGATTATGTAAGCTTTGGTGACCAAAGCCTTTTCCTTGTGAATTAATCATGCTCCGACCCCTGCCCAAAATCAGATTACAGTAAAGATAAAATGAGAAAACTCAAAAGGAAAAGAGAAATATTGCTCATGTGTCACAGTAATAATGATTTTCTTTTTCCTTGTTAAAAATTGATTTTGTAGTTCTAGTTGAATTGGTATTGTTAGTTAAAAATTGATTATATCAGGTGCATTATGAAATATGCCCTCAAGCAAGTTTATCAATGAAACAGACATCTCTTTTGTTAGAGGCCTTCATAATGAGGTCATCTGTCTTTCAAAGCAGAGAATCAGATGCTAATATCACTTCAAGGATTAGTAATGAAACTTCTGGCATTGAAAGGACACTATGAGTAGATTTGCTAAACTATTACCTGTAAATCTTGAATCTTAAGATATATATTGCCATAAACAAAAATCATTTTAAGTTTATAAGTTTCAGTTTGTTAAATTACAAGGTTTTCAAGGTTTCTGCACCACTAATTTTAAATCTAAATCGTGCTTCTCTTTTGGCAGCTTGATTCTCTTAAGCCCAAAGAGAGTCTAGTAATCAGACAAAGATATGGACTTGATGGCAAAGGTGATAGAACATTGGGAGAAATTGCGGGTAACCTAAATATTTCAAGAGAGATGGTACGGAAGCATGAAGTGAAGGCTCTCATGAAGCTCAAGCATCCAACTCGAGTGGACTATGTTCGCCGGTACATATGCTAAAGAAATCAACATCATTTGATTATTGTATTGGAGAAAATTTATACCCTATTCCTTTGTCAGCAATCTTGCCCATACTGTATAGTATATAGTAGCTGCGTGTACACTAATCATTTGTACCATAGTTGTAACTTCACATCTTCTTTCATTACACTCAAAACCAAATCTGTTAGTACACACCCTGTAAACAACTTATATTATTTTTCTTTCTCCTTACAGTGAGTTTGAAACAACTGATCTGTATATGTACGACATATATGGCTGAAAATCTCTCTCAATCTTCATGGTGATCTTCTATTGCCCAAATTTTCATGGTGGCCTCTGATTGTATTCGTCGTGTTTCTATACAGTTGTTAACTAGGATAAGTTATGTCATCGGATATGCTTTACCGTGTTTGGAGCATTAAGTTTGTTATTTAGGTAAAAGCATAAGGGAAAGAGAAACACTGAACAAGCATCTGTTAGTGCTTATTGCCTCTGTTGTCTCGGGGTAAATTTGGTGTTGAGATGATACAGGTGACATCTGCGGTGATTCAGAATAGCACTTCTAAAAACTAGAGGATCGTCATCCATATAAGCCACAAGTGAAAATGTGCAAGTCCACGTTATGACATAAAATTTAAAAATTGTTTTTAGTGCGTCCTATTTAAATGATTGGCAGTATAATAAATCATTTGTAGGATAATGATAAGCAAATGCACATTAGATTTTCAAATAGCTGCTCAATGCATTGGGGATTCAGGGTATGATATAAAGAGATGTTGCTTTATTTTTGTCAAATATTTTAAGCAGTTTTTTATTGGATAATGTTGATTCAGGATATGATATAAAGAGATGTTGCTTTTATTTTTGTCAAATATTTTAAGCAGTTGTTTATTGGATATTGTTGAGTGACATGTTTCATTGACTGGGGAATCATAACTAAATATTGTAAAACAAGATACTGACAAATGTTATCTGGTTTGTAAATAACTTGTAAGTCTATGTTTTACACATCCGATTCTGTAACTGATTAGATAAGGGTACTGATGCCATGAATGACTGGGATGATATCATTCTCAAAGCTAGTAGCACCAGCTCTATGAAGTTAGAATCGAAATTTATGTTGGGGCATTTTCAATTTATTCGTAAATAATGATTTAAGGACATGAAATGAATAATTCAAGTTGTTTCAAGCTTTTTCTGGCAGTGGTTTATGTAGTAGTCTCCCATTCATTTATTCAATTGGAAATAATCCTCAACATTCTATAAGCTACTTGACCCAATCTTTGTCCATTTACTGCGTGAAATCCAAAAATATGCTATATGTGAATATACTTAGATAAACTTCATTCGTGTGAGTTTGCTCATATTGCCTGTTTCAAATCCGGACAAAGAAAGAGGGTTATTGATAATCAATCAAAAACAACATTTCTATTCCATAAAAACAGGGGTACATAAAGCTATGTACATTTTATCTCGAGCCTCAGTTATGAAATTATACTGATTTATTATTATACCTAGCTAGTTATTATGGGTTGGAAGATGTTATCCGAGGCACAGAGTTTTTCCTATTTTGGCCTCATCTACAATTCCCCTAACGCACTAGAGACAAATAAAGACAAATCCAATAATTTAGAACTAATAGTAAATTTGAAGTGGTGCTTTATTTACTTTATTTTCATAGTTCCAGCTAAACTATGTAATTAGTGTAATTGCACACTGTACTAAGCCTAAAACCACCAATATATGTTCCCACCCTATCATTTAAAAGAAAGCACTAATAAACTCGATATCATTTTACAAGCATAATTGAAAAACGAAGAGTGAAGAATCTAACTAGTCTTTTAGAATCATATTTAATCGTGATAAAAAGTATGAAAGAAAGGCAGGTATGAGATATACGGCCAATACAATCAGGAAATCAAGTTTGTTTAGTGTTTTCTATTTTTTTAAAGATAACTTGATGTATTAGACGTTGTATTTTGTATTAGTAAACTCTTGTATTAGTGATACTGAATTTTGGGATGATTTTATTTTCGCTAGTATCTTCATTTATGAAAGTCTGTCGATTTAAGACTATTTGTATCTTATTATTTATTTTTTTGGGATAATTTTATACTTTATTTGAAAATTAGTGTTTGATTATGAAAATCTTAAATTAAAATCGTCTTTTAAATTTAAAAAACAACTAATTAGAACCTATTTTCCATTCCACTTTTGAAGTTTCATATAAGTATGTGAATATTATTTCAAATATTCTTTGCAAAATGTATAATTAAAGACAATTTCATCTTTAATTCCAACTCTATAAATCTCAAATAAAGTAAAAAATATTTAAAATCTCTAATTAAACGCCTACTAATATTCAAGTGCATACCAGAGCCGAGGGAGAATAAGATTCAACTATAACCATAAAAACAGCTAATGCTCAGTCGGGGATAACATAATTTTTAGTGGAATATAATATATAAGAGATGATGTATGGGGTCATCTCAAAAGATAATGCTCATCATATCAACCATAATATAAGTCATTTAATTCTTTCCCTTATCACCTTTCCTAAATGTTTGACCTCAAATTAAAAGTGCACCTTTATATAATTTCATAATAATTTGTATTTTTCAAATATATGGTAATCTTATTTGCTCTTTTATTCCTCTTCAAATAGTTTTTTTTTGCATAGAATTGTGTGATCGTGTATTTGATGTTTTTTAAATAGACGTACGAGTTTGATTCTCATTCATTAGCCAAACATATCAAAAAAAATTGACAACAAATAGGAATGATATTCGAAAACTTAGGACTTCTATATAATTATCTAAATGTTTAATCTACTAGAGAGAATACATTTCTATTCATGTAGTTATGTTTGAAGAACTAAATCCTCCGATGTCTTCCAGTTGAAGATGCGAGGTGTGCGGGTTGCAATTTTGATTACAATTGTGTTGTCAACCTTCTGACAACACTCGCAGAACCATATCTAAAGAGCTAAGTGAAATCTAACAAATTTGAATGATAACCGATCATTTTTTAATTTGTGGTTGCAAAGTTCTAGGTCTAGGGTCAATCGGAAATATTCATTACCCCACGGATAGTTGATGTACTCACCAGTCTCTACTAAATCAAAATACAGTTTGAAATTCGAGTTTTTGTTGGGTCAGAACCTAATAAAAATGAACTGATGAAGTATACAACTCGTATTTTCAATTTGTCCTCTGATCTGAAGAATTTTTCCTGAAAGAAAGTTATGTAAAATTCTGACTTCTTTAAATTTTTTTCTTTTCAGAAAAGTAGAGCTTAATCAGCTTGTTTGAAACATCTGGATCCGATACAAAATCGTTGTCCGGCCCACACTTAAGACCAATGACAACTGCAAATTCTTTAATTCCGAAATGAAGTTTGGTACAATTCACATTGATAAAGAACATGCTATCCCTATGACTATCGGTCTCGATGAGTAAAAGATGATGTAGAAATTGGGGATGTACCTTGATAAAAGTATTTCAGTGAAGAATCCAAAAGGAGATTGCCAAAACTGTTGGAAATGGTCTTCACTTAGGAATGTCTTCAGATCGTTGAAAACCTTCATGCTGGTGCATGATTGCCAGTGTGTGTATTTTTCTTCCTGAAATATAATTTCATACCAATTATTATGTCAATTCCATACCAGTTAAATTCCACTAAAATATACATATTACACATTGCATGCAAAATTTATGACAACTACAAAAACTATCATAATTATACAAGTTTAGAAGCAGTAATGAAAGTTAAATTCATATTAATTTCATTGAAAGTTAATACCAACTCCACACCAAATATATAAACACTATAGCTAAATCATATGACTTTCACACTAATTACATGCTATTCATATATACATTATATATCCATTGCATATTAGTATGCCAAGTCAATACAAATTACATGCCATTTATATGTCAAGTCACTTTTATGTCATTTATGTTCACAGAGTAAACATTCCATGCCAACTATATGACAATTTCATGTCACTTTCATGCCATTTATGTTCACAAAGTACACATTTCATGCCAACTATATGACACTACAAAATTCATATCAATATTATGACAAATGCAATCAAATATCAAACTTAGTCTAATTTCAACCCAATTGTTTATTCACTATACCAAGTCCTGATTTAATTTAATTTTGGATAAATATATAACACAAAAAGTAGGTCTATACTACATCATCTGTAATTTATATCAGTTACATGCGTTTTATATACAAATTTCACACAAACAGTTACTACAAACTTTATGAGAGTTTGTATATAAAAATGTTATACCAATTTCATAGTAACTTAATACAACTTAAAATAAAGAAATACACCTTTCATTAGAATGTCAAATTTATACCAATTTAGGGCAATTGTAAACACAAAAAAATAGTCTATAATAACAATAAACAATCTAAAAATATACATAAGGTATATCAAAATCATCCCATTTTTCAAAAAATGCCAAAACACAAATTATATCAATTTCGTAGTAATTTCGTACAGCTTTCATAACAGAGATATGCATAAAAAAAATTAAAAAGAATATGTGAGAAAATAATTTTTTTAAAAAATACTTTCACAACATGTTTGACCTTTTTTGATTTGAGGATTTTTGAATCCCCTTTCAATGTTGAACTATTAAGTCTTTTTTTTAGGCTTTTGAAGGCTCACCAATTTTCACACTCTTTGCTTTTTTTGATTTTATTCTCACTTACGAAATCTGAATTTGAATCCGAAAAATCAGATGAAGGAGATTTCAACATTTTCCCCCTCATCTTTTGTGCCTTCTCTGTGGTTTCTTTGTTCTTGGCTTGTGTTTGCTTCTTCTTGGATGTATTCTGATTTCTCTTCAAAGGAGTTGCATTCTTCTTCACGGGGGTGGTATTCTTCGCGAGTGGTGTTTGGGTTAAAATGTTGAAGCTTGGTGGTTCAATCTCTACACCATGTTCATCTTCTACAAATCTTAGATTCTTTCTTGGTGTGACAATTTTTTTGATGTTTATGCATTCTAAGAATCCGTTAAAAATGGTCTCTTGAAATCGTATAGAAAATAGTGATTTTGAATTTTTGAAATGGTGTAGAAGAATTTTTTTGAATGAAATTGAAGAGAGATAGAGAAAGAGAAAGAGCAATCGAAATACACTGTTGTAAGGTAAAAATGTGGGTGTGGGTGTGGGGGTAGCGTGTGTTAATATCCCTTAATTATTGTGATTGGATTGTTCCAATTAATGTGCCATTTTGTGTTTATCACTTCTATTAATTATGCTCGAATTTAATATATTAAAAAGTAATTAATTTTTAAATTAATACAAATATGTTAAGACTTGTAAATAAAACATTATTAGTGGCAAATATTTAAAACTACATTTAAAATTTGTAATATTAACTCTTAAATACATATATGGTGTGATTTTTACAATTAAAATTGTATTTTAAATTTGAAAAACAACTAATTAGAACCTCTTTTTCATTTCACTTTTGAAGTTATATTTAAGTATACCCAAACATGAATATTATTTTAAATATTTTTTTGCAAAATATATAATCAAAGACAATTTCATCCGTAATTCCAATTCTATAAATCTCAAATAAAGTAAAAAAATATTTGAAATCTCTAACTAAACGCCTACTAATATTCAAGTATGTACCAGAATCAAGAGATAGTAAGATTCAAGCATAACCGTGAAAACAAATAATGCTCAGTTGAGGATAATAGAATTTTTAATGGAATACACTCTACCCTCCCCAGACCCCACGATGTGGGATTTCACTGGGTTGTTGTTGTTGTATAATATATAAGAGATGATGAATGGAGGGACATCTCAAAAGATAATGCTCATCATATAAACCATAATATATAAATGGTTTAATTCTTTCCCTAATTACCTTTCCTAAATGTTTGACCTCAAATTAAAAGTGCACCTTTATATAATTTCATAATAATTCGTATTCTGCAAATATATGGCAATCTTATTTGCCCTTTTATTCCTCTTCAAATATTTATTTTTCCCCATAGAATTGTGTGATCATTGTATTTGATGCTTTTCAAATAGACGTACGAGTTTGATTCTCATTCATTAGCCAAACATATCAAAAAAAAATTGACAACGAATAGAAATGATATTTGAAAACGTAACTTAGGACTTCTGTATGATTATTCAAATGTTTAATCTATTAGAGAGAACACATTTCTATTCATGTAATTATGATTTCAAAATATCCTTAACGTGTGAGACTTTTTTTTAAATTAGAAAAAATACGTAAAAAGTAAGATACGACAACACGAATCAAAATTCTTTTCTAAAATGGTGATTTTCCTTTGAAGCTTGTGGAAGAAAAGACTTCATCTTGGGTTTCTCTCGATGGAAAAAAATCACAGTAAAACTTAGTATTACTTCCTTCATTTCAAAACAAAAAAATAAAAAGAATATTTTGAAATAAACATCGTTTTAGGAATTCAAAGACAAAAATAATAATTATATTTTAGTTACAACCTTATAATATAAAAAACTATTTCAATTATTAATACAATATTTAATTCACAAGCATATTAATGCAATGCATGATCAACGACCCTGCCCATGTAGCACCACTTTACCTCTTCATGTCCATGCGACATATATGGATGAAATTTCTCTACTTAGCCATAAGTGTCAAATGGATAGATTTATTGAATTTAAGTGAGTTAGAATGAATTGGGCAGATAAATGAGCGTATATGGGCTGAAATGAGTGGACCATAACTCAATTTGCTCCTTTCTTATTAAGTTTTTAAATGGATTGAATCAAGGGGGTCAAAATAAGTTGAGTTAATAAAATAAGTACGTCATTATCCAATCCAAGTCTAACCGATTTGGGCAGGTCATGATTTGTGGGTTGATTTTGCTATCCCTACGGACGCAAGGAGTTCATTAAAATCCCTTTATTGGAAAATCACTTGTGTATATAATGTTAAAATTATTTTTCTATCGATGTAGTATATGTCAAAATGGAGTCTTGAAGTAACGATAAAATTACTTTTGCATGATCTATGAGTCACAAGTTCGAACTGTGAAATCAACACTGATATTATTTACGTTGTGGTAGATTGCCAAATGTAGTACAATTTCTATGTATTGATCAATAAGAAGTTTCCAGAATAATACTGATGGAGTTAGTTACAAATGTCAGTTAGTTAGTTACACGTGAAGTTGTTAGAAGCACGTGAGTTTGTTAGAAATTTTGTTAGAGTTAGTGAACCTGGTTTATCTATAAAGCCACACATGTATAGTGTGTAGAAATAATTCAGATTGTAAGCTTGACATTCTATAGAATGTAGCTCCTATGTTTTCTTTCTTCTTCTTCTTCTTCTTCTTCTTCAAGATATATCAGATTTATCCATTGTCATCTTTAGATTTGCTTAGATCATAAGAAAGTTATCATGGTATCAGAGCTTTTTCGGTTGCGATTAGGATTTAGTAGGATCGATTTCATTAATTGAATCTTGAGTTGTAACTATGGTAGAAACACAGAATTCGCAGGTAGAGGAGGATCCTCAAACAGATCACAATCATCCTCTTCTGAAAGACATTCAACAAAGGAGGCCAACAGAGTCAAAAAGGGAGGCCAACAAAGTCAAAAAGGCTGCCTCCCTAATGACTTTGTTGCAGCCTTCCTTTGTTGAATTGAACATACGCGTTTTGAAAACGCGTAAAATAATTTTATGCGTTTTCATTCTCCTATAAATAGAGGGCCTCTTGCCCTCATTTAAATCATCCAGAAAGAGAGAGTAAGAATACAAAGAGAGTTATACACCAAGATAAATATTTTAGTCTTGAGTGTCCTCTTTAGTAGTTGTTCCTTTTACAAGAGAGAAGTGTTAATTGTTGTTTTCTCCTTGTATTTGAGAGCTGTGTACTCCATTTTATAATAGTGAGATCCTTCTACCTCGTGGTTTTTCTCCTCTATCAGTTAGAGGGGTTTCCACATAAAATTCTCGTGTCCAATTTATTTTCATTATTTTCATCATATCAAACTTTAGTTGTGGTATTTCCTCACCCCAACAGTGGTATCAGAGCCCTGGGTTATTCTGTCTATTTTATGCAAAGGTACTATCTGTGAATAGTAACTTTTAGTGAATAGTAAAATTCGGTGAATAGTACTATTCACATGAATAGTAAATTTCGGTGACGGTACAGTTTGTCATGATTGTTCGCAAAAATATTCAGAAATGATCTAGAAGGGTGTGAAGCAAATAACAATGTCGAGTACAACAAAGTTTGACGTTGAGAAATTCAATAGGACTAATTTCTCATTGTGAAAAATGAAAATAAAAGCAATATTGAGAAAAGACAATTGCTTAGATGCAATTGAAGGCAGGCCCACAGATTTTGTTGATGACAGCAAGTGGAACGACATAGACAGCAACGCAGTTGCTGATCTACACTTGTCACTAGCTGATCAAGTGTTGTCTAGTGTAGCGGAAAAGCGGACGGCAAAGGAAATATGAGATACTCTTACGGGGTTGTATGAGGCCAAGTCTTTACATAATAAAATCTTCTTAAAAAGAAGATTGTATACTCTTCGAATGGCAGAGTCTATGTCAGTTACTGAACACATCAATACTTTGAATACTCTGTTTTCGCAACTTACAATAATGGGTTGCAAAATAGAGGGGACTGAACATGCAGAGCTTCTACTTCAAAGTTTGTCTGACTCGTATGATCAACTCATCATCAACCTGACGAACAATACAGACAGTCTAGTTTTCGATGAAATTGCAGCCGCTGTCTTGGAAGAAGAAAATCGGCGCAAAAATAAGAAAGACAGACAAGCAAGTTCGCAGCAAGCTGAAGCCTTGATGATGGTGAGAGGAAGACCAACGGAACGTGGCCCTAGTGGGAGTCACAATCATGGCAGATCTCAATCAAGAAGTAAGAAGAATATCAAGTGCTACAACTGTGGCAAGAAAGAGCACTTCAAGAAAGATTGTCGGTTCAAGAAGAAGAGTGAAAACCCTGAGCCATCAAATGCTCAAGGGAATGTTGCATGTACCTCGGATGATGGCGATATTTTATGTAGTGAGGCAATATCAAATAATGAAGGCAGAAAACGTTTCGCTGATGTCTGGATCATGGACACAGGAGCAACATAGCATATGACTTCCAGGAGAGAATGGTTCCATCAATATAATCCTATCTTAGGAGGGTCTGTGTTCATGGGAAACGATCATGCTTTGGATGTTATTGGTATTGGGTCCATCAAAATAAAGATGTATGATGGCACGGTTCGCACCATCCAAGAGGTACGACATGTAAAAGACTTGAAGAAAAATCTATTGTCTTTAGGACAACTAGATGATAATGGATGTTCATATAAGACTCATGGTGGAGTCATGAGAATATCCAAATGAGCGCTTGTAGTAATGAAAGCGGAAAAACTTGCGGCAAATCTATATGTGCTTAAAGGTGAAACACACCAAGAAGGAGAAGCATCAACCGCGTCAGCAAGTTTATTTGAAGAATCAACGATGATGTGGCATCGTAAACTTGGCCATATGTCGGAACAAGGTTTGAAGATTCTTGCTGAGCAAAAACTTCTTCCAGGGCTCAAAAAGGTTTCACTAACCTTTTATGAGTATTGTGCTACCAGTAAGCAAAATAGACTGAAGTTTAGCAGTTCCTCTGCTAAAAGCAAGGAAATACTAGATCTGGTTCACTCTGATGTCTGGCAAGCACCAGTGGAGTCTCTAGGAGGAGCGAAATATTTCGTGTCATTTATCGACAATTACTCTAGGAGAAGTTGGGTGTATCCAATCAAGAGGAAGGCAGATATTTTTTCAGTTTTCAAAGAATTCAAAGCGCGGGTGGAACTTGAATCTGAGAAAAAGATCAAGTGTTTGAGGACAGATAATGGAGGAGAATACACTGGTGATGAATTTAATAACTTCTGTAAATAAGAAGGTATTAAACGGCAGTTCACGGTGGCATATACTCCACAACAAAATGGAGTAGCAGAGCGGATGAACAGAACCTTGTTGGAACGGACAAGAGCTATGTTGGCAACTGCAGGGTTGGAAAAATCATTCTGGGCAGAAGCAGTCAAAACCACCTGTTATGTGATCAATCGGTCACCATCAACCGCAATTGATCTGAAAACGTCAATGGAGACGTGGACAGGAAAACCAGCTGATTATTCTCGCTTACATATATTCGGAAGTCCTGCTTATGTTATGCACAACACCCAAGAAAAATCAAAGTTGGATCCAAAATTTAGAGAATGCATTTTCTTAGGGTATGCTGATGGAGTTAAGGGGTATCGCTTGTGGGATCCCACAGCCCGTAAGGTGGTAATCAGCAGGGATGTTGTATTTATTGAAAATAAGATACAAGCAAAAGAAGGTAGCACTTCAAAAGAAAAATCATAGACTACTACAGTTGAAGTTGAAGAAATAGAAGAAGTTCCAGTTTCTTCTGAAGCAGCACCAGAGCACGAAGAACAAGAGCAAGCTGAGATCGAAACTCCAGAAGTTCGACGGTCAACTAGGGAGAAAAGAGAACCAGCTTGACACTCAGATTATTCCATGGAGAGTAATATTGCATACTGTCTACTAACAGAAGATGGAGAGCCTTCAACTTTTCATGAGGCTATGAAAGGCCAAGAATCATCTCTGTGGGTGGCAGCAATGCAAGAAGAAATTGAAGCTCTCTATAAAAATAAAACATGGGATCTTGTTCAATTACCACAAGGAAGGAAGGCCATTGGAAACAAATGGGTCTACAAGATCAAACGCAATGGTAATGATCAAGTGGAGAAATATCGTGCAAGATTGGTGGCGAAAGGATTCGCTCAGAAAGAAAGTATCGACTTCAATGAGATATTTTCTCCAGTGGTTCGACTCACAACAATTCGAGTGGTCCTGGCGATGTGTGCTACATTTGACTTGTACTTGGAGCAGTTAGATGTTAAAACTGCATTTCTTCATGGAGAGCTTGAAGAAGAAATTTATATGCTCCAACCAGAAGGTTTTGAAGAACAGGGAAAAGAGAACTTGGTTTGCAGGTTGAACAAATCTCTATACGGTCTCAAACAGGCACCGAGATGTTGGTATAAGAGATTTGATTCCTTCATTATAAGCCTTGGATACAACAGACATAGCTCAGATCCTTGTGTTTATTACAAGAGATTTGGTGATGACGATTTTATTATTTTGCTATTGTATGTTGACGACATGTTGGTAGCAGGCCCCAATAAAGATCGTCTCACAAATTTAAAGGCACAGTTGGCTAGGGAGTTTGAAATGAAGTATTTAGGACCAGCAAATAAGATTCTAGGGATGCAAATTCATCGAGACAGAAATAATAGGAAGATTTGGCTTTCTCAAAAGAACTACTTGAAGAAAATTTTGAGACGCTTCAAGATGCAAGACTGTAAGTCAATTTCTACCCCTCTTCCTATTAATTTCAAGTTATCCTCAAGTATGAGTCCTAGCAATAAAGCAGAGAGGATGGAGATGTCTCGAGTACCGTATGCATTAGCAGTGGGAAGTTTAATGTTCGCCATGGTATGTACAAGACCTGACATTGCACAAGCAGTGGGAGTGGTTAGTCGATACATGGCTAATCCTGGTAGAGAGCATTGGAATACTGTTAAGAGGATCCTGAGATACATCAAGGGTACCTCAGATGTTGCAATGTGTTATGGAGGATCAGACTTTAATGTTAAAGGTTATGTTGATTCAGATTATGCAGGTGATCTTGATAAGAGCAAGTCCACCACAGGTTATGTGTTTACTCTTGCTGGAGGAGCTGTAAGCTGGGTTTCAAAACTGCAATCTATCGTGGCTACATCTACGACAGAAGCAGAATATGTATCAGCTACACAAGCTAGAAAAGAGGCAATATGGATGCAGATGTTACTGGAGGAACTCGGGCACAAACACGAGAAGGTTGCTCTGTTTTGTGACAGTCAGAGCGCTTTTTATCTTGCAAAGAATCCAGCATTTCATTCAAGGACAAAGCACATACGAGTTCAGTATCACTTCGTTCGTGAGAAGGTGGAAGAAGGCAGTGTGGATATTCAAAAAATTCACACTAATGATAACCTGACAGATATGTTTACAAAGCCGATCAACAGTAACAAGTTCATATGGTGTCGATCTTCTATTGGCCTAGCAAAAACGTAACATTACAGTAATTGGGTAGAAAGGATGGTGTGAAGACTTAATTGATTCTCAATTAAATCTTCAAGTGGGAGAATGAAAGACAGTCAACAAAGGAGGCCAACAGAGTCAAAAAGGGAGGCCAACAAAGTCAAAAAGGCTGCCTCCCTAATGACTTTGTTGCAGCCTTCCTTTGTTGAATTGAACATACGCGTTTTGAAAAAGCGTAAAATAATTTTACGCGTTTTCATTCTCCTATAAATAGAGGGCCTCTTGCCCTCATTTAAATCATCCAGAAAGAGAGAGTAAGAATACAAAGAGAGTTATACACCAAGATAAATATTTTAGTCTTGAGTGTCCTCTTTAGTAGTTGTTCCTTTTACAAGAGAGAAGTATTAATTGTTGTTTTCTCCTTGTATTTGAGAGCTGTGTACTCCATATTATAATAGTGAGATCCTTCTACCCCGTGGTTTTTCTCCTCTATCAGTTAGAGGGGTTTCCACGTAAAATTTTCGTGTCCAATTTATTTTCATTATTTTCATCATATCAAACTTTAGTTGTGGTGTTTCCTCACCCCAACATCTTCATCTACAAGCATCAGATGTTCCAGGAGCAACTTTAATGTCAATTAATCTCACTGGACCACATAATTATGAAATTTGGAGTAGATCTATGAGACTCGCATTACTAGTCAAAAATAAACTAGAATTTGCGGATGACACTTATGTGAAGTCTGCATACAAAGAAAATTTAGTCACAAAATGGGAAAGGTGTGATGCTGTAGTTTTTTTTTTTTTTTTTTTTTTTACCCCCCATTTTGGAGGATTTATAGTGTTTCCACACTTCCCTTCCAGTGTGACTCGAACCCAGGACCTACCGGTCGTGGGTGGAGGTGCTTAACCAACTGAGCAACCCTCACTTGTCTGATGCTGTAGTTTTATCATGAATTAGTGCAGTTGTGGCCCCTGAATTGATGACGAGCATTGTTTATGCAGCAAGCTTGAAGAGAATTCGGGAAGATTTAAAAGTTGTTTAACTAAAAAAAATTATCTGTGAAAGTAAATCAACATGCTAACTCAAGGAATAAATTCAGTGATTGTTTATTACTCAAAAATGCAAGATCTATGGGACGAACTAGATGTAATGGTCCCAAATCCTTCATGTGACTGTGTGGAATCTAGACCTCACATTGAACATATTAAGCAACAACGACTACTGTAATTTCTATTAGGATTAAACGAGAGCTTTGCTTAAGTACGAAGTAACATATTGCTCAATTCCATTGTTCCGAGTGTGAATCGAGCATATGCTACAACACCACAAGAGGAAAGCCAAAAGAAGTTGGGAGTGACGGATGAAGGAAAAGTATCAATGACTATGCTAGCTGGAAGGAATCCATAGTTTCATCAACGACCTCCAGCACCAACTGGACAACAACACCATAGGTCTGCAAATCCACATAATCAACAAACTCAATCGAGTTCTCAAATGAGTAGAATGAGAATGATATGTGAGCATTATGGATATAAAGGACACACGAAGGATAATTGCTATAGAATTGTTGGATTTCCTACAGATTTTAAAAGCAAAAAGTAGGCACAACATGAAGGATCGACACTGTATGCCAATAATTCAACTATGGAGATAGGTAGTAATTCAGAACACCTCAACAAAGTAATTCAGGGACATCACATGGAGAATTTTTCACTAGAGAGCAGCGTGATCAATTTTTGAACAAATTGCCATCAGCACCAACATGAAACTGCAGAACTGATGCAGCAGGTATGATTTCTGTCCAAAGTAATTGTGAAGAGAGAAAAAATTGTGGACTCAAATGCTTCTCATCACATAACACACAATGAAAAGGTGTTGCAATTAATGAAAAAGTATCTGATTCTAGTTGTAATAGAGTTCAAATTTTAACAGGGAGTAAAACTCAAATAAAACACACTGGAGATGCTGTGATTCTAGGAGGTTTCTGTTTGAAGAATGTACTAAATGTGCTAGATTTTATGTTTAATTTGCTATCAGTGTCCAATCTTACCAAGGATCTCAATTGCTTTGTTTCTTCTTATTCTGACCTATGTGTGGTGCAGGAACTCTCAAATGAGAAGGTGATTGAGATTGGTAGAAAGACAGAAAGACTCTATATACTGAAGAATCACATTAAACCTATTATTGGAGCAGTAGTAAGAGACACAGATGATTAAACACTATGATATTATAGACTAGGACATGCTCTGTGGGATCCATGAACCACATTCCTTCCTTGAAGAATAAAGTTGATCTAGGTATTCAACATGAATGTATGATATGTCCTTTAGCAAAACAATGTAGGCTGGAATTTTCTATTAGTAATTCACAATCACAAAGCATGTTTGATCTTGTGAACTTAGATATTTGGGGACCTCACAAACAGTCCACATATGATAGAAAATACTATTTTGTCACTATTGTAGATGACTATAGTAGATTTACTTGGATCACTCCTCTACAATCCAAGAGAGAAGTTTTAGTTGTTTTGAAACATTTCATTGCTATGATCTGTAATCAATTTAACATTAAAAAACTTTGAGATTAAACAATGAGACTAAGTTCTTCAATAGTCAAGTAAATGAATTGTTGCTTAATTCTGGTATTATTCATTAAAGTAGTTGCCCTTATACACCTAAACAAAATGGTGTAGTTGAGAGAAAACACAAGCATATATGAGAGATGGGAAAAAACATTGAAGCTACAGTCACACATTCCAGAAAGGTATTGGGGTGAATGTGTCAAAACAGCTGTGTATCTAATTAAGAGGTTGCCTACACCTGTATTCAATGAAAGATCACCTTTTGAACTGGTGTATAGAAAACCACCTCTCATTGATCATCTTAAGGTGTTTGGTTGCCTATGTTTTGAAATTATTTTGTCCAAATGAGATAAATTTTTAGTCAGAGCTAAACAAGCTGTGTTGCTAGGCTACTCTTCCACACAAAAGGGATATAGACTGTTGGATTGGGGAAGCAAGGTTGTATTTGTTAGCGGGGATGTTACCTTCAGAGAACATATTTTTCCTTTCATGGAGACTAGCTGATGAGGCTCATTTGCTAATACTCTTACCTTTTATTCATGATACAAATGTTTTAGAACAAGACATAGGACATTGTGGTGATACTGTGACCTCATCTAGAGATGTAGATTCACCTTCTGACAGTGTAGTCCATACTCAGGACTTAACAGATGTTGTTATTGATCAAGGACCTGCTTCAATCATTGGTGTTGATTAAAGTGAGGAACTTCAACAAGCAGAAGTTACTTCGGAAAAATGAGCTAAAAGAGATTTTTGAGAGTGGAATGAAGAATAGGGGATTTCTATTTCTTTTTTTTTCGTTTGTTATAAATATTTAATTAGGGGTTAATTATGAAGAAGTGGGGTTGATTTAAAATATTTGTAAACTTAGGGTAAAAATTTAAAAGATCAAAAACACAACTCCAAAAAGTCTCCTCTTTCATATTTCAAAATTCAAAATTTCTTATTCCCTCCATCTCTTTTTTTACTAATCTCTCTTTTTCTTCTTTTCTTGTTCCTTTCATATTTCAAAATTCAAAATTTCTTATTCCCTCCATCTTTTTTTTTTATTAATCTCTCTTTTTCTTCTTTTCTTATTTCTTTTCCCTTTCATCTTCTTCTTCCTTAACTTCTTTGCCTTTTTTCTTCTCCGTTTTTCCCTTTCTTTTTAAACTTTTTGTGTTTTTATCTTCTTCTTCTTCGGATGTTTTCATCCTCATTTTTTTCTTCACTCATTTTTGATTGTGAAAATTATTAAAAAAAAATTGATATGTTGTTTATATAAACAAGAGTTGTTCAAGCAACCAAAAATTATTTAAACAACCCTAAGTTGTTTAGTTCAAACAACAGAAGTTGTTTAAACAACCAAAAATTATTTAAACAACCAGAAGTTGTTTAGTTCAAACAACCAGAAGATATTTAAATAACCCTAAGTTGTTTAGGTGTTTTTTATGATTCTTTAGTTAAAACAATGAGAATATTTTAAATATCAGCTAGTTATTTGGAGAGATATAAAATATTTGTTAATTATTTTGGTGATCGAGATATAAAAACATTTGTCAGTTGTTTAGACAAATGTTTAAACATCTGTCAGTTGTTTGGAGGTGATGATGACGTGGAGGAGGGGAGGTTGGGGGAGGATGGGGCTGAGGGGCAGGGAAAAAAAAAGAGGGGGTCTTTTGTAAATTAAAAAAACTTGTGGGTTCTTAAAATATGTGTCATTATCACTGATTAAAGAAGAGTCACTTTTACTTCATTTTAAGACTTGTGTCTTATTTTTTTTATTTACACTCTCAAAAGTCTCTTTTAATTTAATCCCCCAAGTTACTCCTCCTGTTGCTTCACTTCCTCCTCAAGTTGTTGGGCAAACAAGATCATCCAAACTACCTATTTGGACTAAGGATTATGTTGTTCCTTCTAAATGCAGTACTTTCTCTATCACTAATCATGTCAGTTATTGACATTTGCCTTTGCAAGTATCGAAGCTATCTCAGTGCTTTCTTTACTCCTACTGAGCCTTAATCTTTTAAAGAAGCTTTCCAAGATGAGAGATGGATGACAACAATGCAATAGGAGATCTCAGCTTTAGAAGATAATAGCACTTGAAATATTATGGACCTGCCTAGGGAAGAGAAGGCTATAGGGTTCAAGTGGGTATACAAAGTGAAATATAAAGCAAATGGTGAAATGAAAAGATTTAAGGCTAGACTTATGGCCAAGGGTTAAACTCAGAGAGAAGGACTAGATTATCATGAAACCTTCTCACCTGTAGCTAAAATGGTCACAGTAAGGACCGTAATTTCTATTTCAGCCTCTTATGGATGGAATATTTATCAAATGAATGTAAACAATGCTTTTCTACAAAGAAATTTACATGATGATGTCTTTATGGAACTCCCTTAGGGGTTCCATAGACAGGGGGAGAAAAAAGTTAGTAAGTTGAAGAAGTCACTTTATGGCCTTAAACAAGCCTCTAGCCAGTGAAACATCAAGCTTATAGATGCTCTACTACATTCTGGTTATTCCCAAAGCATGCATGATCACTCTTTATTTACCAAAAGATAAGATGATCTATTGTTGTCACCTTAGTTTATGTTGATGATCTCCTTATCACTGAAAGCAGTGAGCATTTGATCCAGGATGCTAAGTTGACATTGCATCAGCATTTAAAAATGAAGGATCTAGGAGATCTTAGATACTTTCTTGGAATTGAAGTTCTAAAATCCAGGGAAGGGATTCTACTAACTCAAAGGAAATACGCTTTGCAACTCATTTCAGATACTGGTCTTAGTGGTGCTAAACCTTCCAGTACTCCATTGGAATTCAATCACAAGTTTACTTGTTTGGAACATAACAAGCAAATTGGTGCCACTGATGATCCAGAGTTTGATGATGTCACAATATACCAGAAATTTACTGGGAAGTTTCTCTATTTGACAATTGCAAGGCCGAAAATTTGCTTTGGTGTACAAGTATTAAGCTAACTCATGCAACAACCAAAAGTATCACACTGGGAAGCAACCCTTAGAATCATTAGATATATAACGAAGTCACCTGGTCTTGGAGTATTGTTGAAAAGAGGCAATGTCACAAAATTAAGTGGATATTGTGATTTTGATTGGGCTTCTTATCCAAACACCAGGAGATCTTTCACTGGGTATGTGTTTAAACTTGGGGATTCTCTAATCTCTTGAACGTTAAAGAAGCATCAGTCAGTAAGTAGGAGTTCAACAGAAGTTGAATATCGAAGTATAGTTATTGTTCTTGCATAATTGATTTGGTTAGCTGGTTTGCTGAAGGAGCTAGGTATGTTTATCACCATGCCCATAAAGGTATTTTCTGATAGCAAAGCTGCTATTCAGATAGCAGCAAATCCTATCTTTCATGAGAGGATGAAGCACATTGAAATCGATTGTCACTTTATTAGAGAATGGGTGAAATCTGATTTCATAGCTCCTCATTATCTTTGTTCTAGTTTACATCTAGCTAACCTCTTGACCAAAGGTTTTGGTGCAGGGCAACATGAAGAGCTATTATCCAAGTTGGGTGTGTTAGACATCTTCCACCTTCCACCTTGAGGGGGAGTATTGAGAGCTATAAGAAGCTTCCAGAATAATACTGATTGAGTTAGTAAAAAAAGTCAGTTAGTTAGTTGCACGTGAAGTTGTTAGAAGCACGTGAGTTTGTTAGAAATGCTGTTAGAGTTTGTGAACCTGGTTCATCTATAAAATCACACATGTATAGTGTGTAGAAATAATTCAGATTGTAAGCTTGACATTCTATAGAATGTAGATCCTCTGTTTTCTTTCTTCTTCTCCAAGATATATCAGATTTCTCCATTGTCATCTTTAGATTTGTTTAGATGATAAGAAAGTTATCACTATGGGTGCGACTTACTCCCGAATCCTGCATGCATGAATATGAGATGCTTTGTACATCGAGTTGATGCCCTCTATATCTAATAGTTATTTTGAATCTCTTTGACTTCATCACGTGTTTACTTCTTTATGTTTCTATTTTAATTTTTTAGAAAAACTTTTGACTTTGCATCCACTTATACACATAACTAGAGTCTCGAATTTCCGAACCAAAAAATGATAAACTTCCTTATAAAGAGCATTTTACTCTCCTTAATGATCTTACCCTACATAAATTTAAGTTAGGAAGTTTAGTGATTTTGAATACCAAATGATTAATAAAAAAAACATAGAAAAAATGGAGACACATACGTGATATATACACCTGTTACTCATGACGTGAAAGTGAAACCACCTGAAAATTAGCGTTTGCAACAGAAATTAAATGGATAGTGGAAGTCCAGTAACATCTTCCACCAACATATAGAACAAATTTTATTAATCTACATAAAATAAGAATTCTTCAATTTTATGCTTTTTTCTTTTTTTGCATGCATCTCGTTCCCTCCCTCTGTCCTAATATTATATAAAGCACTTTTAAATGGAGCATTTTACAGTTAGAAAAAAATTATTCCATAAAATTCACTACCTCATTAGCCTCCAACTAATTTTCCTACCACAAATTTTTCTTTTCTAATTAATTCCTTTTATTTTGAAAATGATTGATCATCTTCCACCCACAAATTTACATAGATGTAGACACACCACTTCAATTTAATTCCTCTCTTTCTTAATCATAAACCATAGTATTTATAACAGAATTCAAAGACAATTTTAAGTACTTGCCTCCTACCACTTAATTCCTCCATAATTTTTCTTTTTCTCCAAAGAAATGGGTGAAAGATTGCGTTTGGCAGTAGGAGTAATGGGTAAACCATATTTATATTTATTTTACTTCATTTAAATAACTAGTAAGTATAGGTTATATATGTACTACGTGATAATTAAATTAAACGTGCATGGTTTTATTTGTCACAGGTAATGTCTCCTCCATGTTGCTTTATGCTGCACCAATGTACGTAATTATATAAACCTTCATAATTAATCTTGAAAATAAGATAGGTAGTCTGTTATAATAGATAAATGTGACATGTGATGGTGTAAAAATTTGTTGCGTTGATAGAGTATACAAGTTAAATTTTTTAATTAAACCTCTAATGTTGTGCTTATTGGCAGGCTTACTTTTTCTCGAGTTATGAAGAAGAAAAATATTGAAGGATTTTCATGTGTACCTTACATATTAGCATTGTTCAATTGTTGTCTCTACACATGGTATGGGTTACCAGTAGTAAGTTATAAATGGGAAAATTTCCCAGTGGTTACTACAAATGGAATAGGGATTCTTTTGGAGATCTCATTCATTCTCATTTATTTCTGGTTTTCTTCACCTAAAGGAAAGGCAAGTTATATATATATGTGTGTGACTCAATTTTTATTTTTATTTTGAATATCATAGTGTGTGCATTATTATTAATTTTTTTTCTTAAAAGCAGAAGGAGGTTGCAAAAATGGTGGTGCCTATTATTCTAATATGTGTGGCGACGGGAATTATATCGACGTTTGTATTTCATGAACACCGACGTCGCAAGGTTTTTGTAGGGAGTATTGGACTTGTTGCTTCAGTTGCTATGTATGCTTCGCCTTTAGTTGTTGTGGTGAGTTATTTTCCTAATTGGATTTCGACATATATTTATATATATATATATTGATAGCGTAAAAAATTACTAGATGAGTACGTATCTAATAATGAATAATCATGTACTGCAGAAACAAGTGATAAAGACGAAGAGTGTGGAATTTATGCCATTTTACTTGTCATTATTCTCTTTTCTTGCTAGTGGTCTTTGGATGGCCTATGGACTACTTAGCCATGATCTCTTTCTAGCGGTTCGTATATTATTACTACTTACCTTTTTAAATCCATAAATTAATATTCAAAGAACAAATTAAAATGCAGCAGTTTGATGAATATCAACTTCAACCTTCTCATTTCACTAGTATACAATCTTCTGTTTTCAGTCTCCAAATCTGGTGGGAACACCTCTTTGTATCCTTCAGCTTATACTGTATTTCAAGTACCGAAAGAACCCTGTAAAGGACTTAGAACCACAAAAATGGCCAGATTTGGAGTATAACGATGACAAACTCAAGCAACAATTCCAGTTAGATGAGAAAAAAGATCAATCGATGCTCGTAGTCACTGAGAATCTCAGCACCAAGACTTAAACAACTCTACTTGCGTAATTTATTAAGGTATAAGTATTACTATACATTTCTGTCTTTGGATACATTGTCTCATGTGTGTTGCAATCTGCTTCCTTCTTGTTATAGCTAAGTAAGTAATATTATTTGTTATTTCATTTGTGGATAAGCAGGTAAAACCTTGCTCGAATAATGGAGTAGCCATTCCACTGATCACCAAAGATCAGAAAAGAGGACCAAGAAGTATAAAATGGTGAACCGTATCATATATATACATTGTTTTGTCTGTGTGTAGTCCTTTAGTTACTTCTCTTGAGGAATTGGAAGAACTTACTTTGTGCCTGCAGCTGCCGTTTTTTCTTTTCTATCTTTTTCACTTCTGCTATGATCAACTTTCACCCAGCAATCACAATTTTATAAAATATAATGAAAAATTAAGATCCCTGGGATAGGCAGGAGAAAGGACATCTGCTTCAAGCTCATTCAAACAATCAATTGACAGGCAATAGGAACCATGGAATTAGTACATAATCTTGAATTAACTATCGTCTCATCAGTCACGATTAAGGAAAGTCTAATAGTATATGCAAGCTAATTGAATTATACATTCACGATAAGCATTATTAATGGTCATTTTCTCTAGGATTAATTCAAAAGAACATCAAATCTAAACCATAAGGAACCCCATGTAAACTATGAACTTTGTTTTTACCAAAGAAAGCATCAGAATAACCAAAAAGATCAGAAAAGCATCAGAACTATCCCAGGAAAGGGGATGCAGCTCTAAAAACTACTAGTCCTACTGTCATGTAGCATATGGGATTTTTTTCCCTAAAAAAAGCATCAGAATTACCAAAAAGAAGATCAGAAAAGCATCAGAATTTTGCCGGGAAAGTGGATTCAGCTCCAGAAACTAATATTCCTACTATTTCTTAGGAATATGAAACGTATACCCACTTTGTAATGGATACTGTCAGAGGATAATGAAAGAATATATACTGAGAAGCCGTCAAAATTGTGGAGAAGTGTATGAACAAGACTGACAATATCTCAAATAAATCATCTCCTAACGGAACCTATGCCTTTGAGCCCAGCTATGATTTTCAACAGGATAGATCAAGGCCTCATTTATCAAAGATTAGCATGTTGTGGATATTGCACTAATGTGCAATTTTCATCATTAAATTCAATAGTGCAATATACAAGGCGAGGCAAGATTTAGACATAAAAGAAATGAAGTCCTGGAGACACAGAGTTCCATAATCGGCAAACTAATTTAGCAGCAAGAACATAAATTGCAGAAATTTACATGATGCTTGCTGCATT
Organism: Solanum dulcamara; assembly: GCF_947179165.1. NCBI lineage: Eukaryota > Viridiplantae > Streptophyta > Magnoliopsida > Solanales > Solanaceae > Solanum > Solanum dulcamara. The sequence continues at coordinate 16,659,858 of NC_077243.1, read as the reverse complement.
TATTTTTTGACAAAACTAATAACTTCAATCAAACACCGCGGATGCTATGCATATTAATATAATCAGGAGGATTAACTAAGAGAGTAACTCACTTTCACCATATAATTTTGAAGAAGTACAATCAAATTTAATTTCGGAGTGCACATTTGCTGTTAGGTTTTCCAAAGTTGAGTAAATTATATCACAAAAAGGATGAGTTCTATTATCAACAGAGAAAAATTGAACCTTGTGGTTTAGTTCAATCCAACTATATCCAGGATCCTTTTTATACTGCAGTTTCTTCATTGCTTTCCTCACTCTCATCTTCTCCCACCACTTGCCAAATCCTGCATACATATTGGCCATGATAACACAGCCAGATGTAGACTTGGGATCCAATGACAACAGTTTCTCAGCCACCCTCTCGCCAACTTCCACGTCCATCCAGAACCAACAAGCATTAAGCATCGCAACAAAGATAACACTGTCTGGTTCAATAGTCATTCTGTTAACAAGCTTCTCAGCTTCATGTAAATGGCCTGATCTACCAAGAAGATCTACCAAGCACGTGTAGTGTTCCAGAGTAGGTGCTATACCATAGTGTTCTTGCATTACGTGGAAAAGTCTTGTGCCCTCCCCAACCAAACCCACGCAAGAACAAGCCAATAAGACACCGACAAAGGTTGCTGCATTAGGATCAGTCCCTTCATTTAACATTTGGTGAAAAAGTACAAGTGCCTCAGAGCCAAGCCCATGATGTGCATACCCATTAATCAGAGCTGTCCATGCTGCTACATTAGGATGTGCAATGCTATGAAAGGATGTTTGAGCATCATTAAGGTTCCCACATTTGGAGTACATGTCAACAAGAGCTGTTCCAACATAGTTATTGGATTCGAATGGAGTCTTAATCAAATCTGCGTGAATCAATTGACCTTGTTGAAGTGATCCAAGGCAGGAGCATGCGTGAAACAGGGCAGAAAATGTTGACCTAGTTTGGCTAATTGATAATCTTCTCATGGTCGTATACAACTTTAACGCACTCTCGTTTTGATTATTTTGGGTATATCCTGAAATCATAGAATTCCAGGTAACAGAATTTTCCTGTACTTTCACTTCTCCAAAAAGCTCTTCAGCTTTATCGATTTCACCATTCCTTGAGTACACAGAAATAATAGTATTGATGGAAGTTAAATTTCTTTCTGACATCTCCAGAAACAACTGTTTTGACTCCTCCACTTGACCAGACATGGCATATCCTTTGATCATCAAATTGTAAACATGATCACGCTTGACCAATCCGTTAAACAAATATCGAGCTTCCTCAATCCTGCCCACCAAGATTAGCCCTCCAATCAGCAAATTTGAATCATTCAAGGACGGATTAACTAGTGCACTATAAACTAACATAGCATCATCAAGAACCTCACAATTACAATAAAAATCAATCAGTGCACCAGAAACAGAATGATCCCACTCAAACCCAGACTTCACTACCAACCCATGAATTGCTCTTCCCCCATATAAAGATCCCAATCTACCAGAAACCCTCAAAACACAATCCAGAGTAAATTCATTCGGGACAACCTCATTATCCTCTCTCATCGCACGAAACAACTCCAAAGCTTTCTGGCATCCACCTTCAACCTTGGAGTATCCAGAAATCAAAGTGGTCCAAGCAACAATATCACGAGTCGGCATTTTCCTAAAAATCTCCAAAGCATCATCTAACAAATTACATTTAACATATCCTACAAGCATCAAGCTCCATAACAACTCATTCTCGCGATGCAATACGTCAAACACAATCCTTGCATCTTCGATTACATGACACGTGGAGTAAAGATGCAATAAAGCACTACCCACAAGCTGAAAACTTTGATATCCAGATTTCAAAACTAGCCCATGGACTTGCTTACCACGATTGAGCGATTGTGATTGAGCACAAACACTTAGCACTGAGGAGAAAGTAGACTCATTCAGCTTTATATAGCTTCCTTGCATCAATGTAACTAAGCTTAACGCTTCACTGAACTTCTCCCATTCGGAATAACCAGAAATCATGGTATTCCATGAAACGACCGATCTCTGAGGCATTTCGTCGAACATCCTTCGAGCTTGTTCGAGTGAACCCTTTTTCCCTAACTCTGTAATTGCAATGTTAGTGGAGACAACGTTGGATGTTGATGGATGAGCATAATTACTATTGCAACACATGTTCGAGCGAAATCTCAAACTCCATTTCCAGCGGTGATGCTTCCAGGTCCCTGTAAATGAATGCCTTATAATCATTCTTAGTTTTTACAATCCCTTCGACACAAAAACGAATTTACAGCTTCTTTTTCTTGCTATTTGTCATCTCATGGTCAAACTAACACAAGGGGCTGAGCTGAGCACCTACGCTCTCTCCGGAAAAGGTACAAATCAAATCATCAACTCAAATTAAATAGAAAAAAAAAATAAAACTTGTAATTTGATTTCGCTAGTTTATTCATCACTCTTAATAAAAATATAAAATCAAATCAAATTTAATCTAAATTGACATAATACATATATAATTTTAATTTTTTGATATATAAAAATGTATTAATAATAATTTACTTGTTCATATATTTTAAATTAGTTTATAATTTTTAATATTTAGATATATTATTTTAAATTTGAGCTTGTAAATATTTTATTTTGTAATCAGTTTAATTATAGTCTTTAATCTTATAAATTTAGCATATTAAACGTTAATAAGTATTTTGTATTCACGTAGAATCTATAACTTTTTTGAAGATTTCTTTTCAGTTAGAGTTTTCAAGTTTTCGCCTATCACACGTGTAAATGAAAATATATTTGATTTCTTTTTTAATTATTGTATAATTATACGAAAATAAAAGAAATCGAAAATAAATTGAAAGAGCTAACTAAAATCAAAATAGAAAAAAACAATTTTATGTTGATTTAATTTGATTTATAATTTTATAAATCAATATAATTAATTTAATTATTTTTTAAGTGATCGTTTGATTTGAAAATAAATTATGATAGAATAAATTATGATAAAATTAATTATGTTAAGATTAGTTTTGTATTAATTATTTGGTTTGTAATAATCAAAATAATATACACCCTTTTCAATTAGATTTTCTTATATTCAGGATAGAATCCGAAGAGTTAAAATCAAGAATTTCTGATTAAGAATGAATCAGTTCCGCCGCTAGTACTTAAGGAAAAATGTAGTCCTACGTATCGCTGGATCAACACGTGTTAACCAGAGGTTACCGTTGACGCTTTCACGCAGCATGCAGAAGGCCACGTAACCCCCCTTTTCTTACTACTCTACATGCATCTCCACTCCTAATTTCCTCTATGAATTCTTCTGTGCAAAACAGAGATTTCAATTAATTCGTTCGTCGTCTAAGTTTTAATTCAACAACAATAATGGTGAAATTAGCATCGGCGCGGGAGATCCGAATGTACGGACCGAGGTTGACCCGAAACCGATTCGAGTACATCAACGCGGGTCTATACATGTTCGCTACAATATTGCTTGTGGGTGGGTTCGCAGCTCAGTTCTCAAAACAGCAATTGTCCGGTTTGGTTTTGTTGCTGATAGCGTTGGCGGTAATCGTCGTAGTGAATGTGCATGATCTTCTTGCTCACCTTGCTGCCATCGATTATAGATTTCTGTTGCTCGGATTTGACCCGCAGCTTGCTCTCGTCGAATTCGCCGTGCCCCTAGTTCAGTCCGTTGGAACTCTTCTTTACTTCTTAGCCCTTCTTTTTCTCTTAACTCAGGTAATTATTACTGACAACTTTTTGATTCTAACTTTTCATCATAGGTGACTATCAGATTAAAGAGCATTTTGAAACATTCGTCACAAAATTCAAAAGTCTTTTTTATTTTTTTCTTAAACTCGATCCATGAACTTTGTGTCAAGTTATAAAGAGACAAATAAATTGAAACTGAAACATGCTAATTCATTTGTTTTATATTCCCTAAGCAAATCATTTTATAGGAGGGTGTTTGATTGGGCAAGCAATACAAACTTTTTAATTACATGGAGAGTAGGAGATTATAAATGGGGTATCGAATTGTTTTAGGTTGTCAGTCAAATTAAGATCCAAGAATACATTAAATTAGAAAGATGTGCCAAAAAGTGTTGAACTTGTGGTCTTAAATGTGTCAGGAAAACCCTCTATCTCCAAGCCCCTTTACTAGGTTGGGCAAGCTTTGATGCCCGGTAAATAAATAATGTGTAAACCAAAAAGTTTTCGAGTGTGGAATTAACAGTAGACATCATCCGCCACATCTATATGTTTCGTCTTTTGTGCCTCTAGTTTGACTGGATACAAAATTTTATAAAAATGAGAAAGACTTAAATTAAAGATATCTAATGTGACAAGTGAGATTTGCACGAGTGATATATTGAGTACCTCCACCATCAACTCGTAGGTTATGGTATGAGTCACACTTGGGTAAGTATACTAGCGTAAATGAGAAAAGTATTGATCCTCCCGGGGTGGAGGTGGGAAAACAAAAAAGAAAGACATCTAATGTCATTTACTACATTCTTTTGAAACAGAATAAAAGGAACATAATAGCCTTAAAACTACCACAATTTAAAACTTGAACCCATTGATAAGATGCTTATACCACTGGCACAAAATTCAGCCTAGGACATTATAAGAAGGTGTCGATCTTTTTTCAACAGACTAAGAAGGAAAGAATGTGATTCAGGGAGTAGTAATTTTGCTTTGCTGGCTAAATATAACGTTGAAAATTGGCTATGTAGTTTCAGTATAATGTTGTTGAATTCATCATCTGATGATCTGATGTATTAAAATCGTTTGTGAAGGCAGAAAAGGGGCATGTCAATTTCAAAGTGGAGAAGCAAGCTGTGAATTTACTTATTGCAGGCCCTGCTCTATGGCTGCTAGGTTCAATCCATAACTCGTGTCAGATTTACGAAAGAGCGGATGGGCATGTGCAAATCTTGCAACAAAGTGTCAACATTCCCTTCCTGTTAGGCAGTTTATTGTTTCTGGTAGGAGCACTCCTCAATTGGAGAGATCAGTTAGGATATGTCCATCACGGCTTGAAATTGTTAGTAAGTAAACCAAAAAATTTTACAATTTTCAATGTGGAAAAATCTGTGTATGGTCTTACCATTTAACTGTTTAATACCACCTATTATGATCATAAAAAAACGTATATATCAACACGCATTTTTTCTAAAACAAAAAGGTGGCTGTCCATAAATACTCGTAAGGTAGGGTTGATGCCCACACCTCCTGAAACCATACGTGCAAGTTCTGCCGCAGAAACTAAACTCTCCACGCTTTCTCTTGAGAAAAAACACACTCTCTTTAGTAATTTAGTTTCCCCGACCTTAATACCCTCATCTGGGAAGCATGATCAAGTAGTTTAAGGATAAGAAAGGTCTTTAATTACTAGAATATAGGATGTGCATAGTCAGAAAGGCCCTGACCCTGTCAACCAAGTATAAGAAAGAAAAGAAGAGGAGAGAAGAGAAAATCGTATTTTTGGTGACATTCTAGGAGTAGTCTTAAACATAAAGAAAAGAGGAGAGGAGAAAATCGTATTTTTGGCGACATTCTAGGAGTCGTCTTAAACATTGGATGCCGTTAATAGATTCTATAGCAGTAGTCCTATCAGTAAAATAAAGTGAACACTGAATAACTTGATACAGAGGTTTCCACCTTTTGGATCTGAGACATGCTATTTGGTTGGTTTCCTTTTAACTCTGTCTATTTCTTATACTACTTGTAGGCTTATGACATAGAAAACACTATTAATATACTAACGAGCAGTACAATCTCTTGCAAACCTTTTGCGTAGTTCAATCAACTAATTATTATTGGATTTGTGAAATGATGCAGAGTGAAGACTGGATGTGGTTTGGGGTATTTGGGAGTTTATTGCTGTTCGTTGGAGGATTAATGAACGTGGTAAAAGTGTTCAAGATGCAACAAATGAGTGGATTGAGGCTAGAAAAGCTACGGGGCGGAGCACAGGACCGATTGATGCAAGAAAGAGAAGGGCAAATGCCACTGCTAATAGAAGAGCAAAGGCAAAGGAGAAAGTTGCCGGTGGAGGAGGGGCAAATGCCATTGATAATAGAAGAGCAAAGGCGAAGGAGAAAGTCGCCGGTGGAGGAAACAACATCTACTACCGTTGCCCCAACTCCTTACAAGGATGTTCTTGTTGGTCAGGCTTGAGAGTTAATGACTCTATGCTGCGATTGGACAGTCATGTGACATGAGGCTAGATAGAGGATTTGCAATTTAGCTCATTCTTGCTGCCTTATTATATGGTGCTGATTTATGTGCTTATAGACAAAAACTGTAGAGGGAATAGTATAATATACTTGAATTTGATGTTGAATAATGTGGATCATGATCAACGTACTTATTTGATTCAAGGTGGAAGGTACCACCTAAAGTTGGCACCAATTTTCACTTAGGCATCTGAAGTAGGTATCTGAAGTAGGTGGTTGTTCATTTTAAACACCTCAAGTAGGACCTCCCATTGCCATTTTGATGCAGAGTTGGCATATTATGTGTGTTGCACTGATCCCATTGCCATTTTGACGCAGAGTTGGCATATTATGTGTGTTGCACTGATTTCAAACGCGTAAAGGCTTAAATTTTGTAATTTTTTATTCTTTTATTTCTTCTTCTTCCTTCTCTCTGCCTCCGACACTTCCTCCACCACCACCCTCCCACCACAACGCCACCACCGTTTATCTAATCTTCTTTTTTTTGGTCATTTTTTGATGTCTAGATTAACCTACAACTCTAAGCCGGCAAAAGTTTATCATTGAAAATATTGAAAATTGCCGTATCCAGCCTACAACTTCATAGTTCAATTGCTGGAATTGCCGGAAAGTTCGTTAGATGTGAAAAATTATCCTCTAAAAAAGGAAATGTTGAATGAATTGATCGTAAATTATGAGATTTGAAAATCTTTTTGCCTTCGAAAGAATATAAAAAAGATATTAATCGTAGAGAAAACGGAATTTTTACAATACATGCAAATCCCTCTATCATTTGAGAATACAAACTCTTGTTGCACCCCAAAAATTGATTTTTGTTAGAATCATTAGTAGAAATAAGACAATGATTCTGTTGATACATTCGCGAATGGTGTGGATTAACCAGAAGACGTATGCATAAAAGTATTTACCTTCGGAAGGAATCTTAGAATTTTGCAACTAACAAGTCTATTAGAAAGTTGCTGAGAAAATCGAATTAGCAACTTTTACACTAATTTTTAAGTGAATGAAATTGATCGGAATCATTTAAAAGCTGTGTTGGTCTGTTTTCACCTCCTCTATCGAAGTTTTTTTTTTCAAATTCAATTTCTGAAACATCAATTTTCTGTTTCTCAAAGCTTCTAATTTATCTTTCTCGATAAACCCATTTCAAGTAAATTCATAAATGGCTCCAATTTAAACATGGGTTAATTTTTTTATTTGGGGGGGGGGGGAGGGGTGGAGGTATTTTGACACATCATGAGTCAAAATAACACAACGGGTCTAACATGAAGTGTTTAAAATGAATCAATTTAAATTAACGTGTGTAAGTAAAAATTGGTATCAACTTCATATGGCCACCAATGGGTTCGACTTTGATTCAAAGTTAAGATATGGGTCATAGTGACATTGTGCGGATGTTACATTTGTTATGTAATCTTCAGAATTTCGGTTTTCCCTGTTGCAGAGCAAGGGGTGGTTTACTGCTGAAAGACTTAATACATTGTAGAATAGATCTCTTTATCCAATATATGAAATATGTTAAACAATATCACATAAATTGATGCGAAAAAATTATTTTTTTAATAATATCAAATTCAAACCTAAAACTGAAACAAATGAATCTCCAGAGACTCGACAACAAAACAGTTACATTGTTCAGATGATATTGCACTGAAAGAAGCAGAATTAGTAAATCCTAGAGTATGATGTTAAAGTAGGATATCCTTATTCCCAGTATAATAAATAGATATACAATTCCAAAGTTTTACATGCAAAATTTTGCCCAATACAGGGTATATAAAATTAAAGAACAGGCTGACAAAGAAAACGGAAAAAAGAAAATTTGGAAGTCCTATCAAGAAGTACAACACTACTGAAGCTACCTGTTTTTTCAATGACAGGAAATGGAAGTCCTAAAAATATGTTACAACATAGGAAAGAAAAAAACTGTGAAGACCTGTTAAACAAAATAATCAAAACTAGTGCTCCGTATACACTGTACACAATAGCCCCCTACACCACTTGAGATGATCACTCATGAAAGAGCAAGCCATACCTAAGCCAATGCGAGTGCTTCTTCGTCCTGAGGCTGCTGCTGCTGTTGTTCAGAGAGCCGTTCTTCAGAGAAAGGGAGAAGAATCCGCCTTATCTCTTCTGAACTCAACGTTTCGCAATCTAGAAGGGCATTTGCCAGAGTGTGCAGAGCCTTTTCATGCTGCCATTGAAAGAAAATCAAAGATGAGCTTGAGAAATTTTTCCAAACTATGATACAGTTGGAATATGTCAAGGGAAATAAATTCACAATTGAATAACAAAATGTAATGGGACCCATGGAGGGGGGTTGAAGTTGCTGCTTAAACTCTATCGTTGCTTTCACTCATCAAATAAACAAGGCGCAACACCAGCCATTATGGATGTTAGTCATATGGCTACAATGCCTCAACGGCAAAAAACTCCTAAAGACCAAATTCTTGATTCGATTAAAAACTGTAAAGATTTTTGGCCATGATTCATGAATCATAAAAGTTATGCCTGATACTTTGAATACCTTCAACTTGTCGGGAATTAGGTACCAACTTAGAATCCAAAGGTTGCAAGGAATTAGAAGTCTGCAGCTAATTCTGAATCTATAGCAACCCATACTTTGTATAATTTCTCCTTTTACCTATTTCTTAATCGGATTTCTCCTACTTGCTCTATCAAATTTAGGCAAAGCAAATTTCTTCAACGTAAGACAGTCTCAGAATGTTTCATGTACTTCTACATTTATAATATTATAGAAAACTTTTAAAGATTGAGTCTTGGTCGATTTTTTTTCTTCTTTTGTTGATTTATCTTTTGTAATGGTCAATTGTTATTCTAGAAGTATTCAATCACTTGGGGCATCTCAAAATGGAAAAAAAATGTCTCGTTAGAAACTTTGAACATTTGACCAAATCCAATGCCATGCCGATACTGGCCACTGGCAGTAATAGAAGGATCCGATCCTTTAGTTCTATTTATCTAAATAATTAAAAAGGAACTTATGTATTTTCCTGTGTGTTGAAAATAGTTTCCAATGTGATTGGGGACTTATATTTCCACCTTATGCCCACCTTGCAAAGAAAATTGATCCTACAGAGTTCTGAGTCATTTACTGCTCATATTCGAACTTCAACATCACAATCACCTTCTCCATAGAAAGTTACCAGACTACTAAGAGATCAAAACACTGTCAACTCATTGAAAAGACTAAGATTGTCTGCATACACTCAGAAGTATTTAACCTATTCATCCACTTGGACTTCCAAAGATACAATCAACTACTGAGCAAGAATGCGGTTGTAAGGGTAGAAGGTAGTGTAGCAGGTAGTATAGCTCTATGATCATTAAGATATGTAAGACAAACCTTCTTTAGGAGGGCCTTTACACGATCATATGCTTCTCTTAGAAGTTTGACCACCTGTGCATCAGAACAAACTTACAAGAGCTTATCAACCCAAATAAAAAAACATACTAGATTACTATGAATCAGAAATTTTTCATCAGTTCACTTATTACAAAAGAAGTTTTTAAAATCGGGTTAAGTACATACCTCAGCATCCATACGTGATTGCATTTCAGCACTTGGCCGTTCTTTGATGTGAACAGGTCCAATTGCATCACTCATCCCACAGGATGATACCTACAGCAAATGTGGTACTGTCACACACTCGTAACAGAAAGCTTCATTCTGACAAATTTAATAACATCATTCACAGCTAAATATATAAATTACTCGCACAAAGAAAACAAAGAACCCACTCTTTTTTACTCTTCCTATAAAGCAGGTCCGGAGAGAAACCCTCTCAAGGCAGCTTTTGTCTGTGGAGAAGTTAGTCTCGTAGCTAATATTTGTAATACAGATGATCAATATACTTTTAAACTGTTAAAAGGTGTCTGTAAAACATCCCCTTGTTTAGTGAGCTAGAGAAACAAAACAGGAAGAGGGAAGAAGTATTTTTACTACATACATGAGCCATTTCTTTCACTATAATAGATATTACTATGTAGTGAAATTGTACCATGTATTGAGCAAGTTCTGTAGCTGTGTGAAGGTCACTACTAGCCCCAGTAGTTACATTGTCTGGACCAAAGACCAGTTCCTCGGCTACTCTTCCTCCCATACAAACATCAAGTCGTGCTAACAGCTGTTTTTTGCTGATTGATGTTTCATCATTTGAAGGAAGCTGTGTAACCATTCCCAAAGCAGACCCACGTGGCATGATTGTAGCTTTATGTATTGGATGTGCGCCTTCAGTATTCAAGGCAACAATTGCATGGCCACTCTCGTGATATGCAGTTAGCTGAAAAAGATGATATTTACCATAATGGTGGTTAGTATGTCTGGATATTGTAACATGTCCACCACAGAACAAGGACAGGAAAACAAGGGGATATTGTAACATGTCCACCACAGAACAAGGACAGGAAAACAAGGTGTTTATCCATTAAGAAAACATTCAAAGAGTCCTTTCATTAACTATGCAAGAGGTTGACCTAAATTCTGCACAGCAGTCACAAAATACACAGCTTGATGTTTTGAGGTCCAATAAGTTTTTATGTACTAAAGAATTTTGCCTGTTCATAAACATGTAAATCAAACAATTATATAAATTACCGAAATTCAATGCCTGATGTCAAATCAAATCAAACTTACAAGAGCAAATTACAGGATACAAAAATGAACGTATTTTTCATAATAGAGAATACCTTTTTCGAGTCTTCTGAAAGGAACATGGTTTTGCGTTCTGTTCCCATTATAATTCTATCTTTTGCAAACTCCAACTGCGATGCATTTAGCTTATCAGCACCTTCAACAGCAGCCTTAATGGCAGCAATATTCACCAGATTTGCCAAATCTGTTTCAAAGAGAAACAATTAGTAATATATCCATATTGAGAAAAGAACCAGGCTATGATCACTCGAATCAACAGTTCCTAGAAAAGGTGTTAGAATGTAAGTTTAGTATTTAAATGTCATGTTACAAGAGTGATGTCATTAGTAAAATATAGTCCCACATGGAACAAATATCATACGAGTTTTGGATTTGACACCTGTAATAGGTGTTTCTTGCAAGCCACTATCATCAGGTGTTCAGTATTTTTCTCTTCTAATTTTTCACATGATCAGAACCAAACTTTGGTAAGCTTTAACATTTCTATCACTCTTAAGGTTCTTTCTCTAAAATCAGCATTGAGCCTATCGAATCTACTTTTGCTTTCAACTCCAGGCCTACTGACACAGCTTGGTAAGTCTACTCTCTCTCTCTCTCTCTCTTTTATTTCATCTACTTTTTCTCTTTACACCAGGCCTACTCCTCAGCTTGGTAAGTCAACTCTCTTTTTTCTTTCATCTACTTCAGCCACACCCATGTGGAGCCACTTCGTCTTCTCTCCAACAAATAAGAGCAAAGCCAGGTAAATAATAAAAGAAAATGAAGGAAAAATAATCTGTAAATAATAAAAGAAAATGAAGGCAAAATAATCTTACACGTGCAATTTCAAGAATTGAGTTAACACATGATGGAGGTTGTTAATAAATATATCAGTCCCACATTGGCTGAGAAAGGGTTTCCAAAGGATTTATAATGGTTCTTATCTACTCCGCCCATTGCATTAAGATTTTGGTGTGATGTTCATATTCTTTCACGTGGTATCACAGCCAAACTTTGGTGAGCCCGTTTCTGTAACTGTTTCTCTACCTATTATTATCTCAATCAGGCTTCTCCCTCTCAATTCAGCCTTCTCTCTATCTCTATTTAATCCAAGTTTCTCTCTCTCTCTCTCTCTCTAGGACAACTCTTTAATCCATTTAGTCTACTCTATGTCTATCTATACTCCAAGCTCACTCTCTTCAGCTTATTGAGCCTAGCTCTACTTCCACATCCAATTTTCGATCTTTCCCCACAAACGAAGCCTCAATTTCCAAATGCAAAATCTAGAGTAGGTTTACACACGAGAGAGAGCATTCGAGAATTCATTTGTCCCTTCTTTTATAATTCAAACTTGTCCTTGTAGTTGTGCAAGAGTTCCCAAAGAGATTTATAATGGTCCTGGACAACTCCATCCATAGCCTCAGTGTTTGAGTTGAATGCTCATATTCCTTCACGAATCGCATATGAATGCTTGGTTTTTCACTTGGGCAAGTGAAAAATTGTTGACCCTACCTCACTCCTTACCACCCAGCCCAAACCCTTCTGTTTTTTAAGAAGTCAAGTTTTATTAGTTTTATTTTTAATCTGGTGACTCAATAAAGAAATTGTTATCGAAATAATAATCCCATCTTACCCCAAAAAGTAAACAAATTATCAGAGTTATCATTTATCTAACCCTTTCATATGTCATTGGTATTTTAATTCTATCAGATATTCACTTCAGTCATATGCCCAATCTCCCAATATTATAATCCGCCCAAATCCCTAGGGAACATGACAATTAGTAACAGTGAAATGATGTATCAATAACACTACTATTTCATCTGTCAATAACAGTAACGTGATGTATCTAGTTTAGGAGAGAAATCCGGCATTAGCCAAATGTAAATTGTCAAAAGAAGTTCATAAAACAATGTTGCTGCAAGGAAGAGGCAATACATAAAACAATGGACACAAGAATACAATTGGTTAATCTAGTCTAGTGATATCAAAAAAAAGGATAAATTAGTGCTCTTAATCATATGTATTTGGCCCATGAACTTGCATAATATTTACTATTGCACATCCCGCATTCATTAGCTTTACTTTCACACGTCCAGAGTTATTTTGAGTAAACCATGTCTAGCAGATTGGATATATGATATGGCCAACTTCACAAATCCAATCTTCTTTTACCAAAATATTTAAAATGTCATAGATAGAATCCACCTAACAAGATCACCCATCTCAATCTTGAAGAAGGTAGTAAAACATCTCAGTAGACATCAATTTTAGGATAAAAAAAGATTCACATTATATGGTAAGCTTAAACAAAAGGAAATGAACATAAAATAAAATGAGCATTGCACGTACCTGCTCCATTGAATCCTGGTGTTCCACGAGCAATCTCATTCACATTGACATCATCACTGACTGGTTTGTCTTGCAAATAAAGCTCTAAGATCTCTTGACGACCCCGCACATCTGGGCTGGGAACCACAATCTAGAAAAAGTTGTTGCAATTGTTAACAGCCTGATGATAGACTATATTTATATAAGAAAAATACAATTAAAATATTCCTCAAATATATCATTTAAAATGATTTTTCCAAAAGGAGGATAGAAAGTCGTTCAACAAAATTCAGACTTGGGCCTCATTGTTCGCACTTAGTGGAGATCCTACCTTAGGTCATTAAGTGCATTTTTTTTACATTAAGATTTAAGAACTTATTTGGTCTGAATATCATTAAGAGGTATATTTGTGTGGATAATTTTCACCACCACTAACCACCTCTGCCATCACAACCGCCACCACTGTCAATCACTATAGTCGGTCGCTTACCACATCTACCACCTCTATCATTATAATTATATTTGTCGCCGCCACTGTCACCACTTACAACCATTGCAGCCAATCCCTACTACTACCAACCACCTCCACCGCCATAATTAGCACTGCTCAACCACCACAAATTTTCAGCCAATACCACCAACTACTAACATCAATCAACTCCACCACCACTACCAACTGCGACCATCGCTTCAGCCACTACAACACCAACCACCACCACCATTATTAGTCACTAGCACCAACCATCACCACCACCACTACAAACCATCTCAACCATCACTAGCGAACATTAGTGTTTCATTTTTTAAAACTAATAATGACTTTATTTTATTAAATTTATATTATTTTAATAATCATTTACTTTTTATTTGAGTTGTGTATTTATTATATTAAAAAATTAATAAATTATACAAATTCAAATGTTAAACAACAAACAATCTTAATCATTCAATGGTTAGGTCCAGAATCAACATCTTAACCATTCAAATGTGCATTCAGATTTAGATGTCTTAAACTAAATGAAATAATTTTCGTTGACTGCACAATTAGTAAATTCTCTCAGCTTCCTTTGTCTTCTCTAAAAGTTTTTTTTGTTAGAAACCATCAATTGGTATCAAGAATCATCTTCTTAAGGGACCTGAGTGAGTGAATTTTTTTCTCGAGTGAGATGGAAACTGAAATGAATTTTTCAAAATTGGCTCTTCTAGTCTTTAATGGGGGAAATTACCAACAGTGGACAGTGAAAATGGACACTTACTTAAAGGGTTTAGACCTTTGGGAGGCCGTCGAAGAGGATTATGATGTTCTTCTACAGCCCAATAATCCCACCGTGGCCCATATCAAAAGCCAAAAGGAAAAGAAAATCAAAAAATCAAAGGTAAAACCTACCAAAAGGAAAAGAAAACCAAAAAATCAAAGGTGAAACCTACTAAAAGGAAAAGAAAACCAAAAAATCAAAGGTGAAACCTACTTTATTTGTTGGTGTGTCCGCAACAATTTTCACGAGAATTAAGGCTCTTAAATTAGCAAAATAAATTGTTATAAATTGAAGAAAGAATATACAGGAGATGAAAGAATATCAGGCATGAAGGTGTTGAATTTAATAAGGGAATTTGAGTTGCAGAAACAAAAGAATCTAAGGCCGTCAAAGATACTCAGATCGGTTGTTTAGCATTGTTAACAAGGTAAGATTGTTTGACAGTAAATTTGAAGATTCACGAATTTTTAAAAAAAAATTAGTTATGGTGTCGGAAAGATATTGCCTTAGTAGAATTGTTACATACATTGCAGGCACAAGAGCAAAGAAGGCTTATGAGGCAACCACAAGACTCAAAAGGGTGATAATTCAAAGAAAAATTACCCACTTTGTTAGCACTGTGGCAAAAAGGGTCTATCCTCCATTTAAATGTTGGAAGAGGCCAGATGCAAAGTGCAAGATCTGCAACCAGCTGTGGTCATGAAGCTATGATTTGCAAAAACAAATCTCAAAAGTGTCAAGCAGATGTCCAAGTCGCCAATTAAGAAGAAGAAGACAACTTGTTTGTGGCAACATATTTTCTAACCAAAGTCGGATTGTTGGATGATTGACCATGGTTGTACAAACCACATGACATATGACAGGAACCTTTTCAAAGAGTTCACGTCTCTGGGAAACAAGAGAGGCATCAGGAATGATGACTATATTCCTAAAGAAGGAAAAAGGACCATTGCAATCAAAAAAATTTAAGATCTTCTTTATGTACTTGATATTGATCAAAACTTACTGACTATTGGCTAGCTACTGAAAAAAGGAGTTTTTACGCGTTAAAATGAGAGGTAAAATTTTTCATTTAATCCAAAAGAAGATGTTTCGGGAAAACAAATAATAGATCCAAGATAGTTTAAATTGAAAGATGATCTTCCTACGAAGGACATATGTGAACTTGCTAGGAATTCCAAGAAGGAATAAAGCAATGGAAGAGTTGTCACCAATTCATAAAAATAATTTTGGAATATGAAATAAAATTTGGAAGCAAGTTGACAAGACTCAAAACAAGATGCAAATGATGCAGGGACATGAGCCAAAAGATTTTTTTGATAATCAACAGTTGCAACTTGGAAAAGTGAATCACGCTAACTACAAGACCAAAGATGAATTGACATATTTATTCACCAAGTCAATTTCAACCAAGTTTAGAATTTGCAGTTCCTAAAGCAAGGAGTGTTAGAATTATGTTTTTGGACTGCAGTAACTTTATTTTACTGCTTCCTATTATGTAGTAATTAGTTAGTTGAAGATATGATGCTCAGGAGATATTCTAGGCTAGGATTACGATCATATTTTTATTGTTATTTTGGTACTGCAAGTACTACAAATGCAAAGCTAAACAAAACAGTTCCCGTTAAGTGTTAACTGCACAGTCAGTATATTCCTCTTAGCTTCCTCTGTTATTTCTTTAAGTTTCTTTTGTTAAAAAAAAACACAGTAGGATAGTATCGCACAACTCTCCTGTAGATAAATTCATGATAAGTACCCGCTGCACTTGTTATCAGACAAGTGTTGGAGAAAAAAACACTCTCCAATTTGTGCCATCAAAATAGTTGTGTTAATCAGATTGGAGAAAACTACTTTTTCAAGAAATTGAAAAAACTACTAAAGTACCCAAATTTATGTCTTGAAAACCCCAGTTTCTGGAAGTAGAAAAGCAGCCGAACAGGATGGAAAAGCTCCAAAAGACTTACATGCCTATCAAATCTACCGGGTCTTGTCAAGGCAGGATCAAGAATATCAGGCAAGTTTGTCGCAGCCATCAATATTATGCCCTGTATAACGAGTTAAAAGTACATTTCAGTTTCAAATTCAGGAGAGATACTCATGATTAAGATACTTTAACTTTAAGGCATTTACCTCATTTTGCTCAAAACCATCCATCTCAACAAGTAACTGATGCAGTGTTTTCTTAGTGTGGCCTTCCCACTGCTTTCGAGTTGATCCAACAGCATCAATTTCATCAATAAATATGATGCATGGAGCCTACAAGGGAGTCAGACACGTGAAAATTAGAAAGCAGATCAGGAAACAGACTGAGCTTCTTCAGAAAGGGAAACAGACATCAAATCCTTTCCTGTTCAAGTACAAGGACAAGGAGAGGACAAAGAAAATTATCTCACATGATAGATAAAGTAACATGAAGCAGAAAGGAGACTTCCAACTTCCCGTTTGGTTTTCACAGTTATAGCAAAACTGGGAGTTCTTTTTATTTTGCATTTCAGACGGAAGTAGCAAGTTTAACGACAACAAAAATTCAAGGCAGATGCTAGGGCATCATTCCCCATATCAAGCTTTGTTAATTCAAGCAAACAAGAAAGTTACTTTCCTAGTGCAGCAAAGTCTAATATTGAAAAATGGAATTTCTAGCAACTGTTTTGTTTGGAGTTACCCCAAAACCTCCTCTCTCATTAATTCCATTCATTGTTCACTCCAAGCTCTTGGTTTAAGAAAGTTGAAAACTCTTGTTGCCCGTTGATGAAGGCACATTCTATATGGACAGTCCAAATTGGAAGTATGTCAAATGATGACAATGACTGCAGCTTCATAAATCATACAGAAGACTTTCATAACCAATTATGGGTGATCTCCACGCAGTTCTTGTACTATGTAACTCAAACAATAAGTTTATTTCAGAGTGTTAAGGAATGAATGTAGTCATATTCATTGTAATATACATAGATAGCATAATTATAGGGATTGATAAAAGATCTGTAGGATTTTCCTTTTTAATTCTTTACAATTCTATGTATATGTATATATGCTTACTACTTCATGGAATAACATATCAATTTTTCTCCGATACCTTCTGTTACACATAGATAAATAGGCCTGCATACATTATGATTCATGCAAGATCAGTCTCTATGCACAGTTGCACACAGAGAACATATTGCTTTACAACGGAACCACTTAAGTTAAAGTGAGCTTTTCAAGCATAGGTAAGCATGAACTGAAAATTTTCAGTCGAGTGTTTACCTAGTACATTTCACAGGATTTTGCTCTGATATGTAAAAGTAATTTCCTTCATAAACCACAATAAGTGATGTACGTAAAATCAATCAAACCTTCTTC
Source organism: Solanum dulcamara (assembly GCF_947179165.1). NCBI lineage: Eukaryota > Viridiplantae > Streptophyta > Magnoliopsida > Solanales > Solanaceae > Solanum > Solanum dulcamara. The sequence continues at coordinate 16,642,003 of NC_077243.1, read as the reverse complement.
TTAGCAGCTTGAAACAAAGATCTCACACGCCGAGCACCAACTCCCACAAACCTAAAAAAAATGTAAAATTTCCCAGCCAAGTTAATTAGGTAGTTACGTAACCAACCGTAAGATCTTGAAAAGTGACGATAGTTTGCCAAAATCAAAAAGAAAAAAATAATCACATGTGCACAAAAACAGACAGTATGTTCTTAGAAGGACAAAAGGATGGACTTGACTTCCATAGTAAAATCATGAGGCAAGTGACAATCCAACGAAAACAGTCATCAATTTTCTGGCCGTGGAAGAACATATGGTAATTTAAAGCCTCCAACAATGTTTCTTGCTTCAGTTGGCTGGTACACCTGAAGCATGCTTGACACAGCATAGTTACTGCATGCTCAGTTGTACCTGATGCCCCTCATGTGAAAAGAATATTACAGATGTTATTATGTTAAATCACCTAGTTTTGCATTGCAGCTTCACAAGTTGACTCTGGTACAGTTCTCCCCTTTTGTAAGTAAAGTGGGCCGTGCCAAAGTCAACCACGGAGCAGCTGGAATGCTGGATCAGGAGCAAACTTGACAAGGGAACCTTTTATCTGTAAATACTTGATCAGGAAACTAAAGCTGCCTAGAACACCATTCCCACATGCATTTTGTAGGACATTTGAAGGGAATGGATTCCCAGACTTTTAGGGCAAATATGCAGTATCTTTAGATCAAAATACAAATTACACTCTAGGTAGCCTTTCGGAGCAAAATGGTAACATGCATGAAGTGGACAATTTACTGACTTCCTCAGCTTCATAAGTATGTAGATTTGGACAGAGTTTTTGCTAAATGTAGTTATGTGCATACACTTAGTAGCATCTTAGAGCTAAAATAGATCAATAAAATCCTACTTGTCAGGTGTCCAGGGAAAAAAATCTGCCCTACTATAGCGAGTGAGACCTAAATTATCTAAATTTAGACATCTTGACATGCATAGGCTTGTGGGCCATTACCAATCCTCTCTTCACAGTTAAAAGTTAACATGACAAAGTGTGATATCAATGACAGATATCATTCAATTCCCTAGATGATGGAAGCAAAATACTACAGATGTGTAAATATAATGGACTAAAACTGACTAAGGTAATTCTCTAAGCACAAAGCGACTTGCTATCAATGAGAAGAAACTGAGCTTCTTCTAGAAAGTAAGAGGAGATCACAAATCATAAGTTTCTCACATATTGGATACAAACATGACGAAGACATGAGGTAGAGAAAGTAGTAAACATACATTTCTTCAAATTCAGAGCCTGCCTTATAAAAGAAAGGCACCCCTGCTTCTCCAGCGATAGCCTTCAAATCAAGATAATTAAGCAGGATTAGCATAAGTACATATGCTTATGTTAACATACAAGAATTAGAAAGCAAAAGGCCATTTTCTGAATGAAGGAAGAATGCAGAATAAAGAACTTGGCCCAAAGAAGAGAACAAGATAATAGAAGAGAAATCTTTAACTAATTAAAAAAGGATGACACCCAAGAAATTATTCAAGAACAGAAGAAATAACTATGTTTTCTGTAATTACAAGGAATAACAAATCTTAAATGATTTTTCTATATCAAAAAGAAGAAAAGGACTATCAAGTTCTACATCACCAACAAATAGGAAAAGGAAAGAGGGAAGAAACGACTCGACCAGAAGACTCACAATTCACAACTAACAAGAAGAAATTGCAACTGAATTTGATTATAGTTAGAAGTGCGCAATGCATCTGGAGATATAACAAAGAACACAGGTAGCCGACACATGGAACATCCAATGTGGACAACTACTTCAGTGTAAAATATATTCAACAGCTTACCTTGGCAAGGAGAGTTTTTCCTGTTCCAGGTGCTCCAGTCAAAAGAATTCCCTAAAAAAAAGATAATTATTCCATCAGGAAAAAGATAGGGGATGCTTTACATAAAAGGAAGCACACTAACAATAACAAGCCAGGATAAACAGACATAATATCACAAACCTTCGGCAACTTTCCCCCAAGCCGAGTGAACTTAGAAGGATTTTTTAGGTACTCAACAACCTCCTCAAGCTCTTGCTTAGCATCATCACAACCTTTGACATCCTTAAACGTTTTGACATTCTGAATCCAAAAGAAAAATAGATAAACAAAAACTGCTCCAAGATCCAAATCCCCGAACAAGAGAAGTCATACTTTTCTAAATCCCTATTCGACAATCCATGGAGAAAAAAAATGCAAACTCTAGTATTGACTAGCACTATAGCATAAGTGTGGTGGTTCAAGTCCATCCAACATCTTTCTCAAGAACCAACACATTAACCTAAAGCTGAACTAAGTAAATAACTCAACAAGGACTATTAGTATTTGTCTATCAACAACATTCAAATCGGTGAGCCTCAAGAATAAGAAGCATCATTTCTACAGGGTTGGGTCTTAATACCCAAAGACAGAATGTTGTACAACTTTTAGAAGTTGTTACTAGAACGTGTGAGTGAGCTGATACTCAAAGAGTTACTCCTGAACAGCTGGAAGATTAAGAGAAAACCAAACTACCAAGGCCAATGATGCATCAAATTTTATGTTAATAAACTATAAATTGATATGGAAGTAAGTTACATAGGAATAGTTTGGGATAAAAGAGATACTTGAAGCTGTTCCTACTTCCCCTTTCCAGGTTAGTCTCTATTGATCACTTGTGGATGTCTGATGATGCAAGAACATAGAAAATCACTAATGAGATGCCTGAATCCTCCAAATTTCGTGACTCCTAAATTTCTGAACGAAACTCCTAGGGAAACGAGCTCCTTTTTCTAATGCCAAAATGGGAAAGACAAACAAACTAGATATTTCATACTATGACAAAAATTAAGAAGTAAAATAGAATAAAGTTATCCTCCAAACCCTTTAATCACATAGCACATCATAAAATTGGTGCAGAAGACAACCTTCATGTAGTATCTCCAGAAAGGAAACAAACCTTCTCAGGCATTATTTCTTTATTCAACTCTTTCGGGGCATAGGATGAGCTTGAACCAACACCTGAAGCTCCTATCCCACCTAAGCCACCAATATATTTCTGAAGTGCAGTAGCACCCATTATCCTGAGAAAATGGTTATATTCTTTTCTTAGTAAAAATATAGAAGGATAAGACTAAATAACTGCCAATAAGAGACAGGGAGAAGTTACCTAAAACAAGGAAAGAGAGTGAAAACTAAGATAGCGATACAGACAAATCAGTTAATATGCTAACTAGAACAGTAGCAATCACATAATATAACCAGTGCACAACCCCCCCCCCCTCCTGACACAAACAAACTCCCAGAAAATCTGGAGAAAAGGGCAAGACTATATCTAAAGAAATTACTAGGCCTCATTTTTGAGTGTGCAGAATAGTAAATTCAAGAAGATAAGCTTACCAGACCAAGCCAATGGCAATAGTGAATATGATAGTTGAGAGAAACTCTTGCGCAAAACGTGATGATCTGTTTGAAACTTTAGGATCAACCTACATGAGAGCATAAAGAATTCTGTGTGAACAACATGCATGCACAAAAGCATGACACAATAAATGGACCAAGTAATTATGAGCAGAGCCAATGGAAGTATAAATAGCCATGGTTTCATATTTAACTGTTAGTAACACTGGTTTTAGATATGATGCTTACAATGAACATCAGACTCCTTGTGTCAACAAAAACTGCAGGGATGATAGTATCTTACCATCACAACATGTAATGGCTGCTTCTCAGAAATGCCAGGATTTAGAAAGGGTTCATCCATGTTCCCTGATGCCCGTTGCTTCAACTCTTGCAACTATATTTTTGATTCCATTAATCGTCAAAAAAGAATGCCAAATAAGAGACAAGTGCAGTACAAACTACAGGCTTAAACAGAATATCTGGAGTTCAGAATGATTTCTTCCACTCCAAAAAATAGAAGCACTTAGAGTTGTGGAGATAAAATGAATTAAGACTGATCGGGATAATCAGGAACCCAAAACATTCATTATTTAGTGACAAACATTAAAATGGTTTGTTATCTCACAGGTGGCATTGCCAATAGACACAAAAATGTGAAGGTATTAAATGATCAACAATTACCAGTGAAGGAAGACTGGAAGGTTTTCCAGATTGCTCATCAGGTAGATACTCAGTAATAGCATTTGTAGCCACAAGAGCTCGCATATATTCTGCAACTCCTCTACTGTCTACAGCATGAGCTCTCTGCTCAAAGCGCCGAATGACAGACTCAGGGCTAAGGTTAAAAAGATAAAGAGAACAGTGAATACTCTCTAAAAATAAATTCCTGTAGCTAAGGTAACTTAGAGACAAACCTAAAAAAGGAAACAAAAGTAACCCAAAGTGATCAGGTGAAAGACTCCAACACAGTTATTCACAGGAACGTACAGGCTGCATACTTGTTTAGCTAGGCACCTCACATATGGTTCTCTTAGTTTGTAATTAAAATAGCGAGAGTTGCAACTAGGCAGACTAATCAAAAGCATCCATGAGGACAATGACCACATTAAACAGCTTTGTATTTATCTTCTTCACGAAAGATTGTGAAAACGTAGTATCCTTGTCACTCCACCTCCCCTAGAGAATAGCACCTTAGAAATCAGTAATGAACACACACCATTCCTCATAAAAAAGGATACTTTACTATTATCTACCTCTTCTAGATTCTGTCACTGGAACACTTGAGAGAACTAAGATAACGACTAAAGATTACCTGTGCTTGTTGAGTTCAGCAAGCAAAGCACTCTGCAAAGCAGCAGCATTTGGATTTGCATCGGCGTCCGCTATCAATCTCTCCAGACGTTTCTCTTGCTGCCAAAACGGCCACCAGTTAAACCAATCAGACAGCAAAATATTCTCAAACCCTTTCTTGACCTTAGCAAATAACCCCATCAAAAAAACCACTATAGGCAGTTTCTTCTTCAGTTCATCATTCTCCACCATAACCTCAGATTCCACATGAGCCGCTTCATTATCAGAAGCACTAGTCACAACTCCACCATTCGAGTCAATGAAAGAATTTTGAACCGAACTAATGTCAACAACGGAGGGTTGGGGTTCATTGAATTCATGGGGTTCAATAGAATTGTCATTATCGGATAAGGCAAATTCCGAGGAGGAATCGACTTGGTCAGGATTCAATGTACAATGAAGCAGTAAATTGTGGCGGCAAAAACGAGTCTTGAAAGGAGTAGATGCAGTTGTGGATAAACGAAGACAGGATAAGGGGTTGGAGAAAGAAAGGGACCGAACATGTTTAGAGGAAGAAGAAGAAAAATGGAAGAGAGGAGGTAAAGGCTTGAAGATAAGAGAAGCTTGAAGAGTGGTCATGGCTTTCTTTCCTTTGGATTAGATGTTTAGGGTTTAAAGAAGAAGAGATACTTTGGGTTGAACTCAATCCAAAGACTTGTCTCACTTTCAAGATTCTTTACTGCAAAAGAGAGGATTTTTATAAATTTTTTGGTTTCTTGCAGTGTAACAACACACTTCTCTTCTCCCTTTTGTTCTCACTATGGGAATTAGAGAGAGAAAGAGATGAAGGGATTGGGTTACTTCTTGTTGGAATTGTAGAGAAAACAAGAAAACCTTATCTATACTCAAATTGGCGCTCTTCTTCTTGTGGCCTCTATAATTTCACTCTTATTTTTTGAAAGATAAAAAAAAATAGCTACTTTTAAGTTTTCAGTATTTCAACTGGTCATTTTCATATCCCAACGGCAAACCTCTGGTTCTTTACTATTTATTTCTCTTATGTGGCCTATCCATCATGATTGAAATGTGAAACCCCATTGGAGAACCCAAAGTTTTTTCTTTTTCACCTTCTCTTGAGAAGTTCACTTGCTGTGTTTTAGCTTATGCATAATGTGGAGTTTGGAAACCATTAGAAAAATTGTTGCTCTGTTCTTTCGAAAACATCAAACAAGCACGATTCGGAAAAGCTTGAAATATTCCAACCAAAGTAAGTTTGAAACATACATATGATGTTGGCTCTTGTTTTACTCTTTGTTTTCAACATAACAAGCGTGGGGAAAGAGAGTATGCGAGCATATAAGTTTCACACAAGACAAGCATGAAATGAAAGCCTTTGGCCCCATTATAATTCATAGCGATAATAGATAATCAAGAATAGTGTACAATGCAGAGCCTAAAAGCAGCTATGAAACCATCCATTGACCCCAAAAGAGAGAATAAAACGGACAGGACAGGAAAGACAGACAAAAAGAACCAAGATATGCAAGTTGGGACCAAAAGACTAGTGAAGATTTTTGGTTAACGCCTCTCTGCAACAATATTGAGGACCCTAGTAGGCAAAATTTGTTTCACACTAGTGATACTGTGGATGATAAGGAGGCATCGAAGTAGAATGAGGTAAGAAATTCTGTCCATGCATTGGCATCATCCCAGAACCCACTTGAGAAGGCATACTACCAGCTGGCATGTAAGGGTGACTATGCATCTGCATCGGCATTGATGGAGTTGCAGTGGCGGGGGCCGAGTTCCAGCCTGCAGAATGCTGAGGCGGAGCAACACCTGGAGCTGGCGTGTACTGGACAGGGGCACCATATGAATGAACACCTGGACCTCCTATCTGAGGCGGCTGCTGCCCCATGATTGAAGGTTGAGGATTCATCATCGGAGTATTTGGGATTGTATAATCTCTGCCGCGATCATTATTAATCTGAAATCAGTAAAAATAATCATTCAATTTAGGCAGTGACTTGTTCCCTCACAGGGAAGGGGGGAAAAGAAGGCACGGGAAGCTGGGGAGTATAAGTAATGAGCAAAAGAAAGATGACCGACACTAAATTACAGAGTTCCAGTCACAGATTAATATCTCAAAGATAATAAAGCTCTCTGCAAAGCTGCTTTTACCTTAATACTAAGATCTGTGTGTCGAGAGTAAGAAATATGAAGCATGCAATATCCACCTTGATATATGGAATGTCCTTCCAAAGCTTCCTTCGCAACAGCAGCTGTGCGCACATCTGTAGATCCAACAAATTTATAGCTTAGTTCAACTCACAAGCATCTGAGTACACAGAATAACCAATTCAAATCCGCTACTTTGAAGTTTGTACAAGCTGACCAATTCACAAGAGGAAAAATTGCTCCCTAGGGTAGACGAGTTCAAAACACTTTTTTGACTAATATATCAACTAATCTTGTTTAACACGGGGCAACAAAGCTGTGTGGCAATGATCAGACTTCAGATAGATTAACATGGGGCAACAAAGCTGATGGTTTATACTCGGTCAAATCAGACTATTCAACTCTTTGGGCCCAGAACGAGATGGTGGAAAGCTGGCCGTGGAAAGTAATATGGAAAACAAATTACCCCGAAGGTGATTTGCTTCACTTGGACAGCACTCTACGAAGCATGTCTGACTCGAGATAATCTCAACAGAAGGAAAATGCACGTTGTCAACAGATGCTACATGTGCAAACAATGTATAGAAATTAACAGTCACCTACTACTACACTGCTTAGTTGCTACAGATATCTGGAATATGTTCTTTTTAGTTTTGGGGCTCAGTTGGGTCATGCCTGAGAGCATTAAGGATGCTTATATATGATGGAGTACTTGGAAAGTTGGTAGAGCCATCAGGAAAATCTGGAAGATGGTCCCTGCTTGTATTTTTGGGTGTATTTGGATAGAAAGGAATCGTAGATGTTTTGATGGAATAGCAACTCCTAATCACAGTCGCAAGGCTAAGTGTCTTACTAGAGTAATTTGTCCCCTGTAAACTCCCCAGACAACTTTTTGAATTTTGTTAGCTCCTTATCTTTAGTACAGGACTCACTATAATGGAGCTACCACACTCAGTTTTGAACTCACTCTTTTGTGTACTATTTGCATCTTCTTGATGCCTTTAATGAAATCTATTACTTCATCAAAAAAAAAAAAAAAAACTATCTTGTTTAACCAAGTCACTTGAGAGGAAACCAAAAAAGAAGAAAAGGACAGCAAGAAAGTATTTCTTTCATTTTATGAAGTTGTGGTCAATTAAAATGCATCAAGAAGATTCTGAACCACAAAAGGAAACACAAAAAGAAAAGAAGAAAAGTTCTCTAGTATATCAAGCCTATTCTAGGATCAGAGAGCTAACTGAATCCAAAAAACTGAACCGAGCTATGTATAGGGGTTAGCTTGTTCCAGCTAAATAGAGTAAGAAACCTAGCTTTTATGGAGCGCTCTGGAGTTGAAATTCCATCAGAACATCCGCAGTTCCTCTCAGTCCAAAAAACACCAAAAAGAATACTTGCAGGGTCATGATCCAGACAGCAAGTATATTTACCCAATAAAATATTCACTAGAAACAAATAAACCTGCTAGAATACAGAATGCCATATAGAAATCACAACACTATATAATGTCGAGAAGCTGAGAACAGTGTTTGGCACCATTTTGCCAAATGATTTTGAAACATTGGAGCAAGCAAGTAATGTGCAAGGGCAAGAACTATCACTTCACAAATTATTAGCTGCACTTCATCTTACCCGGATATTGTATCAGAGCCTGAAGCCCTCCATTCTTATCAAACATAGCAATCTTTAGTACAGGACCAAAAGCTGAGAAAACCTAAGCATATATGAAGGAAAATGAGAACCAACAAAACAACTCAGAAGACGGTTTCTAAAGAAATTACAAAAGCTTTTTTGAAACTGAAGAAAAGTGGTACCGTGTGTAGGACATCCAAGGTAACTGCATACTGCATGTTCTCAATGGAAGCAAGAAGAACATTACTCTCAGGTTCCAGTTTCTTCCCATCCAAACCCAAACTGAACTGCAGCACAGATGGAAGAAACTTTAAAGGATAAACAGCATCTCATGACCAGCTTGCCCCCCCAGGAACATATCTCAAACCATAGAAACATGAAAAATAAGTGCATTCCAGGTAATGACATGAATACTGTTGATTGTGTGATCAACTTTATTCCAGCGAACTTTATTTCCTAGCATAATTATAGCCTATAGGAGAACAGAATATTTCTTTTATCAAATTAATTCTCTCTCCTTATTTAGTTATAGGGCTCATTGTATGAATACCCCTTCTCCTGGGATGTAAAGATATATCGAAACACAGAGAAGCCTTTTCTTCCTTCTCTAACTCTACACATACACACCAATGACCAATCAATAAACTTACGCCTCAATCCTACATTCGTTCGGGATATACGTTCATGGTGATCCAATTAATACTTTGCTGTATGAAAGGGCAGCATCTTAAACTAATCCAACAGAAATTCATAATGGCAGCAACAAGGGAACTGGACGACAAGGATCTAACAATCCTAGCAAATCATCTACGTCCAAGTGAGTCTGCACTTTTAGAGCTTTGACTGATTCATTACCTGACCACTTGCATCTATGGCTGAGGAAGCAACAGGAAGGAGAGAATTGGTGTAGTCCCTAAAACAAAACCATAAACAAGATATAAGATTGGAAGAGTGGAAGGCAATCATTAACACAAACAAATTAAACCATAAACAAGAGGTAATTAAATATGGTGAAAATTGCGCAAAAGCATTCTGTATGACCAACTTTCAAACAACAACATATGCAATGTTGGGATCTACGCAGTCCTTACCCCTACCTTGGCAAGGCAGAGAGGTTGTTTCTAATAAGAATCTCGGCTCGAGAAATGCATTTTCGAAATAGGTATTGAAAAATAAGTCATCACTTATGAGTGTGTATGTTTGTATAGAAGATAGGGTATATTTTGTGGAAAATCATTTTCTTTGTGGGTTCTCTACTTTTTGGTATGCCACTTTATAGGGGAGCTTTTCTTCCCATCATCAATAAGGTTATTTTACTTTATCCAGAAAAATGTGCATGTGTGTGAGATAGAGAGGTAGATGGAGATCATTTGTACCTGCTACGATGACTCTGAAACTTCACACTCAGATCTGTATGGGCAGAATATGTGATTTTAAGGGTACATGGTCCTAGTTCCGGAATCAAGTAGCTGATGCACGAGAAAAGAAAAAAAATCAGTCAATTGCCCTGCATGAACTAAGAAGTACCTAGTAATAAGTTCTCCAGTACACCAATTGAGTTTGGTATGAAAATTTAGAGATATTTTTCCCCTAACAAAATCATAGAATTCCATTTAGAGCTCTCACCATATGTAATTTAAACAGCTAGCCAACCACCTCAATTTTAGCCAACTAAAATTACACAGGAAAACCAAACAATCATCCTTTCTGACCAGCAATTTTTACCAGGATCAGCCCACTTTCTAACACAATAAGGAAATAAGCTCACCAGTCCTAGACTCCTAGTTATAATGTATTCTGTAGCAGCATTTAGAAAGCAGAATTTGATAAGCTCATTAGCCACATAGCTAGAATGGACATGAGCCCAAGAAGAAGGTGCCTGAAATGTCAATATACACTGTATATGGAACAGCTAAGCTAAGGAGCATGTGCACCCCCTTCAGTAAATTATTTTTAAAAAAAAGCTCCTCAAAGATGTCCAGCCCCCATGTATGTGCACCACATCTACTTCTCTAAAATTATTATTTAGAGAAGAAAATTGATATATGAGGGAGAAAATGCCTATCAAGAAGTTGATGTTTATAATTAAATTAAGGATGTAAATGATTTTCACCCTCCACGAATCTTGCTTAGTACCATTACCCTATGAAATAAAGATTTTAAAGTCAACAAATTTGTAGTATGTTAGATTTGTTATAATAGATAGAGTTAAACAACAAATAAATTGACTTGATTTTTATTTTAACTAACAATACTTCCAAGTTTGGCCCAAAAAACTTATCAAAGTCAGCTTGGTTATAATTGTGCTTGTGTCATTTGAGTGCAAGGACTCATATCAAGTGTATTTATAGAACGTTCATTGTGAAGAAAACTCATGTTGAAAGGATCAAAGAATAAAACAAAGATGTACAATAGGATTAATAATAAAGCTACCAGCTGCTTTCAGAGAAAGGGGCAACTATATCAGAAACCCTTTATTATGCATCTCATCTACTAATCCCACTCAAAATTGAGAAATTCTTCACTCTATCCTCTCTGTTTTTAATCATAGCCCTCAACAGTAACATTATCTAATTGTGCTACTGCAACTTCAATGTAATATGAGTAATCTTCACCCAGAACACTAGTCCTAATCGCATTGTTCATTAGTCAAATAACAATGGTAACAACACATCTCGAGAGTAATTTAACCGTGCAAAATGGTGTGAAGATTAAAAAGGACAATTGCTGATGTATCAGACATGGTATTATTTACTCCTTCGTTTGTTAGGATTTTCAGCCCATGTATAACTAATACATGTATTAGTTATACACCCTATTCAGTATTATAGGGTGTATAACTAATACATAGCAAACTGTGATAGTAGTAATACAAGGGCTATTAATATATGCGTAAGCATGGTTAAAGACATAGCCAACTGAAATATAAATCCAAAATCACCTGGGAATGCTTCTTCCATCCAGGGCATCCTTTGCTGAAGTAGCGGTTTCTGCATCAGAAAATTGCACCAGAGCCTGAAGAGGGTTCAAAGAGGCAAGGGACTTGTCAGCTAATTAGGAGGTCAGCCTATTGACACTGATCAAATTTGCTTAAATCCATCTTCTGAAGCATAAATACCTGGAATCCTGCAGTCTTCTCAAATGTTGTAATCTTGTGCACGAACCCAAAAGCTGAAAATACCTGAAAGGATAGGATAAATTCAGAAATAAATCTATTCAATGTTAAAAATATAAATTTGGAGAAATAATACACAATAATAAGAAACTCCCAGCATGCTCTTCTCAAGTAAGTGTCTAATATATTAGAAACAACTAGCACAAACAACATTTCTACTTTAAATGATTATGAATTATACTCTCTACTGCAAAAGAAAATATCTATTCGAGGAGTATTCTCCATCAGTTGACCTAAATAAGTTCCAAAAATGTGAAGGATATACACAGAATGAAGTTGAAGAGAAGAACATCTCTCCTGTCATTTACTGCACAAGATACAAACAAAACTAACTGAACATGAATACATGATGCAAACAAAACTATCTGAACATGAGAAAATTCTCTGAAGTTAGAAGATTCTCTGACAGTTCTCTGGAGAGTAAGCAGATTTAGGTCAGGCACTCATACACTCAAAAAATCACAAGAAGCATTGATACAAGTGTCGAATCCTTGTTCTAGGGGAAGAATTTGAAGCATTTAAGCTACCACGAAGCTCACGCAAGAGTAGTATTCCACATGAAACAAAATAAACTTTCTGAGAAAGTTAACTTCCGCGTCTGTTGACAAAGCCTAAAGTTCAACTTCATTACAAAGGTTCAAACAAATCTCATCATCAAAGAAGTTCTAAGCAGCCATAAATCACCTCAAGTTTGTAAGATCTTGGCCCCTAACCGGGCAAGCTCGATTCCATGAAGCTGTATTATAGAAAACCAAACTTTCACACTAATAACATCCTAATAACACACTAAAACAAGAGGAAGGAGATTATTTCTTAAGCCATTGAAGTAAAAAGTTCAGAAATTTTAAGACAAGCAAGTCTCGGAGAGAGGAAGCTTAGATAACCAAATGTCTGACTCATAAATGATTATCTGACTTTGTGTTTGGCCTAATTGAGTTGGACCCTAAACTTTCGAATTATTTTAACCAAAAGACATTATTACTATAAGCAAAGGAAATTTTGCATCCACTGCAAGTTGCCAGATGCACATGCAACAAGTTTGCCTTGGAAAAAGAAAAATTGCATCTCCATTATGCACATGCTAAGGAAGGATGAAGATTTTAGAGGAATAAGAAACATCTGACACTCCAAGAAAGTCAGGAAAGTTAGATGAGGAGAAGGGAAGAAAGAGCTAGAGTTAAGCAAAAGGGAAAGGAGACAAACACGCATGCGCTCTTTCTCCCGATGCAATAAGCTGCCATTGAGGATATATCCTGGACATTGGCCTGCTGATCCATTCAATTTCATGTTAAAGAGTGCACAAGAAAGCATGAAATACTCCAACCTAATTACCAAAACTACAGAAAACCTGTCCACGAAGAAGATTTACTCTCCACCGAAGCAAATGGGAAGTATTTTAATCCTTACCAAGTGTAAAACGTCAATGCTGACAAGGCGGGCATCATTTCCCTCAATTGTAACCAACAGCACATTTCCAGCTACATCTGCTGTAGTTTTGTTGTTCACTATCTCTTGCCTGTTGGAATATTGTAGGTAGACAGTTTTCCCCCGTACCTGAGCTGGTTCGGAGGAAGAGGCATAGTACGATATCATTGCAATAGCTTGATTTAATTCTGCCTACACATATTAACAATTCAGATGTAAGAACTAAAGTGTGAAGGATGTACAGTTTCAAAAGAAAAACAGATATACTATGAAAGAGAGGTAAATTTAGCTACTTACAAACTCTATAAATGCTTGATTTCGGTTTGCTCCTACATTACACTTGGTATTCACAACTCTACCAAAAGGTTTTCCCAATTCGATCAGCTCCTCCTCTGTGCACTCCCATGGTAAGTTTCTCAAATGAAGGACCTTTGACGGGGGCTGTGTGTATCGAAACTGAGGTTGGCTAGATGCAGATGCCATCCAAACCCAAGCTTTAAAAAGAATAACAGATATCAAAATGGCATTTGACCCAACATTTAACACTCCTTGAGGTCCAAAGCTAAGAGACAGAATGGATTTTAAGCAGTATATAGATTACATGAGCTAAAGGGTCACAGCACAACACTCAAAAGCGCATTGGACTAAAAATGTAAACTAGTGATTCTAATAAGCATGCTTCTAAATAGAAAGTAATTGTGCAACATATGGAACATAAGTTTTTAGAAAGATGGAATATAATTCAGAATAAGTGCAACCATGTGCGATTCTTCTTCTTTTTGATGACAAAGAAATCTGTTTGAAGCCAACCCTTGGGGCCAACTGTAACCTTCAAAAATCTTTTTGAAAATGATGGCCCCGCCCCTCTATCCTTCTCCACAATCCACTTAAATACCGAACTTATTTCACTTGGCGCAAGCAACCATTGCCATATATTATCTTCCTTCATACTAGGCGTGTCCCTTGTACAAAGCTTTCTCATGAAACTATATCAAGTAACTATAACCCACTCAACCAGTTAATTATTTCCTTATCATACACCAAGATTAACCGCGAGACACCAATACAGAAAGGGAATATTAGATAGAAGGCTAGATGGCATTTAATCCATTTAGGGTGTGTTTGGTATGGAGGAAAATATTTTCCAGAAAATGTTTTCAAATTTTCCTATGTTTGGTAGGTCAAAATGTTAGAAAAATATTTTCTCGAGGAAAACAAGTTCCTTAAAAATGAGAAAAATGACTTCCCTAATAAAAGTAGGGAAAACAAGTTGTACAAGTGACATTTCAAGCTTGTTGCCCCCTCCCCACCCATCCAATCCCCCAACCCCCATCCCTTGACCATCCCACCCCCCACCACCCCTGAACTCTTCCCATCCCATCCCACCTCCATAGTGTTTTGCTAGATAACATATAAATGCTCTTGGGACAACATTTTCGTATTTACATAGCAAACACTACAAATAAGTAAAAAACCCACTTGTTTTCCAAGAAAACATTTTCTAGGAAATCATTTTCCGTGAATAACATTTTCCTTCGTACCAAACACACCCTTAAAGTCAAAATCTCTATTAGAACAAGACAAATGGTCTTGCTAAAGTAAAAGTCAAGTCTTGAAACTTTTAATGCAGTAATATTAGTGAATACACATTATACTAGTGTCACCGCTCCTCTTTCCCGCTCCACCAAAAATAAATACTTTAGTGAAGAAACACAAACATCCAAGTTCTCCTAACAGACAAAAAAAAAAAAAAATTATCCACAGACGTTAAGCAACACACCCAAATGGCCTAATTTCCTGAGAATCATTGTGATTCACTCAGCTAAAGAGACATCAAAATTTATGGTCAACCAAAGACAGACCTGGGTTGGGCAGCTATTGAAGGTAATTGTGAGCTGGACTACCATATTAACCGGGAGACCACTAAATAAGGGGAAAAACACTCAGTATCATACAATCCCTCAACTCAAGCTCATCGAATATATAAACCAAAAGGAGAAAAAAAACGAACTACTTCTATATCTCCAAGGACCAAAAACTGTAAAATAGAACTTCCCGGATTCAATTGTAAGAATTGAAAGCACTGTCGCTGTCAAATATGTTGAAACGCAAACGTTAAATTATACTTACCGAACAAGAGGGATTAGGGCACAAAACAAAACAAAAAACGAGAAAAAATCATATGATATAGAATTAGAATCTCTATAACGACGATAAATTTGAATGAAGAAATCATAGGTTTAGAGCAGATCGTACCTAGGTTACGCGGAGATTAGGGTTTCACCGACGGAACCACCGCACAACTTTGAGTCAGGTAAAATAAGATGAGAAACAAAGCCGACGGGCTAAATGACTATATTTTGCTCTTCAATTAATGATGGTTTTTCTTTATAAGGACAATGATTAACTCCATTGATGATGGTTTAAAGATCGAATAATATATAAATTTTATTTTTAAAAGAAGTTTCGAGTTAAATTAAAAAGTAGGAAATATATTTATGCCTTGTTTGTAGGATGATAGTATTATGATTTGAGTTCATCAAAATTGCTATTTGTTTTTTCATGTGATTATTTTTAGAGTAACTGGTAAAGTTGTTGTTACGTGACCAGGAGGTCACGGGTTCAATCCTTCAAAACAGTCTCTGACAGAAATGTAAGGTAAGGCTACGTACAATAGACCCTTGTGGTGACCTCTGACAGAAATGTAAGGTAAGATTGCGTACAATAGACCCTTGTGGTCAAGCCCTTCCTCAGACCCCGAACACAGCGAGAACTTTAGTGCACCAGACTGTCCTTTTTTTATTTTTAGAAGATGGGAATAATGATATATATTTATAGTAAAGTTGAATATGATATTGTAAGTCTGTAATTATAAGTATCGATAATCGAATTTTATAAATTTAAAGTATAGCAATGAATCTTAATTATAATACAAGATTTGTGTGTTCATCTTCAGATATGTAGCAACACGATACAATAACTGAATTTAAATATTTTATTTTAAATCTTATCATATGTAAAAATTTGAATCATGTTTGAAATTTAATAATGATTATCAAAAGGGTGAAACTTTCTAATAGCTTGATTATCTCTTGTTTTGTATTTATATAGTAGTCATGGAGGCATATATATGATATGATATATATGATGTGTTTCCAAAATTTAGGTAATGTCACTCATTAATAAATACAACACCTTCAAACACTGATTTTAAATGCAATTTGTGTTTTTATTAAATTATAATTTTGAATGTTCGTGAAACTTTCTTATCATATAATAAATATGTTATAGTTATTCTTCACAAGATAAGAAAAGAGAAATGCTAATATTAGGATTGTGCCTTATATTTGATATATCTAGGTCATAGTGTTTTTGCATAAGATTTTGAAACCCTCCAAAAATGATTTAATGTCAAATAAGCACTTGATACTGTGTTGGTTAAAATTGATTTCTCATTGAGAAAAAGGCTCAAATATCTCTTATTGATAAGAAATTTACAAATTAAATAGACATAACAATTACCAAGAGAATAATAATGTCAAACATAAAGAAAATGGAGAGTGAAAAAATCAATGCAGAAGAAAAGAACTGCATAAATCGAAATCCACTTATTAAGACAAACGATCGAAAAAATTTATATCTAAAATAAAAAATTTCATACAAAATTAATTAAGATGAAGAAAGTATCCTAAAAGAACAAATAACTTCCATTGATAGTTAAATAGGTCGTAGGGGCTAGTTTTTAGCTTGAAAATCTATCCATATTGAACCAAAAGAAAAAGGAAACAATTTTGAATTATGGAGAAAGACTCAATTCAAACAACTTTATATTATTTTTACATAAAATTTAAAAGTAATACATATATTAAAAAAGAGTTCAAAAAATTTACAAAAAAAAGTCAAAATTACCTTTTAACTATTCGAAATAGGCCAAATATACCCTTCAATTATTTTTGAGCTCAAAACTACCCCTCCCTTCTAACTATTAGGTCACTTCTACCCTTTCTTCTAACAGACTAATACGCGACATCCAGTGTATAAATAACAACGCCGCATGGACGTCCACATAGGCACACCAATCTGACTAGCCCCCACCCACTCACTACAAGATCCGACCTCCCCTTATAACCTTAATTTCATTCTCGCATTTCTTCCTCTATTTTTTACCCCATTTTCAAGAAGCTTTCTTCACCACTAGGACGTCCCATTTTCTCCTCCAATGTGTAAATAATAATACTACATGGATGTTCCTATAAAGTTATTTTTATGATTTTTAATTATAATGACTTACATTAAGTGGCCAACATGTTGGAAGGAATTGGTCCTCCTGATTGACAAATGCTCCCATGAGATCAAAGTTACTACAGTTGGAGGAAACCATCTGAAGACATGGTGAAACCTAATACTGATGGTAGTGCACTTGATAATCCAGGAAGAATTGGAGGGGGAGGAATTCTCAGAAACTGTCAAGGTGATCTTATCTTTGCATATTCAACCCCTTTTGGAGAAGGCACCAATAAACCAATCAGAGATAATGGCTGTTATCTTTGGCTTGTCTAGGTGTCTTCAACTAGGATATACCAATGTAATCCTAGAGGTTGTCTCTGAGATGCTCATCAGATGGATCAAACAGCAAGTCAAGCCCCCTTGGTTTGTTAAGAAACACATGTACAAGTTGCAGAGCATCACTCACCATTTTCAGAACTTCAAGTGCAATCACACCTATAGAGAAGCTAACTCTACAACTGATACATTGTCCAAACACAATCACCAATGCTCCAATCCAGAAATTTATTTCACAAAGCAAGAGTTGCCCAAAGAAGCAAGAGCCAATCTTGAATTAGACAAAGTTGGAATGGCTAATTTCAGACGAAGACGACTCAAGAGGATCAAGAAACCACCATGATCCCCCCTTTGCTACTTTTCTAATTTGGTTCTATGTTTTGAAGAATCTTAGCTACGATTATATCATAAAGGAGATAGTCTCCCTTGTTTAACGCCTTCCTAGATACTTTGTACTAAGAGAAGTCCTCTCATAGGTGCATAGTTACCTAGGGACCATTGTATTGTATTGGGAGATGAGTTGGCAAATCATAATAGGTTAGTCGACTCATGTACCACTACAGGATTGGAGGTAAGGTCTATGCCCCCCTCCTTGTACCTTTTGTTGTTTATATTGTGTTAAGGCTTGGGGGTGTTCGGCTAAATCCTTGACCGCCACGAGGGGTGAGATCATTGGGAAGGTCCATTTAATAAAAATAATTGTAATGACTTCAAAATTTGGAATTTGTCAATCGATTCTTTTTAATAGTAATATGACAAATCATAAGAGAGATAAGAAGGATCATCAATAAGGCATAGTAGATGAAAGGTTATATCCACTGGTTTAACAATTTATTTCTTGACATTATGCATGAACTCACTCAAATTACTGCTCACAGTGTTATCAACATAACTAAATTAATGTTGCTCTGCTTGTGTGCAAAGGACTATAGTATTGCTACCCGCTTAAGAAACATGAATCTCTTCGATATGAATAGAGAAAGAAATGGAGGAATGAAATTAGGGTTATGAGGGGAGGTGGGTCTTTTAGTGGGTGGCTAGGTTAGTTAGATTTGTATGCTTAGGTGGACGTTCATGCAGTGACGGAGCCAGAAATTTCAATAACGGGGTTCAAAATCTGAAGAAGTAGACACATGAACTAGCCGAAGGGGGTTCGACGTCTACTATTTATATATAAAAAAATATTTTAACTATGTATAAATAGTATAATTTTTCGCTGAAGGGGGGTCATCCGAACCCCCTAACCACCATTTGGCTCTGCCCCTGCATCCATGTGGTGTTATTATTTACACATTGGATGCCACATATTAGAAAAGAGAGGGTAGAAATGACCCAATACTTAGAGGGGAGAGGTAGTTTTGAGTTCAAAAATAATTGAAGGATATATTTGGCTTATTTCAAATAGTTAAAGGATAATTTTGATCATTTTTCCAAAAAAATATATGGACCAAAAGTAAGGTAATAGCAGTCTCTGATTTTTGAGTGATGCATATGTTATATGTATTGTTTTCATTTTGAGCCTATACCTTCTCAAAATATTGAGCTAAATAATGCCACTAAATATTTACTCGAAAAATATTGACAATACAACAGTTAAAAAAATAATTTTAAAATAAAGATTGATTCATATATTTGTATATTCAATCGTGGAAAAGAACCAATAAATATGAGGTATACATATATTTTAATAGACCATTCATATGAGGTATGTCATATTTTGTAATTATATTTTAGTAATTAGATACTAATCCTTCTTTCAATCAATGTTTTAAAAAATATTTTTAGGGCGAGTTATGAAGAGCAAAGTAATAAATGCATCAGGTCAATTCATGGAGAGGAAAGTACCGTAAGGCATACAACACCTCATCAGTTAGAATTTGAACATAAAATGGCCAAAAAAATTAATTAGTAACATACCTTCTATTATCAAAATACCTTATCCTCTCGTGGCCCTAGATCATCTAAAAGCAAAAATCATGTCATTTCTCTCAAAAACAACTTTTATGCTTTCTTCATTTAAAAAGGATTTTGTTTCAACTTTCATTTGTTGTTCTTCATTTTAAGAGTTACTTTTATAAAAGTTAAAATCGTGCTTAAAAATATATGTGATTCCTTCAAAGTGAAATTGTTGGAGGGAAGAGAAGCTAAGGAAACAATTTTAATTAAGGAAATCGTCTTCTTTAAAGTATACTAGCTGGTCTATAAAAGTGCAAAAAGTTGACGGGTCAAATTTTTATTTATTCATAAAAAAAATCATCCCTTTTAAAGCCTTTTTTTTTCCGTTGATACCTAACATACACAATGCGTAAAAAGATCCTCGAATAACCATAAGGTAATTTAAAAATTCTACTTTTAAGCCCTATCAAACTGGACGTACGCTTAGGCATTGAGTGAATTTTTGTGATTAGGCATGAACCTAGTAGACCTCTTATAATTATAATTAAAATTAGAAAACAAGTCCTTTAATTAATACCAAAAATATAAAATTCAATTTGCTATTAAATTTAAAGAAGTTAAATTTTTTTAAAAACAAAACATTCTTTTAGTTGAAAAATATAAAATTCAACTTGTTCTTTAATTCAAAGAAGTTAAACATTTTTGAATACTCTCTTCTTTTAAATTTGTTAGTTATTTTTAGTTTGTTTCAAAAATAATATCTCTTTCTTTTTTCAATAATTCTTTAGTTCTAGTTTTTCACTTGATATATTTAACGCCATAAAATTCTAGACTATTTTGATATAATTAAGGTAAAAGAACGTTTATACACAAATAAGAAAAATTATTTACAAACAGCTATCCTCTTATTTTCATACCCCCCATGTTTTTAACTGATAATTCACGTTTACTGCTTGATACTATCGAAGTATATATATACTTTGATTGTATCAAAGAGAAGTAGATAACACTACTCAATTACTTCTTGATACCATTAGAATATGTATATAATAGATAGTGTTTCAGTGAAAAATTGCTCCAATTACTGTTTGATACCATCAAAGTATATAGATACCATCATAGAGGCCGTTTGGATTGGCTTATAAGGTGCTTATAAGTTGTTTTCAGCTTTTTTTGAGTGTTTGACTGACCAATTTAAAGTCATTTTGTGCTTAAAATAAGCCCTAATAAATAGTTGGGTTTATTTGGATGAACTTATTTTAAGCAGTTTATAAGTTGAAAACAGCTTATAAGTCAAAAAAAAAAAGTTGGTCTGCATCTACTTTTTTTTAAAACTTATAAGCAGTTTTCAACTTATAAGCTGCTTAAAAATACGTCAATCCAAACAGGCTAATAATGTATATATATATATATACACACACACACTATCAAAGTATATATATACTTCAATGGTATCAAGGATGAAGAAGTAGTGGTTTAGTGAATAGAAACAAGGGGCATCTGGGTAAATAGTTTGGACTATGGATCCAACTCGGGTAAATAGTTTGGATTGAGTCTAATTTGAGTAAGTACTTTGCCTAATGAGTCCAATTTGTATATTTTTTCCTATAATTAATATATCTTTAATATAATATTATGAGTTAAACAAGGGGGATATCCAGAGTTGCAACAACTATAGAGGTATCAAGCTACTAAGTCATACTATGAAATTGTGGGAAAGAGTGGTGGAGATGAGGGTGAGAGAGGGGTGTCTATCTCAGAGAACCAGTTCGGATTTATGCCGGTACGCTCAACTACAGAAGTCATCCATCTTATGAGGAGACTGCTGGAGAAGTACAGGGAGAGGAAGAAAGACTTGCATATGGTATTCATCGACCTAGAAAAGACTTACGATAAAGTTCTAAGAGAGATACTATGGAGATGTTTGGAGGCTAAAGACGTACCTGTAGCGTACACTAAGGTGATCAAGGACATGTATGAGGGCGCCAAAACTAGGGTAAGGACAGTTGGAGGGGACTCAAAGCACTTTCCAATTGTGATGGGGTTGCATCAAGGATCAACTCTTAATCCGTTTCTATTTGCTTTGGTGATGGAGGATTGACACGACAAATTTAAGGTGAGATGCCATGGTGTATGCTTTTCGCGGACGACATAGTCTTGATCGATGAGACTCGTAGCGGAGTTGATGCTAAAATGGAGGATTGGAGACATACCTTGGAGTCTAAAGGCTTTAAGCTGAGTAGGACCAAGAGAGAGTACTTAGAGTACAAGTTCAGTGAGATACCTTAGGAGGCTGGCGTGAAAGTTAGGCTTGATGCCCAGGCCATCCAAAAGAAAAGTAGTTTCAAGTATCTTGGGTCTATCATACAAGGCAGCGGGGAGATTGACAATGATGTCACGTATCGTACTGGGGCAGGGTGGATGAAATGGAGGCTTTCTTCCGGAGTGTTATGTGACAAAAAGGTGCCACCACAACTTAAGGGAAAATTCTACAAAGTGATGGTTAGACCGGCTATGTTTATGGGGCAGAGTGTTGGCCAGTTAAGATCCCGCACGTTCAAAAGATGAAAGTTGTCGAGATGAGAATGTTGAGATGGATGTGTGGGCACACAAGGAGCGATATGATTAGAAATGAGGCTATTCGGAATAAGGTGGGAGTGGCCTCGGTGGAAGACAAGATGCGGGAAATGCGACTGAGATGGTTTGGGCATGTGAAAAGGAGAGACACAGATGCCCCAGTGCGGAGGTGTGAGAGGTTGGCCATGAATGGTTTCAGAAGAGGTAGGGGTAAGCCGAAGAAATATTGGGGGAGGTGATTAGACAGGACATGACGCAGTTACAGCTTACCGAGGACATGACCTTAGATAGGAGAGTGTAGAGTACCCACATTAGGGTAGAAGGCTAGTACATAACCTTGTTATTCTTCCTTATTAGTAGGTGCTCTAGCACATTATGATTTCTTGTACTCTGATTTCTGTTATTATCTATTACTTTCGGTACTTCTATACTCAGATTATTCTATTTTATCCCTTTCGTTATTTGCTTTCCAAATCACTTTGAATTTGTTAGCCTTATCTGACTTCTTTTTGTGCTTTTTTGAGCCGAGAGTCTCTTGAAAACAGTCGTCCTAACTCAGTAGGAGTAAGGTCTGCATACACTTTACCCTCCCCAGACCCTACGGTGTGGGACTCTACTGGGTTGTTGTTGTTGTTGTAATAGTTAAAAGCCCCCTTGAATTTGACACATTTTATTAAATGCATACCTAAATTATGAGAAGTCTTAATTACCCATCAAACATGAATTTTTGGAACTATTTATGCCCTAAACTATGAGAAATCTTAATTACCCTCTCAAACATGATTTTTTGAAACTATTTACCCCAAATATGTTACATGGCAAAAAAAGTACTATATCCAATTTGTATGACTCACGTTCCGTTTTATACAATTCTAAAGAATGACACATTTCTATATTTAATAAAAATTTAGTTTTCGTTCCTATTTATATAATGTAGTTTGACTTAAAATGAAGTTTAAGAAAGATATGATCTAAAATAAGTCATAAATATTTGTGTGATAATAATTATTTTACTAGGAGTAAAATAAAAATTTTAAAGTTAAATTTTTACTAAATATAAAAAAAGAAATGACTAAAAAAAAAATGAGTCATATAAATTATAACAGAGTAGTTTTTTTTAATCACGAGGCATATTAGGAGGGCAAATAATTCCAAAAATTCACGTTTGAGGAGGTAATGAAGACTTCTCATAATTTAGGGGTAATAGTTCCAATAATCCATGTTTGAGGGGGTAATTAAATTTTCTCATAGTTTAAGTATACATTTAATAAAATATGTAGATTTTTAACTATTAACTCTAATACTATAAAAGTTAAAACTATTTTACTTTTTGAATATTTGTGTCCAAGTTTAAAAAAAAACTCATATTTTGGTCTGAGAAGATTAACAGCTTGTTTCGATAGTGATTTTTTGTGATATGGTATGGTATCATTTGTAAGAGAATCACATTTGTTTTGATTGTTTTTTTAATTACATGGTATGATATGATTTGATTTTATGGTTTTGTAACCATGAAAATCCCATTTTTTAAAACCACCAATTTGGTGGTATCCCATTGTTTCCTTATTTTTTTTTCCAATTATACCTTTACTTAATTTTAAATAATTATAATTTATCCTTTATTCTTTATTAAATGTTATCCTAATGTATTATCTGCCTTCAATGTCGTATTACTCATTCTCCTCCGCAATAATTTTTAAAGCTATTAGGGATTTCAAATTAAAATTCTCTCTTCAATTGTGTTTGTTATCTCTTCAATTGAAGCTTCTAGAGATTTTAAATTAAAATTTTCTCTTCAATGATTATTAATATTTATAATAATTAAAAATATTTTCGTAAATTTATCAATTATAATACCGTGTCATATAGTCAAATCAAACAACAAAATTATTATTAAATAATAACAAACCATATAATTTATCTAAATATAATATTATATTGTACAATGTACAATACATATTATGAGCCCGTTTGGATTGGCTTTAAGATGGTCAAAACCAACTTAAAGCCCCTTTTTAGCTTTTGGACGTGTTTGCCTAATGTTGACTTTAAGCCATAAAGTTCTTAAAGTCAGTCAAAAATGAAAAGTTAGGATTCCTAATTTTTTTTTTCCAAAGTGCTTAAAGTCATTTTCTTTAACCATGGAAATTACTTTTATATCCCTTATATTTTAACTAAATTCTCAAACTACCTTTTTTTATTCTTTTAATCCTAAAATTCACATCATAAGCACTTTTATCCAAACACTCAACTGCTTATTTATAAAAATAACTTTCAGCACTTCAAAATTCTAAAAACACTTCATACATAAAAGTTACTTTTTTAAGCCAATCCAAACGGCTCTATATCTATCATATGCTAGCGTACATTATGAATTCATGACAAACTAAAACCACCGTCCAAACCAAAGTGTAAAGAAATTATTTTTCTTGTTCTGCTACACTGTTGCAATCTAGAAGTAGGAAGTAATGATTGTATGATGTCAGTAATCACGTAATGCCTCAATTTTCTTGCTAAAAACTTGAGCTTTATGCATTTTTCATGTTCAACTTCGTCAGAATCCGATTCCAAGTAGTTTAAGGTCAGTGCCCTCTTCTTCTTTCTGCTTAATTCCAACTTTTATTGGCTTCTTTCTGTATGTATTTGATGATGTTAGTTGTTCGTTGGTGTGCGAATAAAATCCCGAAAAACCTGTGCTTGATGTGGGTGTCACAAGTAACTCAATATTCAAAGTTGACCTTGGCTTGACTTTTGGTTATATGAAAGGCATAAATGATGTTAGTTGATACTTGTTTATTCATGTTATTAGTTTCTGACAGACATCTTATCTTCATGATTGATGGATGCTAAATTTGTCATTAATTTTTGTTCTATTCAATACTATTTGATTTGTTTCAGATTTTGCGGTGGATACAATGGGAACTTTAATAGCTCTACTTTTGATTGTGTTGACTCTGGTTAGCCTTCAAGGGGTAACATGCCACGGGGAGCAGCCTCTTCAAGGATTGCGATTCATAATCCTGTTCTTGCCCTTGACAATCATACATCTATTAAAGCTACTCCTTCAGTTCTTGGGGTTAATGTAAGCATTCTATAGTTTTTTTTTGTTTTTTTTTAATTTTATACAGGCACTGAATTTATACCACTCAGGGAAAACTAGAAACAAATTTAATTTCCTATGGTCTCTAATAAACAATGGCATGTGGTCTCTAGGTTTGCTAATGAGAAGAGACAAAGTCTCTCCCATTCATAGTTTAATTTCCCTTCAAATTGCAGGGGCAAAACAAAGAATGGGTTGTTCTAGAGTATAGCGTTTCAAATCCCTCAGCTGATGATTGGATTGGGGTATTTTCTCCTGGCAATTTCAGGTAGAAATCATGCAGTTATCAATTCAATCAGACTATTGCATGGTCTTGAGAAATGATAATGTTGGCAATAAGAAGTGAATTTGATATTAAAAAGTTGGGAGTGCATCCTTTTACTTCTTTATAGTACTAACCAGTATGATTTTCCTACTTACTAATAGTTTTGATATTTACCCCAGAGATTCTTAACTATATCTTTGTTAGTATCTTATAACTAGAAGTTCATAAATGCAATCTCTTTTTTCCTAAATGAATGGTTACCTAAACATTTGAGTAAGAAACTAAATTCCGAGTCCTTTTGAGAGTGTAACTAGTGAAGTTTTAATAAAGTCATGTCAAGTATGGTGGCTTTAATTTGTTATTCAATGCATAACCATGCTATTTCTTTGGTTAGTGCATCTAGCTGCTCCCCTGAAAATCCCAGAACATTTCCACCATTTCTGTGTGCAGCACCTATAAAGGTTGGTGTTTTGGTCATTTTAATTAGATTTGGTTCCAGAAGTTTCTCTTGAGTGAAGGGATAACGAGTAACCATGATTGTCCCACTATTTGCATTTTTACCGTGCAGTATCAATATGCCAGTTACTCTAGCCCTCACTACAAAGACACCGGGAAGGGATCACTGAAGCTTCAATTGATTAACCAGAGATCAGACTTTTCTTTTGCCTTGTTTTCTGGTGGGCTCTTCAGTGTATGTTCATAGCTTTCTCATCCTTGTCAACTCTGTCCACAGTATTTATGCACTGAATGCAAGTTTATGTATGTCTTGCCATCACTACTTTGTACTTCATCTCAAGAATATCTAATGTGCACCTTAAATAGTCTCAATCACTTGCAGATTATTATCTGGACCGAACTTTCTCTAATTTACTGATTTTCTTCCCTCTGTAGACAAGTTAAACAATTTCCTGATCCATTTTTCTTTTAATTCAATTTTGCAAAGCTCAAAGCTTTCAGGAATTTGGAACCTAAATAGAGTAGTTTCTATCAAAACATGTTTGTTTTGTGGTTATGTTCATTGTATAGATCTCTTCAACTTTATAGAATGTTGCTTTCATCTGTCTGTCTGTCTCTCTGTTTCTGTATGTGGATTAGCTTCCATTATTCTTCCACTATACAGGCTTTTTCTTTGTTTTCATTTAACATATCCAGTGCGACTTTGTAGTGATCTCATTTTACCTTAATTTGTCTCCTTATCCAACAGCCAAAGCTGGTGGCTGTATCAAACATAGTTGCCTTTGCAAATCCAAATGCACCAGTATACCCACGTTTAGCACAAGGAAAGACTTGGGATGAAGTAAGTGTTTAATTTTCCTGAGAACGGAGGTCAGAATAAGCTTTTAGCAGCTTAATATTTATTTTTACTTTCTGTGGGAAGGTTATGTTATTTTAATTGAATTAGAAATTTGGTTTTGTGGACTAGGATGTAGTCACACAAATAGGTTTAGGAAATAACCTTCTTTAAACTTTCATATGACTGTGACATGGACAAGTGGATATGGAATCAATGAAGCAGAGCCTTTCGTGGAATGGGGTCCAAAGGGAGGACAACAGGGGCGTAGTCCAGCAGGGACATTGACATTTGACCGTAGCAGCATGTGTGGTGCGCTGGACTCTTTTATATGAGATGATTTTTGGTTAAAGAGTAGAACTGGGTTAAATCATAATTAACCACTTAATGGAGTTAATTGGATAGAGCCAACTGATACGTTATAAGAGCATTAGCCTGAAAAAGAATCTTAAGGTAAAACACAGGTATGATGAACATATATTCAAATTCCGCACTGTAGATCACCTTCTATGTTTATTATACAGAAAATATTCTAGTCATGTACTTGTAACATAAGATATTGTCCCACGAGAATCAGTGCACTCGTTTTGACAATGTTGCTTTTGGATGAGTTGACATGTCATGTTCTAATCTATTTGTCTTTTGGTACTTACATCTAGGAAGCTAGCAGAATTTGGATGATATTCTGAGCTATAAAACATGTCGTCTAATTGTGTCAAAAATGTTATGGTGGATCAACAATGGTCTTTCTCATATATGATGCCACTTTCAGGTGCACCGGCACTAACTGTTGGATGGCGTGATCCCGGATTCATCCACACCAGTTTCCTAAAAGAATTGTGGCCGAACACACTGTATTTTTTTTTACCCATGCCTGCGAGAACTGTGTACAGATTGGCATAGATGTCTTCATTCTTTGATAGAAAATTGAGAATTGTTTTTGGGCATGTGTACTTCTTCCATTAAAGAAACTTTGGTTTTCACTTAACATTCCTAAACTCAATGTCAAGATGCTGTACTTCTAAAAACCAAAATTAACTTCATTATATTTATAGATTAGTTTTACCTAGTACCTTTTATAGAACTATGGAGTCTTATGTTTTGTTTTAGTTGGTGAAATTCTGGATCATGCTGCATCTTGGTCTTTGCAGGTATGCCTACAAGCTTGGTCATAGATTCTTAATGGCACGTATATCTGGAATCAGATGTATCAATTTAAATCATCTCCTTATCCTGGTCAAAACTCTCTACAACGTGTTGTCATTTTTGGGGACATGGGAAAGGTTTGTGATCTCTTCAGACTCAGTTAGATTGCTAGAACTTCTTTCACTTGATCCTGATAGTGTTTATTTATCTGGAGTCTGAAAAGCTCACCATATGCTTTCATTACTGATTTGTATTCCTTGGTAATGACTTATGCAGTATCATGAATTTTCTTTCTTTTTGTGCTGCTTCATGTTATTTGATTAACAATTGTGAAGCTTTTGTTATCTTTCCATATGGATTATCAAGTTCATGGGGGAGGGGAGCCAGGAAAAGCTTTTATCAATAGCAGAATAGCATAAGAATGCAAATAGTAAACTATTTTTAGAATAAGCACATTTCTGAGGAAGGTAAGAGAATGAGGGGAAAGCAAAATGACAATATGTTGCACTGGTCAATAGCTTTGGCACTTATAGAAGCGGACAAGTTTGGTGCAACTCCACATTTGATCCAACTGTTTTTTTAGGATTCAAGGTGGATAGATCAACTAGTTGAGAGACCGATAGTTGTTATTGTTGTCATTTGTGATGTCACTACTTAAATGCACGAATGCGTAAAAGCACAGAGAATTGTGATCATTTTGCATTTGTATGTAGCTCAAACAGAATTTGAAGGCTCCTAGTTAAGCATGCAATTGAAAATCTGGAAAGCTGCAGGGTTGACCAAAGAAGCATGGTTGCCTGTGTTGCATGGAAATAAGGACCTAAGAGATGAGCGTCTTCTCTTAGGTTTCCTCTTTCTACGCCCGTTGCTTTCAACTAGTTGGGTTGGTGTCCTTGCCCTCAAGTTTTAAAAGGATTCGAATCACCCTTGTAAAAATTAGATTACCACAAGAGCTATAAAATTCTATGATTTCCCCAAGTAAATCTGACTTTTATCTCCACTGTTGCATTTTCAATATCTGCAGATCATGCTAACTATACCAACTGATAAGCAAACTATTTTGAAGTACAAAGAAAATTGTGGTTAGATTGCATATGATGAATCATCTATTGATAGTAGTAAATCCTCAAAGGCAACCTTATCTCAGTCTGGGACATGCTTAATTTTTACCTAGTGATCCATGTCAAGCTGATGTGTTTTTCTTGTTTTTCCTATTTCCATATCCACTTAAATTTTCCAAATTTCGAAGTTATTTTAGCTCAACTTACTCAGTACTTACGTAAAAAATGTTAGTTCTGTCGGTCTAATGTTTGATAGTGACACAAGTAAAATGCAGATGTCAATTTGGTAGTTCTTTATTCCTTGGAATAAATTGGAAACTAGACAAGTAAAATAGTTTAGTTTATGTGAACAATATTTTCCTCGTTCCTGGACCGACTTCAACTTTCGTGATATTTTCTATTTTGTGTTTCCTCTCCTTCACAAATCATAGATCAAACTGCTGGTTAAGCATTCTGAAATAAACTATTCTGATCAAGTTGATCTTGTAATGATCTGCTTCCATACTGCAGGATGAAGCTGATGGCTCCAATGAATATAATCAGTTCCAACCTGGCGCTCTTAACACTACCAATCAGCTTATTAATGATTTAGAGAACATTGACATTGTATTCCACATTGGTGATATCTGTTATGCCAATGACTACACTTCACAGTGGGATCAGTTTACTTCACAGTTTGAGCCAATTGCTTCAACTATACCTTATATGCTTGCTAGGTATGCTGCAGTTCTACAGAGAACCTTGTTGAACATTTAAGAATTTTCTGCTTGCTTTGGGTAAATTCTTAACTTCATTCTGCAGTGGCAACCATGAGCTTGACTGGCCTGGTACGGGTTCATTTTATGGGAATATGGATTCAGGTGGAGAATGTGGAGTTTTAGTTCAGAATATGTTTTATATTCCCACAGAAAACAGGGATAAGTTCTGGTATGTTGATTGTTTCTATCTGATTATTTCATTTCTATAGGTATTTTTTCCGTCTCTTGTGACATATAGTCATCACTCAACTATGAACCTCACTGTATCTGTAACTGCCAATCATTTTTCTATTCATGGAGTATAATCTTTTGAAGAATGTCATTTCATCTGCCCCTCCACTAGTGTTATCCTTTTGTGTCCAACAGTTCTTTGAGATACTAGTTCCAATATATTCTTGTTTTCTTCTCTTAGGTATTCTACTATGGTATGTTCCGGTTCTGCATAGCTGATACAGAACACGACTGGAGGGAGGGAACCGAGCAGTATAACTTCATTGAAAACTGTCTGGCATCTGTAGACAGACAAAAACAACCGTGGCTGATCTTCCTTGCTCATCGGGTACTGGGATATTCTTCAGATGCTTCATATGCTGATCAAGGATCTTTTGCAGAACCTATGGGTAGGGAAAGCATTCAAAAACTCTGGCAGAAGTATAAAGTTGATATAGCTGTATTCAGACATGTTCATAACTATGAAAGGACGTGTCCCATTTACCAGGTATATTTGGAACTTCTGAATTTTATCTTCTATCGTATAGCAGACAGAAAATATTAGGATGTTTCCACACATCATATTAGGATTATTTATGACTTGAAGTGGTTCCAACATTGTTTTAGTTGACTGATGGGAAGATAACACTTCCCTGTTTACCGTAGAATATTTGTACAAACAACGAGCAGCACTTTTATAAAGGTGCCTTGAATGGAACTATACACGTTGCTGCTGGAGGAGCTGGAGCACGCCTTTCAGATTTTACCCCCATCCAAACGAAATGGAGTATCCTCAGGGATTATGACCATGGATTTGTGAAGTTGACAGCATTTGATCATTCAAATCTGTTGTTCGAGTACAAAAAGAGCAGAGATGGTAAGGTCTATGACTCATTCAGGATATCTCGAGATTATAGAGACTTACTGGCCTGCACAGTTGACAGCTGCCCGAGCATGACCCTTGCATCTTGATCAATTTAGGTAAATGCATGATTCAGTTCAATTCTGGCATGCTATACAGTCCAATATATTTGTAATCTTCAAATCTACGATCTTAAAAAGTAAAAAGGGTCGAGACTTAGTTCTGCAAATATGATATGAAACTATCTGCCTTGTGCTCATCATTTTCCTGATGTCTTAATGTTTGAATCATACCAAGACCAGATAAATTTCAAATTCTGGTATACGGCATACCTCAAAGCATTCCATATCAATGGCTGATAACAACGTTATGGTATTTTATCTTGTGAATTATCTCTGAATAAATTGAGAGAAATTTTCATGCTTTACACGTTACTCTTTATTTGTAGTATTGTCTTCTAGGGTACAGATGATATTGCTGAACACTTATCTGATCAAGAAAAGAAGAATATAAGAGCCCGTTTGGGTGACCTTAAAAAAAGTAACTTTTATTTATGAAATGCTTTTAGAACTTTGAAGTGCTGAAAGTTATTTTTATAAATAAGCAATTGAGTGTTTGGATAAAAATGTTTATGTTGAAAATAAGTGTTTGAATTTTAGGGTTAAAAGAATAAAAAAGGTAGTTTGGAAATTTAGTTAAAATATAAGGGATATAAAAGTAATTTTTATGGTCAAACAAAATGACTTTAAGCACTTAAAAAAAAAAGTTAGAAATTCTAATTTTTCATTTTTGACTGACTTTAAGAACTTTATGGCTTAAAGTTAGCATTAGTCCAAAAACTAAAAAGGGGCTTTAACTCTCTAAGAAGTGTGGAATCATCTTTTTCATTTGTTTGTTTTTTCTATGGTAAATGTGAACAGCTAACCATTACTGCCAATTTTAACACGGTAACAAAAACTTGTAACTTTTAAAAGTCGAGAGAAAACTATCTTTAGATATAAGGTGAGTTTAGCATGAAAGGAAATGATTTCTTCGCAAATGTGTTCCAAGAAATTTAGTAGATCGAAAGCGTGTGTGTTCAGTATTTTATCTTGTGCAATACATGCCCGTTGAAAGAACTCTTCGCAGAGTCACATGACTGGCTATCATTCTCAGTTTACTAAAGCAGCCTTAGGAGTCATCATCAACTTTCCTCTTATGGCTCCAGCTACTATACAACAGTTAAAAGTCTCTGCATGATCAGTGATAAATAACAACGATATAAATAAGAATGTTTACAGATCTAGAGCATTTCTCTATAACTAGTCTGTACAGCATTAGCTCATGGGCAATTGGAGCCTTAAATGTGCTTCTATTCAGTAAGTAGAGTTTTCCCCCGTACCCCACCATTGTTTACTGCAAATAGAGACCAGAAATGCAACTTAAAAAGACACGACTGCATACTCAATATACCCTGGAACAACACTAAACCAAGACAAGTGACATACCACAACCACTATCAAAATTCGAAGAATTGAAACAGGCTAGTCTTTTCATCCATTTACAGGGTGTCTACAAATCCTTGTAAAACGTGTGGTTCTGAGACACTAGAAACAAGTAATATGACTGAACTCTAAACATACACTGCAGGGGGGAAAAAAAGGCGGAGCACTAAAAGCACCAGGGAATATTGAAGAGAGCAGCCACATACAGTCGGCCTCCAAAGCCTCAGGAGAACTAACAGCCTTAAGGAAGCTTCATCCTTAGTGAAATAACCTTCAGAACATCTTGATTTAGACCTGATCAATGGGTTCTGTTCTGTCCTGCACAGCAAGCCTCTCTGAAACATCAGCAAGTGATTTTAGGTTGCAATTGATCAATGCTTCAACAAAATAACATGTCTCGTCTTTGGTATTCCCTTCAGGCACGTCCACCACAAATGATTCAAGCACTAGTGTCCCAGGTCTTCCATCAATCACCTCCGGGTGGACAGATATGACTGAAGAGTAGTTCTGGAAAAGATCAAATAAAAAAGATAAGATAAGGGCAAACAGTGCAGAATATTTAATTGAATGTAGTGAAAACAATACTATAAGTCGGAAGCAACCACAAAGTATCTCTCTCTTTGCAAGATCAAACTAACCCATCATGTTTAACCTGCTAAAATAAAAGTACATCACTCATCTAGTGATTCTTCAAAAGAACACAAATACATAATTACACTTGAGTTTCACAGGACATGACATAACAATCATAAGAGCAATCAATTTACAATATTCCGCACTCCAATTTAACAAAGTGCATGAAAGTCATTAACCCAATCCAACTCACAAGTTCAGACACCTGCATTGTGCTACATAACATACCATCCTCCCTTTATTACCAATAAGATTGAAATTTAAATTGATTTTTTCTCGGCCTTCTGGTAGACCTTCCAAAAAAGCTTATCAGACTTCTAAAAGCACATGTGGCTCTCTGTTAAGGATAACCTCAAGGGCTAAATAACTATCACTTTGTGCTGTACTCATCACTCAGTTTCATAATGCGCTATCATCAATTAAAAGTGTTGCTCCAGAACAGAAGGTTTTCACAAGAAGCAACCTGATTATATCTACAATGTTTGTTGTATATATACTTTTTAAATGGACAATGTTTGTTATTTTTGGGTGTGTATATAACAAACCTTAATCGTTTTTCCAAATCAAAGAACCAAAAGAGTTGGCTCTGAGAAAGGATTTGCATCAGGAAGATACACACTTATCTATCCCTCAAATGCCTAACAACTGATCTATTGTCTTTAGTTCTCAGCACACAAGTCAAAGGGGGCATTATTGAAAGGTATAATGTGCCATGTACAATCAGAGAAAGCCTCCTGACGATGATTCACTGCACTAAAGCTTAATTCCGAAAAGCATCAATCTAAAGGAGAACAAAATAATCTTTTAGATGAGAAACATGCTAAATTTTTAGCCTGCCTAGAATACTAGACCGCAATATCCATTTTTTGTCGACAAGTTGTAGGGTATTTAAGGGGAAGAGGATTAGTAGTCTGCAATATCACCATCACAAAAATATCAATATCAGATGATTCAAGCTTCTCTATACAAATATATGACTAAGCACTTGAAAAATAGAACTGTAAATTAGAAAACAGAAGTATACGAAGTAAATCAAGAAAGAAGTTTATTTTGGTAGTCTAACTAGTTTGGAGGCAATCTTCTACCATAGATAGGATCATCATCTGAGGGGAAAAAAGCAATTTCAAGTGTACTTAATAACGACAAAATCTCAAAGTTGTTAAAAATCAGAAAAAATAATTGAGAAAAGAAAGGAACAACCAAACAAGAGAGAATTGTTTAATACCCTAAGTCTGTGATCCCCGCCAACAATCCTGACACTTAAGATGTGCTCTTCATCATCAAGAAGCTCCAATCTCTCAGTACTCGTTGTTGCAGGGAGGCCCGACTTGACATCAACTTCCCTAAGACTGCCAATCTCAAGATCTCCTTGCACGATGCACCTGCTAATAAAGGGCTTGTACTTTTGTGGCTGATCAAACCGCCTAACCAATGACCAAACCTGATAAAAAGAGGGAGAGCCAACAACCATTAGGACTGGCTAAACACAAAATATAAAATGCAAGTTCACTTCAGGTTACCAGAGTAATTAATTTTGTCCTGGTTGCAGTAATATGAATTGATCCACAACTTCAGTCAAAGTAAAAAAAAAAAAAAAGGGCAATCAACTTGGAGAATAACTGCAGATGAGTCATTTGCCCCTTTTGCATAATCAATGAACATATCAATTGCTCATGCATTGAGTCTTTCGTCTCTGTTCACTATAAGCACTTGCATTAGGTAATAGGTAG
This sequence comes from Solanum dulcamara, assembly GCF_947179165.1. Classification (NCBI taxonomy): domain Eukaryota; kingdom Viridiplantae; phylum Streptophyta; class Magnoliopsida; order Solanales; family Solanaceae; genus Solanum; species Solanum dulcamara. Next base: position 16,607,319 of record NC_077243.1, on the reverse strand, counting down.
TTCTTCAAGGAATCTTTTGGTTATGCAAAAGTTTTATGGCAGGGATCTTTTCTTATACAACTAACCAAAAGAGTAGTAAGAGTCACTTTCAACTTTCAATTTTTGCCTGACCTAAAATAGGAAACAACTCATATTTTCTCAGTTTTATCTTCTATACAAATTTGACCAAGGCACAAAACTAAGAAGGAACTTGATGGTCTGGCTACCAAAATCACAGCCAAGTGACGTCGTATTTTTTCAGAAAAAGGGAAAACACAACAGATAACACGGATCAATACAAATCAGGAACCTGGTAAAAAAAATTACCTCGCTCGGAACCATACAAATCATCGCAAATATAACGAATCTAACGTCTTAGCTTAAAGAGTTTTAAAAATATAATCAATCTCGAGAAAAAACACAGCTGAAAATCAATCAATCGATCTACTGTAAAAGAAAAATGCATTCACAACAAGTATATTATAAGAGAGAGAGAGAGAGGAGGACGAACAAGATGAACAGGTGCTCGAATGTGCTTGACTAGAAAGGAACTGCATTGATTCTCCGCAGGCTCATGAAGATGATGCTTCCTTATAAACTCTTTCTCAACACCGCAGAATCCATTAGCGTTCATCATCGCTTAGTTTCCTGCAGACCTATAATCAATGAACGGCGTGTATTTCTTCTCTCGCTGGTGACCGGAGAATCACTCCTACGACGGAGCAAGATCTCTCAGAGACAAATTAACGCGTATTGAACTCGCAAGTGGACGAGTCGGACTCGGTGTGCTTGGGAAATCGCCACCGCCATTACAAATAGATCTCCATTATCGATTTAGTACAGTTATTTAATTATCTCTCCTGGAATATTAAAGCATTTTCGGCGTCTTCTTGCTCTTTGTCTTTTTCCTATTTTACCCTTCATATTCTCCCTATCTACCCGAAGAGCCACTCTTTTTGTCCATTTCGGGAGTTGAAACTTCTGCAGTACCCAAATTACCCCTTGATGACTCCCTTATTTACGGGATTGGGTTTCTCAGTTTCAGCTCCCCTATACAGGAAATGGAACCAAACCAATAAAAAATTCTGTAACAGCAAAATAACTGTTTTTGTCTTTATCCTTTGAAGCACAATTTTTTCTTATATTTTTCAGGTTCATTTTATTGTGTATATATATATATTTTGGTTATTTTTACTATTGCTTGAATTTTATTTTATTGCTTGAGTTATTATTATTATGCTAGATATTTTTGTCATCTACAATTCTTATAGTTATTATTTTAAAAAATAAATACTAATTTCTATAATTTCCATAATTTCAAATCCATACGTATTTATTATCAATAAATTGAATAGTCTAGTAAACAATTATAATTAATCGATTTGGGCTCTTGTTCTGTTACACTACGAAAACTTAACCAAATGTGTCTACTTAATGAAAATATATCATTTAAATATTTCTAATCGTTGATCTAACTTAAGTTCCAATAATATGATTGAGCTAGAAATAATATGTGATATACATATACATTAAAAGTGTAAAGTGATGCTTTTTTCTAAATAAAAATGAATATAACGATAAAATATCTATAGCAACATATGACTATTTTTGTCTTTATTATTTTGAATTTTGAACCACGATCTTTCGTTGGATTTTCTTTTGTTGTAGGCTCTTTTTTTAAAATTATTTTTTGGTTAATTTTCATTTTTCCTTGAACTATATTAAATAATTTCTTTTTCAGTTCCAACCCTTCTTGTCGTATTACCTTTTTAAAAGTGAACACTAATTTTATATTTTTCATAATTTTAAATTAATGTTTATTTGTAAATAGACAAATCAAAGAGATACATAAAATTATATTAATTTGTGTTTTCAGCCCCTTACTCTATGAAAATTCATCCAAACACCTCTACTTGACTAATACATATCATCTAAATACCTTTCTAGACCCTATTTTTGGCAATGGTGCACAAATTGGATACACTCAAATTTCACCTTTTTAAATGGTATAAAATAATCGTTATCAACTATAAAAATAATATAATTGATGTCGAATCCTACAAAGAATACATGACGATTCATTAATTGTTCGATATAAACTCTAACTTAAAGTCTTAATTCCTAAGAAAATGTGGTAATAATTATTGATTGAATGAAGGGAATTTATTTTGGTTTTCTTAAAGCAAAATGATAGTAATGCATATAGCCTATAGGTATGATATTGGGTTCACTTTGATGATACGATGAAATAAACATTAATTTCATAAATCTCATAAGGATCTCTCGATTTGCTTGTCGAATTTCACTCTCAAGACTCATCGAGTCTTAAGATGTTTGTGGAAAAAAATATATTTCAAGTAGGACTCTCCTTATCTCTTAAAAATTGAGCTTATTATATCAAAACCAAAGACTAACCAAGTATATAGAAATAGATTTTGGACCTAATCTAACCCCAAAAGCTAGTTCACGGGGAAATTGTTCAAAACTATATAAGCAGACAAAGTAACTCTTAACCCCCCATAGACGTGGAACTCAACACCTCTAGAACGTTCAAGATTGGTCATCTAAAGCGTGAAAATGTTTGGTGGAAAATCTAACATCAAATGAAACAATGAATTGAATTGAGCCTAGCTCTAATAACATATGAAGAAATGAATCTTATACCTGACTCAACAACAAAAATTAACTCACGGGCGGAAGATTGTCTAAAGTTATATGAGGAGATCAAGTGATCCTTAACCTACTGATGTAAAACCCAACAGCAATCCTAGCTATTTAAGTTTAGCTAAACGTAATGTGCAAAACAAGAACAAAAATTAACAAAATATTCATGAAAACTTATATAAACGTAACAGATAAGAAGGCAAAAAAAAAAGAAGAGAATTTTTCTCCTAAAAGTTTCAACACCACTATGTTTTGTCTTTTTTTCCTTTCGGTTTTTCATTCGATATTCGGAGCGCATAAAGCTCCGATTAAATTCGAATTATGCATTGCAGGGTTCATTGAGAGGTGGCGTTTTCAACATAATTTTCTCCACATCCAAGGCTTGAACTTGAGATCTCTAATTAAGGGTGAAACAGTTCCACCACTGCACCACAACACATGTTAATTATGTTTTGTCTTCAATGAAGAGAGACAAAAATCGAAACAATAATAATTTTTTTTTGTATAAACACATGATTTTTTTTCATATTTATATATACACACTTTTGATATACTATTTTATACCTTATACAAGATTGTACATTATGTATAATGCTTTCCCTTCGCGTATAATATTATATATTTGCCTATGTGACATAAATATTTTCAAAAGTGGTATATTTCTGAAAATTTCCCTTTGCAAAATTAGTATGGAAATAAGTTAGTCGGGTTGGGATGGGCAGGGTAGAGATTTTTCTTACAACTTAGAAATTATATTTAATTTCTAACTTTCAAGTTGTATTTTGAACTTTAAATTTCAAATAATTAAAATTTGTATATTCAAATAGAAACTCTTTAGCATGTATTAACATATTTAATCGAAATAAATTATAATTTAATTATCGAAATATAATTTATCGATAAATTTAAAATATGTCTATGTATTATGGCTAATTAAATATTTTTAATGCTCACCCGTTCTTTTTTAATTGTCATGATAAAGTTTTGCTCAATTCTTCGAAAAAATTTAATTAGGAGTATAGTTGATTAATATATCTTTTATTATTTTTTTAATCTTTATTTATTTACGTACTTCTAAATTCTAGAATAATTGATGTTAAAGGTAAAATTAAAAATACTCCATCTGTTCCCTTTTACTTGTCAAAAATTTTCTACTTCGATTTTCCTTTTTACTTTTCAAATTTGACGAATTAAGAAAGTACAATTTTTTTCTATTTATTATACCCTCAATTTATTAGAAAGTTAATATCTTTGAAATATGTAGAATTTCTTTAAATCTTAAATGATCAATTCATCTATAGACTTAGTGTATCAAACTATTTTGAAATTTGGATTATGACTTTAGTAATTAATAAAAGTAAAATAATAAATTTATTATATCAATTATTGATGATGAAATAATAATTGATTATCTCTTGACTGTTAAGAAATATGACAAATAAAAAAGAACGAAAAGAATGAGAGTGTTATTGATCCACGCGCTGATAGTGCATGTCCGGACATTGTTTTTACTTTTCGAAGAATGTATTTGCAGCCGCCGCCCACATATTTCTTCTTCTCAAGTAATCAAAGTTTCTTTTCCATATCTATTGGTTCCTTTTCATTTCCTTCCTTTGACTCCAAGATTGCCGCTTTTGATTTTTCAGGAAAAAAAAGAACTCTTTCAAAAAGCTTTTTGATTTTTCCTTTCTATTTTCGACTTGAAGCTTTGGAAATACATTATGCTTTAAAAAGATTTCCAAGGATAAAAAAAAAAGAGAATAAAAGATCACATATAGTATAAGAGTGAAGGCTACGTCCCACTCGAATATGTCTATGTTTAATGTTAGTTATGCTAGGCAGATTGTACATACACCATAATGCTAGTTCTCTTGTGTTTGTAGCGGCGCAGCCACAATTTATGCCCGTATAAACTGTTTTTTTTATCTATGCTTATCTAATCTTTCTAACAAAAAAAGAGATAAAGATTGTTTCTCTATTTAATAGATTTTATGTGAGTCGAATTAAAATTAATCACAATCAAAATGCGAATACAAAATAATGGGGGAATCGATAAAAAGAAGAAGAAGAAGAAACTTATAAAAAAAATCAGGTGTAGGGCTGACAACGGGACCGGGGCGGGAGCTTTAGACATGTGCGGGTGGCGCACCAGGAATAAAGAAGGGATCTCTCGTTTGTCGTGTTCACCTTCAATGCATCGTTGAAGACAAATATATCCAAATTTACAATAATTTTTTTTATTTGATGTTAAATATTTATATTCAAGTTTTAACTAATTCAAATTTATATTGTATAATATTTAAGAGGGCATGTTTTTTTTTTCATACTAAGATTCAACTTCAACTTTTTTTATTAAGGGTGAATGAACTTTTATATATTTTATCACGGTTGTAAATTACAACTATATACTACTTCCTCTATTTTATTATTAATTGAATTTTAAAAGATTTTTTTATTATTTAAAATAATTGAATTGTTCAAAATTCAAAAGAAATGTTTGAATCTTTTTCCATGTTTACCCTTTTCATTAATGAGGCTTTGTAATTTTCTAGGAGTTAAACTATACTACTTATAAAGTTATACTTTATAAATATAACTTTAATATTTATAATTTCATATTTAATTATCTTTATGAAGTTGATTAAATAAAAGGGTAATAGAAGAAGATATAGTTTAAATATTATCCGTAAATACTTTTTTTAATATATATACATTATTTTAGAAATTCAGTTAATATAGAATAGTGGGAGTACTATAGTAAAAATGACCTTTTTTTGTTCTAAATTATAGATATAAAAGAAGGGCAGCCCAATGCACTAAAACTTCCGCTATAAACATGATTTGAAGAAGGGCCTGACTACAGGATCTATTACAAATATAGTATTATTTTTTTAATCAACTCGAAAAGACAGACTGCAGCCGCCGGAGGAAAAAAAATGTCGTCAACCCAGTTTAAGCTGAGAATTTAATGAGAAAGAAAGGCAGCCGCAAAATTAATTTCGGAAGGAATTGAAGTAACTTTATATCTGAATATATTGAAAGTGGCTGAGAATTGTGAAGTTGTATTTATCTTCAATCCTTATGTCAAAGTTTCTATTCGAAGCAATGACCAAAAAGATAGCCACAATTTAAGCTTAGTTTCTAGGGATATAATTGGCTATTATTTTAAAAAGTGGGGAAATAAGTACGAGTGAGGCCAATTTAAATTTATGGTCAAATGTACTTTATCATTGGCTACTAAAAAGTAGTAGAGTGAGAGATGTGAAGTGGTCTCTGTGGCTTCTTTTGAAGTTATTATTTGAAAGTTTTCGAGCTTGTATGGGTGTAGTTGGTAAGGAGAAAATGTTTTCTTTGGTTTATTTAAAACATAGGAGCATATTTTTAAAAAAAAATTGAGAAAAATAATTTTTCTATTAGAAGTAGAAAAAATTAAATTTTGGGAAATCATAATAAGTAACTTAAATGATTGGCTATTAAGACTTTATTCTTGTTAGCGATGATTCAATTCTTTCAATTTAGCCTTCTTCTAGCCAAAATTTAAAAGAAAAAAAAATTACAAGTGACATTTCATATTTATTATCTCATCTCTCACCTTGCAACACACTCTATCCCAGCCCCGTAGCACCATTAATACCGTCTCTGTCACGATTCAAAATGGGTCATGAGTGGCATCAACACTTAACCTCCTAGGTGGGAGAACCAACAATACAAACCCCAACTAAAAAATATGACAATAATGCGGAAGATCAATTAAATACGTTTTCCCAAAACCTGAAAGTCATCACTTCAAGGACAACTAATTCTAAAATACTGAGTCTGGAAATATCATAAACCAGAATAAATAAATAACATAATGTGTCCGAAAACTAAGGATATCATGCCATTTTCGAGAAAATCCAACACGAGCTAGAATGAATAGCTCACCCTGGAACTTGATGTGCTGGACATGGCTAGATCTGAGGTTGAGTCGAAGTCGATGGAACATTCGCTTCACTCCAGTAAATAAAACAAAGAAAAATACAAGTAGGGGTCAGTACAGGACAACATATACTGAGTAGGTATCATCGGCCGACTCAAAATAGAAATCAATATGTATAAAGTAAGAGCGGGAAATCAACCATAACACTTAACAGGTGGCAATCAACAAGATGAAGTGACAACGCAATTAACAATTACATAACCAGTCAACAATATTAAGATCACACATGAGGACTCAAGCCTCCACATCACGCTCTTTTGTGAAATGAGTTATTGGAGATTGGGTAGCATTAAGTCATTTTAAGTTGTTCTCCTTTAATATTTTCGTGCCGGAACGTGACACCCGAACCAATAATACCGTGTCAGAACATGACACCAAATCCAATAATACCGTGTCGGAACGTGATACCCGATCCAAATATACCCTATCGGAACGTGACACCCGATCCAAATATAATTAATTTATCATTCTTTATTATTATATTCCACTTCATTAGCAATATTTTATCAAGCCTTCTTTATTCAAGACACCATTTTTTATAGGTAAATTTCAAGATTATAGATTTTACGGTCTTGGAATTTCAGACCAATCACAACCACATATCAACCATCCAAACCACAACAATTAAATGCATAGTAAACTTCACACATTACTCAATGACTATCAATCACTATCAAGAGTCTATCTATGATATAGAATAAAACCATAACCTACCTCAACCGAAGAACCGAAGTCAAGCAAGCTAATCCATCAATGTCTTTTTTTTCTTCGATGCCTCAGAACATTTCCAATCTATAAAATATATAATATTCATGAGCACACGAGTCTGTAGACACCCATATTACTATATATCTAGCCTAGACTCAATAACTCATCCAAATCTATAATCAAATTCCTAGAGTTTGATATCAACTAGTATCTCAAGTCTCATATTCCTAAATCTTAAGCAAGGATTAAATCTCAATTCCTCCAATATCATTAATTTAATAATATTCATATAATACAATACACATAATATTTAATTACACTTATCTCAATATATTAAAACTTGAATTAAAATGTGATAATCAGATAAATTTTACAAAATCAATCCACATGCATACTGTGCAGTGTGCACGTTACAGCAAGCCAATGTGAATGCCTTCTCTTTTCTTTTTAAATTTTTTTCCTTACCCAAATCTTATTAATTACACCTAATAATTGCCACAACCATTCCTAATAGTGGAAACTAAAACTTGTCCCCAAACAAAACAGTGACCAATTTACAATTAGAATTTGTTGAAATTTTCGTTCCTTTTCTCCTCAACTCAACAATACAATAACTAATATAACCTTTATGACATTACAGCAATTTCGGTGATTACCTGAAGCAGTTGAGGCTGCTTCCGTCGTCCGTAGGTACGTTCTCGGTCTTCTCTCTTTTCTTTTCAGTTATGCATAATAATGGACAAATAAATATTAAATTCTATTCTACTTTATTTTAATAAATATGAGATAACTGGTATAGGGTATTAGATAAATTATAAATTTAGCCCATCAACTAAATTAAATATCTAAAGTCATCCTCAACTAAATAACTATAGTTATCGAATACTCCAAATATCTATTAAAAATTTACGGAATGAGTCTTTTATAAAATAAAAAGTTCTAGTTCTCAAAACGACCTAATGGATCGTTACAGCCTTATACTCCTATCCTACCCCCTCAACTCTCATAATATTTATCTAGAATATACGTAAATATTTTTGAAATAATATTTCGTTTATTTATGAAATTATATAAGTAAATACTTTAGAAATACACTTTTTCAGGAAAACTTAATTAATATTTCCAAGAAATATTTTTCTTTCATACCAAAGGCACCCTAAATTGAAGTTGCCTGATGATTCAATTTGAACTTTATTGTATCAGAATTATTAAATTATAACAAAGAATTAGTACATAATTCTATTTAAATATTTTCAACTAACTTTTGTAAACAAAATATAAGATTAAAAAATAAATATTCAGTGTAATCCACAAGTAAGTTTGAGAAGAGTAGGATGTATGCAAACATTATCGCTATCTTTGTGAGGTAGAGAGATTGTTTTGTAAAACTAGGTCTTAGTCCTAAGTCACACCCCAAAAGCTAGATCAAAGGGAGGAGGATTGTCCAAGCCTTATTAGGAGTCCATCCATCTCATTAACCGTTAATGTGAGACTTTTTGTCATTCTTCAACACCCACCTCACGCCCAATACTTAGCATTTGGTGTGTGAACAATTTTAATTTCGGGGGCCCAACATTAGGTGAGACAGGTCCTGGTTTGATAGCATGTAAAATTAGGTCTTAGGCCTAACTCACACCCCGAAAGCTAGCTCAAAGGGAGGAGGATTGCCCAAGCCCTATAAGACATTAGTCACTAATGTGAGACTTTTTGTCATTCTTCAACATGTTTCTGATAGACGCTCTGCTAAAAAAAAGTTTTCAAAGCAAAGCGATGAGAAAATATGAAAGCAAGATACAAAAGAAATGAAGCAACATATATATTAATACACACAAAATAATAAGAAACTAATTATACTAATAAGGATAAGAGGAGGGGAGGCTAGCCCTTTACCTTTTCCACAAAAAGTGCGACTAAACTTTGCTACCTATTAACCGTTTATCTTAATCGTCGACTTCCATATTTTTCTATGTAGGGTCATATCGTCAGTAAACTGAATTTGTCCCATATCTTGTCTTATCACTCCCATCCCTAGTTCTTCTTTAGTCGACCTCTACCTTTCCAAATACAACCAACCTCTTGCACCTCAATACTGGCGCATTCGTGCACCTTTCCTCTTCACATGCTTGAACCCTCTTAGTCTCGTTTCTTTTATCTTGTCTGCGATGGAAGATATTTCTTTTGCCTGTATAACTATGCCCATACATTCATCTAAGCATCCATATCTCCGCTACATTTATCTTCTAATCGTGGGCGACGTTCTTGACTATCCAAGGCTCCGCCTCATATTATAATGTTGCTCTAACCTACCACTCTATAAAACTTAACTTTAAGCATTGACGACACATTCATATTGCATAGATCCCCAGATTCGAACATCTATAACACCCACCATGTGTCCAATATGATGTGTGACATCATCATCAATCTCCTCGTCTTCTTGAGTTTTGGACCCAAGATACCTGAAAATTCCTCTATTGTGTATGACTTTGTCATCGATCTTCATTTTTACATCCACCTTACCTCAAATGTTACATCACTGAATTAACTAACATTTCAAGTACTCTATTTTAGTCCTACATGACCTAAAACTTTTAGATTCTAGGGCGTATCTCTAAACTTTCAGCCTATCATTAACTCCATTGAGTGTCTTCTCAATTAATATTATGTCATCTCTAAAATCAAAATATAAGACATAATATCATTATAAGTGAAGGTTGATTTGACACACCAAAGACCTAATTTTCTCTTTTTAGTTTCCCACCCGATCATTGTTCCGTATTCTCATTGGAGGTAATAAATTCAAATATATATTATTTAACAAAGACAATTCTATATCCAAGATTCGATTTCAAATATTCAGATTAAAAATGAAAAAAATACTTAACCATTACATCATAATACTGATCCGTCTTTCTCCTCTTCTTCTTATAGGCTAAAGATTACAAATTTCAGTCACATTTACGGCTCGATGCAATTCAAGCTTAAGTTACCAACAAATTATTGACTATGTTATATATAGAGAAGACTCAAGAGAAAATTAGATGTTATGTGTGTTGTTATTTCCATACCAAGCCTCTACATAGTTTAAATCTTGAATAAAAACAATTAATGATTAGATGTTATATACATGTGTTGTTATTTTCATATTAAATTGAAAATTGATTAGCTTACATTTGTCCAAATTTTAATTAGAAATCTAGAACATTGACGATCACATATGTGGACCCAAACGAACGCGATTCTTTGTTTCAAGTCCATTATTGCGTTCCACTACGCAAGTTGATAACCGCACCATCTATATGATTAATAATTTTGCTTTTGCGTTTTCGTTTTTTTACTAGTTATTCAATTACCACTATCTTAATATATTTACTTTTTATTTCATCATGTACTATCATGAGTTAGGTAACTTTAGTTTTCTTGAGAAAGACAAATATTCGTTTTCACAAATGATCAATACTAGGCAAGTTAAGAGGAAAACTTTGCCTACAAACTAAACACTGACCTATCAGCATCAAAAGAAATAGGTTTAAATGGGGTAGGAGGAGTAATACGTGACACGTATGGGAGATGGATCATAGGCTTCATGGGCAACATGAATGCGCTACACAAAGGCCTACTCATCGCACTTGAAAACAAACTTATGCCTATAGAGATCAGCGTAGACTGCTTGGACATTCTCTATATGTTAAAAAATGATAACCCACTCTACTCTAATATTCTTTTTGACTGTAGGGACCTTCTAGTCCCACTGGGGAACCCCCCACTCAAACATAGCTTCAGAGAAACTAAACAGGTCGCAGACATTTTGGCAAGAGAAGGGGTTAGGCTAACTACTAAAAACTCTTTTGTGCACTGGATAGTTTCTCCTGTGTTTGCTGAGAAGATTTACTATACCAATGTATTTGTTCCCTTCATATGTACAAGCTTTTCAAAGATCCCTAATGTTTGTTACCTTTATTATGTACAATCATTTTCTTTATACTTTAGCACCTGCTTCCTTTCTTTTTAGCTAATTGACTATAGGGCTAGTTACATGCTTTGCTTCTTCTTCTAAGGGCTTTTTCACTTTTATGCTTTCTTTTCCTTCTTTTTTTTTTGTGTGTGTGTGGGGGGAGGGGGGGGGGGGATTGTTTGATCATCTCTAGTTTCATAATATCAAAGTTCAAACACCTAACATGTAATTATTGTGGAAATAATTAACCATTGCATTTATTCTGATTGGTTATAATATATATATATATATATGATCACTTTCTCATAAAGCTCTTGACAATTCATATTTCCATGAGTGAATAATTGCATATTTAGTATGATTGAAGCTGCACGTTTCCCTCCCAACATGTTCACAGCCTTTATTTATTAATGCATTAATTTTGGACCATATTTCCTTTATATTTTCCCCACTACTTTTTGTCCACTCATATATAACTGCTGCTCATAAGTGCCGACACAGATCATTTTAATTAATTATTACTATGCATAATAAGTTTATAGATCAACGAAATTATGATACTGTAATTATTTTACGTGCCTAAAGTAATGAGACATCCAAATTCAACACTAAAGTTCTTTTCTAATGGGGAGATGAAGAAACATAAAAATATTTGGGCTTTGAATCAAAAGTTTCCTCGAAATGGAACGAACCTAACCATCTTGATAAATTTAAATTATTTCTTTTAAAGAAAAATATAAAGGAAGCCTTCTTTAGGAAATATATTAGAAAATAAATAGTATGTTTATATAAAGTAAAATTTACATAAATTCCACAATGTTAAGAGCTAATTATATTATTTTTCTACTCTTTTTCAAATTATAAAAATCCCTTAAAATTAATCGATTTCAAATACATCAGCAGCAAACATGCAGATACGTCAGCAGACATACAGATACATAAGGAAGAGATGTATCCGAGAGGGGAAGGGTGTATCAGAGAGGGGATAGGAATGTATTAATAGAAGGGACAGGAATGTACCCGAGAGAGGAGGGATATATCTGAAAGGAGAAGAATGTATCAGCAGGAGGGGAGAGATTTTTGTAATTTTTTTAAATGATAGAGAATTTTAGATACTATAATAAAATAAGATGTGTATTTAGATAATTTTTTCTTATATAAATTGAAACGGATCGGGTAAATTGTTTTCTAACGAATCTCCTAAGTGCATCTACAAAAAAGGTTTTGGCACCTTTAAAACCCTAGCTAGGGTCCCAATTAAGTTCTTGAAACTTCTTCCCTGAAATCATTTCTTTTAAAGATGCATAAGCTTTTTTTCTGTTCTTTTGAGATTCTTCTGTTTCCAATTCATTTTTTTGAGACTAACAATTGCTTCGTACGTAAAGTTAGAAATATTGTATTATACATGCAAATTAAAGCTTTTATTCTCATCTCATACCTTAAAAAACGTAACTAGACATAGTACTTTCTAGAAAAAGTAAATTTAGAAGTCCCGTAAACAAAAGTTTGTTCTATTTTGATTTAATACAAAATTTAATAAAATAAAGAAAATTTTAAATCTTATAATAATAAACTAAAAATATGTCAAATATAATAAAATGTTCTTTAATCTCACGATATTAACATGCTAGGTAAAAGTTTGAATTGAAAAGTTGAAAAAAGAAATAGAGTACAAGTTAATAGACACTAATTTATCAAAGATACTCTAGAAGATAACTAACATATCTTTAACCATAGTATTGTCTTCACATCACCAATTTCCATGGGAAACAATAATCAGTGGCCAAATGAAAATTTTCACGTACAAAATATCCCCCAAAATGATCGAAGATAACGACCAAGATATTGAGGATTCTAAATTTGATCGCGCTTTTCTCAAGTCAAACAACTATTAATATATTCTGGCCAAATGTGAAGAAGGTTGAATTTATATTTGTCTTAATCTAATCTACTAATATTTGAAATTCCATTAAGGCATTCATTTCCTTCATGTAAAAGAGTTCAACAACAATATATCCGGTGGAATCTCACAAAATAGGGTTTGGGAATGATAGAGTGTACACAGACCTTATCATTACCTCGTAGAGGTAGAGAGACTGTTTCCGAAATACCCTCGGCTCAAGTGAATCAAACCAAGAAAAAAGGAAGAAAACAATGAAGAAAGCATAAGAGCGAGAACAACAACAACAACAAATAAATGATAAACAAAATGCAATAAGCAACATATGACAATATCTATAAAGGCACGACCTATGACCTGCACTATACCTCTACACGGCAAGACAACACTCTACCCATACGAGCCTTCTATCCTAATAAGCGATCACCACTTCTTCCTATCTAGAGTCATGCCCTCGGTGATATGAAGTCGCTCCATGTCATGAAGAATCACCTTGCCCCAATACTTTTTTGGCCTACCCCTACCCCGTCGAGTACCTCCTACATCCAACCTCTCACACCTCCTCACTAGTGCATTGGCGCACCTCCTCTGCACATGTCCAAACCATCTCAATCTCCTTTCCCTCATCTTGTCCGCCACCGGAGCCACTCCCACCTTCTCCCGAATAACTTCATTCCTAATCTTGTCACTCTTATTATGCCCACACATCCATCTCAACATCCTCATTTCTGCGATATGCATCTTCTGAATATTATTCATGTAAAAGAGTTCAATAAATTAAAAGTCATTTCTCTGACACTTATTGTCATTTTAATAAACTTGCAGCTTCTTTCATCAAAGATAGGTATGAGCTAATTTTCTCTATATATATCTTATCATTAATACAAAAAGTACTTACATTATCTATAGGTTACTTTGATCCATCGTAATTAAAACACTTATTTTATTTTCAAAATTAAAAAAATCATTTTTTTTACGAAGATATTTACATATAAATATCATTTGAATAATCGGATAATTACAACTCTCAGAACGTACGTACATAAAGACAATGTGGATAAGAAATGCGAAATTAGTGATGAATTAAGGATCACTTTAACGAACCTTTGTCAGAAAATAGGATAGAGAGACGAGGTATGCTTATTCAATCGTATTAAAAATAGATATTTAATAATATTTATTTAATTTATAAAATTAAGAGATAATTTTAATTTAGTTTGTAATTTATTCTTATCATTAATTAATATATTTTTTTATTATTTTTTTTAAGATATTATATTTATTATATTCAATGGGTGATATGATAAAATTATCCTTCTATTTATAGTTTCTTAAGAATTATACAAAATCAATAGTGGACAAGTATTGTTTAACGGAGGAAGTACTCAAGTTCAAAATTCATCTCATTCAGTGACAATACGATTGGCCCTCATCTTGTTATATCTGTTTTAATGGTCATATTTCGTTTTTGACGCTTTGTGCAATAACTTAGCCACAAATTAAAGTGAAGGAAAAGAAATGATTTGCTTTGCTACTTGCTACTTGCTACTTGCTAGTGGCTACTTTGTGGTTGGAATAGTTTGTGTTGTGGTCCCTTACTCTATATATGTTTATTTAATTATTAAATTATGATACCTTTTATATCTGATACTTATCCAATTCACTTAATTGCTTAAGTTTGGCATATTATTGCTTGTACAAACAAACTTCTAACATATACGTAAGAAGTTTGACTTGACATGATCAAATTTCGACATATATTCCTTTAAAGTTTGTCTTATCAAAATCAAATTTTCGATATATATCAAAAGTTTAATTTATATAAATCAAACTAAATAACACTTCAGATATTTATATCTAACTTCAAACCCAAACTTATCCATGTCGATTTACTAACATTTGTAATATTGGATAGAAAAACACTTGACAATTAATTTTAAAACTTACTCCACTAGTGGGCAAAGAGATTATTAGCTATAATTGACGTCGTTGAATTCATCAAAGTAGAACTCACCAATTACGCCTACTTATTCAACATAATATTTTGATTTTGCATTATTGTTGAGAATCTTTAAGGTAGGGATTATATTGCAATTGAAGAATTTTTTTTCTCTAAAATCTTTTTAGATGATTTCCTTCACTTACCTTTTTCACCCCCCCCCCCCCGCACTCCTCATATTTCCATACCATTAAGTTAGATATTTTTAATGAATATTTATAAATATTAGATAGTAAAACTAGTAATTATTATACTATAAATTTGAAGAAGTTATTAGAATTCATAAATTTCATTGATATGTATCTAGGTGTAGTGGAAAAAGACATTTCCCAAATAAATATTCTTCCTTGATAAAGAAAGAAGAGCTTGAAATGGATACTTCAACTTTCTCAATTAGTTAAGAAATAGATCTAATCATTAATGATGATATAAGAGAGTTAGCTAGGTCAGCAAAATAATTCAAATTAAGGAGCATTAGTATCT
Source organism: Solanum dulcamara (assembly GCF_947179165.1). NCBI lineage: Eukaryota > Viridiplantae > Streptophyta > Magnoliopsida > Solanales > Solanaceae > Solanum > Solanum dulcamara. Next base: position 16,591,652 of record NC_077243.1, on the reverse strand, counting down.
AATTAATTAAAACTTCTCAGTTTGTTTTTAATTTTATTCTTTACAAAGATATTGGGTGTTTTTGTACGAAGGAAGTTGTCTTTTTGGAAAATATTTTTTTTGACAAATTAATGAGTTTTTCAATTTTTTCTCTTGTATTTGCTATGTAAATAGAGGATACAAACATTATTAGTGGAAGTGAGGATAATTACTAATTAGAGTTTGTGGGTCGTGGGGAGGAGCCTATGAGGGTAGAGGGTGTTGGTTGCGGGATCATCAATATCAAATGATATTCGTCAAACTTATTTGTTAGAATTTTTTATTTTTTTTTTTAAATTATAATAAGAAAATATTTTTCAAAATTTTAACCAATCAAATGATAAAAAGTAAAAAATATTTTCATCTATACTAAACACGCCCCTTGTAGCAATTCCTTTCCCTTGTTTTGACCATCTTTTATCAACTATAAACATGTCTTTATCCTCGATCCTCATCTCAAAGGTTGCTATTACGCGCAATGAACAATAATTATAATAATCCAATTTTCACGAAGAACAATGTTAATCTCGATTTTATGGACGGGTATTCAATTTTTGAAAATTACGTGATTAGATAAACATGTGATATATTTAGAATAAATCATTATAGTTTAAAAGAATTATAATTTGTAGCTGTAGTTAGGATTTTATAGCTATTTTCTTTATCTTCTCTTCCTCTTTCCCTCTCTCCTCTCTCTCTCTCTTCACTTTCGCTCGCCTCTCTCTGCCATCTCTCCCTCACCTTTCTCCTCTCCATACCCCATCTTTCTCTGCCTCCTCTTTCTCAATACAAATACAAATGATAACAATCAATTATCTATTCCCTCTCTCACCCCCTCTTTTTCTGCCTCTCTCTCTCTCAATATAAATATAAACGAAAACAATTATACAAATATAAATGTTAACAATCAATTATACAAATATAAATTATAACGGTCAATAATATAAATTCAAATGATAAGTGTCAATTATACAGATCATTTTTAGTGATACAAAATATAAATACACATGCATTCGTTGATGCAACATTGATACAAATGATAACAAACAATTATATAAATACAAATATTGAACTTGATACAACATTAAAACAATTGTATTCGCTGATACAATTTATTCATGCATTGATATATATAAATTGTATTCATTAATACAATTGATAAAACATTGATACAAATGATAACAATCAGTTATACAAATACAAATGATGAACTTGATATAACATCGATACAATTGTATTCGCTGATACAATTTATTCATTGATACAAATTGTATTCGTTAATACAATTGTTACATTGATACATATACATACTAATTGTATATATACGATTATCAAGTAGATAAAAAAATACAATCATCGATACATATACATACTAGTTACATATATACAATTATTCAACGATATATAAATTAAATACAATTCGCCTCTCTCCTCTCTTTGCCTCCCCCACCACCACCACCACCCCCACCTTCTGTCTCTCTTTCTTCTCTCCTCTCTCTTTCAATCTTGCTCGTCTCTCTCCTTTTAACATGTAACTACAAATCGTCATTAAGCAAATAATAGCTATTTTACCTGATTATTAAAAATATCACTTATTTTTTTAGAAAATCATTTTCGTACCAAACCCACCCAAGTCTGGTAGATGATTGAATGTTAGAAGGTGGAGTGCTAATTAGTATAAGAGACAAGTGAAATATCTCTTTATTCTGTTGACCATTATTTTGGAGGCTCAAAGAAAGTACCACATATCAATTTTATATCATGATTGGCTAGTGGTAGTATATTTCTACCATGACATTAGACAGAAATTTATTTGACAAAGATCTAGTGGTTACAATGACTTCCATTATTATTGAATTTACTGTCCTTGCATATACAAAATTCAATATGACTCTTTGTAAAAACTTTTATCTTGAATATTTAAAAAGATAATTTAGCACCCCCCTCATCCCATTTTTTTTTTTAAAATAAAATAAACTAATTTAACAGAACATTTTAAATTATTTGCAAATTGGCTTTGATATAGCAAATGGAGCCTATTCTTTTAGTTCCACATGACCTATATGAGTACTATTTAAGGCCATAATTATGTTGTCTCCCCTCATAGAGGCAAGTGCATAGATAATCAATTTTGGGTTGGGACCCGGACCTCCGGTTTAAGTTTATAAATTTTTGTAAGTTTAGCTATTTCAATAACTAGAGAGATACATACGTAAACAATTGTAGTTGAAAAATTCACATAAAAAATTGTAAATTTTGTCTGAAGTTAATGGGTATATATTGCTTGTGCAAGCAATCAAATGTTTGACTTGTCAAAGATCAAACTTCGAACATATGCATCTGAATGTTGTCTTATCAATGCCAACCTTTCAACATATGCCAAACTTCTCATCGACATATGCGTCAAAAGCTTTGATTCGTCAAAATCAAATCAAATTTTAGATATTTATGCATGTCTAATTCCAAACCTAGAGTTATGCTTGTCCCATTTACTAGTATTTATCTAGATTATTATATATAAATATTTTCAAATAATATTTTTTATTTGCATATCGAACAAATACATTTTTTTCTAAAAAAAAGTAAAACACTTATTTCTATGCACTCATCATTTCAGTGTGTATATTATTATTATTATTATGACATAACACTCACAATTTCTCTTTTTATTTTTTCTAGGACCTACATGCGCACGTACATGGTTTAGTTTCAACATATATTTTAAGTCTAGCATATGATTGGCTGTTAGCAAGAAAGTGGAGCGTTAGAACTAGTCATGACAAGTGAAATATCACTTCACTCATAATTGACCATATATTACTTTCAAGGCTTAATACATAATGAACCCGTTTGGATGGGCTTAAAAAAAATAATTTTTATGTATGAAGTGTTTTTAGAATTTTGAAGTGCTGAAAGTTATTTTTATAAATAAGCAGTTGACTGTTTGGATAAAAGTGCTTATGATGTGAATTTTAGGGTTAAAAGAATAAAAAAAAAGTAGTTTGGGAATTTAGTTAAAATATAAGGGATATAAAAGTAATTTCCATGGTCAAAGAAAATGACTTTAAGCACTTTGGAAAAAAAAAGTTAGGAATCCTAACTTTTCATTTTTGACTGACTTTAAGAACTTTATAGCTTAAAGTCAGCATTAGACAAACACGTCCAAAAGCTAAAAAGGGGCTTTAAGTTGGTTTTGACCAACTTAAAGCCAATCCAAACGGGCTCAATCTTTCTTTAAATTTATCAGAATAGTTCTATTTAAATAAATTAAGGCATATTTTATTGAGCACTTTAACTTCTAATAAAATATTTTAATTAGATATTTTTGATTCAAAATTTGGACATTTTAAGTGTATTCTTATTCTCTATAGATAATTAAGTTAACCACATAAAATATAAATCATTTTCAAAAAATCTGGACATGTTTGGTGTGCACAGGTACAATTTTTTCTTCTCTGAAATGTGAATTGAAATTGTCTAATTAGATACTTTATTAAAAACTAAACAATTTATTAAAAGTTGATATATTCTATTGAAATTGACTTAATAGTTCAAATATCTAAATAAATATTAAGCTTACTTTGAAGAATTTTGACTAAGATAGTGGTCACCAATTGCTTAATTGCGTGTAATTTCTAAATGCTTTTCACTTTCCATGCATGCATGCGTTTAGGTACAAATCATCGAGTGTGGGGAAAGCAAAACCTTGCGCTCTTTTGTGGTCACAACTCCACACTATATTTAGGCCGCTAAAATTAATCTTCGAAAATATGATTTTATTGATCTATTTAAATTTGGATATGTTAATGGTCCATCTATTTATTATTTTAGCTTATTCTGATTTGAATCTAAGATTAAAGTCGAGTTTGAATTAAATATACAGTCAAAATTAACCCATAAGAAAATTTTGTTAAAAAATATTTTTTAAGAACTTTGTTTTTGTTTGATATATAATAAATAGTAGGAAAAAAAAAGTTTTACTTTTAGTCGAGCAAATTATAAAATAATAAACAAGAAAATTCAAATTTGGTAAGGGCTCAACAAATTGAGCTATGACTCATTATTTAACCTATTTTGATTCTATATCATCTCAGCCTAAATAACCTTTGAATGAAAGTAATGACCAACAAATTAATTAACTTAGATCATTTTGATCGTCTAAATAAAGTTCAATTCGCCCATTTGACACTCTTAATTATTTCACTCAATATTTATACGATATATTTAATCACCAACTCATTAGCATCAATTAGAGGTGAAAAATTGGTGTGTGGGGTCAAATTTAAGAAGGTTAAATCAGGTCAAAACAGTAAACGATCATGACATAATTTATCTGAAGATTATTCGACGAAATAAGTTAAGATGTCACGGGATGAATAATAATCTAATTCTCCCAACTTGAAATAATATCTCATCCTTTTAATAGAATGTAATAGCTAATGTTTTCTTGTTTTAAAAAAATAAAATAATCTCTTGGTTTCTTTCAAAGTTTTATAATTCTCATTATCCAAATTTGATCGTGTATGTTTGGGCTTGAGTTACATTTTGGCCTGTTGATAACACTATTTGACGCATTTAGGCCCAATAGTTTGAAGGATCATTTAAAGTTAGGAATTTATTTTTTATATTGGTACAAAAATGAGATACTCTATATTTAAGCTAATTTTATCCAAATATTATATGTAAAAATTACCTAAATAGACATCTTCTTTTATCATAATCTCTAAAATTCATTACCATCTAAAAAAAATTCAAAAATTCCCTCTCGGATACATCACTCCCTTTTCGTTAATACATTCCTATTCCCCTCTCGGATATATCATTTGCTTATGTATATGGATGTCCTGTCCCCTCTCTGATACATCTTTATCCCCGCTTTGATATATCACTCCCTTATGTATCCAAATGTCTGTTGATGTATTCGTACGTGTAATAATGTATCCGAAATTCATAATTTTTAAGAAATTTTTGTAATTTGAAAAAGATTAGACAAATAATGTAATTAGTATCCTCAAGCCTTGTGTGCATGACCAAATTGGTCACTTTTTCAATTTCATCAATTCCTTTAGAAGTTGAAGTAGAAGTCATCTGAAGTGGCTATAACTTGAAAGCATAGTGCCAATATTATCAACAATGCCAAGGCTGCCTTTTTCTCCATTGCTAATTAAGTTCACAAATGTGCAATGAGAAATTAATATACCCTCATTTCAATCAAATTAACTAGACTTATATAGGAATTTATCATAGAAATCCTTCAATGAATAATATTTCAATTAATTAATCAATTGTATATACTTGTTGGCCGGCTTCTTATTTTCTCAATATTTGTCGTCTTTACTTGAAACTCGAAAGGAAGACAGATGCTATGCTGAAATAGTTTTTGTCCAAACTTTGGAATTAGTTAATTGTTGTTTTTACAATAATTTTAGAAAGTTGGATCCAAAGTTAAAATGTGAATATTTTTTTAAAATATTTTTTTGGGGTACTATAGATGGATGAATAAAGTACAAATGGCAATTAATAATTATCATTCATCTTCCATCTTTAGTCATGATTAATCAACAATTTCATAGGGATTTTTGGTTCATGAAATAAGTTGGATATTTCCTATTAAATTTGAAATTAAATTTATATTTTGTTTTTGTTGCTAATCCTAGGGTATTGAATAAACCGACTACTTCGCTCAAAGATAATAACATACCTAGTGTAGTCTTACAAAGTGGGGTACGGAGTCCAAATTAAAATAGTCAAGACGAAAAGAATAAATGAAAGTAAATGCATAACAAAGCATTATGGATAATAACTACAACAAAATAATACGATAAACGAAATAACAAGATTCGACGTTGAAAAACCATTGCAGTTGCAACAAAAACTTGATATAAAATTAAAATAAAACCAAAAAGTTCAAAAGTTTCCATTGATAAACTGCAGTAATTGGGAAATGATTCAAAAAACTTCACCCAACTGCAGTTTCATTTTTAAGTCTATATATATTACTAGTACTTTGTAAAAAAACCTAATGGGAGCATATCAGGCGGACAACAAAAAACGCCTTGTATAACTTAGCTCCCACTCCTTTCAGTTTTACCATATGTATATATATATATATATATATTATATAAACTGTACATTGGATAGATATAATTAACTTATCCATCACAGCTCCACTTCATAAGTAATCTACACCCCGGAAACTTCCCCCCATCTGGCCAACCGTATCAGAAAAGACAACACTTCCGATGGATCGCGCAGAGAGTAAGATGCCAATGTGTCCCTTGGATTACTAGACACTATAATAGGATACCCCTGTCTTCTACATTTGAGTACCTGCACAAATCATACATTATTAGTAATGTCATATGACTAAACATTTAAACGAAACAACAATTGTTTAAGACAATTAGAGACTCGTACCTTAAAAGCATCTTCATCAGTTTTATCATCCCCTATGTAAATCGGGAGAACATCACTTGAATTCGCAAGTCCTAAAGTTTCAAGCAAGTACAGCAGAGCATCGCCTTTGTTCCACTTTATGGATGGACGTATTTCTATAACTTTCTTACCCCTTGTAAGATGAAAACCGGGGTACTTGGCAACTAGTGTCTGAACTTTCTTTTCCAGCAGCCCTAAATCCTGAAAAATAAATAAAGATTTGGAACCCTTAATTCAACATCCTACACATGACTAGAAAAATTATTTCTGAAATAAAATCTAATTTGACTTGTACCTCTTGTAAGACATGCCGGTAATGTACAGAGATGCAGAACCTGTTGTCCTCAACCAGAGCTCCATTTATCTCCGAAGTTGTTTCCTCCAACTCATTCAACATCTGTGCCACATACATACATGAACATTTTTTAAGGATTACGTAATCAACATCACGATTCTTTATAACAATACGGTTATAAACAAATTAAAAGCCTTGATGCACAAATTAATGTTAACTAACCTTTTCAATTGAAGGCAGAAAGTCCTGAGCAGGCTGGAAGACAGTGAGTTCATTCCCCTGCAATTTAGGATCGCCGAGACAGATATAAGTATATTGCTATAGGGAATCACAGATGTATTTGGGCTTAAATTGGTTGAAAGGAAATCAAAGAAACCTTTTTATCAAGGGCCTTGCTTTGGTACTTTCCATCGTAACAACTGGCTTTGATTGCAGGTCCCATTATGTCCATCCCATGGCTTCCCGCGTAAAACACATCATCCAACTTTACAAAACCATAAACCTAAGCAAACAACAAATTAGATATTAGGTTCATTTTATCATAAAAGTAAAATGTGGCTTGAGATCAAAGGATGATTAGTTAATTTGTTTATTTACCTTCTGTCTACTTCTTCCACTTATTATAGCTGTCGGATAGAGCTTTGCAACATTGCCTACAGCTGAGCGCATCTGCATGTAATGCATGCTATTAGAATGTCATCGAAGACATAAGAGATCAAAGGAGGACAGCAACATGGTTATAAATTACCAGATCAGACATGAAGGCACGTTCAGGATCATTTACAATTGGTGATAGAGTCCCATCATAATCTAAAAAAACGACAACCCATTTCCCCTTTGATGCGTCCATCATCTCCTGGAAGGAGCTCAGTGCTGAAGGATGCTCTTTCTGGAAAAAAAGAAGTAAAAAAATGCTTACAAATGAGACTCTAGGCACAATAAAATGGTATACAATAGACTAGTTGTTTATTTTGCTTTCACATCTTCCTAATTCAATGTTATGATCAAAAACAGTGTCATATCACGCACTAGGGACGGAGCTATAGTTCTACTTACAAGTTGGGCGAACTCAATAACTTTGGTATATACCATTTATTGTGTTAAAACTCCACTAAGCCTCATTTGTTTTCATTAAGATTTTGACGTCTGAAACTAAATGCGCATCTGAATGATGTAGATCTGAACATGAAATGGCTAAGTACAAATAAATGAGACCTTAATATGTATAAATTAAATAATTATCCAGCAAGTAACCGTCTTTTCTAGAATCAAGAACTCAAAAATAAAAGGCCCATAATTGCAATTAGTGAATTCTGGGGAAAAAGTAGCAAGTATAATAAAAATGTTTGACTAATTATAAAAAGTGGGCTACTCACCAACCAAGAAATGTATTTGAGATCAGGAAAAATGTCCATTTGATCAGGCTTAGAATCTTCCTTGGACTCAGTCTTGTTAGGCTTAGTCGCTTTTGAAATGGACTCAATTCTCTGAGTCTTAGCCAGTCCATTCTGGAATCCCATAGCCTGGTACAGCCACCTTGTCAAATTTTCTCTCATCTTTTTTTGCTGTTAAAAAAGTTGTCAAAGTAAGTACACATGAAATCCATTGTTTTAATAGCATAATCAATTGGCTTGCAACAACCCAAGTACTAAGCCAGAAAAGGAAACTATTGTCAGCCTTAAAAATTTTTTAAAAAGTATTTTTCTCAAAAGTTAAAAACGAGCAAGTACTATGGTATTTTACCATGTGATACTAAAAATATTTTATTTACTTTTTCATTGAGGTGAATGTAGGCTTAAAATATACGGTTCAACAGAACAAGTAACTTAGCTCAAATTCTGTATGTGTTACAAAAATTCATCATTTACTTATAAAAATTAAATTTAGAAACCAATTTCTAACACTTGAAACCGTTATCATAGAATTCAAATGCTAAATCCCTAGTGTTCTTAAGGCAACACTTAATTATGCTCACGTCTTTCACTAATGATTAAGACTTTTAATCCATTTGTGTTTGAAGAATATAAACTACTCCTATTGGCAAAATAAATGAATGGTAGATTCTTTTAATTCAATGAATAAATATTAAGGTCAATTAGAAGCCTTTAAAATAATCAGTGTAAATTGGAGTTGAAAATCAGGAACAAGCTAGTTTATCAATATTTAATATTTTAAAACATATTTAACTTGGAATATGTTAGGTGAAATAAACAAATGGTTAATTTAAAAAAATAAAAGTAAAATACCAAGAAGTAGAGATTGTATAAAGTAGTAATTAAGTCCTTTTCAAAGCTTGTCACTAGTGACAAATAATTTGGAGCATAAGATATTAGGTAGGCGAAAAATTAATAATACATATGTAAGTAAATGATTAGTAGAGATTCCAAGAGTTAAAATATGTCTTTTAATTAAATAAAGGTCACTATAACAAGAAAATTGATTTGAAAAGAAGTGACATAAAAACAAGAAGAAGACAAAAGGAACTAAAAAGAAAGGACATTAATCAAATATTAAAGTCCTATTTGGTGACTCAACGTTACATGGCAACTTTTTAAAAGTTACTTATAGTTGAGGTCTTAATCATACCGATTCAGCACACACCGACAAAAATTAAATGTTCGTTCAATTTCTTAAAATATAAAGAATTAAAACTTTTATACGTTAATACCGTTGGCTTAGTAATAACTACCAACTTCTATGCTTTTTATGGTTGCCTCCTGTTTTGGATACTAAAAAAAAAAAAACCAGCAAGCATTTCGTGTTTATGTAGGGTGGAAGCAATGAGACAGTTAGTGAGGTGGAATAAAATGATTAATTGAAGAATTTCAATATTGATAGAGCCGCAAACCTTCCAAATAGATAAGGGAGTGAATGAGATTGAGAGAGGTAATTATTAAAAAAAAAAATTGAGAGAGGTATTTATTTTTTTTTAAAAAGTGTTTCCTTTGAGAAAAATTAAAAATAAAAAAATTGGGCAGCCAAGCTGAGAAAAAATAATTGTGATAAATAGAAATATTCATATAGAATGTGGACTAGGAGGAATTATTGTTCCAGAAATTTTGGCGCTGATTGTGCTTACTACAATTATTCTAATCTAACATAAATTGCTACTTTAGTCGGTGTTATTCCTCGAAAAAAAATCTAGTGTTTATATTTGTCAATTTTTCAACCGTGCACTAATACTTAAAACTGCAACACATAACATAAACAATTGAAGAATGAGTAGTCCCCCTAATAACATAAGTACTCTAGTTGGAGTTTAATTTACTAGCTACTCTCCGTATGTATTTTCTTATTAGTCTCCTTTGGAAAGAGCCGAGGGTCTATTTAAAAAAAGTTTCATTGTCTTCATAAGGTATTAGCAAAACTATATACACACTATTCTTTTAAGATTAACCTAGTCACTTTTACTATAAAATAAAAATATTTCAATTTTTTCTAATTTATGTGACACTTTTCTTCTTTAGCCCGTCACAATAAGAATGTCGCCTTTCCTTATTTAACGACGACATCATCCCCATTTTATCCTTATTGGGTCACACTTAATACTTCATTGTCAAAAAGTCAACTAAAAGTTAGTATTAAAGTGACTTTAATAAGGACAAGTTGGTAAACATAACAAAGTCTTCAATCCCTTATTTTTTAAATTTCATGTCTAATCAAACAGTGTCACATAAATTGCGACGTACTTAGCCCGCCTCTAACCATTTCTATGTCATTCTAGGTCCCAACCGTATGTACTACGGCCACCAGTTTTGGAGCCACCAGCAGCACTTTATTACCTTCGACCCACAGAATTGTTCGTGGTCGTGTAAGTATTATATACGAACATGTAGCCGAACATAGAAACCGGTAGATCCTCGCCACGTAAAAAAGTGAGACGTGTACAAGGAGAATGGAATCTACACTTTTTCTAATTAGTTAAAAAAATAGAGTAAAAAAAAAAGAAGCAAGTGAGTGATTTGACTTTTGAAAACATATGTGTGAACAGGAAAAGAAAACTGATAGCAAGACTCAAATAGTTGAGTTGAGTCTTTAGGACCATTTTCCAACTAGGAAAAAGGGTATTAAAAAAAGACAATGATTTACGTGTCACCAAGAGGAGGAAAAAGATGATAACCCATCGAGAAGGTCGGGAATTAGAGGATTATAAACTCGACACATTAGGAACATTCTTTTGGACAAAGGCTTAATTAGAAAACGACTTGAAACTATAGGAGTAATGCTTTTTTTATGGGTGCTAACACAAAAGGATACACAACATGAGATGACGACTCTTAATTAACAAGTCCGGAGAAACTACCTAGAAGTAGAATAATAATAATAATAATAATAACTAAAGTAACATATTCAACTAATACATTGGACCAAGTCAAAAAAGCTATAATAGTTTTAAGTTAAAACGACACAGTAATTGTAAGGAAAATAAAGAAATTAGATATTCACACTTGATTTTCAAATATTTAATGACTTTCTTGTCAAGGAAACATGTTGTATGGTTTATTAAAAATTTAAAATAGAGAAGGTCAAGTCCCAACTCTCCAAGTGTTATTTAGCACCAACAGTGACATCTAACACGTAAAAATACTATTAAAACTAGCTCCTAATATGACACATTTTGGAACGATTTGGGTATTAAGAGATTACCAGAAGTATAAGGTACTTAATTACCAATGCATCCTTTCCCATCCCCACCCCCCATATCAGTAATCTCCTTCCAACTGTTCTAACCGCTTTTACAGGGTCGGTCACTGGGCCCGAATTCTTAATCTCTTCCTGCCGCCGACTCAAAAACAAAAGGGCCAGGTGTTTCAACGGACTTGGTTTTGTCTATAACATAAAAATTCGGATATTTCAAGATAGCGAACAAGTTCGAATAGAAATAAAAACTAAACACAGATCAAATAAACCACAAAATCAAAACTTTTATTATCCACTATACAAAAGTTATAGATTTTACTTGTAAAACAGAGTTCACAACATTTCAAAGACAATAAATTTACTCAATTAATTACAAAAATTCAAGATTAGATACTTTTGAGAACACCAAGCGTCATTTCCTGAAAAAAAGGAAATCTAAAAGTAGATTTGTACTTTAAGTGGGCCGTTTGGGTCAAAAATGGACCCTAGCCCAGTCAAGTTTGTGGACCATAGCAAAATACACGTGTTCAACGCAGATACCACACGTAACCGCTGGTGAATGTAACCGAAAAAGCCTCACGGTATCGTTCCAACCCCTACCTATAGCGCGTGAAGACCAACGCCAACATCGGGAGGTTAAACCAAGCGACTGTATCTCACGTACGTAAGGTAGTGAGAACTCAATTTGCTTCACCGGTTAAAAACAAAAAACGAACACCCAACCGCTTTTTCATTTTGTTTCGTACCCTCAAAAATAAACCAATCCGTGCAGAATTTTGGTAGCTCAATTAATTGCTATATAGTAAAATTTTGTGTTATTAGTGAAGATTCGTCAAAAATTTTAATAGCTTAGTTAATTTCTATATGAATTTTTGTATTATTGGGGAAAGTTCAACTCCTATAAATTCTTCGCCTGTCCCCAATTAACAAATAAAAAAAATCCACACACAAACCAAAAAAAACGGCCGCAGCGTTGGCAATCGCACCTGAGAATGCGATCGCCATTCACGACAGCGATAAATTATCGCCGATAACGAAAAGTCGAATGTACAAATAGCATCATAAACGACGATGATGCTCAATTTTTTCTTTTACACAGATCAAAAAGTTACATTGAATCTGAATGAAAAAAATCAATTGAACTGAGATCAGCGATAATTCAATGACCGGAATGAGAGTAAATCTGTAAACACGAATTGCTCATCAAGGAGGAATTAACAGAAGAAGAGAAATGAGAGACAAATAAAATGAAAAAGACGAAAAGAGAACTTACATGCTAAAAACTGAGAATCTTCTTGGAGAATTTTGAGCAACTGTTACTCTTGAGCTAGAAATTGTAATAAGAAAAAGAAGCGAAGGAGAAAAGGGAAGGAAAATTATAAAAGCTAAGGGAGTTTATATAGATGGCGGAAGGGTTTTAGTGCGTGGGGGTGGGGATGGGTAGGTGTGATTTTCCTATAATGACACCAGGTATTTCTATTTACAATTAATACCCACATCAATGTCAATATTATTAATTTATTACTCTAGATTGTACCGTTTCGCAAAATTAACGGACTTGCCCCGTAAATAATGATACTTACTCCTATTATGTATGTTATTCAATAGGTTTCAATTTAGGTGATACAATTCAAATTTTTGAGAATTAAATTATTTAATTTTGATTATAAATTTGAGCGTAAATTTTTAAAATAAAATCAATACATTTGAAAATTATGCAAAAGTATTATAAATTATAAAAATTGACTGTTCAAAATATTTAAAACACATATAAATATAATGATGAATGTTTTTATTTAAATATTAAAATTTAAAAAGTAACACATAAATTGAGATGATAAGAGTATGTTAAGGAAAAGATTGATAGAAAGATTAGATTTAAGAAATTAGAGTAAGTAGTAAATAGTAGTAAGTGAGTAATTAATAAGAGGTTGATAAAGACAGAAATATAGGACAGGTACTTTTTTGTATTTTAACATTTGTTTATTAACATTTGACCTTGACTTAAAAAAAAAAAAAAAAAAAAGGAGGAAAAGTAGAAAAAGGTGTGGCGGTTTATTTCAAGTGGTACAACTGCACACTGCCTTTGTATCTATGTCTCTCTACACATGCTTCATGTTTCAATTTTTGCCTTTTTTTCTTTTTTCTTTTTAATTGAATAAAAAGGGTTACAGTACTTGATAGGGCTATACAGGACAAATCGATAAACCGCACCAAACCAACAAATCAAATCAAACCGGAAAAAAAAATCCGACTAGTGGTTTGGTTTGACTTAGTTTTGTGTTTGGAAAAAAATCCCGACCATTATAGGGTTGGTTTGGTTTTAACTAAAAAAAGTCAAACCGAATCTAAACCGACCCGATTATAGATATACTACTTTTAAATTATGTTATACGTAAAAATATTTATTAAAATATAATTTATAAATATTTTTTAAAAAATTTTCATAATTTTTGTTTTCTTTCTTACATTTAGATTTGGATTTAAGAAGCTCATCTAAATAATATACAAAAAAAAACCATCTTATAAAGTTATATTATAAAGTTAAAACTTCAAACAGTGTTCTGCCTCCATCTTATATGTTGATATTTTGTACTAGAACTCTTTTTAAGAAGCACCGCTCTGTGCTTTTTATTAGATACTGTGAAAAACCCGAGAAACCCGAAAAAACTAAAAAAACCCGAAAAAAATTAATATCGAAAAATCCGACTTTTATTGGTTTGGTTTGGTTTATAGATTTAATAATCCGACACAAATAGTTTGATTTGATTTGTAAAAAATTCGAACTAACCCAGTCCATGTACACCCCTAGTACTTGTACTAAAGGTCTAACTATTTATTTATTTTTGGTCACAAACGAAGTCTTTTTTCTCGTTTCAACGCCGACATATATTATTGTAATTCTACTGTGAGATTTAAGAAGAATAAAAATATTAAAAAATTATACAAATTTCATAGTGTTAAGAGTAAATTACAATTATATTTCTATTTTTTTTCAATTTACAAAAATTCCTTCAATTTGGTGGAATTCGGATACATCCCAAAACGTTCTGATACATCACGTAAATTGATGTATCCAATCGATATATCGCGTAAAGTGATGTATTCGATCGATACATTGTGTAAAGTGATGTATTCGAGAATAAGAGAGAGTAGAAATTTTTATAATTTTTTCAAATGATAGAAAATTTTAAAGAATAAAGTAAAATAAGTTATATATTGAGGTAATTTTTCCTAAAAATATAGATAGACTTTATTTCAATTTTATGGAGGCAAAGACATTATTAAATAAAAAAGATACATCTTTTGTATGGAATTAAGAAGTCGTAATTAAAACTATATGTAGTGTTATACATTCGATCAAATAACTTCATGATCACAATTAAAAATATATGTATGTCTTATAAGTTCAATCAAATAATGTTATGATCACGATTAAAATTATAACTGAGTGTTATAAGCTCGAACAAATAAGTTCGTGATCACAATTGAAATTATATGTATGTTCTACAAGCTCAATCAAACAACTTCATGATCACGATTAAAATTATGTGTATGTGTTACAAGCTCGATCAATACCTTCGTGATCACAATTGAAATTATGTGTTACAAGATCAATCAAATAACTTCATGATCACAATTAACATTATATGTATGTGTCATAGGCTCAATCAAATAACTTCGTGATCACAATTAACATTATACGTATGTGTTACAGACTCAATCAAATAACTTCATGATCACAATTAAAATTATATATATGTGTTACAATTCAATCAAATAACTTTATGATCACAGTTAAAATTATATGTATGCATTACAAGCTCAAGCAAACAACTTCATGTTCACAAGTTATATATTTTGGCACCTTTTTTAATTGAAAAACAATTCAAAGTTTAAGTAAAAAATCATAATTAGATAGGAGTTGATACTTGATAGTCTATTTAATAAATGTCTAGATAAGATATTTAGCCATCTTATTACAATTTGATGGTGACAATATAATATATATATACTTACTATTGCTAGACCCATAAATATGTAACTCGTCTAACTAGCACAAAGTTGGATGAGGTAATAAGGTGCTCATATTAATTTAAGGGTTAAAATATGTTTCATATATCAATCTATTCAAAAGTTAGTTCAGTTTGGATTATATTACTAACCTAAATCAACCATAAACACAATTTTATCAAGAATTGGAGGAATAAAGAAAAAGAAGAAATGGTGTAGAATATAGAATATAAGATAACGTTATATATTGTAAAATAAATCATTTTCTAGAAACTTAGTTGCTAGTACTAAGGGTGAACAAAATAAGAAATCAAATCAAATTGTAAATCAAATCAAAGCAAAACGGAAATTTGATTAGTGGCTTGGTTTGATTTGATTTAGTATTGGAAGAAAAAATTCGACTATAGTTAAGTTAATTTGGTTTAAACTAAAAAGAATCAAACCAAGATCAAATCAACTCAACATTATACATATAATTTATAAAATTTATTTTATATAAAAATATTTACTTTGATATAATTTATAAACATTTCTTTTACTTTTTCATAATTTTTATCTTTTAACATATTATTCAAGTTTGAAACTTAGAATTTTGATTGGTCCAATGAAGGTTATAGTCCATTGATATTACTAACTCTAATAAAGCTCAAATTAAAATCAAATCAATACTAATGCTAACAATTTTTTTTATTCAACACTAACAATGACAATAATGTTTAATATTTGTTCTTTTGTTTATATTGGTTTAGACAATTAAAATATATAACCTACTTTTATTTTTGCTTTAATATTTAGTCATTTATTAATACTTCTTAGACTTATTTTAGCATGATTTATTACTTTTAAATTATGATCATTTTCATTATGACAAATTAATTTGTAATATTTATTTTATGCAATTTTATTATTATTATTTGTTGAATATTTTAGTGTCATCATTCATCTCATATTTTGTGTCATTTTCTTAAGAAACACCTTAGATAGTTGTATATTAGTTGGACTAAAAAAATATTTGAAACACAAGTTAATTATATATTGATATGAATACTTCACTGAAAAAATCTTAAATAATCCAAAAATCCGAAAAATTCAAAAAACTCCGAAGTTAAAAAACCCGAGATTGAGAAACTCTAATTTTCTTAATTTGATTTGATTTATAAATTTAAAAATCCAACACAAATAATTTAATTTCATATTTAAAAAACTAGAATCAATCCAGTCATATACACCGGTAACTAGTACCATTAGATTTTAAGGAAAACACCAAAAGGTGAGGGATGGATTGACTTGGTAATAGCCTACATTAACTCATTTTGACCCAAATATACTTTAGAAAAAAACACTGGATAGTTCGTGGTAAAACACTCAATAACTCATTCTATTTTAACTTGTTAATTTTTAATATTTGTCCATTTGACACTCTACTTAATATAGACTGGTCAAAACAGTGTGACCAAATTAAAAGCCGAGCACTCCTTCAAGTTAATGAAGCGTCAAGAAGAGGGTCTCCCCTCGTGTTGTTGTCGTTGCTCGGCTTTGGATTTGATTGATTGATAATCTTCTTCTTTTTTGCACTTTCTAAAAACTCGTGTGATTGATTCCAAAACCTTAAGGTACATTGAGGGGAATAATTTCCTTAAGGACACACTGTGCATTCAGTGGACTCAATTTTTGTTCTTACATAATTTTTCAGACACTGTTCTTATTTTTCAGTTTCTGTCTTTTATTTTCAGAAATTACTGTTATTGTTTCAACGTTTTACAATACAGATTACTAACAGAAGGTAGAATGTATATGTAAATATTATTCCTATCTCATGAAGATACGTTAAAGAGGCTGTTTTTGAAGAATCTAAACTTAATGTATAATATATTAATCAATACAAAGATTTTGTAAGGGAAAAAAGGTAAATCAGATATTATGCAAATCTCTCATTGATTTGATCCATCATACTCATTCATGAATCTTACAAGATTCAAACACCAAGTCATATAAGGCATTTATTCCATGCATATCTTCTTATTCCTAATTTTGTTATATTAGGTTCTTATTCTATGATTAATTTTTTGAAGATATATAGAGTAATATAATAGTGCTACTTCATTCCTCCTCCTGTAGCTCAATTAATAAGATAGACTTGTCGAAGGAGTTTCTGAACACTCTATATATAGGTTTTGAATAACAAGCAACATTAGGTTATGTTCGACAAGTTTGAATGAATTATTGTTGACAAATCAAACAAAGTATGTTAAATCAATAATTGTAAATTTCCTTTTGTCAAATTCAACAATTGTTATCACCGTACGCTTTAAATATTTTTTTATTTTCCAATTTCAACAAGTTTTTGACCTTTTCAAGATAGTTGTGGATCGTAGATTTGATAAAATTTATTAATTTTGATTCAAACTTTATAAATGCGTATGAAGAAACCACTAAATATGCACAAAAAATAAATTTATAACTCAAGTACTAACAATTGAGATCCTGATATTTAGCTGAAAGTGAATATTTATATTACATTATCGCCTCATATCTTATGTATAATTGTGTCTTTACATTGTTATGTTGGATGTTTTGAGCTTATTACGAATTTTATATGCGTAGAAAATGTGTTGGATGAACATGATCAAAAGAAGGTGATTTTTGCTTGATTTGAAGAGCGCGTTTATAAGTTGCTTATAAATTATTTTCAGTTTTTTTGAGTGTTTGGCTGGCCAACTTATAACTATTTTGTGCTTAAAATAAGTCCAAAGAAAAAAATTAGACTACCCCCAATTTATTTTTTGTAACTTATAATTTATTTTCAGCTTATAATAAACTGCTTAAAATGAGTTAAATGAAACACGCATGAAAGAATAAAGATTGAATGATGGTTGGGCTCGTCATTCTATGTCATGACGAGTCGGGAAAAAATTGTTGCGGAGGAAATAAGCAACACATTATCTTGGAGAGAAGAACACAGATATAGGTGGAAGCCATGGAAATTCGACTCTGTGTTTCACTTTCTTCCCTTCTTTTACTTAGTTTGTTATGGAATTCTATATGTGCCATGTTTTTAAAAAATACGGAAAATAGTCAAAAATATTTTTAAATTATGTGAAATGAATAAAAATATATTTTGTTTATAATTGGGCCAAAAATATCTTTATCGTTGATAGTTTGGTCCATAAATATCCTTATTGTTATTAAATGGATCAAAAATGTCCTTTTCCGAATAAATATTTTTTTTTCTTTTTAAACGCATCTTGTTCCTGATAAAAATATTATTTTTAAAGAATTCTATTTTTGTTTTCTTTGAAAAAAACACTTTAACTAATAAAAATGTAGGAAATACTTCTTTCTTCTTAATCTCATTTTATCAATTAAAATAAAATAATTTCATGTACCATTTTAATAGATATATATATTTCATATATATAAGATTATAGTAAACCCATCATTAATTTTTATTTAGATAAAGATTAAAAAAATTATAATAATAAAGAAAATATTTTGTTTTTTTCGAATTAAAGTGGGATAAACATTTGTTAATAAAAAATAGGAGAGATTTCGCAAATAACCACTATAATAAACTTAATTAGGCTCATTAGCTATAGTTTGTATATTTACGGGTTGTAGCTATAGATTAAGCTGCCTTATTTGTATAATTTGTGGGTTTATATAATTCGCAGAGAATTGAGCTATTTTTGTATCAACTCGAAATAACGAATTTATATAAACACAAACATCTGAACTTTATACAATTATACAAATTATATTATACAAAATTACATTTAAAAAAAGTTATACAAATTATATTATACAAACGTGCAAATTATACAAACGTGAACTGTAATTAAAACTAAATAATAGTGGTGAATTGTAAATTAACTAAACTATAGCTATATTAACTAATTAACTAGTATATATTTACTTATTCACGTAATTTTTTCGAAAAAAATCTTATTAATTAAAGAATATGTTAAAAAAAAGGACATGCTGACCCATTAAATAACAATAAGAATATTTTTGGACGAAAGTATTGACGACAAAAATATTTTTGATCCAAAATATAAACGAAAGACATTTTTATTCATTTCACATAGTTTAAGAAAGCGTTTTTTTTTTATCCTTTTTCGTAAAAAATATTATTAGTAGTTAGATTCCTTATCTACGATTCATAGGATGAATTCTTATCACGTTTTAATATAATTTAGCCTTTTGAATTTCTAGCTAGCTACTTATTCAACTAAACTCATTTTGGTTGATTTAGTGGCCATCAATTAGTTGTGCCTATTTTTTTTAATGTATTTCTCGAGAGAGAATCTATATTTAGGTTAAAATATAAATAATAAATATCCTTACACTATTCGTATATGTACACTAATAAATCGATTAAACAAATCATAACAGCATCGAATTAATCACATTCAGACTTTTGAAGATTCCTTAGCTTGAACCATTTGCATGGAAAATTCCCAAGTCAATGTTAATGAATAATATATGTTACATAATCATTTAAAAGTATTGTCAAATTTAATTAAAATAATAAAGTTATAACAAGTCTTGTAATTAAATTACTCACTAATCTTATATAATTGTTATATTATTATTTTTCTCTCAATATATGTTATGTACGTACGTTTAGTCTAAACAAAAAAATATAATAATATGTCTCACTCATTTAACATTAGCTGTTTGAGATTCCTTTTCTCTCCCAAAAAGGTGGACCTAGAACATATATTCTTAGTTTTACTAATTCTCCCATGACTAATATCAATTATTTGAGTCACATAATAAATATTGTCGTTTAAGTAATAACACTTAAGAAGAAGTGAGTACTTTGTCAAATGCCTAGAATTGAAAAACAATAAAGACCTCCTTCCATTTCAATTTATTAGTCTTAGTAAAAAAAACAAAATTTTAAAAAGCAAAAAATATTTACTTTGTTAATATGTTTTTTCAAATAGTTTCTAAATTATATGAAAATGTTAGTTATTGTGTAATAATACTTTTTATGTGGTCTGTATATATAAATTTTATTGTTTTTTTATATAAACTCACACAAAATATTAAATACTTTGAATGAAGACAAATAAATTTAAATAAATAGAAATGGGAGAAGTACTAATTTGACTGTGCTGGAATTAGTGTGAACATGACTCTTGGAAACTTGAGATTTCCCTGCATTTATGGGGAATATGTCAGATTAACCAATAGAATTACAGTTCTAGAAAGTCTTTTTGTCCTCCTGTTTGACCAAATCAGAACATTATATACACACACTAATGAATTTTCATTTTAATATACACAGACAAATTAGTTAATAAATATTTAAATATATTGGACGACTTTATCATTTTGTTTTTTATTTATATCAATATAATATATATAGAGTATAAAAATTGCTAGTGTTGGAAATTGTTTACATTCAAAAGGTCATATTAATTGTAGGGCTAAAGTATGAAAAATTTAATTAATTCTATCTTGATTTAGTTCCCGAAAACAGTCGTTCTATCTTGGTAGGAGTAAGGTCTGCGTACACTCTACCCTCTCCATACCCCACGATGTGGAATTTTACTGGGTTGTTGTTGTTGTTGTTGTTGTTGTATCTTGATTTAGTAAGTGATCAAGTAATATGAGACAAATATTTTTAGTAAGATGTCCATATAATATGGGACAGAGGGAGTACTATACACAGACAAATTAGGGTCCGTTTGGTTATGGGATAAACACAAAGTTAATACATGAATAACTTTGGTTATTTATGTATTAATTTTATATTATGTTTGGTTTGCAAATAAAATAAAGGTTATTCACGTATTACTTTTATACAATTTTGATTGCGTTTTTTTGTAATCCTACATAACTTATTAGGAATCTATGTATAGGTTATGTGGCATAGAAGATATAATAAATTATGTGGGTATTAGTTATACATGTATTAAAATAATTAATCACACATTTACCCCTTTTTGTCTTGATTGCTTAATCATTATTCAGTACAAATTACTCAATTGCTTTTAGTTATTTGTTGTTTACTTTATTGCTTTAGCTATTCGTATTTATTTAAATTTTAATGTGTTATTTAGATAGTTATTTATTTTAATGAGTATAAGAAATATTAGCTTACTAAATATTTTGAAATTAGAAAATAAGAATTAGCTCACTAGTTTTTTTAAAACTTTGCATCACTAAATTCTGCATTACTAATACCTACATAATTAAACCCTACATAACTAATATATGCATAACTCTAACCAGTAATCAAACGACCTCTAATTGTACTCATTTAGATTAGCATCGGGTAAATTCGTTGAAAAGGTAAAGCGATTTACATGCGAAATCTTATTCCTATTCTGAGAGAGGTTGTTTCGCATGTACTCTATTCTTTCTAATGTACTGCAATAGCGATAACAAGTAAATTAAAAAGAATAGAGTACATGCGAAATCTTATTCCTATTCTGAGAGAGGTTGTTTCCAATCAACCTTTGTCTAAAAAATAAAAAATATTCAAGATTTATTTTTGAAATCTCTAATAATTAAAAGTAGATGAATTTCAAACTATCCTATTATTTAACCGTGCTCCTTAATAATAGATTTTAGGGATCCCTAGATTTTAAGGTTAAGTACACTTATATGTAGTTCATTTAGCTGGTAATCTTTTAAAAATCCAATTAGAAAATGACTTAGTCGATATGTTGTGCTTCATCCGTCGTCGTCGATTTGTATTTTTCTTTTTCATACTACCCTATTAAATAACTACATGATAAAATGATAGTAATCAAATTCAAAATTTTAAAATATCATTAATAAAGTTAATTTTATAAAATATATCTTTAATTAAAAATTTCTTAAGAAGTGTATCAGTTCAACAAAGACTAAGTTATATAAGTCGGAATGAATATTACAATAGAAGATGTATTACAAACGAGTTTACTATAGGATATAGGTAGAGGTGAAAATTTTCCGTGCAAATCGTTTTACTTCCTCTGTCAAACAATATTTGTCCACTATTGACTTTACATAATTCTTAAGAAATTGTAAAAATTATCCTTTCAATATAATAAATACAATATTTTAAAAAATATAATAGTGAAATAACTACTAATTAATGATAAAGATAAATTAGGAACTAAGTTAAAATTATCTCTTAATTTCATAAATTAGACAAATATTATTAAACATCTATTATTAATATAGTAAATAAATAAAAATCGACGGAGGAAATACTTTTTAGCGAGTCTACCAACACAAAATATTAGATCTAATTGACTTTGTAAATTTCACATATCAAATTGTTAAATGATTTATTTTTTTTAAAAAAGAAAGTATTACTAGTACTATAAAGAGGCTGACGACAACTTATAGAAACTTGTAACGTGCACGGTTAGGAAAGATGAATTTGAGCTTTCCCTTAAGAAAAAGAAAGAACACAAGGAAGCACCATTGGTCAGTAAAAATTAAATTGAAGAGTCGGTTTGGATAAGCTTTTTAAAGCTATTTTTTAAAGTTGAAAATCTCAGCTTTTTATTTTTAATTTTTTTAAGTTGTTTTGTCTTAAAATGAGTGTTCAAAAACACTTTTTTTATTTACCCAAACACAATAAAAGAGCTTAAAAGCTATTTTAACTTAAAAAATACCTTCTCCGTTTCATATTAAGTGAATTTGTGAGGCAATGCACATATATTAAGAAAAACATTCAAAGACATAATTTGAACCATATTTTTCACTATTACCTTTTATAAAATCATAAAAATTACTTTGCAAGTAATGTGATTTATCTCCTAGAAAATATAAAACTTCTATAAATGAAAGGGCAAGAAAAAAGTTTCAAACATCTACCTTGAACTTTGAACAATTCAATTATTTTGAACAATAAAAAATCCCTCAAAAATTCACTTAATATAAAATGGAGGGAGTACTTAAAATAAGTTTATCTAAATAGGCTCCAAATCTTCAAAGTTCATGACATCCATAATTGGGCCATTTTTTCAAGTGGGGCTCCAAATTTGCATAAATAATAGGGTCGCCTATGTCTCGTGAATTAGATACTACACAATTTATGTCATTTTCGTAAATTAGATACTACACAATTTATGCCATGCAGTTAATTAAAGCATCACGTTTTTATGTAAGATTCATAGAAAAACCGCATCCCAAAGGGAATATGATTTAACAATATAACTTTAACTATTGTTACTAGACGAAAGAAAAAGTTCATGTACATAACTTCAATTTCCAAAAAGATTTTTTTGGCTTCAAACTTCAAATGATATTTTTTCTAACATCAACCAAATATCGTCCGGACACCTAAGGGTAGAATTCCTATGTCCTCATTTAGTCATAGCTTGGAGTTTTATAGTGTGCTGGGATTTTTCCAATATCGTATTGTTTCATCTTTGTGTTTTTTCTGTAGCAAGTAGTAACTCATATTTTTATCACTAATATGATACTGTATTATTAAACGTCGTTTCTTTCGCCTTTAATCAGTAATCTCGAATGGTGTTTATGAATATCAAATGGCGAATCCAGCGTTATTTTTCAACCCAATGTACCATGGAAGATCACTAATTGGAAGAGCCAACAGAGGCATTAACATGCTGAGGAGACTGATTTTCAGCCTTGCGTCTCAAACAACCAAATTCCTCAAATGCTAAGCTGGGCCTGCAAAAGAGATTTGACTGAATTTATCTATGGTAAAACATTGAGAAAATCAGGAAATTCAGTGGAATGAGGAGGTAACTAGGCAAACAAGATCACCTCCTAACTGCAGAAGCAGAGGTTGCCCATGAAGCTGGAAAGTCACAATTAGGAGAAGAATCAACAAAAAACAAAGATAATTAAACTTGTCAAATCACAGGAAAATGCTTCCTCAAACAATATCACTGGAATGAGATGACATGACTGAAAATATCTCTTTTGAGATTAACATTCCATGATATCAGTATATAACAGAAACAATCTCTAAGAAGTTTACATAAGGCAAACCAATTATAACTTTTAACTCCAGCAGATCCAAGAATAGAATATATTCTAGTTTGTAGAGAAACAAAAACTTTAAGGATGCCTTTACATGATTTAGAAACAAAAGGAAAGGTCCAAGTACACCGATGGGGAATATAAGGCATCCAAAGAGAAAAAAGGTTAGGGAACAGACTTGTGTATCTGGGCAATGGAGATTCCGTTCACTATGATAACAAGCATTAACCTGTGTTGATATCTTTGTGATCAACCATTTACATTTGAGCAAGGTACAAAATGAGGGCCTCCATAGTAACCTTCTCAATCAAACTCCACACACTTCTGATTTGTTCTGAACCATGACTAATCTCATTCAGTTAAAGTCTAAAGGTCTGACCAAAAGTTTACAACTAGATGTATCTTCAAAGTATCTCCTCATTATACTAATATTCTGGCATAATTCAAAACCTTCAGCCGCAAAAAGTTGTTCAAATTGTTCCCCTGCATTTTCATGGAGCTTCTTCACTTTCTACCATCCCGTCATCCCTGGATTTGAGAGTATGATCAGCAGTCTCACTAGTTTTAGTTTCCTGAACATTCTGTGATGAACCTACATTAACCTCTTTGTCATTCTGCACGGCTGGCACCTCATTAGTTTCTGTTAATGTCTGAAGAAGCTCCAATGGAGTAGCAGCTGGATCAAGCTCCTGGCAACCCTTAGGAGCATTTTGAGCTTCTTCACCTGTAAGCAAGTGGCTTGGGACCTGATGAGAGAAACGAAACATCTCTTCTCTGGTTATTCTCATCACCTTCTGTGGATTCAAGTCTGGACGGAAGACTGTCTTAAAACCAGCAACTTTGATGAGAGGAGCTACTGAAATTCCTTGCTCCTCATTGTAGTCATCAAGAACTAGGACCATTTCATACTTGTGTATGACATCATCAGGTGTATTCTGATTCCAGCCAGTAGACCAATGTCTGTAGAGGGCCCAAACATCCCCCTTCTTGGGAAATATTAGAACAGATCCACGAGGGCCCTTTGACCACAGAACCTTGTGGGAGAAGGAATTCACCAACTTACCTGTTTCGTATCTGCCAATCCTAAATTCACCAGAAGTTTTGTAGAAACCTGAAGCTACCCATTCCATTGGACCAAATTCACTGTTTGTTTTTGAATTAAGCCAACTGAGCCTCACTTTGAATGGCTCCCTTGAGAGGACTTTGTTAATCAGAGCGTAGAAACGGGGCATGCCATCATCAGCATCATATGCAGCCCAGACTTCATTGTCTTCGAAACAACTTTCGCTCCTGTCCTGATCAAAATTGTGAAAATCAGGATCTGGTACATTCATTGATTCTGGCTTTGGATCCCCTTGATATGCATCATTTGCTAAAGCATTGACAGCTTTCTTTCCTCCCTTCATAGCTGATGACTCTACATTCCCATTTACATTATGACCAAGACCATTAGCAGTCCTCTGTTTTTCTTTTTTGCCCTCTTTTACCTTAGGTTTTTGTACATCTTGCGGCTGAGATCTCCATTCATTCAACTTCTTAAGTATCTCTTTCCGAGCTTTTGCCATCAGCATATTCCGGTTTTCAAGTGGTGTCAGTTCCCTGGTACTATTAAACTTACTAGAAGAGAAACCATAAGTCCTTTCTGCATAGTGAGGTGCATTGGATCCAAAATGGATTCCATCCTCATCGAGCCTTCTCTGTTTGAAAGGGGTCTGCCTAGTCTGTGAATCATCACGTTCTCTCTTCATTTTCTCATGTGCCTGCTGAACAACATTTGCTGCTTTTGCTGCAATGGAAGGATCTGAGCTACCAACACCACCCATTCTGGAAAATGAATCCTGCTGAAAGTTCGAGTATTTCGCAGTATTAGAACTTGCTGCTGCTGATCCTGCTGTTTTACCAGCACTAGCATTTCTTCCTATAGGGAACTGATTTCCATTAGGTGCATGATTCCCTAGATTCTGGGGCCACTGACTAGTAGAATTGGATGATTTTGTATGATTGAACGGTGGGGATGTTTCTGTAGCCATAAAAGCTTCATGACAATTGGGGCAAAGAAGAGTGTGATTAAGATATATCTTCAAATACTCATAATGCATCTTGCATCGGTGGCAAATGGTCCAGAAAGTATCACTTCTTTGATTGGATGAAGAATTAACTGATGAAGAGGGCATCCGAGAAGCATTTTTCTGAGTCTTTGAACCCGAAGTCCTACTAGTAAAATTATGAAATCCATTTCGTGGAGGTGCTGATGGACCACCTGAGGGGACTGGAACTTTCTGCTGTTTCTGCTGAAATCCTTTTGAACTCCTTCTCTGGTTATATGCCAACCTCTTGGATTTATCAGATAACAAGCTCCAGGCCTCAGAGAGAAGTTTAAACGCACCTTCAGCTCCAACAGATTTGTTTTTATCGGGGTGGAGGACAAGAGCTAGCTTCCTGTACTGTTTCTTCACCATTTCATCATCACTTGATGGGCTCACACCAAGTACCCCATACCAATCCACTTCCCCACTTATTTTGTTTTCGGCAGAGATATAAACATCAAGTGTTGTTAACATCTGGGTTAGATCGTCAAGCCCCGGATACAAAACCTGAGCTTTCAAGGCAAATTTCTTGGCACCAGCATAATCCTTCTGTTCAAACTTCCGCTCTGCAATTTGTTTTGCTCTGAAGGCCTCATCTTTATTGCACTCCATAGTTTGTGAATGTGATTTTGAAAGTTCCTTTGGTGCTACTCCAATCAGTATGCCACTCAGTATCACTGAAACCACCAAAATAAAAAAAGCATTTTCATGTGAATATCAGATACTGAGGACTCAATCTCTTCCCCTTCTTGAAGCACAGTATCCTTCAAATCATCTTATACCTGATTCACAACAAGGGAGAGATCAGCGGCTGTTAGAAATACGCCATTTAAGTTCCAGAACATAAAAAAAGTATTAAACATATTGGTCTAGGTTTCAGCCAAAAAACAATTTATCAGAGAAAATAAGTTAATTTAAATACCAAGAAATATGCAAATGTATGTTGATGCATATTCACATATTTTAATCTAGTGCCTCATGGCTTAGCAGCCAATAATTGTTGTTGACAACAATAGACTTTTGAACCTGGTAAATGGCAGATTGGTAGTCAAGATAAGACATTCAGTTTCCATCATACAAAATATTTTAATAACCAACTAACACCGACATCTACCTCTCTGGAAATTGAATGATAACAAAATTATATGCAACAGGATAGGGTAAAGATGGTACACTTGATCTTAGCCAAAAGGCCAAGAAACGTATGCAATAGGACGGATAAACCCTAAAATTTGCTAGTACTATCCAGGTCAAAGTAATGCGATTCTCTAGCACAATTGAAATCCTAAAGTTTCTGATGCACAACATCTTGTTTAAACAACACTGACATTTCTGGTGGTTTTACTATACAGAAATGTTGGATAAAGTTAGCAGCTATTATCACATTTAATTAGACTATATGGTTGTTTTCTATAATAAATAGTAGTTCCCTCAGACCAGTCAAATCTTGAAGTCAAAAAAAAAGAAGGCGCAAGTTTACTTTTTGACCAAGAAAGGGAAATCTTTTTCCTGAGCTTTGCTTCCAACTGTAGGAGATTAACTCAATGTCCAGTCATTCAAGTAATAGATTCCAAAATACCTCCACTGAGAAGCAAGGTAGACATAAATCATAGAAGTGGATTAGTAACAACTTCCTCTTACCCTTACAAGAGAGCAAACTTCTATTTCTTTTCTTTTCTTATTGATGGTCGTGGTGTTCGGACCAGCTTTCACACAACTCGACTAATTGCCCGGGATACTTGCCACCTCCCACCAACAAGAGGTACCACTAGGGCAGATAAAAAGAATTACCTAGTGTTTTTGTCTCGTCTGGAATTTGGACCTGAGACCTCATGGCTCTCAACCACTTCATTGACCACTAGGCCACACCCTTAGGTTGTGTGAACTTCTATTTCTCACCACTCTACATTTTCCCATTCTAACATTTAAGCTGTAATATGTGTTGCAATTTCCAAATTCTGTAAACTTACTTTAGAAAGTTGCAATGGTAAAGATCGCTCAATCTCTCAGAAAGTTAAGTCTTTCCAGCATGTATTCTCTTTGCTAAATTATGTAACCAACTCACTTCTAAATTCCAAAGAATCAACAAAGATTACTCTGTCAATGGACAAACTCATCCACACAGTTTTATCTCCCAACCCTCCTCACACCACCAATAAAACCTAAAAATCTACTCAGAAATGAAAGGTAGAAATATGTCTATGAGGGGATCATATAAAGTTCTTATCAAATCCTCTGGTGTGGAGGAAAGCTCAACTAGGGGATAATCAGGAACTAATTCAGACAATAAATTGATTGCTCCCAAAAGTATCAAGTACCCAAAAAACTACAGAGCAGGGTTGTCCTAAGAATGCCCATGTCTCAAGCTAAGCACTTTTTTTTTAATCATTCAGTATTTCTACAAATACCATTCCACATACAAAATAATTCTTAACTAAAGCAAACTTTTAAGAAACAGACAACAAGGGATGCAAACGTTTAAGAAGAAGACAACAAGGGATGAAACCGTTTAAGAAGCAGACAACAATGTGACCCACTACTTTGTCCAGCTAAAAAGATTCAAACTTTATGCCCATTGAAACTCAACCAAACCACTGTAAAATTAGCTCCACCCCAAGTTTTAATTACTAAGCGGTTTGAACCTACAAAACCTACAAACCCAAAAAAGGGAAAGACGGCAACAGAACGATCCTAAATCATCGCAAAGGAAACATAGATTCAAAGTAAAAAGTTCGAATGACGATATGTCAAATGGATCTGAACCATTAGAGGTTTGTAACGGTCGAAATTCACATTTCAATTTGTCATCAAAAAAAAAAAACTAAAATTCAGTCCAAAAATAAAACCTTTTTCGAAATGAAGGAAGAGAAACTAACCGTATATGAGCATTTGAATCGAAAAAAGCTGCTGTTGTTGACCTACAAATTTTCCCACCAAATCCGGACCCTTTGAAGAACTGAAATGATTTGTTTTTGTGAAAAACTCCTATGAGCCCAAGAACAACCCTAAAATGCCCAAATATAATCTGTAAAATTGGGAAATGAACAGCCAGGCAGGCATGGGCTTGATTTTATATTATTGTTTTTTCTACTTCATGGATCTTAACTATGGTTACTTTATAATCACAATTCTTAACTAGGGTTAACAAACCATGGATCTTAACTATAGTTACTTTTTGTCTAGAACATTCTACTACTTCTTTTCGGGTTTAAGTTACATACACTGATATTTTAAGAAGATGTTTGACTATATTTATAAGCTGGTCAAACTAGAAGTACTTTCTGACTTATCTACGTGTGTAAATACCAAAACTGCTTATAACTAAAGGATTGTCTGATAGTTGGTCAAAGTTATGCAGATATTAGTAATCTTGGATTAGTTATGAACAGTGTTTTCAAAAATATTTTCGGAGCGAGTTTCGAAGTGGAGCGTACCAAAAAGGCTCTAGGGCGCAAATTGAAGGCGTAGATTCACAGGGTGTAAGTCCTTGAATTTGCTATGTAACTCCTAAGCATAAAATCGTAAGTCTGACGTAAAAATATACACCCTAGGCGATAATTATTTTTAAAAAATTTTAAACCATTTTTGCTTTAGATCATATTTTTTATTATTGGTTTAATGATATTTATATTTTATGCTATCATATTTTTTCAGGTTGTAGAGATTTTGTAAAAATGTATAGATAAACTCTCATAGAAAATACATTGCTATAAATATTTTTTTAGATAATCGTGTCTAAATTTGATAGGACAGAGTTTTCATATCACTATGTTTCTGAGACAACTTTATTCATTCTTGAAATTACTCTTACAATTTTTGTCCTCCTTCTTTATACTATATAAATAATAATCACTGCAAATATTAATTAATGGTGGGAAGAATTAGTAAATGTGAAAAATGGATGATGATTTCATTTTAAATATTATTTTGACTATTATTATTTTTTGTGTTATTAGTTGTTACCTTTCTCAAATAGTAATTATAATAATTTTTTCTACATTATTCGTTATTAATACATTGCTCAAATAATAATTATAATATTATTTTCTATATTATTGGTTAATTATTAAAATTTGTTTATAAAATCATTGAAAGTTTTACTTTTGCTTATTTTCTTAGTAATAAAATTATAAAATTGATGGAACTTACGCCCCATGTCTCGGGGCTTACGCCTCACTCTGTACTGCATAAAACGCCTCACCTTGTGCCCCCGCCTTTAAAACATTGATTATGAAGGGATCTATATATTATTTGGTACATTGACTAGTTATATAGGATTTAGTTGTTCATGTATTATTCTTTTCACCTTTTATGTTGCATAAAAGTATACATATATTCTCTTATAACTTATATATATATTAGTTATGCGAGTATCTAGATTGCAAACTAAATAAAATATTAAGTGTGTTAAATTTTATACGCAAAAGAATGTTATTGAACATGATATTACTTATGATGAATAACTTAGCTCATAATATAACTTATAAGGACTTTTAGTTTGATTAAACTTTTTTTATCATTTTATCACTTATATCTTCTGTAATCTCCAAAATACTTTTTGGCAGACATAATTTTTAGTTATTTTTCATTTTATTTCTGTCATTTATTTAAGTAAAAATACCTTTAAATTTATTTTTTTAAAGTAATTTTGAGAATGTTTTTGTTACAACACATTAACGGTTGATTATCAGTTTCAACACTTTTGGCGAAATACATAATTACTTATTTATAAAAATGATCTGTAATACGTAAAAGCGTTTTTCAGCATTTGATATTGAGCTGATTCATACAAGATCTTAATGTTTTTTCATTATCAATACAATTTAAAAATTGTGATAGCATATTAGTTACTCTAATTATTTCAATTAATATGGCACTTTTTGCCTTTTCTAGAGTCAATCAACTAATTTTTGAAGCTAAACTAGATTAGATAAACTCAAGACTTTAAAATTATAATTAAGATATTCGAAAATTATAAGATAAGTATATAGTCAAACTTCTTTGTAACAACATTGTTGGTTCCAAAAAAAATCGATTGCTATATCGATTAGTTGTATACATCTAACTAAAAAATTAAAGATTTAATACAATTTTAATAAATTCATATTTACATAAAGATTTAAGCGGTAAGACGCACATTTTAGATCTATTTGAAAATTTACTTTTTTCAAAATTGATGGAAGAAATTTATAATTGTAGTTTGTTTAGTAGATTTTAGTCTTTATTGACAGAAATAGATATTCGTATAATAATTTTTGTTATAAATATTGTATTAAAGTATCAAAAAATATTATATTTATTATTTGTAATCTTAGAGATTCTATTTCAACAAGTGGTTATTTTTATAGTACCCAAAAAGAAAGATAATTGTTATATGATGTAACCTTACAAAGAGCATATTATTATAAAAGGTGATTGTTGATGTTATAGGAAAAAAGTTATAGTAGGGATTTAAAATATAATATTAAAAAATATTTTTGAGAAAAACTTGGCTATTATAGTGAAGTGTTGTTATATTAGAATGTTGTTATAGAGAGGTTTGATTATGTAATGTAAATTGCAATTCTTCTCACATTAATATAATATAAAAAATATTTTAGCTGTTGGTCAAAATCATATAATTTGAATCTCTAGAAGCGAGAAGTGTCACGTGACTTAAAACGTAAGGAGTGCTATTTTTATTTTTACTATGTTATTAACTAATGCTTAACTTGTACCTGTTAGGGTTGTACATTCAATTTTTCGGTTAGATTTTGTATTATTTGATTTTGGTCATTCGATTATGTTAAATAAGACAATTAACATAATCAAATAATTGTATAACGAAAAAAGTAAAATTATACATGAAAGGAAAAAATAATGTTGAATCTCTTAAATATATTTTTCAATATAAGTCACAAGTAAATATTAAAACTTAATATTTAAAAATATACCAATAGACGTACGTCCTAACAAAAAATATAAAGAGTTTCAATGAAATTAACTTTTCATTGCAAATATTTATCCTTGAATAAAACTCATGTTGGAGCTGAACGATCAGCTGTTTTCATATCTTCGATTAAAAGTTCTTAAAAGTTGAATCGTAATAAAAACTTATTTAAAAAATGCACAAAAAGTAAAATACACTAATGAAACAAATAAGACTTCTTAACTTACATTATATGATCTGTGACTATGTCAGTTATAGATACATCTCCTTTGCCATAGCTCAAATTTAAAGGGAATTATTCTTTAAAAAGTCATTAACATGTACCACAAATAAACTATCTTCAAGTTGCTCAGATAATTCACATTCTCCTCCAATTTAACAGATTTAGATTCACATCAGAATGAATACAAATGTTTGCATCTTAGGAGTTGATGAACTCCTAAATGAGTGAAGAATATAAGTCTAGTATTAAATGCACTTTCTGATGCCATAAAATGGCTATTGCTTACATATTAGGAATCATCTTATTAAAAAATGTAAAATCTATTTTCAAAACAAGATATTATAATTATCATTTTCTGCTTCAATTTCTTTGAGAAGATATTTTTTCAATTTTGTCTTACTTTTACTTCCATTCTGAAATCTATGTTACTTGTATTCTAATTATCATGTTGCACTTCCTGATAAGTCAAGTGTGTTGCTTGACAACACAATACATAATGAAGAATGAGATATATTCCACTGAACTTTTATTTTGCCCCCTTGTACACTTCCCCATACATTTTCATAAGTACAAATACGTTACATAATTAAATTTGAAACGAGGATCAATATGCATACAATTATCTCATTCATTTTTGTTGGTTCACCCTATTTTTGTCAAACTTCTATTTCATTCTTTTTATTGTTTCACATAGCTGTGTAGTTTCATTTTCATCAATTAAAAATGTACACCATATAGGTTGTGTTTGATATGAAGGAAATGTTTTCCATGGAAAATATTTTCCTAAAAAATATTTTTTTGAAAATAAGTTGATTTCTAATTTATTGTCTCATGTTTGGTTGGTGAGTGGATTTTCTAATGTGATTGGTGAATCAAAAATATTTTTTAGAAAATATCTTTTATTTTTGTTCAAAGAGTACAAAATACTTTTTGTGAAGGTTTTTAACCGAAAAATCAACACCAATAATCGATCTGACATCTGACTCCGACACCGGTCCAGAATTTGACCCCTACTCCTGACACAAGATCCGATATTTGAACTGAAACCCGACCCAGACCATGATCCGAATCAGGACAAGATCTCAAGACCCAACCCGCAAGAGACCCAAAATTCGAACTCGAAAATAATCCCAACACCCGAACCCGAGGCCCGAATTTGACTCGACCCGAGATCCAACCTCGACTCGACCTTGACCCGAGACCCTACCCTAACACCTGACTCGAGACCCAACCCCGACCCTAATCCCAAGACCCGACCTCATCCCCGTACAAAACACTCGATACCTGACCCCGACCTCAATCCCAAAACCCAATCCCAATTCGAAACCTAAAACCTGACCCCAATCAAACCCTAACACTCGACTCTCAATCCGACCCAGACCTCGATTCGAAACCCGACTCGAGACTCGCCCCCGACACCCAACTCAATACTTGAACCCGACACCCAACCCCGATCACAATCTCGAGACCCAAGACCTGAGATTTGATACCTGACCCCAACTCCACCCTTGACTCGAGATCCGACCACGACCTCAAACTTGACACCTGAGCTAGGACTAGACTCCGACCTCGACTTGAGACCCACTCCTGACCCCGATGCTAGACTTGAAATTCGATCCCAACATTCGGCCCCAATCCGGGACCTGACTCGAGAACCACCTCCGACCCCAGCATCCGATTGGATATTTGACCTGACACCTCATCCCGACCCCGACATCCGACTTGAGACCCAACCCTGACTCTGACACCCGA
The DNA here is from genome assembly GCF_947179165.1 of Solanum dulcamara. NCBI lineage: Eukaryota > Viridiplantae > Streptophyta > Magnoliopsida > Solanales > Solanaceae > Solanum > Solanum dulcamara. The sequence goes on along the minus strand of NC_077243.1, from coordinate 16,557,297 downwards.
GTCGAGACTTAGTCCTAATCCTGAGCCCGAGACCCAACCTAAGACTCGACATTCTACCCAAATTTTACCTCTAATTCTAACTCGAGATCCGACCTCGATTCAATCCGAAACTCGAGAGTTGGAGCTCAAATCAAGATCGAGAGTCGAATCTCAAATTGAGAATCAATAGGATTATCATAGGGAATCAATACCCAAGACTTAAGTTAGGATGAAAAGTTAAAGATGTGAAATTCAAAATGATTTTGAAACATGTTTAAAAGTCATTTTCCTTAAATTTTTAGGAAAATAAATTGATTTGAAACCATTTTCCAAAACATTTAAATCAACCAAATATGAAAAAATTGAAAAGCATTTTCATTCCTACCAAACACACAGAATTACATTTCGCTCTGCTAATGCATATAAGATAAGAATGTCAGAGATGATATCCATATTTCACTAGAGGCACAGTTTGAATCAACTGTTTTAAAAAGCTATTTGATGCTTTAAAGTTTGATACATAAGAATAAATAATCTATTCAGTTATTAACAATATCTCCTCTTGAGTACGCTTTGATTGCTAGTATGACTTGCAACGATTATAATCATCTACTGCATATTATTGTTATACCTATGCAACAAACACTAATCCCCACTCATGTGAAACAGTTTCGGGAGTTCGACATGGTTTAACAGACCTATGATTCTTTTTGATAACCATAATTTACTTGGTTTGAACTGTGAATAGAACTTCTAACATAGAACACTTGCGCATTAGCTTTTAATATAAAACCACCTCCTCTCTTGCGCAGGTACCTTGGCATAAGCATGCACATACAATTTGTATGACAGCTATTCGCACATAGTTTAGCACTGCAATATTCCACACACTACAAACACTACTCCTGGCAGGACAACTCATCTTACCTGAAGGCAGATGGAGAAAAGGCTCAGCATTGCTTGGCAAAATATTCTTGAATTCTGGAAAGGGGCTAATATTTCCAGTCCATTTACCAACTTTGTTTAGCACTCAGGTTGGCTATATATACAATCACTTCCAAAAGGTAGCACGCCATTCATCATTATCTTCTTTGAAAGATCATATTGCATGGAAATCCTTTGATTGTTCCATGCAGCCAGGTAGACTTAAAAAGTAGAACTATCAAGTTTTTTCTACTTTAACTACGTTTCACAGTAAAGATTATCCAGACGGTACCCTCTACAGAAACGGAGAAAACATGCATGCACAGACACCTTAAATACAACAGTTTAAACAGTTTAAACAGAATGGAAAAATGATGCAAAGAAATGAATGAAAAAATGGCGGCCTCTTCTGATGCTATAGTCGGCAAAAATTGCATTGGCGACATCCCGTTGAGGCAACCTTGATCCAGAAAAGGCAGCTGCAACATCAACAAATTCTTCAACCTTGCTGGCTCCCCTCCGGTTCAGCCTTGTTATGGTTAAACTTCACCACTATGCAAGTAATATTATCAGCACTACCCCGAGTAAATGCAGTTTCCGTCAGCTTCCTAGCAGCTGCTTCTGGTTCTTCTTCTGCTTGTGCCAGTGATATGGCATCCTAGAGGACAACAACATCAGCAACTAAACTCAGAGAAAACATCTAAAGAGATCATCGACAAAGGAGGACAAAACCACTTCAGAAGTTTAGGCTTTGAGTTCTGACAAAAGGAAAAACAATCTCCCGGAGTTGCTGGTATATAGCCTAAATATCTTCGAGTTACGCTCCACCAAAAGGAGGCCAAGAGGACAGGAAACAGCGAGACAGACACAGAAAGAAATAAGGGGGGGGGGGCGGAGAGAAAACTGAAAGTAAAGAAAGCATGCATGCATGCACAGCACTTGCCTCATTTGGTACAACATCCCAGAGTCCATCACTGGCAAGCACGAGTAGTTCTAATTCCTCATCAATCTCTTGATCCTGAAACATATTGAGAGACGATAAATAACTTCCATAAATATCAAATGCCTTCAAGGCTCTAACTCATTTGTTTCGTAAGTAAATCCTTCCAACATAGCAAGCCCTTCACCCTTCTATCAGCCCTAATCCAATTGGTTAATGGCTTAATTCTTTTATATACATTGTTCTTTGGTCGCCATGCCTTGCAGGCTAACATTACTAGGACTAGACAGTCAAAAGGGAGTATCAACTCCTAGCCTTGGCAACTGACAAAGATTTCTGAGATGTGGTGGAAATAACAGTTTTTATTAATAGTTCATGAAGAAGCAGCTGGTTTTGTAGCCAAAAAAAGGAAAAAAGAATGTTACCCACAACCCAAGTAGTTAAGTCCTCTTTGAATAGAAATGTAATAAAGTTAAAACATTTTTCCTTTTTTAGCCAAATAAGTATTAATGCATAACTCTCACACACAGATTGACCACAACAGCGACGCTTAGATGAACTAGTTCATGAAATGTAAGTGTCGATGAAATGCAAGGGTCATCGCACACTTCCCCAGTTATCTAAACTCTTAACAATCCCTAGAACACATGCACTGACCTGCACCTCATTTAGGCTTTCCATGCCAGTGTATGGAAACAAAATTATTGCAACAAATGGCGACTGCTTGCAGGTAGGCCCGCAGGTCTTGACATATGGGATAGGACATCCCAAGCCAATTGCAAAAAAAAATTGCTTCTTCGGTCGAGACTCGAGAGGGGGAGCCTAGTAGTGCACGTCCTCCACCCACTATGACACTCATTTTCACACATCTAAAGAAGCAAAAAAATAGAGTGTAAATCTACCTGGATCTCAGGTTCAGCAACGACAAATTGCTTCAGCATCCGGTTGCCAAAAGCACGTGACATCGCTAATACACCTCCAACTCTCCAGGTACCTAATAATACAGAAACGGAAAACATAAATGGTGTATAGCCTAGGTACCTTTCATGGAGATCAGACCAAAATTCATAAACCAATAAGACGGAACTAAGGGTCCATTCACCTGATAAGACATTCACTAAATGTTAGAACATCAGATCTAATGCTTAGAAGAACAGATTGAATTTAACCCACCAGTAACTAGGGTTTTCCGAGAAAGCAAATAGTTGGTTAGATGGATCAGGGATGCCAGTAGACATTACCACATAGGCAAAACATCAATTTGAATATGGTCCTCAACTCCCATGCAAAAAACATTTCATAATTGTAGCATGCACACATGCAACCACATTTTAATACAAGTATAAGAGTAACTTGATTCTCACATGATCCATGCCACTCTGCCATATCTACCACCAACGGAATGGAAAGCATAAACTGGAGAACATTTGAGAAATTCAATCCAAACTTTTATGAAAACAATGAAATCTCCTCCACTAGCTTCTTCTTTCTAAGAAAACAAATAGTTAGTTAGATGGATGCAAGTGGACATTACCATACAGGCAAAGCATCTATTTCCAGATGGACACCTCCTTAGCTCCTATCCACTAAACATCTTCTAATTCTAGCATGCACTATCACATTTTAACACAATTTCAGGAGTCACTTGATTCCCAGATGACATGCAACGCTCTACCCAATCTACCACCTACAGAATGTTAAAGAAACTAGAGGAAAACAGAAAAATTCAAGCCGAACTTTATGACAACAATGAAGCTTCCTTCCTTTAGCTTCTTCCATCCTTCATAGTTTGCAGACATTTCAAACCTCTATAATTACATCCATGAAGCCTAAAAATCCTCCCTTTGACAAATGTCTGCACCACAATGGTATTACATCAATGCAAAACAAATGGAGGACAAGCAAATTGAATCTTTGTATTAGATGACTAATTAATGATAACACTTTTAGAGCATCAAAACAATCAGTATGATGTTCCATTTCCGACAACCCACAAGATGAAACTTCAATTAACAGGCAAGCAAACCCAATTTGAGTAATATTTCATAGGCAGAGAAAATTCCTCACCAGCCCACATCACAACACCTCCAGCCCTTTCAATTCTCTTCCGCTCATCGGTCCTATTGGGCTTATGATCCTCTGAAAGAGGAATTGCTGCCAAGCAAAAAACTGAACTTGTTAGGAGTCTAGCCAAGGTTGCTAGTTGCTCAAGATGGCATGCTACAATATGACGAGTGCAATAAGCAATTAACTATAACATATGAGAAAAACATACCATACAAAATACAGCATATGGCATGAGAGAATGGTAAAGCTTTCAGGAGTCCGGTGGCTACCCATTCTTTCTTGCTTCAATTTCAAGCTATACTATCAGTTACATTTTACTATTGTAAAAAAGAAAAACCCAAGTAATAGTACTCAATTGCTAAGTTGTTATCTTGTTTTACATTGTATGCCTGCTTTGAAGGACACAACCTTGCACTAACAGAAATCACATAATCTAGCTATCCTGCCAACATCACATTTTTAAACGAAGCAGAGATACTATACACTAATAAAAGAATCATCCCTCACCCCCTGGTGGCTGCTGAAACTATCTGCCACTATTTCTATTCTCAAATTCCAGAACCTTTTAAGCCATTATGAATCTGATGTTACCTTTTCCGCTCTTCGATATTATAGTCCGTGAGTCTCCAACATTTGCAACATAGAGATGGTTACCAACTAGAACTGCTGTTGAAGCAGTGGAACCATCATCTCGAAAGGTATCTTTTTCAGAGTCCAAGAAGTCCATATCTGTTTGTTGATATGTCTCGCCTGCAATATGATGAAAATAATGTATAAATCTTCAACAGTGTTAGAATTCAAAAAAGTAAGAAATAAACAAAGAGAGGAGAGAGGAGAGAGGAGAGAGGAGTTTCCAAGTTTTAGTATTCTTCAATTAGCATGTTGTTCAAGTACATAGCCCTTGCCATGATCATGCACTACACACTTCAGATGTTATGGAAGCATGAATATGTCACACTTTGATATGTCAGCTTCAATGGACAGATAGCACGCATTTCCAGTACACTGGGAAAGAAGAAAAGTGGAGATTCAAATTACGCATCCATAAGACAACATATAAAACTCACTTATGGCCAACTTGGTGTTTGTTGAAAATGATGGATGTTTCATTAGATTCTGAAAGAGATGTCCCTTCAGATACTCAGCTGCTCGGGAACCACCATGGCCTGCAGTAACAAGACATGATGATTAGAAAAAGTCAAAATCCATCTTTCTCAAGACACAAATTAAGATCAACACAAACACAAAAAAATAAAAAATAAGGAAAAATGCTTATTCTACCTAGTCTGCAGAAATGTAAGAAGACACAAACAAAGAGCAACGCAGACACACATACAAGAAAAAGAGAAATGCTAATTCTACCTCGTCTGCAGAAATGTAAGAATTTGTCAATCAAACATCTAAAAAAGAGCCAAAGTTGTCACACGCTCATATGAAATATTTGGGACTACAAAAAGTGGTCATTAGTTGCAAAGATGAGATAGAAAACATACAGTTTTTAGATTGCAAAACTGTTTCGCAAGCTTCCAAAGTAAGAGCAATTTAATAGTTGAAGATAAATGGAAAATCAATTTCAGTCTTACAGAAATCCCATGTAGAGGTCATGATTACTCTTACGCTGAGGACCGCCTCTCCCCAAGGCCCCCAACGGAAAAAAAGTTAAAGCAATCAGATCGAGGGGTATGTGATTTTAGAAAGGAGTACAAAGTCTCCCTAGTTTGAGGTTCTATTAATTCCATTCCAGTCTTCACTCCCCAGACCCCACTTTGTGGGACTACACTGGGTATGTTATTGTTGTAGAGCATCCCTCTCTTTTGAACTGTAGGTAGCATTTGCATTACAACCACATTTGATGTTGCTTTAGTTTTTGTATGGTTTTATATTTGGACGACAACAAGAACATAGATATGCGTTTTGATTTGTTATGGAAGAACAAGCTGTGTTTAAAGAATTGTTTTCAGAAAACAACCTTCGGCACAGTTTTTTGTATGTAGGAAAACAAAACAACTCTTTCCAGCACAGTAAAAACAATAGCTGTTTGTTTTCAAAAATAAAACTACCTGATTTCAGGAAACTAACTATTTGTTCAGTAAATCAAACAGACCCTACATTCACCAGTTCATGAAAACAATAGCTCACCGACACGTATTCATGTAGACACTAAGCTACTAATATAAAGACGAAATATAGGAAATACAAGCTTCAAGCAGGAAGATTCATAAGGCTTGATTTATCATTCATTATTTAAATTCAAAATCACACTCCAAGCTGAAGGATTAATTGGCAAGTTCTAACCATCAAATATCCCAAATAAGCAAACTGTCTTTCCATCAACTTCGGAAGTTTTGATGTCATAAAAATCCTCCATGGTGGCTCTTTTCCCTCTAAAGCTTGAATAACCACAACTCAGTTTTCCATCTTCACTGCCAAGCAGAAAAGAAGAAAAATAAGCATGAGTTTCTTTTTCAGAAGAATTTTGTTTAAGTATGAGCTGCTCATAGCAAAATACAAATGAACATAATTATACATGTATGGTAAACATGGCGAAAAAAGTGAAATCTGTATTATGTTGCCTCACCATGAACAACATATACCTAGTTAAGCTCAAAACCTTTATCGACATCATCCCTTTGTATGGAAAGGGTAAAGAAACAAGTCCAAGGCGAAAAAGTTCACTCTCAGTTGATCATCAATACTAGAGGCAATTAGATACTCCTTACCAAAATAGGAGTTAAATAATAAAACTTAGCATACAAAAGCTTGTCATTTTTCGATGCGCCGATCAGAAATGCTATATCACCAAGGCAATCTTCTAATAGTTTTAAAGGATTTTCTGCAAACGAATATCCCTAAGTTCTTCTTATTGATTTCTCATAATAGTCTACTGGAACTTCAAAATTTGGTACATCTCAAAAAACGTAGGCCAAAAAGAATGATTCATAAACAATCTGTTCTGCCACCATAAGTAGAATAGTGATGTCTCAAAGCCTGACCGTAAAGAATTAAGTCATGAATCTGTACTCCGGAGGAGTAACTTATGAGCCAAAAGCTGACAGCTTGTGCTAAGACGAAAAAGGCAACGTAGACAAGGAATCAGCTTTTTTAATGGTCTAGTTGACGAAGTGATGAGAGTGAGAGTATACTAAACTATAGAATATCAATTCTCCACACTCAACCCCTACCGCGTGCTAACTAATTGTATTTTTTGAGCATCAATTGCAGGCTAATACCTAGCTCGGAAAACACAGGTCTTGTTAGCTAATTCACATGCGGAAATATATGTAAAAGGAAACTAACTGTTGGACAAGGGATGCACACTCATCCCCTTAGACATCTGGATGATCAAGTCAAACTTAGTGAGTACATATCACAGCCACGAGAGGAACAAAGTCACAAAGCTTCATGGAGCTTATCGGCACCATGCAGTGCAAAGTATGTGTCTTACTATCTACATAATCCAGGAGGACTCTAAATGGAAACTACAAAGAATGCTATGCCATTTTGCAAGAGAAGCCTATGATCCATGAATGCTCCATCGGGTAAAACTAGTATTGGTTATCTTGCAATACTACATATCTCTTGGATATGATATTACAGTAGTCTGGAAAGGTAGACAACAATGTACATCTGCTAAAAAGAATCACCTCTTCCATCCTCCGCTGGCGTAACCACCACTATCATCCTTCTCCAGGGAAACATCAACAACAGGTCCTCCTTTAGCAGTTGCACCAGTATCCACCATCATGGTTCTCCTCGCTGTATATAGACTATTCCAAGAATAACTTACGCTACGAGTTGCATTCAAACTTTTAACGAGCTTGATAAATTGCCTTTCCTCAATGTGCCTATAAATTTGCGCAGCTTGAGAAAACACAAACCTTACGCAGCTATTGCATAACATCTAAATTTGATTTCCACATAAACTAGTTGAATTTGAAGCTGAAAAAAGAAAACCAGCAACTTTGATCATCAGATAAACCATTAAACAAAATTAACAACGAACATACCTTAAAAAAAAATAAAAAAATTGCAAAGCTTGTTTAAGCTGATAAAACTAGAAATCAAAACTCAAGCTTGTAGACTTGCTGCATTATTTTTATCCCTTATTTTTCTCAAGTGAGAGAGCACATATGTGCCGCCACCTGTTCCTGAATGAAAAGTTTATACCTAAAAATTGATCATAACTACAAGCTATCACTCACCATCTCTATCTCCTCAACTGTTGCACTTTAATTAAGCATTTAAAGAAACTACAAGTAGACAGATAATTAAACCATTTCCACAAATTCTCAGCGAATTAAATACAGTTACAAAAAAAATTAATAATTATAGCATCTCCACTTCAATTCCTTACTCAAGAGGATCAGAATGAGGGCAAAAAAAATTATGCAACATGATGGATCTGATCTTACAATCAAAAGAGTAGATTCCGTGAATCTCTGCTAGATCCATAGCCTTGAAAAAAAAATCAACCGATTTCATCAAAGGTAAAAAAAAAATTGATTATTAACAGATCGATCTCTGTAAGAACATTCAGGTTTATAAGGTCTACAGATATCAGAATCGAATGATGTAAAAGGGAAAGCAATCACAGAAGATCGCCGAATATCCAGAATCAGATTCACGAATCAGCTCCAGCTTTTTTCACGATCCATAAATTAAAAAATTCAAACGATCAATTAATAAATTGAAGAAGAATCTGAAACCCTAAGCACAGAGAGAGGAAAAAGTGAATGATGATAATAAGAAGTGTGTGTGAAAATGAGTGAAATGTGTTTATTGAGAGAGAGAGAGAGCGAGAGGGAGAGAGAGAGAGAGAGACGCCTGGCGCTGAGAGAGAATGGCAACGTGGCGTTCCACATGCATCCATTTCTGTACATGTTATAATCCAGTGGGCTTTGGACCCACCGCTTATTGTAAAGCCGGATCCAATACCCTTTTCTTGAATAATTTTACATCTAAGAGCTTACGTGGAGATGATTCCACTTGGTACTTCATGCCTTTTGTGTGTAGAGAACTTTTTTTTTTCTTTGTTTTGTTTTTATTCTATATTGCATTTGAAATTTAATTAAATTCGAATTAGTGTTTGACAAATCCCACTGAAAATAAAGTGTGCTCTAATAAAAGTGATTTCATATATTAAGCTATGTTTTTGTTGTTTTTATTTTAACTTTGAATAAATAATATTCACATAATTAAAATGGTAATATATATTTTTCATTGAGATTGAATTGGTGTTCACTTCAGTATACCGCTGGACTAGTTATTAGGGGTGGGCATAAAATACCGAAAACCGAATTACCGAACCGAATCGATTATTTCGGTATTTCGGTATTCGGTATTCGGTATTTCGGTCCGGTATTCGGTACCTAAATGTTAAATTTCGGTATTTCGGTTTCGGTTTCGGTATTTTATAATTTTCCCGTTCGGTATTCGGTAAATACCGAATACCGAATTTATTTCTATTGGCAATTGGGCCTCCTATAATTATTTCTGTTGGGCCCATTCGTATAATTTAACTATATCTAACCTACCCTAAGTCCCAGCCCAACTATGTAACATACCCTAAGTCCCTAACAGCCCATTAGCCCAATTAACTTATCCATTTCAGCATTCAATATTATCTCTATACTGCCCAACGCCCCAACCCTAATCTTCACTCTTCACTCATCACTCTTCACTTCTGAGTTCACCATCACCACCGCCCTTTAGCTTCACGCACGCCGCCTTCAGCCCTTCACGCACGCCGCCTTCAGCCCTTCACGCACGCCGCCTTCAGCCCTTCACGCACGCCGCCTTCAGCCCTTCACGCACGCCGCCTTCAGCCCTTCACGCCACCATCAGCTTCATGTTCTCCATCAAATATCAAATCTTTTGGAAAAATTTGTATGGAATTAGTGAAATAGAAGTTCCAGGTAAGAGATTCATGTTGATTGATGTCTCTTATTATCCTGAAAATCTGAAAATCTGAAGTGAGTGGAACTGTAGACAAGAACTGTATGGAGGGTTCGACATACAGCTGAGTCAACATGTTTAGTCTGTCTTAGCAACATACATTAGAAGTTGGTATCAGATTTTTGTGTCCATTCTTCACAAAGTTAATTTCTTTTTATTGTTCGACTTCTTTGTGTTTTCAGAGTATAAAGTTCATATTTATTTCTTTCTTGTCAATGGTAAGGAGGAGGAAATTACAATATGCAAGAGTCAGCAAATGATTCTGTGAGCTTCAATATTTATGCTAATGTATTCTGACTTACCTACTCTCCAAGTTTTTGTTTCCCTTTTTTTTCTTCCATTTTTCGATTAATTTGTTTTCTAGAATTCAAATTGGGGATGCTGCTGCTGCTGCAGGTAGTGTTGCAGCTTATGTTGTTTGTTGTTGTTGTGTGTTGCAGCTGAATCATTTTGTTGTTGTTGTTGCATGTTGTATGCTGTTGCAGGTGCTGTTGACTGTTGTGTGTAGTGTTGCAGCTTATTGTTGCTGCTGGTTGGCTTATTGTTGCTGCTGGTTGGCTTATTGTTGTTGCAGTGCAGCCTGCAGCCTGCAGGTGTTGTAGTTTGTTGTTGCTGCTGGTTGTAGTGTGTGTAGTTTGTTGTTGCCTGTTGGTTGCTGCAGGTGTTGTTGCTGCTGGTTGTAGTGTAGGGAGCTGCTGCAGCCTGCAGGTGTTGTTGCTGCTGGTTGTAGTGTGTGTAGGGAGCTGCTTGAGTGTGTTGCAGCTTATTGTTGCTGCTGGTTGGCTTATTGTTGCTACTTGGTGTTGTAGTGTGTGTAGGGAGCTGCAGTTTGTTGGAATTGTTGATGCTGAAGAAGGTGCAACTTGTTGGAGATATGTTGCTGCTGAAGAGGTGCTGGAGAATAGCCATGTAGTGCTCTAACAACTTCAGATTGGTTGTTGTTAACTTAATCTGACTTTGCTGCTGACTGCTGTTGGTTGTTGCTTGTTGTTGGCTCCAAGTAAATTGCATCCTCCAAGTTGCAAAACCATTTTGAGTGCATTAATTTGGTGGTAGTCTCTGCTGTTGTTGTGTGATGTTTCTGCATAAGATGCAAAAATTTGGGTATTACCGAATACCGTACCGAACCGAGTTTTTATTTACCGATTACCGAATTACCGAACCGAAGTTTGAAAGTTTGGTATTTGGTATATACTTTGAATTACCGATTACCGAATTATCGAATCTAAATTTTGAAAATACCGAACCGAATACCGAACGCCCACCCCTACTAGTTATGCTTTGGAAGTTTGCAAGGATACAAAATAAAAAAAATGATTTAATTGTTTTATTCTTAGTTTAACTCTATTTAAATTGTGAATTTAATTATTTAACTAATAAATTATATTATATATCAAATAGATACTAGTATTTGATTAAGAGTTAGAGCCCGTTTGGATGGGCTTATAAGTTGGTCAAACCAATTTATAAGCCATTTTTAGCTTATTATGGTGTTTGTCTAATGCTAACTTTAAGCTATAAAGTTCTTAAAGTCAGCCAAAAATGAAAAGTTAGGATTTCTAACTTTTTTTTTCTAAGTGCTTAAAGTCATTTTCTTTGACCATGGAAATTACTTTTATATTCCTTATATTTTAACTAAATTTTCAAACTATCCTTTTTATTCTTTTAATCCTAAAATTTACATTATTTTCCTCATTTCTTCGGTATAAGCACTTTTATCCAAACACTCAACTGCTTATTTATAAAAATAACTTTCAGCACTTCAAAATTCTAAAAATACTTCATACATAAAAGTTATTTTTTTTAAACTCATTCAAACGGGTTCTTAGTCAATAAAAAAGTGAACAAGGACTAGGGAGTATGCATTACTTTCTGATTGACTAGATTTCTGATAAGACGTGTTTAAATTATAAGCATCATTATGAATTGAAAGGACTAGGGAGTAATACTTAACGTGATTAATTTAAATTTGTATTGCATATGAAACTGAGGCGTATACATTCGTATTGCATATGAAATAGAGGCGTATGTAGCATTATTGTTAGTTATTCAATGAATTCGACACTAATAATTTTAAAACTGTAATGATTCAACACTAATAATCTTAAAATTGAACACGTAAATTTATAGTAAAATACGCCTCAAACATGAAATTTGATTATTTAATTCATAGAAAAGGGAGTAGGAAGAATTTTCATGCAGACTAATGATTTATTTTTTTGATTTTCGATCGGATATTTGATACTCTCCTTGTCCCATATTAGATGGATACTTTACATTTTATATGATAATTAAGAAACTATTAATAGATTGTTTAACTTTACTATTTTGCCCTTTGCTCATCTTAATTAACCTCACTATTTGATCTTCAAAATTTATTTAAACTTCCAAAGCGTATAAATTGTAGGGGTAAAATGAGAAAAAAATAATTAATTCTATCTTAATTTAGTAAGTGGTTAAGTAATATGGGACAAATATTTTTAATAAGATGTTCGTCTAATATGGGACGGAGGGAATACCTATATTAGAGTTTGAGTAAATTCGAATTCACTCCCAGACAAAAGGTAGGCTAATGACGTGAAATTATTTTCCTTTATATTTACAGTAAAACCTCTATAAATGCATATTTTTGAGACCGAAAAAAATATTCATTTATCGAGATTATTAGTTTATCGATAAATGCATAAAATATTTATTTATCGATAAATAAATATTTATTATTTTAGAGAGTATTTTACATTATGTGCCATAAGAAAGAATAAAAAAAATTGAACTAAAAATTTCAAAAGTTTAAATCTAGAAAACTAAAAAGTGTAGTCTTTGCATATTTATTATTTAAATATATGAAAGCTAAACGAATTTAGTGAAGTTTAATGTTTCTAATTGTATTCATGTATATAGAATATGAAGAGATTTTATGTTAACATCTAACTTTTTCCTTTTATAGTTAACATAAAATCTCTTCATATTCTATATACATGAATACAATTAGAAATATTAAACTTCACTAAATTCGTTTAGTTTTTCTATATTTAAATAATAAATATGCAAAGATTACACTTTTTAGTTTCCTAGATTTAATTTTTTGAAAAAAAATCAACTATAGAATCATATTTTAAAAAGAAATAGTTATTGGTCTAGTATTATTGACTGATTAAATATATATAAATTCTTGATGTATTCTAGTAATTATTACTTTATATTTTTGGGGGGGCTTTAATACTTTATTTTAATTATTATCTAATGCATTTAGAGAGAATATTACTTTTATATATATATGATCCCAATCGGGATCGAAGAAAAATATTTATTTAACGAGATTATTATTTTTATCGAGGTTTTACTGTACCTATACCTATATAATAGTTGGTCCTAATCCTCTAGTTCGAATTAATTAGGTAGTATTTATGAAACCGATGGCCCGCAAAGGCAATAAATAAATGTTATTATTAGTAATCTAGTATACTACAATGTTTGAATATTCATCATCAATAGTACTTACTTACGAGTGAGAGGATTAGTGTCAGTTGCTAATGATCTGATTTAAATTTAACATTATCAGATATAATGCTTCTTTTAATCCTTTGAGATCAGTATATTGATACACTTTCTAACCTTCTAACAAAAATATAAAATAAAAATTGATACACACTTTAGTGGTCTACTCCTATATTTTAACAAACATTCTACTGAATACATAATTTTAAAAATACAAATAAGTAAATGATGCTCACATGTGATCCTTGTTTGGCTCATTGAATCTTCTGCATTTAGAAGGTGACTCCTAAATAATTATGTGATATTATTCACCACTAATTAACTAAATTTATTTCAATGCTCATCAATATGATTTTGTGAAGATAGTAAAATCATTAATAAACATAAGACATTCCACTGAATACAATTTTTAAAATACAATAAGTAAATGATGCTCACATGTGATCCGTATTTAGCTCTTTGAATTTTTTTGCATTTGGAGGATGACTCCTAAATGATTATGTGGTATTATTCACCACTAATTAACTAAATTTATTTCAATGCACATCAGTATGATCTTGTGAAGATAGTAAAAGCCTTAATAAACATAAGACATTCTATTGAATACATGATTTTAAAAATACAATAAGTAAATGATCATCATATGTGATCCGTGTTTGGCTCATTGAATCTTTTGCATTTGGAAAGTGACTACTAAATGATTATGCGATATTATTCATCACTAGTTAACTAAATTTATTTCAATGCTCATCGGTATGATTTTGTAAAGATAGTAAAAGCATTAATAAACATAAGACTCAAAAAAGTAAATGATAAATTCACATGCCAATACTTTGATAAGTAGAATAATTAGGCATTTAGAGATAAAAAAAATGTAATATTTGAAAATAGATAGTATTCAAAAAAAAATTGAAATTGAAATTGTATTTAAATATGCATTTAACTTTAAAAAGATAATTAATGCTTTATGAGTGAAAAAATATCACTTGAAAAATGATCAAAATCACTTTCAACTTGAAATGCATCTCAAATATTTTTCTAAAAATTAGTCCAATATATAACCAAATATTATTTAATTTTTTTTTTAAAAAAAAAAATATGTCCACAAACGAGCCCTAAATTAGTGATATAAAATTTATATTGAAAAGAAGCTTACAACTCCTCACAAACGATAAGAAGGTCAAATTTTTTGTTCTTGCATGGTTTATGGTTTCATATTTAATAAAATAAAAAAATATTAGATATTAAAAACTCGACAAAAATCTATCAATATTTGAGTATATATAAATCCAATTATTATTGCTAATATTAATATAAAATCGTCACACAAAAACTTATAAACTTCAATTTCTGAATTTAATTCACGAATATAAGTGTAGATATGAGTCTCAGTCATCCAGCCATTTACTAGTCCTCTGGAAAACGCAACTCAAACATAACCCTTTGTATTTCACCAACGAGCTTTATGTGCTAAAGTATGGTAGTTCAACTTGAATTTTTTTTTATTTTTTTTGCATGTCCCTTCTCCTATTTGTTATGATATCTCCATTGTGATTTATGACCAAAAATTTTGTATTTACTTTTAAATATCAATTGGGTTAGGGTAAATGAAAAAAGAAAACAAGGAGAAGTTGAACCACATTTTTTGAATCACAAATATTAAACTATTAAAATGGATAACTCAAAATTCAAGAAAATTTATATTTGTGAAATTGACGTCAATAATAAAATATTGATGTTGGATTTTGTAAATTACTAAAGGGCCGGTTAAAATGGAAGTAGTAGATAGTGTTGAAGATGAAAATGGAGGAAGAGGTAATGCTTCAATGGAAAAGAAAATATATTAGGGAAAATAATAAAATAAAGAGAGAAAAAAAGATTAGGGCTAATAAGAAAATTCACATTTAAAAAAAAAAAAGAAGTTAATATATGAAGAAACCAATGCCATGTATATGATTTTATAAATTTTATTTTTTATTTTATTTTTTCACGCGCTTTTAAAAAAGTGAGTGTACTTACGCTGCTACATCACTCCTTAAAATGATATTTAATTCACTTAAAAATTATTAAAAAGAATATTTAAACACTGGTTTAAAGTATTAAAGTAAGAGTGGTATTCGAAAACTACTCGATCCATGGTGACATCTCCTAATATTGACCGAGTGCAGACCAGGTCAACTTATGTCTTGTGGTGGAGATTATGATTAAGAGTGTCACTAACTCTCTAAAAAGTTCTTATCAAGAATATTTACCAAGTGACATGACAGTGCCACTAAAACTTGTCACTTAAATCTGCAGATACATGCTATTATTGGTGAAAATAATACACCAAAATAAGTTGTATAACTAAACAAATAAAATGAAAATACTTATTAAAATGTATATGACTTGGTGAAACTAAAAATGCCTTTAAGCTAAGAATAAGGTAAAAAAAACTACCTCAAATATATTGAAATGACTTAAATTTACCTTCGGGACCTGTTGGATCCTAATTACCTTTAACGTTAATTTTTTAGTTAAAAAGGTTGCGTTTTCATCTATTGCCCCACAATTATCTTTAATGTTAATTTTCGGCTAAAAATATATTTCTTCCTTTAACAAAATTCTAAGACGCCATTTTTGTGCATTGATTAAATAGAAGACACTGATTTATTAGTCCATATAGCTCAACCAAAAATAACCTGACCCATCTAGGTTAACCCAAAATAACATGAACCCATTTGTTTGTACCTAGTCTTTTAATGTTTCACATTTTGTGATTAAATAAATTCAAAAGACAAAAAGGTCTTCTTCGTTTGAAATTGTGGTGTTTGGTTAATTTGAGACTGGTGCAAATAAGTTTTAATTGATTTAAGATTTAGGTTCACTCCGTTTCTTCATAACGTAATATTGATAGATTCTTAATAATTTAGCTCGAACAATTTCTAGCAAATAAATTCGGATGAATGGAATAATTTAAGATTTGGATTTAAAATTCGCGTGGACCAATTATCCATACCAACTATTTAATTATAGTCTCACATATAAGATGTTATAATTCCACTAAAAGGGGATATTTTTAATTGTAAAGGATGATTGTGGCCTAGTAGGTGCAAGAAGAGTATTCTTCATCCGAGCATGAACGTTAAGGGCATTTGGAATTCAATAGGTGGAAAGAGAGGAAATTTAAACCATCCCCAATACGTTAGGCACATTTTTTAATTATAGTTTTTCGTATAAACTATAAAATCATAGGTTAAGGATAATTAATTTGTGATTTTCAGACAATTTTACTTATAAACACTTGACTTATAATTAAATACTTTTATGTTTAGCAAACACATAAATAAATATAAAAATATTTATAAGCTAAATTTACCAATTTATAAGTTTATTCAAACGTCATCTAAATCATTTTTTTTGATAAAGTACGCAAATTAGGTGATAAAATTAAAGTAGTAAATCATATACTCAAGATAGTAGCATTCATACTGAAAGTGCTCCCTACTAATGTCATATGCTACTTAAACGTTTGTTCTATTACTGTCCAGAGATGTGGAGAGATAAATAAAATCTATTCATATTTAATTAAAGATTTTGAGTTCGATTAATAGAATATTTTTCACGATTTTGACTCGTCGTGATTGGCATCCACTATACTTGTTTTAATGGGAGAATCATTTCTACAGTTCAACTGTCACGATCTAATTCCTTAGATCATGATGACACCTATTATAACCCACCAGTAGATAAGTCAACCCGTCAACCCGAAACTTCAAGTAATGGGTTTGAGGGAAGAAACTAAACAAGAGTAACGAATTATAAAGATAAGCAGAAAAAATAAGCGGAAGTAAATCAAAACATGATATAAACAACTAAAGATCCCTCTCAAAACCTGGAAGTCACAAGTACAGATCTGCTATAAAATAAAAGACGAGTATAAGTCCCGAAAGTGGACCGAAAATATATATAACAACTGGCTAGTCTCAAAAGGCAAAAGACGGGTCATCCATACTGAAGGAGACAAGAATGATCCAAAAACGTCAAGTACTCACCCTAGTCTCCGAAGCTGACTGCAATAGGCTCGATCTATCCACGACGGTAGCTGGTGCTCAGTCCTGCATCACGAAAGTAGATGCAGAGTGTAGTATGAGTACCAAAACAACAGGTACCTAGTAGGCATCATAGGCCGACTGAGCAGAAAATGTAAAAACAATATGAAAAAGAGAAATAGCCTAAATAGGAGCCAACATAAGCATCAAAAGGGGGAAAGAGTACCCCCATAAGCCCGCCGGGACACTCGAGCACAAGTTAAATAAAAACCCGGACGAACCCCCATAAGCCCGCCGAGTACACATAATAGCTACAACTACCAAGGCTAGGAACCAAGAATCTGCGATGTTAGGAGCCAAAGTACTATATCATTTCCAAACCCATAATCCCCAAGAGTAAATCGATCTAGGGGTGACTTAGGGGTCGAGGCCAGAACTGGAACCTAGATGCTCACCTGAATGTTCAAAGTGGCCAAGGTCGGGACCGGGTACTCGGATGCTTGTCATAATACATAAGTGCGGTTGAGGTCGGGACTGGGTACCCGGATGCTTATCGTAATAAATCGATATGATTGAGGCCGAGACTGGGTATCCGGATGCTCGACATACTAGCAAGCCGGTAGAGGCCGAGGCTAAGTACCCGGATACTCCCCGATAATTCAAAATGGAGGCTGGGACTTGGAACCCGGATGCTCACAGATAATATATCCCATGATGCCAAATATTCTACTTCTCAACTAGAATACAACAGTACCAAAAATATTTTCCCATATAAGTCAATCGATATGCCGCCAAAACTGAAATTGGAGCCAAAGTCAGCGATCACGAAATCTAGTATTACCGACGCATCACAAAAGTCACGATTATATCAATTTATGGATGATTATATTTTTAAGAGCAATGATAACGCCTAACTAAGGCCAAACTACCAGGCACTAGCCTGCTACACTATTTTACAAAGATTTAAGTCTACCGGAGCGACGTCGGAACATCGAAAGCAAGTTTACATCCTATACTAAGGCCAGCATACACCACAGTATCAACAACATGCTCATTTAACTCTCCTTAAAATACTAACAAATAACGACAAGATACACATGCTTCTAAATATCCAAAAAAACTCGATAACAAGCCTAAAGCATGATTACTATCACCTAAAATATATAATCAAACTACCCAACCCAAATTTCAACTATTTCAACATTCTTTCACACATTCCAGCTCAATCTAAAGAAAGGTAAAACCGTAGTCTACCTATAGGCTAAACACGTGGGCTCTAAATCACTGTACTGGAGCTTTTCTCTTCCAAACTACCTCGAAATGCTACCACGCTGTCAAAAATAGAACCACGACGTCAATACGGTCATTTAGACACTAATTTCATAATTTTTGGAGATTGATCAATTTTGTGATCTAATATGGGAATTGTAGGACCCGCATACGAAATTCTGGATTTGACCCTCCAAAATAGGTTCCAAACATCATCCCGAGATCACAAATCAGATTTATAACAATAATTCGAGGTGGAAAACTACGCGGGACGAGCATGCAACCAAAATTCATAAATTCCGACTAAATGACCAAAAAAAGCAGCATCAAAATTAGCAAATTCTAAAGAAATGTGACTCTCTCAACCCAAACAAATTGAACTATGACGATCCTTGTAAAAATCCCCACAATCTAGCCTCAAAGATCACTTAAAATGGAGTTATATTGACTAAGATACACTCTTCAAAATTTCAACAAAATTTCATTCCAAAAATGACTACATCAGTAACTAAAAATGCATTTTTACCTCAAACGAAGCTTCCCCTCATGTTTTTGATATCACCACGAGATTCCTCACGAAATTCTCTTGATTTTGGACCCTTGAATCACCAAAATTGAGTTTATATAGGTCAAGAAATAATTACTCAAAGTTCTTCAAAAACTCAATCCGAAAATGGACACAGCTACAAATAAAATCACGATTTTTACCTGAATCTAATGCTTCAAATCAGTTTTCAATCAATCCAATACGTTCTCCACGAAAAATCACACAAGTTTGCCTTTTGAATCACCCAATTTGGAGCCCTAATGCTCAAGTTATGAGGTTTTAAAGTTGGAGAAAAACCCAAACAAAAATAAAGCTGTTGCAGTTAATTTTTTTACAGATTTGGGAAAAATCTAAAATCTCCGACGGGGTGCTCGAGATTCATTCAGAATCCGATAAAAATAAACCAGATATGCTACCCCACTAAATTGGACGTTCCGGACTCAATGACGCATTCAGAATTCCCATACGAGATTATTTTAATAAAAAGTGGGTCCTATATCCAAGAGCCCTTTTAAACCACATTCTACAACGGGGCTCGAAATTAGACCGGAAGCCTCGGAAAGCGAACAAAGAGTCGTTCTAGACCAAAATCGACATAGGCTAACTTTCAAAGTCAAAAGTGCCAAATGGCCCCAAACTCGTATCGATTGCCTCGATAGTCATTCCAACAGTGCTCTAGCCTAATTTGGTCATTTCTGAGGTGATGGAACCATCAAAATTTGAATTTGAGATCTCATTGACCCAAAACTCAAAAAGTCGCAATTAAACCAACTTAGGCCTTCAAAATACCAAAACGGACTCGGAACCTCTAAAAATTCAACCAACACTTCTTCTAGACCAAAAACCATCTTCCAAATCCAACGGAGTCGTCGGAATTCCAATCCGAGTATCAAAACTCCAAAAGTTGACCAAAGTCAAACCTTGGCTTAAAGTTCCTCAAATTCTCAACTCAAGGCCTCAAATCTTCGTTACAACTCCAAAACTGATTCCGTAAAGTCTCCTAAGCCAATTTCGACATTTTAGAGCTGTTGGAATCGACAGAATTCCCTTCCGAGACCCATAGCTCCGATTGACCCCAAATACCATTTTTTAATACTTAAAACTTATGAAACTCAAAATTTCCAAAGACTTAACTTTTCATAGGATTTTCTAAAAATCAACATCCGATAACAAACAGAGATGACTCGGGGCATCTAAAAGGAGGGGTAAAATGGTCATTTTACAAAAAATTCAAAAATGACCTTCAGGGTCATTACATCAACTTATCAACTTAAGAAATAAATATTAAAAATCTTGCAAAAGTATGAATATAACCAGAAAATAATACTGAGTTTTCATAAACTCAACCAACAATTTTAATAACTACGAAAATACAGAAGTCAATACATCCTAGAGACTGAAAATCGTCCTTACCAAAACTTTAACCAATGTCAATGTAAGAAAAGGGGAAACGCTCCTCAAACAGAATTCAAAATACTAAAACAGTGTCTAAATATCTGAAGCCCGAAAGAAGGACTGAGATTAATAGAAAAGTCCACGACAGCATGACAGAATAACTCACCCTTAGACTTTTAACAAACTTATAATCTTCCAATCGAGGTCTCTCCGCAACCAGCTGAATAAGCTCCGTACTCAACAAAAAGCAGAGCAAGAGTAGTATTAGTACACAAAGACAACAATTTACTGATAGGATCACGCGGTTAGCTAGCAAACGAATCATAGATAAGTAAATTCAACACAATAGGCATATACATATACAAAATAAGTCAACCAATCTTAAGTTCAACTATTATTCAGCAATATCACAACTCAATAAATTCCACTTGCTATAACTTCACACCAGAGTCCTTTCAAAGAACCTACAAACAATCAACTTTGTGTCGGAACGTGACACACGATTCAATTATGTGTCGGAACGTGACACTCGATCCAAATATGGGTCGAAACGCGACACCTGATCCAAATTATGTGTTGGAACGTGACACCCAATCCAAAGATACTACAATCACAAATACATCAAGTATTTACAACATTTATATCACCAAGAACAAATTATCATACAAACAGGCCAGCAAATTATTTTTTATATTTGAAGAAAATGAAAACCTACTTGTATTATTGATTAGTATATTATATTTGTTGTAACTTGACACCCACATTAATATCAGTGTTTACTTCACTGCTTCCAAAATCTCCATCGTTGTCAAAATAAAATTTGTTTGCTCAATTTCTAAATTTAATTGCTGATATCTAGTTTAGAAATTGTAAGATGTTCGAAGAATGATTTTTAAGATTAAGTTACTACTTTATGCAGAAAATTTGTTAATTTACTAATTGTTTGATGAAAAAATAGAAAAATATTTTTATTTTTAAATTTTTACTATCAAGTTTAGAAATATCAAAACACTTTAATTCTATTTCTAACTTTGTATCATCATATAAAATACTCAATTTTATTGAAACTTTTTAAGGAAAATAGTACTAAAATAGTTTAGTCGATCAAAATATAATTAATGGGAGTTATACTGCAAATTATGTAGAATAATTAACGTATTTATTCATGAAAAAGTATAGCACATGAGACTTGTAAATTTCTCCATAGCGGAAATAGATTTGTAACAATTATCACAACTTGTGTCACTGATCGTCGAAAATCCTCAGGAAGCTAATGAATTTCATTTGTCCACAACCTAGATATCCTAAAAAAATGTAAAATATTTTTCGTTTTAAAGTTATCCATAGTCATCATGTTAATGTGAAAAAACACATATTTTTCTACATTCATAATAATGAATTTTATACATTATATATGTAAGGTTTAAGACGAGGACAAACTAATGAACTAACTGACTAATTAACACCTCTCATGAATGAAGCCGATTCAATAATTATTGCCAACCTTGTGTATCCTATTTGTATTTGTGTATATTTATTACATACTTGTACGTTATATACATACCTCACATAATTTTTTTAACACAATTTCAATTACAAATTTTGACTTCACATCAGTTCAATTTCATATATATTGCCCCGTCTATATGTTTTTGACGAATTTCAACTATGAATGAATCCCTTTTACCACAATTTTTTTTAATGTTGTCTATCATTTATAACTTTTTGTTGGTGAAAAATGGCTAGCAAAAGCTTGCAAGAAATGGTACATTCCCCTAAATAAAAACTCTTGCAAATACGAGCGAGATTATTGGGCTTGTTGGTGCTACTTAGACATACACATAAACGGCCCAACTGATCTTCTTGTAAAAATGCTATTTTTATTACATTAAAATTGTGTACTGTTTCCAAGAAGCGTGTGTTAATATTTGGTACAACATTAGTCGTTGTTAAAGCTAAAACACAGATGTCAATTATTTATAAAATTGCACGTTTTTCTCTTTAAATGAGTTGATTTTTAATTTCTACCCCTTAAATGGAATAATCTTTAATTTTTGCATTTAAGAATTAAAACTTAGGAAAATTTTCACATATGACAAATCTTTTAAGGATAATTACTCCATATGAGTATAGTTTCCCCAATTATTTATAATGGCAAACATAAATTTTGCCATTATACAAATGCTGTAGCGAATTATACAATCGCTATACCAACGAATTATTTATATACCGAAATATGCAAACACTGGTATACATATGTATTTGTCTATCTGGCAAGCGAGATTGAGAGAGAGGAGGAGAGAGAGGCGAGCGAGATCGAGAGATGGAGGTGAGAGGCGAATTGTATATGTATATCTGTCGAATTATATATGTATATTTGTAAAACAATTATATATATGTAATTGGTATACATATGTATTTGTATATCTGGCAAGTGAGATTAAGAGAGGCGAGCGAGATCGAGAGAGGGAAGAAAGAGGTGAATTGTATGTGTATATTTTTCAGAAAAATTATATAATGATAACTGATATACATATATATTGTATATCTGACAACGAGATTTGTCATACCGAGTAAATAGTTTGCTGTGAGCTGTAATTATTTTAAACTATATCCATATCGCATAATATCTTAGAAAGATTTGTCATACCGCGTAATTTTTCCTAAAACTTATGCATAGTAGGGCATAAATTCTTTAAAATCTAATATCATGTCTGTACATAACTTTTAAGATATGATAATACAAAAATGTCCTGCAAAAAAGTTATTTATTACGAGAGGCTTAAATTAAAGATCAAACACAAAATATGGACTAAAGTGCAAATTACATCAATTATTTGTATAAAAATCCATCTTTCTCATCCTCTAATACTTGTTATTTTTGTACACTAAGCACTGCAAATGAAGACTCCTCATTGTCATTTTTATACTTTGCTTAAAGAAAGAGATGAAATTAATTGCAATATCGTAAAGAACAACAAAAGTAGAAAACCATAATAATTGAACAAACATATAAATGCAAATAAATAAACATAAACAAGAAGAAGAAAAAGAGGGGGAAAAGAAGCAAGCGCGCCGTCGCCGTTATTTTCGAAAATAAGCACCTTTATGAGAAAGAACCGAAAATATAGAGACCGGTTCAAATACTTGCATACAGTCCATGACCCATTGACCCATCTCTTTGTTGTTGTTTTTTCCGTTTAAAAGCAAATTAGATATATCAAATCAAAGAAAGACAAAAATAATTCAAAATCAGACCTAAAGAAGAAGTCTCCGCGAACCTTCCTTCACTCAATAATCATCTTCGTCTTCTTCTTCTCTCTGAAAAAAGCTTAGTTGTTTTTTGCTGTATCATAGAGTTTGTCTCCGGAAAATTTGATTCGGTATGTTTCACTTCTATATTGTTTTTTCAATCCTGTTGAAATTAGTAGTTGTTTCATTCGGATGGTTGAAATTTGTCAGTTTAAATTTCAGTTTATTCTCTTGTTAAAGTGCTTAGTATTTGTACTGTGAATTTAATTTTAATTTTCAGTTTAATACTAATTTTAATTTGATATTATTTTAGTGACGTGTTTTGGGGAAAAACTTTGTTTTCGTTGATTGTGGACTACAGTTTGTTTGTTGTAATGCTTCTAGTACAAATTACTAACTTTGAGAAGAGGATAAGAAAATGCTTTATGTTTTGATGTATTAGATGATTGTATCTGATATAGGGATTAATGTTATGAATATTAGTTGACCTTGTTGGAAGTTGGAGCATTCGATATCGTTGAACTTGAATGCAAGTTTAGGCTCTTGTTTTTTTGTTTTTTTTTCCTCTATGGCTATGTTGTGTGTAAACATTTGTTATTGAACAATTTGGCTTCCCCCTCTCTGATGACAAAATTATGTTATAACTGACTGAGCAAGTTCAGTTCCTGATTCTAAATTTTATGATTTTTGTGGGGAAGAGTTTTGGGGTTTCTGGTTTTACTGTTATAATAATAATAATATGGGAGGAGCAACATATCATCCTATAAGCTTGTGTAATAAAATTTCCAGGGAATGCTATGTAGGACCTGGATGTGTTACTCAAGGCGGTTTTTATGAAGAAACCTGTCGTCCTTTGGAGGATTTTGGAAGTTTACTGCCTCGTGGAACAATAGAACCTTGTTGTCCGGCCCTTCTCCCGACCTGCGCATAGAGGGAGCTTTAGTGAACCAGCCTGCACTTTTACTGCCTCTTGGAACAGTTTGATGCAGTGACTTTAAGTTATGAATCATCGGCAAGAGAAATTTGTGAGGTCAGTTTCTGTGAACCTGGGAAACCCCTTTTATTTGTTCACTTATTTATTTTATATGCTATCCACTGGATTTTTTGTTTAGGAAGCATATTGAACTAGTTTCACTTGTCTTAATGTTAGCATTTGACATAGAAGAGGAAATCGAATGAGTGAACAGATTAGAGAGAATGGAGAGCAAGTAATTATGGAATTTTTAGGAAAGAGAAAAGCTGTGTATCCATCCCATATTCTGGTTTTATGTGGGATTACTTTATTTTGGTAAATCCAACCTTGTAACATAAACTTTAACCTACTTGATGCGAATTAACAATTCCATTGTAATTTAATGTAGCAAAGTTTTATTAACCGTGGATCAATTTGCTGAGACGTCTGACTCTAAGCTTGCTTCTGCACTTCAATTGATTTCTATGCAGGTTTCAGGATTGGAACTCAGAGAAAAGCTCAGAGGGGAATTTTCCATATAAAGATGGAGCACACAGGGGCAAGTTTGGAGTGTTCTCCAATGAATTACACAAAGCCCTGGAAAGTGGTTCTGGAAGGATCAAAAGCATAATACATGCCTTAAATTCTTGTTTAAGTTGTCTTCTGGCCAAAAGTTTGGGATCAGAAAAAAAGATGCTTGATCCTCAAGGACCTTTTCTTCAGAAGTGGAACAAAATATTTGTATTATCTTGTGTAATTGCCGTCTCCTTGGATCCTTTGTTCTTTTACATTCCAGTGATTGATAATAACAACAAATGCCTGCATTTGGATAGAAAAATGGAGGTTACAGCTAGTGTTTTGCGTTCCATCACTGATATCTTTTACCTTCTCCATATTGTGCTTCAATTTCGTACTGGTTTCATCGCCCCTTCATCACGTGTATTTGGAAGAGGCGTTTTGGTTGAAGATGCTTGGGAAATAGCTAAGAGATACTTGTCCTCGTACTTCTTAATAGATATTCTTGCAGTTCTTCCTCTACCACAGGTTAGAATGACTTCTCTTCGAAATGTTATTTCAGTGTTGATTTAAGGAATATTCTTCTTTTACTAAAATGACACGTGATTGGTCAACTGTGTTGATGATTTATGTTGCTTCAAACAAACCATGATTCCATCTGTCGTGGATAAAGGTATATCTCCATGATATGGTGCATTTTTTGGCGTTAGATGATTTTGTGAACTTTTTGTGTTGTCTTGTGCTTCATGATGCTAAGGGTGTTGTATGTTGTTAAGCTAGACTTTGAGCTGTGAAAGAGATTGTACTGTGACAGTGACTAGTTTGATAACCATAATCATGCAGCTCTTTACTATGCAAATACAAATCGTATATTTATTGTTTAAACTCATGTCCTTTTTCTGTTTTTTTTTCAGGTTGCAATTTTAATTGTCATTCCTAAATTGCGGGGTGCTAAATCATTGAATACGAAGAATTTGCTGAAATTTGTCATCTTCTTCCAATATATTCCAAGGCTCCTTCGAGTATATCCTTTATATAAGGAAGTCACTAGAACTTCTGGCATACTCACTGAAACTGCATGGGCTGGAGCTGCATTTAATCTCCTTCTTTATATGCTTGCCAGTCATGTAAGTTTGTGATAAGCTTGATTTAAGTTCTGAAAAAGGCTCACAGACCAGCACTCTGCTAGTTTAAATGTGTTTGAAAATTACTTTTGGGATGACTGTATTTGAAGGTGTTGTTATAGGAATTGATTTTATTTTTGGATTTGGTGTTTTAGGAATAAAGTTAGTGAATTTCACTAATCATAAGTTTTCCCTGTCATGCAAATATATCATCCACAGTGATTCAGTAATATTAACAAGTAGTTAGTCATCATCTTTTACTTGGTACGCTATTATTACTGGAACATTATGCAGATATGAGTTATAATCTGCTTTTTTTTAGGTACTTGGAGCCTTTTGGTACCTGTTTTCTATTGAACGTGAATCTACTTGTTGGCAACGAGCATGTGGAAATTCATCTGCTTGTCATCATTCTTCATTGTACTGTGATGATGATCATACAAAATTCAAAACATTGCTAAATAGTTCATGTCCTATAGAGACACCAAATGCAACACTTTTTGATTTTGGAATATTCCATGAAGCCCTAAAGTCTGGTGTTGTGGAATCAATGGATTTTCCACAGAAGTTCTTTTATTGTTTCTGGTGGGGTTTGCAGAACTTGAGGTATGCTAGCTCTATGTACTTGAGTTTTGCATATTCACCTGCATGTTGCTATTGATACTTTTGCTCTTTTGCTATGTCTTAACCATATTTGTATGTATTATGCTGCTGTTCACCAGCCATATATTGGAAACAGAGGTAGGAAGAGTAGGAAACTCCTTTTGGGGCTAGCTTGTGGCTTATTTGTTGTATATGTGGCTTGAGCAGAGTGTAATTAATTTGATGCTAGAACATTGGGAATGTCTCTTTTTAAAAGATTTCATATTGGTCTCCAATATTGACATTTCTCATTGAGGGGAGGGTAGGAGATGAATACTTGGACAAACAAGCCCATTCTGCTGATACTGCTAGTGCAAGACATGCAAAAGCATGCTTGGTGAGGGGAGGGTAGGAGATGAATACTTGGACAAACAAGCCCATTCCGCTGATACCGCTAGTGCAAGATATGCAAAAGCATGGTTTTATGTGCAAAAATATCTCTACATGTCCATAAAGAATGGCCTGGAATTATTTTTTTCAGGATAAGTTGTTTTATAACATTTTTGATATTGAAATTTGGGGGAAAACCTTAGTAAAAACACATCTCTTTTGATTGCAATGAGGTTAAAAGGATATTTTAAAGACTAGATGTGTGTTCGTTATGAAGGAAAATGTAGTGGGTTTCTTACTTATTTTCTTGTGTTCGGTACGTAAGCAAAAAATATTATCCTAAAAACATTTATAGATTTAGAAAAATACTATGGGGGGTGGGGAGGTAGGGATGTGGGATGGAGAGGTGAGGGGCAATAGGGGGTGGGGGTGAAGATGAGGTGTGTTGGAGGGTGAGAGGACACAATTAATGTGGAATGTCACTAGTGCAACTTGTTTTCCCTACTCTCATTAGAGAAGTCATTTTCCTCATTTTTAGGGAGCTTTTTTTCCCAAAGAAAATGTTTTCCAAAATATTTGACCAATCGAACATGAGAAAATTGCAAAATATTTTCTGGAAAATGTTTTCCTCCATTCCAAACACACCCTAGATTCATTCCCAAAGAAATTGCACTTACTATGGAGATCTATTTACAAACAACAGCTTTGTCTTTCTTAGTTTCATATTAGGCTTTCTTTTGTTCAGCCTTGTTTGTATGTCAAACTTTCTAAGTGCTTCTAATAGGTTTAGCTTTTTATCCCTGGTTGACCTTTATGTTTCATAACTAGAATATCTCTCTGGAGCTCCAATTGTCTACTGTTCATTTTCAGTTAGATTTCTTGTTTGCTTTCATTCTAGCTGATACTTTGCTTCTTTGTGTTGCAGTTCCCTTGGTCAAAACCTCGAAACAAGTACCTATGTCTGGGAAATTTGCTTTGCAGTTTTCATTTCCATCGCCGGCTTGGTGCTATTTTCATTTCTTATTGGAAATATGCAGGTAGATTTGTCTCATTTTCAGTTCTATGTTAAAGTTCAGGCAATTCACCAATTATAATATACACTAAAGTACACACCAAAAATGATTGTTTTTCAGATTTGTCTTATAACTGCGAAATGATTTTTATAGAATTCTCATTATATCCGTTATATATGTATGATTATTCTTGATGTGCCTAATGTGGTTAAAACAACTTAGAAAGGTTCTGTAAATGTTTTGTGGGCCATGCATATCCAGCCTAGAAATGTCTTTTTGTTAACAGCATTGTTGTGAAGTCAGTTGCATCTAATAGATGAGAGGTAGGTGGGAAGTTTTTTCAGGCTAACTGATAGAATATTGTTTTGACTCGGTGGTCATAATTTATTATCAGTGTCCACTATGCTCTGATTAACTGAAGTATTTGTGGTGTGACAGACATATCTGCAGTCCACAACACTCAGACTAGAAGAGATGAGGGTGAAAAGACGAGATGCAGAGCAGTGGATGTCTCACCGCTTACTCCCTGAGCACCTCCGGGAGAGGATCAGGCGCTATGAGCAATACAAGTGGCAGGAAACTAGGGGTGTTGATGAAGAGAATCTGATCCTCAACCTGCCTAAAGATCTCAGAAGAGATATAAAGCGTCATCTTTGTTTGTCTTTGCTAATGAGGGTACGTTGTGTTACTCCTGCTTTGCATCTCGATAAATATTTTTTCTTGTTCTTCTATGTATGTCATCGTCACCTAATGACTTCTGCAGTAATAAGGTTTTCTGTGAGTAGCCAGGTTAAAAGTTGTTTTTTTTCAATTTATGTTTAAATTTACTTGTATTCATTTCTTAGTTAGTATTCTATTTTGATTACATGTATGGATTTTTGAAGGTTCCAATGTTTGAAAAAATGGATGACCAACTCCTGGATGCACTATGTGACCGTCTCAGGCCTGTCCTTTACACTGAGAACAGCTTCATTGTGCGTGAAGGTGATCCGGTTGATGAGATGCTTTTTATAATGCGGGGAAAACTATTGACTGTAACCACTAATGGAGGGAGGACAGGCTTTTTTAACTCTGATTATCTAAAAGCTGGTGATTTTTGTGGAGAAGAGCTTCTTACTTGGGCTCTGGATCCTCATCCATCAAATAACCTCCCAATCTCAACCCGAACTGTCCAAGCGCTCTCAGAAGTTGAAGCATTTGCTCTAGTGGCCGATGATTTAAAGTTTGTAGCCTCTCAGTTCCGGAGACTTCATAGCAAGCAACTCCGCCATACTTTTAGGTTTTACTCGCAGCAATGGAGAACCTGGGCAGCTTGCTTCATACAAGCAGCATGGCGCCGTCATTGTAGGAAGAAGCTAGAAGAATCTCTTTGCGAAGAAGAAAACAGATTACAAGATGCACTAGCGAGGGGAGGTGGTAGCTCGCCAAGTTTGGGTGCTACTATCTATGCATCGCGATTTGCTGCTAATGCGCTTCGTGCTTTGCGGCGCAATACTGCAAAAAAAGCAAGGATGGCAGACAAGATATCACCCATTTTGCTTCAGAAACCAGCTGAACCAGATTTTACTGCTGAAGATAAGTAAGTGCAAGTGTATTTAGTATGTTGTAATGCTTGGCCTTCTTGTACATGATTGATTACATGTTTATACTGTATATAGTTTGGTTGTAGCTTCTTTGTAGCAATATCTTATATTTCAACCCCTCCATGCATATTGGCAAGAAAACATCATTTTGTACAAAGGAAATGATAGGCTTCTTCGATTAGTAGTGATCTTATATTTCAATCTCCTATGCATAACTACTACTCCCTGCGTTTTAATTTATTTGTCTTATTTTCCTTTTTAATCCATTTCAAATAGTGTCTATTTCCTTTTTGGGCAACTCTTTAATTCTGACTTTCCATATGACATGTTTAAGAACATAAGATTAAAGGACATTTTGGTACATTCTATATATATTTAGTTTAAGACTACAACATAACTTCTTTAGTTTCTTAAATTTTGTGTTAAGTTAAAATCAAACAAATTGAAACAGAGGGGGAGTATTTGTTTGTTTTCAGCGAACACTATTTATATAACATAAGAAATGGTCAAAATGAAGCATTGATATATAAGGGATACGAGTCATGGAAATGATTCTGGCTTCTGCTCCATTCCCATTCTTCAACATTTTATGTGTCCTGTAACAAGATAACATAGTAATACACTAATACCTAGTTATTTTACCCCATTTTGGCTGAACTTCCACTACCATTTTCATGAGAAAAAAGGGGAAAGATGGGAGTCAAATTCAGGCCAACCTGAAGAGCTTTTTACATCCAAACATAACTCTGAACATATATATAGTCTGATGGAAAGTAACAAAAGAAACCTATAACAAACAGTTCGAATGAAATCAAACAAAAGCATTTGCGTGTTGCCAATAAATTTGAAGATTGCTAGATGGGCCATTGGCCCAAAAGGTCTAAAGGATAAGGCTTCGGACTTGCATTCTCACGGGTCATTTGCAATTTTGCCCCCATTTCAAATAAAGATGAGTGTCAAAACCACACTTAAACTATTCTCATTTTTTGAGTTTCATAGCTAAATTATTGAAAGTGTGAGTTTCATACCTAAATTATCACTTATTAATTTGAGAAACACACTTCAGTAGTGCGTGTAATACAATCTCTCTGCGCTCTCTAATTTTTGAAAAAATCTTGCCATACGGATAAAATATTCTATATTGACAAAAAATTAAATAAAATATTAATATTAGTTAGAAGTTAAAACTAAAGTATTTCTATCCCAAAAAAAAATTATTATTTTTAAAAAAATTATTTTTTTTAAAGAAAGTTAAAAATATTTTTCTCACTCACTCCACCCCCTCCACCCCACCTCCCTCCGACAATCCCCCGTCCTTTTATTTTTTATTTTAAATTTCTTGTATAAAATATTTTAAAAAAAATTCATACTTCAACCTCCCCAACTCCTTCCTAAAAAAATGTTATTATTTTTATTTTTTAAAAAAAATAAAATTCTACTCATTCATCTAACTCGCTCTTAATTTGTTTATTTTTTTATTTTTGCCGTTCTATGTTAGATAATGTTCATAGGAAAATATTTTTTCTATTTGCGTACCAATTAACAGAAAAAATATTTTATTTTAAGAAAAGTCATGCGACAAGTAAAAAATACTTAACTAAAATCATGTGTATGTAACTAACAAAAAATGAGAAAAAAATTTGGAAGCATAGGGTTAGGTAGGACGGGGTAGAATTTTTTTTAAAAAAAATATAAAAAATAATATCTAAATTATTATTTGAGGGGGGTGGGTGGGTAGGAAGATGAAGTAAGAATTTTTTTTAAAAAAATTTTATAAAAGAAATTTAAAAAATAAAAATAAAACAAAAAATTTGGGGGGGGGGGGAGGGGGGAGTATGGTGAGAAAAAGTGGTGGAGTGGGGTAAAAAAAAATTATATTTTATTTTATAATTTTTTTTGGAGGATGGGGCATAGTAATACTTTAATATTTAATTTTACTTTTTTATTATTATTAAAAAAAGAATGGATCCAATTTTTGGATCGAGGAAAAAAATAAAATTTTAATAATTTATTTAATTTTTGTCAAGGTGAAATATTTTATCTATGTGGAGTGTGATGCAATAATTTTTTTTTAAAATAAAAGAAAGTGTAGTACACACACCATGATGAGAGTGAAATAAAAGAGAGATGTGTGTTTCTCAAACTAAGAAGTGATAGTTAAGGTATGAAACCCACACTCCCGATAGTTTAGGTATGAAACTCAAAAAAGATGGATAGTTTAGGTATGTTTTTAACACTTATCTCTTTCAAATATATAAAATAAACTAATTAGTTTACAACAAATATAGTCATGTTTTATTTACATAAAAAAAATGCCAAAATCATAGGTTATATACAATGATTATACAATATAACTTGTCAAAAGTCATAAAAAGTATACATTGACTATACAATATAGATTACTTATACATGAGCTATACACTGAATATACATTATGATACACTCAAAAATTGAATATAGCTTGACTATAAGTGAAATATACGCTAACTATACATGCCTATACAACGAATGGCCATTTCTTTGATAATTACTTTTGCCGAATGGCCATGTGACGTTATTATCCCTTTAATTTTTGCCTCTAATAACAAATAATTTTTTTGTGGAGTGTATATGTATATATATTTATTCGTATCATAATATACTATAAGTTATGTTTGGACATAACTTCAATTTCTAACTAACTTTTGTCCCACTAGACATAAATTCAATTGCTACCGAACAAAAATTAAAAACCAACCATTTGAAGGGCAGAATGTGCCATTTTATGCGTTCTCACCCTTTCTAAAAATAAACTTTAGAAAAAATTAGAGCTTACCGATTGTATTTATAATAATGCAGAGCCCCAGATTATAAGGGTGTCAGAACATATAATTAGTAATAATCTCTGATATTAAGTGAATCATTAGTAAACTCTATTTTTGCAAATGAATTGTATTGATATATAATCACTGTATAGATGATGGTTATGCTATGACATATGCCATATTTCTAGAAACTATAACAAATTTGCTTTATGAAATTTATGGGGTACAAATGAAGGTAAATACTTGACGTGTAAAAATTAGTTGGATTGCTTTGAACATATAGACAATGAACAATGGAAGCAGGATAATACTATCAATTATAGGACACATATAGCCAAATACCCTTCTCTATATTTTATATAAACTATACTGGCCCTTGTAGGGAAATATATGAAGAAAGATCGTGTCTTAAAGGGGAGAAGCATTTAGTCTTACGTACCTCGATTTCAGGTCACGCAAAATTAAGATGGACTTTCCCCCTTCCTTACAGTCTTACACTAGGTATTGTACACAAAAATTAAGTGGTACAATTAGAGGTGTCAAATGGATCGAATTAGGCTGAGTTTGAAAATGTTAAAATAAATTGAGTTAATAAATAGGTGGGCTATTGATTCGATTAAATGTTACTTAGGCTGAAGCGGATGGGGGCAACATTGAGTTAAAAATCAAGTCAATTCTTATTAAGTTTTAAGTTTAAATTTCGTAAAATTTGTTTGAATACCTAATAAAACTTTTTTGCTTATATTATTACCATATAAAACATATTAAATAAGAAGAATATTTTTTTAAAATACATTTAGACAAAGTTTCTCATTAGTCAATCTAAATTGCATGTCAACCTAGTTTTAAAATGGAAAACAAATCAAAATAAGCAGATTATTAATTTGCGTAAACCTAAACGAATTGGTTAGATCATAATTTTATAGGTGAATTTTGCCGCTTACAAATACAAAAATCATCCTAACCATGTAATGTTACACACAAGCAATATCAACTATTTACTCATGGGGGGCTATAAGTAGACTTATCCTAGCCTCTGGTGGTAGGGCATTCCATTAATTGTTCTGTCTCTTTGTAATGAGGAAAACGTGGTTTTTCCTTTTCGTGGCCACAACAACTGTCATCTTCATTGTACTAAACCACAATTGAATAACAATTGTAGTGTTTTCAACCATAAAAAAGGGAAAACGTTCAAAAATAACCCTAACTTTTTCCATAAATTTCTTTGGTGTTCCTTACCTATGGTGGTTTCATATTCTTTTAATGATTTCAATAAGGGTATGCTTGGAAAGTTATCCTGGTAATTAAATTTGGTGTAATTACATTATTTGGCATATATGATTAATCATGTAATTACTTGATCAGCAGGTAATTAGGTGTAATTGACAGAGGGTAATTACACTCTCCAATTCTCCGGGAGGCTGTGAATTGCATGGTGTAATTACAAGCTGATTAATTTTTAATTTCTTCCTAATATTTCTATTTATATTTCTTTCATTTTAATTTTTTTTATTACTATTTTTAAATTCTTATTATTTTATTATTCTAATATTTTTTAAAATTTTCATTTTTTATTTTATATTATTTATACTTCATTTTCTTTTCATTCTCAATCTTTAGTTCATGTGATTCCAAATAATTTTTCGTATTACCTTTTTTTTATTCTATGTGATTTTTTCATTAGCATAATTTTGTTAGTATTCTAATTTTTAAATTAAATTAGAAGTTATTGTTAAACAAAGTTGTAGACTTACGTTTTTTTTTCTTTTAAATCATATTTATGTACTTTAAAATTTGACATAAAAGTAGTATTATGTTAAAAAAAAATATTTTAAAATTTAGAACTTATGCTATATTTTCAGTTTTATTTATTTTAGTATTATTGTCTTGATATTTCACATTGGAAGTCATTTATTTTTTAGTTAGACTTGATAAATTATCTTTTTGTCAAATGTTTTAATAATTTTATGACGTTATATTTGTAATATTAATATTATTTTCTATGCTATTCATAATGTTCAAAGAAATCTTGTATTTTGAATTTTTATAATAATTTAATTAAAATATACTAATTTAAAATATATAAATAAATTATTTTTATAATATTAGTACGAATGTATTATTAATTAATATATTTTCAAAAGACTATATATACATTAAATATTTAATTTAATATTAGGCTTGGTGACCAGACCATCCTAAAGAAAAGTAGTTTTAAGTACCTTGGGTCTATTATGCAAGACAGGGGTGAGATTGACGATGATGTCACACATCGTATTGGGGCAGGGTGGATGAAATGGAGGCTCGCTTCCGGTGTGCTATGTGACAAGAAGGTGTCACCACAACTTAAGGGCAAGTTCTACAAAGTGGTGGTTAGACCGACTATGTTATATGGGGCGGAGTGTTGGCCAATTAAGGTATCTCACGTTCAAAAGGTGAAAGTTGCTGAGATAAGAATGTTGAGATGGATGTGTGGGCCTACCAGGAGCGATAAGATTAGAAACGAGGCTATTCGGGACAAGGTAGGAGTGGCCTCGGTGAAAGACAAGATGCGGGAAATGCGACTGAGATGGTTTGGGCACGTAAAGAGGAGAGACTCAGATGCCCCAGTGCGGAGGTGCGGGAGGTTGGCCATGGATGGTTTCAGAAGAGGTAGGGGTAGGCCGAAGAAATATTGGGGAGAGGTGATTAGGCGGGACATGACGCAGTTACAACTTATCGAGGACATGACCTTATATAGGAGGGTGTGGAGGACCCACATTAGGGTAGAAGGCTAGTCCATAGTCTCGTTACTCTTCCTTTTTAGTAGGCGTATTAACGTACTATAATTCCTTGTGGTCTGATTTCTTTTATAATCTATTACTTTCTGTACTTTGATTGTTTTACTTTATCTGAGTTGCTCTTGTTATTTGCTTAGCTTTGAACTTCCTATCCGTATCTGACTTCTCTTATGATTTTTCTGAGCCAAGGGTCTTTCGGAAACAGCCGTCCTACTTTGGTAGGAGTTAGGTCTGTGTACACTTTTTACCCTCCCCAGACCCCACGTGTGGGATTTCACTGGGTTGTTGTTGTTGTATTTAATTTAATATTATTTATAAAGGCCGTTTTGTCTAATATAAATTTTAAGTTTAGATAATTAAATTTAATTTTTAAAATATAATATAACCTTGTAATTACACGTGTGCAACCAAACAGTACATTTATAATTACATTGTGGCAAACAAACAAGTCATTGTAATTACTAGACTATGTAATTACTATGCTAGTAATTACTACCCTAGTAAGTACACCAATTCCAATTACTATATGGCTTTCCAAACAGATCCTAAGTGTTTCATTTTGCAAGGATAAAATCAATATAAATAGTGATCAGGATGTTGAAAAACCTGAGATGGTTCAGAAATAGAGATATTGTCATACCTTAGGTAATTATTCCTTTTAATTTTACTTTTTTAAAACAAAAAAATAATAATAATAACTTCCTCATTCTCCATCCTTGGTTATTTGGACAAGCTTTTTTATCACTATGATAACAGTGAGAAGACTAAAGGAGTGGAGCAACAAAGCCAACATGAAATTTGAAGGCGGAACCCATTGGTGGCCCCTAAAGTTGGCATCAACTTTCACTTAGACACTTTAACTAGGCTTTGTTTATTTTAGACACCTCAAGTAAGGCACAATGTGTCATTTTGACACTTTTTTGACAATCACCAAAATATATAAAGTGTGTGTAATACACTCGCCTGGCGTGTCAAAAATAGCGAATTAAATAAAGACACGTGACATATATATATATATCAAAATAATTATCAAATAATGACTATTAAATAGAAAAAACTGACCAATAACTTGATGACACGTGATATTTTTTAATTTAAATAATAATTTTTTTAAAAAAAGAAAAATTAACAACTTCTATTAACCCCCACCCTCACACCCTATTAGTGAACTCTCCAACACCATCCACCCCTCCGTCGTCTTCTCCAACCCCACCCACCCCGACCCCAACCCCTCCCCCACCCCACCAGATCTTCTTCTCCCCCACACCCATCCAACGGTATCCATATCATTTAAAGGAAAAAAAATGGATCTATAATGGCAAGAGTTATGATATCCAGCTGTAGAAAGGAATTTAATCCAAAAATATAAATCAAATTGGGTCAAAAAAATCCGACGAATTTTTATTTTTTTCAGCAAAACTAATACAAATCTAAAATTATTTTTTTTGAAATTGTTAAAGAATTCAAACCTTAAAGAACCCACAACAAAAAAAGGATCCAAAAGTTTAAGCCAACAGGTGGGAAATTCCAAAGCATGAGCACTTGTCTATAATAATGGATACAAACTTCTTTTATTGTTTTCTTTTCTACATTATCTATACAACAAATGTCATGTACTCAACTCCCAACCACATAATTCTCACAAAAATCTAGTAAAAGAAAAAGGATGAGTTTAAAGAAATTTTTTCTCAGTTACAGCTCCCCTTGTATTTATGTCACACTACGAGATTCTTTAAGATTTCAAATGTAGCTACTGGAAGCACGCTAAATATATATGTGTTCTAACTTCATTGAAAATTTATGGTGTTGAAATCGAAGAAATGACAGATATGGTGTTGATGAAAATGGGTATAAAAAGGAGGGGTAGGTAGCAGTTATGGTGTTGATGACAGAAATGAAGAAGAACAACAAAAAAATATTCTTCACGTGCTTAAAATGGGTGCAGAACATGCAATGTGCTAAGTCAGTACAAAGTGTCAAAATGACACATCCGAGTCTTAGTTGAGGTGTCTAAAATGAACAAAGTTTATGTCACAATCCAACCTCGTGGGCCGTGACTAGTGTTCGAATTGGGCACTCATATACACACATATTATCTATAATCAATCGGCAACTAAACATGATATGAGATTTATATGGGCAACACTTTGTCTCAAAACTATCACTTATATATATACCGAAATCACATATCTCCTGGGGAGTCACAATTTTCAAAGATAGGACAGTATAATACGTGAGCCGACAAGGCTGTCACTACATATAGGAACGTCCCCTTTTATATATACATAAACGCAAGCCGACGAAGCTGTTACAACACATTCCAAAATAAACATTTACATACGCAAACCGACAAGGCTGCCACTTCGAATGAAAACGTCCCAAAATATAAACCGTACTAGTGCAACCGTACAACATCTATATACAATCTACACATGTTTACAGACCTCTAAGAATATCAATAGTAACATACGATGGGACAGGGCCCTACCGTACCCATGGATAAATAATATATACATCAAAATATCTCTACCAAAATTATAGGCTTCGGAACAATAGAGCACTTTCAAAATAGATGAGTGAAAATTCTAAGCTGGCGGAATCCTAAAATAAATATATGTACCTGCGGGCATAAAACGCAGCGCCCCCCGAAGAAAGGGGGTCAGTACGATATATGTAGTGAGTATATAAAATATAACATATCATAAATGAGATCACATCTGAAGTAGAGATTTAGGAGACAAGTATGATACTCAAGAAATCACTGTACATGTGCCTTATGAAATAAAATCATGCATGATTATATCATATATCATATCCGGCTCATTATGGACTCGATGAATCTGTCATATACATGTATCATATTTGGCCCATCATGTGGACCGGTGCCATCATCACATCATTATGTCATCATATCATATCATCATATATATATATATACCGTATTCGGCCCTCTAGTGAGGGACTCGGTGAACAATGTAGTGAAATTATGCACGAATACATACTGACCCGGGACTCGATGAAAAATATATTGAGGCATGAACGAGCAGAGTAGTGAGCAACCATATGCAAGTTAAATCATATTTGAGACTCGATAGAATAATCAAAACGAGCTATCATTCAAAAATCAAGACAACAGCCATATCAAGTACCTTTGAATGTCACTGTGGATTGCATCAAAATAAAACTTCTGAAAATCTAGAACATTGGCCATCCAAGTGGCTCTAAGAATAGGAACTTCCTTGGAATTATATAAAAATCATATATTTGTTTCATAAAGATCATGCCAAGGAGAAGAAAGGGCTAGCTTTACATGCTTACTACTTCCCAACTTATAAAAAAAACTTGAGAAGCAGCAACTCAATTATTGTAAGAGTTCTAACATTAAGGAGTTAATAAGAATCATGATGTATATACCAAAATATAAATTATACCAAATTAGGATGGCTGGAGTCATACACATGTATCAAGTCATAATGATATAAGTTCTAGAAAATCAAGAACATTAGCCATCCTAATGTATCTAAGAATACGAGGTTCTTTGAAATTTATGCATTCGTCGTCCGTTGATTTCATATGGATCATGCCAAAAGAAAGAAAGGATAAGTTTTACATACCTTTAGATTTTACTTGCACACAATATGTGTATGGTGTCAATATTGTCTCAACCTATATTAAAGCATTAATCACTACGGTTAAGCTATAGAAAGGCATAAAACGTACTCTATCATTAGTAAGTTATTTCTGAAAATTTGGACAGCACCTCCTCTGAACTTCATCACCATTTTTCAGTATATAAAATCAAAATTGTGTTTCAGAGCCTAAATGAAAGTTTTAGATCTATGAAATAGCTTTCCAGAATATTTAATCACTCAAAATAGAGCTTTACACAAGGAATTATGCTAAAATTACTAACAGCAGTCCATCCCCAAAATGGGTTTGCCAAAAAAAAATCTAGGCAGTAACTCCCTCAATATTTTAGGCCACAATAATAACTACAACATTACTCGAAATTAATCCATCATTCTTAGCTTAGAACAGCCCCACCACGACCTAAATAGAGATTTAACATTAACATATACAATTCCTTCACTTTTAACACATAATTCATAGCAATAATAGCAACAACAACAATCAACTCAATCTAATTCAAGAAACTCCAATTTTAATACCAACACTAATCATGGGGTTTTCTTGCTTCCAATTCCATTTAATACAAGTGAATATCTTTATTATAACATTATTGGTAAGTTAAGGCAGCCCACATTCATAACATTCAACTTTAACCATTTGAGTCCTTCATCCTCCTCCCATAATATATGATAACAACAACCAAATACTAAATAAAATCAATTTATCATTTTCACACAAAAACAGCCCCCTAACATGGCTCAACAACACCTCAACATCAACACTCATAATTTCATACGTTCATCAACTTATAAAAGTTTAAATTGCCTCCAAGTTGAGGAAAAAGAGATGAAATCTTACCTTAGGTTATAGTGACACAATTTGCTTGGAACTTGAGGCTTAGTTCATCAATATTTTTGTTGCCCTAAAGACTTCATCTTGCTTCCATGACCTTGAAGAAAAATGCCACACTTGGAGCTGCTGCCATGGCCATGGCCGTGAACCTCAAGAGCTTCCATGGCATGTTTGTGGCTTCTCTTTCAATTGAAACTTAATGGTGAATATGTAGAACACATTAGGAATTTAATGGTGTAAGAAAATGGAGGAGGTGGCCGTGCTTGTGGAGCTTTCATGGCTGGCCATGTCTCTCTCTCTTTCTCTCTCGTTACTTCTCTCTATCTTCACTTGATGAAGATGGAAGTCTTTTTCTTCATTGGAGAGCTTTCTAGAGTTAGAGACAAATGTTTGCTGCAGATTTTTGACCAACATATAGACAAATATGCTGCTAAGGAGCCTAATTGTCCCCTACAAAAATGTGGGCCAATAGGAATTGGCCATGTGGCAATTGGGGATCACTTTTCATCTCACTATTAGCTTAATTCATCTAAATAAATTCCAAATTCTCACTTAATAATTCAATCATGGTTAATTAATTCCTAATCTTACTAATATCTTCTAATTAAAATTAGGAATTAAAAATTTCTACTTCATGTCCAAAAATGATCCTGTCTTTAACTTGAGTCGATTCTCTTGCGACTAACTAGACGTATGAAATTACAGAATATAACAGTCCATTAGCTCACCAATAGTCCAATGTGCAAAATTATGGAATATAACAATTATCATACTATTTATGATTTTTTAGCCTACTTATAGTGATAAAGGGCGGTGGAGTAGTCCTGCCACGTCTCCACCACGTGTCCACCACGTGTCCAGCTCTCTACTTGCGGTCAATGCCTTGATTCAGTAAAACAGTCATATTTCTTGATTCCGGTATCGAATAAATTCCCACGACCTATTATTGGAAAGATAATTGAATTATTTACAACTTTAATTTTAGAAGTTTTCCCAAATTACCAAACAATGATGGGGTTATAGTCTCCCCAAGTTAGATCACTCGATAACATAACTTAAAAACATCTTTTTAGAGGGCTTACACTTGATTTGGCCCAAGGGTCCTTGTTGAGATGTGTTTAAATTCATATATATTATCCATATAACTTATCATATGTCTTTTTTATAAAAATTACATCATGTGGGCTCCACCTCAGCTCACATGAAACCAACTATAGCCTTAGTAACACAGAATTTTCTGGGGTGTAACAGTTTAGTTGAGGTGTCTAAGTGAAAGTTGGTATCAACTTTAGGGGG
This sequence comes from Solanum dulcamara, assembly GCF_947179165.1. Classification (NCBI taxonomy): domain Eukaryota; kingdom Viridiplantae; phylum Streptophyta; class Magnoliopsida; order Solanales; family Solanaceae; genus Solanum; species Solanum dulcamara. The sequence continues at coordinate 16,515,918 of NC_077243.1, read as the reverse complement.
CCACCGATGGGTTCCACCCAATTTGAACATACATTAAATATGATGTTATTATTTTTTATGTCAGTGGCGGAGCTAGAATTTTAAAATAAGTGAGTTCAAAATCTAAATATAATAACTCCATTAATGGATCTTTGTATCTTCTATGTATAAGGACAGAAATGAGGAAAGATTTATATAAGAGAGGAGAGGAAGAAGAGTAGTTACATTGCTCACTATATAAATGAATTCAACTTAGCTTACAAGTGCACAAATGGGCTTATTTATAGAGTACACATAGTTAGTTTCTAATCCTAACTAAATGTAACCAACTTCTAACAAACGTATTTAACCATGGTAGCTTGCTAACTCCCTATGATTAACACTCACCCCCAAGCTTATGGTTTAAACAAGTTCATAACTCCAAGCTCATTTAATAGCAGTTGATGTTGAGTCTTACCAAGACTCTTTGTGAGCAAATCAGCCAATTGTTCCTTAGTGTGTGTGAATTCTGTTTTCAGTATTCCATGATTGATTTACTCTCTTACAAAGTAGCAATCAATATCTATGTGTTTAATTCTCTCATGAAAGATGGGATTAACAGCAATCTGAATTATTTCTTTGGTATCAAACACCATTATTATAGGCAGCTCAATATGGACACTAAGTTCTTCAAACAATCCTACTAACCATGTAATCCCAGCTGCACAATTGGTCATACTTTTGAACTCAGCTTCAGCTGAGCTTCTAAAGACAGTTTCTTGCTTCTTTGACTTCTAGTATATCAAGGCTCCACCAAGTTTAACTAAGTAGCCAGAGACTGACCTTCTTGTCTCCAAGCAGGCACCCCAATCTGAGTCACAATAGGCAAGTAGCTTATTAGTGTCTTCTGGTGGCATCAATAGTCCAAGTCCAAGGGCTTCTTTTATGTATCTAACTACTCTTAATGCTATTTCCATATGAGATTCCTTAGGACATTACATCTACTGACTTAGGACCTGAACTGAGAAAGCTAGATCAGGCCATTTATGATCAAATATAGAAGTCTTCCTACTAGTCTTTAATATCTGTCAGGATCCTGCAGTATGTGATCTTTTTATCCCTTTTCACTTTTAATACACTCATCATATTGCATAGATGTTAACTTCTTATTCTGTTCAAGTGGAGTCCCTGCAGGCTTAGCTCCTCCTAAGCCACATTTAGCTATCAACTCAAGAACATACTTCTTTTGAAACGTGTGAATCCATTTGCTTGATCTAGCACATTCAATACCTAGGAAGAATTTGAGCTCCCCTAGATCCTTCATCTTGAATTATTTTTGTAAATGCTTCTTTGTGTCACTGATGATAGATTGATTACTACTAGTGATCAAAAGGTCATCTTTATATACCAACACAATAAGTATATCATCCTCATCATGTCTAGTGAAGAGTGAGTAATCATAATGACTTTGATGGAATCCCAATTGGATCAAGGACTGTGTCAGCTTAAAGTTTTACTGCCTTGGTGCTTGTTTGAACTCTTCCCCTGTCTAGCAAACCCAAGAGGAATGGTCATGTACACTTCTTCTAACAAATCACTATTGAGGAAAGCATTATGGACATTCATCTAATGTATAACCCAACCCTTTGATGCAATAAGAGCAACTACATACCTCACATTGACTAAATTAGCCACAGGGCTAAATGTTTCACCATAATTTAGACCCTCTTGTTGACTCTATCCCTTAGACACTAATCTAGCCTTGTACCGCTCTACCTCTCTTGTAGACTTATATTTGACTTTGTAGATTCATCTTCAGCCAATAGGCTTCTTACCAGGTGGTAAATCCACTAGATTCCAAGTCTTGTTATTCACCAAGGCATCAATCTCTAGTTGCATGGCCTGGATCCAGTAAGGGTCAAGAGTAGCTTCTTTATAAGAGGAAGGTTTTGAGATAGCTGAATTTGCCTTGATACAAGAGCTATAGGAAGGAGAAAGATGATTGTAACATGATCAGACAATGGAAAGGAGAAAGAGTGGCTTTTGGACTTAGTAACAAAGTCGTGAAGTCATAGAGGTGGTTTGGTTATTCTAGAAGACCTCCTAAAAAGAATAGAAAAAGAGGATGGTAGAGAATGAGATGGTATAGGTACTGCTGTAATGGGAAAGAGAATATCACCTGAAATATTAGTAGAACTAGAAGGAGGTGTAGAAGAAGTACTAGGAGAAGGCATCTCAGGTGCATGTGGACTGGATGGAGGATCAGGATGAATTGAAGTAGAGGAATAGGGGCAGGTGTTATTAAAGTTAATACTGAAAATGTAGGATTGAAGGATATGTTTATAAGTCACTGAAAGGAAATAGGTCCTCTTTAAACACAATATGCCTATTGACAAAAAAAGACTTGGAGTGCAGATCATGCAGAAGGTATCCTTTTTGAGACATATAGTAGCCCTTGAGAAAAATAGGTATGGCTCTAGAAGAGAATTTATCTTGGATTTTTTGGACAAGTAACATAGCATAGACAATCAAAGGTTTTGATATGAGATAAGGAGGGAGGATGTTGATACACTAACTCAAAAGAAGACTTATAGAAAAGGAGTTTAGAGGGAAGTCGGTTAAGGATATAGACGGCAGTGGTAACACATTATCCTTAAAACTTTAAAGGAACAAAAGCTTGGAACCTTAAGGCTCTTGCCATGTCTAATATAATTCTGTGTTTCCTTTCAACCACACTAATTTGTTGAGGTGTATAGACACATGTGCTTTGATGACATAGACCAATATTGGACAACATAGATTGAAAAGTTGTGCTAAAAAACTAAGTGTCATTATTAGTTTTAAAAACTTTGACACTTGTAGAGAACAAATTGTGAACTTGAGCAAAGAAATGTCTTAGCATAACTATTGTATTAGTTACCTAACCTAGTTAGACTAGAATACCTCCTTATTACATCAACGGGAGCATGACCTAACCTTCTATGCCATAGTGCAACAGAATCAAAATTACCACACACAGGAATACTAGTATAGGATGTTTGAGTAGTACTACATGAGATTTGCATAGGAACTGCGTAGTTGAAATCTTCTTTGAGGATGTAGAGTCCTTCATCTTCTCTACCAATCCCCTTAATCTGTCCACTATAGAGATCCTAAAAAACACAAAAGTCAGAAAAAAATATTACCATATAGTGAAGTTCCTTAGTTAGCTGTGAGATAGATAATAAGTTGCATTTGAAATCAAGAACGAAAGAGCACATTTTCAATAACTTGATCTCCAGGGATTTTAATGTTACCAACATGAGACACTGATACTACATTTCCTGTGGGTAAAAGTACCTGCCTTCTTTCAGAGTTAGGTACTTATGTGAACTTATCTAGCAATTCAGTCTTAGATGTCATATGGTTAGTAGCTCCTGTATCAACTATCCATTCCTTATTCACATATTTGGACACTAGAGCAGATAGAACTCTACCTGCAGTAGGTGTCTTAGCTAAGTGATCTCCACAGTGCCACTCCTTTGGCTAACAACTACATGATTTGTTGATATTGATCAACTGTGAAGAAAGATGCAAGTGATTTGGAGAATATATTTGCTGCACTAGTTTCTCTACTGTGTTATTCCTGCACTCTGAGTAACTGCAACTTGGTTAGTAAAAGAACTAGATGTAGAACTACCAGTTTTCTTCTTAGACCTTCATCCCACTGGATAGCCTTTGACTTTGAAACATTGTTTCTTAGTGTGACCATGTAGCCACAGACTTCACATGTGATGACAGGCTTCTGTGTTTTCTGAGGGTTATATTGATTCTCATAGTGATTTCTACCTAGATTACCATAACCACCACTAGGTTGATGACCAAAGTTACCACTACTAATGCTAGGACCATTTCCTCTCTTTTGACTAAATAGTGCAGTTCTTTCAACAAGCTTAGGAAGAGATGAGCCTTCATAACTAGTGTGTGTTAAGTTCCTTTGGCTTTCATGATTTATGATAAGAAAGAAAGCTTTGTTCAGATTAGGAATTGGTGACTGTATTAGGATTTGACATCTTGCTGCAGAGTAGGTTTCATCTAGTCCCATTAGGAACTCTAGCAGCCTTTGATACTCACAATGCTCTTGAAACTTCTTAGACTTAGGACATGAGCAGCCTGGACAAGGCATAATGGAGTCATATTCATTCCACAGTCCTTTGAGTGTAATGTAGTAATCTGTAACTGACATAGTGCCCTGACTAAGACTATGAATTTCCTTATCGAGTTGATACACATGTGCTCCATTGATCTTATCAAACCTTTCTTTCAGATCACACCACACTCTGTGTGCATTACGACCATACACAATAGTACTCAATAGTCCTGGTTGAACAAACATTCATAATCTAGAAAAGAACTACAGTATTGCACTTCTCCCAAGCATCAGAAAGCTTAGGTGCAAACTTAGACTTAGGAAATCTGCCATCAATAAACCCAAGCTTACTCTTGCCTAACAATCCAATTCTCATAAATCTACTCCAGATTGTATAGTTTTCTGAACCAGTCAGTTGAAGAGATATTAAGGAGCTACCTAGAGTGTCTTTCTGGTGCAAAAATAGTGGATGATTCTGATCGATGTTTGGAGCTATGAAACTAGATACTCCATTTATTGCAGCTGTGTCTGACTACAAATTTCCAATATCTAATGCTCCTGATGCGATCTCACCTAAATTTTCCATTTAAATTGCTTCGAAACTGAGTGTGGAGAGTTTGATACTTACTTGCAATTCAAATACTTTCCAGATTCGATGTGGTGTAGGAAAATCTCAAGCGTATAAAAGTCAAAAACTAGAGTGAGTTTTCCTATTCATGATTGAATTCTTAGTGTTAATGTTCAGTTCATCTTGAAATTTTATTCTAATGATATTAACTGAGGTTAAAGGAGTCATCTATTACTATTTTGTAATGATTTGAAATTTGAAAAATAAGATCTCCTGCATTTATTTATGTCATTGAAATAGTATGTTCAAGTTATACATACAATTCATTAGAGCCTTTGAACGTAATACCAATTACCACAAAATTCCTTATTCTTCATCGGAGGATATATATTTTAGGAAAAACATATATTGAATAAATTTTTGGTCCAGATTTAAAACTACTTATCAGAAATTAAACTAGCTACAAATCATTGTATTCACGAGAATAAATTTTCTTTTTGTAGGATATAAAACAAATGACTAAAATTATTCAATAAAAATATGAACGTGATTATTGAAAGAGCTTGAAAGCTACAGAAGTACTCATATTTTATTTTTATAAGATAAATGTCAAAAACACATTTAAACTATATTATTTTTTTGAGTTTCATATCTAAACTATTGGAAGTGTGAGTTTCATAGCTATTTTCACTTATTAGTTTGAGAAACACGTGTAATGTACTCTCTCTATTTTTTAAAAAAATCTTGTCACATGGCATTCCACATCGATAAAATATTCTCCATTGACAAAAATTAAATAAAATATTAATATCGATTAAAAGTTAAAACTAAAGTATTTCTATCCCAAAAAAAAGAAATTATTTTTTGAAAAAAGTTTTTTAAAAAAATCTCACTCACTCCACCACTTTCCCCCCTCCTCCGACAATCCACCGTCTTTTTTTTAAAAAAAATTCTAGTATAAAATAGTTTGAAAAAATTTATACTTCACCCCTCCCTCGCTCCTTCCTAAAAATATCATTATTTTTTATTTTTTAAGAAAATAAATTTATACCCATCCCATCTAACCCTTCGCTCTTAATTAATTTATTTATTTTTTTTATTTTCCTCTTTCTGTGTTAGATATGTTCATATGAAAATATTTTTTCTACTTGCGTACTACATATAACAGAAAAAAATATATTTTATTTTAAGAAAAGTCTCGCGGCAAGTAAAAAATATTTTATTAAAATCATGTGTATGTATCTAACAAAAAACGAGAAAAAAATTTGGAAGCGGAGGGTAAGGTGGGACGGGGTAAATTTTTAAAAATAATTTCTAAATTATTATTGAAGTGGGTAGGTGGGAAGATGAAGCAGTTTTTTTAAAAAAAAATCTTTTATAAAGAAAATTTTAAAAAATAAAAATAAAACAAAAAAATTGGGGGCGGGCGCGGGGGCGGGTGAGGATTATGGTGAGAAAAAGTGGTGGAGTGGGGTAATAAAAATATTTTATAATTTTTTTGGAGGATGAGGGATGGTAATACTTTAATTTTTAATTTTAACAAATTCTAATAATTTATTTAATTTTTGTCAAGTGGAATGTTTTGTCTACATAGAGTGTGATGTTACAATTTTTTTTAAATGAAAAAGAGAGTGTATCACACACACAATGATGAGAGTGAAATAAAAGAGGGGGGGAGGGTTTCAAACTAATGAGTGATAGTTTAGGTATGAAACTCATACTCTCAATAATTTATGTATGAAACTCAAAAAAGAGGAATAATTTAAATGTGTTTTTGACACTTATCTCTTTATTAAATAGTTTAGATAAACACAGCCTTTTTCTAGCTGTATAAGTTGTTCTCTCTTTATGAATAATTGAATGAACATTTTACTTTTGTTTGGCCAATGTTAAACCACTTTTATATATAAATTTGGTAATCTACAGCTTGAAATTTGTTTAAGTTATATATATATATATATATATATATATAAAGATAATGTGCTATTTGATAACTTTATCTGGAATACATGAATAACTTTGCTTTCAATTCTTCAAAACAATAATTTAATCCATAAATATTAAATTTTAAATTTTATTGCCGATAATTTAAGGTGGAAAAAATGGCTTTTTCATCTTTGATAGCCTTCTTAAGAAATGGTTCAAATTTTACCATTTTTACAATTAATCAAATAATAAAAAATTTAAAATAGCAAAATAAATAAATTATAATTATTAAAATTTTATGAGTTAAGATTTTCCTCATCACGCGGAATACTATACTAATATAGTGAAAATTTAAATCAAAAAATAAATAAAAAGAACCACATAAATTAAGATAAAAGAAAATACTTAATATTAACTTCTACCACCGAAACCAACAAAGGGTCATCAATAATTCAGTTCAACAACCTAATTAGGTATGAATGGGAAAAAGGTAGCACGTTCAATTATTACATTTCCCCCATCAACATAGAGTAGTAAAAATTAGATAAAATATTTATTGGATCAAAAGTTTTGAGGAATAATATATTAAAAGATTTAAAATATAAAGAGATGTTCATATATAAAATCTGAGACTGTTTAGAGGAGATTTGAATTAGTAATTGAAAAAAAATTAACTCGTTGAGGAAGATAAAATGTCTCGAGATATAAATATTGTATAAACAACATATATAGATGTATGTACATTTCTAATATATAGTTATACATAATACGTACACAGTTATACATTATTTCTATAATATCGATACATTATTTTTATATATATATCTATACATGGTCATTTTTTTTGTATATACAGTTAAGTAAGAAGCCCTAATTAATAATGTCAATTTAGTATACTACATCTATAATTAAAATTTTCTTAAAAAGTGTGTCGAGTCAATAAGAACCAAGAAATATGAAACAAATGGAGTAACCCTCACGGACAAAGATGATCTACTTGCAATAGAGTTTTAAAAAAATTAATATTTTAAAATTTTATAATCTTAAACGTGTCATATATATATCAATTATAGATAAATGAGAAATTTCAAACTAGAGTATTTTTCCATATATAAATATCATGAAATCAAATTTGGTGTATAGTAACTCAAATCAATTCAATTTCGATGCAACTTCATTGGGAATTAGGTGCACGGGGTGAGGGGACGAGGGATACAATCAACATGACATGCCAACTAACTTAGATTTTTTAAACATTATCTTGAAAATATCAATCTTAACGTCCTATACGTCTTGGACTTCAAGTCTAAGTTAGTTGTATTATAATTAAGACATTAGAAATAGAGTTTAATACCATCAAGTAACACTGACTTGCTGCAATAGGTAACCAACTTTTTTTCTAATTATTTTATTTTTTCAAAATTCAAACACTCATTTTTATTTTTCTCATTAATCTCTCTCACTTGAAAACCTCCATATTCATATTTCCTCAAATTTAGTTCTTTTTAAAAAAAATTCCGAAGCCATATATTCACGACTCCTTCTCTGTCTATAGATTGTTCATTGCATTGTATATATCAGGAACTTCTTCTGAAAGAATAATTTATATTTTTTATTTTTTGATTATTGAAACTAATGTTTATCTACACAAAAATCTTCTCATAGCAATTCCAGTCTCCATTACGATTCCAACAAAATAAAGTGGAAAATTGTGAGAACTAAATAAGAAAACGAAATTAACCCACCAGGAAAATAGAATAAAATGAAGTCCTTTAAAAAAATTAATCCTGTAATTAAAATTAAATTAATCAGAGATTATATTGCAATAATCGATAATGATGATGATATCACAAGAATTTATCTCACACATTTAAGAATACACACCAAGGAAGAACTCAGCGTCAGAGTGTTAATTGGAAATATTATGGCCACTAAAAGTTCGATTCATATGGAATTACAACAATTCATAATGAACATCCAAAAAAAAATAAAAAAAATTAGATATATGAGATAATAAAAAATTATTCTTTTTAAGATTCATAATATTTGAGGGTTGAAGAATTACTTTTGATTGATTTATCATGATGTTGAGAGCAAGTAATAATAGTTAGTAAATAACAATCAGTTGTGAAAAAAAATTAATTTTGAAGAATTACTTTGTTGATATGAAAATCATGAAAAACATAAGATTTAGTAAGCGAAGTTGAAAAGGAAAGAATTTTGGTTTTATAATTAGGATTCAATTTTCCTTTAATATGTTTTACTCATAAATTATAATTATATGAAAAGTTAAATATAGAACTTCTAAAATTATCTGATGGTGTAAAAAATCCAGTATGATAGAACAAAATTTAAACTCTTAGAAATATGGACAATTATACACTCCATGTGGTATTTATTAGGGTATGCAGTATGTACGTTTCTTCCACATAGCTAGAAAAGGTAAGGAATAAAAAAGTATCTGTTTATTTTTGGTTACCTTCACCCAAAAATATTTTCCTGATTTAAAAAAAAGTAGTTTCTTAAATAAAAATATTTTTCAAAAGAATATTTTAATTTTCTCGATACCAAATAGACCAAAGTTTTAAAAAATAAATTTGTAGAAGTTGGTCGACATTATCGAAGTAGGTCTAATGACAGAGAATTCATCCCTCCAATAATTTAGATTGGCCATGAAAATCAAATATTATTTATTTTATTTAAATTTAAATATTGAAGTTGTGTTTGATATCTTTTTTGCAAAAAAATTAATTAGAATTTAAATGTATTTTTAAAAAAAATACAAATTATACCTCTCAATTTCTAGAAACTAATAAAAGCATCCAATTTGACTATTTACCTAAAATATATAATCAAATATGCTCTAAAAATAATATCTCAGGAATTATATTTGATTATTATTTTTATGAATAATATTTGATTGTTAAAATGTTCTTTTCTTTAAAATCATGAAATGTGATTTAAACATGAAATATAATTTAGATAATTTTTCTTAAAAATAGAAAAATAGATTAAAATTTGAAAAAGAAAAATATTATGAAGGTGAAAACAGGGGCTCAAGTGTGTTTAAAATTTCAAATACATTTCAAATTCTATTTGAATTTTTTATGACTGAGCACTAATTTTTTAAATAAATAATTCTCACGGACTGACATATCTAATTAACTCGTTTATGCCAAGTAAGAACCTACCCCTTTTCTCGATTCTTCTTTTTTTCTTTTTCACGTGTGAGGACTGTTGTGTTAGGTAAGGAAGAAAAAATGATTTTAAATTTTTTTAATGTTTATTTGGTCAAATTATAATATTTTCTTTAGACAAAAATTTAAAACAAGAAAAAGTAACTTCTTTAATTTGTTAGAACAATAAGATGATTATATATATCAACAACTTCTTAAATTTATTAATATATTTTATTTAAATATTCAAATTATCATCTGTTACAATTGGGCACATGAATCCTTCTTTATTCTTGAAAAAAAATTGTGAACTCGAGTTTGGCCATATAATCTATCATTACTTGACAAATATATTTAAAAAACATCTCAAATTTTCAAGTTCTAGAAAATACTAATACCCTAAATTTTTATATTTTATAAAACACTCATCATTTATTAATTTCAACTAATATTTATCTGTCAATTTACTAAATTAACGTGGCCAACAAACACCATTAAATAACGTTTCTATCTATCGTTGCCCGAAAAGAATAGTTTGAATGACAAGATTAAGAAAAATAGAACAATTTATTTTTATTGCGATTAATGTATTGTTCTTGCAAATATTGTTATTTTGTTGTTGTTGATTGTGATCAATTATGTTATAATTTTTTTTTAATGGAACATATTCATTATAAAATGATAATACAAACTTATGGGTATTTTAATTTTTTTTTAGAACTTATTAGTATAAAATAATATTTTTAAAACAGTCAAATATTCTTGAATTTTTTTTAATCAAAGCATGATGAAATTTCATCAAAACTTCACTAAAATATAACTTGCTAAAAATATTTAAGAATTTTGGAGCCAAACGTTAGGTTATGTGTACGCGATTTGTGGGGTAAAATGCAATCTCTACATACAGATCTCTAATTTATTTATTCCTTAATTATGAATCTGATTTATCTGGTTACTATTTCCTCTATTTCATTTTTTTAATATATTATTTTTAATATTAAATAATTATATAAAATGGTAATAATAAAATTTAAAACATCATTAATAAAATAAAATATATATTTATTTAAAGTTTTCTAAGATGTAATAATATAAAATAGGCAAAAGGCATAAATTCCTCTCTGAAGTTATACCGAAAAGTCAGTTACACACTTAAATTATCATGGCGACCTATTACACATCTAAACTACCTAAAAGTGAAACTATTACCCTCTACAACTGGTGTGGCAAAAAAAAGGAGCAGTGCGTCAGATTAATCTGTAAAGTAAAAAAAAAATTAAAAAATAAAATCACTCCACCCCCACATCCTTTCTTCTTCACACACTCACCTACCCTCTTCTTCTTCACACTCATCTCCATTTACTCCCATTTTAAATCTTGACTTTTTCTTTCAAAACCCATTAAAGTAAAAAAATAAAATCACCCACCCCATGTCCTTTCTTCTTCACACCCAACTACCATTTTCTTCTTTACACCACCTCTATTTACTTACCATTTTGAATCTTGATTTTTTTTTCTTTCAAAACCCATTAAGAAGAAGAAGAATTCTTCTCCCCATTTTGGTGGAGAAGACGATTGGGGTTTTGGGGGAGGTCGGATGGGTGATTAATAATTAATTAGTATAAAATATATTTGATAAAAAAAAAGTTAATTAATAAAGAAAAGAAAAAAAATATAAAAAATTGGATGAGTAGTTAATAATTAATTAGGATTTAATTAGTATAAAATATAGTTAATAAAAGAAAAATTAATTAATAAAGAAAAGAAAAGAAAAGAAATATAAAAAATCGGATGGGTGGTTAATAATTAATTAGGAGCTAATTAGTATAAAATATAGTTAATAAAAGAAAAGTTAATTAATAAAGAAAAGAAAAGAAAAAATATAAAAAATCGGATGGATAGTTAATAATTAACTAGAATTTAATTAGTATAAAATATAATTAATAAAAAAGTTAATTAATAAAGAAAAGAAAAGAAAAAAATATATAAAAAATTATAATTTCTAACTATATTTTATACTAATTAGCTCTTAATTAATTATTAACTACCCATCCGATTTTTTATATTTCTTTTCTTTTCTTTAGTAATTAACTTTTATTTTATTAACTATATTTCAAGGTAAGGCTGCGTATAATAGACCCTTGTGGTCGGGCCCTTCTCCGAATCCTGCACATAACAAGAACTTTAGTACACCGGGCTGCTCTTATTATTATATTTTATATTAATTAATTCCTAATTAATTATTAAAATTCTCATAACACCACTCATCCGACCCACCTTCTCTACCAAGAAATTTCAACTAAATCCAACAGTAATTCCTGAAAGAATGCACAAGAAATTTGATATTTTTAGGTTTATTTGATTTTCTTTTTGTTCAAAAAAAAAAAAGAGTTCCCCAACAAATCTCAACACAATTAAAAAAAAATAATTAGAATTTGTAACCTTATGGTTTTGTGTATCACATCCTAGATCACACTAGAATTAGACCGAATTTCTAACGCTGAGACAACCTTGTTCAAGGACCTGCAGGGAGTTAGCGAATTTAGAATTTTTACTAATGAAGCAGAAAAAATAAAAATATAATACTGGAAATTTTAATTTAGAACTTAAAAGTAATTTTTAAATATCCTCAATCATTAAGTTAATCTTTAATTTTATGTATATGAGGTTAAAAACCGATATGTATAAATAATTTTAAAAATATCCTATATATATCCTGTACTTTTTTATCTAGAAGGATCGCATGAATTCCTCAATAACTTCTAAATCCATCGCTGCCGGAACTACGTAGTAAATATAGGTTTATGGGATTGTTACAAGTAGCCTGTTTTGATTGACTTATTTTTAAGCAGTTTATAAATTAAAAATAATTTATAAGTCATTTCAAACGGCCTCAAAGTCCCATACCCATATAAATAGACCAATCTTTATCAAAAAATGGCACACATTTCAAACTTACTTTATAGATCATTTTGAAATTGATGTTTTTTCGAAACCATGGAAATTTGTTATAAAAATGCGTACGTTGGTGTTTCCTTCTAGGTGTGAAACAATATACAAAAAATAGATACTTAACAAGTATAACAAAAAATATATTTTCTTTCCTAATTAAAGAATATTTCAAGTGAAAAGCTAACATAGAGGCCGTTTTGATTGACTTTATAAGCAACTTATAAGCTGTTTTTAACTTATAAATTGTTTAAAATAAATTAATTCAAATAAACTCAATTATTTATTAAAAAAACACAAAATAATTTTAAGTTGATCAATCAAACACTTAAAAAAAAATATGAAAACAGTTTATAGGGTTATTAGCTGTCACAATTCAAACGGCCTCAATATTTCATAACACGTGGAGATTGAAAAACGAAAGAACCGGAAACGTGCACCGTACGTCGGCCCATTCCGCAATTTAAAATTCAAAGTAAAAAATCTAGAAACTTCAGTTACCAACTCCTTCGCTCCGTTTTATTTTATTCAATTAATCTTATTGATGATATTTAAAATTTTAAAATATTAATATTGAGAATAATATAATAATAAACTAAAAATTCTCTTGCGATTTTTAAAAATAAATAAATAACTAGGTTCTTTTTGGCATGGAGGAAAAATATTTTCCAATGATTTTTTCCCTAGTTTTTCTATATTTGATTGATTAAAATGATTAGAAAACATTTTATCGAGAAAAACAAACTTTTTATTACTTGTTAGGACGGAGCGTAGACGAGCGAGCAAAGCCAAAAGGTGAATCAGAGAAGAGTAATAAGAGTAAGCGTTCAAGTGCTGGTACTATGACCTTAAGTCGTTTGGTGTGGGAATGAAAATAAATAGTCCTAGAATAAAATTATAGTTTTGAGATAAATTTTAGGTGTCTTATTTGGTTGTCAAGTTTGGAATTACCTATCTCACAATTTATATTATAGTGATGGAATAAGTTATCCCATATACACGGTGAAATAAGTTATTACAGAATAGCTAATCCCAAGATAATTAATCCTAAAATAACGTGTTTCCAAGCAAACGACCCCTTAAGATGAAAGATCTTCCATTGATTCGAATCACCCTAAATGCATGAGGAAAATAATTTTTCTAATAAAAATAAAAAAATAATTTAATTAACTGATATTTCAATTTTAGTATCTCCTTCTCATTCACCCAATCCCTCCCCCCAAAACTTATTCCTCTACCATCCCACTCCTAAACCCCCACTCTCCATATCTACTCTCTCCCATATTATTTTGCTAGATAATATATAAATAATTTTAAAATAATTTTTTATTATTTACTTATCAAATATTAAAAAAAACTCACTTATTATTCAAAAAAATATGTCTATAATTTTTTTTTTCGTACCAAACATATTATAAAATAAAATACTTATCTATTTTTAACTTAACAATCAAGTAAAATGAAACATAATTAAGCGATGTTTGAATTGATTTAAAAGCCAAGATCAATCAAATTTTAATTAATTTTTTTAACCTTAAAAAAATATAAAATTAAAATTAAATAATTTTATACTTAAAATAAATTCATCCAAACCTTAGTATTTCAAAGCTGGTGGCCTATTCCATCAAATTATATTACTATTAAAGACCTAGAGCCGCTTTTAGATGTGTTTGCCTAGTGCTAACTTTAAGTCATAAAGTTTTTAAAGTCAGTCAAAAATGAAAAGTTAGGATTCCTAACTTTTTTTTTTCTAAGTGCTTAAAGTCATTTTCTTTGACCATAAAAATTACTTTTATATCCCTTGTATTTTAACTATATTCCCAAACTACCCTTTTTATTCTTTTAACCCTAAAATTCACATCATTTCCTTATTTAATCACTTTTATCCAAACACTCAACTGCTTATTTATAAAAATAACTTTCAGCACTTTAAAATTCTAAAAATATTTCATATATAGAAGTTACTTTTTTTAAGTCCATCCAAACGGGCTCCTAATTTGGAAGCGTTAACGCCATTTATTCGTCCACCAACCAAACCTTTTTTCTGAACAACAAAAAAACAAAATCACAAGTGGAGTATTATTATTTTTCTTGGTTCTCTCCCTCTCTGATTCCTTTTTCCCGCTCATCGAATTGTTGCCTCACACTGAAATTTTTGCTATTTCCTCTGTGTATTTATACCCTTTTTCCTCTCTCTTGCTCTTATTGGTAATTTTGTTCAACCCTAAAGTTTTTTTTTTTGAAGGAATAAAGTTGAATGTTTTACTTTTTGAAATTTTTAGCAAGTGTTGGTTCTGCGTGAATTTAACGCTGCTTTTATTGTATTTTGCTTAAGTAAGAGTGGAATTCCCAGTTGGAAAGTCTTTAATTTGTGTTCCATTTGCTTTTTAATACTTCCAGGGATCTTCGTTTAGTTCTAATCTAATACTTCTGTGAAGTTGCTATTTTTGCCTAACGTGAGTACTCTTCCTTTTGTTAATCAATTAATTAATCAATTATCTCAAGTTTTGGTACTAAGTTTTGTATTATGACAGGATACCCTGTGGTTGTTGGAGGCTGGATTCCAATAAGATAATAATTTACGGAGCTCGACGAAGGAAGAGGTTTGGACAGCCTGAGGATTATGGATGGGAAGGAGAATAATGTTAATGGTTCAAATGAAGTTGTTATTCCTAAATGTTGTTTGAAGGCTAGGGTATATGATCCTCAACTTGAATCCAATTGCCACTCCACTGTCGTTTCAGGATGGTTCTCTGAACCTCGCTTATCCTCTGGTAATTAAACAAAATTAATCGAATATATTTGTGTTTACATGTTTTTGTTGACATGTTCTTCTTGTTCCTTCCACTGCAGATGAAAAAGAGAGGGTATTGTACTTTAACAATCCAATGTGGCCAGGTTAGAATTTGCTTTTTTTTTGGTTATTATTATATTTTACTATGAGCCGAGGGTCTATTCAAAATAACTCCTTTACCTTGGAAGATAGGGTAAGGTCTGCTTACACATGTTGTTAATATGATAACGGTTCTTTTTTTGTCCTCGACCCTTGCCCTTTACTTTGCCTCTTTATCTTATTTTATTAGGAAAGTTTTTCCCAGGACTGATACTTGGAATTTGTTTCAAACAGTAATCAAAAGTTGATTAATTTTTAGATTAATTTTTAGCTTTATGTTAACAGTGTTAAACTAATACATTGAAACAGATAAGTTATTCTGTGCTCACCCAAAAGGGTAGCGGCTGCGTGTTTTCCTTCTAATAAATAAAAAAAAAAGATAAAGTTACCAATCAAAAAATATTTTCAGAACAGTTGGATGAAAACATGAAATCATTCTTTTCTTGCTATTGTTTTAACACTCAACACAATCTTGGTGATTTTGTAGAGTCAATCACATGTCAATTTTTTTTCCCCGATATGATTGGGACAATGAGAGTGCTTTTTCCTAGTCATGTAAACAGAAGAGCTTCTGTCGGCTACAACTGCATTAGTTAGTTACACTATATGCATATTTAGGAGATGATACTTTTGTCCTATTGCGAAGTAAATTGTCAATTCTTAGGGTGAGGCCGGCTCGTACACTTGTTTCCGTGAGCCCAGTATTTCCAGTGTGTGTGTTAAAGTAGCACAGATGATGCTTCGGGTAAGAAGTAGGAGAAAATTTGAGCTTTATGCTGTAACAAATTCCTATAATTTGGTTTGCTAGTTTAAACTCAAGTTAATGCATAAAGATTGACTTCTATTTCCAAGTGTATGACTCCTTTTCGATATTAAAGTACTCAATGATGTCCTTTCTCTTATTTCCTTTTTCATGAATGTTTACTAATAATAATTGTTTCATCATTGCGTCTTTACACAGGAGAAGCACATTCCCTGAAAGTAGAAAAGATTTTATTCAAGGGAAAGTCAGAATTCCAGGAGGTTTTGGTTTTTGAGGTTCAGCATCTTTGCTCTATTGTAGTTTTGCGATTTAAATTCTAGCTATTAATTTCTCTTAAGATCTTTTATCGTCTGCCTTAACTGTGTATTCGTACTTTCAGTCTGCATCCTATGGGAAAGTTCTAGTGCTAGATGGCATTGTTCAGTTGACCGAGAAAGATGAATGTGCCTATCAGGAGATGATAGCCCATCTTCCTCTCTGTTCAATCAAATCTCCTAAGAAGGTAACCATGTATAAATTTTGGCTATACAAATTTCGTTCCCTTTGTTTCACACTCAATGATCAACAAAGGGTCTGTGGATTTGCTTTCTTCTTTTTAAATCAGAATATATTGGAAAGTGTTAATCTTATGTGCTTGAGAACTGGATTGATATGTGTTTTTGTGTGTGACAAGCTGAGACCTGGATTTTTATATGTACGTCAATCAAGAAAAGATAAACTATGTGATGGAACCAGCCAAACACTTACCCTTTAAGATTTCATTATCATGGATGGTCTACTTCTCCCCCAACCTTTTGAGGTTTGCATGTGTGGACTGATAAATCATTTTTTTTTTTGTGAATAACGTTAATTTCTAAGTCGGCTTGTGCACACCTGGCCTATTCTACCAGGTACTTCTTCCCGTCTACGTATGTATCGGGTAATTTTGTTTGGTAGAATCTCTTAGTGTTTAGTCTCTGTTGGGATTTTTACCTCGGTCGGTTTGCACCCACTTTACTAACCAATAGGCCACACCCTTGGTTGTTATGTGGACTGATACATCTTTTTCTTGGTAATTTGATGATTAACATGGTGGGTAGCTTTCCAAGTCCTGTTGCTCTATAGGCTCATA
Source organism: Solanum dulcamara (assembly GCF_947179165.1). Taxonomy (NCBI): domain Eukaryota; kingdom Viridiplantae; phylum Streptophyta; class Magnoliopsida; order Solanales; family Solanaceae; genus Solanum; species Solanum dulcamara. Next base: position 16,498,445 of record NC_077243.1, on the reverse strand, counting down.
TAGATTTTCTGGTAGAATTATGCCTTTATCAACAACTCATTAGTTTTTATGGAATCTGACTAATTCTATGTGCTACTGCTTCAGGAGGAATCCCTAGTCAGCCTTCGGTTCTCTGTGCATTAATCCCAATGGGTCAAGAAAGAATTTGTACCTTAAAAGGGTTTCTTTGTTTACAATTCCTTTCTTATGCTCTGTTTGCTATATGTTACTATCATTTCCACCTACAAGGACGATCAATATCTGGACTGCTTGAATGGAGGGTATGTGAATATGTTGCTACCAATAGAGGGAGATGAAGTAGGACATGCTCACAAATTTATTTTTGTCAATGTTCTTTTCATGAATTCAATATTGTTGGTGTACCGACAAATGTGAATCACCTAATGTTAAGATTAAATCCCCTGATAGGTCTATGACATGAAGGAATCTGAATAATCATTTAGTGGAAGTGCATTAGGAATAGGAAGATTACTTTCTGAAAACTTGGTGGACTGCATTAAGCAGTATCTCTTCTAAGATGATAACATGTAATTACTCTGAATTTGGAACTAAGAAATGTCCTAGATTTGAAGGACATGTGCAGAGGAGGCTCAATCATATAACTATTCTTTCGGCTGAACCTGTTTGTAGTGGGTGAGAATTTGATGTGTGTGGATGTTGGAGGAACTAAAATTTTCTTCTGCCAGTTTCTTTTCTTGTTAAGCATCTGTTAATGTGCCAAATCTTTTTTGATTTATGGGTTTTTATCACTTGTCAGCAGCAGTTTACCAATTTTCAGTTTTATCTGCACATTTTGAACTTTAAAATGTTGAAAATAATCACTAGACTGGTGGCACTACCTGGTTGTTATCTCTTTCTGTGTATTTTCAGATAGAATCTAATATAGATGATAGTTGAACAATTTAATGAATTGACGAGAAAGCCTAGTTTGGAATGTTGCTGGTCTTTCTTAGCTGCTGTGGGTTTCCTCATTTGTAACAAGCGAGAGAAAAGGAGTTAACCGATACTAGGTTCTTAATTTTTTTCTTCAATTCTTTTCGTAACATTGGTACTTCGATTTTATTCTTTGCCTGGGCATCCAAGACAACATTAGAAAGATTTGAGTCTATGATAAGCTTATCATATATATATATATATATATATATATATTATTATAAGTCTTTATTGGACCTTATTGTTTGAATGCCTTACCTTTGATATTAATCTGTTGTTTTCTATTGGCTTGCCTTCTTTTCCTTCTCAGTTTTACCATTCATTGTTCTCTGTCTAATCTATTTTGACCTACGAATGCAGGTTCTGGTTGTTGGGGGTGGTGATGGTGGAGTTCTAAGGGAAATTTCTCGACACAGCTCTGTGGAGCTGATTGATATTTGTGAGATTGATAAAATGGTTATCGATGTGAGTAACAGATCCAAGATACATGAATTGGTGCTTTTGTTGAGTTTCATTTTAAGTATGTTGTATTTTCTTGTGTTGCAGGTCAGTAAAAAATATTTCCCGGATTTGGCTATTGGCTTTGAGGATCCTCGTGTCAATCTTCATGTTGGCGATGGTATGAACACTTTCATGTGTTGCTTACACTTGTTAGTATGATACTTAACATCAATTCCAGTATATTTTTCTTCTCTTTGAATTTTAGTTATTAGGAGAATGCTTGGGAGGCTGACATGCATAGGGTAACGATATCACAACTCCCAGAGTATCATTTTAGTTATTTTGGCACGCAATGTTTTGGCCCGATATGGATGGGAATGACTCATTATAAAATTAAAACTAAAAAGCAGGACACATGCTTTTCTTATTCCTGAAATTTAATTCATGTTTTATCAGTATTATATCTAGTCGAGCTGTATATGACTTTCTGTATGATTTTGACAGCTGTTGAGTTTCTGAAGAACACACCTGAAGGGAAGTATGATGCTATCATAGTTGATTCATCAGATCCTGTAGGTACGTCAGATGCATCTTTTTAAGTTTACAAATCCTTGCTTTCTTAAAGTTTTTGCAACTTAAAGGTCATTTATGGACTTTCCATAGAGCATTCTGCCATCCACAGTGAGGCAATCCCTTGTTCAAATAGGGCAGATCTTGTTTGTTGAAGATTGAGCCTATAGTTCACTGATTTTCAAGGATTGAAAAACTGCATGCATTTTTGGGTAGATATCCGTGTCTTTTGTTGGAGAACACAGCACTACTTTTGTTTGATTTTTCTTGTTTCTGTTGGATGTCCTTGGCAAGTGTATATATCGATTCTATAGTATCTACTCTTGTTTGGAGTAGGAATAGTTTTGGTTTTTGGTTTTTGGTTTTGTATCTTGCACTCCTAAAAAGATGGGTTTTGCAGCATCTAGTATCATTTCAATGCAATGAGCTTTAATTTAATTTCTCAATGTGTTTCATTACAGGTCCTGCAATAGAGCTTGTGGAAAGACCATTCTTTGCAACAATAGCCAGGGCATTAAGGCCTGGTGGTGTACTTTGTAACATGGCAGAGAGCATGTGGCTTCATACTCATCTTATTCAGGATATGATCTCAATTTGCCGTGAAACATTTAGTTCTGTTCATTATGCATGGACCAGTGTTCCTACATATCCTAGGTATAATTTATGAACTAACAGCTAGAGCCTTGCAAGTTAATCTAGCCATTTTATTTATTTGTTTCCTTAGTTGTGCCGTTGAGGGGTAGAGAGGAATTGTCAAACATGCTTCCACATAATTGTTTTTGAGGATTGTTGCTTTACGTATTATGCAGCGGTGTTATTGGGTTTCTTCTGTGCTCGACTGAGGGACCATCTGTTGATTTTAAGCATCCTGTTAATCCTATTGAGAGGTTAGAGGGCGCTCTTCAGCATCAGAGGGAACTTAAGTTTTACAATTCTGAGGTAACTTGTTCTATCCTACTAAGCAATTTTGTATTGCTACTCATAACATCACCAATAATTCTTCTTTGAATTTGTTTATGCTGTATTGACTGACCCGTATGCTATGTATTGACATTTACTTGGCTTCTTGTATCATGATTTGATATAAAATGTAAAGGTTTGGATACAATTTGAGATAATGGGTGTTTCAACTGTACCCAGACAAATTGTACAAGCTTAGCACTTTATCTACTCCTTTTCTCATTCTACTTGTACCCCGACGCTTGGAATTAGAGGGCCTATTTTTTACCTTAGTAGCTGGTATAGGGTAACAATTTTCAGAGAACTGCCTTTGAGTTTAAGCTTTCTTGCTCTGTTTCATAGCATCTACCAGCATACAACTAATACTTGTATATATATGTATCATGTGTGTCTCTGTGTGTGTTATGATTTGATCTAGTTGCTATAATTTTATCTTGTATCTTCTCATGTAGATTGTTTAGCATCAGTGGATCTGTCTTCAGTAATGTGAAAGTGTTTATGCTGTTACCATACAGATACACGGCAACTGTTAAAGAAAAATTTGCTCTGAACTAGTTAATTCTATTTAAAGCTTGTACTGACTTCAAAATTAGATTTAAATTTGATGATGCAACTGAATATTGTCATTATCGTGTTTTAGTGCTTAGTTGGAAACTTGTCTCCTAATATCCAGTGACCAATGTTGAAAAATTCTACTTCACCCTCCTGAAGAGAGGATTAACAACCAGAAAGTGTGTCATTTTTTCCTCTGACAGATATCTTGTTCCTTTAACAGATGCATGAAGCTGCTTTTGCATTGCCGTGCTTTTTAAGGAGGGAGGTGAGGTGTCTCCGTGGCAGCCCACGTTCTGCTTGAGTCAAGATTTAAGTTAGTCGCATTTTCTATGAAATTATTACCCATTTCTTTTCCTTGCTGCTGGAGTATACTGATTGAATGTAGATGCGGCTATTTATTCTGTGGTTTGTATTGTTATTTGATATTGAAGACATGAACATGTAATATGACAGTTTCAGTACTGCTTATATCTATTGTTGACTTGTTGAACTTGGTACATGTTTCTTAGTCGATATTGAGACTTGAATAAATGTCCTGGCCCACTCGAGCATATATTACTCTTTCTGATAAATGCTTGGATAGTTTAGCCTGTATTTGCTAAAATATTTCAAAGCTTTAGTTCCAGCAAGTATTGCTATGTCGAAATGACAAAACTAAAAACTGATTGACTGCGACGACGGTTTTCATATTTCATTATTGTTGATGACAGAAATCTAGAAGTTGGAAATAATATGAAGACGAAAGCAAAATCAAAACACAAGTGTTCCAAAATTATGAATCGTCAGTCGGGATAATACAAAAATGAATGGTGGAGGTTGGAATCTTCTCCCTAGACTCTTTAAGTAACGTGATAATTTTGCAAGTTGGAAGCCAATATATTGTGTTTTTTTTTTTCTTTTGTGTTGTGTTTTTGTTCATTTTAATCTAAATTGACACACATCACATCTAGAAAAGGGAATAAAAGGACAATTATTCTAGAGAAATAGACGGACTCTTTTCCAAACGAAAATCCGACCATGTACGTTGTGCCGGACCCCAAAATTCTTATGTGTCAAGATAAAAAGTGAAAAGTTATTAATGTATATATAATTTCTTTCTTCATAAGAGAGAATAAAACATTCACATCGACCTATATGTGTGTTAGCTCCCAGTACACAAATGCCAAGCATTGTTTCACTAGACTTCCTTTGCAGCAAACTACCCGGTGGAGATATTTTCTCCCAACTAAGATGATTCAAATGTAAATGACCAAGGCCAATAATAGTTTAAATAACCATAAACTTTACAAAGCAAAAGGAGAATAGTGCGTGAGCATGCAACTAAGGCAAGTAATGATATTGCTGCAGACAATCATAAAGGGAAAAAAAGATCGATACCCCTTCACATTGTTAACCTGGTGGGCATCTTCAAAATGAACTGCCATAAAATTGTTTGACATATCATTTGCCTGGGAAGCTTAATTATGTTCAGTCAGTGGATGAACACATAGATCTATTCAACTCGACCACAATTACACTGATGTTATCCCTACTACCCCGACCAATTGCTAACTCTGCAAGGAAGGTAGCTGCCCGTGCTGCAAGACTTCCTTTGATGCCTTCACTTGACTGATCATCAATCTTATCGGATTTGCTTTGTTGGTCGCACCTCCTGATCGTTTGACCATTCAAGCATCTTCTTGTAATGTCACACGCAACATCATTTGGAATGATATCCCATAGACCATCACTTGCAAGTATTATGAATTCATCTTCATCACTTCTTTTGCTAACTACAACTTCAGGATCTGGTATCACGTACGGTTTGAGGTACATATCACCTGCATCGATCAATAAGGTATCATAAGCAGCATGATTTACTATTTAATTTGCCAAAGTTCTCTGATCAGCTCTGCAACAAACAGAAAGTTAATTATTGATGTGTTCTTCATGTCCATAAAATAAATTACACAAGGACAAGATCTAATTCAATTGAAGATTCTTATAGAATGGTATACATAATATAATAATGTTATACAATATTCCAGCAGCTAGCTAATCAAGAAATGGAGAAAAGATCTAAAAGTTGAACCGTGTCATTAGAAACCAAATTCTTTGGTGGTGAATCCAGTTCCGTGAAAGCCTCGACAAAGATGAGAATTAAGGAAAGACCTGCAAGTGCAATAAGCTGAGTCTTTGACGTACCTATGGATCTTGAAGTAGAAAGAACTCCTAAAACTCTTTGTCCATTCCAATTTATGACTTTCCCACCTGAATTTTCGATTCTATCCAGCTCATCAGGTCTGTCAGGCTGCGCTCATACAGGAACTCGGTCAACATAAAGCATTCCATTTCAAAATCAAAGACATCTACTTGGCGCTATCAAATGTAGAATGTGTCGAGAGAAGTTGAGTACCAAGTTAATTGATCCCTATCATATCTACAAAGCAAATTCGGGATCTCAATTTGATGGTCTTAGCATTGATCACCTGCAGCACTAAGGCTACATGACTCATTGTCAGATTAATAATATGATGAACATCCGATAAGTTACTACACCTTTGGCGAGTTAAGATCATAGCAATAACAGTATTCTAACTGTCGTATCTAAGGATGTTAAATTAAAAGGTGTACCAAAGTTGCCAGGCTAGTGGTTATATAGGACTTTATGAAAGACCATATACTCAGAGGATTTACAATGAAAATAATATAAAGTAAAATAAACAATAATGATAAATCATTGTTGGTGTTTGTGTGAGGGCGAATCCTTTGACAATATTAGCAACCAAATCTCTTAGAAAAATATTGTTGCCTTTGGTTTTGACTTGACATAGATTTTTTTAAAAAAATAAAAAAAATTATGTTCTTAATAAAAAAATACATATGAAATATACCAAAATGTTCTTAAATTTTGTGGTGTTAAACATATGTGGTAGAAAATTAGAATAAAATAATTGCCAAGGAAAAAAAAAAGAAAGAGGCCTAAAATAACCTCAAACTATTGAAAATGGTATAAAAATGTCTCTCATCCGTCTATTGAACCTAAAATGCTCTTGACATCCACCTTTAGGTCCAAAAATGATCTTTTTGGACCATTTTCACTGGTTACGGAAAAGGGCTTAAAATGCTTTCGAACTAGTAAAAATGGTCCAAAAATACAGAAAAGGTCAATTTTAGACCTAAAGGTGAATGTCAAAAATATTTCAGGCCCAATAGAGGGACGAAGGACATTTTTATACCTTTTCCAATAATTCAAAGGCATTTTAATCTTTTTTCGAAAAAACACATTCTTTATGGGATAAAAAGGAAAATAGGAGTAATAAATTGAAATGGAGGGAATAAGATAGAGTAAATTATGTTTTTGGTAAATTCTGTTTGAATAATGCGAAGGACAGAAGTATTTTCCTCTTTTCCGATTCTCCCAAGTTAAACCTTCTTATATTGCTTCCTTTTTTTCACTACTTACTTGTCGTCATGTTTCACTTTTTAAAATTGAGGGTCCAACAACATATAACTTTAACTAACATATTAAAATGTATTTCTTCATGAAAAAAATAGCTAAGTAAAATTTTTGAAAATCTAAATTTAAAATATGTAAATTAATCTAAATTGTCAATTTAGCTCCAAAACTGCTTAAATTAAGTGACTTGAAGCAAAACATGTCAGATAAAAGTAGAGAGGTATACCTTATGATCAATAGACAAGGGTAAGGCAACTCCAGCACGTGAAAGCACAGCTCTTGAATCTCCACAATTCGCAACAATAAATTCCTCCTCTCCCACCACCGCTACCACCGCCGTTGATCCTATCGTCGCCATCTCCGCCCCTTTCTCGTTCACCTTTTCGTCCATCTTACGGAAACTCTCCCTCATCACTTTCTCCCAATTAAGACTCTTCTCATCATTTTCTTCCAAAACTTGCTGTATCACCAAATGGTGCAAAAACTCACGGCACGCGTGCGCTACACGTGAGCCTCCATGCCCGTCGTAAACACCGAAATAATCATACTTCCTGCTGCCGCCTATACTGAAAAATCCAGGATGAATCGCCACTGCATCTTCCATTTCCCTTCTCCAGCCGATCAACGATATCGATCCATGTGACAAGCACGTGACCAAGCTCTCCCTTACTTTTTTCACTTCACCAGATGTCCCTACTTGAACTTGCTCATCAGTATCACTTTCTGCTTTTTTCTTCTTGTAATGCCCGTAATCAGCGGCGAAGTCATTGAAATTTTCCGGTAGCTCAGGCGGCGGTTCCAACCGACGTACATTCAATCGCCTACGGCCAGTGAAATTTGGCTGCTTCTCATGACTCAGATCTACTTCTGCTAGTCCACCGGACTCCATCAACGCCGTTAGCCGGCAACCTTTTTCAGTTGCCGGCGGCATACCTTTAAGGTTATCAATCATCTTTTATGTGAAAACTATAACTGCATTGTGAAGATTATTATGGAAGTAGATATTTTGCATAATTCGGTTGTCCAAAAGACGGTGGAATTAGAGAAAGTTGAACAATAAACAACTCTAGGAAGAATATTAACCGTTGGATAGAAATAGGATGATTGAATTTGTGCCACGTGACGATGATGAAACGGCTGGTTAAGTACATTAGATCAGAACGCAATGATGGGTCGGACGATGACCAAAACACGTGGGCGGTTTGGATGAAGGAAGACGAAAATACGTGGCGAAAACATGTTTAGTTAGTCAACAGGGATTCCCAAGGGAAAAACAATTAATTGTCTCCGTCTCGTAATACGTTTAAATCGATAAATTTATTTATAAAAAATTAAAATTTTAATATTTGTGATTTGCCAAATCTTAGATATTTTATATGACTATAAATTATTCCTTTTAATTAAAGAATCATTTCATAGCTTATTAGTTGTTAGGATTATATAGATATCAGATTAGTTATAAGTACTACTAGTGATGCACATTTTTAAAATAATACGAAACTTTCTTCATAATTTATATATCTATTAATTACTCTCTTCATTTTTATTTATAATTTATATATCTATTAATTACTCTCTTCATTTTTATTTACATATTAAATATTTTTAATTTGATTTTTTTTACTTATTATTTTTGACAAATCAAGGAAGGATAATTTTTTTCTTTCTATTATACCTTCAATTTATTAATATTGAGTTAATGTCTTTGAAAAGTATAGTGAGTAATATATTTAAGGCCCTATCAATTAAGAAGGGTAAAATAGTAAACTCAATATATTAATCATTGTTTTCTTAATAAGTATGCCAAGTCAAAATTTAACAAATAAAAAAGAATGAAGGAAGTATGTGAATTTTTAAATTATCAATCAAATATCTTATTAATTTTATATATAAATACCTTATTTTCTATCTCTCTATCAAATATTATATAAATTATATAAAAATTAATAATGATAACTTATTTATTATCCAACTATCATACGTCCTCATTTTGTAGAAGGTTTCCGAGAAGGTAATGCATGTCTTAATTTTGATATTATTAATTTTTTAGGGGTCATTTTGTAGCAGGTTTTCGAGAAGGTAATGCATGTATTAATTTTGATATTATTAATTTTTTATTAGTACACTTTTTTAACTTAGGTGTATGGCTAGTATAGTATTATATAATCTATTCGATATTATTCTATGTATAATTAATAGTACATAGCAAATTATATTATAAAAATATCAAAGTTATTAATGCATGGGTTGACATGGTTAAAAAGTATACAAAAGTAAAGATTAAAATATAAGCCTTCAACTCACTCTCTCCCTTTCTAATTTATGTGTCTTACCTTTTCTTGTTTTTTTTTTTTTAAAAAAATGTCTCTTTCTATAGTAAAATCTTTAATTTCTGACATTCCAAGTTAACGTCTAACTAAACTCTAGGCTGCCTATACTCTATTATAGAGATTACATGATATACTAGATACTAGATATATATACTCAAGGAAATATTTAGTGGGTAAAAAGTTTTTTATGTTTGAGAGGCGTGTTAAATTATATAATAGTGTTTGATTTGGTATAAAAAATATATATTAAAAAAAATTATAATATAAAATAAAATTAAATATTTATTAAAAATGAAATATTTTTTAAATGATTAAATTAGTCTTAAGTAAAATTATGATATATATAAAATCAGAATTAAAAATATATTGACGCATATATTGAAACAGCTAAAATACTCTCTCTTTTTTTCAAAATAAATATCATTTGAACAATTTCTTTTGTTCCAAAATAAATATCATCTTAGAAATTCAAGATAAAAATTACTATTTTTATCCAACCACACTTGTATTCGACCTAAGAAAGTGCAAAAATCAAATTGATCAATAAACCTAATTGAAAAAATGTTATTGATTTATTGCTATTGAGTTATTGGACTAACGAATTTTAAATGATTTTATGAATAAAAAATAATCGGCTTATTAGTTTGATTTTGATTCTTTAATATTGAGTTATTGAATAAACATATAATCCATTAAAATTGTAGTAATTTACTACTTTACCTTATATAAATATTAAATATTAATATCTTACTAATTATTGCCTTTGCTCTTTGACTTTACCATTCAATCTACATTTCACATTGACTTTGAGTTCACAACTTCAAATTATACAAAACATCAAAAGCTATTGTTTCCTGTACTTGCATAGTTCTTTTCATGTTAGTTGTTACTGTTTCTATTTTATAAGCATTCTATAAATTTATATTATTATCCTACCACGCCAAATTATTGGAGAAGTTATGTATCTATTTTATAAGTATTTTCTCATTGGCTAAATCGAAAATCGAATCGTTAAGGACCTAAAATTGATTAACTGAAAACCAATAAAAATATATTATTGATTTGATTATTGATTTAGCGTATTTAAAAATCAAACACTGATAATTCGAATCAATAATGCATAAAATCGAACAAAATCAACTCATAATTCCATCTTTCTAATTGCGTTTATTTTTCAAGAAATATTTTTAAATAAGGACAGACCAACATGGGTTGTGATTGCAGTGGTGGAACTGTTTCACCCTTAATTAGAGATTTCGATTTTGAGCTCGAGAATGAAAAAATTCCGTTGGGAGCGCCACCCCCGAATGGGCCTGCAGTAGGCAATTCGAATTTAGTCGGAGCTCCACGGACTACCGACATCGATTGAAAAAAAAAGGACAGTTTATTAAATTAACATTGTATTTATTGATTTAAACTTATTTTTTGTTACTTCTTCCATTTCATATAAATTGATCATTATATTAAAATAATTTATCCCATATTAATTATCCTCCTTATTAAATCAAGAAAAATATTAATTAAATTTTCAATTTTTTTAAGAGTGATTTAATAAAATTATCTTTTTTATTTATGATTTGCATTATGAAAAATGAAAAGTAACCAATTAATATGGAAAGAAGGGGTAAGATAGATATTTATATTGGCAATGTTGTGTGAGTAGGTGGGACCAGTAGGATTTAGGACAAGTGGCGTCTCGTAGTTGCTAAGGTTTCTGGTGAAAGTATCTTTTTTTCTGCGGACAAAAATATTGACTACTCTCTACCATTTAGAGGACACGTATTTCTTGTAATGATTTCTTCAAACTCACCCTCCTTCTTTACGTGTCTCCTTTTAATTCTCTTTCTACTTTAAAAGTATTTTTGAAGATTATTTGTGCTCTTTCTTAAATTATTCCGATGTTTTTTATTTATAAATTATAACTTGTTTATTTAATGAGATTGCATTAGAATTGAAGAAATGGAGATTTTATGTTTATAAAAAATAAATCAGAATAATAACATAGTCAGTGAAATCTCATAAGTAGAGTCTGGAGAGAATATGATGTATGCAGACCTTATCACTATCTCATTGAGATAAAGAGGTGGTTTTCGAAAGACCCTCAGCTAAAAAGTCACAGTCCCAAGTAAGAGATAAAAATAATATATAATGCATAATGGCCAAAAAAAGAAAAGTGATGAAATATTTTACAAGACAAGAACAATAACGATAACAAAGTAATGTGATAATCAAAGGCAATAACAACACAACTATAAAGGCACGCCTAAACTTACGACTACCCTAAATCGACACACGGCAAGACATCATTCTATTTCTGCTAGCCTTCTACCCTAATCCGCGACCTTCACTCTTTTCTATCTAAGGTCATATTTTCGATAATATGGAGTAACGCCATATCTTGTCTAATCACCTCTCCCCAATAATTTTTCGATCTACCCCTACCTCTCTGCATAACCCCCAAATCCAACCGCTTGCACCTCCTAACCGGGGAGTCGACACTTCTCCTCGCTTCTCTCATCTTGTCTACCACAGAGGCCACTCTCACCTTCTCCCGAATAACCTCATTCCTAATCTTATCACTCCTAGTGTGTCCACACATCCATCTCAGCAACCTTATCTCCATAACATGCATCTTCTAAAAATGAGAGTTCTTTACTTGCCAACACTCCACTCCATATAACAACGCCGGTCTAACCACCATTTTATAGAGCTTACCTTTAAGTTTAGGTGATACTTTCTTATCACACAAGACTCCAAAGACAAGCCTCCATTTCATTCTCACTGCCCCACTGCGATGCGTGGCATCATCATCGTTGTCCCCACTGTTTTGGATGATGGATCCAAGATATTTAAAGCCTTTTGTCTTGGGGATAGGTTGAGTGGCAAGCCTCACTTTCATGCCCTCTCCATTCATCGCAACACTAAATTTGCACTCCAAGTATTCTGTTTTGATCTTGCTCAATCTGAACCCTTCGGACTCCAGAGTTTGTCTCCAAACCTCCAATCTATCATTCACTGTGTCCCGAGTCTCATTAATCAAAACTATGTTGTCCACAAATAACATACTTCATGAAACCTCCTCCTGAATAGAACGTGTCAGCTCATTCATCACCAAGGCAAAAAGAAAGGGTCTCAGCACAGATCCCTAGTGTAGTTCCATCTAGACAGGAAAATGTTCAGAGTCACCTCCCACCATCCTAGCCTAAGTTTTGTCTCCATCATACATGTCATTTATCGCCTTAATATACAACATCGGGACACCTATACCTCCAAAGAATATCTTTCAGAACTTTGTTATAAGCCTCTTCAAGTAGTCAAAATTTTTAAATTATATGTATCAACAAAATTTTAATTTTATATTAATTTATTTTTATATTTTTATATTGTGTATTCAAGTAGTGACGGAGTTAGGATATCTATGAAGGGTGTTCAAAGTATAAATAAGTAAACACGTAAAAATTACAAAATAAAAAGCAGAGCTAGACGAAAAAGGAAAATATTAACCTTGGCATGCTAAATTTAACTTGTTTTGTCCGCGTTTAGGTTCTTCCTACTTTTACCCCGCTCAATAGAGCTTTTTAATATTCTAGTGCTCTTTTTTCTTTTATTTTGCAGTGTTTTATTTTATATAGAACTTTTTTAAAATTCAGAATTAATGTCCATTCAATTATATGTTACTATGAAAACCATCAAGATTTTTTAAAAAGATATAAGGATTGAGTTATTAATATTATAATTTTAGAAGATAAATAAATTATATCATTGTTTTTTAATTTATTTAATTTAATTTACTAGGTTAATGTCACGACCCCGATCCGTCGTGACTGACACCCACAATAACCCTCAGTGAGAAAATCATTTTTACCGCTCAACTTGTCAAACTTCAGAAATAACAATTAAAGACTTGCGAAAGCATAAATAAAATTAGAAATAGTACTGAGTTTCCATAAATTCAGCTAACAATTTTAATAGCAACGAAATGCGAAAATATTCTAGGAACTGAAAGTCGTCTGTACCAAAACTCTAACTAAATGTCAATATAAAGAAAAAGGAGAATCACTCCCAAAAGTAGTCATAAAACTAAACAGTGTTTAAAAATCCGTATCCTGAAAAAGGGACTAGAACAGAGAAGAGCCCACGACAGTTTGAAACAAACAGCTCATCCTTGAACTCGAACAAGCTTTACTCTTCTAACCGAGGTCTCTCCGCAGCCGGTTGAATATGTCCTCTACTCAATAAAATGGCAGAGCAAGAGTAGTATCAGTACACAAAAATAATGGTATACTGGTAGAATCATACGGTTAGCCAGTAGGCGGATCATAGACAAATAAATTCCGCACAATAGGCATATATACATATACAAAATAAGTCACAATATTCAATTTTGTATATGCACAAGTAAGCACATACACTTATAAAGGATTGAACAAGTAAACATATGTGTCCTACTTGGCGTTCTAAGTGACAATATAATTCATGAATTATGCGGCATTCTATGTGACATCCTACGTTTATTATGTTCTGTGGGACGCGTGCATCTACTTGTTCAATTTTATATAAGTTTCAGTGCTTACTTGTGCACATTCAAAGTTAAAAGGCATAGATGTTATGAAAGACCAAGTTAAAAGATATATTTATATATTATGCATTTCTAAATACGGTTTATATTCCTCATTTTCTAAAAACTACTTGACTAATTTATCTGAGACATACAATCAAATTGCACTAAAAGGATAATATCTCAAAATAGATAATCATATAATGTCATAAATGAGATCTCATTTAAATTTTTTGAAGATGAATTTTTGTTAAATTATAGATTTTGCAAATAATATTTAATTATTTGAATGTGCTTTTTCTAAAAAAAAATGAAATATAATTCAAATGGGGTCTTTTTATAAAAATAAAGAATTTAGGTTAAAATTTGAAAAAGAATAATGTAGTTAAAGTGTTAAAAAAGTTTTGAATGTTTTCCAAATTTCAAATACAACTTCAAGTTATATTTGTAATTTCATTATCAAATGCTGGTTTTTAAATAAAGTGAAATAAAAAAGATTCTCTATTTCTTTGTGTTCATTTGTTTTTCATATTTATTAAAAATAATTAATTAAAAATTATATTTATCATCTTAAAAAATAGATATAATTTAATTCTCCTTTTCATGTTTATACTACTCTAATAAATGTAAAAAGTGACTAATGTGGTTAAGAAAAAGTAATAGACCATTAAATTGAGATCAATGAGTAAATAAAATAAATTTAGTCAAATTATTTTTAAATTATTATTTAAAAAATATGTAAAATAAAAATATGACAAATTAAACGAGCTTGATGAAATACTTAAAATTAAAGTAAACTAAGTATTCACTAAAATTTACTATCGTTTTTAATAGAAAATATTAATGTTAATTTTTCTTTTCAAAAAACTAATTAAATATCTATAATATATTTAAGATTGTAATGTAGTTTGGTCATTTCAGAATTGGTTGATATAATTGATTCTTATTTTAGCTTTAAAGTTGTTTGCAATGACCAGTCTCTATCGTTAGGATTAGGCCAATGGGGAAGAATTTAAGGCTAGAAAACTTCGGATAGTAACTTCGAAAATTTTTAGCCTAGGTCAGACTTAGACGAATTCTAAGTTAAGTGAAGTATAGGGTGGTCATGTGAATGATGGGAGGTAAAATTTCTAATCTGATTGAATAGGCTGATAGCCAGGACGATACAGTGCATTTACGATTTTGCGGAATCGCATTCAGGCGAGTAAAACTCCCGAAAGCGAAATTGGTGTGAAGAGTATAGTTTAATACGTCTTTGGAAGGAAGTGTGTTGTGAAATGGGGGCTTAAAGCACAAACTCTGAGCTCAATTTTTTCGTGCGACCCGCCAGAGCGGGGCAGTCGCGACAAAGTCCAGAAATAGTCTTTTTCTGCAAAATCATTTTTTAAGACTTCAAGAGGCGACCTAGGACGAATTCTATCAACTTCCCACAGATTATCATGCTTAAGGTATAGATTTTACTCCCTAAATTCATCTTTTGATTCCTAGAACCTAGAAATTATGGTTGGTAATCATTGGGGAGGGTTTGAACTGAAAACTAATGGTGAAAAATAGCCCTAGGATGAGGTTAGGATTATGGGTTTGGCCTAGGGTGTAAATTGTTTTATATTTCATTATAGTTTGATCATTGTGTTGATCATTTATATGTATTTACTATTTTCTACACCAAGAACGAGAAGAACGAACCCGGAAAGGGAAGAATCTTGCATTGTAAGGTTGTTGAAGTTTGAATTTGAGGTAGGTGATGGTCTAGTTCTCCATATGTATTTCATATACTTGCTAAATTGCTTCATGATATGCATGTGTGTATATAAATAGGAAAACATGCTAGATTATGTGTGAAATGATCATTTGCTGACCTGTCTTTGTGATGAACCTGTTCTTAGTGATATAAATCCTGTAAATACTGAATGTAATTGCAATTGTGGTTTGTTTGGATCGGGTGTCACGTTCCGACACAGAATTAAATCGGGTGTCACGTTCCGACACAAAATTAAATCGGGTGTCATGTTCCGGCACAAAGTTGTAGGTCCCCTGAGAGGAACCTTGTGTGAAGTTATAGCATGTGGAAGATATTGAGTTGTGATGTTGCTGAATATGGTTGAACTTGAGATTAGTTGACTTATTATGTCTATGTGTATGTCTATTGTGTTGAATTTACTTGTCTATGATCCGCTTACTGGCTAACCGCGTGATCCTACCAGTACACCATTGTTTTTGTGTATTGATACTACTCTTGCTCTGCTATTCTGTTGAGTACAGGATATATTTAGCCGGCTACCGAGAGACCCCGGTTAGAAGAGTAAAAGCTTGTTCGAAGTCCAAAGGTGAGCTATTTTGTCATGCTGTCGTGGACTTCCTTATTAGTCTTAGTCCTTCTTTTGGGACTTAGATGTTCAGACTTTGTTTAGTATTTTGACTTCTTTTAGAAGTGTTTTCCTTTTATGGTACGGACGATTTTCAGTTCCTAGAATGTATTTACTTTCGCATATAAAAAATATGTCATCAAACTTTGAGAAAATATGTATATATGTCCATTCACTAAAAATTAGGCTTAGCTATATTATTATCGCTCAACAAAGTGTACATTCATATCATCATTTTTAATATAGAATATATTTAATTTTGAAATACGACTTTATACACGTGACCAACTATATAACCACATTATTAATTAAATCAGTAAAAATATAAAATTCATCTAAAAAAAATCCACCCACCTCACATCCCTTTTAACCCAAAATCAGCAATTGTGATCCCCTCCAAGAACACACTGTTCTTGTTCTTGGTCCCAACTAGGGGTGTTCATGGTTCGGTTTGGGTCGGTTATTGATTAAAATCATAACCAAACCAATTTAATCGGTTATTAAATGTCTAAAACCATAACCAAACCAAGTAAAATAATAACCACGGGTTTGGTTATTGTCGGTTTGATTCGGTTTGATTCGGTTATTCGGTTTATGACTAGCCGAGATAATTCAAATATTCTCTCTCTACATTCTTTAAATTCTTATGAAGCTCTTTTTTCCTCACGACCCACAGAGGTTCAAAACAGAAAATGAAACAACTTAAACATTCGGGAAAAAAAAAGAAAACAACTTAAAATCAATTTAAAATTTGAAAAACTCCTTACAAACCTTCTCAAAAATTGACAATCTTATACTTGGGGTTGAGGAGTTGTGGTTGCTCTTGAGCCTTCACTGTCAGTCTATGACTGTGAGTCTGTGACTTTGTGAGAAACCAACGTGAGAGGAACAAAACTGTAAAAGGAAAACAGATACTAGGGTTTTAAAGTTTTAACTTTTACTTTATGTTGCTGCCTGCTGCTCAAGTGCTTAGTGCTTATTAGAAATTTAGGATTTAGAATTTAGGATTTAGAATTGGGCTTGAGAGTTGGGCTAATGGGCTTGGATTGTTGGACTTGGACTTAGTGTTTATTAGAATTTATAATTGGGCTTGAGAGTTGGGTTTGGATTGTTGGGCCTCAAAAATAAGTATATTAATATTAAATTAATAATTAAAACGTATAAAATATCTTTAATTATTTATGAAAAACTAATATTATACATATAAATAATTATAAATTTTAAGTATATAATTATCGGTTTGGTTTGGTTATTTATTCGGTTATTTTTTTCTATAACCATAACCAAACCAAATATTATCGGTTATTCAAATTTAAAACCAAACCAAACCAAACCAAACTGAATGTCGGTTTTTTTATTCGATTTGGTTAAATTTTCGGTTTGATTTTGGTTTTAACCAAAACTGTGAACAGCCCTAGTCCCAACTCATTTCACCTCCAGGGCCGGCTTTAGGCTAAAACAACTGAAGCCCCCGCTGTAGACCTCAAAAAAATTTAGGTCCCAAATTTTTAATCTTATAATATGATGTAGTCTGTAGTAGGAGAAATTAATGAAGAGACATACCTAATCTTTGCATTTTTTTTTTCATCATTTACATTATTTTTATTTTAAAAATATGCAAATATAACCCGTGGGAAATTACTTTTCTAAATAACTTTAAATTATCGTCTAATGTTTGTTCATATATTTATCTAACTTATAAAAAAAGTACACTATCGTCTAATATTTGTAATAACTTATAAAATTTTAGATCATGGCCTAAGATTTTTTCATACTATTTTTTATTTTCCAAAAGAGTTGTTAGACAATGGTTATATTTCCATAAGTTACAAAAAATGAAGAAGAAGATATCATTTACTAAATAGTTATCCTATTTTGAGACAATTGGTGAAAAATGTTTGCAGAAAAATTGAATGTCAATCAAAAGATATGAATTAGTTTATTTAAAACTCAATATACATGTTAGCAAGTAATTAATAACTTTACAATTTAAGAAGCTAGAGAATCAATTTAAATTAAAATAAATATAATTTTTATTTAAATAACTTTAAAGCTTCTTTTTAAGATTTGAGTTTAGGCCACAAGATTTGTTAAGCCTCCATGTTCACTTCCTCCCCTTTCTACAGCCTTCTTTTCTTCTCGGAGCTGTTTTATAAAAAGGTAATGCTCACACTGAGGTTCAAACTCTAAATGCAAGGGACAAATTGAAAGGCACCTACCATACACTACACTCTATTTCTTATTCAGGGGTTCAAAATTAATATATATATATATATAAATATAGAAAATTTATCTATAGTGTAATTTTTTACGGGTGAATCCCTTTCTGCCCCCTAGATCTGCCCCTACCGTCACCCCCGAACCCCCACTTCCCATCTCATTTCGCTTTCATAGCTTTTACTATTAAATAACATATAAATGTTCTTGAAATAATATATTTTTCAAACTTACTAAACACTAAACACAGGTGAGAAACCCACATTCTAGGAAATCATTTTCCGTAAAAATACATTTTCCTTCGTAACAAACACACCCAACTCAAAGTAAACCGTGACAGGTGTAAATTAAGACTCGTATTCATTGAAATGACAAAAAGTTATTGTGGATAGACATCTCATTGCTTGAACAAGGAAATATAGAGATAAAGTAACTATACCACAAACGTGACTCATTTAGAGTGAACATGAGTTGAGCTAGGTAATTAGAACATCTAGCTCACTGTGCTGTATGTAATATCAAAGCTAAATCTAGAAATTGATATGACGGGAAAGAAAAAGCAACAACTGAATCTTTTATTATATATAAAAAAAACAGTAGTAAAATTAACAGTTTTGTTCGTTTCTATTCTTCAAACCATCATTCCATGTATTCAAATTACGTATTTTGCACTGCCACACCACTACTGCAATCAAGATTGAGAATCCCACAAGATATTTTATCAGCATAACAACACCTGCACAATTTCCAAAAAAACCCGCACAAAAGAATGATTTTTTCTACGTGATAAACTCAAAGTTGGATGAGCACGAATGAAATTAATAAATCGACGGATCTGAAAAATTGAGCCTTACGTATTACTGGATTATCACCGCAGGAAAAAGGGGCACATTGATCAGAAGTTGTAGAACTCTGGGCTACAGAGCTTGTTATGAATGTAACAAATAGAA
Source organism: Solanum dulcamara (assembly GCF_947179165.1). NCBI lineage: Eukaryota > Viridiplantae > Streptophyta > Magnoliopsida > Solanales > Solanaceae > Solanum > Solanum dulcamara. Next base: position 16,479,126 of record NC_077243.1, on the reverse strand, counting down.
AAACACTAGCAAAAAATGAATTTCTTATCGACATTTTGTCAAATTAAATATACAGAGGAAAATAGAATGATATTACTACTATATTGGAACTTTTTTCTTGATGTGGTTTTATAAAGTGAACAACTTTACTTTTCTCTCCAGCACTTCCAATACTCCAGGTGACTTAGAGTTGACTTGTATGACTTCATTTTGCCCACAAACGTCGCTTTTAGTATGATAAGAGTGATTTATCTGTTGCCGTATTTGAAGGATTTGAAGGAAGTGAATTTCTTGCTTAATTTTATTGAATTTGGTTAATATATACAAATTATAAGATATGTTAAATACAAAGATTGATATTAATAGTTAAAACTAAGGAATCTAAATATATGCTTGCTATAAATACAAAAGTACAATATTAATTAGAATATATTCAAAATATATTATTAAAGACATAATATATTTTAACATATTCTAACATATGCTTGCTATAAATACAAAAGTACAATATTAATTAGAATATATTCAAAATATATTATTAAAAATATAATATATTTTAACATATTCTAACATATGCTTGCTATAAATACAAAAGTACAATATTAATTAGAATATATTCAAAATCTATTATTAAAGTCATAATATATTTTAACATATTCTAACACACCCCCTCAGTCGAAGCGGGAGGTTCTCGTATGCTTAGACTTTCCGAAAATTATTAAATAAAATGCGCGGAAGCCTTTTTGTGAAAATAACAGTAATTTGATAACGGGACGACACATGAAGCACACGTACTTCGCCACGAACCACTTTCTCACGAACAAAGTGAATATCCATCTCAATGTGTTTAGTGTGTTGATGTTGAACTGGGTTGCCAGATAAGTATATCGCACTCACATTGTCACAATAAACTAGGATAGCCTTTTGAATGGGACAATGCAACTCTAATAGTAGGTTTCGAATCCAGCATGAATCAAAAATAACATTAGCAACACCCATGTACTCCGCCTCTGCACTACTACGGGAGAGAGTAGGTTGCCGTTTGGAAGACCAAGAGACCAGATTATCCCCAAGAAAAATACAATACCCAGAAGTGGAACGACAGGTGTCAGGATACCCACCCCAATCAACATCTGTGTAAGAGATAAGTCGACTAACTGAGAATTTGTACAAATGCAAACCGTAGGTTAAAGTACCCTGAAGATAGCGTATAATACACTTGAGGGAACGCATGTGCTCATTAGTCGGAGCGTGCATATGAAGACAGACCTGCTGCACGACATATGAAATGTCTGGCTGAGTGAATGTGAGATACTAAAGAGCACCTACAAGACTACGATACATAGTCGGATCATCATATGGAGTATCTGCGGTTGCACTAAATTTGGACTTAGTGTCAACAAGATTAGGACAGGGACGCAGTTAGACATTCCAGCATGTTCAATAATTTTTATAGCATATTATGTCTAAGATAAGAAGACACCGTGGGTGTTACAGGTGACAACAATACCCAAGAAGAAACTCAGATGACCAAGATCTTTCATAGCAAATTCAGAAGACAAGAGAGCCATAATATGCTTACGAAGATGGTCAGAAGAAGCTGTAAGAATAATGTCATCCACATATAACAGAATATAAGCAATAGTAGAACCATTCTTGTAAACGAATAAAATGTGATCTGACTTACTAAGAGAGAACCCAATGGTAGCCACAAAATCAGCAAATCTTTGGTACCAAGCCTGAGGAGCTTGTTTTAATCCGTACAAAGACTTTTTCAGAAGGCAAACATAGTCTGGAAATTGTTTGCTATGAAAACCTATAGGTTGATGCATATAAACTGTTTCATTGAGACGCCCATGTAAGGAAGCATTCTTGACATCCATTTGATGAATGTGCCAAGATTTAGAGAGAGCAATGCTGAGAACTGCTCTAATGGTAGACGGTTTAACCACGGGGCTAAACGTTTCATCACAATCAATGCCCTGCTGTTGTGTATTTCCGTTACCAACAAAATGAGCTTTATAACACTCGAAAGAACCGTCAGAATTATGTTTATGACAAAAAATCCACATAGACTGAATAACATTCACATTAGGTGGGCTAGGCACTAATTTCCAAGTTTTATTTTTAATTAAAGCATTAAATTCATCTAACATTGCACTTTTCAATAATGATCACGAAGCGCACTAACAAGATTTTTTGGCAAAGGAGAAATATCAGTAGTAATCGTAGTGTGGTAGTTGAAAGAGTATTTGGGGTTGAGTTTTAAAATGCCGTTAGATGCACGAGTGGTCATGCGGTGTGAAATGGAGTAGTAGGCCTAGAAGTGGTGTGAGGAGGGGTCAAGATAGTTGGGCTGGGTATAGGAGAAGCAGCATGAGGTGAGGAGTGATCTGGGCCCGTGTGAGACTGCGACCCAGATTGAGGAAGAGAGGTCAAATTTATTTTGGGCTGCACAGGTTGGTCCGGTTGATTAGGTGGGTTAGTTTGCAATGTAGGTTGAGTGGAATTTTATGACAAATGATATATTAAATGAGAATTAATAGTGTCACTAAAAATATCATAATGCGAATGTTTTATTTTGTGAAGTTTGGAGAATGGAAATTCAGTTTCAACAAAACGAACATGACGACAGATTATGATTTTACCACTCAACATGCCATAGCATCTTGAACCACGATGATTAGGAGCCGGACCTAAATAAGCACAGAGAGTGGACCTTTCTTGTAATTTATGAATAGTAGATGAGAGGAATAATGAAAAACATAAGCAACCAAAAAAACGCAAACCCGAATAATCTGGATCACTTTGATATAAGATTTGAGCGGGTGATTGGTTATTCAATACCTTGGAAGAAAGGATGTTGAGAAGATATGTGGCCATGGAGAGTGCATGATGCCAAAAGGATAGTGACATGGATGCATGAGCAAGAAGAGTTCGGATGATATTATTAATGAATTTTATGTGTCTTTCGACCTTGCCGTTTTGAGGAGATGTATGAGGGCATGAAAGACGGAAAAGCATGCCATATTTCTCAAAAAATTCTATAAAAGTATCATTTATGTATTCCGTACCATTATTACACTGAAACATCTTAATATTACGGTCAAATTGAGTTTTGAATAAAGCATGAAAAACTAAGAAAAGGTGTTTGACTTGAGATTTCTTGGCAATAGAAAATGTCCACAGAAACTTATTATAGTCATCAAAAAAAGAATATAATAACAATGGCCGAAAGTACTAACAATGGGAGAAGTCCAAAGATCACTATGAATAATATCGAACGGAAGAAAAGTATATGAAACCGAATCATAAAAAGGTAGCTTAGAATGTTTCCCAAGAGGATAAGAAGAACAAAAAGTTTTACAAGCCTTATTACAATCAATAAAATTTTTACTACAAAGAGACTTAAGTATATTATCTCCAGGGTGACCTAGACGATTGTGCCAAATATCCGAAGGCAAAACAATAAAAACAGATTGATTGGTAGAAGAAACGGCTTAAGAGTTGGAGAAAAGTGAATATAAGTCTCCGATGCTATCACATCTCATTAGTCTGTTCCTCGTCTGTAAGTCATTAACAGAGAAACCAAAAGGGTCAAATGATATAGAAACCATATTATCTGTGGTAAACTTACGAACTGAGACTAGATTTTTGATGAGTTTTGGAGCATGTAACACATTGTTTAAGGTAAATGGTGGATATGGGGGGGGGCAAAATAGTGCGACCGTGACCAATAATTGAAATTAAATGACCATTACTGACAACAATGTTATGATGCTTCTTGCTTGAAATAAAATAAGAAAAGAGAATACCTGCATCCGCCGTCATGTGAGATGTAGCATCAGTATCCATGTAGTAGTTCCCATCGGGTTGAGAAAAGGAAAGAGCATGCATACCGGTCTCAATATCGGTGGGTGTGTAGCTAGGAGAAGTAGGTGTAAGAGCATTAAAATATTGAGGTCTGTGCCCAAGTACGCCTGGCCCAGAGGTTGAAGGGCGTTGGGCCCCTAAATTGGGCCTTGATTGCCACTGGAATGCAGAAAACGGGCAAGGAGGCACTGTCCAACCTCCCCAACTAGGCTGCCACCTCGGCTGCCACTATGGTGATGGGCCTTGATGACATGGCTGCCACTAGTGTTGCTGATGTGGCGACTGACTTAGACTGGGTCCACTTTAGCTTTGTTGAGCTGCCTTTTTCTTGCCATTTGATTTCGAATTGTTCCTATTTTTATTATTGTTGTTTCTTTTGTTCCTAGTAGAGGAGTCATCCGAAGAGGAAGAAGGTGCGGCAACCATGGCAGCGCTATCAGCCCGATTTCCGAACACACTATTTTTACAAGCTTGGCGAGTCTTTAAGGTACGCTCGGCCATTTTCAACCTGGAACGACAACTTTCAAAGGGGACAATAACTTTTGATTTTGTATAAAATCCACCGTACCACTATACGCCTCCGGTAAGACATAAAACTAGGTGACTATTAGTCACCGGAGCATCAACATCAGTCAACCTGTCCGCCAGAGATTGTAAATAATTACAATAACTGTCAATTGAGGTGAAACCTTCGAAAACAACATTTGTAAAGTCCTCTTCGAGATGGGTGGCTCGGGAGGCTTTGTTGTCTTGAAAAAAGGATTCAAGATGGTTCCACGCGTCCTCTGCCGTGTCATTGCGTTTGAGGATAGCTAAAAGAGGATCAGGAGCAATCGCAGTGTAAATCCATTGCAATATAACAACGTCCAAACTCTTCCAAAGAGCCGAATCAGCCGACTTGGTCGTAGTGTTGGTAGCCAGAGCTGACACTTCCGTGGGTAGAACCAAATGATCGTAAAGATCATAAACCTTAACAGGATTGATGAACAGAGTAGCCCAAGAATGATACAAGCCTTGCTCATTGTCTAATATTACGAGTACGAGAGACTTAATATTAGTGACGGTGAGAGCGGGATGAAATTTGGGCGAATCTACCATGAGAAAAGATGAAAGGAAATAGGAAGAAGAAGAGATGAGGCTAGGATTAGGAGATCGTACTAGTCTGATACCATGAAGGAATTGAATTTCTTGCTTAATTTCATTGAACTTGGTCAATATATACAAATTACAAGATATGCTAAATACAAAGATTGATACTAATAGTTAAAACTAAGAAACCTAAATATATGCTTTATATAAATACAAAAGTACAATATTAATTAGAATATATTCAAAATATATTATTAAAGGCATAATATATTTTAACATATTCTAACATATGCTTGCTATAAATACAAAAGTACAATATTAATTAGAATATATTCAAAATATATTATTAAAGGCATAGTATATTTTAACATGTTATAACATTATTTAACAACTTGCAAGCAGAGGCATAGCTAGAGGGGCGGGTTCAAAATAGTGACATTTTCGAGAGCTGAATCGTCAACCGCAACACTGACCGCCCCAGCATTGTTGCTGTCGATCCTACTTCAATTCAAGGACAAACTCATTTCCTAGTCACCGGGCTGAGCGCACGAAGTTGCTCGACCAACGGGAGAGGAAACCCTCAAAAGTTAGGCCGAGGACGAGATCACTTTTATAAGTATAACCAAGCGGGATATGCATGCAATGGATGTCCGAGTGTTGATATATATCATGAGCGATATGGAAATAGATGGAGTAATCTCTTTCTTTAGCCAAGAAAAAGCAACTGAATCTCGTTCGTTAGAAAATTATATCATAATTTTTTAACATACATATAGTAGGAGCATGAGACTTTTAATAATAAATCGAGAGAAGTGTTGAAAATCCCCCTAAACTTGGCGAGAATTTAAGGGTGTATTTCACTCATGTTGCAAGATCGGAGGTGTATTTAAATTCAGTTAGTCAAGTAAATGGGTGTTTTTAAAATTGTCAATAATTCGAGGATGAAACTAATAATTCGCGTCGAGTTTACGAGTGTTTTTAAGGCTATTAATAATTCGAGGATGAAACTAATAATTCGCGTTGAGTTTACGGGTGTTTTCAATACTATCAAGATTGGTTCATTTTCCTAGATACAATTACAACAATTCTTAGAAATCACCAGCTCAAAAGAAAAGAGTTTTAAGTACATTATGATCATGGTTTGCACGTATGACATGGTGAGTTAGCCACCTAGATGTCACTGGATATTCCTATGGTCTCGATAGCATCCACAACATTAATCTCACGCGGAGCTATAAAAGGTCCTGGGGGCATATGCAGGAGTTCAACATCTCCTTCAAGCATTTCAACAACTTTGTTCATGGCAGGGCGATCAGCAGGTTTCGTCTGTATGCACCACAAAGCCACAATCATCTTCTTGACAAACCTCCCATCTTCCTCGCTCGCATCATGCATCTCTATATCATTTCCTTCATTAAATTGGTCGTAAACCCATGTAGGAAAGTAAATTTGGCTTACGTGGTCCACGAACGGGTTCATGTTCTTCCTTCTGCCTGCCATTTCCATCAATAACATGCCATAGCTATATGCATCGGCTTTGTATGACACTCCTCCAATATTTTTATAAAACAGCTCCGGAGCCATGTAACCAATTGTCCCTCTAGCTGCAGTTAGACTCACAATACTATACCTGAGGAGTACAATTTCGCAAGCCCAAAGTCAGATATTTTGGGATTGAAATTTTCATCAAGAAGAATGTTGTGAGGTTTAATATCAAAATGTAAGATCTGCATATTGCAGCGCCGATGTAGGTAGTCTATGCCACGGGCCACTCCTAGAGATATGTCGAACATTTGCTTGTAACTCAAGGAAACAGTTCCTTCTTGCTGAAATATGTACTTGTCTAAGGAACCATTGACCATGAACTCATATAACAAAGCACGTTTTGAGCCTTCAATGCAGAATCCAATCAGCTGCACAATGTTAACATGGTGAATCCTTCCTATTGTGGAAACTTCACTGATAAATACTTGCCCACAAGCCATAGATTTGTGCATCATCTTCACTGCAACAAAAGGACCACTGCGTGGCTTTCCTTTATAGACAGTTCCATAGGCTCCTTCTCCTAGTTTTTCCTTGAATTTAGTAGTCATTTTCCTAATCTCAGAGTAGGAGTACTTGATTGGCAAGAGGTTGCTCTGCATTTGCAGGAAGTCTTCAATCGATTTGTACATAGATAAGTGTCGTCTTCTTAATTTGTACACTATCAGTGCAATCAGGAAAATGAATCCACGGAGAAATCGAAATGGTGGAATTAATACTGCATGATTTGAATAAAAGCTTTAGAGTTATTATTTACAGTGTACCAAAAATCATCCTAATCCTCGTAAATTAAGATAGAAAACTCACTCATAACTATTCCACTGTATAATCTTATATTTTCTGTCAAAACAGGCAAAACACAAAGGGAAAATAACATTAGTGAAACAAAATTGTCAAATACTTCAAGAATGATCTTACAGCTATGTGGTGCAATGACAGGAATCATTCTTGGCAACCACATTGCTTTTACGGTTTCCTTTCAGCTAAATTGCTGCATAAAGTTGTTGCGCTCCACTACTCCAGTATCTGAATACTTACCAAAAAAGTAGTGAATGCTACCTGCATTGTCCAATTACAAGAATTTCAATAAAATGAAACGGTGAAAACCTTGAAATAAATTGCTGAATATTTAAACATAAGAATTATACCAAAATTCACAGATGCAACTCAAACTATTGCACTGTGTTGATGAACTACGAAACCATTGCAGAGAGAAAAGTGAAGAGGATATTTTGGGAAATGAAATCAACTGTTTCATTCATGACATGAAGACCCTATTAATACACAAAGTTAACCGACTTTACTCCTCAAGCTAATCAAGCTGTAAATACAAGCTAATTGCTACCCCATTTACTTATAACCTAACTAACTTACTACTAGTGACAGCTGGAAAGCTAACTAACTTGAAAACTTGTAATCCAATATATTAAAATAGAGGCAACGAAGGAATAACTGGTTAGCATCAAAATGAGTGTCGAATCTACGTTTTAGCGAGATTTTATCATAACTCCAAATAACAGACTAGCATGGCCTTGCAGCATTCAGGTGTTCTAATGATATTTATTTCTGTCTTCAAAATACCATAGAAGTTCACCAATTAGTATCATCAATTAAGACTCAGAACAAACCACATTTTCAACCTCAGGTATGGAAACTTGAAATGAATGTAAACTTACAAGGTACATGGAGATTCATCCCTGAATGCGGTTGCAGCTACGGCAAATAAAACCATCGCCTGTAGAGATACAGTGGCCTTTACATTCTCTACACACTAGCATACCCTTCCAAGAAAGCTCAAACCCGTAAGTCAAGGCAGCATGAATGCCCGATAGAGAAGTATTGTCCCTTGAAAGACCCTGAGACGAGGCCAAGGCCATCATTTCAACGCTGCAATTCTCAGCCAAATCCGAAATTGACATGTCCTGTCCAATGGCGATATAGCTATGACTTTGTGAAGAATTCGAGAAAGGAGTCTTGTGTTGTGAACCACAGAAGGTAGTCTCCACATAGCGCGAGGAATTTACAGGAGCTAAACAATTGATATAGATAATGGGAATGTTCCGATCATGATATTCAACAGTTGTGATAGTACCAGAAGTTGACTTCAGATAATGATATTTAGGAGTTAAAGCTCTAGCAAATATTGAGGTGATAATAGATGTGTTAAAGTAATCAGGAGGAGAAGTACAATTCCTCATCCGATGCTCCAAACCAGGATCAATTGCTCTGAGCAAGAACTCATAGTAATTGATTTCTAGCACATAATATCTTCTCAAATTCAAACTTATGACAGTACGATTTTTCTGGCAATCAAGCTCAAACTTGGAATCTCCACAATTCAGAGGATCTGCTTTCAATCTAAAAGGAAAGTGAATGTCATGAATATCACCACAAGAAGATGTACACCGTGTAATATTTTGAGCTTTGCTAATGGTTGTGCAGATAACAAAAATGGAAATCCATATTTGTCTTACCAACATCATATCTACTGAGCTTCTATTGTAACACTGTTCTGTTGTTTATTCCCCTGCAATTCATAAGAGGTTTCAGTGAAGTTGCTGTCTTGAATCAATTTGTGAAACATTCAGCATGGCAAATGTCAACAGTCTAATTATCCAAAGTTGATGTTTTGATCTGGTCATAACAGCAGGATGAATGATGAAAGTCAGAAGTCAGCTCTAGATAATTAATTGCGCAATGGTATGCCTTTTTATTTTATTTGTGTAAAATTTACACCCAACTGAGTTCTACTCCACATCACTTATTTGTGTATATCTACATAGAAAAAAATCAAATTATTTATAATAAATCATACTCACATTATTATATCCTGGAAAGGAATAGTTGACCTTGTCTTTATTCAACAAAATACACAAACTTCTGTAGTAATAGCTTGAATTGTGCATGCATCCTTAAAGATACTAGGATGAAATAGTTTCTTTTTTTAGTTTCCCACCAGGTATCCGGTACCAGCTAATCCGGATTCGCTTATGGAAGTCCCACTTTGGGGGTAAAGTTTCCTACCAAATGCGACTCCATACCCAGTAGTTGAACCTGAGACCTCCGGTTAAGGTTGGAAGAGTACTTACCACTCTACCACAACCTTTGATGGTACTATAATGATATAGTTGAATTCAAGAATCTTAACAGTTGTGTCAATTGGAGGATGACTGGCAAAATTTATCCCCAGGCATCATCTGTATAGCATATGCCTCTCATTGCATTAACTATCAACATAACGAAAACATTGTGCTCATTGGAAGTCTAATTGTCTCTATAGAATATGCCTCTCTTTGCATCAACTAGAAACATAACGAACGCTTGATCCCCCATGGTTCATTCAGTTGCATAATGAATTATCCTGATCCTACATGATTCATGAACATCGCTTACAGAGACATTAACTACTAGCTAGTAATCATAAGAATATGTACCCAAGGGGGGAATATAATGTGTATCATAGGAAAGATGGTCAGAAACTTTGTAAAGTCCAGACACATTTCATTTTTCTATATGTAGGTGCAGCACCTTGCTTTCTTCTTATCATAGCTGCGAGCAAAATATACAGATCACCAAATTATTCAGACAAATATAGAAGGAAAAAGAATCAAAATCAAACCAAGTGGCCACCAAGGTGATTAAGCTTAAGGCCTCAATATAGCCAAGGAGATACCTTTTAGAAGGAAACTATATGCCATTTCTGTGGTAGTTTAATCGTCAACCATTCATCAGTCGGCTAACCTGTGATGATAACTAAGATTTAAAATGCAAAAATTAGAAGCTTTAATTTGTTTGGCTTCTGTGGTGGAGTATCTCTGCCTTATGAATTTCTTTCTAACTACAAAAGAAGGTCACACCAACATAACTGTGATTAAATGGTGCATAGAGGGGATGCTATATGGTCAGTGATATTGATCAGGCTCTCCTTCTATCACATTAGTAGACCCAATGGTACTGGAATGAATAGCAGATAATGCAGTAACCCTTTATGATTTTGCTTGTATGAGTTGTGGCAAGTTTAAATTCAGGTAATCATCTTAAAGAGCTTCTTTACCAATAAATTGCTTCTCCTGAGAAACAGAGGATGTTCTCGCTCCATAAAGACAATCAATGGTAGTTTATACACAAAAAAATGAAGGTGTAATCATTTCCTTTTTTTGATGCATCAATGCTTGATTGTTACATTTTCCAATAATTTACAACACCAACATGCAAACTAATATACACTTTACTAAAGCATTATATTACATTCAAATTCTTACCATAAAACCTAGGAGGAACTAGTGTCACCACCATGGGACAGAAATGACTACTTCTGCCCTGAGATTGAGCTCTTCTGATAGATATTGCACGTCGTGAACTAAATCAGAATTAAGTGAATTATGACCATAGTTTGCACAGCACAGTGAGTTGCCAACCACCTATACGTCACTGGAAATTCTTATTGTCTCAATACCGTCTCCAGCAATCTCACGAGGAGCTATAAAAGGCCTTGGGGGCATCTGTAGGAGTTCAACATCTCCTTCAAGCATTTCAACAACTTTGTTCATGGCAGGGCGATCAGCAGGCTTCATTTGTATGCACCACAAAGCCACAATCATCATCTTCTCGACAAACCTCCTATCTTCCTCACTCGCATCATGCATCTCTATATCATTTCCTTCATTAAATTGGTCGTAAACCCATGTAGGAAAGTAAATTTGGCTTAAGTGGTCGGCAAATGGGTTCATGTTATTCCTTCTGCCTGCCATTTCCATCAATAACATGCCATAGCTATATACATCGGCTTTGTATGAAACTCCTCCAATATTTTTATAAAAAAGCTCTGGAGCCATGTAACCCATTGTCCCTCTTGCTGCGGTTAGACTCACTATACTATCATCTGAGGAGTACAATTTCGCAAGCCCAAAGTCAGATATTTTGGGATTGAAATTTTCATCAAGAAGAATGTTGTGAGGCTTGATATCAAAATGTAAGATCTGCATGTCACAGCCCCGATGTAGGTAGTCTATGCCACAAGCCACTCCAAGAGATATGTCGAACATTTGCTTGTAACTCAAGGAAACAGTTCCTTCTTGCAGAGATATATACTTGTCTAAGGAACCATTGACCATGAACTCATAAACCAAAGCACGTTTTGAGCCGTCAACACAGAATCCAACAAGCTGCACAACGTTAACATGGTGAATCCTTCCAATTGTGGAAACTTCACTGATAAATTCTTGCCCACTCGCCATTGATTGGTGCATCATCTTCACTGCAACAAAAGGACCACTACGGAGCTTTCCTTTATATACAGTTCCATAGGCTCCTTCTCCTAGTTTTTCCCTAAATTTGTTAGTCATCTTTCTAATCTCAGAGTAGGAATATTTAATTGGCAAGAGGTTGCTCTGGATTTGCAAGAAGACCTCAATTGATTGATACATAGATAAGTGTCGCCTTCTCAATTTATACACTATTAATGCAGTCAGGAATACCAATCCAAAGAGAAGTCGGAACGATAGAATTGAAACTGCATGATTTCAAAAAGCAAAATGGAAGTCATCAACAAGAAAACCACATCTTTTCGAAGAGGTAAAGGGGCTTGAGTAAAGCTTCAAAAGGTAATTATTTCTTGGAATTCCGAGTGTACGAAGAATGCTTATCCTTGAGTAAGATAAGAAGACTCACCTATAACTATTCCACCGTACAATATAGTAAGAACTGTCAAAACAGGCAAATCACAAAGGAAAAATAAAGTTAGAGGACGTGAAATTGTTAAGACGAAAAAGAAATAGCTTACAGTTATATAGTGCAATGAATGCGGATTATATAATTGGTAAACATATTGCTTCAACAGTCTCCTTTAAATGAAATGCTTAGTGTAATGAAGTTATTGCACTCCAGCATCTCAAATACGTACCGCCATAGTAGTGGATGCTACCTGCATTGTCCAAATATAGGAATATGAGTAAAATACAGATGCTACATCTTAAAATAAGTTACTGAGAATTGCAACTGATAAGCATAAAAAGAGCGGAGAACTGAATACAAAAGAGATCCAAAGTTTGTTATAACTTCAAAGAACAGACCCCATAGAGAGTGGATATGATAAATGAAAGAACCTTGACAAATCTTTCGACCTGCTTTAATTGACATCCTTATCTGTTGTAAATCATGACACCTTATTTTGAAACTTGAAAGTACAGTTAAATTGCTTGGATGCTAGTTACATCATTTAAGGAGATATTTCTGTTCTGCAAAATACCATATAACTTCAATAATCTTTACCACCATTTAGACTCTGAACACACCACATCTTCAACCTCATATATGAGGATTTTGTTAAAACAGATAATTCAAAAAGGTATTCCCTAGTATAACAAAAGCAACAACATACAGAGTGTAGTTCCACAAGTGGGGTCTGGGGAAAGGTGGTGTGTACGCAGCCTTACTTCTACCAAGTTGGTAAGGCTGTCACACAAGGGGGTCCGAGTTGAACATAGTGAAATGTAAAATGAATCTTGACTTACAAGGGAGAGGAAGATCAAACCCCGAGTCGTCGTAGCAGCGGTGCTTGCAACTAAATCCATCACCTTCAGCAAAACAGGAGTTGTCTTGTCTTGCATCACATTCTCTACACATGAAAGTACGCTTCCAAGAAAGCTCAAATCCATAACTCAGAGCACCTTCAATGCTCGATAGAGAAGTTTTATCCCCCGAAATCCCACGAGCCGAGACCCAGCCCACCATTTCCACTGTGCAACTCTCAGCCAAATCCGAAATCGACATGCCCTGTCCTATGGCTACATAGCTATGACTCTTGTTCTGTGATCCACAGAAAGCAGTCTCCACATATCGCGAAGAATTTACAGCGTCTAAACAATTGACATAGATAACCGGAATGATGGAAACACCAGAGTCAAAAGTTGAGGTGCCAGGATAACTTGAGGTGAAATGATTGGGAAAAGAAGTACAGTTACTGCCCTGGTGTTCCAAACCAGGATCAATTGCCCTGATCAAGAATTGATCATAGTTGATTTCGAGCACGTTATATTTTCTTGAATTCAAACTTATGATAGCACGATTGTTCTGGCAATCAAGCTGGAATCTTGAATCTCCACAGTTCACAGGATCAGATTTCAATCGAAAAGGGAAGTTGATGTTATGAATATCACCGCAAGAAGAAGAACAATGAGTAGTGTTTTGGGCTTCGGATATGTTTGTACAGAGTAAAAGTAATACAACAAGAATAGGGATACAGAGCATTCTTACAAACATCTTACCTGCAAATCCACTATGGAGCACCAGAGCATATTGTTTAATTCGACTGTTTTTATGGAAGTTTGACTGGGAATTGAGCGTGAGGAAATGGCCATTTATTTTTGCTCTTCGGTCAACATACTCGCCTATCAATTGTTTGATACAAGTGGTTTTTTCGTCTTTTCGAGCCGCACATCTAAAGAAATCAATCAATTTTGAGCTAACACCCTCATAATTGTCGATTTGTGTCATTGACGATTAAGCTACATATTTAACTATTATTCAATTTGTTTATTTTTATCCCTTCAGTTATAAATTAACTTACTTGACAATTTTATAAAGGAAGAAGAACAAGAGAATAATATAGAAAGTATTAATAGAGAGAGTAATAGTAATTCTCTTCTTTTATATGTTTTGTGTATTTTTACATTGAAGTTTAAGACTATATTTATAGCCATATTTACAAGTGGAGGAAAATATTAGTGGACATTTTACCCACTTAAAAAGTAAATGGACTATCCACCATTTTAAGTGGACAACCATTTTACTTGGTTGATAATACTCCCCCTTGGATGTCCACGAGAAATGTGCCTCGTTAAAACCTTATTAGGAAAAACCCAGTGGAAAAAAGCCTAATGAAGGAAAAAGAGTACACATATCTGATAATACGCCTTGAGTGCTGCCTCATTAAAAACCTTATCAGGAAAACCCAGTGGGACAAAACCTTGACTAAGGGAAAAAGAGTACAGCGCGTATTTTGCTCCCCCTGATGAAAATATCACTTAATATCTCGAAGACGACGCATTCCAATTTTGTATCTCATTTTCTCAAAGGTTGAAGTTGGCAATGCTTTGGTGAACATATCCGCCAAATTGTCACTTGAACGAATTTGTTGGACATCTATTTCACCCTTCTTTTGAAGATCATGAGTGAAAAAGAATTTTGGTGAAATATGTTTTGTTCTATCTCCTTTGATGTATCCTCCCTTCAGTTGAGCTATACATACAACATTGTCTTCATACAATATTGTTGGAGCGTCTTTTGTCAAAGAAAGACCACATGTTTCTTGAATGTGTTCAGTTATTGATCTTAACCAAACACATTCTCGACTTGCTTCATGAATGGCTATTATCTCTGCATGATTTGAGGAAATGGCAACCATAGTTTGCTTTGTTGAACGCCATGATATAGCTGTACCACCACATGTAAATAAATAGCCTGTTTGCGATCGACCTTTATGGGGATCAGATAAATATCCCGCATCTGCATAACCGATCAATTGTGACGTGGAATCATTTGAGTAAAACAATCCCATATCAATGATACCTTGAAGGTAGCTGAATATATGCTTAATTCCATTCCAGTGTCTGCGTGTTGGTGAAGAACTAAATCTTGCTAACAAGTTTACTGAGAAAACTATATCTGGTCTAGAATTGTTGGCAAGATACATTAATGCACCAATTGCACTAAGGTATGGTATTTCAGCACCAATAAGTTCTTCATCATTTTCATAAGGCCGAAACGGATCTGTATTAATATCAAGAGATCTCACAACCATTGGAGTACTCAATGAGTGTGCTTTATCCATATAAAATCTCTTTAAAATATTTTCAGTATATGTTGACTGATGGACAAATATCCCATTTGTAAAATGTTCAATTTGTAGACCAAGACAAAATTTTGTCTTTCCAAGGTCTTTCATTTCAAACTCCTTTTTCAGGCATTTTACTGCCTTTGAAAGTTCTTCCGGAGTTCCAATAATATTCAAATCATCAACATATACTGCTATTATGACAAATTCAGATTCAGACCTTCTCATAAAGACACAAGGGAAAATTGGATCATTTTTATATCCTTCTTTTAGCAAATATTCGCTAAGACGATTGTACCACATTCGCCCTGATTGTTTCAACCCGTACAAGGATTTCTGAAGCTTTATTGAACAATTTTCTCGAGAATCCTTATATGATTCAGGCACTTTGAACCCTTCGGAAATTTTTATAAAAATGTCGTGGTCCAATGAGCCATATAAATAGGCAGTGACCACGTCCATTAAGTGCATTTCAAGCTTTTCATGAACTGTCAAATTCATTAGATACCTGAAAGTAATTGCATCCACCACAGGGGAATATGTTTCCATATAGTCAATGCCAGGTCTTTGCGAAAAACCTTGGGCTACAAGTCGTGCTTTATATCTTACGACTTCACCCTTTTCATTTCGTTTACGCACAAAAACCCATTTGTGCCCTACTGGCTTGACACCTTCAGGTGTTCGAACTATTGATCCGAAAACTTCACGTTTTTGAAGTGAAGTTAACTCTGCTTGAATTGCATCCTTCCATCTTGGCCAATCATTTCTCTGTCTGCATTCATCGACAGATTTTGATTCAAGATCCTTATCTTGTTGCATTATTTCAATGGCAACATTATAAACAAAAATATTATCGACCACAATATTATTTCGGTTCCACCGTTTTCCTGTCGAGACATAACTTATTGAGATTTCTTCATTCTCATTATTTTCAGGTACTTGGACCTCCTTGGTGGTATCACCATTTATTGTGTCTCTGGGCTTTTCTTGAGCACTCGCCTCCAAATTATGATCATCTTGATCATTTATTCCTTTTCTTTTTCGAGGATTTTTATCTTTGGAACCAAATGGTCTTCCACGTTTTAAGCGTGGTCTAGACTCATTTGCCTGAATAAGGTGTCCTGCCGGGACATCAACTCGAACTTGAGCATTAGCAGCTGGGATATGGGATTTAGTAACCCGTGGAAGGTTAGTAAATGCATCCGGCAGTTGATTTGCAATATTCTGCAAATAAATCATCTTTTGAACTTCTTGCTCACATTGATTTGTTCGAGGATCTAAATGAGATAGTGACAATGAATTCCAATCTATCTCATTTTTCAACTGCTTATGTTCTCCCCCTAATGTTGGGTATACTGATTCATCAAAATGACAATCAGCGAATCTTGCCGTAAATAAATCTCCAGTCATAGGTTCCAGATATTTTATAATAGAAGGAGATTCATACCCAACATATATTCCCAACTTTCTTTGGGGACCCATCTTTGTGCGGTGCGGTGGAGCAATTGGGACATATACCGCACACCCAAATATTCTAAGATGGGATATATTTGGCTCCCTTCCAAATGCCAACTGTAATGGGAAAATTCATGATAATTTGTTGGCCTTACGCGCACAAGTGCTACTGCATGCAAAATAGCATACCCCCATACTGAAATAGGAAGTTTTGTCCTCATTAGCAATGGTCTAGCTATCCATTGGAGGCGTTTAATCAATGATTCCGCTAGACCATTTTGTGTATGTACATGAGCGACCGGATGCTCAACTTTTATTCCAATCGACATACAATAATCATTAAATGATTGAGATGTGAATTCACCAGCATTATCAAGATGAATTGTCTTTATTGCATAATCTGGAAATTGTGCTCTTAACCTTATAATTTGAGCTAACAATCTCGCAAAAGCCATGTTGCGAGTTGATAATAAGCACACATGTGACCATCTTGTAGATGTATCTATCCAGACCATATAATATTTAAATGGTCCACATGAAGGGTGAATTGGCCCACATATATCACCTTGTATACGTTCCAGAAACGCAGGGGATTCAATCCCAACCTTAGTTGCTGATGGTTTGATAATCAGTTTTCCTTGGGAACAAGCAACACAAGAGAATTCCTTAGATTGAAGAATTTTCTGATTCCTCAAAGTGTGTCCATGTGAATTCTCAATAATTCTGCGCATCATATTATAACCGGGATGGCCCAACCGGTCATGCCAAATGATAAAATCATTAGAATCAGTAAACCTTTTGTTTACAATGGCATGTGATTCAACAGTACCAATATTTGTATGGTACAACCCAGAAGAAAGTGCAGGTAATTTTTCGTGCACAATTTTCTTCTCCATATTTATTGTAGTAATATAAAGGTATTCAACCTTTCCTTCATTTGCAGTCTCAATATGATAGCCATTTTGGCGAATAACCTTGAAACTTAACAAGTTTCTTTGAGACTTACTACAATATAATGCATTATCAATTACCAATATCGTTCCTCTAGGTAGTAATAAGGCTGCTTTTCCAGAGCCTTCAATTAATTTTGTACTACCAGATATTGTATTGACATAGGCCTTTTTCATAATCAAATGACAAAAATATTTCTTTTCTTTTAATATCGTATGAGTTGTGGCACTATCCAAAATGCACATATCTCCATTATTCATCTTGAATCCAATTGAAGACTGATAAATTTATTTATCTTCATAAAATAAAAATGCATTGTAAGAAATAAAATAAGTAACAATTTTGCTAGAAAAACATAAGTCCTTTTTTTTAAAAAGTTAAATTATGGTATTTTAGAATTTAAAAAATTATATGATTCAATTATGATGAATGTTACAATAATTTAGTTTATGGAATTATATACTTATTAACCTTAAATAAATATTATACACAAGTATTAAAAACAAATATAAAATATTATAAAACATTAATATAATATTATTCATCATGTATAGATAATTTGTTTATTGACAAAAATAATACAATCATTATATATTATTAATGTCTAAAACATTAACAAGAATAAACAGTTAGTATAATGACATTAAATAAGGCGAATATTATTTTTAGTAACAATATGATATTAAGATTAAATAATAGCACACTAATAGTAATTAATTACAACATTGTAAAATAGCACAATGTAATAAACAATATACAATTATCATAAAAATGTGACCTTGATTATTTTATTTTTATTTTTTCAAATACATAAACGTAAAAACACAATAATTCGAAGTACATGATAACATATTGAAAAACATGAAATTAAACATCAATTACAATCCTTAAAAAAATCTTCAACCTCCAAATGAGTAATATCATTGAGGTCATTAAAATCATCATCCCTTAAGGCCAGATTTGTTTCAATATTATCATTATTCAAAGGCCTTGCCTCAACATTATTTTCGAACGCTAAGTGTGACTCTATCCGAGCATTAGAAGAAGAGGCACCACCTCTATTTGCCTTTCTTTTAAAAGAATTTTGATAAAGTCTTACAAAATGCTCAGGCGTCCGACATTCATTTTTCCAGTGGCCTTTCATGCCACAACGATGAAAGTTACTTTTTGAAGGGCCATTTTGAGAACTGATATTGTTCTCCCTTTTATGTTGACCACCACCACGACGATTATTATATCGTCCTCTGCCATTGCCACGCCCACGCACATTATTGTGACCTTGATATTTATTATGTCTTCTTTCAGACTGGCCATGTGCTTTTACCATATTTGCCTCCGGTAATGGAGCAGTTCCAGTGGGACGGGCTTCATGATTTTTCATTAAAAGGGCATTATGTTGTTCAGCCACCAGAAGGCATGATATCAATTCAGAGTATTTTTTAAAACCCTTTTCACGGTATTGCTGCTGTAATATTACATTAGAGGCATGAAAAGTAGTTAGTGTCTTTTCTAACATGTCCTCATCATTTATATTTTCCCCACATAATTTTAATTGGAAAGTTATTCTAAATACAACAGAATTATACTCAATTACGGTTTTAAAATCTTGAAACCGTAAGTGCATCCACTCATAACGAGCCCTTGGCAATACCGTTGCCCTGAGGTGGTCATACCTCCCTTTTAAGTCTTTCCACAATTCAAGTGGATCTTTCACTGTCAAGTATTCCATTTTTAAGCTTTCATCTAGATGATGACGAAGGAAAATCATAGCCTTTGCTTTATCCTGACTTGATGCTGTATTTCCTTCAATTATAGCATCACCAAGACCCTTAGCGGTAAGGTGAATTTCAGCATCAAGTACCCATGACAAATAATTTTTACCAGAAATATCAAGTGCCACAAATTCCAATTTTGACAAGTTTGACATGATGAAAATTAATTTGAAAGTAACAAAGATAACTTAAAAATTAAATTTCTTTAGTAGATATATCTGATATAGAAGTTAATTTTCTGAAAAATTAGAGCTTCGTGCTGATAACGTGTTATAAATTAACTTACTTGACAATTTTGTAAAGGAAGAAGAACAAGAGAATAATATAGAAAGTATTAATAGAGAGAGTAGTAATATAGAGAGAGTAATAGTAATTCTCTTCTTTTATATGTTTTGTGTATTTTTACATTGAAGTTTAAGGCTATATTTATAGCCATATTTACAAGTGGAGGAAAAATATTAGTGGACATTTTACCCACTTAAAAAGTAAATGGACTATCCATCATTTTAAGTGGACAACCATTTTACTTGGTTGATAATACCTTCACTATATTTTTGGTCACCGGCTTGTACAACCTACACCACTATCATCACAAGAGAGGTGGTTCAACTACTTTAGTGACCTAAAGCTAATGAATAGGCTAAAAATTTTGAATAATATTTTATATATTTTTTTATTGAAAGTCTATTATTATAAATTATTTTAAGATGCAAAGTTGTGTCTTTTTTCTTTTTTTATATGAAAATTTACTTTCTTTTTATAAATAGTGCTTCTCGTTTTAATTTTTTTTTCTGATTTTAACAAGTTTGAAATTTAATAAAAAAGTAAAGAAGAATTTGAATATAAAACTAAAAATTGAATCTCACAATAAAATTTTATTTTATTTTAAAAATAACCTATAATTATTTTATTATTGCTAGAAAATGTAACCCCTCAAATTTAGGGTCATAAAACAAATGTCTGATAGAGCCGCCTCCTGACAATCTTCGTTTTCGTAATAGATAGTTTATATTTGACTTAATAATTTGAAATGCATTTTGTCAATTTTAGAGTAGTAAATTGTGCTTAACCAAGATTTAAGGAAAGAACAAATGCAATAAAAAAGATAAGAATATTAAACATATACAGGACTAAACTGGAAAGAAAAATCATACTGATATTGACCTTGTCTGGTATAAGAGGGTATGTTCAAATGGTAAGCAACTTTCATTAAGGTGAAAGCTCAGGTGGAAGGATAAAAAAAAACAAAGAAAGAAGAGAGACCTTGTCCTAAAGTTCCGAACAAAATACACAAAAGCTTACATGTATACTAACAAAAATCCTTACAATTCTGTTCATTGGAAGAAGCTTCATCTTCCAAGCCATTATCATCCGATGTTTGACAAATTCCGTCTTTTGCACTGCCACACTACAACTGCAAACAAAATTGGGATTCCCATAAGAAATCTTAGCACCATAATTGCACCTGCAGAATTCCAAAAACAACAAAATATAGCTGCAGTAAGAAAAATCTGCAGTTTTCTTGAGACAACAATTTATTGGAGCTTAATTATAGAGCCTTATGTTATGGACCGGCACTTGATCTTGAATAAGGTAGAAGAATCTAGAGTCTTGGAGAGGTTAGTAGAAGACTCTAGAACCTTATAGAAGCTAGTAGAAAAGTCTTGGAAGACTTGAAATTCTCTAGAGTATGTAGAGAATTCTAGAGAGGGACTTCTTTGTAAATATGGAGGGACTTGTATAACAATTTTTATTTACACTTGAGCCCCTTAGGAGTAGTATAAATAGAGGGGGCATTCATTTGTAGCAAATCATCAAGCAATCAAGCATTCTTCCATAGCAATACAAAAGCCTTTTTCATAAAAGCTCTCTTATCTTTCTTATAATCTAGCGTTTTCTTAGCGATTTAGTCTTAAAGGCTTACTTGAACTTGCAAGATTTCGTGAGTAAGTTGTCAAGTGTCGCACGGAGGTCTTAGTTGAAGTCTAAGTCCGTGACAACGTGGTATCAGAGCAAGGTTCCACTAAGGGATATGGAAAGTGAGGGAGACATCAACGCCACTACCGCCACCAACGTCAAGCAAGATGTTGGAAGGAAGCACCGCAAGGGAAAGAAAAACTCTAAGAGAAATGAGGAGGTGCCGCTTGAGCCTACATCAAGCGAGGCCTTAACATCCTACTCGTCCTTGGCCACTGAGGTGAGTGACGATGAGCGAGGCGAGGAGCCCGTGGACGTCACACCAGACATGGAGTGGATTGCAAGGGTGGATGCTGCCCGGCAAGCTGTGGAGATATTAGGCAAGCGCTTGAACAAGGTCGACGGCAAGTTCAAGTCTCTAGAGGAGTTTACCCTTGAGGAGAACGACAATATCTGAAAGGAGTTGGAGGTGCGCAAGGTTGCCGAGTACGAGGTGAAGGAGGTGATCAGTTTCTTGGAGTGTCGGCTCATGGACGCGCTAAGCACGATGGAGACCATGAAGGCCGAGATAGCAGCACTCAAAGGAGACATAGATGCCGGGAGATGCATGACGTCCAGTGCAAACCGGGAGGCCAAGATTGAGGCTCCCAAGCCACCAATGTTCAAAGGTGCCCGTGATGCACAAGAGGTGGAGAACTTCCTTTGGCACTTGGAGAATTACTTCAAGTATACAAAGTGAAGAGCGATGAGACGAGGATCAACACAGCCGTGCTATACCTCTCGGAGATGGCCATGTTGTGGTGGAAGCGCAAGGAATCCGAGATCGGGAAGGGTCTATGCACCATCAACACCCTGGGAGCAGTTTCGGGACGAGTTCAAGAAGGCCTTCTTCCCCAACAATGTCATCTATGAGGCCAAACGCAAATTCCGGGAGCTGAAGCATACGGGTAGCATACGGGCCTATGTGAAGGAGTTCACTACCCTTACGCTTCAAATCCCCAACCTTACAGATGAAGATATGCTCTTCCACGTCATGGATGGGCTGCAGAGCTGGGCCAAGACGGAGTTAGAGGGCCGTCAAGTCAGCACCATCGATGAGGCTATCACCCAAGCCGAAGCCCTAACGGACTTTAAGTATGACAGGCATGACAGGGGCAAGGGCAAAGAAACAAGGAGTAGTCATGCCAAAGGTGGGGGAGATCGTGGCAAAGGCAAAGAGCAATATCCTCCACCCAGGAGCCATGATTCCAACAAATCCGATGGCAGGAAGTTTGGGCGACAAGGCTACGCCGAGAGAAAGGAGCAAGCCACGAAGAGCAGCGGCTGCTACATATGTTGAGGTCCTCACGGCTATGCTAGGTGTCCGAAGATGAAGAACCTTGGTGCCATACTGCGGGAGCGAAAGGACAAGGAAGTAGACTAAGGGAAAAGTTCGGACACGACTCAGCTAGGCATGATCGGGCTATGTGGAGCCATTGCAAAGCAAGCTGAGAAGGCGGGGGACTACTCTGCCCAATATGTTGACATATCCATCAACCGATGACCAGCTCGTGCCATGGTGGATTCTGGAGCAGAAGCCAACATCATGACCAGGACAGCGGCAGCAAGGTTGGGGCTAAGTTATGGGCCAAGCAACACCCACTTGAAGACGGTCAACGCACCATTGACTTCCGTGTGCGGAGTCTCTCATGGAGTGGACATTGCGTTGGGCAAGTGGCAAAGTAAGACAAGCTTCACTGTCGCCCCCTTATATTTCTTTAATATCATACTTGGGCAGGAATTCTTCCAACGATACGACACGATGATCGATCCCTACCTCCAACAACTCTTGGTGATGGAGCGAGAGGGACCCTGCATGGTACCTCTAGTCAAGATGCCGAAGAAGGAAAGACAAGCCCACCTGTCGGCCATGCAGCTAGTGAAGGGCCTAAAGAAGGGGGAGCCGACATTCGTAGCCACCATTGCGAGCTTGGATGAAGGCAATGGTGCTAAGGAGACATTGCCACCTTGCATAGAGAAGTTGCTTGAAGAAAACCAAGACGTGATGCCCGAAGAGTTGCCAAGACACCTACCTCCAAGGCGCGAGGTAGACTACAGGATTGAGCTGGAGCCAGGAGCGAGGCCGCCCGCATACCCACCATACCGCATGGATCCACCCGAGTTAGAGGAGCTGAGGAATCAGTTGAAGGAGCTCCTCGAGGCAGGTCATATCCGTCCATCCAAGGCACCTTATGGCGCACCGGTGTTATTTCAGAAGAAGAAGCATGGCTCGTTACGCCTATGCATAGACTACCGGGCGCTCAATGAGGTGACCGTGAAGAACAAGTATCCCATCCCGCTCATTGCTGACTTGTTCGATAGACTTGGACAGGCCAAGTACTTCACTAAGGTGGATCTAAGAAAGGGATACTACCAGGTACGCATAGCGGAGGGAGATGAACCAAAGACAATATGTGTGACGAGGTACGGAGCTTACGAGTGGTTGGTGATGCCCTTCGGCTTAACCAATGCACCCGCCACCTTTTGTACATTAATGAACAAGATCTTCCACCCCTACTTAGATTAGTTCCTGGTAGTTTACTTGGATGACATAGTCATCTATAGCAACACCTTGGATGAGCACGTGGAGCATCTAAAAAAAGTATTCCAAGTCTTGCGCGAGAATGAGCTCTTCATCAAGCGGGAGAAGTGCGAGTTTGCCCAACATGAAGTGTACTTCTTGGGACACGTTATCAGTCAGGGAGAGCTACGGATAGACGAGGCAATAGTTTGGGCCATTAAAGAATGGGAGGCGCCCATAAAGGTAACCGAACTTAGATCTTTTCTTGGACTTGCTAACTATTACCGCAGATTCATAAGCGCTTACTCTGCCAAAGCCGCTCCACTTACTAAGCTATTGAAGAAGAATAAGACATGGGTTTGGAGCGAGGAGTGCAAGGAGGCCTTTGAAGACCTCAAGGCTACCATAACAGAGGAGCCGGTCCTAGCATTGCCTGACTTCTCCAAGACATTCGAAGTGCATACAGATGCCTCCGACTATGCCATTGGGGGAGTATTGATGCAAGAGAGGCACCCTATCGCCTTCGAAAGCCGCAAGCTGAACGAGATAGAACGATGGTACACCGTGTAAGAGAAGGAGATGAGAGCCATCATCCATTGCCTACGCACCTGGAGACACTGATTAATTGGCTCTAAGTTCTTAGTCAAGACCGATAATGTGGCCACTAGCTACTTCCAGTCACAAAAGAAACTCACCCCGAAGCAAGCTAGGTGGCAAGACTTCTTGGTCGAGTTTGACTACGAGCTGGAGTACAAGCCGGGCAAAGGCAATGTTGTGGCCGATGCCCTTAGCAGAAAATTCGAATTGGCTGCCATCACCACAGCACATTGTGATCTCCAAGATGCAATCAAGGATGGTCTGCAGCATGATCCAGAGGCAAAGAGGCTTATGGAGTTAGCCGCTCAAGGCAAGATAAGGCGCTTCTGGGTAGAAGATGGACTCTTACTTACCGCCGGGCGAAAGATCTATGTGCCAAAATTCGGAGCTATCAGGCGACGAATCATGAAGGAAAGTCACGACACATTATAGGCCGTACATCTAGGGCAGCATCGCACGAGGGCATTGATTGAGGTGATTTACTACTGGTCACGCATGCGGGACGATATTGAATGCTCTAAGACTTGTCTTGTGTGCTAGTACGACAAAGTAGAGCAGCGCCAGCCAGGAGGACTCTTGGAGCCCCTGCCCATAGCGGAACGTCCATGGGAGAGCGTGACCATGGACTTCATCACATGCTTGCCGAAGTCCGATGGGTACGGGACAATTATGGTCGTGGTGGATAGGTTCTCCAAGTATGCCAGCTTCATGCCCGCCACGGCAGGTTGCACTGCTAAGGAGGCTGCCAAGCTATTCTTCAAGAACGTGGTGAAGTATTGGGGATTGCCAAGGCACATCATCAGTGACAAAGACCCATGCTTCACCGGGAACTTTTGGAGAGAATTGTTTGAGATTCTTGGCACGAAATTGCATTTCTCCACTAGTTTCCACCCGCAAACAGATGGCCAGACGGAGCGAGTCAATGCCTTAGTGGAGTGCTACTTGAGGCACTTTGTGAGCTCCCATCAGAAGGATTGGGCGAGACTGCTGGACGTAGCCCAATTCTCATATAACCTACATCGGAGTGAGGCCATTATTCGAGCTAGCCACAGGCCAACAACCACAAACTCCACATTCACTACCGGCCGCGTTCGAGGGCAAGAGTTTGGGTGCCTATCGTATGGCCAAGGGATTTGAGGAGCAGCTCGACACTGCCAAGTCTTATTTAGACAAGGCAGCGAAGAAGATGAAGAAGTTTGTTCACCACAAGCGTCGTCCCACGGATTACCAAGTTGGAGACATGGTCTTGGTCAAGTTCAACCCTAGGCAATTCAAGGCATTGCGAGGCGTGCATCAAAACTTGGTGCGAAAGTACGAGGGCCTGTTCAGGATTGTTGCCAAGGTTGGCAAGATCTCTTACAGGTTGGAGCTACCACCGCATCTTAAGGTTCATCCTGTCTTCCATGCCAGTGTCCTCAATCCGTACCATGAGGACAAGGATGATCCTAGCCGAGGAGAATCAAGTCGGACGCCACTCACAATCACCGCCTCCCATGACCGAGACATCGAGGCCATTGTGGACTACCAAGCCAAGCGAAAATAGGGACAACAAGCCACTACTATGTTCTTAGTCCATTGGAAGGGACAATCTCCGGAGGAGGCCACCCGGGAGAGATATGAAGACCTGTGGCAGTTCAAAGACAAAATCCGGGAGTTCTTGCAGCAGCAGTGCGCCGCGGTCGTCGCCACTTCAGGTGGGGGAGAGTGTTATGGACCGTCACTTGATCTTGAAGAAGGTAGAAGAATCTAGAGTCTTGGAGAGGTTAGTAGAAGACTCTAGAACCTTATAGAAGCTAGTAGAAAAGTCTTGGAAGATTTGGAATTCTCTAGAGTATGTAGAGAATTCTAGAGAGGGACTTCTTTGTAAATATGAAGGAACTTGTATAGCAATTTTTATTTACACTTGATCCCCTTAGGAGTAGTATAAATAGAGGGGGGCATTCATTTGTAGCAAATCATCGAGTAATCAAGCATTCTTCCATAGCAATACAAAAGCCTTCTTCATAAAAACTCTCTTGTCTTTCTTACAATCTAGCGTTTTCTTAGCGATCTAGTCTTAAAGGCTTACTTGGGCTTGCAAGATCGTGAAAGATTCGTGAGTAAGTTGCCAAGTGCCGCACGGAGGTCTTAGTTGAAGTCTAAGTCCGTGACACTTATCTATTCCTATACCGCCATAAAACAATACAAAAACTGCCAAAGTTGCAAAGGAATGACAAAAATAAAACAAGTTAGTAACATTTCACCTTTTGAGTGACATGATTGTGTAAGAAAGAATTATAATGTCGTTGTGTATAAGTTTAAACTCTTACCTGGATAGTACTCGATTTTGCATCGAAAAGAAAGTTCCGAAATAGGAGTGTCCTCTTTGCAATAATGACGACAAGTTACTACATCGCTCTTGTCTTCGAGATAGCAATAGCCATCACTCGCTTCTCACTCTCTGCATAAGATCATGCCACAGTTTCAAAACTGCAACCGTCTGCCAAATCCGAAGCTTGCCATATTTCTTTTAAGACAAGATAGGTAAAATTGGAGTTGGGCGCTGTTGTATTTGTTCTACAAAAAGTTGTTGGAATGTATTGTAACGAGTTGATAGGAGTTCGACAGTTGACATAGTTAATGCTATTGTTAATATGAATTAGTTGGAAGATTTCGTTAATCATGTCTCCGTAACTTGCTGTGTGATCAGGGAAAACAGAGCCATTTTCTCTTTGATCTTTTAGGCCAGGATCGAGTAGCCTTATCGTGTAGCTTCTGTAGTTAACTTCCTGCGTGTAGAATTTTCTGGACTTGTAAGCGTACACGGTTTGATTGTTCTGGCAATCGAGTTCATATTCGTGTTTGACATAATGCTCGGGATCAGTCCTCAATTGGAAAGGAAATTCTATTTCTCGTATATCGCCACAGGAAGAAGGGATACATTGAGAAGTAGTAGTACTCTGAGCTATAGAGATTGTTATGAATGCAACAAATAGAAAAGCACTATCAAAAAATGAATTTCTTATGGACATGTTGTCAATAGAAAGATACTATGTATCTTTTTTCTTGATGTGGTTTTTATATAGTGATCCAAGTCATCTTGGTTTTTTGATAAAAGATATGACCTTTCTCTCCAGCGCGTCCAATTAAATGTTCGGATTATTCATTTTGTTAAAATAAAGTGGAATATTTGTCCACTCTTATCCAATCAAGTCGATTTTAATACTTATGATATAGTGGGATTATGACATTTTCAAGATAAATTAAAGGAGGTCATATTTCAGTTGCCATTATTGGAAGATTCAACAACTGAGAAACTTGTTATAATAGAGAATGTTATAGCGTGTTGACTCTTACTAAAATGATTCTTAACTCATCAACCATTGAGAGAAGAAGTACACTTCCTGTTTTGATGCTCCATACAAGGGTCAATTTCCCCGAGCAACAAGTTATCATAGTTGATTTCGAGCACGTTGTATTTTTCTTTAGTTCAGATTTATGACAGCAAGATTGTTCTGAATCGTAAAGTGAACATGAGTTTTAGTAACTTGGTTGTTGGAAAATTTCATGTCCGAATTCATGATAAAAATTAAATTGTTTGACTCTCGAAATTCCAATTGTATCGATAGAAAAATTACATGATTTTGTTGTTCGTAACTAAGGTATACTTGAATGGTCAGCAGACAGCTATTGCTTTTGATCCTGAGAGAGTCATGTCCAATAATTGGCAGGATGCACAAATATCCATTCATTCACTTTCAAGAATCAAAAGGTTTTGAAAAGTAACATATACAATCAATGAATCAAATAGACAATAATGGAATAAATACTATACATGACAACTGGAAAGAAAATCCTACCGGTAATTAGATTGACCTTGTCCTAGAGTTCTGAACAAATATACAAAAGCATCTGTTACAATTGCTTGGAATTGTACCAGGATACAAACAAATACTATGATGATCGATCCTTAAAATCAAGAATCCTAACAATTCTGTTCACTGGAAGAAGCTTTATTCCCCAAAACATCATCGTTCGATGTGTTCAAATTCCGTCTTTTGCACTGCCACACCACAACTGCAATCAAGATTGGGATCCCCACAAGATATCTTAGCGCAATAAGTGCACCTGCAGAATTTCAAAAAATAATAGACGTCGTAAGAAAAATCTCCAATTTTCTTGAAACAACAATGAGATAATATCTCAAATGGTCTTACCTATTCCTATAGCGCCATAGGCCAATACAAAAACTGCAAAGTAGTAAAGGAAGAAGCGGAAAAAAAAAAACAAGTTGGTAAAATTTTAACATGATTGTGTAAGGAAAAAAAAAATTAATAATGTCGATGTATATAAGTTAAACTCTTACCAGAATAGTACTCGATTTTGCATCCGAAAGAAAGTTCTGAAACGGGAGTGTCCTCTTTGCAGTAATGAATACAAGTTGGTACATCGCTATTGTTTTCAAAAATGCAATCCTCATCTTTCCCACACTCTCTACATAAGAAATCAAGCCTCCAAGAAAGGTCAAAGCCATAAGCCAGAGCTTGACGAATGCTCGATAACGAAGACGACTTGTTTGGTGAAATGTCAGGAGCTGCAGACCATGCCACAGTTTCAACTCTACAACCGCCTGCTAAATCCGAAGCTTGCAATATTTCACCTATGACAAGATAGCTAAAACTAGAATTGGTAGCGGTTGTATTTGTGCTACAAAAACTTGTAGGAATGTACCGTGACGAGTTTATTGGACCACGACAATTGACATAGTTGATATCGTTGTCAACACGAAGCCATCCGAAGATAAGGCTAGTCATGGCATCATAACTTGCCCTGTGGTCAGGAAAAACAGTGCAATTATCGTTCTGTTTTTCTAGGCTGGGATCGAGTAGTCTTATTGAGAAGTTTCTGTAGTTAATTTCTTGCACGTAGAATTTTCGCGATTCGTAAAGGAAAATGGTTTGATTGTTCAGGCAATCGAGTTCATATCCGGGCTTACCACAATGCCCAGGATCAGTCCTCAATCGGAAGGGGAATTTGATATCTCGAATATCGCCACAGGAAGAAGGGACACATTGAGAGGTACTCTGGGCTATAGAGTTTGTTATGAATGTAACAAATAGAAAAACACTAGCAAAAAATGAATTTCTTATCGACATGTTGTCAATTGAATATACAGAGTAAAATAGAAATTAGAAAGATACTATGTTGAATCTTTTTTTTTCCCCTGGTTTATATAATGATCCATTTATCTTGGTAGTTTGATAAATAAATTTGACTTTTCTTCCGGCGCATCCAATTCCTCTGTTAAAATGAAGTGGAATATGACCAGATATGTTTTGCCCAGTCTTATCCACCAACGTCGCTTTCAGTAACATGATCGAGTGGGATTATGACATTTTCAAGATAAACTGGGTGAAGTGATAATTTTAGTTGCCATGTTTGAAAGTCAAAAATTTGTTGACCAGATCCCCTAAAAATCGTACGTGCGGGGTCTCCCGAGATTCAAGAGAAAATGACAAAAAAGTTCATTTATGTTTGAGGGTAGATTTAAGATATACACAAAGTTTGGGCTGTAAGTTTGTAAAAAGTTACATCTACTGTCTCAATTTATATTATTCATTTTTTTAAAGTTAATTTAAAAAAAAATAACATATTTTTTTATTTAATAAATATTTGATGACATTATCAATATTTTATTCATATTGGATCTCACTTATTTGACAAAAATATATAAAAATATGTTTTTTTAGGGTAATTTTGGAACATTAAAAAGTTTTTTCTATTTTTTAAATTTCGTATCTTGTCAAACTACATCACGTAAATTGGAATGGAGAGAGTAACATTTTTAGTCTCCTTCAAATGTTACCAAATTATATTTGTAAGCGAAGTTTTAAAAGATGTGAATGAAAAATGAAGGGTTTTGACTTTTTTGAAGGATTTTAACTTTTTCGAAAGATTGTGACTTTTTTGAGAGTTTGTGACTTTTTCATAAGATTGTTACTTTTTCAAAGGATTGTAACATTTTTTATAAGGTACAATAAGTTCTGGTGTTCTTTACTGCCGTAGAGTGGTTCGCTAACACCGTGATTTTAGGTTCTGATAGACCGGTAAGTAAGATTGTTTTATCCTGAGAGGATATATTCCATTAACCTCGAATACTTGAGGGGAATAATTTTTTTAAAAAAGCACTGTACATTCAAGTTTCTGTTTTAGTATTTTGGTAATACATATTACCAACAAAAAGTGATAAATAAAACTAGATAATCGTAGACAAGTGAAAGTGAACGGAGAGATTATCTTTTAGTGTTAGGTGCAGTTTTTTGTATTGCATATTTTAGGATTTGATAAAAATTTCTTGGTAGTATTTATATTTAAGAGCCTTTTTGACGTACTTATGACTTATGGCTAATTTTTGTTATTTTGGCTTAAAACAAGTGCTTTAAAACACTATTTTTTAAAATTTTATTCAAACATTATAGAATGATTTAAAAATTATTTTAACTTAAAAGTACCTAAAATAAATCAATTTAAACATCCTCCAAATCTTTTTTCTAATGTTCCCATCAAATCTATCGAAACAAAACTGTTAAATACTTGACGAGACCAAAAGTAATAATTGTTTTCACAAATTTAAAGGACCAAAATTGTTATTTCTATACGTAAAAGAGACTATTTCGAATCTATCCTCAAACCTAAGGGACCAATTGATTTTCATTTTCTCTTCAATTCAACAACTCAGCAATTTGTTATAATATATTTTAGCGTGTTGACCTTCAAACACAAACCTGTTTTTGTCCCAAAGGGACCACTCTTTTACAAGAATGATTCTTCATTGGCAACTAAGCAACCATTGTTAATTCACTTGCTGTTTTTCTTCCCAATAGAGAATGGCTCATGTACTGATCCACTTGTTTCTTCATCTAATTTTCTTGAATGTAACTCTAGGACAACTAGTAACACCCCATGATCAATGCTTACCAACAAGATGTGGCGATTTCGGTCCGGTTATTCGATTCCCTTTTCATCTAAAAAATCATCAGCCAAGTCACTGTGGGTACCCTGGTTTCGAGCTATCTTGTACCTCAAACAATGTTACCCAATTCAACCTACAATTTCCAATACAGGCATCTATCAACAACGTTGTTATTCCAATATCAGCTAATGTTTCTGTTCAGGAAATTAATTACAAGTCACAGACAATAAAATTATCAGACCTCAATGCTTCGTGTCTTCCCAAGCAAATTTCGAACGTTAACTCCTCTGCTTCGATTTTTACTTTTGATGAGTACGCAAATGGTGGATTCACTTTATTGAATTGTTCCTTAAATAAAACGTATTCAATGTCTTCTGGTCGGATCAATTGCCTTAGCGGTCCTCATTATGATATCGTTGCTTTTCGATCTGATTATAGTATTTCTGAGTATCCGTCTTCTTGTACAAAGATGTACAGCATTTCAGATGTTCCAAATGAGGTACTTTTTGGGAAGTCAGAATATAGTCGCACACAGATTTATCTGCATTGGTCTGAACCATTTTGTGGGAATTGTGAAGATGATGGGAAGTACTGCAAGTTGAAATCCAATAGTTCAGGTACTGAAACCGAATGTGTTGACATGCCAGAAGAACCTACCAAAGGTACATCTTTAGAATTGATTTTCCAATATTTAGTATCTAAATTGGTACATCTTTTACCTTTCAAACTATTGTCTGAATAAGAATCAGCAACTTAACATACTCAATTTTCTTATTTCTAAAGATGGAAAAAACTACTAAACATCATTTATTTACTAAAAGAATTATGAGGATCACCAGTGTTACTAAAAAATTTGACACATAATTCATGTAAGACTGTTAGGCAAATCCTGAGCAAGCCATGTTTAGGGAATACAGGTCGACGCTTAGGTCATAAGCTTCACAGAACTAAGCCCCAAGGCATTTTGCCAGTGTCCCGCCCTAAGGGCTGGCCCAAGGGCAAGTCCCAAAACTGCATTTTAAAACACTGGACTATAACTCCCTTTAGATTAAAAACCCTCCGACTGAATATGTGTTAGGGCTAACTTGCTGAGAAGCGATGAAAAAAGTCTTTAAAATGAGTCAGCTACATGGTTATTTAGATAGAAAACTCACAAATAGGTGATAGGTTTGGGGGGGGGGGGGGGAGGAGGGGGGTTAACCTGTTCACTCAAACTTTTTCTACTTGTACTATAACGTGAAACTCTTTGGAGGAGCTTTATTCAGATAGGGTATTTTAATATGAGGTAGTGGTAAGGTCTACGTATATCCTATCCTCTCCAGACCCCACTTGTGAAATTTCACTGGGTATGTTGTTGTTGTTGTTATAAAACCATGATGGTTTAGGATTCACTTGAGTAACAGACATAAATTAATTTTACAGGGCCATCAAAGAAAGTTATTGTCTTAAACAGGTCAAGATTGTTAGTACCAAGTTTTTTGGCTAAATAACAATTAAGTTTTGTTTTGCTAAAGAACAATTACTACTACAGGATAATAATATCATCTTCTTCATTTTACAGGGCTGTCAAAGAAAGTTACTGTTGCAATTGTATTAGGTAGCATGTTTGCCTTTGCGTTAATCGTTCTAGCAGTCTACAAGATCGTAAAATTGAAAATGAAGAAAGAGGATCAGAAGAGGATTGAGAGATTTTTGGAGGATTATAAAGCTTTGAGACCTACAAGATACAGTTATGCAGATATTAAGAAGATCACAGAGCAATTCAAGTATAAACTTGGTCAAGGAGGCTATGGGAAAGTATACAAAGGGAAGTTATCAAATGAAATTCTTGTCGCGGTTAAGGTACTTAACAATTTCAAGGGTGAAGGGGAAGACTTCATCAATGAAGTGGGCAGCATAGGTAGAATACACCATGTGAACGTTGTGCGTTTAGTTGGATATTGTGCTGATGGTTATAGACGAGCTCTTGTCTACGAGTATTTATCAAACGATACACTTCAAAAGATCATCTCGTCAGGGAAAGGAAGAGGGTCATCACTAGGTTGGGAGAAGATGATACAAATAGCTGTAGGAATCGCCAAGGGAATCGAGTATCTCCATCAAGGTTGCAATCAACGAATCGTTCATTTTGATATTAAGCCTCATAATATCTTGCTAGACCAAGATTTCAATCCAAAAGTTGCTGATTTTGGCCTGGCAAAGTTGTGTGCGAAGGAACAAAGCGCTGTGTCAATGACTGCTGCTCGAGGCACCATTGGCTATATCGCCCCTGAAGTATTCTCCAGGAACTACGGAGATGTGTCATATAGAGCAGATATTTATAGTTTTGGCATGTTGTTGCTTGATATGATTGGTGGAAGGAACAAATTTGACAATGCTGCAAAGGAGGAGAACAGTAGCAGTCAGATTTACTACCCGGAGTGGATGTACAAACAACTCGAGAAAGGAGAAGAAATAGCAATACAAATTGAGAATGAAGATGACAACAGCATAATCAAGAAACTAGCAATTGTAGGACTTTGGTGCATTCAATGGTATCCGGCGGATAGGCCATCCATGAAAGTTGTGATTCAAATGCTAGTAGGAGAAGGCATTCCCATCATGCCCCCTAATCCATTCGGCTCCATTAATTCGACAGACATGAAGACTACTGCAGAGAGAAGCCAATGTAGCAGTGAGATTGAAAGCAGTTTTGAAACTGGTGCAAGTTCAAATTGAGTAGCTGTGGTGCATAGTATATTTTTCAAGTTAATTGATACTATACTAGCTAGTACCCTTGATGTATATATGTGTCAATTTGGTTATTATATATTGTACTCAATAAAACTTTGAATAAAGCTGATTTCTCAAAATAGAGAATTTACTTCACAAAACAGTAAGTGAGACTTGTAAGTTGCAATATGACCATTTGGCATGTAAAATGAGGATGATTGTATTATTAGCTTTTACTCCAAAAACCATTAAAAAGGAAAGGCCAAGAACATTTCTGACTAATTTTCACTAGAACAGTGAGCATGAGTTACATTTATTTTCAAAGATAAAAGTCAACAACCAGCAGTGAGCACCACATTACACATGCGTAGCGCGCAATAACTAAGAGTCCTTTAAAGGCCAACTTCAATTCACTAAACTAACGTTCATCTCGTGTAGTCATCCAGATCCAATAGATTACAAGATGAAGTATAACACACAAATGATTGGGGCTGGCTGAATTAAGGGTGTGCATACTTGGTAAATATTAAACTACCGTATCAAAACACATAACATCGGTTAAATTTATGACACCGATTTTGACATTACGGTATTTGGTATGGTTTTCGGTGTGAATTTTAAAAGTTGGTATTCATATGGTATTCCGTATGTTACCTAATTAACGTGTACAATCCACATATTATATTATTATACAGATTCTAAACTAATAAAATGTCCAAAATCCTTCTGATTAAAAACTTCTTGTCTTTACTGCTAAATATAAACTAGAAACATATTTACATATAGTCATATACAGTACAAATTAATTACTCAAACATGTGTATGGTTTCCGCCAACACTAGACAATTTCCAAATATTTCAAGAATGAAAGAGTTTACCATCATTGCCGAGGTCATAATTCTCCACTGTATTAAGTCGAAGTTGAATAAACCGTAATCAAAACTGAACCATTCAACCTAATTCGATATGGTAATGATAGAGCATTTTTAAAAACCAAATTACCAAATCGAAATTTTCAAAACCATATTATACGGTACAATGAACACGCATAGGGGAATTGCGGCAAACTGGACAAGAAGCATTTAATCGAAGCCATTCATCTATACAGTCTGCATGGAAACAGTGTTGGCATTCAGGAATGGTCCTTAAGGTCTCTTTGGGCTGATATTCAGCCAAGCAAATTGGGCAGATATTATCATCGGGCTTGGGCAAACGTCTGCTTTCTCCCAATACAGTTTTGGGATAGGATTCTATTGTGGGCTCATCAAGGCCTATAATTGTGATGGGCTGTGGTGCTACGGCCGAGCTGAATTCTAGTACTGGTTGGGCTCTCCTTCTATAAGACCTTATCCTTCCACTTATAAAACATAGAAGCCCAATCAAGAACAACATTGCTGGTACCCCAGCTCCCACAATTATAGCGTAACGTGCGCCTATAGGAAACCCTGCAAAACATTTCAAATCATTTTTTCAGTTAGAGTTGGTAGAACATAAAATACAACAGCAACAACAAGGGTTTTGGTGGTTTGGTGAAGTGGTAAGTATTCTTCTATCCTTAACCACATATTTTGGGTGTGACTTGCTAGCTCTGGATATGGACGTCACATTTGATAGCTAGGGAGCATTTTACTCCCAAATATTGATAGTGCGACTTCCTAGCGCAAATTCGGATTAGTCGAGTCCCCTAAACAGATACACCCATGGAAAACCAAAAAAAAAACTACTATTTGTGGTCTGTGGATATGGATAGTTGTCTAGTTTTAAAAAAGTAGTATAAGCCTATAAGGGGGGAAAATGAGTACTTAAAATAGATTTAACTATGCATACTAATGATGATATATTTTTTAACATATCCATGTATTTTAACCTGTTATGACAAGTAGTCTATTCCTACAAAAAATGATATCATTTTAGTAGTAATAACTACTCATGGTACAATCTCCTAAATTACGATCTAATTCTCTCTTCTGAAAAGCCAAAAACTCTGACATAAGGAGATTCGATCTAATATGTTCACTTCAATTCTCGCCCTATTTAAGTTATTGTAACTCTAATATTTGAGTATAAAAATGACTGGTATAAATAATTGGGGGTTTACTTTGATTTCACACTTACTTTTTGCTCAACATCTTTCCTTTGTCACTTTTCCTATTAATTAATGGAAGGAAAGAGAAAAGTAAGGCAACATTCCACGCATGTCCTTATATATAACGTAGAAGAAAGGGTGTGTGTTTGCGTATGTGGGGACTATTGACTCACTCAAAGTTTTAATGCTCCAATTCCAAAGTCAAACTTAGAATATTTGAGTGCAAAGGGGAAAGAAAGAGCGTTTCTTGCAAATGCCACTAAAATAATGAAAATGGCTTTAAAAGTCAGATGAAGTTATCATTTCTTGCAACTTCTTCTCTTTACTTGTCTTTTATGGTATTTGATTTAATAGCATGTCATTCGTTCAAGTGTTTATTATCAAATTGGTCCATTATTTCCATTTCAAATTTGAAGTATAGAATCAGGTCCTTTTCTGGACCCCACGCATAGCGGAATCTTTAATCCACCGGATTGACTTTTTTTGTAAGTATAGAATGTAAAGTTGTTTCATGTCCAAACATAATTTTATCTATTTATTTATTTATTTATTATTATTTTTTGGGTAGCCAACATAAATCCTATTTGAATATGAGGAGAAGGGAGCTTGACTTTGAAGTTAATTATTGGATTTACTTGAAAATCTCACCTATGAAATGTTTGATGCATTTTGGTAAGAAAGAAAAACTTAGGCTCCATTATATAGGCCCATATCATATTTTGAGACATTTCAATAAGGTGGCTTATGAGTTGTATTTGCCTTCTAAATTAGCATCGTCAGGTACATTATGGTAACATCTAGGGTGTGCATATATCAGATATTAGAAACAGAATACTACTAATTAATTATTCAACTACTTTTTAATATTATTATATATTGTTAGCAACTTCCGTGTTCATTGGACTATTATCAACCACATAAAATGAACAAAGTCTTAAGAAGATAGGCTATGTTGACTTAAACATGTTAAAAGAAACTACCAATTGCAAGCTTCGAGAATATTGAATTAACAAAAGGATGGGAGACTTCATATACAGAACTTTAGGCCTAAAACCTTAATAAATGACATGAAACATTAAACTTTTCTCCTATCGAATGATCATTTGAAACCTTTGTTTGAACAATGAGAGGAGAAATTTCAAAGGAAGGAAACTCTTAATTTTACATGTGATCATTGAACTTTATTAATAATAATGAAGTCACAAGATTATTTTTGTCATACTAAAGTAACTGAATTAACTACTATAACAATAAAATTATGGAAGTACACTCAACTACTTCTAGTTGCAAAATTATTTAACATTAAAACTATCAAGTTTATGTAGAAAGCGAAAAAACAAATCAAATAGACTATTGAGTATAAAGTCATATGATAGTTCAGGTATGCGTAATGTCAATTATAATTAGAATGCATCCCCATTTTGCGACTGACAAACATTTTAACTTGTCTATGAAAAGCTCTAAATATGCACACACCTATTTAGAGTTCAAGAAGCTGTTTATCATACTTTAATATATTTCATCCGTCAATTTTTACTTGTTCACTATATTAAAAATATTTTTTTATATTTTACGAAAAATATATTTTCTCCTTGTATCAGTAATTATTTATTTCTGAAATTATTTTTCAAGACTTAAATTAAACATTTATTAATATGAGTAGTTTATCTTTTGATTAGGAAAGCGGAAACCAGATAAAATAAGAGAAACTTGAGAGATAAACGAAAGAAATTTGATGTTTAGGGATCTTACCAATTCCATGACCATTTTCACAAATGATTTCTCGATTAAACGTGGTCCTCTGCAACGCACATCGTCCACCTCTTGACTCGCAATTTCTACAATCTGGATTATACCATGTGACCCGAATATGATCACTAAGATCCGAGGACACTACCTGTTCGAAGAAAGGCCACTGTACCGGAACAGGTATAGTTCCAATCGATTTACACTCTGATCTCGACAACAAGCTAAATCCCCTCATAGATGATGTAGCGTAAACACTATAATTCAAACCACTTAAACAACCTATTGGATTTAGCTTGATCTCCGTAGAATCAAAGGAGCAATTGAACAATGTGAAATCCTGATAATAAACACCAGAAAAAGGGGAAGCAGAGAGATTTAAGTTCAGGAGAAGCTGAGGAAGGCATTCGTTAGGATCGTTAAGCCATAATTCCTGTGTAGAATAATTTATGGCTTGGACTGAGAATTCTCTTGACGAACTTGGTAATCTTATAATTGTTCTATTTGATGCATCGCAGAATAAGCTGAAACCTGGATAGCCACAATATTGGGATTGGTAATTTCGGATACGAAAAGGGAATCGGATCAGTGGTTCATATTTGCTACATGCAGATGTGAAGCAAGTTTCCGTGCTTGCGACAACGACGACGACGACTGTGGTACTAATTAAATAACACAAAGCAATTGTTTTCTGCAATTCCATGGAGAAAACAAAAAGAAGAAGAGAGAAACAGAGTATTGATTTGTAAAATGGTTATTACTATAGTATTGTTAAAAAGGGCTAATAACCATTATGGTTAATTGGTATGAATCATGATAAAGGACGTCAATATCGTAAGTCAATGGTATAAGAGTTGATTTTTAAATTTTTTTTTGTTTGTTTGGTCAAAAAGAAAGTAATAATTTACTATTACAACAATTTATTTTGAATTTTCTCAAGATTATGAGAGAGTTATTAATAGCGTTGTTATATTTTAATTTGCTTGTAGTATGGTTTATAATAAGAGAGAGAATTCAGCTCCTACTCTTTAACTAATCATAAATATTATGTATCCAATGTAGTAAAATAAAGAATGGTAGGTAACTATAATTGCAACTCACATTTTATATGAAGGCGATTAACCAAGTATGTAAACATCTAAAATTATCCTTTCAAACGAGTGGGGGTAAAAATATGTGTCTTTTCATTTTGAACTTTTATATCAAGTAAATCCAGATAAATTGTATTATTGAAAGTAAAGTAAGGACACTAAATATAATAGAAAAATTATCCATTTACACATGTTATATTATCATATTTACTAATACTCCCAACTAATTGAAAAAATATCAAAAATCTCTATTTTTTTAACTCTCTCGCTCTTTCACTGATACATCACTTTTACCTTATATCAGTTATCCTAAATTCATGCATATTATTCAGCCTCGTCGTCGGCAGTTTCTTTTTTCCAATTCCAGTCCATTTATTACTCAATTTCAAGATTCTAAGTAAGGTATATTCAAGTTTTTCCTTTACTGGTATCTCACTTCATTCTCACCTCCTTCGATTTCCTCTGTTTTCTTCTGTAAATTTTTTTTACTCATATTGTTCACTTATACACATGGAATTCGCTCCATCTTTTAGTGTTGGTCTCACTCAGTTGAATAAAAATCAAGAAATTCTTGTTTCACCGGACGAGGTTAGATCCAAATGTCGTAACGATCTATCAGTGATGGATAAGCTATGTGAGAAATTGAAATCGAAATCTCAAGTTCAACATTCACCCAAAGAAGCCGACAAGAAGATTGAAGAAGTTTCAACACGCCCTAATCTCCCAAAGGTATGTGTTCATCTAAGATGTTTTTTTTAATATCGTTTTTATGAAGATTTACTGCTTGTGATACATATAATTTTATGTATCAGATTCGTATGTATCAACCTTTAATGATTCTGATACATTGAGTTTTTGTATCAAATGCTCATGTATCAAGATTTACTACTTCTGATACATCTTATTTATGTATCAGGTTCTCATGTATCAAGCTTACATGAGAATCTAATACATCCTGTTTATATTTATTTATTTTTAAATGTCATTTTTTTGAAGATTTATTGATTCCTGATACATCTAGTTTATGTATCAGATTCTTATATATCAAGCTTTAATGTTTTTGATACATCGTGTTTTTGTATCGGATTCTCATGTATCAAACTTTAATGTTCCTGATACATCTTGTTTATGTATTAGATTCTCATTTATCAAGCTATAAGCATAGCTTGTGAGTATTAACAAATATGCATATTTAAATCATTACTGTGTCAAATTTAAAGTTTTTTAAAGTTGTTTATTTTTTTTTTGCAGGGATTGTGGTGTTTTCATGGCTATTTTTGCTGAATATTTTAGTGATGAAATTTCTATTCCAACTACTGGAATACATGTCGAATTCTTCCGTTCAAGATGTGCCGCACTATTATGGAATTATGGTTATCGGAAGGCCAATGATGGTTATGTTAGCGACAATGACGATTCAAAAAAATTTAAGTGAGATTTCATATCCCTTGGTCAAGGAGAACCGATGGACGTCGAGTAGTTTTTTTTTTAATTTTATAGTAGTAGAATGTACAC
This sequence comes from Solanum dulcamara, assembly GCF_947179165.1. Classification (NCBI taxonomy): domain Eukaryota; kingdom Viridiplantae; phylum Streptophyta; class Magnoliopsida; order Solanales; family Solanaceae; genus Solanum; species Solanum dulcamara. The sequence continues at coordinate 16,438,456 of NC_077243.1, read as the reverse complement.
TTATGTTTTTGTACCAATAGTAAATATTTTTATGGCTATTCAACAATTTAACAGACTTTTAAGTTTTTCTCATATTTATGTATCATATTCTGATTTATCAAACTTGAATGCTTCTGAGACTTCTTATTTATTTATCAGGTTTTCATTTATCAATCTTTAATACTTATGATACATCTTGTTTTTGTATAATATTCTCATGTATCAAACTTGATTGATTTCGATACATCTACTTTATGTATCAGATTGTAATGTATCAAGATTTAATGATTCTAATACATCTACATTTATATATCAGAATATCATGTATCAATCTTTACAACTTCTGATACATATACTTTATATATCAGATTGTAATGTATCAAGATTTAATGATTCTAATACATCTATATTTATATATCAGAATATCATGTATCAATCTTTACAACTTCTGATACATATAATTTATGTATCAGATTGTAATGTATTAAAATTTAATGATTCTGATACATCTACATTTATATATCAGAATATCATATATCAATCTTTACAACTTCTGATACATCTACTTTATGTATCAGATTGTAATGTATCAAAATTTAATGATTCTGATACATCTACATTTATGTATCAGAATATCATGTATCAATCTTTACAGCTTCTGATACATTGTTTATGCATCAGATTGCAATGTATCAAGCTTTACAGATTCTGATACATCTACATTTATGTATCATCATCTCATGTATCAAGCTTTAGAGCTTCTGATACATCTAGATTATGTTTCAGATTTTTATGTATCAAGATATAATGATTCTGATACATCTACATTTATGTACCAGTTTATCTGTATCAAGCTTTACAACTCTTGATACATCTACTTTATGTATCAGATTCTTATGTATCAAGCTATAATGCTTCTGATACATCCACATTTATGTACCAAATTATCATGTTTCAAGCTTTACAGCTCTTGATACATCTACAACCTATATTAATACAACATGTTATGTATCAACCACAATTCAGTTGAAAACTAATACAACAACCTTTAAAGTATCAATCCTTAATACGTCGAATGTTTATGTATCTGCTATTCTCATGTATCAGATTCGAAATTACTATCAATACCAACAGTGGCAGATTCAGGAATTTTATGAAGGGGGTTCAAAAAAATTAAACACGCTAATTATATTCATAAAAAAATGGGTCGGGTCAAATATACCTGTTTTGCAAGAAGTATGGGGTCTTTCTATAAGTTGTTCAGTTTCTTTTGAATTCTCTTTAGCTCCTGAAAGTGCAAATGGAGAGAAAACATAAACTTTTACATTTAAAAAGATTTAAAATAAACACCAACTCAAAGTAAAAGCACTCTTCCTCCGAAAAAATAATTTGACATAAAATAGCTTCAAAACAATACAAAAACATCCTGAACAATAGAGTTATAGGCATTTTCTATCGAATTAGAAAGCATGTAATAATAAGCCTATCAAAACATTATTTTACAATTGAAATTCAACTACATACACTACTACAAATCTATAATTGTACTCTACGAGGTTTCATATCTTGAAATGTCTTAATAATAGCATCATTAGAAATACTATCAAATACATCTTTTTCTAAATAAGGCACCAAACAACCACTAAAAAAATCATCACTCATTTTGCTCCGCAAGTCATTCTTGATATATTTCATTGCCGAAAAAGCTCTTTCAACAGAGGCAGTGGCAACTGGTAAAAGTAGAGCAAGTTTCACTAAGCGGAATACCAAAGGATAAGTAGAATGTTTCTTTGTCTGAATTAATATTTTGGAAAGATCACAAAGCTCATTTAGATCGGAGAACCTTTCATCAACATCACGAACATCTACAACATAACTTGCAAGTTGATTCTCAAGAGCACTCATATTAGATTCATTAAAGTCATCCGGATATAATTTCGTCATTCTCATTACTTTTTTAATGTCAAAACTTGAAAATGAGTTAATTGGATTAAAGCAAGCAATTCCATGGAGCAAATCGGTAGTCACCTCATCAAAACGACCATTAAGTTCTTGAAGTTGTCAATCAATAATATTGCAAAAAACTTCAACATGATAATGATGTAAGATTGTATAGTTAGCAAGATTTCATCGTGATCTTAAAGAGCTAACATATGGCTCCTCAAAGTTAGGTATCAAAACATCATGTTTGATACAAAATGTAGATGCCTTAGCAATAAGAGAGTCTCATTCATCATCCCTTAAAACATGCAACCTTCTCTTTGCTACTTCAACAAGTAGCATGGCATTTGCAATATCTTGCTCCTTTTTTTGTAAGCATTTATTAAGCTCATTTGTAATTGCTAAGACATCTCGCATCAAATGTAACATGAACGCAACCTCATATGTTCGGCAAGCTTCGAGATGTTCCATTGCCTTAGCTCTTTCATCCATATTTCGTGCATCAAGAGCAAGTGATTCAAGAACATCAAGAATAGAGTCAAACATAATAATAAAATTATTAAAGGATTTATAATGAGATCCCCAATGAGTGTCACAAGCTCTTGAAAGACCAAGTTGTTGATTCAAGCCCCTACCGGTTGTAAGTTCACCCAGAAATATTTGTTTGAGGATACTCATGCACCGCTAGACAAGGTTGGCAAGGACCATTCAAAAGGTATGTTTTTCTAATAACATCACGATGATTTGGATGATAGTTCAATATTGAGATTCTTTCACCAGGATCAAACTTTAAAGAATCCAAATCAAATTCTTGAGAAGAGTGTAATGATACTTCCGAATGATTAGCATTTTCTTCTTGGTTAGATTGACTATGACTATGAGAGGCTAAATTTGATTTCGAAACTTTGGTAAAATACTTCTTCATTGAAGCTTGATAGTTGAGACTAAACAGTAAAGAGCACATAAATAAGACAATAAATACCATTATACCAAAGCCAAAGGCATATATAATTCTGAAAAATTTTAGAACACACAAAAAAGGAAGAAGAGCTAAGAACTTACAACAGGTCAGCAACGAGCAATGAGCAGGCGTAGCGGGCAGCGGCAACGGGCAGCAACTGGCAGCAACTGGCAGTGGCGAATGGACAGTAGCAGCAAAGACCAAAGAGCAGCTAGGAGAAGAGAAGAGTTGAGGAGAAAAAGGGGTTTTTTTTATCCCTAGAAATCCCTAGAAATTAGAAGAAGAGGACTTTTTTATTTGTTAAGTTTTCAATTAAAGATTTAAAATTAAAAAAAATTAAAATGTTAAGAAGTCATTTTTTAATTTAAAAAATGCCAAAAAAATAAATCTAAAAACGCACCTAAAAACAGAAGAAAAAAAGTGTGGCTATTTTTGGATTCGAACCCGCGACGCAAGGGGCATGCAAGCGAAATATTGAACCCTTTTTGCCACTGAGCTAGTCCTTTGGCTTATGCTCAGGGTGTTCAACATTAAATATATACACATAAATTAAGAAAAATATTTTATATATACAGTATAATTTTTTAACGAAGGGGGTTCGGATGAACCCCCTGGACTCAACGTAGATCGGCCCATGAATAACAAGTAATTTACAATAAAAATAATTACCAACCATCCATGTATCAATTATTGATATTCAATTACTATTCTGGTTAATTGATATATGTATCAAATACAACCCACACTGTAAAAAAAACTATGTAGATGTAATTACATGATCCAAATAGAATGTATCCTGGCATAACACAACATCATTTCTCTTTGGGAATGAAATTACAAGTCTTTATGTTGTGGCCTTCATGGCCACAACAACTACAATAATTTGTGCTCATTATTATCTTCTCACTAGAGTACTTTTTTCTTCCTTTCTTTGGTCTTCCTAGCATCCTTTTGTATCTTGGTGGCAAGACGAATTCTTCCAAAATTTCTTTCAGAACAGACCAATCTTTTTTATCTGGCATTGGAACCATTGACAATTGATAAGTATTTGCCAACTCCTCTGGCTTGTAGTAATCAAAACAGTATGGGTGCATGTCTGTAATGTTCTTGCTCTTCAATACTGCAATTGCGTGTGGATATGGTATCTCGTCTAGCTGAAACTTGCCAAATTACATATTTTTCTTTCAAGACACGCAATGTATCTTATACATGACTCATAAATAGAATAAAGATATTCTGATGAAGCAACAACCTGTAGTAAATAATTATCACGAATATGTATCAGAACTGATGTATCAAATAAGAACTGATGTATCAGGAAATAATGATCACAGGAAATACAGAACTAATGTATCATATAGCTATGTCTCAAGCAATTATGTATCAAGTAGATATCTACTTAAAAAATAATAATTTGTGTGTACCTTCATTTTCGAACACTTCATTGTGTTTGATACTAGGATATCTTTGAATTTCCTACCCAAAATATGTTTTGTATAAGCTGTTATTTTCATATTTTTGCAGTTCCAAGCACCAAATAATATTCTCGTTTTCTCCAAAAAATCAATTATAGGCAGCTCTCGTTTGGAGAACAATGTTTTCACTTTTTTACGGTCGATAGCTATCTCAAACTATATATGTGAATATGCTAACACACTTCTGGAAATATTAGCTTGTCTTAGTGATGATGGATCAAAACACACACACACAAATTTAGGTATAGCATCGTTCATTTCTTAAATAAAGTTAACATGTATCAGATATACTTACTATGTATCAGTATGTATCATGAATATTAACCAACGAAAATCAACTCTATAAAATCAACAGTATATCTGGGAAAAGTATTGAACTGACTTATATACATAATATTATGATGTATCATGACAGGTAAAATAAAAAAATATTAACCTGTATCAGATTCACAGAAATTGTTATGTATCTGATACATTCTGAAAGCAAGTTTTTGAATTGTTTTACTTGATACATAATACGTAGTATGTATCAGTATGTATCATGAATATTAACCAACGAAAATTAACTCTACAAAATCAACAGTATATTTGGAAAAAGTATTGAACTGACTTATATACATAATGTTATGATGTATCATGACATGTAAAATAAAAAAAAATATTAACTTGTATCAAATACACAGAGACTGTTATGTATCTGATACATTTTGAAAGCAAGTTTTTGAATTGTTTTCCCAGAACTTATGCTCTGTTTTTGAGTTTTCCTTCATAGTCAGAACTTTTGTATAGTTCATAATTCACCTCGGATTGCCAAACTCCAGAATGTCTTAGTAGTATCGCGATATTCATCTTGATTCGCTTGATGAAACTCAAAATTTGGATTAAATTTTTTGTTAGAACTTATGCTCTGTTTTTGAGTTTTTCTTCATAGTCAGAACTGTTTCTTTTTTTAAAAGAATTCTTTGCGTTAATTAGAACGGTAATTGATTGAAACAATCAATTATAACTTGATTTACATTACTACCCATAAACAACCCAATAACATTAATTATTTTACACCCAAAATCTGATGTATCAGCATAGTAAGTAATGTATCAGAATTTTTTTTTTTTTAAAAAAAGAGAAATCGGGTAATTTAAAAAAATGAGGGATACATTGTAATTGGGCCTTTTTCACTATGAGATTTAGGTAAAGTTTACAAATATAAATAGCTTCAAAAAATAAAAGTATATTATTTCTTTTCTTAACAAACTAAAACATACATATTGCATAAAAATGGGACAAGGGGAGCAATAATTTTGTTTTATGTCCCACAATAATAAACAATTTACGGTTCAAAGGCCATAGCACAACTAACGTTTACTTATTCCATTTGGTAATTAATCAGGTTTAAATTATTTGTAATCTTACAACTAATACTTCATGTTAGGGGGCGGACATAGTTTGAGCAAACCCGAAATTCGAATTTTTCTGATGAAAACGTTATGCCTTATATTCATCCCAACCCGTATCATGTGTCCAGTTTTAATAATAAAGGATAAATTATTAGGGAGAATACTTTTTAATCAATAATTATTGATTTTAGCGATACTTTTTTATTTATTACTATTTATAGCAATACATAACAATAGTATGATATATCTTCCATGTATTAAAAGTGAATTATGCATACAATATAAATATATTATAAGTGTTTTAAAATATATTATACTTGTTTGGTAAGAAATAAACACAATGTATTATAAGTGTATTAAAGTGTATGATAAATATATTATCCATGAGTAAAACTTATATTATATGAGTTGTATAAATTATTCTCGCTAATATGTATTAAAATTGTATTATAAATGTATTATAAGTGTCTAGTAAAAAATAAAATTATTGTCATAAATGATAAATATTTTCTTAATATAATATATTTATGTAAGTTTTTCTTTAATAGATTGAATTTTCAAAAGTCCAATAGATTACTGCCCTACGGCCCTACCCATTATAGTATTAAGTTCAATATGAAATTACACTACATATACGGCTGCTGAGTGACTTCAATCCCTGTGTTATATTTTTTAAGAAGCAAACTATTAGGTAAATTGAAACAGTTAATTATTATTACCCATTTGAAAGGCTTAAAAGTCCAAACTGAAAATTCCAAATGTCCAAACCAATGAATCCCAAAGCAAACTTAAAAAATCCAATTATTCTTTCTAGGATTGTGAAATTGTGGGGGGGGGGGGGGGGCGGGGGGACAGAGGGATTATTGATGTCAAGAAAATGATAACCATTTAACCAAGTCCAAGTTAGAAATAGATAATATTGTATTAACTCTTGACTGTGTAGACATAGAGTAGGTCAATGCCTTAGTAAATCGGTTGAATACACAGAATGATTCAAGTCACCATCAAAGACGAATAAATCATCTTAAATATTTCCTAAATACCAGAAAAATTCAAATCATCTAAAAGCTGCTATCATTAACTGATACAATGATACAGAGACAATAATTCATAATTAACAAGACTATTACCGGTGTTATCAGAAACTTCGCATTGTAAATTCGTGCAACAGCTGCTCTTATTCAATATTCATAGCACTATTCAAACATCAGGAAAAAAAGAACTTCGAAAATAATATCATTATTTGACTAGAACCTATATTATTACTTATTAGTCTCCTACATATCCGTTAGGCAACAAATTACCTGTAAGATGACAGTTTAATCAAAAGCTAAAACGAAGATTAGAAATCAGAGCAGCGGCCACCACGCTCCCAGTCGCCATAGCGGGTGGGCTCAGGACCTTTAGGGCCTCCAATCTCACCAGTCTTTTTGTTAAAATTAGAAGTGTCCCCTTCGTCATTGTCGCCCTCAGCTTCAATATTCCCTTCATTTTTGTTATCAACCTTCTCATTCTCATCCAAAGTACGAGCATCATGCTCTCCAGGATGATCCTGTTTGATTTGCCCTCCTTGAGTTGAAGAGCAAATGAGTCGACTAGCTGAGTTTTTTGGAAAACCAACTTTGGATACTGGAAGCTCAATCAACGATTTCAAGAGACGACCCATATTTCTTGCCATTTCCTATTTGCTTTCCCCAGTCTTGACCAGACTCGATAGCGAGACAGAAAACCTTCAGAAACGGTAGAAAATAGTGCCTGATCAGATTGCAGTTAACATGCAAACTGGCTCCTTACAAGTGCAATTCCATTTTTTCTCCTTGACTATCACCAAAAAGCATTTTGAAAATTGTTGCCAGCTTAAAATGTCACAAGCATATGCGCTTTGACATTCAATGTCACAATTCTATAGAGATTCATACCACAATGGGAAAAAAAAGAAGCAAATGAATACACTCTGAAAGGAAATTGTTTTTTAAGACTTATATCATGCAGAGAAGATGCTCCAGGATCATTGATACCATTAATTATAAGACAAATATCATAAGATGATAAATTTCTATCCTCACATTTGAAATTTTGAGAGAGTTTATAGTGAAAAAGACTTTCAAGTATAAGTTCTTCATGAGAACAACAATCAACAAGCAATCACTGTTCTTGCTTCCATAATTTTCTCAGCTCCAAGGAAGGAAGTGAAAATGATGAGATAAATAGCAACAGGGGGAAAAGGGCAATCATGATGAAACTTGTAGAAAGAAAGAAAGCATATAAAAACTCTGCCATTAGACCTCATCTGCCACCTAAATAAAACAGTTCAAGTAATTTTTAAAAAGGTAAACTTTGTTGGGAAAGCACAAAAAGAAATAACGACAGCAAATACAGGAACCCTAACAAGACAGTAGTTTCATGGAACAACTAAGAGAAACAGAAGCAAAGAAGAGAATTGGAAATAGACAGGGAGAGCACAATGGAAAGTAATACCGAAACTACATACAGAGGCTTGAAAAGTTCTCTCTCTCTCTCTCTCTCTCTCTCTCTCTCAAGTGTGCTATAAAGATTGTTAATCTGGAGCAGATTTGTGATTGGAGAAAATTTAATCTGGAGCAGATTTGCGATTGGAGAAAATTTTTGAAAAAACTAGAAAGTTAATAGAGGACAAATAGCACAAAATTAGCAAAGAGTTAAAAACTGTATATACTAGTGGCAAAGATTTCATTTTCTTTTATTAAAACAAAGTGAAAAGAGAAGTTCATTGAAGGGAACACATTACTGTATCTAATATTCACACAGAGAAGGTGCAATTCAAAACCACATCTCAGACTCTTCCATCATCCCCTAAATCATAAAAAGCAATATCCGTTCACATGGCCATAATGGCCAACTGCTTGGCATAATGTTGATTATGTGGAGATAACCAGATCAAAGAGACATAGAGAGGCTATTTTGGTCAATTGTTCAACTCGAGCCACGAGAATATACAATTTGGATCTAAATACATCTCTGCACGATAGAAACTTTAGCTATACTGGTAGAATTAGGTCAAAATAAAAAATATTAAAAAAAAACAGTCTGGTGCACAAAGCATCCTGCCGCGTTAGCAAGGTCCGAGGAAGAGCCGGACCACTTCCCCGGACCCCAAGAGGTGTTATGTAGATAGCCTAACCTAATGCAAGCATTAGTGGCTGCCTATATAAAAAATATGAAGATTAGAAAAGTATGCAGTCCAAATGGTAAATCCATAAAGATTTGGGAGTGTCTTCGAAGAAGGAGAGTTTACCAAGCTATTTAATGTTATATTTAAGGTGGTGGGATGCATGGCGAATATAGGAGTACCCTAATTTCAATTTATAAGAACAAAAAGATCATTTTTTTGATGACCGTTGTGTCCTAGCCAGCTTTCATGCACCTTGACTAATTCCACGAACACATGCCCCCTCCTACCAGCAACATGAACCAAATAACTTTGTCCACCAATGCTAGAACTAATGAGATAAAATCACCTAGGGATTTGAACCTGAGACTTCATGGTTCTAAACCCACTTCATTGTCATTAAGACGAATATGGGGTGGGACCCACCTCCGGACCTCGAAAAATTTCGTTCAAAAGATGGGAACGAAGATAACGACGACACGAACACAACGCAAGTTGTAGCACCGGAAAATTCCACCCGTAGCTCCCCCAAAGTGCAAAATCAGTCGGCAATCACTGTAGCACTGTCAGAGGAGCAAATCGCCTGGGTTCATCACATAAACGATTTGGAGAAAGCTGGATTGATTCGAATCGAACAAAAAATTGGGGATGTTTCTACACTACAAGGGCTACATGATATCCAAAAATTAGCTGTTTTGAATCAGCCAATTGTGAAAAATCAAAGGGCGAATGCTGGAGGAGATGCGACTGAGTCGCCTGAAGCTCGATCGCCGATTCGAAGCTCCTCCGGCGACTGTAGAGTGGCGCTCATCTCAGGGGTTTACTCCCCACATCAAAGCGTCCCTCTCCTCCAAATTTCAGATCAAATGGCCGTCGGAATAGTCAGAGACCAACTCGACGGAGCTCCGACAACAATTTCAGGTGAAAAACAATGCCATCCTGGGCGCTTCAATGTCACAAATGAACTCCACTAGGTGAGAGGCTTCGAATCTTCCTCCAACAATTCGAATGTGGAAAAACATGCCACTGGTTCGAAATCTGATGAATATCAGAATGAACAAATCCAAGCTTCGAATTGTGATAATTCAATAAGCTTTGGACTATTTCATATCGAAAATGTGATTCCTAATCCCCCAAACACTGGAGAAGCAATTCAATCTTCTCCAAATAGCACAAATATGCATAGGCAGCAGAGTTACTGTTCAAGTGAACTCGCCGGAGCTCCGGCGACCCAATCAATGCAAAACCAACGCCAAAATCTTCCCAAAAGTGTTGTGGAGACATCCAGTAAAGGCACATACTTCGAATCGTCACCTACAAGTCCAAATTCAAAAAGTCGTCAAGACGCTCCTCAAGGTGTTGTGCCCAGTTCTGCTGATCTTCAAGCTGAAAAAACACCTTGGCTCCTAATCAATGTATGCAACCTGAAGATGATATGTACATAATTGATAATGCAAATTTGATGAACCAATGGTCCAAAAATGATAGAGCTCCTTCAGGAACTCCAAACCAATGTAACATGATGGACCCTGCAGCACTACAAGGTAAGTTCTCTGAAACTTTCAACCAATCTTCATTACCTCACACTAATTATACTAACCTTAATGAACAAATACATACTAAGCCCACTGAATCACCTCTTGTTAATCCTACTGGCAAAAATGTTCAATCTGGTAATGTCCATGTTATGTTGAAATCCACTGGAACTCATTTGCAACCCAATGCAAATGAGAACCATGGTGCTGTGATCAAATCTTCTATGCAGGGTACTGATACTATGGCTAAAAACAATCCTGAAAAAACTACCAAGGTTCATATCAATAATAATCCTCAGCAAAACAGTCTCCCACAAGTTAACAGACCTACCACCTATCAAAATAACTTCCCTAAGATTTCTAATAATTTTGATAGGCATACTCCTAACAATCAAGGTTCCAAAATTCTCAATAATCAAACTCATCATAATGACAATACCAACCAAAATGCTCAGAAGACTCAGTTCCCTAGCAGAAAAGAACAGGTCCCTCAGCCAGCCCCTTATACTGTAACTCAAACCTTTGCTGCTAAATTGAGAATCAATCAAGCAAGAACTGAGACCCCTGTAGAATTATCTACACCTATATACACCACTAGACAAGGTCTTCCTGCAGTGCTATATGACAACAATGATTTCATGGTCAAATTAGCTGAAAAATGTAAATTTACTCTAGTGGGTAAATTCACCAATACCATGCCCAAAATAGAGCTTATCAAGAGAAGCTTCATCCTCCAAACTCAACTTGTAGGAGGAGTTAAGATTGCTCATTTTAATGCAAGGCATGTGTACATTGACCTGGATAATGAAATGGACTACACCACAGTGTGGACCAAACAGAGAATGATAATTGAGGGACAAAGTATGAGAATACAGACCTGGACACCAACATTCAGGCCTGAGGAAGAGACTCCTATTGTGCCAATTTGGGTGGCCCTTCCTGAGCTCCCCTGGCATTGTTACACTAAGGAGTTTGTGACTACTTTGCTTGCTCCTGTTGGCAAAGTATTATTCATGGATGCAGCATCCATTCAGAAGACTAGAGGGAGCACTGCCAAGGTGAGAGTTCAGGTTGATCTCACTAAGGAGAGACCTCCTCATGTGTGGCTTGGCCATGATAAAAAGGATCCCAACATAGGAAGATGGCAAACCCTCCAATATGAGAATGTCCCAGAATACTGTATACTATATGTACTGTAAACACCAGGGACATATGCATCATGCTTGTAATATTAAGAGAAGGGATGATGAACAAAAGAGAAGAAAGGATGAAGAAGCTGCTAAAAAGAGCAAGACCAGGGAGAACAGAAATGGAAATGACCAAGAGGACCCTCAAACTACTGTTGTACAGAAAAGGAACCACACCTTACCAACTGAAGTTCCAAACCAAACACAGACCATGAATGATACTACAAATGAGAATGTGTGGCAAATTCAGAAGAAGAAACAACACAAGGGACAAAGCCATCCTCAACAAGACAATGTGAATTGGCCTACTCCACCACAGAACTACAGCAACAAAGATCAATTACAGCAGAAAAACACAAGTACAGGTAAGTCTTCTAATCCTATTTCCAATTTTTATGTTGATCTTGTTACACAAGATCACACCACTAACCAAGATGCAAGGGAACCAATAAACACAAGGAACTCTAAGAAAAGGAGTTCATCAACATGGCAAGAAAAAACCAAAGAACAAAGACATGAGATTATCTTAGTGCCCCCACAGACCCCAATTCCTAATGTAGACTGCACAGGTAATGCCTCACCAGGTGATAATTATGTGAACACACAAGCAAGGAGTTCAGGTATTGACTTAATACTCCCAATACCCCAGAATCCCCCACAATATAATACTAGTACTGCTGACTCAATAGTTGCTGGAGGAGTACAGGAGAACCTCACTAACTTGCAGGAAGGGGCAACCAAAGGGGGTGGGAGATTGTCTCATGTTTTGCATGAGAACCCAAGCACTGACCCTAGGTGTGACTATAGAGCTCCTGCTACCCCAGTACAACAATCTCAGCACAGCAACCCTACTCTTACAAATACACAAACAGATGATCAGAATGCTAAAAAGGACCACATTGGTACTGATGCAATCCAACTGCCAACAATCAAAGGCTCTATGGCCAAAGATATGGGGGCAATAGCAAGTACAAGTATCACAGGTTCTGATGGAAAAAAAAATAACATGAGCAAGAAGAGAAGGGATGCAATTAAAAAAAAGAATTGTTGAAAAAGACTCTTCTGTCAATGAACACACATGTCAGCAATTTGTCTTGGATGATGATCAAGTGGGCATGGATATCACTCCCCTCCAGGCCCATTGTATCCTCACCACTCCCCTCATTCAGTAAGTCTTATTCCTGAGACAACTACTGAACATCTTCAGCCCAACTGTACTCTCAACACTGAGGTTGATGAATATGCAGTGTGTGTATCTGAGAATGAAGAGGATAATGATTATCAACCAATGACTGACCATGAGGATGAGGATGTTGTGAGTGAACAATTGATTAAGGCTTTCAGCCCATCCAGGGACAAGGTGTATGAGGATGAGGTCCAACTGGTTGCTAAGTCACAGGGAGTCTCTGATGAATATAGGGTCACTCATTCTGAAGATGAGAAAGACCATGACCAGTGGGAAGAGGCACAACAAGAAGATCAACTGGAGACATTCAGATCCACAATGACAGCTATATTGCAGAAGAAAACTCAGCAAGAAAAGGTGAAGAATGATCCACCCTCCAAAAGTAAGCAAAAAAGGAAGAGGAGTAAACAAAGCTTAATCAGCAGCCCAGATAATGTTGCAGTCAAAAGCAACATCAACACAAGGTCTAAATCCCACAGGTTATTATGATCAGTACACTCTGTTGGAATGCAAGGAGTATTGATACTCAAGGAGCCTTAGACACACTACAAAGGTTGAAAGACTACCACAAGCTCTCTATGATTGCAGTGCTGGAACCTTTCTCCAACAAATCTCAACTCCACTTCTACAGAATTCAGTTAGGTATGGATAATGCCATGTCCAATCCCAACAACAAAATATGGCTATTTTGGAACAAAGACTGTGTGTGCAATCTTGTGGATCAGGATGAACAGCAACTTACCTGTAAGATCAGATTGGCCTAAACAATATCTCATTACCTTTGTATATGCCAAATGCAAAGACTACATGAGAAGAGAACTATGGGACAAGATGCTTCAATTCTCTGATAGGGAAGAACCTTGGTGCACCATTGGAGACTTCAATGTAATTACTCATGTTGAAGAGGAGATGGGGGGTCAACCTTACAACATGAACAAGAGTTCATGAACAAGAGTTTTGAGAAAGTTCTCTGCCCCGATTTTTATCACGTTTCTTGGCAGGCTCCTTACGAACTTCTACCTCTCTGTCTTGGACAGTTTCTTCGCCGTGTTGTGACTTTGTCATTGTATGAGCCTGTGCTCTGATACCACTTGTCACGGGGCTATTTTCAACGCCGCGTGGGACAACCAAAAACTGCTTTGACAAGGCAAGTTAAGGCTAAGTCCTGAGAACAATCTTACAAACTGAAGGCAAGATTGACAATGACAAACAAAAGTCCACAAACAAAGAACAAGAGAAAGAGATATGTTTTGGGAGGCAAATGCCAATTTTCTGATTGTGATATATATTTTCTGAATGAATATACAAAGAAGTCCAAGGGACTTATATACTACAAAAAGAGGGGACAGGAGGCCCACGAAATTAATAAAGAAATGGCGCTACAAAGAAAAGTATGTATAAAGAAAAGGCACTAGGCTGCTGGCTGCTGTCCATCATCCTTTGTCTGGTGCCAATCTACTTGTCAAGCACTGACCAGTGAGTGATTTGCCTGCTGGCAGAGGGCCTGCTGGCAGTGTAGGGTCACAGGCTGGTCCCGATGGGCCAGAATGGTGCCACTTTGATTGCGGATCTGTTCGATCGCTTGGGCCAAGCGAAAGTGTTCACAACAGGAGCAAAACTGTTCCTCCCAAAACAGACCAAAACAGGGACAAAGGCCAGTCCGGCCCGCAGCGTGGCCACGATAACAAGAGCAATAATCGCAACTACTTCCGCAGAAATTATGAGGACCGCAAGAGAGAGGCTCCTCAGCGCGAGAATTGCTATTTGTGTGGGCGAAACAATCACGCTGCCCGCGACTGCCCCACGTTAGGAAAGTTGGGTGCCATGGTTGCTGCACATAGACAGCAGGAACAGGCTACAGCACCTGCCGGCGGACAACCCGGCGAACGTGGAATTCACCCCAAGGAACCGGAGCAGGGAAAGAACAAAGCTCTTGGTCTGTTCGGTCATATGACCTTGGCTGCTCTTGCTGCGCAGCTCCCGACGATTAAGCCACGTGAATCGCTGTTCATAGAGGCACAGTTGAACGACAGGAAAGTCCGCATCATGGTGGACACAGGCGCAACACATAATTTCATCACCGAGGCACGAGCCAAAGAATTAGGGCTCACATACACACCCAGCGACACCCTTCTGAAGACCGTCAATGCTATCCCAACCACTGTGAACGGGATTGCCCCAAGTGTGCAGATCACTTTAGGGGAATGGACGGGTCTGACAGACTTCACAGTGGCGCACATGGATGTGTTTGATATTGTGCTGGGCTTGGATTTCTGGTATGAGGTAAATGCATTCATCTCACCACGTCTCAACCAGCTCCACATCAAGGACCTCGGAGGATCATGCGTGGTGCCCCTTATTCGGGTACCACAAAATGGGATGCACCTGTCTGCCATGCAACTGATAAAAGGATTCAAGAAAGGTGAGCCAACCTTTCTAGCCACACTGGCTGGAGTCACTGAAGACTCCCTTGAGGCAGTACCCCTGTCTCCTTGCATTGAACGGGTCCTTGAGGATAATAAGGACGTGATGCCTGAGGAACTTCCCCAGCAGTTGCCACCGCGAAGGGAGGTTGACCATCAGATCGAATTAATTCCAGGGGCGAAGCCGCCTGCCATGTCCCCCTATCGCATGGCGCCCCCGGAATTGGCTGAGTTAAGGAAGCAGCTTAAGGAGCTGCTGGATGCCGGTCACATACGACCATCAAAGGCACCCTTTGGTGCACCTGTCCTATTCCAGAAGAAGAAGGAAGGGACGCTGCGGTTATGTATTGACTACCGCGCCTTGAACAAAGTTACTATAAAGAACAAGTATCCGATCCCTTTAATTGCGGATCTGTTCGATCGCTTGGGCCAAGCGAAAGTGTTCACAAAAATGGACCTGAGGAAAGGCTACTATCAGGTTCGCATAGCTGAAGGGGACGAGCCCAAAACAACGTGCGTAACTCGTTATGGGGCGTTCGAGTGGAGAGTCATGCCATTTGGCTTGACAAATGCACCTGCCACATTCTGCACCTTGATGAATAAACTGTTCCACCCATTTTTGGATCAGTTTGTGGTCATCTACCTGGATGACATTGTCATTTACAGCAATAGCTTGGAAGAGCACGTAGAACACTTGCGCAAGGTATTCCAAATATTGCGAGACAATAAGTTGTGCGTCAAGAGAGAGAAATGCAGCTTCGCACAGCCCACCATTCACTTTCTTGGGCATACTATTTGCCATGGAGAAATAAAAATGGATGGCGACAAAGTAAAGGCAATCCAGGATTGGGAGGCCCCAACGAAAGTACTCGAGCTCCGGTCCTTTCTTGGCCTTGCCAACTACTATAGGCGATTTATTTTTGCCTATTCAGCAATTGCAGCTCCGCTCACTGACCTGCTGAGAAAGGGTCGAGAGTGGGGGTGGGATGACCAGTGCAGCAAGGCATTTGAGGAGCTCAAGGCAGCCATCTCCAAAGAGCCAGTCTTGGCGCTACCTGATTTTACTAAGGCATTCGAAATCCACACGGATGCTTCTGATTTTGCCATTGGTGGCGTCCTAATGCAAGAGGGCCACCCAATAGCTTTTGAGAGCAGGAAGTTGACGGATACCGAGCGGCGTTACTCGGCTCATGAGAAGGAAATGACGGCCGTTGTCCACTGCCTAAGGACATGGCGTCACTACATATTGGGTTCTCATTTTGTCGTCAAGACGGACAACGTCGCGACGAGCTACTTCCAGACCCAGAAGAGCCTAACTGCCAAACAGGCTCGCTGGCAAGATTTCCTGGCGGAGTTTGACTACACCTTTGGGCATAAACCAAAGGTGGCCTTTCCTGGTTTATGCTCAAAGGTGTAGTCAAACTCCGCCAGGAAATCTTGCCAGCGAGCCTGTTTGGCAGTTAGGCTCTTCTGGGTCTGGAAGTAGCTCGTCGCGACGTTGTCCGTCTTGACGACAAAATGAGAACCCAATATGTAGTGACGCCATGTCCTTAGGCAGTGGACAACGGCCGTCATTTCCTTCTCATGAGCCGAGTAACGCAGCTCGGTATCCGTCAACTTCCTGCTCTCAAAAGCTATTGGGTGGCCCTCTTGCATTAGGACGCCACCAATGGCAAAATCAGAAGCATCCGTGTGGATTTCGAATGCCTTAGTAAAATCAGGTAGCGCCAAGACTGGCTCTTTGGAGATGGCTGCCTTGAGCTCCTCAAATGCCTTGCTGCACTGGTCATCCCACCCCCACTCTCGACCCTTTCTCAGCAGGTCAGTGAGCGGAGCTGCAATTGCTGAATAGGCAAAAATAAATCGCCTATAGTAGTTGGCAAGGCCAAGAAAGGACCGGAGCTCGAGTACTTTCGTTGGGGCCTCCCAATCCTGGATTGCCTTTACTTTGTCGCCATCCATTTTTATTTCTCCATGGCAAATAGTATGCCCAAGAAAGTGAATGGTGGGTTGTGCGAAGCTGCATTTCTCTCTCTTGACGCACAACTTATTGTCTCGCAATATTTGGAATACCTTGCGCAAGTGTTCTACGTGCTCTTCCAAGCTATTGCTGTAAATGACAATGTCATCCAGGTAGATGACCACAAACTGATCCAAAAATGGGTGGAACAGTTTATTCATCAAGGTGCAGAATGTGGCAGGTGCATTTGTCAAGCCAAATGGCATGACTCTCCACTCGAACGCCCCATAACGAGTTGCGCACGTTGTTTTGGGCTCGTCCCCTTCAGCTATGCGAACCTGATAGTAGCCTTTCCTCAGGTCCATTTTTGTGAACACTTTCGCTTGGCCCAAGCGATCGAACAGATCCGCAATCAAAGGGATCGGATACTTGTTCTTTATAGTAACTTTGTTCAAGGCGCGGTAGTCAATACATAACCGCAGCGTCCCTTCCTTCTTCTTCTGGAATAGGACAGGTGCACCAAAGGGTGCCTTTGATGGTCGTATGTGACCGGCATCCAGCAGCTCCTTAAGCTGCTTCCTTAACTCAGCCAATTCCGGGGGCGCCATGCGATAGGGGGACATGGCAGGCGGCTTCGCCCCTGGAATTAATTCGATCTGATGGTCAACCTCCCTTCGCGGTGGCAACTGCTGGGGAAGTTCCTCAGGCATCACGTCCTTATTATCCTCAAGGACCCGTTCAATGCAAGGAGACAGGGGTACTGCCTCAAGGGAGTCTTCAGTGACTCCAGCCAGTGTGGCTAGAAAGGTTGGCTCACCTTTCTTGAATCCTTTTATCAGTTGCATGGCAGACAGGTGCATCCCATTTTGTGGTACCCGAATAAGGGGCACCACGCATGATCCTCCGAGGTCCTTGATGTGGAGCTGGTTGAGACGTGGTGAGATGAATGCATTTACCTCATACCAGAAATCCAAGCCCAGCACAATATCGAACACATCCATGTGCGCCACTGTGAAGTCTGTCAGACCCGTCCATTCCCCTAAAGTGATCTGCACACTTGGGGCAATCCCGTTCACAGTGGTTGGGATAGCATTGACGGTCTTCAGAAGGGTGTCGCTGGGTGTGTATGTGAGCCCTAATTCTTTGGCTCGTGCCTCGGTGATGAAATTATGTGTTGCGCCTGTGTCCACCATGATGCGGACTTTCCTGTCGTTCAACTGTGCCTCTATGAACAGCGATTCACGTGGCTTAATCGTCGGGAGCTGCGCAGCAAGAGCAGCCAAGGTCATATGACCGAACAGACCAAGAGCTTTGTTCTTTCCCTGCTCCGGTTCCTTGGGGTGAATTCCACGTTCGCCGGGTTGTCCGCCGGCAGGTGCTGTAGCCTGTTCCTGCTGTCTATGTGCAGCAACCATGGCACCCAACTTTCCTAACGTGGGGCAGTCGCGGGCAGCGTGATTGTTTCGCCCACACAAATAGCAATTCTCGCGCTGAGGAGCCTCTCTCTTGCGGTCCTCATAATTTCTGCGGAAGTAGTTGCGATTATTGCTCTTGTTATCGTGGCCACGCTGCGGGCCGGACTGGCCTTTGTCCCTGTTTTGGTCTGTTTTGGGAGGAACAGTTTTGCTCCTGTTGTGAACACTTTCGCTTGGCCCAAGCGATCGAACAGATCCGCAATCAAAGTGGCACCATTCTGGCCCATCGGGACCAGCCTGTGACCCTACACTGCCAGCAGGCCCTCTGCCAGCAGGCAAATCACTCACTGGTCAGTGCTTGACAAGTAGATTGGCACCAGACAAAGGATGATGGACAGCAGCCAGCAGCCTAGTGCCTTTTCTTTATACATACTTTTCTTTGTAGCGCCATTTCTTTATTAATTTCGTGGGCCTCCTGTCCCCTCTTTTTGTAGTATATAAGTCCCTTGGACTTCTTTGTATATTCATTCAGAAAATATATATCACAATCAGAAAATTGGCATTTGCCTCCCAAAACATATCTCTTTCTCTTGTTCTTTGTTTGTGGACTTTTGTTTGTCATTGTCAATCTTGCCTTCAGTTTGTAAGATTGTTCTCAGGACTTAGCCTTAACTTGCCTTGTCAAAGCAGTTTTTGGTTGTCCCACGCGGCGTTGAAAATAGCCCCGTGACAAGTGGTATCAGAGCACAGGCTCATACAATGACAAAGTCACAACACGGCGAAGAAACTGTCCAAGACAGAGAGGTAGAAGTTCGTAAGGAGCCTGCCAAGAAACGTGATAAAAATCGGGGCAGAGAACTTTCTCAAAACTCTTGTTCATGAACTCTTGTTCATGTTGTAAGGTTGACCCCCCATCTCCTCTTCAACATGAGTAATTACATTGAAGTCTCCAATGGTGCACCAAGGTTCTTCCCTATCAGAGAATTGAAGCATCTTGTCCCATAGTTCTCTTCTCATGTAGTCTTTGCATTTGGCATATACAAAGGTAATGAGATATTGTTTAGGCCAATCTGATCTTACAGGTAAGTTGCTGTTCATCCTGATCCACAAGATTGCACACACAGTCTTTGTTCCAAAATAGCCATATTTTGTTGTTGGGATTGGACATGGCATTATCCATACCTAACTGAATTCTGTAGAAGTGGAGTTGAGATTTGTTGGAGAAAGGTTCCAGCACTGCAATCATAGAGAGCTTGTGGTAGTCTTTCAACCTTTGTAGTGTGTCTAAGGCTCCTTGAGTATCAATACTCCTTGCATTCCAACAGAGTGTACTGATCATAATAACCTGTGGGATTTAGACCTTGTGTTGATGTTGCTTTTGACTGCAACATTATCTGGGCTGCTGATTAAGCTTTGTTTACTCCTCTTCCTTTTTTGCTTACTTTTGGAGGGTGGATCATTCTTCACCTTTTCTTGCTGAGTTTTCTTCTGCAATATAGCTGTCATTGTGGATCTGAATGTCTCCAGTTGATCTTCTTGTTGTGCCTCTTCCCACTGGTCATGGTCTTTCTCATCTTCAGAATGAGTGACCCTATATTCATCAGAGACTCCCTGTGACTTAGCAACCAGTTGGACCTCATCCTCATACACCTTGTCCCTGGATGGGCTGAAAGCCTTAATCAATTGTTCACTCACAACATCCTCATCCTCATGGTCAGTCATTGGTTGATAATCATTATCCTCTTCATTCTCAGATACACACACTGCATATTCATCAACCTCAGTGTTGAGAGTACAGTTGGGCTGAAGATGTTCAGTAGTTGTCTCAGGAATAAGACTTACTGAATGAGGGGAGTGGTGAGGATACAATGGGCCTGGAGGGGAGTGATATCCATGCCCACTTGATCATCATCCAAGACAAATTGCTGACATGTGTGTTCATTGACAGAAGAGTCTTTTTCAACAATTCTTTTTTTTAATTGCATCCCTTCTCTTCTTGCTCATGTTATTTTTTTTTCCATCAGAACCTGTGATACTTGTACTTGCTATTGCCCCCATATCTTTGGCCATAGAGCCTTTGATTGTTGGCAGTTGGATTGCATCAGTACCAATGTGGTCCTTTTTAGCATTCTGATCATCTGTTTGTGTATTTGTAAGAGTAGGGTTGCTGTGCTGAGATTGTTGTACTGGGGTAGCAGGAGCTCTATAGTCACACCTAGGGTCAGTGCTTGGGTTCTCATGCAAAACATGAGACAATCTCCCACCCCCTTTGGTTGCCCCTTCCTGCAAGTTAGTGAGGTTCTCCTGTACTCCTCCAGCAACTATTGAGTCAGCAGTACTAGTATTATATTGTGGGGGATTCTGGGGTATTGGGAGTATTAAGTCAATACCTGAACTCCTTGCTTGTGTGTTCACATAATTATCACCTGGTGAGGCATTACCTGTGCAGTCTACATTAGGAATTGGGGTCTGTGGGGGCACTAAGATAATCTCATGTCTTTGTTCTTTGGTTTTTTCTTGCCATGTTGATGAACTCCTTTTCTTAGAGTTCCTTGTGTTTATTGGTTCCCCTGCATCTTGGTTAGTGGTGTGATCTTGTGTAACAAGATCAACATAAAAATTGGAAATAGGATTAGAAGACTTACCTGTACTTGTGTTTTTCTGCTGTAATTGATCTTTGTTGCTGTAGTTCTGTGGTGGAGTAGGCCAATTCACATTGTCTTGTTGAGGATGGCTTTGTCCCTTGTGTTGTTTCTTCTTCTGAATTTGCCACACATTCTCATTTGTAGTATCATTCATGGTCTGTGTTTGGTTTGGAACTTCAGTTGGTAAGGTGTGGTTCCTTTTCTGTACAACAGTAGTTTGAGGGTCCTCTTGGTCATTTCCATTTCTGTTCTCCCTGGTCTTGCTCTTTTTAGCAGCTTCTTCATCCTTTCTTCTCTTTTGTTCATCATCCCTTCTCTTAATATTACAAGCATGATGCATATGTCCCTGGTGTTTACAGTACATATAGTATACAGTATTCTGGGACATTCTCATATTGGAGGGTTTGCCATCTTCCTATGTTGGGATCCTTTTTATCATGGCCAAGCCACACATGAGGAGGTCTCTCCTTAGTGAGATCAACCTGAACTCTCACCTTGGCAGTGCTCCCTCTAGTCTTCTGAATGGATGCTGCATCCATGAATAATACTTTGCCAACAGGAGCAAGCAAAGTAGTCACAAACTCCTTAGTGTAACAATGCCAGGGGAGCTCAGGAAGGGCCACCCAAATTGGCACAATAGGAGTCTCTTCCTCAGGCCTGAATGTTGGTGTCCAGGTCTGTATTCTCATACTTTGTCCCTCAATTATCATTCTCTGTTTGGTCCACACTGTGGTGTAGTCCATTTCATTATCCAGGTCAATGTACACATGCCTTGCATTAAAATGAGCAATCTTAACTCCTCCTACAAGTTGAGTTTGGAGGATGAAGCTTCTCTTGATAAGCTCTATTTTGGGCATGGTATTGGTGAATTTACCCACTAGAGTAAATTTACATTTTTCAGCTAATTTGACCATGAAATCATTGTTGTCATATAGCACTGCAGGAAGACCTTGTCTAGTGGTGTATATAGGTGTAGATAATTCTACAGGGGTCTCAGTTCTTGCTTGATTGATTCTCAATTTAGCAGCAAAGGTTTGAGTTACAGTATAAGGGGCTGGCTGAGGGACCTGTTCTTTTCTGCTAGGGAACTGAGTCTTCTGAGCATTTTGGTTGGTATTGTCATTATGATGAGTTTGATTATTGAGAATTTTGGAACCTTGATTGTTAGGAGTATGCCTATCAAAATTATTAGAAATCTTAGGGAAGTTATTTTGATAGGTGGTAGGTCTGTTAACTTGTGGGAGACTGTTTTGCTGAGGATTATTATTGATATGAACCTTGGTAGTTTTTTCAGGATTGTTTTTAGCCATAGTATCAGTACCCTGCATAGAAGATTTGATCACAGCACCATGGTTCTCATTTGCATTGGGTTGCAAATGAGTTCCAGTGGATTTCAACATAACATGGACATTACCAGATTGAACATTTTTGCCAGTAGGATTAACAAGAGGTGATTCAGTGGGCTTAGTATGTATTTGTTCATTAAGGTTAGTATAATTAGTGTGAGGTAATGAAGATTGGTTGAAAGTTTCAGAGAACTTACCTTGTAGTGCTGCAGGGTCCATCATGTTACATTGGTTTGGAGTTCCTGAAGGAGCTCTATCATTTTTGGACCATTGGTTCATCAAATTTGCATTATCAATTATGTACATATCATCTTCAGGTTGCATACATTGATTAGGAGCCAAGGTGTTTTTTCAGCTTGAAGATCAGCAGAACTGGGCACAACACCTTGAGGAGCGTCTTGACGACTTTTTGAATTTGGACTTGTAGGTGACGATTCGAAGTATGTGCCTTTACTGGATGTCTCCACAACACTTTTGGGAAGATTTTGGCGTTGGTTTTGCATTGATTGGGTCGCCGGAGCTCCGGCGAGTTCACTTGAACAGTAACTCTGCTGCCTATGCATATTTGTGCTATTTGGAGAAGATTGAATTGCTTCTCCAGTGTTTGGGGGATTAGGAATCACATTTTCGATATGAAATAGTCCAAAGCTTATTGAATTATCACAATTCGAAGCTTGGATTTGTTCATTCTGATATTCATCAGATTTCGAACCAGTGGCATGTTTTTCCACATTCGAATTGTTGGAGGAAGATTCGAAGCCTCTCACCTAGTGGAGTTCATTTGTGACATTGAAGCGCCCAGGATGGCATTGTTTTTCACCTGAAATTGTTGCCGGAGCTCCGTCGAGTTGGTCTCTGACTATTCCGACGGCTATTTGATCTGAAATTTGGAGGAGAGGGACGCTTTGATGTGGGGAGTAAACCCCTGAGATGAGCGCCACTCTACAGTCGCCGGAGGAGCTTCGAATCGGCGATCGAGCTTCAGGCGACTCAGTCGCATCTCCTCCAGCATTCGCCCTTTGATTTTTCACAATTGGCTGATTCAAAACAGCTAATTTTTGGATATCATGTAGCCCTTGTAGTGTAGAAACATCCCCAATTTTTTGTTCGATTCGAATCAATCCAGCTTTCTCCAAATCGTTTATGTGATGAACCCAGGCGATTTGCTCCTCTGACAGTGCTACAGTGATTGCCGACTGATTTTGCACTTTGGGGGAGCTACGAGTGGAATTTTCCGGTGCTACAACTTGCGTTGTGTTCGTGTCGTCGTTATATTCGTTCCCATCTTTTGAACGAAATTTTTCGAGGTCCGGAGGTGGGTCCACCCCATATTCGTCTTAATGACAATAGTGCCAGAATTGAGAAGGATGGGATTTGGAGAAATCTTTATTGATATGGTGTGGAGGGTCATGTCCAACAACTGGTACTCAGTCATCATCAATGGGGTAAGGCATGGCTTTTTTCATTCCACAAGAGGTCTCAAGCAAGGAGACCCCTTGTCACCTGCATTATTCATTATAGGAGCTGAAGTTTTATCCAGGATGCTGAATAATCTTCACCAACATTACCTATATACTGGATTCCATATGGAAAGAAAAGGGCCCCAAGTGAACCACTTGAGCTTTGCAGATGATGTGATCATCTTCACAGCTACCAACAACTTTTCCATGAATCTTATTACCAAGACTTTGAAGGCTTATGAAACTACTTCAGGACAGCTAATCAACAAGGACAAGAGCCAGTTCATGCTTTCTCTTAATATCAATCCAGATGTTATTGAAAGGATAGGTAGTATCACAGGCTTTAAGTGTACACATGGTCCCATTACTTACCTGGGTTGTCCACTCTACATTGGAAGGCAGAGAATCATTTACTATACAAGTATGGTGTCCAAAGTTCTAAGCAAAATCAGAGGATGGCAGACTAAAGTGTTGAGCTATGGAGGCAGAGCAACATTGGTGAAATCAGTGCTGCAATCACTACCAATCCACTTGTTGTCTGCAATCAGACCTACTGCTACCACTATGAATCAGATCAGAGGCCTCATAGCTGACTTTTTCTGGGGGTGGGACAAGGAGAAGAAGAGATATCACTGGGCATCATGGGAGACCCTCAGCTATCCTGTGGAGTAAGGGGGTATTGGTATGAAGAAAATACAAGATGTGTGCTTAGCTTTGCAATACAAACAATGGTGGACCTTCAGGTCTAAGAAGACTTTATGGGGAGAATTTCTGAAGGCTAAGTACTGCCAGAGGGCTCATCCTGTGATAAAAAAATGGGACACAGGTCAGTCTATTATGTGAAAGCACATGATGGCTAATAAAATTGATATTGAGCCACATATACAGATACATCAACTCAGGTACAAGCAGTTTCTGGTGGGATGATTGGCTGGGTAGTGGCCCCCTAGCTTATCATAACAACCATCTACCTAGACTCAACAATACTAGAGTATCTGATATATTGAGAATGGGGAGTGGAATGTGCAGAAAATCAGAAAATATGCCCCTCCTCAGCTGGTGCAGCAGATACTAGACACTGAGATAGACTATCACCCTAACACAGCTGATCAAGCCTGGTGGAAGTTGACTTCACATGGCAACTTCACTCCTAAATCATCCTGGGAACTAGTTAGGAAGAAAAGAGCCAAGACCCTGACTGATGGGTGCACTTGGCACACTAACATTCCCTTCAAAGTGTCTTTTCTACTATGGAGAGCTCTGAGACAGAAACTCCCTACTAATGATAAACTTGTCCAATTTGGAGTAGTACCAGCAGCATGTTCTTGTTGTTACAGACCAGGATTGGACAATGTAGATCACATATTTGCTTCAGGAAATTTTGCCAAGCATATTTGGCAACACTTCTCTAGCTCATGGGGGATAATGCAAGGGACCTGCCCCTTGAGAAGCATCCTGATGAAGTGGTGGACTGCCAAGTCCAATAATGAGGTTCATAAGATCATGTTGCAGGCCACTCCTATCTTTGTTTGTTGGCATATATGGAAGAATAGATGTGCAAGTAAATATGGAGGAAAGAAATCTAGTACTACTAGAGTTAAATTCTCCATAGTCAAGGACCTATACATGCTGATAAACACTGCTTACCCTTACATTAAGTGGCCTCAGAGCTGGGAGGAACTGGTTCCTATGATAGAACAGTGCCAACAAGACATGAGAGTGACCAAAGTTATGTGGATCAGACCTCCATCTTCCATTGTGAAACTGAATACTGATGGGAGTGCATTAGACAACCCTGGGAAAATTGGAGCAGGGGGAATATTAAGAGATCATAATGGTAACTTAATTTATGCCTTTGCTACTCCATTGGGAATGGGTACTAATAACCAGGCAGAGGTGCAGGCAGCAGCTATTGGCCTCAATTGGTGTCTCCAACATGGATATAATAGAGTGATATTGGAAGTTGACTCAGAACTATTGACTAAGTGGCTGAAACAAGACCTCAAACCACCCTGGAGCATTCACAGATATGTTACAAAGCTACAATCTTTGGTCCAACAATTGGAACTCTTTCAGTGCAAACATATCTTCAGAGAAGCAAACCATCCTGCAGATACCTTATCAAAATGCAACCACAGGTTCAATGATACACAACACTTCTACAACCTCCAGCAGCTACCATAGGAAACAAAGGGCTACATCAAGATGGACAAGCTAGGAGTGGCAAGTTTCAGAAGAAAAACTCTAAAAAAGATCAAACTATCTTCTTGACTGAACTATTTCTCAAATGTGTAATAGACTATCTATTTGTAATTTGTTTTACTCTTTATTCCACCTAGTTATCACCTATTGTAAGGGGAGAGTCTCCCTTGTTTACTGCTTCAGTAGCACTACTAACATACATCTAGAAGTAAGAGCTAGAGTAGTGGTGTCTTCTTGTTTGTTTACCTGGTGCAGGTACTTTACACAGCTGCACCCTCAAAGAACAAGAACTTCCAACTACCACAACACACAGGAGCATACAGCAACACCAATCCAGACCAGCAACCCAACATCCAACACATGGATCCACACTCAACAGCCATCAAAAATGAAGCTTAAGTTCCAATTTTGTTTCCTGTTGGGTGCCTCTTTGTGCAGGTATCATAATACTTTGAGCCTTGGATTGGAGTTGCAGCAGCTGAGTTTGGAGTTCCTGCACCAGCATCTCAACAACATCACTTGCATATACCACAATACAGCAGCAACAGTGACTGCAACTGATCAACAGCAGCAGCCAATCAGCAACAGCAATAGAGACCAGAAGCAACCAGCAACCTTCAACAAATACACCATGCTACACCAAAATGACTCCAAATTGTGCAAGATTGCAGCAAATATAACTCCTGCAGAGCCCAAGAAGTTTCAGCTCAAAAGGATAATTGGAGACGTTAGTCGAGCGACCTTGAAAAAGTTAGCCGACTTAAGTCTCAAGATGGAGCATTTCACAAATTGGAGCTTCCAGATTGTGAAAAAGGCCTCCAAAAGTTGCAGGATTACAGCAAATATTGTATTTGAAGAGTCCAATAAGTTTCAACAAAAACGGATAATTGGAGACGTTAGTCGAGCGACCTTGAAAAAGTTAGCCGACTTAAGCCTAATGAGGGAGCAATTTGCAATTTGGAGTTTCCAGGCCTCCAAATGTTGTAGGACTACAGAAAATATAGTAATTGCAAAGCCCAAGAAGTTTCAGCTCAAACGGATAATTGGAGACGTTAGTCGAGCGACCTTGAAAAAGTTAGCCGACTTAAGGTTTGTGTCTAGTTGTTTTTGGTCTTGTTGGCTTGTTTCTATGCATTTGCAGGTGGCTGGAGATACATTAAAGCACGTAAAAGTTGGGGACATGTTTACAAGCCACAACACTCAACAACTCCAGCAACATGCAGCACACAAGGAGAAACTACAAGTCCACAATGGACCTTCAGAACTACAGCACAGTTTCTGCTGTGTAGAAGTCTTGGAGGTACTTTTCCTCTTGTTCTTTTACTTGTGCAGACATACTTGCAACAGATGGGCTACAGCAGCAACACTCTAGATAGTTGGGGTAGGATAAGTAGACATAAGACAAAATGTACGCACTAAAGGTTTAGTCATCATAAGAAAAGTGAAGTTGAAGGTTTTGTCATCATAAGAAGAGTGAAGTTGAGGTGAGATTGGATGGGATTATGATGTCTATGTGCAAACAATTCAGAGCGAAGATGGGATTATTTTTATTTTGTAAATGTTGGCCCGAGTTTACATCGGGAACATGGTTGGTAAGGATTCACATAGCCACCCTGATTTCTTTTAGGACTAAGACGAAGTTGTTGTTATAAGTCTTTAGAATAGTACATCCTAAATGTATAGCGTCTACGTTCTAAATAACAGTGCATGGGCACTAACAGATGAATCTGAAATAAAAACTTAAGAGAGATTGTCGGCTAGGCACCATCAGTTGGCACCTAAGTGGCTAAGCACAATCAGAAGTACATGGATTCACAGAGGTGCTACCAAAAAGAATGTATTCTCACGGACCCTGGACCTTAGGTGCTACAACTAGAACCTTGACTCCATCATCGAGAGTCTGCATGTCATCCCAACACAACTATTTTTTTCCCTTAAAAAATTACGTCTTCAAAAGTCACAAGATGGCCATGAGAATCTTATTATTATTCTAAAAGAAAATTATAGATTATAAGGAAATAAAGTTGAACCTAGGTTCTTTTGTTTTTTTCATCCTTGGTTAGATAATATTCTCCCCACAAAGACGTTTATTTGTTTCACCACTCTCAGTAGAATCATATTCATGCAACTGTGGATAGTCGAAGTAGTTGTCAATAATGTTGCTATTCCAATGCCAAACAATATTGCATGAATGAACATTATTGACCGTCTTAATAAATCCTCCACACTGGTTACCGATCTCCTTAAACATCTCCTGAGACCAAAAATTCATAGGTAGACCTAATATTCTGATCCATACCCAGTATCTTCTTATTTCTGCAGGCCAACACGATCTCATGCATGTGACTTAGTTATGCCAACTCATGCAATATAATTTGGCATTGGAATAGCAAATATGCTTTTCCTAAGCACGAATGCAACACAAGATCAACACTTTATGAAACATCTATCCTAGCATTGATAAATATTTAATTTTACCAAAATCACAAAGGGTAGTCATAAATAAATGATAAACAAGTAGGCTTGAAGAAAGTACAACCCATTTTTTCTACTTCTTGTTGTAGCATTTGAAGATAGTTTCATTAGATAGATCCAATTTCATGAATTATTGATTCATTGTTTCGATTGTACTTTGTCCATCTAAAGCAACTCTCTAAAATTGATGAAAAATGCGAAGGTGCTGATAAAACCAAGATTAAAAGTCAAAGACTCGCAACTACTGGGCACAATGAATCTCCTTCTTTATGGAGTTACTTGTTCCAGACAAAGTTTGCTAGCGGTTTAAGTAACAAGACTTGCATTACACATCAGGACCTTATGCATTTTACAATTAACAATACTGGAAAGTTCCTCCTCTAAAATATTGGAAATTCAGTTCTCTACTTCTAAAATACTAATCAGTACATATTGCAATTAGTCTTACTATTTAGACCACCATTTGATGAAAGAATCTCCTAATCAAGATACTCTTCGATGATGAAATGTGAATTACCTACAAGGGATGTGTTGTTGTATAAACAACAAGATCATAAAGACACAAACAAGAAGAAGATCATAAAGATAGAAACAACAACATGCCCGGGGTAATCTCACAAGTGGGGTCGAGAGCAGAGTGTAATCATCTATGTTTATATTACCCAAAATCACAGAGAATCAAATGGTTGCTGATTTTGAAACTACCATACAAACAATAATTAGGGAAAACCCGGAAATAAAAACAATGGACAATGAGCAATCTCCATGTTTTGCAACCAATTTGCCACCCATAAGAAACAATATAAGAATCAAGCTTTAATTGTAAGACTGGACGAATTAAAAATTAGGGGTTTGGGGGGAAATCTCTGTATAAAGCGTCAATATATACCAATTGGGCGATTGATTCAACTTTGAATATGCCGAGCCCTTCAATCTTTCGTCTCCCTCGATTAGTCGCCTCTTCTTTTTTTTTCAGTTCTTTCCTCAAAAAAGATGCGCAGATTTGGGTCATATACATTCGCTGTTGGGTTTAACCACACCGACTGCGTAGTAGTATTCTTCCATTTTATGTGGCATATTGTGATCTAAAATATTTTTATATACTTGTGTGTGTAAATTATAAATGATTGGATAGAAGAAAAATTTTAAAGTTAGAATATTTTTAATTATAATAAGATAATCTTTTTTTTTTACAGACTAAAAATAAATCACATAAAATAGGATAATAATCAGATTTCGAAAGTTATATTGGAATAATAAGTTATGCTGAAATTAGTTTTTATTGCTTGTTTGATTTGTCATATTCAAATGGTAGAAGCATCGGTGGCACATTAAAGTTGGCACTAAATTTCACTTAAACATGTCAACTGGTCTTTGTTCATTTTAAACACCTATTGTCGGATTTCACTGTGTCATTTTGGCACTTTGACAATCAACAAAAAAATTAAAGAAAGTGTAGTACCGTGTCAAAGTGACGAATAAAATAAATACATGTGGCATATATCAAAATAATTATTTAAAAAATATTGTGAGCTATAAAAATCTATTTTAAAACTATTTAATTAATTAGTTCAAAAAACATTACATCTCAATAATTTTTTTTAAAAAAATTGCAGCAGTCACTTCCTATTTCTTCTGACCTTCTCACCGTCTCCTTCTCTCTAACCACCATTAATGGAGTCACCGTCATTCTCCACTGCAATACCCCCCCGCCCCCTCACATATCCATCTTCGTCTTTGTTAAACTGCC
The DNA here is from genome assembly GCF_947179165.1 of Solanum dulcamara. Classification (NCBI taxonomy): domain Eukaryota; kingdom Viridiplantae; phylum Streptophyta; class Magnoliopsida; order Solanales; family Solanaceae; genus Solanum; species Solanum dulcamara. Next base: position 16,407,974 of record NC_077243.1, on the reverse strand, counting down.
TTCACCTCTCTCCTCCGTACCTTTTTTCTTCTCCACACACACAACTCTTTCCTATTTTTTTTTCAAATTAATATTGGCATATATATGGAGAAAAAGGTTGTTGAAGGTGGTTGGATAGAGTTTGAAATTGTGAAGAGAAGAAATGAGGAAATGGACAGATTTGAAACGATTACAAGAAAATAAATCGAAAGAAAAAAATACAAATTTAAAGTAGGAATGAGAAAAAGATGTAAAGAACAAGAAAGAAGGTGAATTCATTCTTTGATAATGTCAAAGGCTCCATTTTATTAGATAAAAATCAAATTTTTTATTCTAATAATTTTGTCAATTTTTTATGTTAAAGATTTATACTCTTTATGAAATAAATTTTTCTCGTTGAGGCGGGTTGTTTGGGTAATGAAATTTTGTGTTTCTTAAGTAGATGAAAAGTTTTTTGTGTGTTTCTTTTGTTTTGGTTTGTTGATAATGGAGAAGTTGTCGAATTTTGTGGTAAAAAATGATAGCGAAAAATTTTTGGGGCGGTGTGGTGGTGGTGGATCTCACCGATTTTTATTTGGAAAGATGAAGAAAATGGGAGTATTTTTAAATATTTTCATTTTCTTTTAGTTAAATAAAAAAAAATAAGAAAAATAGTAAAATTTACTTTTTCCACGCGCTCAAAGTGAGTGCAATACACACAATGTGCCAAATCAACAAAAAGTGCCAAAATTATACAACAGAACCCGACAATAGGTATCTAAAATTAGCAAAGGTCAGTTGAGGTGTCTAAGTGAAATTTAATATCAATTTTAGGGGGTCACCGATGGCTTCTTCCTTTTGAATATGACAAATCAAACAAGCAATAAAAACTAATTTCAGCATAACTTATTCCAACATAACTAATCTCATCGTAACTTGTATTCAAACCAAACGAACTAATTTCAGCATAACTTATTCCAACATAACTAATCTCATCGTAACTTGTATTCAAACCAAACGAACCGTTAGATTATGTTGGAAAGTAGGGATGTTTTTTTAGCCGCACTTTTAGAAGTGATATTATGATCTAATTTGTGTTCAAAGTGTTGTTACCTTTGTGGAAGCCAGTAGAACGATGCCAATCACTTCTTTTTGCATTCTTGTATTTTTACAATATGATGGAACTTAAATGGACTTTCATACCCCCTACTGACTATGTTGTTTGTTGGTGGTGGAACTTAAATGGACCATATTTGGAGATACTGGTGACATGTTAAAAGTGATGAACTATTTACATTTTTTTTTGTAAATAGAACTTGTAAATGAAGAAGCTGAATCATAGACATCAGTATACTTGTTGATTTTCAGCATCTACACCTACAACTTGGGGAAATTGCAATAGTGAAGATGAGCATCAAGGACAATACTTCACTTCTGAAAGTAAGTTTTGCACATCCGGTAAATCGATTCTAGTTCAGATCAAGTGTGTTGCTGTTTTTATTGGCAAATTCTCTTGGTTTTTGTCCCAAGTCAAATAAATATAAAGATACCCTCAAAAATAACATAGTTGAATGAAGCTAGACAGTTCTTATAGATGTCAAATGCTCAAAAGTCATCATAAATAATGTATAACCTGCAAAGTGCATAACTGAATAAAACTAGAAAATCCCCATGTATTAATTTTGAAGGAAATTTTGGGCAAACGAACTGTACATATCATTTTTTTAAATCTAGCCTGTGTTGGAACTACCCTCCAAACAAACAGCGCGACATAATATAGTTATCAACACCCAGATGCAGCAAAAAACAAAATACTATCCCCTAACCCCAAACTCGCCCCTCCCCCCCCCCCCCCAAAAAAAAAAAAGAACCAGAAATTCTCAACTAGTCCCCCTATTGTATGTTCCAGCTGAGCTGCTTTTGATTTACTATGTGTTTCTTTTCTTGGAAATAGTTTGAAGGGAAAACCAAAAACCAGCCTCCGCCAAAAGCATGTGTCTTATGTCACAACTGTTGGCTGCTTCTTGACAAATTCTTGTTGGCTACCTGCATCAGCAGACAAGTCCTCGTCATCCTTCATAAGAAACTTGTCAACTTGAGCAGCTGCTTGCCGTCCTTCAGAGATGGCCCAAACCACCAAAGACTGTCCCCTACGACAATCTCCTGCTGCAAACACCCCCTCCACACTTGTTGAGAAGCGTCCATAATCAGCCTTGAAGTTAGACCTGTTGTCCTTTTCTAATCCTAGTTTGTCTGCTATTGTCTGAACAAAAATCAAACACAAAGACAACCAAGTCAATATTAATTGAATTTCATCAGAGCACCTGGAAAAACGAGGAAATTAAAATGGAAGTCATTAAATACTAACCGATTCAGGGCCAAGGAAACCCATGGCTAGCAGAACCAGATCGGCCCCGATAATTTCTTCAGAGCCTTCTACTTCCTTGAATTGGAATCTTCCACTGGCATCTTTCTCCCACTGTACACGTATCACCTCCAATCCTTTCACATTTCCGTTTTCATCTCCAATGAACCGCTTGGTCAAAACCTCGTAGGATCTCGGATCCTTACCAAACTTTGCAGCGGCTTCCTGATGCCCATAATCTACACGGAAGATACGAGGCCACTGCCAACAAAGAAAAACCAAAGGACGGGTCACAATGGCATTCAGGGTTTTGATGAAAAACTTGTCAATGGAAGTTCCATTGATCACTTTATGACAGCCAATTCTAGTAACTTCCTCAGGAAGTATAAAAAAGTGGTTCCCTCAGGATTTAAACAGTCAAAAACATCCGTGTTACCACTGAAATCATTATGCAGATGATAAACATAAAGCAAGCGTCTAATTGAGTAAAAAGCTCTAGATTAACTAAAACATGATCAAACCTGTGGCCAAGGATTTCCAGGAGCCCTAGTGTTTGGTGGCTGAGGGAGAAGCTCTAGATTAACTACACTGCTGCAGCCATGGCGAATAGATGTTCCTATGCAATCTGTCCCAGTGTCACCTCCACCAATAACGACCACCTTCTTGCCTTTAGCTGAAATGTATTTTTCATCCTGCAGATTGCTATCAAGCAAACTTTTTGTGTTTGCGTGAAGGAACTCCATGGCGAAATGGACTCCGGATAAGTCTCGTCCAGGAACAGGAAGGTCCCTACCAATAAGTCAACAAGTACAGTGAGCAATTGCTAATTTAGAGAAGACACTGATGGCTGAACCAAAAGTGAAATGACCCAATCCATTGTACTCACCTTGGCTTTGTGGCTCCAACAGCCAAAATAATTGCATCATGATCTTCACGAAGATGATCCAAGGAGTACGCAGGATCATTTCCGATATTTGCATCGACCACAAATTTCACTCCTTCCTTCTCCATAAGGTCAACCCGCCTCTGAACGACATCAATTTTGTCGGTCTTCATGTTGGGCACTCCATACATCATCAGACCACCAATCCTATCAGCACGTTCAAACACGGTGACAGTATGACCCAATCTGTTTAACTGATCAGCAGCAGCCAGGCCTGAGGGTCCACTCCCAACAATTGCGACTCTTCTCCTGTTAAGAGGAAAAATGTGATCAATCAAAGTTACGTATGGTAGAGGCTAAATGTCTAACCATCAAAGCTAACTACTACAAGGATCAATCAGTACAAACTATGGTGCTGGCAGCAAACACATTGAAAGATAATAAATGGGAAAGAGGAGCACCTTCAAAGAAAAACGAAATCAGGCATAAGGTTGGATGTGGTGTGTGAGAGAGGAGGGGGGGTTGGGAACAGTACAGTACAAGCAAGTGATGAGTTCATACCCGGTTCTCTCAGAAGGAGGTCGTGGCACCATCCACCCTTCCTCAAAAGCTTTGTCAATAATGGCACATTCAATGCTTTTGATAGAAACAGGATTCTCAATGATACCAAGCACACAAGACCCTTCACAAGGTGCAGGGCACACTCGGCCAGTGAACTCAGGGAAGTTGTTAGTCTCAAGAAGCCTATCCAGTGCTTCTCGCCATCTATTCTGATACACTAACTCATTGAATTCTGGTATTTTATTTCCAAGAGGACATCCAGAGTTCTCCTACAAAACAGTTTTTATATAACATAGTCGACTCAGATTTTGGCCATTTGTATTTCATTATGTGTATCAATTACCACATACTATTTCAGCATTAAAATTACCTGATGACAAAAAGGAGTTCCACAGTCCATGCAGCGCGCAGATTGTGTCGTAAGGAGTGGACCGGGTTTTGACTCTTCCATAACCTCTTTCCAGTCCCTCATCCGAACATTTGGATCCCTGTAGGACACGCCCTCCCGCTCATAAGCGACAAAACCTCGATGCTTGACTGCATCAGCAACTTTGGTGGGCCTCTTCAATGTCTTCTCCTCTTCAACCTGCAAAGACCAAAACTATATATATAAAGTTGCAATATTGTAAAGCATCTCACAGCATCTAAATACCCACATGCGACTCCAAAGACTAATAAAGTAAATTAATGGACAAGTCAGGTTCTAATACACAGAAATGCAGGCACTCTGAATTAGACAAATCTTCATTCCCAAAATCAAAAGTGCAAAGATGCTTTAATGATCTTCATACATATAATACATATCTGCATTCCTAGCTATCTATAGAAAATATAGGATCTTTCTGGAATATGATGAAATAATACAAAAGGAATTCCAAGGCAGCTCAATTAGAAACTCTACAGATGAACTAACCTGACTGGATTCATCCTTAGATGCAGCTGCCAACTTCTTCAGCTCTTCAAAGGCATCTTTCTCCTTCAACTCTTCCTCGTCTTGCTCCTCCGCTTCCTTGATGGCACGTTCTTTTGCTGCTTCAGAAGCTTCCTCCTTTTTCATGCTTGCAAGAACCCGTTTATAATCTCTAGGGAAGACCTTAATAAATCTAGGCAAAAGACTATCAAAGTCAGCAAGAACTTCTTTTGCCAGTTGGCTGTTTGTGTTACGCTGGTGTTGCTGTATCATCATCTTCAAAGTCATGATATCTTCTTCTTCTTCAACTTTATCGAGATCAACCAGCTCTGAATTGCAATGAGAGTGGAACTTGGAATGCAAGTCAAGAACATAGGCAACACCACCACTCATACCAGCAGCAAAGTTTCTTCCAGTTTTTCCAAGCACAACAACCGTACCACCAGTCATGTACTCACAGCCATGATCACCAACACCTTCTACAACAGCTTTGGCCCCCGAGTTACGGACACAAAATCTTTCTGCTGCCATCCCATTAAAATATGCCTCCCCACTTGTTGCCCCATAAAGAGCTACATTTCCAATCACAATATTTTCCTTGGGGTCAAACTTGCTTCCTTTTGGGGGATAAACAATGATTTTGCCACCCGATAAACCTTTACCAACATAATCATTGCTGTCTCCTTCAAGCTCTAATGTGATGCCAGGGCAAAGAAAAGCTCCCAGACTCTGTCCTGCACTTCCACTAAGCTTGATATGAATTGTGTCTGCAGGAAGTCCTGCGAGGTGATAACGCTTGGTCACTTCATGGCTTAGCATAGTTCCAACAGCCCGGTTTACATTGCAGATTGGAGTTTCAATATATACAGGAAGACTTTTCTCTAAAGCAGCTTTGGAAAGGGCTATCAAATTGTTATCTAAAGCCATGTCCAAACCATGATCCTGTTTCTGTATACAATATTGGGCAGCTTCAGGCCGGATATCAGCAGCAGGTCGAAGCAGTAGGGACAGATCAATATTCTTCAATTTGTCATTGTTCTTGACTAAATCATTATCCATTTCAAGCATGTCTGAACGGCCAACCATTTCAATAAGTGTTCTAAAACCAAGTTGAGACATGATTTCTCTCACTTCCTCTGCCAGCATGAAGAAGAAATTTATGACATGTTCTGGTTCTCCAGCAAACTTCTCTCGAAGAATTGGATCTTGAGTGGCAATCCCCACAGGGCAAGTGTTTTTGTGGCATTTTCTCATCATTATGCAGCCGAGTGTTATGAGGGGAGCAGTGCTGAAACCAAACTCCTCTGCACCAAGAAGAGCAGCAATAGCTACATCTCTTCCAGTTTTCAATTGGCCATCCGTTTGCAGCACTGTTCGGCCACGGAGGTCATTAGCCACTAAAGTTTGATGTGTCTCTGCAAGACCAAGTTCCCATGGAAGCCCAGCACTCTTGATACCAGTCCATCTTGAGGCACCAGTCCCTCCATCATGACCGGAGATCAAGACATGATCGGCATGTCCCTTGACAACGCCGCTGGCAATGACCCCAACACCAGCTTCAGAAACCAACTTGACACTAACACGTGCCCCCGGGTTTGCATTCTATAGGCACAATAGGGCAATACCTCAGGATCAATGAACAAAATAGTAGGAACTATTCATAATACAAATACAAGAGATTTTAATACCTTAAGATCATGAATCAACTGTGCAAGATCCTCAATCGAGTAGATATCATGATGAGGAGGAGGACTAATTAGTCCAACTCCAGCTGTGGAGTTCCTAGTGACAGCTATGTCACCAATGACCTTGTGTCCAGGAAGTTCACCCCCTTCTCCAGGCTTCGCTCCCTGCAAAATACAATGAGAAGTGAATAGGTGTGTTTGACACATGCACGGAAAACTTCACTTTTAACATTTATCTCACCAAATGCCAAATGCAGGTTTCAGTTAAAGAGGCAAAGACACCTATAGGTGCTTTGCAGATGCAGCATCATCTGTCCATGAACATAAATTCATAAACAAGAGAAACCTCTATTCCAACTGGAATACAGGATCTGATAGGAATGGACCAACACTTAATACAAACATGACGATGAAGGAAAATAACAGTAAATGAAATATATTGTAGTGTGCATGCATGTAAAAGTGTACCTGAGCCATTTTTATCTGTAGCTCGTCAGCATTTGTAAGGTAATAACTTGAGACTCCAAATCTACCACTTGCAACCTGCTTAATTGCACTTCTTTTTGGGTTCTTTGAACCATTAGGAAGAGGCTCCATCCGAGAAGGCTGCTCACCACCCTCGCCTGTTAAAAAGAAGGTACAGCTTTCATGTTACAGTAAAGAAATTCCACTACACAAGGGTAAGAAATGGTAGCCTCACAAAAGAAAGACCACTGTCAACATTCCATTTAAGAAAAACATACCTGTGTTAGATTTGCCTCCAATCTTGTTCATTGCCATAGCAAGAGTAGAGTGTGCCTCCAAGGAGATTGATCCATAACTCATGGCTCCAGTACAAAAGCGTTTTACAATCTCACTTGCCGGTTCAACTTCTTCTAGAGGAACTTTCACCTCTCCCTCTTTGAATTTCAAAAGTCCCCTCAAATTGCATTGTCTATTTAATTCCTGTACACGCTTAGAATATTCTTTGTAGGCAGCTACACTATTAGATCGTGCAGCTTCCTGCAATTTTGCAATGGCAAATGGATCATTAAGGTGAACCTCACCACCCTTTCTCCAATGATAATCACCAGGATTAGGGAGTGCCACAGCTTCTGCACTTCCTGGAGCCAAAGCTCGTGATGGAAATGCAAGTCCATGTAGATTGAGTGCATCTTTGGCAAGTGCGTCAAAAGTTGCTCCCTCCACTCTGCTAGGAGTTCCATTGAAACATCGCTCCATAACTTCTGACGAAAGGCCAACTGCCTCAAAAATCTGAGCGCCCTTGTACGATGCCAACGTTGATATGCCCATTTTTGCAAGAACCTTCATCATGCCATAATGACTTGCTTTGTAGTATTTCTTGACAAGCTCATCCTTGGAATGAAACTCACCGGTTGACTTGGGTGGGATTTTGCCATCAACCTGTAGTCTCCATATAGCTTCTACAGCTAAATAAGGGCAGATAGCATCAGCACCAAATCCTACCAATGTACAGAAATGGTGTACTTCTCGTGGCTCAGCAGATTCAACAATCAATGCAACTCGAGTTCGCTCAAGCTTTTTAACTAAATGATGATGGACAGCACCAACAGTCAATAAAGAGCTCACAGCAACACGCTTCGGCGAGAAGGCTAAGAAGGTTAAGAAGTAAATATTAATGCTATGTCGATAAAAGAGACAAGAACCTATGTCCAGAAGAATGACAGATTTAAAAAAACAAGAGTAGGAGTAGCTTTCTGAAAAGATTGATACCTCTGTCAGAAAGTACAATAGCAGTATAGCCCTCCTGAATTGCATCGTGCGCTTCAGAGCAGATCCTGTCTAAGGTCTCCTCTAGACCTTTCGTACCACTGTCTCTGGAGTAGGTAATATCAAGAACCTTACAGCGCCACCCTCTGTAGTTCATCTTCTTCACAGCTTCCATTTCTTCAATGGACAAAAGAGGTCCCTTGAGTGAGAGGCGGTGACACTGTTCTTCAGTGGTCTCCGTAAGATCTCCTTCAGGACCAACCATACATTGCATAGAGGTAACAATTTTTTCCCTGATAGGGTCAATAGGAGGGTTTGTGACTTGAGCAAACATCTGCTTGAAATACTCAAATGTAAGTTTCTCTCTATTAGACATCACTGCTAATGGAGCATCATTCCCCATTGAACCAAGAGCCTCAACACCATCTTTTGCCATTGGGAGTAGCAGCATTTCTAAGGCCTCTATAGTGTAACTGCATAATAGGTCAGTGATTAAACTACTTTCTTCATGTTGTCAAAACATTCTAAGGAAGTTTCCGTCTTTGGCAAAAGATACATACCCAAAGGCCTTTAATGGAGCCAATAAACCATGAAGCCCCATATTTTCCATACTGTCATCATCACTTCCCGCCTAAAATTTTAGAAGAACAGATAGATAATCAAAAAGGCACATAAAGAACAACTAATAACAACAAGCACAATTAACAGTACAAAAAGGGCTAATAACAAGAGATCCAGAGGAACTGAATTAGTATGAGACACAGTACTCACAGGCAAAACTCCTGCAATGGGTGGAGGAACCCTGTAAGAATAATTTACTGACTCAACAACATCTTTCAGCTCTATCTTTTGCTTTTTCAGCCACTGCCCATAAGGTCTTGCAAGAGAGTACTGCTGCTTCAAAGCATCATCATCTACAACAACATGGTTCTCAAAGTCCACCAGAAGCATCATTCCAGGGTTTAGTCTACCTTTTCGGCATACATCTTCAGGTGGAATATCAACTACTCCAACTTCACTTGCCATAATAACCCTGCCACTGTATGTAACATAAAAGCGACCTGGACGCAGACCATTCCGATCTAAAGTAGCTCCGAGATAGCGCCCATCAGTAACTGCAAAGCAGATATCCCCATTAAGCAAACACCATACTGGAAAACCTCATCAAAGATATCAGCTAATTCCTTGAAGTATATTACATGATATAAGAGCAGGTCCATCCCATGGCTCCATGAGGGCTGAAAAATATTCATACAATGCCTTCCGACTAGGATCCATGTTCTTGTCATTTTGCCAGGCTTCAGGAATCATCATCATTACAGCTTCTGGGAGGCTTCTACCAGCTCTAAGAAGTAGCTCAAGTACGCCGTCAAAAGCTCCTGATAAATGGAGATCAAAATCAAATATGGGACAATCAAGACAAATAACAGCTAGTAGGAAAATTAACGATAGCAGGTTCAGATGTTGACTGTTTCAAGGTGCAGAGACGTAGTATAAGAACCTGAGTCTGATGAACTGGCATCAACAATGGGCAAGAGTTTTTTCATTTCCGTCTTTGAAAGGCCAAGCTCTTTACATTTGAGAAGACCCTCACGAGCCCTCATCCTGAATAGTCAAAAGTAATGAGTCAAACAAAACTGTCAAAGCCCAGAACAATGTGTAAAATCAATGCAGATGACAAATTAACAAGAAACAACAGAATTTAATTCGACACAGTAAAATAACGGAATTTTATGTGAGATTCTTCCTCAGCTCCTGAGAAGGCATGCTAGCCAATTACAGTCAATATGTTACTCCAGAACACAAAAGGGAACAAGAGAAGATATTTGATGCAAAAGGAAGTCCTGTGCATCCTTCAGTCCCACTCGTGTAACATGGAAAAAAATTTACTGATCAGCAACAACTACTGTCAACTCCTTATCCTCACAATTTGTATTTTACAATGTGTCAATGAAGTTCCTTCTCAATTCCCACATGGAAATCAGATTATCTAAACTACCTCTGCATTCAGGAGATCAATCTTAAATGAGTTACAATAAGCTCTGCATATACTATACTACAAAATGTAATTCTGCAGGGAACTTACCAGTTCACATTGCCTCGAAGTGTGTTTATTTCACCATTATGACCCAAGACACGCATAGGCTGAGCACGATCCCAACTAGGGAAGGTATTTGTAGAGAACCTAGAATGCACCTACACCAGAAACACTCAAAAAAATTATATTTGGAAAATCCAATTTTCTTCAAGAAAAAAAAAGAGATGCTAAAATAGGTCTTCTGAACAAAGCTATAATTGAGTTCAGGCACTTTGAAGATTGTGGCAGTGACAGGGACACATCACCTTGAACCCTAGTCTAACCTTGAGCACACACAAATTCCTCCACATGATTTAAGTGGAGGTTTTATTGTTAAGAACAGATGGCAGAGTGCAGGGCACCAAGTTTCTGTAAACATTATTTACGTCATAATGAGTTTCCTTACCAACTCACCAAAGAGTCCAAACGGGCATCCAAATTCAAATTGTGATCAAGGGAGTGGAAGTACTTAAGAGATCATTCATATACTTCAATGCCTCAGAAGTCATTCCTCAACCTTGCATCTCTTCAGTTTACTGGTTGATCCATTGCTGTTCGTTGTTGAAGTATGGAGTCAGTGTACAAATTAAAAGAGAATGGATTAAATATTTACCAGGGCCATGTAGCTCGTAAACCTTTCATTGCCCAAATCTGCATAGTAGTATTCCTTCAACTGATTAGGCTTCAACTGACCTTTGTAAACAACAGTCCTGCATTGAGCATATAAATTTCAAAAAATTAGGCCACAACAATGGAGCGAAGAGCAATGTATTCTGAGTCTCCGGAACAAACCTTGAAGAAAGGGAGCATATATAGAAATCTTTCACGCCACCATGTTGGAGGTTTAAAGCAGCTCGTATAGCTACCATTGCCACCCTCCTCAAAATATACATCTGCAGGGAGGAACGGATTCAGAATGGATGAGTGGATGGTAGTTGATACAGCAAGTAGTAAGTACCCAATGAATATACCAAGTACTTGAGTAACAGACAACTACCTGACGCTCAAAATCGACTTTTGACCGAGGAGTTTGTGTTAGAAACACTTGTTCAATGATAGGCTCCGTCTGCAATGCAGACTTTCCCAGTCCTGAATTATCTGTAGGGACTGGACGCCATCCAAGAACTGTATGCCCAAGTGACTCGGCCACCTGCCGAAGAAGAAAGAATCAAAAAAGATGATCAGAACACATGATAACATAATTGACCTGAATAAATCTGTCCTTTAGTAAAGCATCAGATAAAGTAAGAGTTTCACCTTAGTAAATACAATCTTGCTTTGCTCCCTTCTACTGTCGGAGGTAGGCAGGAAGAACATACCAACTGCATATTGCCCAGGTGGTGGTAGCTCAAAACCCGCCTCACTAGCTACCTGATGAAAGTACAGAAGATATACACCACAACAAAATGTTAGTTCAGATTTCAAGCCTCACAATTTGGTATTTCTAATGAGAGGTGACTACAGTACAAAATTCTGCATTTATAGTCCATTTCTGATTGTCAAATAAAAATCCTTGTTGTTGTCTTTGTAGTATTAATTTCAACTTATACTGAATTTTAAAATAAAATCTCTCTATGATTAGCAGACTACCATGACAATTATCTTAACATTCTCTGGTAATCCACCCACACACGATCAAACATAAATAGTACAAAATCAAAAAAAACACCCATCAAAATCATCAATTGGATAAGCCATAAAGGAAAATAATTCACGAGCTGAAAAAAATCAGTAATTCTGAGGAGTTAAATTAAATCACCTCCTTGTAGAAATCATGAGGCAAAGCCACAAGAATACCGGCTCCATCTCCGGTATTAGTCTCACAACCACACGCGCCTCTATGAGACATCCGCACTAACATCTCAACAGCATCAGTAACCTATTATCACACAAAAAAACACAAACATATCAGAAACGTTCCCCCTAGACCTAAAAACATCAAATACACTCTTTTAAAGTTTTCTGATTTACCGTTTTCCGGCTGCTTTCACCAGAAAGTTCAGCAACGAACCCAACACCACAAGAGTCCTTATCAAACGATGGATCGTAGAGGCCAAGGGGCTTCTCCGGCACCTGAGACAATGCAGAACGCACCACGACCCTTAGCCTCGGAGACCGACCCGGCCCATCTGATTGCCAAAGGTGCAACCTTTCCGACCCGGAAGCCCGAAGTTTGGTTCCATAAAACTTCTTCTCCAAACCGGTAGTCCTCTTCACTACCGAGCTTCTCGAAGCCCTAGTTGTTCTGCCCAAACCAACACCTACCCGGCCGAAAGGCATAGCATTCAATTGATGACCCACAAGACTCCTAACCGGCGATGGCATAACCACGCCATTGTTCTTGGTCTGAAGTAGAGAACTCGAAGCAATTGACATATTCAAAAACACCCAAGTTCAAATCTTTACCAGTTTTTAAGACAAGACTTTTTTGTGTATATAATACTATATTATAACCGAAAAATAAAAAAGTTGAGATCTTTAGCGTTATAGAGGAACCAAGATTCTTAAAAGCGTCAAGAAAATCTCAGATCCGTTGTTCGAGATGACCAAATCGGTCAATTTATCAGCAGATCACGTGAAAAGATGAATAAACGAAAAGGGGGTTGGAGAGGCGGCGGAAGGATGGTAAGGGGGTTGTCCGTTGTCCTTATCTTTTCAAGAAAACAGAAAAAAGGGGTACTTTTGTTTTCAGATAAATGGAGATGAAAATGAGGAGAATGAAAAGCAGAGAAAAGAGAGAGAGTCCACAATCGTCACAGAGAGAGGGGAGAGTAGGTGGCAGGGCTCTGCACTCTTCTTCGTTATTTCGGCAAGGGCGAGGTGGCTTGTGTTATCATTTTATAGATGAGAGAGAGAGTACAAGTTTATAGATGCGTAGGAGAAGGTGGGTCCTACTTGAGTGTGTTTTTTTATCTGTGTTTTAAACAAAATTCTATCCACTAATATTATGCGGAAAAAATACGTACATATCTATACAATTTTATCCTATTTATGAAATTATATTGTGTATTATGTTCGGAAAAATTCACAATCACTATAAAATATACATTCCATAAATCAGCTCGTCTAAATTAGATAGAAAATATAATCGCATTAAGCAAGTTTGATTTTATTTTATATAGAATTTTAAGTTTTAATATTGTTAATAAAAAAAGTGCAATCTAAAACTCATTTAAAGTATAGATATGTAGACTTTTTGAAATTCATTATAAAACTATTTCTATTTATAACAAAAACTGAAATTTGTCAGACAAAATCGTTATTTATCATAGTATTTGTTTTTACAGTTTTATTTATTTCAAATACCCTAATTCCGACTTTTAACTTCAAATTTATATTTTAAATAATGAGAAAAAGTGTAGAAACAAAATACTACAGATTTTTTTAAAAAGATATTATTAAAAAAATATATTAATTTTCAGCCCAAACGCCTACTAAAACTTGTTTCTGTCACGTGTAGAAGATGAGACTCCTATGCGGCAGGCGACAACCGCTCGTGGTGGGGTCTCTCCGTCGGCCGGAGAGGTTTGCGCTGGTGTGTTAAAATAGATAAAGCCGCCTCTAGGCTCGGTTCCATGTCTCAAGGCTCGGATACGGTAAAAACATTTCTTACACGTTTTCAGCTTTTTTTTTTCCTCCTCTGTGGGACCATACTGTTGTTTCTCAGGTGAAAATGACTGAAAACTTTCTACGTGCGCGACTTATTAGAAAAGTTACACTTGGAGCAAAAACAAGTTCGCAGGTTTTTTATTATTCGGAATTCGTCAAGTTTTAATTAAATTTGAATTGTGTATTATGAAATCTATTGAGACTGTTGCTTTTAACAAAAAAAAAATTATATTTAAAATTTGAATTTAAGACTTTTTATTAATAATTAATCAGTCTCACCATTTCATCATAATTCATGTTGGCAAGTTCACATGTTTTGCTGTATGCTTTCCAAAATATTAAATCTAGTTTAATAATATTTAACTAACATTATTCATATGGAGCGACACATTGTCCCTTTTTGTTTCTTATTTAGTGTTCGAAATCCGCATTTAAATTTTAATTAAATTTGAATTGCACATTTCAGAGATCGTTTGAAGATGGCAGTCCAACGTGATTTTCTCCAATTTGGGTTCTCTAGTGTAGTGATCTGAATTATTTTTTTATTTTCATTTTTTTATTTTATTTTTTTTTAATTTTTAATTTTAATTTTTGATAAATTTTTAATTTTAATTTTATACATACATGTTTAAGATCCCGTAATTAAAAGTTTTTTAAAAATTATATATTTTACATATTTTTAATTTGAAATCACAAAATTAAGAAAGTGTTCTTTATTTTTTTAATTTTTATGTCTGCAATAGGGAGAGGATTACTTTACATGTTTTTTTTTATATATATAAGATTAAATAATTAGAGTTTCTGTAACATGGAATTAATAGTCAATCAACTTTATGCTTGGACAACTTTAAATCTTGTTTAGTTTGATTTATTTTAAGTGTTTTAAGCTAAAATAATTTTAAATACTTTTTTATTAATTGGGTGAAGTTTAAATCTCATTCCATACTAATTTTTTACATTAACTCTTTCTAATGTAATTAATATTATTTACTTTCAAAAATAATTAATTTTAAGAATAAAATGAAGAAAAAGAATCTAATTATTTATATCTTAATTTTGTACATTAATAAATATACTTTTTATAAAGTTGAAAACTAATATAAACGGAAAAATATTAAATACTCATTGACTTCCCTCCTAATCCGCAACTCATATGTCACATTATGGTGACATGGAATATAGTTTTTTTCTTAACATAATTTATAAAAGATGACGAGTTCAATGACGAAATGAATAAACATAAATTCAGTGTACAAAAATAAAAATAAAAATAGATGCGGCCAATAGTTTACGCGAGAGAGGAATTGCCTGTAGTTTTATGCGGCAAACAATTTGTCAAGAAAACGATGATGTGCCTTTTACTGTTTATAATATGTTAAATGTATCAAAATATATTTTAACTTTATTATTTTAAATATATTATGCAAAAAATTAAAATAAAATTTTTTTTACTTAAAAAAGAAGAAGAAAGAATTATGTTAATTCTGTGGTTTGTTTATTGTGGGCTGCACGTAGTATGTATGAACTTTGAAGGTAACAATTTGTCTTCTATTTATGCATTTTGTATGCGTAGGACTGGATTACTAGGTAAAAATATATATAAAAATTTTTCATAAAAAAATAATTTATCATAAAATTTTAAAAATTGGTTATGCTTCTAATGAAAAGCTATTTAATCACAACAGAGAGATTATTATTTTTTTAATAGTACTTAAAAACACTCAAAAAAATCCACAAAAACCTTGTTCTTAGTCAGACAGGCTATTATATTCAAATAAATTGAATATCTTTATAACGACTGTTCATGAAAATACTGGAAGTAATAGACGATTCATTAATTATAAATTTATTTTGTGATTCATCTTGTATGGTATTTAAATATTATATATGTTTAAATATCCTTTATTTTAAAAGGATATTGTTTTATTTGATATTACATATAGTCATAATATAAGAAAAAAAGTTTCATAAGGAACTCAAAAAAAAAATATAAGAAAATAAAGAAAAATAAAATTTAGTAAAAATTGGTTGAATTAGGTTATGATCCGTTTTTAGTCCATTTAGTCTTAATATATTTCAACTCAAATAGCTTTTGAACGGGTCATTTAACTCAGCTTCTTTTAACATATTCAAATTTAATTCAACTTGTCAATTAGACACCGCTAATGATGCGTAAAGAAATTTGAATCATGAAAATGAAGGAATGGAAACTATGAACAAAAAGGATTTAAATGATTTGTATTTCAAGCCTTCACAAGGAAGGGTAATTTTTTTAAGTGAAGGATATATATTAATTATTCAATAAAAAGAGAATGATAGATGATACAATATAGAATTATTTAAGGCTTTTTAGCAAATAATATCCCCAAAGAAATTCTCAAAAATAATAACAAGTCATCAAAAACCTTCAAAATTTATTGTGCACACATAGAATTATGAAAATTTTAGACAGACGAAATAAGCAAAATAAGATTTAAAAAATTATAATTTTCCTTCTAATATTTTCGGCGTTATCACATGGATATATATATATATATATATATATATATGCTAGTTTCATATTACAAGAAATACTTCTATATAGACAAAACTCCTCATTTTGGAAGAACTTCACCAGGATCAAAAGTCCATGTTTGCTGTCCTAATAAACACCTTAATCAAGACGCAGAAGACATTGATTAGCTTGTTTTATTTATCAAATAAGGAATTAGTGAAATTATGTGGTTCAAATGATGATGCTAAAACAGGTGAAATCTGCCCCCAAAAAAATAGACAGAAAATAAAAGTGAATTCTGCTCAATAGGAAAAAAAATTAAAATAAATCTGTCAAAACTAGATATAAAATAAAAGTGAAATACTGATTAAATAGTGAGATGGATGAAATCTCTTTTAATTTAATTAAATATCTCTAATTGAAACCCATTTATGAAAAAAGCCCTGGTGTGGAGCATTCTTCTTAAATGAATACTTCATCCGTTCAAAAATAATAATTACATTTTGATTCTCGAGAGTCAATTTGACTAATTTTTAAAATTAAATTAGACTATATTAATTTGATATTTTATAATTTAAATTTAGATATTCAAAAATTATACTAAAATGCTACAATTTATCATTTTTCTCATATCAATATGATTAACAAATACATCTTAAAATATTGATCAAATCTCATATATAGTTCGACTCTCAAAAATAATTTGTGTGACAAATATTTCGAAAAGCGGGAGTATGTATAATACAAATTTTAATCAATCAAGTAGTGTATTTCAGATACCCTATAGTAATTATTTTTTTTAAAAAGGAAATAGGAACACTTGAGAAAACAAAATGCTTTAGCAAAGATCCCGTCAAATTCAATAAACTACAACACCAAAAGCTGCATTAAACATAAAATAATTATAGATAAAATTAACATAGATTGCATTAGATATTAAAATAGATTTAAAAAATCAAAAATTACACCTCTTAACTATAAGTTCTCTTTTATTATTATTTTATTCTTACAATTTTCGTATAATAGCAAAATAATTTGATAAATATTGAACGAATTGTTTTACAAATTAGGGCTTATTTCAGTTAAGCATATCTCCTTATATAGGAGAAGATGATTATCAGGCAAAGAGTGAGAAGTACAGAGTGGCCTTGTTTTCCACGTTTAACTGCCTGAAGTGATAGCATTTTCAAACGTCAAAACAATGAAATTACTTTTATTAACACTACTTTCCACTTTTTAAGTAATTGGTCAGTGACCTGTCACTTTGCTTCTCTTTTTATTTTGTCGTTTTGGGAATCTAAGCTCTCAGCCTCACCAACCAACTTGGGTTAGGTGAAAATAAACACTAGAATTGATTTGCAAACAAATTGTAGTGTAATTATCATGTGAAATTATGTCTAACACGAGAGAAGTTGCTAAGTATACTTCATTTTTTATTTTAGAATTGTGGGTTGAGTTATCAAAAAATTTTAAAAAAAAATGAAAGCTCGTAAGGAAAAGTGTAAAAATGAAATGACAGTACCAAAACAAAATGTGACGGAGAAAATGCTACCATCTAATGAACCATTGCTAATAAATGGGCTCCTCAATTAAATGGACTGACCTAATGAATTTGATCTATTAAGTGATGTATCCGGATGTTAAGAAAGAGAGAAGGAAAATAGAGATTTTTGTAATTAATTTAAATGATAGAAATTTTTAGATATTATATTATCTTTAAGTTGTGTAGTTACTTAATTTTCCCAAATTTGTATACGTTGGCATAAGTTTATGGATCCGAAAACCAACCTAGGATCGGATTATATCATTGTTTAAATTCATACTTTAGGGAAACTAATGTATCATTTACTATTCTGTGTAAAGAGAAATGTCATAATGTCATTTTTGGGCAACAGAAGCCATTTTTCTCCAGACTCAGAATGATACATATTTCTAATACGACAATTATGAAACATTCACTTAGAAGATACATGTAACGTTCCTTCTTTTCTTTTTTTGTTCAAAAAGGAAGTCAAATTGGTAGGTAAACAATGATGCAAAGCAGCGGCGGTTCACACACACATATATATATACTCGAGGGGGTTGACCATCGACACCCTTTCATCAGAATATTACACGGTATAGTTAGGAAAAATACATTTTTATGAGTATATATTACATTTCAACACTTTTTGATTTCTATGCAATTTACCTCTTTATAATTTGACACCTCAAAATTCGGATTACACCACTAATGCAAAGGGTCATAAGATATTAAGTATCTAATCAATAACTATTGATCCTTGCGTTTCAGCATTGATGCTGGGGAAGAGAGGGACAGAATTGAAGTATTTAACAATGACATTGTGTACTTTTTGGTCACATAGTAGTCTTATGTGAAGGTTGGGCTAGCTATAGTGAATAGTGACATTTCCCTTCACTTTTTGGTCACCATTCCTCCACCCAATGGAACATATTCCAGCGGGAGGCTATACGAATTTAAATTGATCGAGATTTTAATATAAATATTGAATGAAAATCAAGAAAAATGATATTTCTTGGCGCCGCTGATTTTGCCACATTTTTGTGGCCCTTATGATCCATACGGATGCGGCCAGCCGTTGCTGCTTTTTTCTTTGATGAGGAAACTAAGGAATGGATAAAGAAAAATGATATTGCATGTGTTGGTAGCCTTAGAACATGTCATTTTAGAGCAAACTTTTCAAATGGACCTCCGCATGTTATTCATTGTTGCAGATGAATTATATATTAATTATTTGCATTAAAAATACTAACCTTTTTTCCACATTATATTTTGTGATTCAACTTTTGAAAATGAGTTAACGATTGTGTCACTTAACTTATTTTAATCAGCTTATAAGCTGAAAATAACTTATAAGCAAAAAAATAATGTTGGGGTAATTTATTTATTTTGGCTTATAAGCTGTTTTAGATAAGCTAAGTCAAACAAACTCAATTATTTTTTTGGACTTATTTTAAGCACAAAATAAATTTAAGTTGGCCAGCCAAACACTCAAATTGAATACTTAAATTGAATCTAAATGTCAAGGGTTTGTGGATGCAACTAAATCTATTTTGTAGTCATTTAAATTAGGCATAATACATCGAAAATCTCTCAAATTTATCAGTAAATTTGATTTAGACACTTCAATTACGATTTGTTCCAATCGAGTACATGAACACATGCCGATGACATAGTGTTCTTATTAAATATTTTTGGTTCAACTTCTTGGAAATAGTTTTGCTTGTGCACTCAAATGTTCATTACATAGATCAGTTAACCACTTAAAATATGTCACATCTGTTAATTATACGAGTTAGTTTCAATAAATCATAAAATCTCATGTATGTTCCAATCGAGGATGTTGTGTATAATTAAATGAGATAACGTATTTTACGTAATTGACTATCTATCAAATGACATTTGAGATTATGGACAAAAGTTTTTTAATATTTGAATCAGAAGTATCCAATATAAACACTTTATCATGTGTTCAGATGCTTAATTGAAATAAATTATAGTTTAAGTGTCCAAATAAATTAAACCTTTAAATTATTGGGTTCAAAATTTTAATGTTACATATTTAATAAATAAATACATATGATTTAGGTCAAATTATCAAAGAAATGATACGGTTTTTTTTGGCCTGTGCTGTATCAATTATCAAATTAAAGAATTTTTATATTTTTTACTTTCGCGTGTTCTATATGTTGATAGCAAATCCCTTAAATATTAATACCAAACAGACTCCCCGTTAGGACCATAGTTCAACGCCATGTGGGGCAACAACCCAATATTATCTAGAAAATAGAAACTAGACACGATAGATTATGCCCTTTCATTTGGACGTGGGTTAAATCAATCGGTGGCCTCCTAAAGTTGACATCAATTTTTATGTAGATATCTTAACTAAATTTTGTTCATTTTAGACATCTCATGTTATAGCCCGTTGTGTTATTTTGACACATTTTTGCAAATCAGCTAAAATTACAAAGTACGTGTAATCCACTCGCAGGTGACATGAAATGCTGACTAATAAAAGGAGGACACGTCAGTTTGGTTCACAAAAAAAAATTACAGGAAGAAGAAAGAAAAACTATTTAAACTTATTTTTAAAAAATATTCCAGTAATAAAAAAAATTATTTTCTAGAAAATTCATCTCAATCAACAGGAATTCCTCCTTATCGAAAAAAATGAACTTTCACCGGATAAAATTATGAGATTACATCTGATTTTTCTCCAATAAATTTTTATATTTATTTTTAGAGTTAATAATTTAATTTTAGATAAAATGTGTTTTGGTGGAAGAGAGAAAGGAAGAGATAAAGAGAGTGACAACAATGGTGGATTTCCATCTTTTCCGGCGAGTTGTAGATTTGATTTGGAGTAGTACTTATCAATAACAATTTTCCAGTAAAGTTTATTCGTGTTTTATTTTTTTATATTCTTGTAAGAAATTTTAAAATCAGTATAGTATTTTTTATTATTATTTTGTTCAAAACTAGAGCATTGCTATGCTTTTACAAGATTTTTTCAAATTAATGTGGTGGTCATTTGATGAATAATGGTGGAAGGTGGAAGGAGAAAGGAGAAAGATGGAAGTAGAAGAAAGGAAAAAAAAATCACAAAAAAAATATTTTTCACGCACTCAAAATAAGTGCAATACATGCACTCTGCCAACTCAGCAAAAAGTGTCAAAATGACACAGCGGAGCATGACATAAGGTGTCTAAAATGAATAAAACTTAGTTAAAGTGTCTACATGAAAATTAGTGTCAACTTTAGGGGGTCACCGATGGATTTAGCTTTGGATGTGTGTTCTACACGACATAATATGAGTTTTACATGGCATATTATAAATTAGTTTGAGTGTATCTCACACGAATTGTCACGCAGGATGAGTATATCTACTTGTTCAACTTTAATCAAGTTTAAGTGCCTACTCTCAAAGTTAAAGGACAAATATATCAGCTGAAATCAAGTTAAATAGCACGTTTATATATCACCTTCGAGGCCTCACACCCCAGCCACCCCTTACAATTTTTATTAAATTACATATAAAAGTTTTTGAGATTATTATATTTTTTTAATTACTTACCAAACATTAAAAATAAAGTAAGAAATCAACTTGTTTTCTAAAAAATTGTATTTTTCATAGAAAATATTCTTGTACATACCAAATACACCCTTAAGTATTGTCACGACATGAGATTACCCTCTAGTCGCAACACGATACTTAGAGTCACAAGTAACCCACCAAACTAATCCATGGTCTGGCATGACACTAAGATTTATATAATTAACAATTGAAGGTAACTAATGCCGAAGCTGGATCTGAATAGTTTATTAAATCCAAAACACTAAATGGAACATGTGAATAAAACAAAAGTTGAAGCTACTATCTGACTGTCTGAAATTCACTACTAAGATAAGTTTTTGGAACAAGCCCCCAGCTAACTCCAACTCTCTGAAACTGAAGACTAATACCTGAAATAAATATAAATGTTGTCATTGAAAGATGAGGACTCACTAAAAGTGCTATTGAGCTGATCGAAAATTGTGCTAACCGCGGGCTGGATAATGAGCATCTAAATATATATTATAAAAATAATATAGCACAAAGAGTATGCAGTCAGTACTTTAAATGTATACAGCATGAAAGATGTGAGCCATAATTTAATAAAATAAATAAGATAAATCTGAGATGATGAACTGAACATGAAATAATATAATGACAAAGAAATAAGCATGTAACTAATCAACATTGTATTGAGTAAATTGAAATACAAGGTCATACAATATCTGAGAGTGAACTGTGGGAGCAACTAATAACGAGCATACTCTGTTGAGCTAAATGGAGTCCAACCTGTACCCCAGTTGGGAGGGAGTTATATACCCAGCTAGGTCAAGATTAACTGATGGTGTGGATCCACAAAGCTGATCGTCCAAAAAAGACTATGAAATCAAGTCCACACTGATGGGTGACACGTAATTTTGGGACTTAAGGATTGCTACTAAAGATCTCAGTCCACGCTAACGGTGAGCCTTCATTCCTATGTCCTTTCGGTACTAGGTAACACCCCAAAGGGAATAGTAATAAACTAAATAATACTAATAAAATGATAAAATTGATGATAATAATAATAATACTGATACTTTGAATATCATGAATACTGAAAATTTGATGATAACTGATAAATACTTTATCTGAAAGTAGCTTTAAACCTAAGGAACTAATAAATTGAGTTTAAAGTTAGACATGAATATTTCTGTATTCCGAAAGAGACAAGCAATCTAAAACAACATATATTGTTCTGAGACATGAAATATCTTTATCCTAAGAGTTCATTGAAATAATTATATAGAAATACTGAAGGTTTGATAATAACGTATAATCAAAGACTCCATGAAAAAGAACTAAAATTTGATGAAAATCATATCTATCATTAGACCCCTAACTTTAAAAGTCATTAAATGAAGAAATAAGTTTATTTTAAGACTCAATGGGTGAAATAATACTCATTGATGTAATCCCCCATATCTGAAAAGAAAATACTTGATGAAATTCTTGAATTTGAAGCTTGAAAATGAGGAACTTTAGTTTTTGCTTGAGAGAACTTAGAACGTACTGTTGTGATGTCTCTAAATGTTAAGCGTGAATGGGGATGTTTAGTCGACTGAATTTTTCTTAACCCCACTTAGGATAGGCTAAAACATCGTGGTTTAGGAGTTAAAAAAGTAGGAAAATATCAAAACAATCTTACCTGAAAAGTTGTTGGAACATTCCAAGGGTCCATCTACGGACCATGGTTTGATCTATGGCCTGTAGATCCCATTAGTGGAATTTAGGCTGAAATTTTAAGTCTCAGAAGTTCATTATACGAGTCGAATTTACGATCGTGGTTTAATCCATGAAAAGCAGGCTGAAAAACAGCTGTAGAAGTTCATTTTACGAGCTCAAACTACGACCCGTAGTTTTATTCACGGAATGTAGATTGGACCCGTAAAACTCAAATCATGAAATCTCTGTTGGGAGTGTCTCTGATGAAACAATCATACTTTTTACTCCTACTTGTATTAAAAAATGATTAGTAGTGTTTGAAAGAAGACTCATAGACCTTATTTTGATAGGTCATGGGCCACCTAACTCTTTATATTCTGAGAGATATGATCGTTTGAAGTTAACCCTTACATGAACTCATGCGAAAACTTAGGCGGTAGGAAAATTATCAAGTCGACTTAGTGCTAGAGGTCCTTTATGATCCTGAACTACATCTGATACATTTCCTACACTTGGGAGTAGACACACATGAGCAAGTCAGACATCTCCCGGTCCAAGCTGATACACTTACGCAGAAGCAGACCCACCTAATTGCGTGAGGGTGCACGTGCACCCGATAACTTTTAATTTATATGTTTGGATAGTCTAAAAAATAATGACATATTTAATTGTGAATTCTCATAATTAGAACTCATTTGGGTTCATTGGTTGAAGCTGTGTATCTAAGTGCATCACTATTCACTACAAGTTCGAGCTTATACAAGGATTTTTTTTAAAAAAAATAATTAAAAACTGTGGTGCTCCCTCTATAATTAAATTCCGAGTTCGCCTCTACACATACAATGAATACTTTGGAATTTTAGCATAAAATTTTGGAAGATATTACAATTTACAAGTTTACTCTGATCTTAGTGAAAATAACATAAAAGGTCCCATTCCTTGTGGAGAATGTGAGCAGCCCCTGTTCCAATTTTCACGAGTAAAATTACGTCAAATAAATTAAAATAAAAAAATATATGGTGAAAATTTATACAATTTTTATTATAAATCAACTTGACATAATTAAATCTAACCTTACATTAAAAATAGAATTATGAGAAAGAGGTGGGATGATTGATGGAAGAAAGTATCATTCATAAATATATTATAACATTATTTTCCGCACGCCTCTTACTTTTCACTTTCCAGCAGTTATCATATTTCTACTAAAATCAAGAAAATAATGCTAATCTATACTGCCGACCGACGCCTAATGCAATCTTAACTACCTAGCTACTCTTTTTGTTAATTAATAATTGTGATGACCACCTTTTGAAATGAAGATTCATTTTTTGTTATAGTTTAAAAAAAAGTGTGGATATTAAGATAAAAAAATCTCAACATTATTCCGTTGCAATATTACTAGATCTTTTCAAGAGATAGAAATATACGAATGAATAAAATGTTTTTTACTTGTTTAATTTAAGCGAAGAAAACGTAAAAATCATTTTAAATACAAGGTTTTATTTTCATGAAAATAAATAAGAAAACTTACATAAATATACTATATTAAGAAACTATTTATCATTTATAATAATAAATTTTTTTTACTGGACACTTATAATACAGTGTTAATACAACTTTAATACATATTAGCGAGAATAATTTATAAAACTCATATAATACAAGTTTTATTCATGGATAATATATTTATCACACACTTTAATACACTTATAATACATTATGTCGATTTCTTACCAAACAAATATAATATATTTTAAAACATTTATAATATATTTATATTGCAGGTATAATCCACTTTTAATACATGACATATATATCATAATATTGCTATGTATTGCTATAGATGATAATAAATAAAAAAAATCTCTATAATCAGTAATTATTTATTAAAAAATGTTCTACCAGTAATTTTTTCAATAAATAATTTAATGAAATAACTGGTGTGTGTATATATGAACTTTGTGTTTGGGGCCCAGGATTGTTAATAAACTTTTTACAAATAATTGACGGCGTGATTCACGGTAATTTGATCAGTTGGATAAAACATAGTGAATTTTGGATTAAAGAATATTATTGTAAATTTACTTTGGGAATTAGTACCTAATAACTAGCGTGGATTTTACGTAATTATTTCCACTTAATGGTGAGAATATAATGCGGAAAGTAATTTTAAAGTGGTCAAACAGGAAATCAGAGGAGAAATCTTTATCAACTGAAAAATATAAGCAATCCAAAGACTCCAAATTATAATATTATTGCGGATCACCGATTGTTGTGAATGTCCTTCGATTATTTATTGATATATAATATAATTAAGTAATTAAATTATATATTCTTTGACTATTTGATTTTGTAGATCAGACCATCAATAATTGAACATTAATATCTCTGAGTCGTTAAGCAATTCCACTAATTCAAATTTCACTCTCACCCAAAATGCAAAAAGCTAAAAAATAAAAGGTTCTCATATTTAACTTATGAAAAAAGTACCAAGTTCGCATGTATGATCACATATTGATATACAACATATTTAAATAATTAAAAATATATTTACTTTAACTATTTAAATTTTTTTGATGAGATGATCAGACAATTAAGTATTTAAAAGATTTTGAGAGAGTGACTAGTGTGTGGATCTCGAATATGAGATAAAGAACAAGGATAAATTAAAGGAAGGAATTTGCACTATTACAAATTAAATAATTAAAAGATGGGACGTGTAAAAGGTTATTAGACAGTATTTAGTGGACATTTTCTATCAAAACATTTTGATAGAAAGTTCCATCGTGTTTAACCAAAACAGGAAATCTTATTCAAGTTCATTGATTGGGATAATTGTGGTTATGAATAACCAAAATCTCATTATCTATTAAAGGGTTATGCTTTTCAAATTTGACCAACAATGAGATACTTATACTTTTCTGATTCTATTATAAGATCATTTCGATGAGAATAAGTTATCTCGAAATTAATTATCTCATAATTAACTATTTTAAAAAGATTATTTTTTTATGATTATTATCTCACCTTCAATGTGCTATGACACACTAATTTCGGAATAAGTTATCACGCAAATTTATTCCAATTAAATATGAGTTAAACTCATCATAAAATTAATTTCATGATTAATTATCTCTGTCCTGATAGTTATATCAACTTATTTTCTGGAAAATTATCTTATGCTATTATTCAAAAACATTTAATTATTCCTAAAAGCTTGACCAAACACCTTAGTTTTTTGGTAAAAGAATATAGACATAAAGCAAATGAAAGCTCAAGTAAATCTCATTATATAAGGATGAAACCAAAAAAATAGACATAAAGCAAATGAAAGCTCAAGTAAATCTCATTATATAAGGATGAAAAAGAAATCTTACATTAGAGTTTAATTTATACACACAAAATGTATTTTAAAAAATTACACTACCAAATACCTATCACCTAATTTGCAGATAACTCTTCAATTTTATAAATCATTTTAAATTTAATGTAAATTACTTGCTATAATAAATAAAAATATAATTCTACACCATCAGCACCTATTAGTTTAAGAAATTCATTATTTTAAGCTATGAAATGTTTCTATATTGTACGTAAATAAAATTTAAATATTCTGACTGGCAAGTGGCAAGGACACAGTGAAGCCACGTTTTCTTTCTTCTTTTTATCTTGCCTAAGAAATGTAAAGTGATTGAAAAGTTGCATGATCTCGTGTAGCGCATTTGTTTAGAATATTAATTTTATCAAACTGCATTTAGTGGATTCTTTTTAATTTTTAAGATAAAATAAGAAAGACTTCTATACTTTGTCAGATAAATCACCAAGTTACTAACTATAATTACTTAAAAGAATATACAATCTTAAATTTTGTAGTACATAAATCCACATACAATCTTCAATAGTTTAATTATAGAATTTATCTCTCGCTTCTGTTTTTTTTCCTTTCAAATTTATTCGAAAAAATGACATTTTTTAGGCAGGGACTATCAGAAAATATTTTTATTCCACAAAATAGAATTAAGAATTTGCATATATAAATCTTTTCTGGGACGGACATAGTACATACTTATGAGACTATACTTAATACTTCATTTAGCCAATATTAAGTGAATTATTGAAGTATGATATATCCCTTAAATAAAATATTTGAAAACATAAATTAAATGTTACTATCCATTATTATCAATTTAATTATTTCCAAATTAATTCTCTAAAAAATATAAAGTAATTAAGAACCTCATTAAATAAGGAATAAATATAGACAATAGTACAATTATTTTGAACTATGAAAAAAATCTTAACAATTCATTTAATAATGAACGAAAGATATATATTGTTCTTGTTGTTTCTAGTATTTAATTGGGATTGAAAAGCATTCTTATTATTTATTTATTTGAACTTTTTGGGTAATGTAAGTACATAACACTTAACAGAACAGAGAAAATACTTTGAACCTGCATGTGGAGTTTCTTAATTACAATAATATATACTACCTCCGTCTCAAATTATTTTTTTCTCATTTAATCATTAGTAATTACTCTTGACTATAAATACTTTAATCATGAGATAATATTATGATTGTTCAAATAGCAATGAAGGATAAAGCAATTAAAACCCTCTTAATTAGTATTAAAGGACGCATAAAAGAGAAACAAGACAGATAATTGGGGAGGAGAGCAGTGGGGCAGGGAATTTTATTTGAGATATTAAAAGACCATAAAAATGTGATTAATACATCATTATCATGGAGGTTGGTGAGGTGTACCCAACCAACCCACCAACCAATTTTTTTTTACTCATATTTGTATCCACCTAGATGGATTAAGATATAATTAGTTTCTTAATTAATTTAGGTGGATTAAGATATAATTAGTCTCTTATTTAATTTAGAGGTCAAAGATTGCACACATTGAAAATACAACAATATCCCAACCTAGTAAAAATTTTAGCTAAGTAATTTATCCGAACCAAAACTACTAATCATGGGCCAACCCACTATACAAGGGAATCTGTTACCTATCTTTTAATGATAAACAATAATCATAGAATGTATTTCCTCTGCCTCAAATTATATATCATGATTTAAAAAAAAATTATTTATCATTTTAAAATTTTAAGATAAAATTAATTATTGTTCAAATAACAATGAAGGATGAAATAGTTAAAAATCTTTTTATTAATATGTTTTAAAAAACGTGTAAAAGAGAATTACGATAGATAATTTAAAAAAGGAATAACAAAATAAAATTAAGCTTTCTTAACGGCGTCATTATCAAGATCCTCAAATGAATTGTTCGTTATACTCTAGAAAGAATATAGTAAAATAGAATAAAGTTGCAGAGAAACGAACCTATCAAGAATCTATAATTAAATCACAATGTTCAATGGATCTTAAATTCATAATAATTTAATTGGATTTAAATAAACAAGGAAATTAGATTCTTGGTGGTTCAAAAGAGAGAAAATACTGAAAATATAATTGTATATTTCTTTTGTTTTTGTCTTACATTAACCAATTACGGTGTGCTTGCAATTAATGTAGCAATTGTTGACTTACAATTGTAACCAATGAAGGTGGCAAAGCCAGAGAATATATATAATAAACTAACTATTAAAATGAAATAAAAGCGAGACACTAGCAATAATTAAACACTAATTAATATTTTTTTTTGTATTAGTTGGTAGCCGTTAGTTGTTCACTATCCATAATTAACTGGAAAATAATTTTGTCACTTACCCCCTGAATGTAACATAAAGAATTGAAGTACAAGATACACAACTAGCTTATAATTAAAAAAAATAGGTTAAACCAGTTTATGCTCTGGAAAATGATTAATTTTCGACTAAATTAATAATTGTCTTTTCTTTCCCTTTTTTCGACAAAAACAATAATTCAATGTAATTCTAAAGAAAAGGTTTGAAGAAGATCAGATAAAACAAACACATATTTTATATTATCCTTATTTTGAAAAGACAAAGAGATTATTTCTGATAAACACTCGTCTAAACAATTAAAGTTCAACTCCGGCTGATAATTAACTTTGTTTTGGTCACATTTAATTATTCATAAAAAAAACGAATGCAAATAGACAATTAATTAGTGATCAACTTGGATGTGTCTTACACAGTCCATGACGTTATATGAGTAAATTAAAAAAATAAAATTTGAATGATTAACGAATTTTCAAAATGTGGCGAACGGACAAAATTGCCAAATTGGATTGATAATAAAAGATATATTTGTTTATCAGACATGAAGTGAACTTGGACGTGTCTTACACCGTCGTCCATGCAGTATAAGTTAAAATTATAAAAATTGAATGATTGACTAATTGTTAAGATGTGGCGAATGGACAATTAAAATTGCCAAATTGGATTGATAGTAAAATATACTTTTGTTTTATTTAATTCAAAACCAATTGGCTGTATTGTATTTAGTAAAAAATATATATATAGAATTTAGAATCTTGTTTCAGGTTATTGTTAATCTATCACCCATTACAACATGTCAATGCTCAACTACTTGCGGAAGCAACCGCAAATACATACTCAAACATGTGTTAGGAGCGAAGTCAGAGAGGCATGGGCGTATTTAGGGGTTCGGTTGTTTCACATGAACTCATGCTCCCCTTCTTAAATCATATATGCAAATGTGTGCATCCCCATTCAAAGTATCATATAATGCCATAACAATTGGGTGCACCTCTCTACACGAAATTAGAAATTTAAATCTTTTGTTGTTGTTGTTGTTGTATATTCTTTTATTTTTCTTTATAATTGGATTGGTTATTGGTAGCACTTTTGGTGTTTTAATTAATTATGTTATTTTTTTAATTTTAATCTTTCAAAATTTTCAAGTCAGTAACACTGAGAATTTCTAAAAAGAAATTATATAATTAAATCAAATATGTGCATTAAAATTAGTAGTACTAGATGATAACATATAGTCAATGGATTCAATCGATCTCAATACGTTTGACACAAAATCTAGTTATATATATAAAAAAATTAATATTTATATAGATAATAATTAATTTTGGACCTACAATTTTTAAAAATTTTAACAGTTCAGTTATAAGAACCTAAAGGTCAAACCGATCAAAATTATATCTTAAATCCACGTTTTCGTAATAGTACACTCATATTCTCAAAATCCTAGATATGATAGAAAGAGGCAAAATGATAGTCGAAGAATAGACTTTATATATAAAGCTATTTTTTTATATAGACGATGTATGATGAAAATTTTACATTCGTCATCAATAATAGTACTCAACTAATACTATACAAGTGTATAGAAAATAGTAAATTAAAGGAGATGGAAGGCCATGATGAATACTTAAATGCAATGATGCAACTTGAAGAGAATGAAGGACAAATATTGCAAGTTGTTGGCCATTTCTGTGAGTGAGAGGACCAATTCGTTAGTCTTTGTTGATACCAAAGGGTCAGTCATTGTTACTCACTGCATTGAAGAGTCACAAAGTAGACTTTTCTTTTGATACTTATATACTCTTATAATTGAGTTGTTGCACACACAAAAAAACAGGCCACGTAGTTTTACTTTTTCTCTTTTGCCTTTTTTTGATGTCACTAGTCTATTTGCATACATACTTGCACATGCTTATTCATTGAAAGTTGATTCCCTCACTTTAATTTTTGCCATAAATGTCATGCTCAAATTAGGGGTGGAAACAAAACATGATCGGGGTTATCTTGAAGGAAGGTAAAACTTTAACTGCATCATTGTACGATCATCAGAATTTTTACACCAAATCAATATACGCAAATTATGTATTTGGATATAAAATTCAAAGTTTTACACAAATAAATTTACACAAAAAATATTATCAAATGTGGATACTCTAAGAAGATCACGAATCCAAAATCACGTGCGTAAGAATATACTACAATTAGAGTATCACATAGGGGAATCCAGAATCCCATTCTAGGAAATCAAGAGAAGTTATATTGATTGATGTAAATATTCAATAGAGATAAGTTTTTATGAAAGGGATGCAACAAACAAAGTCTGGCACTTGTACAAGAAATGATTATAATTATATACCCTAAGCCGGCAAAAGGGAATGAATAAAACGAAGTCAAATTTGACTATTTTCCATTAATTATATGATACATAGGAAGATTAGGCGCATTAACAATCAATGGTTAATATGATGCTAGACTTTTGATTAGTGTCAAATCTCAACCACCACTTTTCCCAGTTGCTTTTTCTTCTTTAATTACCATCTCCCTCCCTTCATATTTTTACTTGAGTCAGGTTGATTTGATTGTTTTTTTAAAAAAAGTATTCTATTCAATCATTTTTATTTGTCCACCTTAAGAAAAACAATTAATTTTTTTTATATTTACTCTTAACATTAACTATACATCCCTCAAATTATTTCAATTTTTTTTGAAATGTAACAATCATGGATATTATGATAAAACATGCACTTCATTTCTTTATTAGGGGTCTATTTTACTAAATCAATTTTATAAATTATGTTTTAAAAACCTAAGTTTAACTATTAGTATTTTATGTAGTTAAGTAATGATATATAAACTTAATAATGAAAATAGTACTTCTCGAAATTTAAGACAAAAAATAATATTCTTTTACTTGTCCATTATATTATTTTGGAATGTTTAACAATATTTTTTCAATTTATAAAACCTATGAATAATTTATCATGATGTGTCTATTTTATACTCGCTATTAAATACTATTCAATTTTCAATATTTAGAAGATTTGTATTTAATAATGGTGATTTGGTAAAATTACTTTTATCATTCACTACTTCTTAATCGTGTGTTAAATTAATAGTGGACAACTATTATTGGACAGAGGGAGCACTATGATTTTTTCAATTATATCCTTATGCTTCATCTTCGTGTTCAATTTTCTAGAGACATTCATTAAATATGAATAGTTTATTAAACTACACATTGTATTTATTAATTTTTTAATAAATATGATAATTGAGATGATGCTTATTTTAAAACGAAAGAAATAATAAATTTATCTTGATCATTTACTTATATGAACAAGTAAAAATTAAGGAAATTATTTTTAATTTAAGTGAAAAGTAAAATGAAACAAAAGAAGTATGCAGTATTCACTCTGTCCATCTCTACTTGTCCATTATACTAAAAATAAATGTCCAACAATAATTGTCCAATTTATAAAATCAAGAAATAATTTTAACTTAGTTTCTAATTTACCCTTATCATTAATTAATAGTTATTTTCTTATTACCTTTTTCAAGATATTATATTTAAAGAGTGATATAGTAAAATTATCCTTCATTCTATTTATAATTTCTTAAGAATT
Organism: Solanum dulcamara; assembly: GCF_947179165.1. Taxonomy (NCBI): domain Eukaryota; kingdom Viridiplantae; phylum Streptophyta; class Magnoliopsida; order Solanales; family Solanaceae; genus Solanum; species Solanum dulcamara. Next base: position 16,375,581 of record NC_077243.1, on the reverse strand, counting down.
GTGTAAAATTGTTACACTATCAATACGAAATCCACTTAAGTCTAACATATGTTCTTACCTAAGAAAGGAAGGAGAGTATTTTCCTAACAGGAGCGGCTCCAACTTGTGTTTACGTGAGCTTAATAATTTTAATTCAAATTTTATATATTTATTAAAATATTTGCTAAACATTTTATCTTAAATGTAACTGTTATCAAATGTTAATTTAAATAATTATAGGAATTCTTAAATTTAAATCTTAGATTCGTCTCAATTTTCCTTTTTTACTCATCAATCAAATTCTTTGTATCAATATTTACTTCTTAAGAAAATATTAAGGGCATGTTTGGAAAGCCAACCTAGTAATTGAGTTTGATGTAATTGGGTGTAATTATACCGTCTGACATGTTTGATTGACCATGTAATTATTTGGTCAGCAGAAAATTGACTGTAATTGGCAGGGGATGATTACACTAACCAATTCTCAGGAGAGTCTATGAATTGCTGTAATTACAAGGTGTAATTACAAGCTAATTACTTTTTAATTTCTTCCTTATATTTCTGTTTATATTTCTTTCGTTTTAATTTATTTTTTATTACTATTTTTTAAATTCTTGTTATTTTTATTATTCTAATATTTTTTAAAAATATATATTTTATTTTTTATTATTTATACTTCATTTTCTTTTCATTTTCAATCTTTACTTCATGTGATTCCATTTAATTTTTCGTATTACCTTTTTTTAATTCTATGTTTATTTTTTCATTAGCATAATTTTGTTTGTATTCTAATTTTTAAATTAAAGTACAAGTCATTGTTGAACAAAATTGTAGACTTACGTTTTTCTTTTCTTTACAATCATATTCATGTACTTTAAAATTTGACGTAAAAGTAGTACTATGTTAAAAAAATTATTTGAAATTTAGAACTTATGTTATATTTTCAGTTTTATTTATTTTAGTATTATTGACTTGATATTTCACATGACAAACCATTTATTTGTTAGTTAGACTTGATATATTATTATTTTGTCAAATATTTTAATAACTTTATGACATTATATTTATAATATTAATATTTTTTTCAAATATGCATTTCATAATGTTCAAATAAATCTTGTATTTTAATTTTTTATAATGATTTAATTAAAATATACTAATTTTAAAAATATAAATCAATTATTTTTATAATATTAGTAAGAGTGTATTATTAATCAATATATTTTCAAAGGACTATACATATCTTAAACATGACTATATATATCTTAAATATTTATTTAATATCACTTATAAAGGCTCGTATTTTTTTAATATAAATTTTAAGTTTAGATAATTAACTTTAATTTTTAAAATATAATATAAACTTGTAATTACGTTTGTGTAACCAAACAGTACATTTATAATTACATTATAATTACAATTGTAATTACTAAGTTGTATAATTACTAGACTGATACTTACTACCCTAATAATTATACCAATTTCAATTATCATATAATTTTTCAAACAGAACCTAGGTGAATTGTTAGTGTATGACATATTTTATAAAAAAATATTTTAAGACATAAATAAAATAGTATTTCCACTGTTGTCTTTTGGTTATTTCAGAACCATTCTTCTAAAAAATGTTAATTAATCAAAAAACTTATTAAATGAAGCATAAATATAAAAAATAATCTTAACTAATTTTGATTAATTACTTATTTTTAATTATGAAAAAAATTTCAACAATTCCTTGATATTTTGTTTTAGAGTTTATGTGATGGAGGCAGAGTTTGACTTTTGGGAGGGTCCACCGTTGATTTTGGCCATACTAGCACGTGTAAGCCTTTTCTAAAAGTCTCCAAACTTATTTATTTTTATTTGTTCATTATTTTAAAAACAATTTTTTATTTTTATTTATCATTTTAATATATCAAAAAAATAATTATTTTTTTATTTTATTTTCAATATTAATTATTTATTCTTCAAATATATATATTTTTAAAAATTAAAATAATATATTATTTAATTGAGTATTATGATAAAATATTTATATTAATTATTATTTTTTAAAGACATACAAAATTGAAGGTGAACAATTAAAAATAAGCTAAAAAATATTGAAGTGTATTTAGTGTAATTATATTGTTTGACCTACTTGTTAGGCCAAATAATTATTTGATTTTCGTGTCAAACATTCATTTAAAAACTTTTGACTTAAATGGTGATCTGAAAATCGTCTATTTGTGCATTTCTTCCTCATTTTAACTTAAAATTTTCATTTTATTCTTAATAGTATTAAATTTTGTAATCAATCAGATATTACAAGTTTCAAAAAAATTACTCGCTTTCTAATTTAATTATATGAAGATGCTTTATATCTATATTTATATTACTTTAAAAGTATAAACTTTTTAACTAAAAAATTAAATTACTGTAATATCCCCAACTAAAAATACTTTATTTATATATATATATATATATATATATATATATATATATATATATATATATATATATAAAGCAATACCTTTCATATTGAAGGATGACTTTTCTGATAAGCACATAAAATATTTGTTCATAACACGCTTTATTGACTATAAATAAAAGAATTTTCTCTCATTTTTTAAAATACTACCTTAGAGCAATACTTTAAAATTTGTTTCTTTCAAATTTAAAGTTAGTACACATTTTATAATGGCTTCTTTATAGTTTAACTACTTCATTAAAAATATATTATTATTTTCGTAAGTAATGATGCATTTTGTAGTTGTAAATTTATACTGATACATTACTATGTTTCCGTCCCCCGTTAAAAAAAGAATTGTATGATACATGATTTTAAAAGCTTGTGTTTATTCATGATTAAATTTGATTTTGAAATTAATTTTTTTTTGCAGAGATATTTGTGAGGGACTTTCACAAATTATTTTATAATTGTTCTTTGCATTGTGAAAGAATATTTTGACATAACTGTTGATTGGTCTTAGATATATCACATGTATATAATTTGATATACACGTGTAACGTATGTTGTTTGCAACAAATTTTAAAGTTATGGAACATAAATTGCAATCACAAATAAAATATAAAGAAATATAATTTTATTGATTAAACAATGTGGGTACATATTTGTTTGTTCCCTTGATTTTTCTCTTTGAAAATTTCTTCATTATTCGAGGACCGTTTGTGGCCTATTTCTCAAACAGTGATGATTTAGACTTGATCTCCATGAAAAAATTTGTGGATCTTGAATAGTCTAGCATATCTTGTTCTCTTTATGAATATTTCAGTATTTACAGGATGTTCGAGATTGCTCTTCAAGGGAATATATTACCCTTTATATAAGCATGAACTACGGTTTAGAGTAGAGTAACCTCCAAGAATCCTAACTGAAATTGAACACGTCTTGTAAAGTCACAACTGAAATTGGACACGTCTTGTAGAGTCTCGTAAAATTTTGATGTATACAAATGTCCCCTACTTCAAGGCTTGTCAGAGTGTAGACTTGATGAAACTCAAAGATGAGACTTGAAGTACCCATAAAAATGGAGCTTCCACCTTTGCGGTTTTTTGTGACTTCAGATTTGCATATCTGATTTGTGAGAGAAGAGATGAAAGGAAAATTTGGTCTTACTGGACGTGCCAATTTGTTTACAACAAATTTTAAACTAATAGAAAAATAAATTACATTCACAAATAAAATACGAAGAAACATAATTTTATTGATAAACATTGTGGATACAAATCTATTTATCTCTTGATTATTCTCTCCTAAGATTTTTTCATAACTTCAGGGCCGTTAGTGGCGTATTTTCTTTAATTAGGATGATTTAGATTTCATCTTCATGAAAGAATTTGTGGATCTTGAATAGTGTGACATATTTTGATTTCTTTATGAATATTCCATAGTTTATGAGATATTCGAGATTCCTTTGCAAGGGTATATATTACTTTTTATATAGGCATGAACGAGGGTGTCACGACCCAAAATAGGCCATGAGTGGTACCGACACTTAACTTCCTAAGTGTGAGAACCAACGATACAAATTCCAACTTATAAAATATGACAATAACGCGAAAGCTCAATTTATGAGAGCAAGAAGTAATTAAGCCACTAAAGTCTATTAGATACGTTTTCCCAAAACCTGAAAGTCATCACTTCAAAGACATCTAATTCTAAAATACTAAGTCTGAAAATATCAAACACTAGAATAAATAAACGGAAAAGGGCCAAAATTAACCCTAAACTTTGAAAAATAGTTTATTTATGCCCTTCGTTATACTTTAGGGCCAATTATATCCTTACCATTATACTTTGGGCCAAATATGCCCTTGAGTATAACGGAGTGCCACGTGTCGATTTCTCAGTGGCCAACTTATTTCTCCTCTTATTTACACAGATTTTAAAAAATAGATTTAAAAAAAATAGATTCAAAAAGCAGATTTAAAAACAGATAAAAAAAGTAGATTTAAAAAACATATAAAAAATGGATTTTAAAAAACAGATTGAAAAAAGAGATTTAAAAAAATAAATTTTAAAAAAAGATTTAAAAACAGATAAAAAAAGGGATCAGATTTAAAAAGCAGATTTAAAATCAGATACAAAAATAGATTTAAAAAACAGATAAAAAAAATAAATTAAAAACAGATTTAAAAAAAATATAAAAAATAGTTTTTTAAAAAACAGATAAAAAAACAAATTTTAAAAAAAGATTTAAAAACAGATAAAAAAACGGAACAGATTTAAAAAAAACAGATAAAAAAAATAGATTTTAAAAACAGATAAAAGAATAGATTTTAAAAACAGATTTTAAAAAAAAACAAAAAAAAACAGATTTAAAAGGGGAAATAAGTTGGCCACTGAGAAACCGACACGTGGCACTCCGTTATACTCAAGGGCATATTTGGCCCAAAGTATAACAGTAAGGGTATAATTGGCCCTAAAGTATAACGAAGGGCATAAATAAACTATTTTTCAAAGTTCATGGGTAATTTTGACCCTTTTTCGATAAATAAATAACTTAATGTGTCTAAAAACTAAAAACATCATGTCATGCCCGAGAGAATCCAACACGAGCTAGAAGGAATAGCTCACTCTGGAACCTGATGTATTGGAAACTGGCTAAGCTGAGGTCGAGTCAAAGTCGATGGAACACTCGCTGCACTCCACAAAATAAAACAAAGAAAAATACAAATAGGGATCAGTAGAGGACAACATGTACTGAGTAGGTATCATCGATCGACTCAAAATAGAAATCAATATGCATAAAGTAATAGTGGAAAATCAATCATATCACTTAGCAGGTGGCAACCAACAAGATCAAGATCAAGTGACAACACAATGAATAATTACATAACCAATCAACAATATCAAGATCACACTTGAGGACTCAGGCTTCTACATCACACTTTTTTGGGAAATGAGTTATTGGAGATTGGGTAGCATTAAGTCATTTTAATTTTTTTCCCTTTAATATTACCGTGCCGGAATGTGACACCCGATCAAAATATATCGCGTCGGAACGTGACACTCGATTTAAATATACCGTGTCGAAATATGATACTGTCACGATCTAAAATGGGCCATGAGTGGCACCCATACTTAACCTTCTAGGTGGGAGAATTAATGATATAAACCCCAACTAATAAATATGACAATAACGCGGAAGCTCAAATAAATACATTTTTCCCCAAACCTGAAAGTCATCACATGAAGGACATCTAAATTCTAAAAGTAAGTCTGAAAATATCAACACCAGAATAAATAATTAATATAGTGTGTCCGAAAACTAAGGACACCATGCCATGACAAGAGATCCATCGCCAGCTAGAAGGATAGCTCACCCTGCAATTCGATGAACTGGAGACTGAGCTGAGGTCGAGTCGAAGTCGATGGAAGACTCGCTGCACTCCACAAATAAAACAAAGAAAGATACAAGTAGGGATCATCACAGGACAATATGTACTGAGTATGTATCATCGGCGGACTCAAAATAGAAATTAATAAGCACAAAGTAATAGCGGGAAATCAACGATAACACTTAACAGACGACAACCAATGAACAATTACATAACCAGTCAATAATGTCAAGATCACATATGAGAATTCAGGCCTCCACATAACCTTTTTTTGGGAAATGAGTTATTGGAGATTGGGTAACATTAAGTCATTTTCATTTTATTTTCTTTAATATTACTGTGCTGGACCGTGACATTCGATCCAATATACCGTGCCAGAATGTGACACCCGATCCAAATATACCGTGCCAGAATGTGACACCCGATCCAAATATACCGTGTCGGAACATGACACCCTATCCAAATATAATTAATTTATCATTCTTTATTATTACATTCCACTTCATTAACAATATTTTATCAAACCTTCTTTATTCAAGGCACCATTTTTGATAGGGCAAGTTCAAGATTATGGATTCTACGGTCTTAGGATTTCAGACCAATCACAACAACATACCAACCATCCAAACCACAACAATTAAATACATAGAAAACTTCACACATTACCCAATGACTATCAATCACTATTAAGAGTTTATCTATGATATAGAATAAAACCATAACCTACTTAAACCGAAGAACAGAAGTAAAGCAAGCTAATCCACCAATGTCCTTCCCTTCTTCAATGCCTCAGACCGTTTTCAATCTATCAAATATATAATATTTATAAGTAAACTAGTCCGTAGACACCGATATTATATGTATATTTAACCTAGACCCATCAACTCAGCTAATTTTAATTTCCTAAAATTCAAGATTAGGGTTAGGTCTTAATTTCTCTAAATAACATAATTTTAATGGTCTCATATAACATAATACACTTAATATTTAATTACTTACCCCAATATATCAAAACTTGAATCATAATGTGATATTAAAGAAAATTCCAAACATCGGAGCCACATTAGGAAGCCACTGGTGCCAACTTACGGGTGCTAATAAATTGAGACGCAAGCAGTATCTGTTTTTTCCTTCCAGATTTCATGTTCACTTTTGATTTCAGATCCATTTCGACTTGCATCTTCTAACATATATAAAATTGTTGGTTTAACTGAGCAATAAGGATGACATAGTGATGATCTATAAAAACTATTTAAATAGATGGGAAGACAGTGACTCCAAATTTCAAGTTTTATGCCTCAATATGTAAAACTTTTTCGCAAAATCATTTTCTAATGTATCATTTATTTATTGATTAGTGACTAGAATCCTTATAAAATTTAATTATTTTTTTTTACCATATTCTCACATTAATAAATATGTTTATCATTTGTAGTTGTGCTGAACATAATTTGTCCTTTGTGTGGTAAATAAATGTGTTTATGATTTAGTTTCATCGGATTTTGACTAATTAGATTAAAATCAAAAGTAATTGTATTAATTTGTATTTAAGCTATTAAAATCAATCCAAATATTATATAATGTTAGCGATTATATTGTCGATTTTGGTTGATGTTGCCGAGTTTTTTTTAATTTTTATTGATTTATCTATACTAAATAAAGAGTCTTACCAATAGTTAGTAATATAATAAAAACAATAATTTGCTAAAGAAATGTATATACAACGAGTGATGCTATGTTTCCATTTCCTGTTCTATTTGCTAGAAATAAGGTTATAATAGTCAAACAAGGCTTCTACGAGGCAAGAACTAAGAATACTTTCCAACAAAAGTACACCCTCTGTCCCATTTTATGTGGTACCATTTGACTTGGTATAATTAAACTTTTGAAACTAGTCGTCTAAGATAATCCTTAGATAATTGTGTGGTTATAAATAATTTCATTTTATTATGCGTAAAAAAGAAATTTTAAAGTTAAACTATCTCTAATTATAATAAGGTGACATTTTTTTGGGGATATACCAAAAAGGAAAGGGTGCCACACGAATGGAATGGAGGAAGTATAAAAAGACCATTCCATTAGTGCTATATTAAGATGAATTTAAATGAATATCAACACATTTGACAAGCTAACTCAACAAACATGCGATCCAAGAAAAGGAAGTATACATGTTGCTTTTGTTGTCTTTCTCAATTATCACCAATATATGTATGGAGCTCCTTTTTTATACTAAAGATTTATAAAATCATGGGCTGACACTCTTGATTACCTTATTAATTGTAATATATATTATAGTTACCATTATAAATTGTAAAAAGAAAGGAGAAAGAAAATATCGATTTTGTAGATATTATAACATTTGATAAGAGGAGTGGCTATGACGTTCTCATCTGTATGGATTCTATGTCTATATATGATTTAATATTAATATTTTGAAAAAATTAAATCCATCTAAATAATGACATATAATATGGATTTGAAATCCAATAAGAAAAAATGTGCAAAGCTTGACAAATTTAGTAACCAAAATTCTTAAGAGTACATTTCGAAGATCTCAGAAACTAAATTTTCATGAATGAAATGTCTGAGCATATTGTATATTATGCATTTTTGTTGATCCAATTTCCGAAGAGAGACAAAAGAACATACACTATAATATCATCTATACGGAAGATTAATTAAATGTGTCTCATTACATGCTTACATCTCATAAAAATAATAAAAATATGTACTTAAATAAATTTTGAATGTTCGTCTTCATAGGTTTGGAAAACATTCAATCTTTTTGACCCAAAAAATAAATCGTTGCTTGATGATTCACATAGATCATTCACAGAAAATTTTATCTTATTATTTCATGTGTTAGTATTTATTCAAAACTTTATTGTTTATAATGACTCAATATACACGTGCAACGCACGTGCTAGAAAATTAGTTCTTATCAAATGAGTAAATCATAGTTTATAAAGAAGATATCAAAATGTCCTAAAATACCATGTTGACAAATCATATATCTCTATGTTCTTTTTATAAATAAATGTTTACGATTACAAATTAAACTTTCAAATACACATAACAACAACAACAACGTACACATAATATTATAAAAATCTATTCACTAGTCAACAATAATGGTAATTAGTATTCTTTGAAAATATAATCTTTTCACATACTACAGATAAGGTTAGTTTTATTTTGAAAATTTAAAATGATGGGTCTTTGATCTTTTAAATAAAATATAAATTTATAGATCAAGTTTTACATTTAAAAAAACAAATAAAATCATATATTTCTTTTCAAAATTCAAAATTTAGTTTCAAATTATAATCCTAAATTAAATATTAAAATTAATTTAAAATCACAATTTTATATCGCATGTCCAAACGGCGGCCGCCACAGGTATGGCCATATAGCGACCCTACATTATTGCTAGAGCATTCATCTCACATGGCTCCTTTATGTGAAAATCAGTCCAAAAAAGAGAGATTAAAAGGTCCCATTCCTTGTGGAAAATGATTTACAAAATGACAGGCGCCTGCTTTAATTTATTTTCTGCTGCCAGTAATTTGAGTTCGACTTAGTAGTCACCTACCATCAACAACCAATTAAATTTAGACTTTTTCACTATTTATATAAATTTGACAAAGTTAAGCTATATTGAGAGAGTTGATTTGTCTCAATCATCGTCGTTCGTTAAACAAAGCCACGATTTGCGAAAATTAGCTTTCTATAATAATTATTTTTTGACTTAAATTTATCATTAATTAATCAGACGATTCGCCTACTATAATCATTACTGAAGTAATTTCTTTTTTTCCCTCTTTCGCCCTTGTCCTATAATAGGTGCGCCCTTTGTCCTTTCTTTCAATTTGGTTCTTGTAATCAGTCCAAGGAAGAGATAGGACTGATCGGGTGAGATATCGACTGTGCGGGCGTATTCTACCCTCTTCTCTCCCTAACGGTCGAGTTACTTTGTACCTTTCAGTCGAACAACTTAGCCTTCCCTTCCATTAGATAATCAAGCTCAGTTTCCATCCAGGTTCTATTGACTCAGTTTGAATGGAGGGGTCCTGAGGACCAGGATGGCCGAAGATCAAAATCAAAATGTGCCGGGGGTTGATCATCCAAGCTTGAGGCGAATTTAAGATTTAACTTCTATTAGTTGACTTTATATTTTTTCTATTTTTTTTAATTGGTAAATTATAATTTCACATATCTAATAAGAAAATAATGATTAGTATAGTTAGTTTACCATTTTATCTCTATCAATTGATAGAGTTGTAAACATATCTACTCACCTACATTTTTCAAAGATATTGACCAATATTGATAAATTTAGGATATAATATGAAAAAAAAAATTGTTTTGTCAAAATTGACAAGTTAAATAGAAAATCTAATTAGAAAATATTTGACAAGTAAATAGGAACGGAGAAAATAGTTTTTAGTATTAATGATTTCATTATATTTTTTAGTTATGAGTTCAAATAGATTATTTGTTATACAAATTTAGTGGACTTTTATGCTTCACGTCGAAAGCAATAGGTTTAAACGCTCTATCCGCTCTGCTCGGAAGTACCGTTACACGCTCAGACTGTCAAATTATCTTTTAATGCTCATAAGATAGATTTAGTAGTAAATCACATGAAAAGAATTATATAAATGCAATTCAAATAAAAAAATTAAGACAATAATCTGAATTGAAGGCTAAATGACAAATGTAATAACTAATAAGATATTGATATTAATATTTAATATTTATGTAGGGATAAAGTAGTAAATTAAATATGTCTCAATGAGTTATCGATTTACATAATAACCCAATATTAAAAAAAATTAATTTCGAACCAATAGCCCGATAATTTTATTTTATAAAACCATTAAAGCAATCATTAATCCAATAACCCAATAACAATAACTCACTAACATTTTTTTCAATTCAATTTCTTGATCGATTTAATTTTTGCACACCCTACCCTTAACTAACTTAATATTAAACCCTTATCGTTAGCTACCTAAACACTTTTAAATCATATCATATATAGAATAATCAGTACTCCCTCCGTTCCTTCTTTATTGTTACAATTTCCTTTTTGAGAGTTAAAAGATGCAAACTTTGACTAACCTTTTAATATGTATTTTTTTTAATTTTATTGATTTGAAAAGATTGCAATTTAGAGTACTTTTCTATAAGTTTTTGAATATCTAAATTTTTATTTTAAAATTCAAATTAATGTAATTTAATTTAATTTTAAAAATTAATCAAATTAATTTTCGAAAAACGCAACATGACAACTAAAAAAGAACGAAAGAAGTAACTAGTAAGAAAAAATGTTTCTATTAATACAGTTGTATAATAAGCCTAAAATATAGTTTATGTTCTACGAGATATTTTAATAGTCCAGTTGATTGGTTATATTTATTTTCCCATTTTCTCCTATCACTATTTTATTTTTATTTAAAAAAGTGTATGCTCTATAATTAGGGACCCAAGGTAGGGCTTTTAGTCAAAAATGGACCGGCAATAGTACAAACAGTTGAGAACGAAATCGTGCTTCACGTCCACTTATATATAATCAGTTAGATAAAAACAAAAAAGTTTGGTAATGTGTCAGAACTCAAAATGATACTACTACTAAACATTAAAAATATTACTACTTAAATTATAAAAAAAGATATTGCTTATATTATAAATAAACTTTGAGAGTGAAACGTGCTTATCAGCGCATAATTTGCGTGGATTCAACGTAGATTTGATTTTTATGATGAAATCAGAACTTTTATCAAGAAAATTTTAAATCTGAAAAAGTAGACACACAAATTAGTCAAAGTAGGTTCAACATCTACTATATATATATAAAACATAATTTTAACATATATAAATAATATAATTTTCTACCGTAAGGAGATTTGAATGAACCCCCTGACCCTAAGATGGCTTCGCCCCCGTTTGATTCGCAGTATTTTACAAATTTGTTTTCAATTTTACATTCTTTTTATAATAGCCTTTCAGGTCTTGAAAGGGTGACATTCTTGAATGTGAAGCTGAAAAATGATTAGAAGTATAAGTAAAAATAGGGTAGGACACCAACAAGAGTTGTACTAAAGTGTTAAATATTTCTTCACTTTTAATTAAAAGATTTCAAGTTCAAATCTCTTTAAATATTAAGTCATCTTTGTTAGAAAGTGTTTTAATCCTGAGACTTTTCGGAGCAAAAGGTGAGAAATCAAAAAAATATGGTGGGATGTGTAAAAAGTGATGGGGACATATATATCATGACGTGTTTTATATCGATCAATTCGATGCAAAGTTAAACTTTTTTAAATTTAAAAATAGAAAGATTCTCTCTGTTTTTGGATTGCAAATCTAGAAATATGTTTTCAGACAAGGAAACATTGTCCAATTTTTATTTTTTTTACGTTCTTGTGCTTTTAGGAAAACACAAAATATCTTACACTATTAAAATTTCACTGTTTATCAACTGTCAAAGTATTCAGAATATAGTCCTAAAAAATAGACGAATAAACTATTATAATCAATAAAAGTATGTAATAAGTATTACAATATTTCATTATTAATATGTACTAACTTAAATTCTATAATTATCATGGGGTAGCTAGATACTTACTCACCAACCAAAAATATTTTGTAATATAATTAGTATATTGTGTTATGTATTTATCAGATTGATATAAATATTGAGTGCAGATGAATTTTTACCATTACTACACAAGACAACTCTTTACTGATCTTATTTTTTTCTTCTAATTTTTATTTTAAGGATATGTTCTCACTTACCTCCCACGTGAATCCTTTAACTTATCTTTTTATCAAACAATAAATAATTAGGAATAAAAAAGGTGGAAGCATCCTTACGGCGTCACTCTCAAGATCCAAAATGAATAACTCATCAAAATAAAAAAAGAATCAATGAAAAAAAATAGTCGTAGAGATCGAATCCATCAAAAAAGTATAATTTAATCTGAATGCTCAAAAGATCTTTAAATTTATGTGAGCACTTTATTATTAGTTAAATAAACAAAAAGACTTTGATTAATCTACTATTCAAAGATAAATAATATATGGCATTTTATACAACTAATCATTTACTGTAGCATAGTTGACTTACATTGTACCCAGTGGAGGCAGCAGAGCCGTATAATATAAGAATATAGAATAAACTAAACAATTAAATTCAATTTAAATAAAATAAAAGTGAGACACTAGCAATAATTAAAATTATGAATAGTAGTTGGTAGCAGTTAATTGATGACTGTCCTTAACTGGCAAATTATTTTGTCACTATGTAACATAATAAATTGAACAAGATAAAGTGATGAATCATGGGTTAGAATTGGAAAAACTCTTATGGCTTTGAAAGTATATGAACAAAGTTTATTCTATATTCTATCCCTATTACATTCGGGATTCTACCTCTTTTAAGTTAATGGGTTCTAAATTTAAATAATTTATACATATTTATATAATTTCTTAAGAAATTACAAGATTTAGACTAAAGTTAATGAGTTCGACTGAACTCTGTTTGACCGGTTTGTTGGCAAAAGGAAAGGTCTGTTCATTTGTCCAGAAATATGTTTTCGGCCTATCTATCGATTGAACCAGGGGCTGGGCTCTTGTTGACAGACATAAGAAGTGGGATTAAGAATAGGGGAAGAGCAGCTCTCATTTGAACACTTGGTTAAAAAAGATATACCGCATGATGGCAAATCGTGTAAGGATGTGGCGAACAGACAAAATTGCCAAATTGGAATGGCAGTAAATGTTAAAATCCACCATTGATGAGTGAATATGAGATCTTCTAGGTCATTATCGAAGCAAACACAGAGAGTAAATAACTGTTTCTTTGTATTGATAGAAGAGAATGATTATAGAATGAGAATATCTACTCTAATGGCTACTATTTATAGAGCAGCTAATTAACTAACTTGCTAACCACCTAACCAATTAGTGATCATTCTGTTATAACTGAATGACAACTGTACAACAGAATGACAGCTGTACACAACTCATCAGCCTTCCTCTATGATCATCTCAACACCCCCCTTCAAGCTAGGTGGTGAAAAAAGATTTAGAACTCCAAGCTTGGACAATAGATGGTAGTGTTGATGGCTTCCAAGTCCCTTTGTCAACAAATCTGCCTCATGTTCAGTTATTGAAACATATTTTGGATGTATTAAACCTTGTTGCACCTTTTCTCGTATAAAATGGCAATCAATTTCTATGCGCTTTGTTCTCTCATGGAACACAGGATTGTTGGCTATCTGCATGAAGATTGCAGGTTCGAATCCTGTCCCCGCCTAATCAGTGGAACATTGTTCACCGGGATAGAAGGTCGGTCCCAACCCGTCTACAAAATGGGGCTAGTGTTCAGTCTTGGTTGGTTCCACCTCTTTGCAGGGTGATGACATCAGTAGCTGTGGAGCACAGATGACCATTTCTTTCACTATTGAATTCCAACTTAGAGCTCCGCTTTTCCTATTCACTAGTACACTGCACGCTACAACTAGCAGCCCCTTTACTAGGTTGGGAAAAGGCTAGCATATCTGTAAACAACTGAATTGGTGTAGGAATTTCAACTCCTAGACACTTGAACAATCCAAACAACCAGATCAATTCAGACACTGTTAGAGCCATGCTTCTATATTCTGATTCTGCTGAACTTCTAGCTACTGTGTTCTGTTTCTTGGACTTCCATGATATTAAGGACTCCGAATTTCACAATGTAACTAGTTTCTGACTTCCTTGAGTTTGGACAACTTGTCCAATCAGCATCACAGAATGCTGTCAAAATAGTTTTACCCTCTACATACATCAGAATTCCAAGGCCTGGTTCACTCTTAACATATCTGACCACTCTATGAGCTGCCTCTAAATGAGACTTCTTAGGTGTCTACATGAATTGACTCAGAGTTTGAATACTATATGCAATGTCAGGCCTAGTCAATGTCAAATAGAGCAACTTCCCTATCAACCTTTGATAGCCTTTCACATCTTGTAAGGGTGGATCTTCCTGCAGACCACAATGCTGATCATATTCCAAGCTTGTGAGCTTCTGGTTCTGTTCAAGAGGTATAAGTGCTAATTTAGCTATGAGTACTAGGGTGTACTTTCTTTAGCACAATAGAATGCCTTTCTTAGATCTGCATACCTTTATTCCCAGAAAATACTTCAGTGATCCAAGGTCCTTGATTACAGAATGAGAATATCTACTCTAATGGCTACTATTTATAAAGCAACTAATTAACTAACTTGCTAACCACCTAGCCAACTAGTGATCATTCTATTATAACAGAATGACAACTGTACAACAGAATGACAGTTAGCCTTCCTCTATGATCATCTTAACAGTAAAAGATACTTTTGTTTAATTTAAACCAATTGGTGGTGACAATATTTAGTGGAATTATATATACAGATTTAGAATCCAGGCCCAGGCCCAGGCCCAGGCTGCTGATAGACCTCTGCGCACATCTCAGCTAATTTTATTTGGTCAAATAGAAGGAATTTACTTCCGCTAAGACGTTATGGTTCTCAACTCACTTCACTGAACGCTAGGTCAAAACTTAGTACGAGTACGTTTTCACATTAGCATAATAATTAAAGAGATGAAGGAGCATCATGAAAGATTAAATGCAGACCCAAGCCAAATAAACATATAATTTGGCCGTGTCAAATAGGTTTAGCTATTGTTTAGAGAGACGTGAAGAGAATGAGGGACAAAAGAATTTGATTATTAAAGTAAAGTGGAAGGGAAAAATGGCTTTGAATTGGCCCATATTCTCAATTAGTCCTTGCTGATCCCATAGGTCGGTCATTGTTACCTGTGTTGTAAGTGAAGAGTCAGAAAGAAAATTTTCTTTAATAAAGTATAGACTCGAGTTGCTGCATACAAAAGGCAAAATGCCAAACATCTTCTTTCTTTTTTCTGATATACTATACTATTCTACTTGCATTACTTGCACGTTCATTTGTTTCAAGAGACCTTGTCATATACTCTAATATACCCAAAAGTACAAAAAAATGAGTGATGTATTTGGGGAGGAAGCAATATGGCATTGGTGTTTTTGCAGGTTATATGGATGAGATGCAGCAAACAAAATTGCATAGCTCTCATCTTGATTATGACCCATTCCAATTTGAAAAGAAGAAATTTGTAAAGGGTTACAAAACCAATTTGATAGAAAAGGTTAGAGAAAATGACCAAAATGGTCCTTAATATATGGGTAATGCTTTATTTTGGTCCTTAATATATTTTACTTGATTGAAATGGTCCTTAATGTATGACAAATGTATTCATTTTGGTCCTTAGTATACAACAACAACAACAAACCCAGTATAGTCCCACCATGTGGGGTCTGGAGAGGGTAGAGTCTACGCAGACCTAACCCCCACTTTGAAAGGTAGGGCGGCTGTTTCCAAAAGTCCCTCGGCTCATTTTGGTCTTTAGTATATTTCACTTAATTGAAATGATCTTTAATGTATGACAAAAGGTATGCATTTTAGTCCTTTACCCTAAACCTAACAGATTTTATCCCCAAAAAGGTGTGAAATTTAGTTGTGGACCATACGTGGCTTACAAAATCCACCATTCTTTTCTTTGTTAGCTCCAAAAAAAAAATCATGAAATCTAACATCATTGTCTCTACTTTCTTTAACAAAATTTACTATTTTCTCTGGCTTAAAACATAAATTTTTATTAGGTCAGTGGAATAATATTTTAGGAACGAGAAAATGATAATTTTTGTTGGAGAAAATAGAGAAAATGGTGTTAAATTTTATGGAGTTCTTTCTTTGAAGCTAACAAAGAAGACAACAATGGTGGATTTTGTTAGTCATGTGGGTTCCATAGTTAAATTTAACACTTTTTTTTATAAATCTGTTAGGTTTAGGATAATAGACTAAAATGAACACCTTTGCTATATATTAAGGACCATTTCAATCAAGTGAAATAT
Source organism: Solanum dulcamara (assembly GCF_947179165.1). Classification (NCBI taxonomy): domain Eukaryota; kingdom Viridiplantae; phylum Streptophyta; class Magnoliopsida; order Solanales; family Solanaceae; genus Solanum; species Solanum dulcamara. The sequence goes on along the minus strand of NC_077243.1, from coordinate 16,358,785 downwards.
ATTAAGGACTAAAATGAACACCTTTGCTATATATTAAGGACCATTTCAATCAAGTGAAATATATTGAGGACCAAAATAATGCATTACCCATACATTAAGGACCATTTTGGTCATTTTCTCGAAAAGGTTATATACACCTCCATCATTTATGTACATATTTCCTACTGCTAAAGGATTTAGGATGACGACTCCAATAGTTTAAATTTCAGGAAAAAGAAAAGATGAAACAAAATGAATTTCGATAATTGTAAACTATTGCTAGCTTTACTAACTTTTGAAGCAACCCCAGGGAGTGGGTGCACCACTAAATAAGGAGAAAAAAGTAGTAGATATATATTAAGTGAGAATTGATTCATATTTCTTTGGATAAATAACTCAGCATTCAACCAAGTGCACCGTCTAACATGTCAAGCAGATAATATAGATCAATTCTAGAAAATATGTACATAAGATACCTAATTTGGTGGAAAGATCATGCATGAATTCAAATGAATCATAAATAAGGCTATGAATTTAGTCCTGCATGCTACGTACGTTTTTCGGAAATTAGGTGCATGCCAGCCACCATAGTTATATAACAAGGGAAGCCCGGTGCACTAAAGCTCCCGCTATGCGTAGGGTTCGGGGAAGGGCCCGACCACAAGGGTCTATTGTACGCAGCCTTACCTTGCATTTCTGCCAGAGGCTGTTTCCAAGGCTTGAACCCGCGACCTCCTGGTCACATGGCAGCAACTTTACCAGGATAGTCCGTCTTCATTACATTTCTTGAGGTACGACAGGCCTTCCCTGAACCCTGTATGAATGCTTCATGCACTAGGCCGTCATTTTTTAATGTGTGGGGAAGCAGGAAGGTCAAAACGAGATCAAACAGTGCATTTTGTAGATCTTATTCTCCTCAGATATTAGACACTAAGCACTAAAACAAAGCCACCAAACTCTTAAACACTATGTCTGGTTTCCAAAAGAGGGTGGTTTTATGTTCCTTACGCAAGAGGTTGATGATTTACATTTACTTCTGATTGTGTGTTGGAGTTGGAGACGAAAGTAGTTTTATATGTTTCCCCTTATTCATATAGTTTTTGATGGATTCTAACATATTGATGTGAAAGATAGCAATCTATGGTAGAAGAGAAGCTTCCATTAAAGCAACTATTTGTTTCAGTTCAAGGTTCCACATCTCTATTCTTTCCGAAAAAATAACAGGCAAGGGGAGGGTGTGGGGAGAAATGACCAGATATATTTGGAACATAAACGACAACCTTAGCGAAATGACAGAAAATTTATCACCTGATTCACAAGGAAAGACTGGAACTAACTGCTGACAATGTGACATAATTTAATTGGGATTTTTGCACTGTTGTATAGCCGTCCACCAAAATAATAGTAGGCAAATGTATATTTTGTATATAATAATATTTTTCACCCCATTAAAGTAACTGAACTTTACTCACTATAATGATAAAAACTACCAATCAAGGTAAATTTAGTTAATTTAATGTGATGAAAACTAATTTTGTGACTCTGTATTATAGTGGATATTATATATGAAATTGATGCTCCACCAATTACAAGAGTCAAAATTCTGGCAACAAGTACTATCTTGAAATGCTTGTTCTCTTTTTTCTTTGTATTGTCTAAAACTTATCCACTATCTTCAGACAAAAAGTTCTAATACACTTCAAAAACTACAGAAATCTTTCTCATCATTTACTCTTCTTAATATACTCTTCAAGACTTCAATTCCACAATGCAAAAGGTCAATGAAGATTATCACATTGGCGTGAAGATAACTAATTCTCTGGTGTTTAGATTGATGCACACCATTATGGAAAGCCAAAGCACTAAACGCTAAAGAATAGTTGGAAAAGGCACATTTTTCATGTTCGTGTATAGGTGCATTGTCATATCGACTGTAACAAGTCGCATGAAAACATGAACTACTGTACAGGTGGGTATAGGGAAAGGTGAATAGTCATTTCAACATCCTCCTAAATCTTATAAGCGAACAAGAAACAATAACATGGTCTTTTTGATAATCTAGTCATTCCCGATGTAGTTTCTTATATATAAGCAACTATATATCAAAAAGAATAGATATATTTGCTCATAATGCAAAACATAACAGAACAGTTAAAGACAACAGATCAAAGTAGAACAGATATACATCAAGAATGTGTTTTGTTTCAGCAATGGTTTTAAATTTGCTGTGTGAGGGCAAGGGATGAAATCATTTGTCAATCATGGCATGGGGAAACTATGAGGTGAGCAGGGCAGCAAAAGAAGAAAGCAACCATAACTTCCCCGAATGAAAAGAAACCAGAGGGTACAACCTATGTCAGCATAAAAGTTAACAGTCCAAATGAATTCATTCACACCTGATTGAAAAGTGGAGTTCCTTCTGTCATCAGAGGGAAACCGGAAAGAATTATCAATCTCTTCAAAATAATCCGCGGGGAAGCACCACTTTCAGGTTAAGTAGACTAGAGTCCAGCACTGAAAAATATACTGGAGTGATGTTGCTTCAGCATCAAATCCACTAGATTTCAGTATCAAAAAGGCGGATGGTGACATTTGAAACCATTCTACGGGCAAAAGGAATATAACTTAAACTGTACCTGAAAACCAGACAATAGTAGCAAAATAGTTAGGATAACTCTGGTTGGTTGCTGGGAAGTTTCAAGCAAATCATTTTCTGAATAATTCTTTTCTCAATTTTCAAGTTCTTTTATTTTCAGAAAATGTATAAAGTGCATATATCTGTTAACACAAAAAAAATTCCTCTTCGAGATCACTTTCTATCAAGTGTATTGGAATCACCAGCAAGCTAACACCGCTTTTGTCTTAAGTAGGACCTACAAAATCAAGTTAGTGGAGTATACATATACAGACGTGTGTGCAGAGGAAGAGGAGTGATGGGCTGGTATGTGAAATGGGTGCCAGTGTACTGGACGCATATGAGATGGGGTGGAAAAAAAAAGAAATTGTTCATTCTCTGGTTGAAGCAGCTAAGTTGGGTTTGGCCACCAGTGGTAGAATACAGTGGGTAAGTTAGTTTCAACTACCAAAATCAGCTGATTCAATCAATTTTATGCTGGGACTGTTCAATTATGCTTGCTAATGGTGATTTGGATAAAGCCGAAATAGCAAGTAGGAGAAACTGATCCGAAGTTTAACTGAAATAAAACAGAATCAAAAGTAAGGAGCTCTAACCAGTAACAAACTAAAACTTCACATATATTACTTCTTTTTTTCCAAGTTGAAAACGGTTCTGGTTGAGCAGGATTAAAATAGAGTACTTGGAGTACAAGTTTAGTGATGTAACTCACGAGGCAGATGTGGAAGTGAGGATTAATGCACAAATCATTTCCAAGAGGAAGTTTCAAGTACCTTGGGTCAATAATCCAAGGAAATAGAGAGATTGAAGATGATGTTACACATCATATTGGAGCAAGGTGGATGTTATGGAGGCTCACATCCAGTGTCTTGTGTGATGAAGATGTGCCACCAAGACTTAAATGTAAGTTTTATAAAGTATTTGTTAGACCAACTATGTTGTATGGGGAGGAGTGTTGGCCATTCAAAACCTCGCACGTCGTGAAGATGAAAGTAGTGGAAATGAGGATGTTGAGATACATGTGTGGGCATACAAGGAGAGATATTATTAGGAACTAAGATATTCAAGACAAGGTGGAGTGACCTTAGTGGTGGACAAGATGAGGAAAGCGAGACAAAGATAGTCCAGCAATGTGAAGAGGGGATGCACAAATGCCCCAATGAGGACTTGTGAGAGGTTGGCTTAGTGGGTCTGAAGAGAGGCAGAGGTAGGCTGACGAAGTATTGGGAGAGGTGATCAGACTAAGACACGACACATCTGCAGCTTAGTAAGGACATGACCCTCGATAAGAGAATATGAAGGTCAAGGATTAGGTTAGAGGGCCCATAGGTAGAAAAGTGTTGTCTAGTTTCCCTATTAATGTTGGTATTATTACTCTCTTAATCTCTTATTCTTGATTTTATTTTTACTTGTTGTCTCCTTCCTTTCCGTTATTGTTTTACTTGTTGTTGATAACATTATTTTCTCCATTATTTTAAGCATAGTGACATTCTTTTATTACTGTATTTCCTTTTCAAACCTGCTTTGATATGCTTTCCTTGAGCCGAGGGGTTTATCAGAAACAACATCTCTACCTTCACAAGGTAGGGATAAGGTTTGTGTACACATAACCCTACACAAACCCCACTTGTAGGATTACACTGATTTTGTTGTCGTAAAAGAAAATAAAGCATGATTGCGAACTGCAGATAAACTGGTTAGCGGAGAATAACAACGACTACTAGCACAATGAAATCTGATAAAAGGGGGAGTAGGTAGTCCTTAAAAACTAGAGTTGCTTTCTCTGTTGGTTTAATTCGCCACTAGGTGCAAACAGAACGTACTCTCAGTTGCTGCTTGATAACCTATGTCGATTGCGTTAAGCTTTCAGTTCTGCACAAATCGCAGGTGGGTTTGCCCATCTACCACCCTACCTTGTTCACATTGAGCCAGACAAAAGAGACACTCTTTAAAGTTAATAGAAGCAATTACTTTCTCTCCCCTTCTAATGTCCTAGCTTCAAACCCTTACCATCTCTTTGTCGCCTCCACATAGAAAGATTGATCTCTTTCTTTTTTTGGATTAGTCACTTAACTCAAATTCTCTCTAAAATGGTACAACAGACGACGCAGTTCTGCCTACACACTAATTAGCTTCCGATGTATTCTCTGGCATTGATTTGATAGGTAAAGCCTTCAGTTCAAGCTTTGAAGCTAAGTTCGCGTTGTTAGGTGAGGGAAACTGAGCAAATGATGAGAGTTGTTTATGTTTTCCAAATATAGAGCCCGTTTGGATGTGCTTAAAAAAAGTAACTTTTATGTATGAAGTGCTTTTAGAACTTTGAAGTGTTGAAAGTTATTTTTATAAATAAACAGTTGAGTGTTTGGATAAAAGTGCTTAAATGAAGAAAATGATGTGAATTTTAGGGTTAAAAGAATAAAAAAGGTAGTTTGGGAATTTAGTTAAAATATAAGGGATATAAAAGTAATTTCAATGGTCAAAGAAAATGACTTTTAAGCACTTAGAAAAAAAAAGTTAGGAATCCTAACTTTTCATTTTTGACTGACTTTGAACTTTATGGCTTAAAGTTAGCATTAGGCAAACACGTCCAAAAGCTAAAAAGGGGCTTTAAGTTGGTCTATCCAAACGGGCTCATAGTGGCATATTCATAATGAACTAACCAGATTTTAGAGATATTTTTTTGGATAAGTCAGAGTTTGATAATGAACATTCCTTACGAAATCACTAAGAATACCTCAATCTTCAACAAGTTGAAAGCTAAAGTTGAAAATTAACTGATCAATCTGAATACTTAAGATTTACTGGCATGCACTAAGAAAACCTGATCATGGAATCTCAACATTGTTGAGCAGCAACTTTAACATCTAAATCTCCAGTTTCCCATTCATTGTCAACCGGTGGCCTATACTGCCTCAACCATTCAAACAGTGAAAGAAACCCACCCACGTCCTCCCTTTGAAATGTAAGTGCTACTAATATACCAACCCCATTATATCTATTCTTCTACCTATTTCAGCATAAAACCATCCGACCTACGGGTGCCAAGAAATGACAGATGGAGACCCTTTTTAACGCTTTCTAATAGTAACTAATTTTGGGTCGACATGACATACGTATGGCAGGTTTAGGCACCAAAAGTTGCTGAAAGAACATGTATAAAATGATTGAAACAATAAAATCAAGTATACTAATAAGTGAAAGTGGTGAGGTAACTTCAACGGAGAGGTTGAGCGGATCTGAGTGCCACCTTAGCATTAATTGATGAATGCCTTCGCATACCTCATGTACTCTATGACCATGATGAGATATTCTTAAAGAACAATCAAGTTTTTAATGATACTTTTGGCCCAAATTTGGTCAGAAAGCGACCAAGAAAGGTCTATAAACCACAAATAAGACATTTGTTAATACATTTTCCCCTTAATTCCTTATTGTAATTCGTGCAATTAAATTTGAATTTCAACTTTACATTTAAGATGGAAACACATAGCTTTATCCTTACACAAGAACTCTGTCATCTCCTTTCCTACATTTAGGTTAAAATGCAACTTATAAGGTTAAAAAGGCATAGATTGTAGAAATACAGTACTTACAAGAAAAACTATGCTAGATAGATAAGGAGTTAGGCAACTGACCAGATTAGGGCACAGATTTCGCATATGATTGCAAGTAGTGTCAAAATCTTACTGTGGATCTGCAGAAATATGTAAATGATAAACAGAAGAAAGATTGTACTTCAGATAACGATGGTCAGTGCACGTAACATAACGAGGTAGAGTGAATAGTGATATATATCTTTGATACAGAGAGAAGTTGGACCATGTGAAGCAGCAACAAGACAGTAAAAGGGACATCACATAGCAAGAAAATAATACACTTCTAGGTTCAAATTTTCAACATCGACACCTTAAAACTACTATTAAGCAAAATTTATCTCGCCAAGTCAGTCATCTTTGTTACATCTCGCACTTTTGTACATTCGGAAAGAGAAAAAAAATATTTTTGGGCTTGTAAGGAATGAGGTTGTGAATTATTTTATTTATTTTAATTAGTACCGGTGTGATGTTCATGGAAAAAAAATTGATGTGGAAATACGGAGAAAGGCCGAGGGTGAAATTGGAAATTTTGGAAACTAGTTTGTGAACTACTAAATGGGGCTTAGAGTTTGGGCTCCAAAAGAATAATAATAAGAGAAAGTGAGGCCCAAATCAATGGATGGCTAGCCAAGCCCATGGAAATTAATTGCCCATCATCTATATAGATATTTATATGTAATCTACTAGAAGCTTCAAGACTTAAGGAGTCATCAAAAGAGAGAAAGAGAGCTAAGTCATCTTCCAAGAGAAGAAGAGACCGAAGCTAGAAAAAAAAAGAGAAAAAAATTCCTAGTTCTTCAACTTTGATCCAAAAATCTTGTCTTCTTGAATTCTTGTCAAGTTTGAGGCCCTCTTCAACGTGGCGTAATTAATTAAGCGAGAAAACTACGTTTGTGGCAAGTCGAAAATTGAAGAAAAGGTAAGAATTCTATCTTTTTATGTTATGGAAGAAGTCTATGTGTTGTAGCTAGTGGAATTAAGTGGAAATCATGTAATTATGATGTATGTGGGTGTGCAAGTGGGTGTGTGTGGCCATGTGGTGTGATGGTTGGGAGAAGAGGAATTGAACTTTATTTAGCTTGTTAGTTGTGTCGTTATGGTGGTTATGGTGTAATTAAAAGTTGAACGATTCGAGACGGCCTTGAAATTGGTTACAATTTGTTATAGGAAATTATGTGATTTTAGTATAGTTTTATGAAATCATGAAAGTGGAATTTTAATATGGGAATTAGTGTTATTCTTAATGAATTTGGAAGAAGACAATGCAATTTGGTAGTTTCGTTGTGTTCGTAGAAGTTTTGGGTGGATTATGGTTTTGGTGGAATTTTTGGTATAGTGTATGGAATAATGTTAATTTCTTTCGAATTATGTTTAAATGGTCTTGAGCTAGTAAATGAGTATGAAATGTTGATATTAGTTTGAAGGTGTGAAGTTGGAGTGGAAATTGTGGCCTTATGTAACAAAAAGAAAGAAGAGAAAGAAGAAAGAAGAGAAGAAGAAAAAGAAAGACTATTAATGTATTTTTGTAGTGATTGTTGATGTTGTCGGTATTGTTGTGGTTCGTGTTGTTGATATTTCGGCCGAGTTAGATTCTCGGGGATGTTGAATTTATAGAGGAGGTTCTGCCCAAAATTTTGTAGACTAGTAAGGACTAGAAATTGAATTCTTAAAGGATGATAACTTACAATTGACAATTGTGACCATTTGTAAAGTTTGGAGAAAACGGGAGTTGAGTTGGAGTGAGCGTAAGAAGCGGATAAGGTATGTAAAGCTAACCGTTCCTTCTTTTGGCATAAGTATGTAAGGCTTACCCTTTTCTTTCAAGGCATGATTCCGATGTTATGGTTTCATAAGTGCTTCCATATTTTCTTTGTTTTCAAAAGCTAGGTGTCAATGGTCCCAAGGAAATGACTACTTTTCCTATAACCCGTCAATATTTTCCAAAATGTCTATAGTTTCCCAAAACAAAGGTTTACAATATTACAAGCTTTTATGACAATAACGATGGATATGTTTTACAACGACATTGATGATGTCGAGGATGAGAATGTGTCTATGATGGCTATGATAAGAACGGCTTCATGTATGTAAGGTTTACCCTTCTTTCTCTTGGCATGTTTTGACATAAGTATATAGAGCTACTCTTTCTTTTGGTATGAGTTTTATGAAACAAATATATGACATTTTATACAATTTCAAGGAAGTCCTATTCGTAGAGCCACTAGGATGGCCAATTTTCTTGAGTTTCCAAAGGATATTTTCTCGTGCTTAGATACGTGTATATGATTCCAAAAGTTTTATTTTGATATAATCCATGGTAACTTTCGAAAGGTACTTAACATGACTCTTGTCTTGATTTTTTTTAATCATAGCTCATTCCGATTATTCTATGAGTCTTGAAAATTGGTCCTATGTGCATATGTATACGATTTGGCGCCTTGCAGGATTGTGACCTTATTCTACGTTCTCATAATAATATCTTGATCGTCCCCTTATGTTCTAATACCCATTTTGAGACTGCAAGCATAATTTCAGAAATGTTTGATATATATATGTGCTGCATTAGTTTCTCACTACTCCGCTCGTGCATACTACTATGATATCATTCGCCGAAACCCGGGCCGGCTTTGTAATCATGTGCCCTATAATATACTCGGCAGTATGATGTGTTACGGGTCCCGAGACCTCGCCATAGGGCCGGATACCGTCTATGGTGACATGATGTGATATGGCATATGATATGTTCTGATGATATGGCATGCTATGATGATACGATATGTTTGGGGTTGGTACGGAGATTTGAAACCTTCCGGAGTATGATGTGTTGTGGCACCAGCGTCAGGGTGGTGACCACGTTCTTACGCGTTATGCATGATTTTATTTGCATTATGTATATATGTTTTCAGTACAGATTTTGATGTTCTGGTTTGGTATGTGCTCTTTGTACCCTTCCTTTCAGTTACGATTTATATTCCTTACACTTGTGCTTTACATATTCAGTACATATTTCGTACTGACCCCCTTTCTTCGGGGGCTGCGTTACATGCCCGCACGTATAGATGTTTCGGATCCGTCGGCGTAGGCTGCACACTTTCTACTACTACAGAGCGCTCCATTGACTCGGAGCCACATTTTGGTATATGCCTTTCTGATATACACACTCTTATGTATTTGAATATTTGGGTACGGCGGGGCCCTGTCCCGTCATATGTTTTCGTTATGCTTTGGTAGAGGCCTGTAGACATCGGTGTGGGTCATGGGTCGTGTATGCGTGTTTGTCTATGACTGGTGTCTTAATGCGGTCCCTCCTGTCATAACGGCCAAAACAGCCTATATGTTTGTATATATATGCACATATCCGGCGATACGTGTTCCGTCGCCCTTTTTTTTGGTTTGATATGTTATTTTCTGCACGCGTGGCTACTGAAATTAAGGATAGCCTGCTATTCTGATTGAGACAAAAATTAAATTGGAATTATTTTGTAATATGACAATTTGGTATGTAAGCTCGTTTGGGTGTCCTAATAGGGCACCAGTAGCGGCCCACGGGGCTGGGTCGTGACAATCTTCCCCTCATCAAGAGAGAGGGTTGCTTGTCAAATTGAACATAAATAATAATAATAATAATAATAATATCCTTCTACTTTTTAGATATCTTCTCTCAAGCAGAAATGAGAGGAGGGATGACCATTAGTTTAGCTGATCTCTTATCTATCTAAGAAAAAGAGATATTGGGGTGCAGAATGAATTTTTCCTTGCATTGGATTTTTAACAACACTACATTTATTTACCTATAAGGCTATAACTACAACTTCTTCGTAGAAAGAATGAACTCCTACAGAACAGCCTTCACCTTGGAAAGGAGACCAGGCAAGGAAGAAGATATCTCTAGTGCAGTGCATGAATTATTGCATTGTCTTCCTTCAAAAAGAAGGAGAGCAGCTGATTTGTGACATCCCCAAAAAGGATGAGTGCTAATTAAAGAAAAGAGTACTGGACTTTCCTAGTATATCAGAGGAAGTGAACTCTAATATATAATCCATCTTATGTTACTAATTTAGCTTATTATTTAGGAAGAGGATCACTCTAATAGATAATCCATTGTATAGAAAGGACACTTACCAAGAGTGCACAAATGAGAGCTAAAACAACACATCCCACATAAATGGATGTGGCATAGAAACGAACAGGATCCATCATCATTGATAGTTGCTGCATAGGTCCAACGAGAAAAGCTGTGCTGCAGTGAGAATATCCAAGTTCAAAACACAATAAACTTTAAGATTAATGAAATTCAAACATTTGGCTTACATCCAACAACATAAATCTACCCCAGATACTAAAAAACTAGTTATACTTGAAGAATTAGAAATATTTTGAGCAACTCTGTGCAAAAGCAATTTGCGGGTATTGGTTTGAGAGCCACATTTGTATTTCTAAGCCCAACCTTCTAGCAACCAGACATAGGGGTAAATTGGCTAGAAATGAGAGGAAATAAAGGGAGAGGAAAGAAAATGGAGAAAAGGTTCATATCTTGACTTTAAAATGCACTTCTCTTCTTCTTCTTCTTACCTTCCCTTCATTTTGATTCCTTTTAAACAATTTATCCTGTGATAGTTCATTTTTCACAATGTGGAGTAGAAGTAAAGCAGATCTTTAACAGTTTTAAAATGGCAAGTTAATTAGTTCCTAAAAATTCATATTTCTATACCCAAAGAAGATTGTGGCATACCTTCCAATGGCCAACATGTTGCCAAAAGTAAATAACAGGGCAAATTTGATGGGCTTGATGAACACAATCATTGACTACAGACAAAAATTAAAATAAAGGGCAAAACAACAATCAGATGTAGAATTTTTCACTAAAAAAAGCAGTAGAATTATTAAAGAAACTGAATAAGTGGTCATACCAGGAACATACAAATCAAGCCCGCGAGCAGACAGGCAGCGAAACCATAAACTCTCTGCTCAATCAAAATCCAAAAAGTCACGATAAATCATCAACTTAGGTTTTAGGAGGAAATAAATTGGATCTTGTCCATGAAAAGAGTACCTGTAAAGGAGAAAGAGAGCAGAGGGCTTCTTGATCACCAAACAGATTATCTTGTTGCTCCTCATTTTCCCCCAAAATGGATTCGCTTAGGTTCCACATTTTGTTGAGAGTTGGGGTTTATTACTCAGCGGATCATCAAATACCTTACAATCTACCAGAAATTATGGCAACTAATCATAGCACAACGATAAATCTTTTAGATGTTACTAGTTTTTATTGAATATATACCAAATCAAATAATGCATAAAAGCTAATATTTAGGCATTACAGCATTACTAATGCATTTATATTCAACATTATTTATATAAATCTATTTTTCTAACAAACTATTATAACGCCTAAAACTTTATGACTTTTTGCAATTTAAAATTGGGATAATTAAGTAATTCGATATATATTCATGTATAATAAGTATTATAATGTATATAGATAGTTTGTGTATTTTTTATGACTTTTGGCAAGCTATATCTAGAGAGGTTCAAAATCGAACTGAAATCGATAAATCCAATTGAAAAAAAATTATTGGTTTATCAGTAATGGGTTATTGGTTTAGCGGTTTCAGTAGTGATTTTAATTTTCTTATTATCGGGTTATCAGTTCTACACGATTTAAGAATTTTTCTAAACGGGTTAACCAATAACCCAATAGTAACTTAATAAATTTATATTTATTATCATTCGGTATATAAAGTCCTTTACTTATATTTTAGTTTTCATACTTTTTCTTACTATCTCAAACTCTTGGTTATTCTACAATGCTTTGCATTTGCTTTTGAGCAAGATGTAATTTATCAAATTATGAGTATGGTTCATTTGGTTTGTCACTTTGTTTCCAAGTGATTTTGAATGATTTTTTTTGTGTGTAAAATCTTAACGATTAAACCGATATCCAAACTGATAATGATCAATAATCTATAAGCCGATAATTGATAAGCCAATATATTAATGGTTCTATAATAATTTAATATGTCTATATACCGATAACCGATAAGTCAAATCGATAAATTTCAAAATCGAGCCGAATCTACCATATGCAGCGCTAGCTATATTGTGTAGTCACTGTATATTTTTTTATGATTTTTAGCTATTTTTGTGTAAATAAAATTTGACTATATTTATTATAAATTAATTAATTTATCATATATATTTAAAATTGTCCCAAAATCAAATCACGCATTAATTCAAATCTGCCTCTAATAATTTGACATTTTCTTTTTAACCCTTAAACCCATGATCCATTCTCATTTTAGTACATATATTATTGGCTATTTCTTTTTAGCCCATACTATGAGTGAAAAATCTATTGCATCTAAATATACTTTAATTTTAAATTATAATTTAAAATCATATCCAAACAATTTTAAGAGAGTAATTATATACTTTTAAATTGAAAGATTTTAATTTAATGTAAATAAAGAGAATAGATAATTTTTCTTTTTACCTCAAATCAAATTTGGGGTGAGTATTATATCACTAACCGTTTAACTATGATAATTTTTCATTTCGTTTAAAATTAAGTGTTTGATAATTAAAAATTCAAATACAATTTCAAGTTATATTTGAAAATTTTTAAAAATACTCAAAATTTTGTTTTCACATTATAAATTTTCTTTTACAAATTTACTCTAAAATATATATCATTAAAATAAATTTAAATTCTAAATAATTTTATTACAAAAGTTTTAATCAAAATAGCTTCAACTTTGAAAATTTATAAATATATATATATATATATATATTATTTTGTTTTTTCTGGCCAAATGCCCACTTAAATAAAACCACAGAAATATCACTCCAACCCGGCAAAAAGGAGCTCCCCTGAACCGGCAAGTTCTTGGGGGAAAAGGAAAATATAGAAGACGAACTCGAAACCCTAGTACTTGCAGAGCGTAACGTAGTAGCAGTGGAAGTCGAAGAACAATGTCGTCGACTCTACTGGAGGTGACTCGTGCATCGCACGAGGAAGTTGAACGCTTCGAGCGGCTTATTGTGAAGGATCTCCAGACTGAGCCTGCTACTAACAAGGACCGGCTCCACCAGAGTCACCGCGTTCGTAACATGATCGAGCAAATCATCGACACCACACACAAACTGGTAGTTTCTCGTTCCGCTTACAATTGAATTAACGTTGCATTTTATTTTTTACTCTAAATTAGTTAACAATTGATGTGTGTCTGTGTTATAGGTAGATATATATGAAGACAAAGACGGTGCAAGGAAGGATGAAATTGCAGCTCTGGGAGGTCAGACAGCAACTGGAACAAACGTATTTAGTGCGTTTTATGACAGATTGAAAGAGGTTAAAACAGTCACGGCTCTTATTGTTTTTTTTAAAATTCTATATGCTATGGTTACTTAATTCAATTTGTTTTGTTTAACAAACTTGCTCTGTGTATTTGTGCTTGTGATGTCTAGATTCGTGAATACCATAGAAGGCATCCTGCTGCGCGGGCTATTATTGATACTGGTGATGAATACGAGCAGCTCCTCAAAGAAGAACCACAAATTGAGTTTAGTGGCGAGGTCAGTGTCACTCGTGTCTATTCATGTTGCTTTTTGGCAGGAAATTAGTTTCTTTTTTCTGATTAGATGATGAATTCTCGCTGCATGTTATGTGAGTTTGCTTGAAATATTAATTAAGTGATTTTAGTAGTTTTTAGCTTTTTACATCTTTACACTGTTTATTTATTGGGCATCGGCTAAGTTGTAGACATCCTTTTCTACTTTGAATATTTGCAGTTGCGAGACAGATGTTGTATTTTATCAGTTATCTCTTCCCTGATAGTGGCGATTTTCTATTATCTGATACAGCAGTTGTGTTGAAAAGCTAATGGCAATTGAATATTTACCAATCCTATAGCTTTATGATAAGGAAATTATGTCGTATAGAAGCCATTGCTCAGTTGTTGGGCTTGTTAACAGCTTGTCGTAAAAACTAGTGTTGGCATTGGAACTTAAAATTAGACTTCCTTTGTCTACTTACTGCAAAAGAGAGAAGTAGAAGTTTATATAAAAGCTAATCATAGGTTCTTATCTCAATTGGAACAATAGGGCCACTATGTTCATTACTAAACTTATTGAAGATATGAAATATAACCAAGCTAATCATAGGTTCCCAGACCCCACTTGTGGGATTTCACTGGGTATGTTTTTATTGTTGTGTATCTTTTTCAGAGGTTAAATCGATCATTAAAAGAAGATTTAGGCCAAAATTAGGATACATCCTGGGAAAATTAGAGTTTCCATCGAAGAGAAGAAATGAAAGGCTTTCACAAAATTTCTCATAGAATTGAGAATATAGTTTTTATTCTATACATGTCTGATCATGAATTAGTAACTGCTTTTCATAGTTGATGTTTATCTGAATTTTTCAATTATATTTAATGATTCTGCAGTGAGATTATGCTTTTATCTGTAACTTTGTATATCTTTTGAAGCATGGACTTCTTGGTTGATCTCTCTCTCTCTCCTGGTGTCTATCGCTTCTTTATGTTTGCTTCTGCCTTCTTGGTAATTGTGCGATACTAGTTGTCTTATATTCCATTTTGCTATTGTGACACGTTGACAGGAAGGTTCTGGGCGATACCTTGACTTACACGAATTGTTTAACGAGTATATCAACTCCAAATTTGGTGAGCCAATTGAATACACAGCTTATCTTAATGTATTTTCCCAGCCGCAGAAGATTCCTCGTAAAGCAAAGTCGACAAGGTAAAAATATCTGTAGTTGGTGTGTATATTCAATCTTTCAAATCAGATATATCGTTCAGAGTTTGTTGCTTAATATAGTTAAATGAGGTATAGACAGTTTCAGGAAACAACTTTGAAATAACAGCTTCTTCAATAACTGCTTGTTTGTTTGGGTGAAATCTTGTTGTTCCTGTAAAATTCAAATTTGGATGTAAAACTGTTCTCCCCTCTTCATGATTTCTACGTTTTTGTGATATGCAATATTTGCCTTTTTGCTCTTTTACAGGCAGTACCTAGAATATTTGCAGAAACTATTGGAGTATCTGGTCTATTTTTTTGAGCGGACGGAGCCCTTGCAGGATCTTGATAGGATATTCTCAAAGGTGCTGTTTTCTTTTATCAACATGCTGTTCCTCAATCTGATTTTATTATTGAGTGATAATTGCTTACTTGTTGCATGCTTCTGAGTTCTGTCTGACATCGTTGGGAGATGTATGTACATTCTTTCCCCCCTTTTTAAAAATAATGGGATAGTTAAGTGAATACATGCAGAGACGGTTTCTTTTTATCTGCTTGTAAAAATTAATTTATTTTTTGGTATTTGTGAGTTGTAAATTGGTGTTAGTTGGGCGTTTTGCTATGTGGAAGTCATTGCTTACATGTTTTCTCATAGGAGACATGGTATAACTTCTCTGTTTTACAGTTTGCTGCTGAAACAGTAGTTTAAGGATTGTATCTTCTGATAGGAGGAGGTTATGCTGTCATACTTTGAATGTGTCGTTCACACTGACATTTTAATGGCTGTTTTGAAAAATTCCAGATAACTCACAGTATTATTGAGTTTTGTCTGTGAATATGATTAATTTTGCATGGTGTTTATGGTTAACTTCTATATGCGCTTATGAAATGATACTTTACTTATCCTCACCCCCCAAAAAGAATGCTTCTGTATGGTTTTTTAATCTAACTACTAAATTCTGACAGGTAACAAGTGAATTCGAAGAGGAGTGGACTTTGGGCAAGGTAGTAGGATGGGAAAATAATGGTCAGGAAAATGGAAGTGCTTCAGAGAATCATACTGTGATTGATCTTGATTATTATAGTACAGCTGAGGAGCTGATGGTAGTGGGACCAGAGAAGTTAAAGGAGGTATGGAAGTTTCTTTAAATTGTTTCTCATTTATGTTTCTTTAATGGAACTTGAATGCCTTCAAGCTTTGGAACACGTTGAGCTGAGGATATACCAAGATTCATAGGAGTTACAATGTTCTTTTTGCACTTAAACTTGGGAGTTATGGCAGCAGCAGTTTTGACTTGCTGGATGTAGAAAGAAGGACATGTGCTGTACTCAGTGACCAATCCAAAAATGTGCTGTACTAAGTATCGACTTAATTAGGTCCCATTAAAATGAACTGATACTGATGGTTTCACTTGACTTGATAATCTGATTGGAACCCATCCTTTTTTAGATTTCTTTTACAAGTTTGAAGTGAATCTTGAATTTTAATTACATGCACCCTCAGTTTGTTTTGTTCTATAATTACCACACAGATTTTAGCGTGGAAATGGAGTGACAACTTATTTTATTTGTACGCAAGGAGTTTAAACATATATTTCTGGATAGTTTGATGTTTTTATATGGCAATTCTTATAGCCTTTTGTCGGAATGCTTACTGCAGTTCTTGTTTGCATTTTTGTTTCTAAGGACTATTTTAGGTCAATTATGTTTTATACTCAATTGCTCTTGCACTGAATTGTGGCAGATGCTTAGGATGTCAAGTAGAAGTATGCAGTTGACATTGTTAACTCCCAGGTTCAAGAACCCTAGTCTTTATTCAGTCGTCTCTTTCTTGAGAATGTTCTGGTCTCAAAAGCCATTCTATTACAGGAGGTTTCTGTAAGTAGGCGGTCTAATCATTCTAGTGCTTTTAGTGATAATAGTTCATGTTTCCTAATCCTTCTGATTTTCACTCTAAGCTCTTAGCGTTTCTCATTGGAATGATAATAGTACTATCAATTAGATTAGTACTATCAATTAGATCTTTGGTTCTCCAAGCTCCTGCATTGTAGTCTTCATTCTTAAAGACTTTGTTTTGTCAAATCCCTTCTTTTTCTCTAGTTCATTGGAACTCTCTCTTTGTATTCACATATCTGTTTTTTTTTTCGTAGTGGCTATATGGTAAATGCACATTGAAAGAAAACTCTGGACAGATCTTTGACTATTACTTTTTATTTGCATGGAGCCATGGTCTGTTTGATAGTTGGGGACTCCTTTCGCCCATTAAATTTTGGAATTTTGTGAATACAATCAAAGAAAGTTGCAATTTGTGAATGTGTGGGTTTCCGACTTATGATTTTACCAATTCAAACTTCTTATATGTGGGTTGTTTAGGACGTGCTTTTGTCAAGCTCAACTTGTATGCCAGTATAGGAGATCCTGTTGCTGATTGATATTAGAAAATTGCATCAGTTTCTCATTTCCTATTTGCCTTGATTTTTTTCTTTTATCCTCTTTGCCTGCCAGCTATCATGTTCTATTTGTTCCGTGTACTTATATATGTCACTCCAATGATGCAAACTATATTATATGGTATTAAATATTGGTGCAAGACTTTAGCGTGCTGGGTTGTTACGGAACTTCAATGTTGTGGCATCTGTTGTAGGCATTGGGAGCACTGGGATTGAAAACAGGAGGTACTATTCAGCAACGTGCTGAGAGACTTTTCCTTACGAAGGTCAGTTGCTAGCATCTTTACCCAAGAATAAAGTATTCTCTCCTAGATGGTTGAGGATTTGATTGCTTCATTTTACATATTATTTGTGAATTGGTTTAGACATGCATAAATTTGTTGTTTGATGTTTTGACAGAATACATCACTAGAAAAACTGGACAAAAAGCATTTCGCAAAAGGCTCGCGGAAACCAGAACAAAACGGTGTTGTTGCAGCTCCTCAAGTGGGTGATGTAAAAGAGATTGCTCTTCTGGAAGCCAAGATAAGAAAGCTATGTGATCTGTTGGATGAGGTGGGTGACACAACACTTATATTATCTCCTAAAGGGAAAGATATCCGAGGCAACATGCTTGCATTTAATTTAATGTGGAGTAAATTCAGAAAATGATTCTTCCACATACTAACAATTTTTTGAGTCTTGTTTATTCTTCCTCATCATTTCTTGGATGAGTTTTTTGTGAAACAAAGTTACCCTTGTCTCAATATTTTTTTTGAGTCATGTTTGGGCAAGATAACAAGCATGTCGCGGATCTATGTTTATGCTAAGCCGCAGATTTGGTGCACTGACTCTTTTTTATTTTTATATTTTATTACCTTGCAGACCATTGTGCGGACAAGAGAAAATGTTGAGAAAAAGCAGGCTTTGACATATGAAGAAATGGAGGCAGAACGTGAAGAGGTAATTCATGAGTAACCTGCAACCTTATATAGGAAAGGGAACGCCATCGTAAAAGAGATCAATGCCTTGATTTAAATAATGTTTCAAGTAAACAAATGCCAACTCTTTTCAGTCATGACTTAGTGTTTATTTATTTGATCTGGCAACTTCATTTAGTAATTCGTTGCCTTTCGTTTCTGTCTCAAATTTTGCTAAGGATAATTGGTAAAGCCCCCACCCCTGCCCCAGAACCAACCAGCCAAAAAAAAAGAAGGAAAAATGGAGATGATCTAGGGTGTATCAGAATGTCAAATTAATAGTGTAGTAGAATGCTTCATTTCTGGTATCATCACACTCATTGGACTTGGCCATACTTCAATCTCTTCCAAATAGTAAAAGAAAAAAACTCCAGGTGCACATGGGATTAATCATATAGAATACACATTTGGTCTCTCTGAAACCATTTTTAAAGTTTAAACTCTATTTGTTTGCACTTGATGAAGATCTGAATTTGAATTATTCAGATCTCTTCATTAAGTGCATTTTTTTCTACAACTACTTAATAGGTTTTAATAGGTCTGAAGAAAAATTCAATCCCCATTTGAGCCTTTAAACCATTAAGGGGTTTCGTTTGGTAGAGTGTATCAAAATAATGCTAAATAGAGTGTATTAGTAATGCTTGCATTAATTATACATAGACTATTTCTTATGCATTGTTTGGTTTAGTGTATTAAAAAATAACATGCATTGCATAAAAATATTTATTTATAAAATATCCTCAACAATTATGATGGAAAAGATGTAAAAAGGGTTTTGAGGGCTAATTGGGTCTTTAACAATACTAATGCAAGCATTAAATCCCCTTGCATTACTAATACCTAGAAATTCATGGTATTAGTAGTACACACCTTAATACACAATAGAGTGTATAACTAATGCAAGCATTAGTTATTCATAGCATGAAAAAGTGTACCAAATAAGGTACTACTAATACACCTAATTAATGCATGCATTATTTTTGCTAATACACTGTACCAAACGACCCCTAAGAGATTTACTTAAAAATGCACGTGAATGAAATATTTTACCACTACATTTATTGCCACAGCCAGTGATCACCAACTCTACCATCTACCTCCACAACTGGTCACCTCTACCACCAACCTCCACAAAATAACTACCATCATGCACCAGCATTATAAATCACCAGCCACCGCCAATGCCAGCCACCGCTGCACATCTATCACCTCTAGTCACCATTAAATCACCATCGGGCACAACTGTACAACCACCACTAAGTGTCCTCCACCAACTATGATCACCACCTGTCTATCACGTTACACAACCATTATTGCCAACCACCACCATCGAGCTTTTAGAGTGTGGTTCATTAGAGAGAGAACTTGTACAACACCAAGTAAACTCATATTTTTAATATTGTGGATATAATATTATATTTAGTTTCTAAAATAAAATAAGTAATACACATTGAGGTGCAGTAAAACAAAGTAGTAATTATTCAGTGTTCAGATCGAGATACAATACATCTTACTATCCAGATATGTGTTCAGATTTAAACATCTTCATCTTAATAAAAGCAAATACCGGTCTTAGACTCATATTTGATTATTACTGCAATTTTGTCCTTATTAACAAATAAAAGTTAACAATTAAAGAAGTCAGGGGACATGTGATCTATTAGTTACTACTAGTCAGTTACCAATTTTTTTTTCTTACTGATGTGTTGTTTCATCATTAGACTAGTAATTCTGATTAGAAGAATAATCATAACTGGAAAGAAAATGTACAGTACCCTCTCTTTTTTGTTTAATAAATATAACCAATGAAGCCGTTTTAGTTGCTTTAATTGAGATCATAGCTATTGAAATGGAAGATACAACGGAAAAGCTCCTTGGAGTTTATTGCATTGATAAGTAATAAAGCAGATAAGAGAATTAACAGAGCCATAATGTAGGCTCTGTAGGGACCTTTGGCCACACCAATTAATTGATTTTAGTTTTTCCTTTATGATATGTTGCTGGATGTATGAGTTTCCATCCTTTCTGACAACAATACTGTTTCAATGATTTCTTTCAGGATGATGTTCAGGCTGAGTCTGAGAGTGATGAAGACGACCAACAAATTTATAATCCTCTGAAATTGCCAATGGGTTGGGATGGGAAACCTATTCCGTACTGGTTATATAAACTTCACGGTCTTGGTCAGGTAATTTCATTTTGTGTGTTTGGTAGGCTGCCTGCCCTTTGTTTTTTGATGTCTGTCATGGATTGGTGATCACATTGTTAATGCTGTTCTTTTTCTTCCTTTTGGCTGAGTGAAATTTTCGTTGTATTTTTTTTTTGACAAAGATAACAGGATAATTTTCGTTGTATTTTACAGTTTCCATTGTATTTTGGATGTTGACTTGTATTATCTCTTTGCATAGTTCCAAATTATGTATTGAAGATTGAAATCATTGTTTTTTTGCTCTTGAATAGCTATTTAACTTAGTAATCTTTGCTTGGGTGCTTGCAATGGTCTTCTTTTTGTTCTCGAGGTCCTTGTTATACACTTAAGGTTAATTCATCACGATTTGACACTTCGGTAAAGTTTGTATTGTTCAGAACTTTTCTTTGGAGATGAAACACACCCTTTCTCCAAGCCAGGTCCCAAAAAGTACAGTCAAAAACTTCCTTACCTGCCTCAAAAAAAGCATGGAAAGGAGAGGAAAAAAGGATTTCTCAAAATGAGTAGTAGGAAAAAAGGGACGAAAAATGGGTCTGGAAGAGGATTAGAGGATGCTTCCATAGGATAGTACCTTTTTTAAACTTGAATATCTAAATGATTACAGCTGTTTGCTTGTTGGATCAATAGGTCGTTGTCTGCTGCTGATGGTTGATTAGCTTTAACATTTTATCTATATGACACTTATTTTGATATATGAGCTCGCTCTTAGGCACTTTTGTATGAATGATTTCAGGAGTTCAAGTGTGAGATATGTGGGAACCATAGTTACTGGGGCCGTAGGGCTTATGAGCGGCATTTCAAGGAATGGAGACATCAACATGGGATGCGTTGTCTCGGTATCCCGAATACTAAGAACTTCAATGAGATCACATCAATCGAAGTATGTTTTTCTAAGTTGCATTTTCACAATATAGTATTTGTTTAGTTTTCTAGATTTTAAACTAGTTAAAACATCTGCTGTTCACAATCAAATGAAATTGCAAAACAATTGTAGTCTACGCTATTCATCTGAAAGGCGTCTATATTTAACAACACTAATAGTTTAGAACTAAGGGAATGTATTCATTTACTTTTTGCTGTATATATTCAGCACACTCATAGTGCTTCTGCTTCAATAAAATTATACCTTTACCGATCACAAAAATAAGACTGATCATTTAGACATCAGTGTTGCTTATGTTGGCTTAACTAGTGATCTCTCTAATGTAAATCAATGTTCTGGATGAAGGAAAGGGAGAGTAAGGAGAGGGGAGTTTCTCTTTTATTTTTGCCTTAATTTCAAAGGAGAGAAAATATGTAAAAAGATGCAATGAAAAATAAGGGTTCCCTCCTCATTTCTTTTTGTCTTGGTTTCTGTTCCTTGTCTTCCTTTCCTTGGAATGTCTTGCTTTTAATTTTAATTTATTTTATAGGCTAAGGGTTTTTGGGTGATAGCTGAAGCTACAAGTTCTTGCATGATGTTTGTCATAGTCCTGATAGAGGCAGCACAAAAAGTGTATATAGGTGATAAGTTGGTAGTTATAGGCCCATACGTAGCTTGCTTATCTAATAACCATTTGAGCTCCGACTTACATGTTAGGACAGACAGTGATTCCTTCTTCTGTCTAGGCTTCAAAGAGCCCTTGCCTCTTCCTCGGGTCCGTCTTAATCATGTCTTAGCTTATTTTACTGTCTGATGCACCTTTCCTGTTGTGTCACAGGAAGCCAAGCTACTTTGGGAAAGAATCCAAGAAAGACAAGGGGTGAATAAGTGGCGCCCTGATCTTGAAGAAGAATATGAAGATCAAGAGGGCAACATCTACAACAAAAAGACATATACTGATCTTCAACGCCAGGGATTGATTTAGATTAATTTCTGTGGAGTTCATCATTCCATTTGGCGGTATGTTGCTTTATTGGTTCTGGGTGGAAATGTTCTGCACCTCTTGCTTATGCATTCCTTTTTTCCTAGATGATATTGGACAGACCAGATGTCTTGGTTTTGGTTGAGCAAGCACTTGTTAATCAGTAAGCGATTGTTGATGTAAGCGATTGTTGATGTACTCACCTGGTAACCCCTCTCAGAAGTTACTTGGAGTTTTGAATTCACTTAGTGGGAGACTGAGGGACAAGACTCAGATTTCTATTTGGAATGTGTGAAATGGCATGCATGTATTAGCGAGGATGTCATTAAATGGGCTATCGTTATTGTTAGTTTTTTTGTTTTTGAAACAGAGTCGTAGTCTTCGGTCTTTTGATGTTTTTCACTGGCTGTTTGGGGTTCCAATGAAGACATCCAAATATTTCTGTATACATCACTGTTATTTTGTACTTTTAAGCTATAGTCGTAAAGTAAATGAACGAAGGCTGTCGCATCTTTATTGCCAAGTCTAGCTCGTCAAATTCTTCATGTCATATCACATGAGAATGGTTACTGAATTTTTCCATAAACATACCAGTTTTTTTTGGTGCTACAAATGTTTGTCGCAAGTTCTTCTAGCCATCTGCTTAAGTTTTGTATACCCTGTAAGGCATAACTTATGGGTTATGAACTTCTTAAGATGTTACTTTCTAAAATTGAACTTATGTCTTATAAGATGCAACTTGTGTCTTGTGAACTTCTATTCTTTTGCATTGCACTTTTTTTTTGGCTTTTTATGTCGAGCATATTTTTAGCCACTTTGTTATTACTTAAAGAGTGTTGAAGGGCAAAAATTTAACACCACCTCAAAATAGAGACATTTGTGTGAATGACCCTTTATTAACTTCATGTTTTGACCCGTCTAAATTTAGTCCAACCTATTCATTTGGCACGAATACCCCCATCATATAATAAACTGTAGGGTGAAGTATTTTCTTCCACACTGCAACGAGCACAGTTCTTTCGCTAGAAGGTTGGTGACATAATAAGGGAGAATCTGTGTGATCTAAAATACACAAATCCTGGCTTCTAATTCCTTTACCAATATGATCTTATTTACAAAGTGGATGAACAAAATTTTTTGACTCACAATCAGCTGTCATTTGCGCATCTATGAAAAAAGAGGGCAGATCCATTTACACTTCTAAGAACAAGCAATCTTGAATCTAAATATGTTCCACAAACGATTTTTGACAGATCAAACATTTCAGGAGGTATTTGAGTGCGTACTTCTTGAAGTGCTTTCTGTGCAAGTTCCATGTTTCCAATCAGTGGTTCATTCAGACTCATCATCACATCGATTTCATTTGACACAAGTTTAGCTACAGAAAGGCTTGAAGGGAATTTGTTTATTGGGATCACTTTCCTCCACTTTTTACTAGATAACCTTTTCAGGATGGAAGCTTGAGCATCCGGTGTAGCTGAGGGAAACTTTGAGGTTATAGTTTCCTCCTTAAGATATAACCGTCTACCAGCTCTCAATCTGAAAAAGGAATCAACTTGCAATTTCCCCCCTACACCAGACTTGTCATGAGCCCAGTCACGACCAGCCATAACAGTGAAGCTAATATGTGAGGCAGCTGAAAATGTTGTGTTAGGTTTTGATACTTTAGATATCGTTAGGTATGCTTCCCCAATGAGTACTCTAACAGAAGGCTGTCGAAGGGTCAACCCTATATGTCTTCCAGTACAGTATAACAGGCGCCACTTTCCAGGAAGCAATCCTAGCCAATGCTGCACATCAATAGATACTCGTTCAGTTGCAAGCATAAGCACATTGCTCAAGACATAATAGGTATCATTTTCCAGGAAACAATTCTTTCCAATTGGACAAACGCAAGGATACATCCCTAACTAACAATAAAGGCAGTGCATAGAGTTCAAAATCAGATCAAATGGAACAAATTAATACAATAAACAAAGCTTGCAAAAAGGGCAGCAGATGCAGAAGTTCTTCACTAACCGAAGAACATAAAAAAACTCGTAATAAAAGAAAAGAATTTCACCTTTGGCTTTGGATAAGGATTTAGCATCTCCATTAATTCAACAAAATGAGCAAGCCTACTTCGCTGGAAAAAAGAAGAAGAAAACCAGAAGAAAGAATAGATGAACAAGCCCTTTAGTTTCTGATCCTACTAACAGATATGCCAAGATGAAGATTAATGACCAGAGAAATATAGTAGTGACATAGAATAATGATTTCATAATGCTTGAAAACAATTTGAGGGACACATTTTAGAAAATCTGTCAAGTTTTTGGTTTTCCTAGATGGAAATTAGGGCCCAATTGAGTAGAAAATCAAAGCAGGTGTTTGCATATGAACTTAAAATAATGATTTGAAATCATTGACTCGTGGAGGTTGATTTGAAGTTGAAATTGTGCTTGGACATGCAATCTGAATTCCAAAACTTGTACTTTTTCTCATAAACATGAAAACCCCACAATTTGTGAAAACTATCGAAACTTCCCCAAATTACCGTCAAAGAGTTCTATTGCAAATGATGGTGCTGTCAAAGATAACTCTCGCCGGCACAACTTGGCTGGATTGAGCAGGGGTGGCTGTTTGGAGGAGGAGCTAGTTTTTGGGTAAAGTAGGCTTGGTAATTACTTTTGCAATAAATATGGGTCTTTTTTGCAAAATTTAAAACTATAGGCCAAGTTGGATCACAAATTTGGAATTGAAATACTACCAAAATTTCAAGTTGAAGTTGAAGTTTTGTTCAAAATGTCATAAACAAACACAAATTTCAAATCAAAACTTCAAATTTGAAGTCAAAATTGCATGTCCAAACCCCTCCAAACAATGACAATAAATTGAGATAAAAAGATTATAAACTCCCGCCTGAAGGAGTAAAAAGCATAAGCAGCATAGATAAGTATAAACTCAGCTAATATGAGGACCGAAAAAGAACTCCAGATGAACTACTCTCCTGAAAAGGAAAAGTTTAATGTTTGAAAATAAATGGGGAAGCAGGTTATTTGAACCACCATAAATTTCCAGAACAGTAAACAATAGAAGTGAAGCACATTAGAAATTCCAGCTGAAATAAGGAGGTATGTTTTTCAAATAAACAGTTGAGAAACTAGGAGGGGAAATAGAAGTAAGTATACATCAAAAAATCAAATACTCTCTAGTATCAAATCGACTATTTTACCACTGATAAGGAAATACTTTTCATGATCAGCCGACAGTTATTACCTGCTGCTGCCCATAAATGTATTCCTCTGCAATTCGAACAGTGGTTGAGCCAAGACTCCATCTGATTAGATCAATAGATAGGTTCACACGCCATTTTGGTCCACACAAGAAGGGATGCCTCAGAGCATTTAAGCAACTGTGAAATATAATTGTAAAAATCATTAATGTTGATGTAAGTTTACATTATTGTCATTGACTTGACTATCTATGGTGGTGCTTTAGTTAATAACGCCATTTAAGAAATAAATATCAGCACTTGAAATAAATTTACGTACATGCAACCTGTCTTGCTTTTTAACTTATAATGTAAAAATTCTTATTAGCTACTCTATTAGAGGTCACAAACTCTCGTTTTACCAAGAGAACTCATCATTCAACAGAAGATGGTTCCCCTTGATCAGCAGCCCCCAAAATAATTTTTGAAGTTCTGATAAGAAGATACATGTTCCTCCAAAAATCTTTTGAATATTTAAGTAGCTAGGACTCTTGCAGAAATCAGTTAGAAGAGCTCCAAATGCAGTTCACCAATTCTGTCATTTTCAAGAAAATTTGCTCTAGCCTCTAGACCACATATTGTCATCTAATAGAGACTGGTTTTAATTAATCCTGCATAGCTAGTAATAAAATTTAATATCTGATGCATACATATGAAAGTTTCCAGAAGGCATCATCAACTCATAATGACTCAGTCTACCTTATCCTGTCCAAAGGTTTAGGTGCAAGGAGTACCGAAAGCAAATGCCAACCTGCACCCCAATTTCTATCGAGTATCTGCAAGAAGAACAATAATTAGTATATTACCAAAAAATGGAAAGCAAACAGCGAAGAAATAGAAGAGAGATTTGTTTGAATTATTGTAGGCTAGAAATAAGATGATATCAAACTAGATGAAATAGGGAAAAAGTTATTAAAAAGGGAGAATTATCTCAAGAAGTCAATTACACCCACCTTACCTAAGTGAATTACCAAAATAAGGCTACACAATTATAAATATATTACCATGTGTTACAATATCAAAGCTTCATTATAGCAAGATGAACTATGTGATTAAAAAAATTACTCATTTACATCCACCTTCATATATCTGAACCCACCCTATTATAAACTCATTTTTCTAATCTAGTAGGAACAGGACCACGTCATAAGAGTCCTTGGGAAATTGGAAAAGCATAATAAATCTTCTTCAATTATACATTCAAAGAGAAACAAATAGAAGAGTGGTTTTGAGTTAAGCTAATTGGGCTATGACACTCTTACTAATGGATCTTGACTTGAGCAAATCTTGTACGAGTTGAAACTTTTTTATCAACTAACCCACTTATAATCTTCACACCCGACCATTTGACAACATTTGGGAAATGTATTATTTTGCTGACACTCTTGGAAATTGACTAGCACAAAGGAACTTACATAGTTATGTTCATAGAAAAAATAGAGAAAGTTAATAAGTTTAGTCTACAAAAAGAATTCATTAGTCATAATTGATTATAACTAATACTAATTCTCTTGACTTTCAGCAAACAACAATGGAACGGTCAATGATAAACAAGGGATAGGGTACTAACTTGTATACCCAAATTTCCGGCCGAAGAATTTCTTTTTACAGCATGCAGAAGAAACTCACGCAAACAGGAAGGATCATTTCCCTAAAGATGATATGCACAAAGTTATAGCAATGTGAAAGCATGTATATGGAAACATCTAAGAATAGTGCACAAACCTTGGTGAGGAATGCTTTGAACTTGGCAAAGATCGTTGGGTCCATGAGTTCCCTCAAAACCATTTTTGCCATGATGAATCCAACACATCTTTGCAACAGGTAAAAGCAGATAGAAACTCATGAATAACTTGCTTCACGCTAAATAAAAAGCATAACTATCCAAGCATGCACGTCATACCTCATGTCAAATGCAATCATCATTCTCCTCCTATCCATATTGTCATATGATGCGTTATCCGCAGGACCAGCCTCATTAAAGTCAGAAGCATTTCCCAAAATACCTACCTGTATAAGAAGTGATCAGTTAGAACACTCGAGACAAATAGAAATAAAACTCTTCTTCCCAAATAGAAAAAGTTGAAACATTAAACTATGAAAATGCATATTTTAGTCTAAATTTTTAGGTATAGCACAATGTTTCCAAATTGAACCATACTAGCAATAAGTATGAAAACTACCAACTTAGCCATCAGAAAGAGAAACAAAATGTAGGGATCATTGTTCTTTTGGAAAACAGTGACTATCCCGATCTAAGTAAGCACTCTTGCAATACCACAAAAATTAGCATCTGGATGAACTACTAAAGAGTTTGTATACCTGAGCAAGTATTGATCAAGTACACTGAAGTATTGTCAAATGTAGGCATTATGCATGCATTCTATATCTAGTACTAACAATTAAGACATAGCTCTAGTTTCACTGAAGAAAACTTGTCTCATCCATCGGACAACCTAGAACCTACAGAGAGTAAAGCCTTGATTATAATTCAACATTAGCCTTTACAGTATAAGGTCTAATGTGAAAGCATCCCAGTGTTAGTTGCACTACTTTGTCCTTAATGTATTAATACCATCCAATCCCTACTACAATAGGCAATATGAATGACACTCACTTTAATATGTTTATCCACCGCGCTAATGTGCAAATTTTCAAGCCTCAGCTCTGTATGCGCAAGGCCATGGCTGTGCACATAGTTCACCTGAGAGACAGAAAATCAAGGATCAATCAACAAATAGAGATAACTTGTTATCTGGTACCTGTTCAGATAAGAATTGAAGACACACAGCACATACGCCAATCAAGAGATCCCTCATTAAAATTCGGATTAGCCGCAGTTGTCGAGAAATAGCTGGCCCTCCTATAGTGTCATCCCCCACCCTTCTAACAGACTCCTGATCTAGGGAAAGAGTAGCTTCTAGAGTTGGAAGCCAGTCAGATCGTTGAAGCCAGTGTCTCAATGAAGCACTTCCATGATGCTGAGAGAACAAACCAAGGTCCTCAAGGATGTCAGCTATATCAAAGTCTAAAATAGGAACACAGAGATAGTTTAATTACTACTACTGACTATATGCAAAGAAGAAAAGTTTAATTACTACTACTGACTATATGCAAAGAAGAAAACTCATTATGCTATTTAAACAGGTGCATGGTACTTGTATGTAGTTATTTTTCAAGCACCTAAGAGAACAAGCATGAAACTAGAAAGTACTCAAATTAGAACTTTTGAGACTAAGCTAGCATATTTATTTTCACTATGTTATCAAGTCAAAGAATAGTCCCTTAAAAATAAACAATGAGCTTAACGTCGAAATCAGCATACCCCATGGACTAGGGTGAATGAACTGTTCTCATCCATCATGGATGGGCAGATATACCCATGAACTTGCATAGAGTACGAATGATACATGAGCTTACGACGCGCCAGTCTCTTCAACACCTAGAACACATGAACTACCAATAATTAATGGACAAATCACAAGGCATTTCCGGAACTGATAAACAAGTTCAAAAATAACAGCTACGTGCCATATACCTCTATTGCACGATGTCCTCTCCGCTTTGCTCGACCACTAATAAGTTGTCTAAGTACAACTCTGGTCTTATACAATGGACTGCATTTATTGTTGAAACCAGGAAATGATGAGTTTTACTATAATTCTGCCTTCTACTCAAAATTGTACCACAAGGAAACACTTACCTATGAGGATCATTCACCATTGCTTCAAATACTATTTCATCTCCCTGCCACAAACAAAGCACAAAATGCAACCCGATAACAAGCATTAACTAGCTACGACATTATACTTCACCATGAAAACCTTTCACTGTTCTAATAGAATAATCAGGAAATTTCTTTACCCTGCCACCAAGGCCAATGCTGACGCGATTCCTTATCTTAAAATCAGACATTTTGAACTTCGTCACATGGCTGAACTCATCCTCAAGGGAATCACTGCTACTTAAGGTTGCTGCATCCTCCTCCGATTCCAACGGAGACATAGTATTTGACATTGAACAATTCACTTCAATCCTTTTCCTCCTAATCGGAAAGTTCCTTCTCCCAATTATAGGCCATAGTTTTAGACTAGTCGACGAATTAACAAAACTGAGGCACCTTCCTTCAACATATTCCATTTTTGGAGTTAAATATACTCCTATAGCCGCCATTTTACGTCGAATTCTATACGATCAAACAGATACACAAACAATTCTCATCACAAACTGCAAAATGTAACAAATAAATAGAAAATTAGGTAAAAACAAAGAAAAATAGAACCTAACCAAATTAGATTGAGTTGATGCAACAGTGTTGGATCGTATTCATGGAGTCAACTAGAATCAGATCAAAATTAAAAAAATTACCAAACCTAGCAAGCAAAATAGAAAAAAAAAACACAAAAAGTGAGTTATGACTTACCAGTTATAGAGAGAGAGAAGGAGGAGAAAAGCTTAGAGAAGTGAATAGAGGAGAGGGGATATATTATTTACATAAATAGTGAGAGAGAATTGCAGAGAAGAAAACGAAGCTTGTGAGAGTGGCGTGCAAGACTAAGTTTGAGGCGTTTCGACACGAGTCTACCGTGTGTCTACGTCCGCCTATCCAAATATCTAGCATAAGTCAAAATGCTCAAAATACTACTATACTGGTGATAGACTAACAGTAATAAGTCCTTTTTTGTTTGTTTGGATTGAAGGAGGAGACAGCCATGAACTCATCAAGCCATTCGTATCGTAGAGATCGTTAACAAAATAAGTTACCAATATTTGTGGAACTATGAATTATTTTGTAATCAAGATGGAAAAGCAATAACAATAACATACCCACATTGGATTTCACAACTGAAATTTGAAGAAGGGTAAAATAAAGGACTACTACTTCTATTTAAATGCAGCAAATTCAAGTATATAGAAGAAAACAATATAAAGATTAACTAATAAAAAAATAATTTAAAGCCTATAAAAAAAATAAAATAGTGTGATAATTAAAACATGATACAAACAATCATAAATATCAAAAGAATAAACTATCAAAATGGAAAAGCAAAGGAGACAAAACACTTGTTATTCCTTACTTGAGCATGTTATCTATTTCATCGCTTAGAGTAGTTTATGGAAATTAAATAAATTAGATTGAGGACTTAACCTAATAAATAGGAGGGTGCAAGAGAGAGAAAATATGACAGTTTTTCTAGGGAATATTTACTCTTGATTATTGAGTCTTTTAATGCCCCAATCAAAGTGAATGTGTTTATCTGTCACTGTGGATGGACTGAACTAGGCTTAGAAGAACAAGGAGGACGAATTTGTTCATTTGAAGATAGATGAGGGACTAAATATTGCAATTTATCTAGTCAATCATCACATTAATTTCAGAATCAAAATAAATAAATGTCTAATTATAACTAGGAAAAAAATATTAACACATCTGTTTTAGCCCTATCTCGTGTTACATACAAAAAATAATTCTCATTTTCATCACAGAAAATCAGTTCATCCAATCTAGAGAAATGGGTGGACTAGCGGACAGGCAGTCAAATTGCAGAAGCAAACCCTTTTCACATCGAATTTGTAGCTTTCAGATATGGATGTAGCACAACTCACGACAAATCATACATCAGGGATGAAGTTTTGCTATTCCTCTTGCACCCCTATCCCATCCATGTTGCCAGATCAACTTGTCTGCAACTCGATTATTTTACCAAAAAAAAAAATAAAAAAATAGTATATGTCATCACCCAGTACTACAGGTACGAAATAACTTTGCTTGTGATTTTTTTATTTTTATCTTTGCTTGAATTCCTATGCTTTTCATTCAACTTTATTGACCGTGACATTCTTGCAACTTTTCTCTAAGTGACATTCTCGGTATGGTAACTTGCAACTTTTCTCGTCTCTTTTTATTCTCTTCGTTTTTTGTTTGTGGGGGTGGGGAGGAGGAGGATTGAAGATAGTAGAGTGGAGAGAAAATAAATGAGGAATTGCTTGAATCTATTCTCTTTGCTTTTTCATTTTTGTTACTCTCCCACAAAATAGAGAGAGAAGGGGTTTACATTTGTGTTAACGGCAGGAGGAGTAAGAAAAAAAAATATCTGCCTTGTCTGAATCTATACATAATAACTCAGACACAACTTTGGCCAATATTATTGACCCCAAATCATCTATGGAAAGAAGCACCCTAGAAGAAATGTAACTCTAAAACTGTAGAATCACTAATTAAGCAAGCTGTGAGGTCAGGTAGCAGTAGCAGAGCGCGTAATGGTTAGATCTCCTTGTGGAGGCAAAAAAAATTCTGGAAATGTGAAACCTAATTCATGAACTTTCTGCAGTTTGGAGCTTTACACAGGCAAGGAACCTTGAAATCCTCACATTCGTCTGGATCAAACAGGTAGTCATACCTGTCAATATTGCAGCCAAATAAAATATATCAGGGGCGGACTTACTAATATGTAGGCATTAATTTGTGTGAGCATGTGAGTGCTGCGTGCATGTATGAGAGAGAGAGGGGAAGAGAGAGAAATACGTTAATTCATCACCAGCAGCCACATTTGCCTTTGCGATAAGTACAATCCGACTCTCATCAGCTCCTACACTCATGATCCGTGCATAGCAGTTTGGCATGCACTGTGAAAATAACAAAGCAAAACCGCAAAAAGAGGAATCGTTGGTTAAGGTAACTTGCTAAATTTGCTGATCACAGATAAATTATAGAACAAGGATATGCTTGAAAGGGGCACATAATTTCTAGCATTGCCAGATCTAAGTAGTCTTTGCTATGATAGGACGTACATAAATATTTGCTGTATATTGAAACATATTTATCAAATTAGGAGTATATTTAAGATCCAGTCAGACAAATCTTCACTGATATCAAATTAGGGTATGATCAATACTCAAATATTTTTCCCTGTTGAAACCATCAATGACATTAATATCAT
Source organism: Solanum dulcamara (assembly GCF_947179165.1). Lineage (NCBI taxonomy): Eukaryota > Viridiplantae > Streptophyta > Magnoliopsida > Solanales > Solanaceae > Solanum > Solanum dulcamara. Next base: position 16,326,162 of record NC_077243.1, on the reverse strand, counting down.
TAAAGTAGTAACCACATAACGGGATTGAAAATGTTCTCCTTCAGTTTTAGAAGATGACTTGCACCAGTGTATTTTATTTACTTTTACCTAATTTAGTTCACTAGCCTTTGTTTTTTCATTTACAGGTTTTGATAACGAGTAACACAAAAGTCGATAACACACGAAAAGAACAAGGAATACAAGATCACTTTCTCAAGAAAAAAGAAGAGGAATTAAGAAGATCTACAGAGCACGATAGAAGGGAAAAGCACCATCAAATATATAATTCTAGTTTGATTCCACAGATGAAGAGAACCGTCGGGTACAATGAAAGATAAGTGATACTTACTGAATGGTTAATTAAACGTGCAATGTTTCCCTTATCAGTGGCATCCACCACAACTTCTTCACTAATCTTAAATAGCTGCAACAAGATAATTCATCAACATTAATTGGTGCTTGTGATAACAGACATGTTGGAGGGAGAGCACAAAGAAAAAAGTGTAAAGAACCTACATAACAATCTTTTCCCTCAACACGATACCGTGCCTCCCTCAAATCTGCAACACTGCGTCTGACCTGCTCACCACGATACTCAAGAACCTGAAACAAGTAAATGTATGCTCCACTAAGTGACTTCTAGAATTGATGTGAAGTAAAAATTGAAATACGAGCAGTTCGGTTAGTAACTGATTCTCGACACAACAAGATGATCATGTAGCATACTCAGGCAAGGAGTAACTACAACTCATTGGAAACGTTCACAGGTTATGACACAAAATCAATAACTATCGAGAAAAACTTCTCAGTATGAAAAGATATAGAACTCCCTTTTCATGCGATTACTCAGACTGCCATTTAAATCTTTTCCTAATATCATCAAAGTATTGACTAGGGGTGACCAGTAACAACTGCAAAAGATTTATATACCATCTCTCCTTCTGGGATATTTCTACGAGCAAAGAGACCCCATCTATGTATCCCAGATCTACCAAAGCAAACCCGATCATTTTCTGTTCTCTGCAATTGCAAAAATAAGATGTAGACGTTGAGAAATTTAACTGAAAAACTGTTAACTTGATGAACAGAGGTGTTAAAAAGAATGCCTGTAATTCACGAAGCCGCTCCCGAAAAGTAGAAAATGTTTTGGATCCCCTGACTTCCTGTTAAAAGGGGAAGAAAGGAATAACATTTAAAATCACCATAGAAGCTTAGAGAAGTGACAGGAGATCATCACTTTACATAGGAAGTCAGGAAGGATATAAGGAAGGAGGGAGGGCCGGCGGAAGAAATTTACTTTAATAATGCTCAAACTCCGCATTGAACTTGAAGAATGGTGACAGGGTCCCCTCACGTGGTGGGCGATAGCAGTTTCTCCTGTTCCCTGACAAGCGAAGAATAAGGAGCTCCTTTAGGATGATTAAACAAACCAGCAAATTAAAAATTTGCAATCACGAGGCAGATGTGAGAATGTCAACTAAAAAACTTAAAACCACATACATAAGATACGAAGAAGCAAGACTTTATCATTACCAGGGAGCATAACTAGAAAATTTAAGGTATCTAAAAAGCATGATATAAAACAACTATTGTTATTGGACTTATAAATAGAACAAACAATGGGAGCATATTAAGCGTCAACAAAACAAGCAAATTGTATGTAGATATTCACAATGAAGTTGGTTCTTATATATCTAATGTCTAATGCAAACGGAGGCTAATAATGAATTCACTCATAAAGAGTTTTAACACTTCAAAAGCCAAAAGGCAACATGTTTTCAGTTGCCTAGTGTCATAAAGACTCAAGTAGCTAAATAAAACATACATCTTCCATTTCCTTCACATTTAAATTAATAAAACTTGGAAGCACCAATCATAATGCTTCATATCAGTGATATGGTGTAGTACCTTATCACGCAATCGATTATAAACACGACATCTTGCTGCAGAGAATGGCTCAATCTCTTCTAGCTCTGCTGCTGGAGCTTCCTGAAGTTTCAGTCTGCTTGTTGAAATTAGACGTGAACCTGTGCGCTTATTGTTTTGAAGAAGGCTTCTTGCAGAGAATACCCCTTTGGGAGTCTGAATGATGAGAACAGTATCTGGATTAGGAGCCCTGTAAAACCACGAAGTCATCAGACTTGAAAGCCCCCATTAAATGTCACAGCTTGAATAATCAAGTATCCATTATTTTGACTGAAGCAGTTATCATAAATGACTCTCTCTCTTCTCTCAGTCTCCTTTTCTAATCTTTGATCCAGAGAAAATGGAGCAGTACCTGTGGTAGGCACAATATGAAACCATTCTTGTAACCTGTTTCCCATTTTTCTCTGAGCAGTGTAGCTGCAGGTTGAAAAGTATTAACATCCAGGAGCAAAATGACCAAGTAAAAGGATAGGGGAAAATATAGCTAAAAGTGTAGAATGCATCGACTAAACAACACAAATTAACTAGTCATCATGTCGAGATTTATATAGAAGGTGTAACAGTACCCAAAACATGCTGCCAGTCGAAGCATTACAGTAACTGATTGAAAATAGATAATCAAACCTCCTAAAGAAAGGACGTCCCAATGAGAGAAAAGGAAAAATATCTGCATATAGACATGCTTGTGACCCAAATGATGACTAAACAGTTACCATAACACGTGTTATAAATATTTTATACATGAGTTGGACAAAACTGTTTCCTTTCAGTGGCATTAAAAGGAATGATAGGCTTTGAAAAGTTGCATACTCTGGAAAGTACCTTTTAAATTTACCACCTAAATCAATGATAATAACAGATTAACTAGATAAGTAATCTCACCTCCATGCGATACCCAGCCCTCGATGCGCACATGGCATGGTAATAAGTCGAGCACTTGCAACATTGTGTGCAAGAACCATGAATTTGTTTGCAGATCACACATATCTGAAATTTACAAAATCAATGCTCACTTCAGATTCAATAGCAGCGTTCTTGCTAGTACATGATGTTTTCCCATTTTGATTCGAGACTCAGATATGTAGCGCACCTATATTAACTGGAGCAATAACACCAATCTGATAACATATTACATTATAGATGATCACATGACAAAGTAAAAGTCTTATAATTGCACATGTGTAATATATATCAACCGAATGATTTGGTGAGGAGCTCTTTCCACTCTTACGAGGGGGTCCGGTGCATTAGTCTTGGTAAGATCGCACCCAGAGGAGCTCTTTCCACTCTAATAAAATATTATTACATCTAAAAGTAATGATCCCTTTAACAGGCAGGCTGAGTTATTCAAATTGTCAAGCACCCACCATACGTTTTCGTTTTCGTAATGTCCATTGTAATGTCCGGATTAATAAAACAGCAACAGAATTATTTAAAATGGGATATTATTTCCTTTAAATTTGTGGAAGAATCCTGGCACCTGTGTCAGATTTAGCATGATTGATACACAAATATTGCTACAGAAAAGTTTCATTATAATCTATTACAAAAAAAAAAAAAAATGAACACAAAAGAAAGATGTAGGGTTATGAACTCATTTTACGTTTCACTTAAACCAATTAGATTTGAATTTTAGGTGAGGAAAAATTGAGATATCTTCAAAATTTCTTGCTTCCATCAGCTATCCGGGATAAAAATCTCCTAATCAAATGATAGGAAATGTGATATGTTACATATTATGTCTTTTTTAAAGAAGGTAAACGGCTATGTTACATGCTATTGTGCCATAACACAATATTTACTGCATGACTCAAAGCCATTTTCCTTCTGGGATAACAGTGAAGTGAGGTCACCGAATTTACACCACAAAGTATAACATTTCCAAAAACAAAAAACTTACCTTCACAAAAGAATTTGAAGGGATTCTCAAAATTCCAACTGCAGGCTCCATTTTCTCATCACTAGCAAAACAAACTTCAGGTTGGAACCACGCACAAGTAATATGAACCCACAATTGCTGTATATCTGTGGGCTTCAAAGCACCTCCTAAATTAATCAACAATCTTAGGTTAGAAATAGCAGGTGAAAGGAAATGGGTTTGACAACAGTTTGGTCGAAATCCAACCACACTATAATTAATGAAAAAAAATAGTAATTTGTGGCATGCCTTTCACAGGACAAAGACAACACTCCCGTTCAATCTCAGGAGTCTCGCAAGATCTGCAGACCCATGAAGTGAAATCACGAACATTTCTTGCTCCATAGCATTCTTGATGAACAGCAATCTGACACCTGATGGAAAATAGAATTTCAGTACCATTGTTTTCTTTAAGAAAAAAATTGGACTATCATCTTAAGACTAAACAACATTTGCAAAGAAATCTACAAGGAATTATGAAATTACTTGAGAAACCCACCAAAAATATATAATGAAACCTCTTCATCAAAAAAATGTATATATAATGAAACCTAGACAATCACATATCCTATTTCAAATCAAAATCTTTCCAATGAATACTATCAGGAAATTGTTTTTTAGATCAAATAACCACAAATAGTGTCTCCAGAAATTGAATACATATGGAAAATTTCCACAAATCTCCCATCAGAAAGATTTTGCTTTTGAAGTTTGGTCATACCTAATGCATATAATAATTTTATTGTAGTCCCAATCTTCAACCCATCGACATACTGCACACCTTTCTGTGGTCCACTTTGCATAAACAGGTTCATAATTTTCTGTATCATATCAAAAAAGAAAAAAAAAATTGCCAACTGATCAGTGTCTTAGTTATAAAGCAGAACATGTAGTTAAGTCCTATGGAACTAGTCAAGTGTATTATTACAAAGTACAGATGCAGAGGTCAGATACGTCAAACTTAAATATTAGGATTCAGATCCAGATAGATATACAAATATGGATATGGGGGATTCGATTATTTAAGCATCTATAAATTATTATTTTGAGAAAAAGTGGTTACTAGGTAGTGACTAATTAATTAGGTCAATTCATGGCATTATTACTTAATTGGAACAAATAGAGGTTGCCCAGAGCTATGCAACACAAAGAGGCAGAGGGTTGGTTACAAGTGACAGCCAACATGCAATAATACACATGGATGATGGTTTCAAATTTTTGAAGTAACATTTATATTTTCTGATGCCTAGTTCAAGCTCACACACAAACTAAATTGATTTAATGAGCATGAACATTTATATGAAAATCTATTGTTTTATGTTATTATCATATCAAAAGTTTGTACAGTTATAGAATCCTCTTCTTGATATAGATGTTAGATCTACCTCTCCCCTACTTTTGTAAATCCAAATTCATCTTTGAAATGAAAGTTCTTCTCCAAAGATATGATTAAGACAATAAAAAGGGCGGGAGGAAAAAAGAAAGAGAATTTGCTGAGATATTATTGAGGACAACATTAGTGGTCGAATAGTGAAAGATGATTAAAACATAATATATTGACAAGGTATCCTGGTCTGAACACATATCTTCTGTTATGATGACACAATGCACATTTTAGTGTCTATGATGTAGATGTGGAATGTCTCTGACAAAACAAGTAAATCCAAGTGAAGCATATACCTTGGAGAAAGCTAAGCAGCTTTTGTCTCCGTACTTTTAAAGAAGGACGTTTAACTGATTTGGTAGAAACAACATTCTGAGCATGATATTCCGCCATTTGTAGCATCTGTGGAGAAAAACAAGATGTTACCTGTCTTACTTCACTGCTAATGGAAAATCAAAAGACCATATTACGGCTACAGCATAATAATAACACTGAGCTAAAGAAAGTAAAAAGTAGTGTGTGGTTCACCTAAATATAATTTCAGTATGGCATGCAATTAATTAGAATAGACTAACGGAGGGAAGAAAAGTGATATAACTGAACTGTGACTCCACATAAAACAATCTGAGAATGATCCCATGCCATGTAAATAATGAGAGCATTGTTCCCTTTGTCATACCTCCCCCCACCCCGCTCCCCCTCCCCCTTCCCAGTATATATATAAATTTTACATAAGGGCATACATGTATCTTAAGTTTGCTTGGTTGTTCTCATTTCAAAGGAATATCCTACTGTTGATATCAGACTGTCTAAGTGATGTCATCCCAACAAAAGAAAAATAGGAAAGGAGAAAAAGGAGGGGTACAAAAGGATCAAGTTTTTATTTGATTGTTCGGATCATGCTTTTTCTTTCTTGCTAGCATCTAAAACTGCATTACACTTAATTAGTTTCTTTTTCCCTTGAAAATTATTTATTCAGCTACTTCGATGTGGATAAGCTTCACAACAGACGCATGCATAAAGTATCTTAAGAAGCAAAAAAGTAAGCAGTATATATTTGGTTTGACTAGTTACAGTATCATGTACTACCCTTTTCTGAACTGAATTTATAACATAAATCGTTTAAGACATCATCTTATATCTTTTCCTGCCACTAATATTGAAGAAAATCTAACTTTCTCGCCGTACACTGTCAAATCATGTCATGTGCCCACATTGACATTCGACATATTTATTTCTAGAAAATAAATGCAGCCACCACACACTGATACAACGTCGCACACAAAAGGAAGTCCATTTCAAAACATAAGCAGCATCAGTAATTGAAGAATACAAACCCATTGTTCTAGAGGTAGCAAAGAACCCTTCACCCTGACACTGGTCTTCCAGTTTTTTATTTTAGAACCTGTGTGCCGCTCCCATTCGCTAAGTGCCTGTTTTTGTGCTCCACAATATCCACACTTACAAACAACTCTGGAAAAAAAGAGGAGATTATTATTACAAATTATATGGCCTGAGTCAACGATAGGCCAATCCTTGATCTCTTAATGCTCAAAATTGCCTTGAAGAGAACATAAGTCCACTCAGAAAAAACACATGTAAATAACTTGATAAATTAACTTTCCTAACAGTGACTTCCATTCATGTTTGCTGTTTTGCTTTCCACAAAGTTTAGGTAGAAATTATTTTAATAAGACAAATGTTAATAGAATTAATCAGTTATTTTTCCAAAATTAACATCTAAGCATCCGAACCTACACTTGATCATAAAATCTGAGGTTTCTAAAGGAAACACTAACAAAAATAGAGTAAAATTCAGAAGTATGAGAACTATTACTGGAAAAAATCAGGTAGTAAAACTCTTTAACAGTCAGACAATTTAAAGGAAGTTATGCACAGGATCAGACAGAGCCAGTCGCTGACAAGTGAAAAAAAACAGTACAAACAACAAATGCTCATGTACACTTACAGGTGAAGCCTTGGGAAATAAATGCCTTCCACTCCTGAGCAGATAACAGAAACCTTGTCTGGTAATGCTACTGTCTGAGAATCATTTTTGTTGTTTCTGAACCAGGAAACAGTAACTCGTTAGTTCAAACCAAAAGCTGTCAACTTAAGCATAATTAATTAACACTTACTTAGCCTTAGAATTCATGTTATCTGAGTCTGACAATTCAAAGTTAAATCTTGCTCTGCATTCTGGACAATAGTAATCAGAGGTACTCAGCTCCTGGAAATATACGAAACAACAGATTATGTTAAGCAAAGAAGTAAATAAAACATGGATATTGCAAAGGGAGAAAAATTTAAAGCAAGACTGAGATACCTTTAAATTTCTGCTTGAAATTTTGTCACACTCAGCATGCACCCACACTTTGCAACCATCACAACGTACCTAAACCAGAAAAGAAATTATCGTTGCTTCAACAAAGAAATATCACCATAATAAATTTCATGGAAAAAAGTAGAAAGTGGTTACAAACGACCAGCAAGAGATAGCAAATTTCTCACCCAAGTTCCACTATCTGAGGGATTCCGAATCTTCTTGCATACACCACAATAATGTTTTATCTTCTTTAGCTGGAATATAAGTCACAAATTATTAATATTGACATCAACATCTAGATCTTCCATGAAACTTAATTCAAAGAAAGCTAGAAAGATAATTTGAAAGCTGTAACAGACCCTCGCACAAGCAGTACACAGACGGCGGCTCCTAAGAGTTGAGTCGTTCAATTTCCTGGGTGGCTTAGACGAAAGACTTGATCCACAAGCATCACAAGAGTCAAGTTCTTTCTTCTTCAACAGTTCCTGCACAGAGATTTCACACATGATAAACTTACTGGGGATAGTCTGAGACAATTGTTTTTTCTCTTGGTTTTAGGGTCTGTGAGTAAGGGGAAGTACTGCAATGAAATTTTAGCAGAATCTTTCCACCCAGAGCAGTATAGAAATGCTAAACTAAACAAAGCTTACTAGAGGTCCCTTGATGGTAGTATGTTAGAAAAAGAAGGGAAGAAACCTCCGTCACCTTGAAACGTGCCTGGCTTGGAGAGTTACACTCTTGGTCCTGATTTGAATCACAGGCCTCAAATACTCCTCGGGGAAGAGACCGGAGATAATCTAGATTACCAGCTGCTGCATTTATTTCAACCATCAACATCTCAACAACGCCATTTTCAGCAAGAAACGCCTCTTCTATGGCAGAGCGAAGATCACCAGGTGTGCTGTCGTTCAAGTCAGTCTGCCCCTGAAACCTAAACGAAGCAAAGTTTCACCACACCCTGACAGTACTAAAAAATTTATATCAACATTAAAATATATATAAATGTCACAAACCTGTCTACATGTTCCAGAAATGGAAATAGCATCCCACGTCTAATCCATGCATAATCCTGCTCATGAAAATGGGTCATCTTAGTAGATACATAACACTTCATACTTCTATCACTTGGATACTTTTGCATAATCTGCATAATGCACAAAAGATAAAGTCTTACCCTTTGCGTGCCATTTCCAGAGTAGCCAAAGAACATGACACATACTGTTCCAGCAACACGATAATTTAGAACTTGTTGAGGTGCTTGTGTTTCTGAATCAAGTATAATTGCCGGCCAAGCAGGACAATGTCTTCCAGATATTGCCCAAACTATGTCACCTGAATTAAAACCATCATGACCAAAGCTATAAGCTCTCCTCCCTCCCTCCCGCTTCACCATTCCACCAATGCCGCTCAAATCTATAGCTTCATCAAATTCCTCATCAAGGGTGTCTGCATCTCCCAATCGCTCATGTAATGATGTTAGTGTGCTACGGGAAGTAGAATACTTCCTCCTATCTAAACGCTTTGACCCATTATACCCAATTTCTACTGTTCCATCGGGCGAAAACACACGACATTGGTAGTTTACCCTGTCGTCCACACGCTTCTTAGTTCCAATTTCACGTTTGGCGTTTTTCAAGCTAACCTTTTCTCTATACGGATTAAATTCAGGGTCCAAAGTTGATTCTTTAACAGTAGTTTTACTCTTCTCTTTCTTCCAATTATCGAGAACCGAGTCATTAAATCTAGATGGAAGTACCTGAACACGCCCCCTTGAAGTCATCACTAGTGGCGGCCGTGAAGCCTCGTTCACTGGATTGCTCCTCTGTTTCGGCACAGAATTAGACTCAGCCTCACCAGCACAGCGTGAAACCTCCGTGCACCACGACGCTGCTGCGGCTGCGGCAGCTTCACCGTTATCTCCGGCGGCTATAATTGTCTGTATACCGTATCCATTAAACGGAATTATACCAGCGGCAACCTCACCAAGCAGATGCAAAGGGTAATACCCACTACTACTCTTCCTCTTCTTCCGATTAATCCCAGAAAAGTCGTCGTCATCCGCTCCCGAATCACTCACACGACACCGTTTCAACCTCGGCATTACCGTTTTCAAGCTCTTCTTTATAATCATCTCCAGTAACCACTTCCCCTAAAGTCCCAATTCAGCAATGAATCCTCAAATTCCGAAACCCTAATTTTGACTGAAGAAACCCAGCAAAAATTATTCACACCCAAGTGAGAAAATAGAAACAATAATCAGCCCAAGTAACAGAGAAAGAGAAAAATCAAAGCAAGACCCAATTACAACACCAAGAAAGAGAAAGCGAAAACAATACAGAGAAGAAGAAGAAGATAATTATATACTGAAATCGAGAAGAAGATCTGATTAGCTAAAAGAATAGGGATCTCTGTTCCACCAAGTTTTTCCCAAAACTGTCGATGAGAGAGAGAGAGATTGAAGGAAACGATTTTATATTAATAAAATAAATAAAATGTAAAATGTGTGTGGAAAATGTCGAATTTGACACTAATTTAGGAACATTTTTGTTATAATGGAAATATAGATATAGATTGTATGTATGTATAGATAGACTGTAAGTAAGAGAGGAAAGGGGATAAGGATGCTGGGTAATAGGGGGTGCGGGGAGTAAAGCAAAGCAATATAGTTCGAGACATGGCTAAATTGACGTTTGCTTGTTTGTTTGTTTTTTGATTATTTTGGGTGTTGCAGAGGTGGTTGTTTTTGTTTTGTCACAAGAGTGTTCTCCAAGGAACTTGGAAGAAAAAAGTGAAATGGATAATTCATGTTTTTATACTTTTTAAATTGAAATAGGTTAGAGAATTTGAAATTTGGAATTCATGAATATGATTGTTAGGAGAAGAAACAAAAAAAGCTGCTTCAATTTGATGATTTTCACTAGATTTGTTCGGTCTCCAACTAGAGAATGGAAGCAAGAAATTTTTTGGAGGTGAATTTCGATTGAAGAAGTTCAATTAAATTCTTGGAAAAAAAAACGAAAAGAAGTGGGAGTGTGGGAACATATTGATTATTGATTAATTTTGTAAATGTTGATCTTAAGTAACCTGTCCGTGAAAAAAAATAATTAAGAATTGGGTGGTGAATGGTGAATGAATTCACTGGTCTAAAATGGTGATTGTACAAGAAAATTAATTTTGTTAATGGATTTTTGCTTTTTTTAATTTAGTGGATTGATCGAATTGGGTATTGAAGAAAGTGGAAACTTTTGGTATGGGCAAAGGCAAGGACAAGGACAGTCGATCATTGGCTTAATTTCTTGAAGGTAAGACATCGAATCGAATGAAAGCAGGGTAGTGCTAACTTTGTATTCGTGGTTATTTTGACTCTTTCCGGGAGAACATCAAATCAACTGAGTGTTTCTTTTGCCTGTATTTTTTTTAGTTGCCGGACCGCGGAGAGTGGGAGATGAAGTTGCAAACGATATTTGGAGCTATGAAAAAAGGAAATGTAGAGGTGGGACATATCCAACTGAGGCGTTTTAGTTTTTGGTTTGTGAGGGAGTTTATTTTTGGGACATGTGATAGCTTTGTTTACTGACGATTTGTACTGTTCATTTTTTGTTACGTAATTATTATTTTTTGGGGTAGTCTTTATAGTTATAAATAGGCACTAGTAGGATGGCAATTTGGGGAAGATTGGTCATGGTGGTTTTTTGATGACTCCCTTTCTGATTTTCCTTTCCTTTTTTTTTTCTAGAGGTGAGGCTGCTACTACTGTTATTTTGTGGATCTAGATCTGACTTGATTTGGGTTACATATGAGAGAGAAGAAAAACAAGAGAGGAAATCTTGAGGTTTGAAAGGTCTTTCTGGTACAAATTCTTCAATAATACGGGGAAAGAATTTTCTTTGTTTTAAGGGGTGGGGGTGAACCTGGTATTATAAATTCAAATACAGCAAGAACGATTCTATTTATTTTATTTTATTCTATTGGTGGATGGTAGAAGTTGGAAGATGGTAGTTGCAGAAAAGATTCGTTAGTTGGAGAAAAAAAATAGAGGAACTTGGGCAGATGAAACTGGTTTTATTGTTTGGAGAAATCAGAAGAATTAGCAAAAGGGGATAAGAGAGAATCTAGGCAGATATTGTTCGTCTCAAAGACGAATCTATGATTTAAAGTTTACGAATTTCTACAATAATTATTAGTCATCAAAATTCATATATAATGATCTAAATCCGCCACCAACTCGTCTTCTCAAATTTTGGCAAGTGCAGAGGCTTCACAAAAAGGCCTATGATTTATAGTTGCAGACTGTTGCAAGCTACATTCCAGTCAGAGGCAGACCTGCCTTATTATATTAGAAGGGGGTCATCGGCACCCGTTAACCTTACAAAAATTCATATATATATATATGGTGTATATGCCTTGAAAAAACATTATATATAAGAAAAGAACCCCTGAAAGATATCCGCTGGATTGGAGCAACAGGTCGTCATGGATGGAGCCACCCTAGGCAAAGGGTTGTCCGGTCTTCGTCGAAAAAATATGTGGTGTGTAGAGGTTAAATGTTAGTGTATATTTAATTTTGCACATTCTTAATATAATTGAGAAGAAAATTTGTACACACTTAATCAAATTCATGTTTCCGCCATTGCAGATCTTGTGCCCCTTTAGTCCATGTGCGCCACCTGAGTTTCCCCCGGGGGAATTAGGCCTAATAAGGGCATTGGGGCAAATTTTTGTCTGTTCGTCTTTAGTCTTTACCATGTAACAACCATTTTCCCTTGGAGAAGTGGACCGGAATATGTGATGGCTTCAGTTCTCTGTATTTAGTATATGAGTGGCAACATTAAATTCAATCCGTCCAATTCAATTCAATTTGTTTATGTATGGGTTGGTTATTAACCCGATCATTTATTAGTTTAACTCATTTCAATTTATAAAAAAATGGATTGATATATAACCCGAATGGGCTCATGAGAAATCTTGTTAAAATATTTTTTTTGAAAAAATTACTTGAGTGGGTACTTTTTAATAAATAATTACTAATTTTAGTGATACTTTTTATTTAATACCATTTATAGCAATACATAGCAAGACTATGATAAATCTGCACTATGTAGGAATCAGGTTTGCGTACACTCTACCCTCCCTAGACCCCACGTTGTGGGATTTCACTGGGTCGTTGTTGTTGTTGTTGTATGTATTAAAAGTGAACTATGCATGTGATATAAATATATTATAAGTGTTTTTAAAATATATTATGCTTGTTTTATAAGAAATTGACACAATATATTATAAGTGTATTAAAGTGTATGATAAATGTATTATTCATCAAGAAAATTTGTATTATACGTGTTTTATAAATCATTCTCTATAATATGTATTAAAACTGTATTATAAATGTATTATGAGTGTTTACTAAAAATAAAAATGTTATTACTATAAATAGTAAATATTTTCTTAATGTAGTATATCTATGTAAGTTTTCCAACTTCTTTTTTTCAATTTGATATGTTATATATAGCCATAATAAAGAAAAAAAAGTTTATTAGGTACTAAAATAGTTTAAAAGAACAAATAAAACAACTAAGTTTAGTAAAAATTGAATTGGGTTAGATCTTGACCAGTTATATAACCCATTACTTAATTCATTTAGACCCAAACTAATTTGGATTGGATCTTGACCCAATTATTATCTTAACCCATTATAATCCATTCAAATTTAATCCAATCCGCCCAATTATCACCCCTAATTTAGTAAGTGGGGGCTGTGTGATAGGACTCGACATAGGAACTGTTGATGTTGTTTTAGTTATAAGCCAATAACTACGTCAAATTTGCCCAAACCCACTCCAATGTCATAAGAGGGAAAAGATCTGCTAGCCCATGGGCTTTATCATTGATTCTCCAATGAGGAAATTTCAGTAATAGCGGTACTTGGAAAGCTAATTATCAAGCATGGAGATAATTTGACTAATTATGAAACATAACAATAGTTTACTTTTAAAAAAGTCACATATAGTGTATCAATTCGATACAGAGCAAATCGATACAACTTCAAGCAAATAGATATAAAGTGGAAAAGATAAAATCCAAACTCTCACTATGTCACATTTTTTGTGGTTTGTCGAGCATTTGACAAACTCACACCATCCATTTCAAATAGGATTTGTCCCCTGAACACACGAGCAATGCAAACTCTCACTATGTGTTGTAACTTTTTAAAACTTTCGCTATTTCAAATAAATACAGGACGTATGTTTGCTATGTCAAGTAATTTTCCCTTCTCTCAAAACAATCGGTATGAGTTTGGCGGGCGATAAAAAAAACTTTTATTTTTTCAAATTTAATGTTTTCTTTTTGGGTGAGAAGCTGGAGTTTAAGATTTACTATATAGTAGAAAATACAGAAAATCTCTATGTTGTATATGGAAATAAAACTGGATCCAATTTTTAAGAAATAAATAGTGATGATTCACTAGTTTGATCTGGAGGGTAAATATTGTTGTTGTAGGGTGGGGTAAGCAACAGTATCACTCAAACCTAAGGTTATCAATAATGGAAAGCATTAATAACAAGTTACTGCGTTTTATTTAACAAACACTATATACAACACTAGTTGGTTTGTCTAATCTACAAAAGATTATTGCCACTACCCAAAGATTTAACAAACTTGCAACATGTTGGATTGGATGGATCCCCAGCTTATTTGAGCAGATCCTATTCTAAAGCTAATATCAGCAGTCCCATTACTACCTTACTATATATTTCTTCCAACTCATACGCAGTTAACAGTTAATGCTTCTTCAATGTATCGCTTTCTTCAGTTTTTGCGAACCTTCCACGGATCCTTGGTTGACTATCAGCCAATGCCTTCCTGCAAGCATACTGCAAAACACATAACAGACACATGAGTCGTGTTGCTCTACAACCAAATGTGTTCACTCATGCACCTTAGAGACAGAGATTGCTTTTGAAAAAGGCAAGAGAGAAGCTCTAGTGGGGTGGTCCCTCTTCTTACCGAATGTTTCATGAACAGGTGCTCCGATTCAAGTCAATGTCACACTTTCGATACTTTGGAACTGCAGCACCAGGCTAATTACTGAAATTAAAGAGAAGAAATTGTTGATTAATACCTTGATTTTTCTGCCAAAATTCCTTTTATTCTTCTTGTTCCGGTATCTGGAGAGCTGTTCCTTGCGAACTTCAGAAGTGGAAGTTCCGACAATCTGTGGTTGAGCCCGTGGAGAATGGATCAGATTTATGTTGCCATTACCCAGAGTCTGCAGTAAAAAATCAGTATCAGTGACTTAGCCCCATTCCGTTGAATTAGAATAGGCCAAAAACAGTTATACATTTCTCAGCGGATACTTCATCTAGCAGCCAACACTGACTCAATCAACGGTGCAACTTATTGACAGCTATGGCTCTCAGACTCTCACTACAATAAAGAAAGTGGAGGATACCATCCCTAGATATTCTACATCTCTCCAGTTAACAATACATCGAGAGTGATAGAGAAGAAAGTCGTAGAGTCTGTTTCTTGGAACTTGCGGATGAATTGAATCAAGGAGAATATAGTGGTAACTAGACCAGGTAGGAGCATCAACAAACGATGCAGTCCACTAGATTGGCATACACAAGAGGCATATGATTAATCAGTTCACTTAGTTAAAGGATTACTAAGAATCTCATTGAATTCAATGCTTTTTTGTATAAGCCTTACTGGAGGCAGTTTTATGTTACTAAATTCATGGATCTTCCAACTATCTCTGATTGCTTTTAGATATCAACAAGAAAACATTTGATATCAAGCCAACCAAGCAAGAAAGAAAGGGACTTCCATTGTTTAAAGAACAATGAGTACTAATTTACATTTACCAAAACAGAGTAAAAAGGAACAAAGGTGGAACACTAACAAATCATAATGGAAGATTAGAGTAAAGATCAACCTTTATGTCTCCTTCACTGAATGCTCTTCGCATACCATAAACAGCTCCGAAGTCCATTCCACCAAAATCTATAAAATTTGGCCTCATTGGAGCCCCATGTATCCACTCCATGGAGCTTAGACACCCTGAACTAATACTTTTCTGGAAAGATCCCTCAGAAACAAAGTTTTCATCTGCAGTAAGGTTTCCATCAGCCTTCACCATAGGAATTTTCATGTCCAAGACTTCAGAGATTGGTATATCAATTGCATCTTTTCCAAATAGATCTTTTTTGCATTCATAGTAAACTTCACTCAGGAGTTGTTCATTCTCAAACGAAGTTTCTAGATCCGAAACTTTGAGTCCTTGGGGGGAGATGGCATCTTCTGAACAAGAAATCATAGAAATAGCAGCAGTCATAGGATCAAGGCCCATCAATGGGTCTGCAAGAATTGGTTGTGGAGCTTTAAAGAGATCCCCTTCTCCCCCGAGGTCATATTCTGATATGGTGGATCCCTGTTGAGATTACCCACATAAGAATTCAAAATCAAAGCTGTAAAGAACATGGACAACAAAAATGTTTCAACATAATCATAGTAAAATTTGTGGTAGACATGTATATTTAGCACAGCCAAGTTCAAAGGCGTAGAGCTGTTAACTCATCACTAAATTTAAATGTCATACTTGGATTCTGTATGGCGCAGAATTCAACTTAAATAGACTGAGCAATAAAAAAGTACAGTAAAAAAAAACATTCACTGAAATGCAATCAGGACTGTCAAGATCACTCAAACCACACATATGTCAATAAAATACGCCATCACCTATACGAAATCCAAAGGACTTGACATTTGTGTCATGGCAGAAGCACAATTATAAACCTTATAAACATCTATAACACATCAATTGTACGGTACCAGGGTGATTTGCTCACAGCTCACCATCAGATATTTCTGACAAGGAGGACTTTCTTTTGGTACGAGTAGATGGCACAATGATTCTTGCGATGAACAGATAATCAATGTAGGAACAGCTATAGATAACGGTAGCCCTTGGTTATTACTCTTATGCACATAAAAAGTTACTAAAAGGTAGAGTAGAAGAACCAAACAACTTTCCAAGAAATTCAGCCTGTACATGCCCCTAGAAGGAAAAAGAGGAGAGATTGAGAGAGATAGAGCACATTCATACGGATAGTGGAAACTCGATAATGTCCATTAAGTTAAAACAAACCAGAAAAAGAACAAAAATGACAAGAGAATCAGCCATTGTCACTGGTACATTTCAAGCAAGATAAGATCAGACCGAATCAACAATGAATTTGATGTTTTCCATGTGAAAAGAACTAACTAGCTTCTGAAAGTTACAAATCTTTAACCTTTATGCTCTCAAAGGCATTAGTTAGAACCTGACCAAATTCTTATAGTATTGAGAGACCTGTAACTTTTTCGGCAAAGTTATCCTCCCTCAGAGAATCAATCAGAACACTAACCAAACAAAACTCCCTATCCTCTAAAACAACAAAGGTGAAACTTAACTTTTGCTTTTCTCTTTGTTCCTTCTTTTCCCAACTTTTCAATCTTACAACTCTTTAAGTGCGGTTGAAAAGTGAGGCCTTAACTACAAGTTGACCGCCAAAAAAGGAAAGAAAGAATCACAAAAGGGAAATACATGGTAAGTAAGTGGTGGCCACTTATGTTTTTATATGAAGGTAAGAGAGAATAATGATTTTGATACACTCATTTCTTTCTCTTTGTTCAACATACAGATCTAGCACATCTAATGAACTCACATGCTATCCATTTAAACTCTATATACAAGCTAAAAAAAAAAAAAAGAATCAAACTTTTCCTGTTCTTCTTCTCTCAGTCAATAGTGATAGCAGACAAGATTACTCCTATTTAGTTGACACAATCAAGCAAAAAAGGGAAGAAATTAACTGGAAAAAGAAACAGGGTTTTCCCTTCATTTCACTTATTACTGAGGAAGAAATTGGAAAGGGGGAATCGAAATCGGCTCTTCATTACACAAATCACTTGGAAAGAAACAAAACCCACAAAGAAAAAAATCCAGTTGGAGGGATTTGGACTCTAAAAGACCATGATTTCACCTTAAAAGAGGTAAAATCAGCAACCCTAAGTTCACACCCCCAATTTAAGAAAAACCCACTAACCCTAACTCTACATCATATCACATTTCAAACTTCAAATCGTTGCAACTTCAATGAATCAGAAAAATGCCGATAAAAAAAAATGGAGGCACAAAGAAAAATAACGAAAACCCACAAACAACAGGCTAACTACCATTGATGCATTTGGTTCCTGTGAACAACAGAAATCTTCAAACTGTTGAATGTCTGAAGGGAAAGTCTGAAAGTAAGGGTACATTAACCCAGTCTCTGCATACATTTTTGTTCCACAGTTCAAAAACCCTTTGGTCCTTATGTGTCAATTGAATGAATAAGGAGGTACTTCAATGAAGGAGAGGGGCATTTATAGGTGTCAAAAACAGAGCAAAAAACAAAAGGAGTAATAGCAGAGAGCAGAAACAGAAACAGCCGTAACGAAAGAGAGAGAGAGAGAGAGAGTAAAAAGGAGGTGTTGAAAAAGAATCTGTTTTTGGCTGCTTCTTCGAGTCTTCATCGAAGAAATAGAATTTTAGCAATAATAATGAGGGGAGAAAAAAAATAAGAGTTGCCATCGACCGAAGTGGTGTAGCAAATCAGGCTATTTTTTATTTAATTAGAGATTTTAAATTTAAGTTTTGAATATAAAAAAAAAAAAAATTCAAAGTGTTCTTCTTACAAATTGGATTCTATATAATGCAAATTCAAATTAATCGTATTTTAATATGAATATCAGAGAACTAATAAAAAAGAGTTTCTCTACCTTGTTTAGGTAGTTATCGTGGTTTCATAATATCTCATATTATTTTACCTTTTTTGTTAAATATTATATTTTGAATGATTATATCATTTTTTATTATTATATAATGACATATATTAATAATTTAAATTATAAATATATAAAAAAAAAATACGACATAAAACTTGAAATGATTGTCATATAAACCAAGTAAAAAGTTTCATTGTTATAACATAAAATTTAATAGAATATAATTAACAACACAATCGAGGGCGACCTAGAGGTAATCCAGGGGGTTCGATCGGCAAAAAAAAACATTACATATATAAGGTATTTAAAAAAAATTATATCTCTATATTAATTTTGAACCTCTTAAATAAAAAATTATAAATTGACTTAGTGGTTAAGAAATTCAAAATTAACTTTAAAATTTCAAATTTAAATCTTAAACACTATATTATTTTTTTTCAAACCCTTTTAATAAAAATCTTAAATACGCTATTAAACACAACACACTAAGTAGCAACTATCCAAACGAAGAATTTCAATTTAATAATGATGTAATTACACCAAAAGCTAGTACTCTATAAAAGGTCATTTTCTAGGTATTAGTCCCAACTTGATGAAATTATATTCGCCATAAATATCAAAGAATTGACAGATTAAAATTAATTAAATAGGTAGGTTTATCTCTGCAAGTCTATACAAATGAGATAGAGGTACCCATATGATTTGATTGTCATATTGTCCCACATGACAAATCTTTGTTGCTGTACTACACCATTTACCACTACAAATTCGCATGTATGTAAGCAGTTTATTTATTTAATTTTGTATTAATTTAACTGTTTAGAGAATGTAGATATTAATTGAAATTAAATTAAAACATGTGTTTATGTATTATGCTAAAGAAAAATATAACAATAGTAAGATCATGTACATACATACAAAAACATGTGAATGAAACTAGCACAAAATAAGAAGAAAAAACTAGGCCAAAAATATAAATGCTAGTTACCGAACAATTTATTAGCTATTAGTCTATTACTAATAGATTGTACTCCTATAATTTAGATTAATTTGGTTTATAAAAGATTTTCTTTTGACAATTCTCTCCATAAACAATTAAACATTCATTTTCTCGAAATTTTCATAATCTGTTTTGTTTTTTTTAGGTATGAGTATCAAATCAGTATTTATTATACTCGTTTTATATGATAGTGCTTGAAAAAAAATCTAAAACAGAAAAAAAAAATTACGAGATATCTTCATTTTTACACACAATAACAATAATGATATACCTAGTATGTAATTTCACAAATAAAATTTGAAAAAAATAAAGCGTAAACAGAGGTTACTCCTGCCTTAGTTTATACATTCAATTTGTAAGTGATTATTTTCACTAAATTGAATCGAACACTTTATTATAGAATTATTATTTTTTTAAATGATGACGAAAAATATAGTCATTGACATGAAAAACAAAGTGTGTATGATGAATAGAAGTACAAAAGAAGAACATCAACATCATTTATTACGTAATTGTCCCCTTTGTGTGATCACGCTTAATAAATTAATAGTAAGCCAATCTTATATTATATTGTTTGTATATGGAGGATACTGGTGAATGCACCAAACCCTTTTCTTATTAATAGTTCAGTGGAACATTTTTTGTGGACTAAACAGTAGTCATTTGAACCATACTAAAGTCCAACCCACTTTCCCAGGCTTGTGGACGAAAAAAATCGTCCTTTTTTTCTGCTAGCGAGCAGGGGCGGAGCTAGAAAATAATATACAAAATCGTTAGTTAAATTTAATAATTATTTAAAATAGAATATAATTTAGAATTTATAAATTTTAAATTGTGGCTTGCTTTTGCTATTGTACGTTTGAGATGATTTCATGTATTGGTATAGTCACACTTCCCTGTGACAATATTCTTATATAATAGCACCTCATTATAATAAAAGGCCAAGTTTATCTCGAAACTAATTATTTATATTATATTTTACCTCTTTATAGTAGTTTTTTACTTATCTTGTTTTTTGATTATATAGTAATCATCATTATAGAAATAAAATCTCTAATATTATCAATAATAGGTCTAAGAAAATTTAATCAAATAGTTCAATACCTTAATACACCATTTAGTTAGTGAAGTATTGACATCTTTGAGATTTAAAATTTAATTAATTTTAACTTTTCTTACAATATTAAAAAAAATAATTAAAAATAGATTTTGTGCACTTTTTTTAATCTATAATAATCAAATAAATTTTAAAAGTTAAGTATTATTATAAATATACAACAATCAATTAATGCAAATCCAATGAATAAGTATATTGATATTTAGGTGTGAATCACACAGAAATAAAGATTTATTTTCAAAATAGATCTTTTGTGTTTTTTTTATTTTTAGTAATAAAATAAGTGATCGATTGGACCAAGAAAGTTTGGTAGTGAATTGGAATAGTGGCGGAGAAAATGACTATATTAGACTTGGGCATTATTATTATTATTGTGGGGGATGGCCATAAGAAATTCATTCCATTAGTGGTAATGCATTGCCTTTGTTCACGTGAGTTGTGCATCCACATTGTGGGAAGGATATTTATAATTAGTTATAAAAATTCAATAATGTTGGTTATCATATACAAAAGTGTATCTAACCATCACGAGACTAAATGATTGATCGGATGATTGTTGTTCGTTGTATTGTATTGTTAGTTTAAATATTATGTTTGTTTTGATTATTATTTAATATCATTTAAATTCATCGTTAGGTAATAACGAAAAGTCTTATTTGTATAACGATTGATTTTTTGTGATTGTATAATTACCTTAAGAATTTCTTTTTATTTTGTCTTTACTCATAATTTATTCTTCACCCTATCTTTTTAAAGTAGATTTACCACATCCGTAACCTACTTTTATTATAGATTTATCTTTCAAATTGTTGATGTGTAACATTTATGTAATGGCGAATAAATGATACAATCTATCTAAACGTTGTATTCATTGAAAGAATACCATATGATACAATACAACACTAAACAATACATTACGAAATAATAAATAATATTCATCCAAATAAATTAAAGAGTAAATGATTGTTTTTTTTTTTGTAATACTATTGTTCTGACCAACTTATGTGCACATCAACTAATTTACCGTGCAATCAACTAAAGCATATAAATACTAGTATCGAGCTACCATGTTTATCACAATTGAAGTAAACGAATTCGCTATTAATTGAAATTCGAACATGTAATCTTTAAATTGTTCTCTAGAGTTGGGTGAGTTCGAAGACGATAGAGGTGACTAGCCCCGCTTTATCTCAAGCAATCCTTCATCAATTAGTAATATGATTAATTCTCCTTACCTCACGATTCTGGCTAGTACGTAGCTATAATATAATTAAGTTAGTAAATATCTAACAATACGAGAGACATATATTCTAGACATTAAATGTGAGTGTACTCATTAATTATATATAATTACAATTTTGGATTGGATTCTGATCAGACCTCCTCACCTTATTATTGTAGATAAAATAATCTGTGCTACATGTTTTTGGTGGTTTACCGTTTTTAAGTAGTTATTACATGTGAAGTGAATCTTTTTCCTTCACAATGTCTCCCTATTATAAGGATTGTGGGTCATGATATTGATATTTGGTAACTAAAAAGAGGAATGTGTTAATTGACATTTGATCAGATTTGCTAATTTGATAACCTAAATATATTGTGAATAGATTCATGTTCTATAAATGATTATAAAGACTCAAAATTATGAAAATTGACATCAGGAGATGTCAAATCTATGTCACCTGAATTAAACAACTGTGTACTAATACATACTCGAAAAAGAAGTTTTCCAATTCGAAAAATTGTATAATTTGGTCTTTCATATATATAATGTGCTTTTAAAAAAAAACACATCTTTTACGTCAATGTAAACTTGACCGTTGTTGTGAGTCTTGTGGGCTTTTTTTTTTTTTTAAAGACTATAAACTACTCTTATTAAAGTTAATTAATCATTTAAGGGAAACACAAGATATTTTTCAACCAAAACAAAAAAGAGTTAAAAGGGTGAAGGCACATCTAAACCATTCAATTTTTAGAGTTTTATATCTGAATTATTCAGTGTGTAAGTTTTTTACTCTGAACTATGAACCAATAGCTAGCGAAAGACACCTCGACTTATTTTTGATGATGTGTGTACACTCTCTCTTTTGTTTAAAAATTTTATCACGTGGCACTCCATGTGGAAAATTAATTTCACTGTTGCAGTTAATCTAAATAAATTACTATTAGGTTAAAAATAAAGTTAAAGGTTAGAACTATCACTATATATATTAATTTATTTCAACTATGACATCCACCATCTTCTTCTCTACCTTTTTAGTCGTGCTCTCGTTTCTACCACGGCATCGATATCTCCAACTTGAAATAGGAGAGTTTAGGATTCCAAAAAATCAATTAAATATATATTTCAAAAAAAAATTAACGTGTTAGCAAATAGAGATGTTATATATGTCAGATGGACAGTGATTTTATGGACAAACGCGCTTAGAAGCATTTCTAGACAAATATTTGATGTAGTCAACGTCTAGATATATTTAGCTAACCATTGAGTGATAGTTCAGATAAGAAACTCGCACTCTTTTAATAGTTCAAATATAAAACTCAATAAAATAGAATAATTTAAATGTGTTTTTAACTCTTAAACTGGACAAAAATAAAATTAAAGAGAAGTTATGAGATAGGGGGCATATCAATTGTTAAGAATTTTTATTTTTTATTTTTTATTTTATTTTTTATTTTTTATTTTTATTTTTTATTTTTATTTATTATTATTATTATTATTATTATTATTATTTTTAATATTCATACTCAAATATTGTGTAAAACTTTATAAGAAATATATTATGTATAAAATAAAATATTATTAATAATAATCATCATTAATGTCATGCACCTAATAAATTTTAATAACAAATATCTAAAGGAAAAAAAAGAAGAAGAAGATGATTGGTATAGTGCCCCACATTTATTGCCATAATTTCATTAGGGAAGAGTGAAGACTATTAGTATTTGTCTTTTTTATATTCATACTCTTTCTAATTTTATATACTTTTATTTATAATAATTAAATACAATCTAAACTAATAGTTAATCATTAATATACATATATAACAACCAGGGGCGGACCTAGAGTTATCGAGGGGTTCACTCGAACTCCCTTAATTAAAAATTACATTATATATATCAAGTATTTTTTTTTAAAATTATGTCTATATACTAACTTTGAACCTCTTGAATATTAACTTTAAGCACTATATATTTTTTTTAAATCTTCTTAATGAAAATTCTAAATATGCCACCAATAACAACACCTCATTATTCCGACTATATATCCAAAATATGAGCTGAGCTATTGTAATTCGGATGGTCATATTTGAAGAAAATATTGGGATGATTCTCCGTATATTCCATACACTAATTCATCATTCAATTCACTTTTACAAATATTTAATTCACTATATATCCACCTCAAAAAACTTTCAGAAATGGTAGCTAATTTGATTAAACATAATATATAAAATTTTACTCGCACTTTAGATATTTTATATAGAAATATATACATTTGAATATAGAGAAGTAGAAAAAATTTCTTTAGCCAGAAAATATTGATGAAGACAGAGTGATTTGAAGTTTATGAATTCGATAATTTAATTTTAGATTATTAAATTTTAAATTAATAATTTATATATATTTAATAAAAAAAATTAAAAATATATATAATGTATTAAAATATTTTTAAATTTTGTAATTTTAAATATATTATGTGAAAAAAATCAAATCAGAAAGTTGTTGAAAGAGAAAAGAGACAAAGAAAATTTAATTGATTAAAAAGGAAAGTAACAATTTTTTTTAGGAAATTCTGATTCAAACTTAGGCAAAATGATTTGAGCATGTTTGGATTGACTAATTTTAGGTACCTTTTTAAATATTTTTATTATTGAAAAATTATTATTTTTTTATTGAAATTATTTACAGAAAAATGTCTAGTAGCTATTTTCATAAATATTTTAATTAAATCGGTGATAAAAAATAGTAGTATTTTCACACAAAAAAATTAAAAAACATTCAAATATTTTAGTGAGAATCTGTTGTTTTCACCAATGTGGATTGCTTAGTGAACTGGTTAGGTGAAAAAAGAGTGAAAAAAACCATGTTTAATAGCATAAATTTTTCATTAATTCATGATAGAACAACCTCTATTTTTAATAATATTTTATAGTACTTGATAAAATAAACTAAAATTCCAAAAGTTCTATTTATTGACTTATTTTATTATGTCAGCTTAAAAATAAATATCTAAAATTATTTTCTTATTTTACTTAAATACTGCCAAAATAAAAAATGATTTCAATTCAAAACCAATTAAAATAGGTCAATTCAAAGAAGCTCTGTACGTTGGATGTCCATAGAGAACTACGGCCTCCTCATTCGACAGCACTCTGGCTTCATGGACCTAATTTTTAGGGACGGACTCGCTAATTGTTTTACCAATGATGGATTTCGCGCCACGGAATGAATCGACACCACCCGAGAAGCAAAAGATTCGTCAGTCCAGGCTGAAAATACATTGGATCTCACCCGAATCGCCCCATCTATCCTCCTGAGGAGGAGTTTGGTTTCAAACCCCGGTTTTTTGAGCCCATTTTTAAGGAACTCGAAAAAAAAATGGAAAATTTAAAAAGAAATATTTTCTATCTGCTTCTTCCTCTTCCCAGGAATGAAGAATTTTCTAAAAAAAAAAAGATTTTCGTTTTTTATTGCTTAAGATCCATAAGCTATATAATCTCATCCAAACAAGTTTTTTAAGTATGCTAACACAAAGTGATGTAGTGTATTATAATTACCCCATCCGTTTCTTGTTTAACTTAGCACAAAGTTTAAGAAAAAAGAAGAATTTTAAAATTTTTAATTATAAATTAGAGATATATAAAATTTACCAAAATATTCCTTCTATTTATTTTTAATTGTCATGTTGCATTTTTCGATAGTCATTTTGACTAATTTTCAAAGCTAAATTAGATTACATTAATTCAATATTTTTAAAATAAAAATGTAGATATTCAAAAACTATACGAAAAGTACTATAA
Organism: Solanum dulcamara; assembly: GCF_947179165.1. Taxonomy (NCBI): domain Eukaryota; kingdom Viridiplantae; phylum Streptophyta; class Magnoliopsida; order Solanales; family Solanaceae; genus Solanum; species Solanum dulcamara. The sequence continues at coordinate 16,300,679 of NC_077243.1, read as the reverse complement.
GTTGTAATTTTTTTCATATCAATATGATGAAAAATTATATCTTAAAATGTTAGGCAAATTTTATATCATTTGACTTTCAAAAAGAAAATTGTGACAACTTATCACGACCCAAAATTGGCCATGAGTGGCACCCACCTTCATCCTCCCCGATGAAAGAACCAACGTTACAAACCCCAACTTATATTTTACGATAATAATGGGGAAGCTCAAACTTATGAAAGTAAGAAATAACAATTCATAATAGTCTACTACATATCGTTACCCAAAATCTGAAAGTTATCATATCAAGGACATCTAATTCTAAAATACTAAGTCTGAAAATATCAAACACTAGAATAAAATAAATAACATAGTTCGTGTCCGAACACTAAGATCATCATGTCATGACTAAGAGAATCCAACATAAGCTAGAATTTATAGCTCACCCTAGAACCTGATGTGCTGGACACTGCTATAGCTGAGGTCGAGTTGAAATCGATGGTATACTAGCTGCACTCCACAAAATAAAATAAAGAAAGCTACAAGTAGGGGTTAGTACAAGACAACATGTACTGAGTAGGTATCATCGGCCGACTCAAAATAGAAATCAATATGCATAAAGTAATAGCAGGAAATCAACTACAACACTTAACATGTGGCAAACAACAAGATCAAGATCAAGTGACAACACAATGAAATAGTTACGTAATCAGTCAACAATATCCAAAGTATACGTGAGGACTCATGCCTCCACACCACGTTCTTTTAAAAAATGAGTTATTTGGGATTGAGTAGATTAAGTCATTTTAATATGTTTTCCTTTAGTATTATCGTGCCGGAACGTGGCACCCGAACCAATAATATCGTGTCTGCTCTTGACATTCGATCCAAATATATCATTTCGGAATATGACACCCGATCCAAATATATCGTGTCGGCTCGTGACACCCGATCTAAATATACCGTGTCAAAATATTACACCCGATCTATATATATCGTGTTGGAACGTGACACCCAATTCAAATATATTGTGTCATAACGTGACACCGATCCAAATATATCATGTCGGAATGTGACACCTGATTCAAATATAATTATTTTATCATTCTTTATTATCATATTCCACTTTATTAACAATATTTCATCAAGTCTTCTTTATTCAAGGCATCACTTTGATAGAGTAAGTTCAAGATTATGAATTTTACAGTTTTGAGATTTCAGACCATTCACAACAACATATCAATCAATCAAACCACAACAATTAAATGTATAGAAAACTTCACAACATTATCAATGACTATCAATCACTATTAATAATCTATCTATGATATAGAATAAATCATAACCTACCTCAACCGAAGAACCGAAGTCAATCAAGTTAATTCACCAAGGCTTTTCCTTTCTTCAATGTCTCACGTTTTTATTCTATCAAGTATACAATATTCGTTAGTAAACGAGTCCATAGACACTCATATTACTATATGTCTAGCTTAGACTCAAAAATTCACCTAAATCTATAATTAATTTCCTCAATCTCAAGCTTAGAGTTAAGCCTCAATTTCTTCCAATAACATAAATCTAATTATATTCATATAATTGACCTATTATTTATTTACATAAACCAACATATTGAAAACTTAAATCGTAAAGTGACAATAAAATCCATAATTGAAGCTAAATATACCATCTGCAACTCTTAACCACAAAGGAAAGAATGAACCCAATCCTTAATCGTGCATTAATTTCACAGTCACTACCACTGCATCCCCTATCAATCATTATCCCATCATAAACTATACATTATAATCATTACTTAGTAATCACTCCTTAAAAATTTGTCTCCAAAATTCCATTTTCCCACGCACAACAATAACAATAATAAGGCCATAACTTCTGAGAACTTGAGGGTGCACTTGAAAGCAAATAAAGTTATGGTAAGATGTCGTTTCCTATTGAATATTATGGTAGGATGGAGTTATCTTGTTCTGCTCACAAAAAGAAAATTACCCAGAAGCATATGTATGAGTATACTTCGATCATTGAGGATATCATTGGAGATGACTCAGTGGAGGGTGATGCTATTGCCATTAATTTCTTTAGATCTAGGTTGAAATTTTTCATATAGTATTATAAATTTGATTCAAGTTTCATATATTGCTATACCTAATTAAATATTAGGTGTATTGTATTATATGGATATCATCAAAGTTATGTTATTGGGGGAATTGAGGCTTAATTCTAGGCTTGAGTTTTAGGGAATTGATTAAAGCGTTGGGTGAGTTGTTGGGTCTAGGTTAAACACACACACACACACACACACACACACACATATATATATATAGTATGGGTGTCTATGAATTAGTTTACTTACGAATATTGTATACTTGTTAGATTGGGAACGTCTTAAGGCATCGAAGAAAGGGAAATCATCGGTGATTTAGCTTGCTCGACTTTTGATTCTTTGATTGAGGTAGGTTATACTTTCAATTCTATATCATAAATAAACTCTTAATAACGATTGATAGTCATTGAGTAATATGTGAAATTTACTATGCATTTAATTATCGTGGTTTGGATGGATGATAAATTATTGTGCTTGGTCTGAAATTCCAAGACCGTGAAATCCATAATCTTCAACTTGCCCAATCAAATGTGATGCCTTGAATAAAGAAGGATTGATGAAATATTATTAATAATGTGGAAAGTAATAATAAAGAATGATAAATTAATTATATTTGGATTGAGTGTCATATTCTGACACAGTATATTTGGATTGGCTGTCACGAGTTGACACGATATTATTGGATCGAGTGTTACATTCCGATATGGGATATTTGGATCGGATCTCACGAGCTGACACGATATTATTAGATCGGGTGTCACGTTCTGAAATGGTAATATTAAAAGAAAATATATTAAAATGACTTAATACTATCCAATTTCAAATAACTCATTTTCCAAAAAAATATGGCGTGGAAGCTTGGGTCCTCATGTATACTTTTGATATTGTTGACCGATTGTGGAATAGTTCATTGTGTTGTTGTCACGATCCAAGCCTAGGTCCTAGACGTGACACAGTGAATGAGACACCCAGAAGTACCTCACCCAAGCCTCTTAGCATTCATTAAGCATTTCATTGGTAATGGTAAATAACAACAAGCGGAAATTAAAAAACTTTTTTCATTTTTTTTGTGTCCAAACATACCTCTACTAATAGACTTGGCGGGGGCTAAGACATGTCCCTAGCTCACCCTCAAAATAAGTGTCAAGAAATTCCTTAATAAAAGTCTTACTATTCTACATAACATAAGCTTAGAATAAAAAGGAAATTGTTCCCAAAACATGGAAACTCACCACAAGCAAACTTCAACTAACTCGAATTAGCCACGAGGAGGAGGACGAGGTGCGACGTCGGTTCCTACACGGTGATATCATGTATGCAAAAGTATGCGTTAATACTTTGAATGTACTAAGTATGTGAGTATACTATGAAATCAAGAACATAAGAGAGACATGAGTAAGCGATATGTATAATGAATGCATGCATTGAACATCATTATAAGAAATCTTAAAACATTCATTTTTGTGGGAAGGTGACCTTAACCGACATTTAAGACCATGAGAGCTATTACATGGAATCCAATATAACCCCCTACGTTGGCAGGAGAGTCTACTTGCTGGGTAGGACTCCGTCAACTTTAACGTTTTTTAACTTTAACTTTATTGGCTAATTGTGGATCCACTAGCCTAAATAGCCTACAAGGACTCCTATGTTGGCGCATAGTTAATGCAACATGAGACTTTAATTAAGAATCCCTTAGGTCGAGTCCCCGTCTACATGCTACATTCGGTGCTAGGTCAATCCCACGGAATAACATGTAAGTATCATAATGACATAGGCATTGTATAATTTTAGATATCACATCTTCATCGGTGGAATAGCTCATTAAAACATTTTATTTGATTCAAATATGTGAGAATTGTCCTTTCACATTGAATCCTTTATTTGACTAAAAGCCCTTACATCATCATTCAATATACGAAGACTAGGTGGGTTCAATTCATAAAGACCTTCAAATACATTTAAAGAATACTTGCATGCATAAGGATGATGGAAATGCATCAAAATACACTTCTTAAAACAACCCACCATATATGCCTTAAACCCTTTTTGAACTTTCATATATACATTTTAACAAATTATTCATTTGATGAAATTAAGAGTCAATATACATCCATATATGTCAATAAGCATAAAATATATCATAACATATGCATTAAGAGTCATTGGGTAAAAGCCCATGAAGGTTCATCATTAGAATTTGAAATATCGAGTTGAGAAAATAATTGAGCTCCATGGGTGGAAAAACCCATGGATGAAAACCCACATACCTTGAGGAGTCAAATCTTGAATGAAAAACTTGAAAAGAGATGGAGACTTGATCTTCTTGATGGAGGAAGAAGGAGACTTTGAGAGCACTTGAGAAGTTAGGGCTTTTTTTATTCTTAGAGTGTGAGTGAGAGTGATTGAGTATAGAAGACTTAGGGGCCTCTTAATAGGTGAAATATACCTACAAAACGACCTCACTTTTGGTTATAACACAAGAGTAGACTAAAATGGCCCTAAAATCTGGAAAATGGGCTAAAAACCCTGCTGGCGCTATAGTGGCGCATCACGCCACTGCAGCGCCAAGCCAAAATAGGCTTAAAACCCTGCAACCTAATAGTGGTGCATCGCGCCAAGGACCAAACTACTGAGGCTGTTTTCTGACGCTATAGTGGTGCGCCGCGCCACTCCAGCGCCAAGCCTAAAATTTTTGAAATCTAGAAATTGGGCTTAAAAAAACCTGCAAGTGTTTTAGTGGCGCGTCGCACCAAGGGTCAAACCACTGAGGCTCGTTCCTGGCGCTATAGTGGCGCGCCGCGCCACTGCAGTGCCAAGCCTAAAATTTCTACAATTATAGACTAGAGTAAAATGGCCATAACTTTTGACTCCAAACTCCAAAACTTGCAATTTTGATAGCGTTGGAAAGAAGACTCAAAGACCTTTAATTTGGTAGTTCGTGGGCCACCCAGTTCATTACATGATAGGAGGTATGCTCATTTGAAGTTGACCCTTATACTAACTCATCCGAAAACTTAATCGATGGGGATTCTTTGGACTTGGTTTAGTGTTAGAAATGCCTTATGACCCTAAACCACATCTAATACCCTTCAAATACTTAGGAATTGATATCAACTCATATATGAAATTAGAAGTCGTCGGGTTCAAGCCTATTCGCCTATGAAGAATGGTTCGGGTCTTGCCATGGAAATTTTCAAGGCGTTATAGTTGTTACTTGATCTTGAGCTTGTTGGTTGTCACATGTTAAGTGCTATGGTTGATTTCCCGTTATTAATTTATTTATAATAATTTTTATTTTGAGTCGGCCGATGATACATACTCAGTACATGTTGTCATGTACTGACCCTACTTATATTTTTCTTTATTTTATTTTGTGGAGTGCAGTGAGTGTTCCATTGATTTCAGTTCGACCTCAACTCTAGCCATTATTTAGCACATCAAATTTCAGGGTGAGCTATTTATTCTTACTTGTGTTGGATTCTCTCGGGCATGGCATGATGTCCTTAGTTTTCAAACATATTAAGTTATTTATTTATTCTGGTGTTTAATATTTTCAGACTTAGTATTTTAGAATTAGATATCCTTGAAGTGATGACTTTTACGTTTTGGAAAAACGTATTTAATAGATTGTAGTGGTTTAATTACTTTTTACTCTCATAAATTGAGCTTATGCGTTATTGTCATATTTTATAAGTTGAAGTTTGTATCGTTGGTTTTCCCACATAGGATGTTAAGTGTGGGTGTCATTTACGACCCATTTTAGATCGTAACAAACTTGATATCAGAGCCTTAGGTTCGGTGATCTCATTACACAAGGACAAGTCTTGTAGAGTCTTACGGAACAGTACGGGAACCCCTTTACTTTTCTTCGAGAGGCTATGGGACCTTATAAAAACTTCATTCCCTCTTTCTTTCATGCTATTACTTGAATAGAATTGGTAACTAGATGATACAAATTGACATCTGACCTTCTTTACTCTATTTTCGAAAATGATCAAAACTAGAATAATAACAACGATTGAACCATTTGTTAGGGTTGATACTAAAGTGGAGTACTGTAGGGAGTATGTGGTATTTGATAAATTGAGTATGTGTACAATTGTAATGGGGATTAGACTGGTTGATTGTGGGTAGCTAATACTTGAAGAGATGGAGTCAGATGAATAGTAATATTTGATATGGGCACTATGAAAGGAGTATCTTGTGTTATTCGACCTTGGTTTCGTACATTCTTATGTGACCACATACTTTATTTAGGATATTTCTTGAAGTATGACTCGCTACATATGCCCGTGCGTGTTTCCATATCTATAGGTGATTTCTTAGTGGTGAACTGGTTGTACCGATCCTGTGATTTTCATCTTGGTAGGGTAACGTCCTTGGGCAGACTTGGGCATTTGAGTTATGGCACATTTGGTGTTGTTTGAGATAGTTGAAATATACGAATGGTTCTATAAGCACCACTTTGCTTATGGGAATATATAAAAGATTTATCAGGAATATTTACAGTTGTTCGACAGTCTTAAGATTCATCTAGTCGTCGAGGTCACATCTCGGTTATGTGTGATTGAATGTAGGGACCATTAAGTCTAGTTTTGTCGCTTTTCTGACTTCTTCATAGAGAAGTTTATCCCCCGGACCTTAAGGAACAAGAAGGGGGATGAGTTCCTGAATATAAAGCAAGCAAAGATGTTTGTTGCAACCTATGAGACCAGGTTTCATACCTTATCCAAATATGCTACAGAGCTTTTCTTCAGTCTAAAAGAGTGGATTTTGCCTCTTGGTAAAAGGATTGAGGTCAGAATCTCTAATGCGATTTTATAGATTAAGTGTATATCAAAAAGGATCATGATATGACTATTATAATGATATCGATGCTTACTTGGTTAGAGTTATGAATTGTGTTACTTCTGCTAGCAACCTAATCTATACTAGAATACATATTATTTGGGCTAGAGATGAAACAGATTGGATTTGGTAATGTTTTATAGTTATTCAATTGGTAGAAATATGTGGGCCATTTGGGTACAATCTTCTCAATAGGTATAATGTGTTTTAGTGTTGGATCTTTGATTTGATTAATGCGTTTAGATTGTCGAGTGTATCCGAGAAATTTTAAATGAGGTCTATAATTTCATCTTAAGATCCAAGTGAGTGGATCGATATAGGAATGCCAAGATTATGGGTAAAGGAAGTCCCAACGAGTAAACTTAGGTAAAAGCAACTGAAAATTTTAGTAAGAAAGTGCATGTAAAACTATGTTAGTTCTTTGAATTTTGTTGGTGTAGCTGGGTTTGAGGTGTCATATCAATGACAAGGGTGACTTATGGTGATGGAAAGGTCTACTGAGCATGATGGAAAGATCCATGGTAGATTGTGATACAACTATATGATAAGAAATTTTGATTAAATAAATTCGATATGGTAATAACGACTTGCGAGAGTATCTAATGTTGTGGTTTTCTACTATTTGGTGAATAGTGATCGTATAGAAAGTTATAGGAAGTGTTTAGACACCTGTCGAATAGATTTGAAAGGACCTAGAGTTATAAATAAAAATAATTTGTGGGATGTAGTTTAACCTTCATAAGGAGGTGAGAAAAATGATAGTTACTCTGATTGCAAGGCCAAAGATGTATCTTCAAAGAGAGTGGAGAATTGAATTCAAAGACAAGTGATTTCATTAGTTTTGCTCTGGTTATGGTGATAGTGTTACGTGTCATTTATATAGGTTAAGATTTTTTCGATAAGATTTGAGAAAGATGTCTACATGCGTTTTGCTCGAGTGTGGTGATAAGTTCTTTTATAGTTTTGAGTTTGGTATCTGATATAGTTGAATTTTTAACGAAGGATATAGTAAGATCGATGGAGGGGCGATCTACGATAAACTAAGATACGTGAGTTCATAAAAATTTTAAGGTATGAGCTAATGATCATAAATAAGGAAATTATATGACACGATTGGAATAAGAATTCAAGTTTTTCATTGTGAGTCTACGTTCGTGGTAATATATTTTGTCAAGGTATGGATTGATAAGGTAAGAAATGATCGATCGCATCGGATATTGAGCATTTAGAAGAAATTGTTCATGGTTTGAATCGTAAATTTGATTACTTTTGATTGTTAAAGAACCTAAGGGAGAGTTTCACTAAAAATTTTGGTTTAGAGTATGAAATAAACTATCATGGATTGCTGATCAAATAATAAGATTTGCAAACAAGATAGTGAAATGAACAAGAGTCTGGTATATTAAAGTGTTCAAGGTATTTAAAATTTTCGTCATGGAAAGAATCTAAGGAAGTAAAGGAAAAGTGCATTTAGTATAGACCCTTGAATCAGAGTTGAAGGTGGTATGGATTTTTGCCTTCAAATTCATATATGACCATGCAATGCAAACTAGTTTGGCACAAACTTACTAGAGGTTTATCAACAAATTTTACGAAGTTTGATTTTGATTTGAGTGAAAAGAAGTGGTGTATTAAAGATGCTACGTTTTTATGTTGGTTTGGATTGTTTGGATTATGGGAGATGACTTATGGGCGCACTATGGTATAGACCTACAGTTCTACATGGTTATTGAGAATTTTAAGAGGATTGAAACTACTCTATTGTTTGGACTAAACAGACTGTTGTAATGAGTTACATAGACATTTAACGGTAAATAGAGGTTTTTGCACATGTGTATTGTCTAATCTATGAGAATCAAGCTTTTCTCATTCCTTTCGGAAAAAATCGGACCATTTAGAGCTTCTGGGTGACGTACACAATATCGACGTACACACACACACACACACACACATATATATATATATATATATATATATATATATATATATATATAGTATGGGTGTCTATGAATTCGTTTACTTACGAATATTGTATACTTGTTAGATTGAAAACGTCCTGAGACATCGAAGAAAAGAAAATCATCGGTGAATTAACTTGCTTGACTTTTGATTCTTCGATTGAGAATATATATATATATATATATATATATATATATATATATATATATATATATATATATATATATATATATAGTATGGGTGTCTATGAATTCGTTTACTTATGAATATTGTATACTTGTTAGATTGGAAACGTCCTGAGACATCGAAGAAATGAAAATCATTGGTGAATTAGCTTGCTTGACTTTTGATTCTTCGGTTGAGATAGGTTATGATTTTATTTCTATATCATAGATAAACTCTTAATAACGATTGATAGTCATTGAGTAATGCGTGAAGTTTACTATGGATTTAATTATCGTGGTTTGGATGGTTGATAAATTATTGTGATTGGTTTGAAATTCCAAAACCATGAAATCCATAATCTTCAACTTGCCCAATCAAAAGTGATGCCTTGAATAAAGAAAGCTTGATGAAATATTATTAATAAAGTGGAAACTAATAATAAAAAATGATAAATTATTTATATTTGGATCGGGTGTTACGTTCCGATATAGGATATTTGGATCGGGTGTCACTAGCCGACACGATATTATTGGATCGGGTGTCACATTTTAATACGGTAATATTAAAGAAAAATATATTAAAATGACTTAATACTACCCAATCTCAAATAACTCATTTTCCAAAAAAATATGGTGTGGAGGCTTGAGTCATCATGTATACTTTTGATATTGTTGACCGATTGTGGAATGGTTCATTGTGTTGTTACTTGATCTTGAGCTTGTTGGTTGCCACATGTTAAGAGCTATGGTTGATTTCCCGTTATTACTTTATGTATATTGATTTCTATTTTGAGTCGGCCGATGATACCTACTTAGTACATGTTGTCTTGTACTGACCCTACTTATATTTTTCTTTATTTTATTTTGTGGAGTGCAGTGAGTGTTCCATTGATTTCAGTTCGACCTCAACTCGAGCCATTGTTCAGCACATCAGGTTTCAGGGTGAGCTATTCATTCTAGCTTGTGTTGGATTCTCTCGGGCATGGCATGATGTCCTTAGTTTTCGAACACATTAAGTTATTTATTTATTCTGGTGTTTGATATTTTCACACTTAGTATTTTAGAATTAGATATCCTTGAAGTGATGACTTTCAGATTTTGGGAAAACGTATCTAATATACTGTAGTGGTTTAATTACTTTTTACTCTCATAAATTGAGCTTATGCGTTATTATCATATTTTATAAATTAGAGTTTGTATTGTTGATTTTCTCACATAAAAAATTAAGTGTAGGTGCTACTTACGATCCATTTTGGATCGTGACAGAATTAATCAGTACCTCTGCAAGTAGCAGAGTCTTATCATTCCACTGGCTGGATTCAGAAATAATGAAAGCACTTATTAATAATAGTCCACACATTATTAATTAAATAATTCATGTCTCTGAATATGATAAGAGTGTGAAAGGGCTGTTCACAAATTTCAATAAGCATTGCGCCTACCACGTTAAAACTTGAAGAAATTGTATTGGGTTTGGGCTTCAGTAGTGGGAAATCCTATTTTCTGATCAAAATAATAATAACTTTTTGATTTCGTTATTTAGTTTTGTATTTATGCACATATGTAGCATTTAAAGTTAGATTTTACAAAATCAAAATTCAAATATTGATGCAAAAATGATTGGATTCCACTTCAGTAATTTTTATCCTATTTCAATTTTTTTACTTAAATTTCAATTATATGTGCATAAATTTTAAATAAAAAATGATTTAAAATCGAGTAAAATGATTGAACCTCAACCATATACAACTAAAACTAAGGCAAAATAATTAAAATTCAGCTATATATGATTGAGGGTTAAGAAATTAGAAAAATGAGATAAAATCATTGAACTATAACCACATATAAAAACGATTAAATTTCAATCATATGCATCTAAATTTCAGATATATAAAACTTCAAATAACACAAGTTAAATGACTATGTCGAAATTGAATAACTGTGTACATGTGTTTTGCTATTGGTTATTTTTAATCTATATAATAGGGGTTAATGGTGGCTTTAATTAAACTACATGATCCTTGAAATTTGTTTCAAAATTATATTAATAGGCGAAGAAAAGGTCAATGCACGGACTGAGGTAAAAAAAACATATTTACTTAATTAAATTACTTATTAGGTAATTATGTATAAACATTTTAATAAATATAAATTATAATTTGTTAAAAATAATAACAGATCTACTATCACAGATTACAATTTATTGATTATAAAAAAATCTTACATTATCAAAAGGGGTATTTCCTTTTTTACACAGTAGTGAGTGGAGTATTATTAGTATTATTTTTTCATTAAGTGGAGTATTATTGGAAACAAAATTGTTTATCAAAAGAATTCCGTGCATTAATTTCCGCTCCATGTTAAAGTAGGGGGGTGAACATAAATACTAAGAAATCAAAAAATTGGATTGAATTGAACTAATTCGGTTCTTCGATTTTGATTTTTTGATTTTTTCGGTTTAGTATTTGTGTTGTTTTTAAACTTCAATTCTTCGATTCAATATTTAATGTAAGGGTCTCGGAACTTTTAATTTTTTTTTTATATATATATATATATATATTATATGGGCATTTTCTTAACTCAAAAAAAAGTCAACAAGCAATTAAATCATTCATGAACAAATTAAAGTACTAATAAATTTACAATTCAGACAGTTATCAATGTACGTTATGTAAAGGAATCCGTTTTCTTTTTTGTTTTTTACGAGTGTTCCATAATGAGACACATCATCACTTAACATGATTTTAAATTTTTAAGTGTCAAATACTTTGATTTTATTCTAATTTTATTTTTCATGCACCAAAAAACCGTTTTAAAAGCATCGAGTCAAATCGAATCGAAGTTGAAAAAAACTAAACATAATCGAATTAGCTCGATTTAATATTTGGTGCATACTTTTTTAAAATCAAAAATCAAAGAATCGAATTAAAATTTGATAATATCGAATCGAAGAGTCAAAAGTAATGAGATATTCTTTTGCATCTTACTTCTTTTATTCAACCATAAGCCTTTTTTTTGAGTGTCACTTTAAATTAAAACATAAAAGTTAGTGCTTATTTAATTTCACGATTCATTAGCTGCTTCTGCTTCTTTTTCCAATATACGTCAAAATCACTTTGTAAAGTTTTTATCAAATTGTATTATCTCAAAGTTTTTATCCTCTTTAAAACAAAAAGAGGACTGCTAATATTACTAGTACTATACGAGTTTGTGGTGCTGGTTCATAAAGTTGTCAATATTGGCCGATCCAATTCATTTTGAAATTTGACAGATGATGTAGGTAACTCATTATTTTGATGGACTTTAAAATAACAAGTTTAACCAATCACTATGTGAGTTGTGGGTCGGATCAAGTCGAGTCAATCTACTTTTTTAAAAGATATATTTTTATGATATTTTAAATTTTAGTTTTAATTTTAAAATACTAATATGAATATATATTGTGGTCGGGCCCTTCCCCGGACCCTGCGCATAGCGGGAGCTTAAGTGCACCGGGCTGCCCTTTTTTAATATGAATATATAAAAGATAATATTACATGTATTACTACTTGCTAACCAATTTTCAAATTCACAAACAAAATAATCCTAATAATATTTTACCCTTATATATGTTAGAAATATAATCTCTCTTAATTAAATATTTATTCTATTAAGGTGTTTTTAGTTTTCAAAAAAAATTATTAATAAAAAATAATAATTAATTTTTTCTTGAACCTATAAAATGATAAATAATTTGAGACGGAAAAAATATTTTGAATCATTTATTTTTAATAAACAAGGTAACTACAATGAACCGGATGGAGTACCATCACCATCATGTGTACGAATTATTTTTACCTGACGAATTATAGCGCACCACCCGTGCTACTATATGTAAATGTTTTGGCTGATCTATTGGACTTCGATTCTGTAGTCTAAAAGTTATATGCAAATTTTAATAGCACAAGATATTATTCTCAAGCTTTTTAAGTATCAATAGTGAAATCATAATTTTTATATATATATGCATAATTTATTCTTATAATCATGTATAATAGTATAACTTTTCATCGAAGACAAGTCAAATAAACCCCTAGCCCCAAACAGACTTCGCCCGTGTTAATATGGATTATAAAAGAAAAAAAGAGATTGATATATAAGAGAGTGAATCCTTGTTTTATTTCAGTGTAAAGGTTAAAATTACACCTGAATCAATTAGCTGTAATGGAGAAAGAAAGAAAGATTCCACCTTCCAGTTGGATCAAATTATGCATAAAAATTCCCTTTTTAAAAAGCAGTAAGCGGATATATACACTTCCTGGGAAAAATTCATATTTTAAATTACTATATTAATTTATTTGTCTTACTTTTTTAAAAAAATTCTCTTTCTTTTTTTAAAATTCTTGAATTTCAACTTTTTAAATAATATGTAAAGATCACAAGATTAAAAAAAATATTCTAGTACATTTTGTATATTTTTAATTAAAAATTATCAGATTTAAAAAATCTTGTTTATTTTATAAAATTTTATGTCAAATCAAAATCAGATAAATAAATTGATATAAATGTCGTAAAACTTTTGTCCCATTCCGAGTGTCAACAGCACAACTTAGCGAATATTGTTGTAAAAGATGTTTGTACTTGCAGTCATGCAAAGTTCGGAAACTTACATCTTAAACTACTCATGTCATCTAAACAAGATGGATTCTCCAAAGTGCCCCATACCTCGTCACCCTGCTCAGTGGCGGAGTTAAATTTTTTTTGAGGGAAATACAAGCAAAATTAAATCTATAGTTATAATAATTAACAATTAACCAATATATATATATATATAAAATTTTGATGAAGAATGTACATCAGATCACTCTTGCTTAAGGTGGCTCCGTTCCTCCGCCCATTTCCCCACCCACAAAGAACCTCCCAAAAATTAAAAGAAAGAAAGGAAATAAGAACCGTTTCAATTTTAGGTCAACGGCTCCGTAGCTATTATCTTTTAAGTCTATTTATTCGGGAAGAAACTATAGTTCTGCATGCTTATAAATTTGGTAAAACTCAATAATTTTGACTTAAATTTTATCTTTGTGTTTAAAAAAATATTTAGTATGTATAGCTAATTTATTTAGAACATAATAAATTACTTTTTCTAAAATTTAAAACTCATTAACTCAAAATTCTAGCTTTGTCCGTTCTAATTTAGCTAGCTAGCTTCGTAAGTTAAATGTTAATCATGTTCAATTGTTGATCATTTCTATTTCTTGTTTTATTGGATTACTTTAATTAATCTAACTTTACTCTTGCTAGTCAAATCCACCTTAATTAAAATGTCAAAATAAATAAGTAGGAAATTAGGGGTTACGATTTATATAGAACTTTAGAAACGACTATTAAAGAATGAAACATAAAAGACAATTGACTTAGTAGAAACAAATAGACATAGTGAAAACGCACTAATTAGCTAGCTAGGAGGATTATTCCATATTAAGTGCCATTTTAGTGAAAGGTCAAATAGTTATTTAAAGTCCGAAAAGAAATGTGAGGAATATGTATTCACAAATTGGGGTTGTAAAGTATGTGTGAAAAGTGTAAAAGAATTTCAACCAAAATTGGCTCCAATAAACTAAAGGGAAAGAAAGTGGATCAGTATATGCCAAAGTTATATTTCTTTTTCTCGTTTTTGGGCCTATGTACGATATTCATATTAAAAATGGATTAAATTAAGATTAATGGCGGAAAATTCTATATCAAAGGTAAATCACTCCCTAAATTAAGGTGATGATTCTGGATTTAAAACTCAAATCTGACATCTCTAATTAAAAATAAAAAAAAGTACTTAATTGCTACTTAATATTACATCCTTGGTAGCTTATATTTTTTTTGTCTCAATTTATGTGCCACGATTGAAATTTTGAGAGTCAACCTAGTTCTTCTTTGATCAAATTTTTTTATATGTCTTTTAAATATTTTAAATTGTTAATTACAGTGATTATAATATTTTTTACGTAGTTTTCAAACATATTAATTTTACTTCAAAAGTCCTAAAGCTTTTATATCTGAATATGCGTTAAAAGTTTAAAAATTTCAAATTTCAACTGTGCCACATAAATTGGGATAAATAAAATACTATTTATTACAGGGTGGTCCAGAAGACTCAAATTTTATTATTAGATGATGGGAGTATATTTAAAAACCTTAAATTATTGCCACATTTGGAAAAAACGAAATGTAAAGAGAAAACTAGATAATAACACTTTTAAGCATGCATGTTGGGTTCATTTTGCCATCCTTATCATTTTGCCTTTAATTTGATTCATCCCAAAAAAGTAGTACCAACTAGCTAGGTCCTTCATGTCAAACCACTTGGCACTACAACATCTTTGTTAGACACAAAGACGGTTTTAGGACATGTTCGAACGAATTCAAGTAGCTTCATATATATATATATATAATACAAAAAGTAGATATATAATATATAAGATCATATTGTTATTTAAAGAAGACTTTAATAATTATGTTTCAGTGCCAAACAAATTGATTTGATTTATGAATTCTTATTAATCATGTTAATTACGAGCATTCATCCTTAAATTGATAGATTTTGCCATTCAATCTGCCACAACCTCTTTTATTCGGATTTGGAACCGACAATATGAGCAAGCTGACCCCAACGATAATGGAGTGATAGAAATAAAAGAGTACTATAGATCTAGCAAATGTATTATTACATTTGCATAAGTTTACAAGTATCCCATCTTTCTTACATATGACTTGTATTTTGGAGTAGGTTAGCTAGTGGCGAAGTCAGAAAATTTATTAAGGGGTGTCAAAATATAAAGTAAAAAAATAAATGCTACTAGCAAGGGTAGAACACACAACCTCAAATAATTTTTGTAGCCCCTTAGACACTACACTAAACCTTCAACTTGTATAAACAAGTATCAATACTTATATATATTTATTAAACTAAATTTTGACTTATATATATAATGTAATTTTTCGACGAAAGGGTATCGCTGACACCCTTTCGGCCAAGGTCCACCCATGAGGCTAGCTACACATAATTTGGTTGTTTTGGTGGAACGAGGGGAGTGGGTTGACAAAGAAGGCTTTGGTTGAGTGAGGAAGAAGAAAAGTATAAACTTCTTAGTTGTTTAAAATAAATAAAAGACCAAATGAAGTGAACCAAAGTCACAATTAATTCTTGAAAACACACGCACACACACAATGGCACAAATAGTGATAAAATGAATCTAGACTCATTTATCACGGGTTTTGGATTGGCTTCTATATATAAATGTGATGTGAATAGTTAGAGGTGGGGTATGTTCATTTTCTGTTTCAGAACAAAAACAAAAGTTAGTATCACCAAAAGGTAATTGTGGAGTGTGAGAATCACATTTGGTAGAGTTTTACTTCAAAATGAAATTTTAACGAAGCCAATCTGAATTAATCGAGCCTCTAAAATGAGTCGAATATCGGAGCGGTAAACCAAAAAAAGTTAGTATAAAATAAAGCTACCTCCACTCAAGTACTTTGCCTGCTATCACAACTACACTCATTTTCAGTTCCTTCATTTTATTCCATTTAATTATTACTTACTTTTCTTTTCAAGAATTCTTTTAAGGGGTTGAAAGAGATGGAAGCTATAAAAAACTCCCAAAAAAAAAGAAAAAGAAAAATATAACAGCTGGAGTGGATTGTCTCATAGTGCACTCTCTTGTCCTTGTAGACAAATAGGAAATGGGCAATGTAAGTGATTTTGCTTTCTATAAAAAAAAAAAATGGACCCCATTTGGTTTGCCATTTTAACATCTAAGGAACTTTTTGTATTTTCTGAATGGAAGCATAAAAGATGATGAGATGGTTTGAGAGTGGCATCTACCTAGCTAGTTGACGTTGACAAATGTTTTGGTTAAAAAAAAAATCCTTTGTCCAAACCTAATTTAGGTAGATCAAAGCCTATAGACAATTATGGTTTTCAACAAATTTCAATTTTGTTCTATTTCAACAATCTTGAGTCATCAAAATCTTTTTGACTAGATTGGTGTCTCACTAGGTCGTCCTACGCGACTAGGGCTTCAAACGGCAAAACTCACGGTCATAGACGTTAGAGATTTGTATATCGATCTTCAGAAGGAGCCTTTAGTCCTTCAATTAGAGTAGAGCACACGAGAGAGCGAGAGAGCAAAACATCTTCATAATCAGAAACACTGTTAGAAATTTCGCTATTTTGTGACAGATATATTCTCATCGAAATATTTGAGATAGCGTTTAGAGACGAGATTTACAATATCGGAAATGACTTGTCAGAAATATTTCTAATGGATATATTTCACGTAAACTTTGGCGAAATTTAAGTAGTGAAATTTATTTACCATCATAACCACAACATATCCACTGTAATCCCACAAGTTTTACGTTGTTGTTTGAATCAATGATTGTTTATGGTGCTCAAGTTTGAAACTTTGAATTGGGAGGGCTATCCGGTACAACTCGATAGAGATATACAAGAGAATTGTTCTTGTGTGATTCTAATCTTGTCAAATACATTAGTGAAGCTTAAAGTTAAAACTAAAAGTCGTGAGTAGAGCTACTAAAAATTGCATAAAATAAGACTTAGAAGAGTAAAGGAAATTCCTTTTCTATAGCCTAATATAGGTATAATTGGTTTACATGGAATCTAAGTATGTGAGAATCGAGAGTTGAAAATGACAATGTCAAACACCATCAAATCTTATAATGGTGAATACGCGTGGAAGAGTGACAAGGACAAGGAGCAAACTCAACATTAATGGTTCATTGAGAATTAAAGAGAATTTTCTTTTCTACAACTAGCTGGACTTGAATTCTTGTGCTACACGTAATGATTTTTTTTTTTTTTTGATACTCTTCTCTTTTGAGGACCTTTTAGGCCACTGTTGCATTTTTTTTCCCACTCGGTATACGGAGCCTCGCGCATTGGAACTTTAATTACATTTGGTTGCGCAATTGCATGAATCATTCGTCGGTGGCTCTCCCAATAGAATTTTTTCCATACTCACGATTCTAATTTAAAACCTCTAATTAAGGGTAAAACAGACACATCACTGCACCACAACTCAATATTGGCAGGCATTGTTGCATTCAATTACAATGTACTAACAATGTACTTCCATTACTGCAGAAAGTACCATGCTGCACTGCAGAATATGATACATCAAGCCTCCACTTTAGCCACTAGGAATAAAGTTGATATTTCGCCATGTAATCAATTGGCTGGACTGAATGCGAAACTTCAAGAATTATACAAGACACGTGCTAATTTTGTTCACACTAAGGACATATACAAACTCTTTTTCCGTCAGTCTCATTCGATGTTCGATATTCATATTAAAGTTCAATTAAATTTGAATTTGGTCATTGCAAAATCATTTTCTAGAATGATGCTTCCAACAAAAAATTTCCTATTCGCAGAAGCTTTAACTCATGATATCTAATTAAAAATATAGAAATCTCAATCATTCCATCACAATTCATATTGATATACAAACTCTATTATTGTTGTACATTTTTGACAAAGACATATGATAGATTTGTCGATATTGTAGTATTATTGTACTTATTACTCACTCAATATTCCGACAAAAGTTATATATTTAAAAATTATATTAAAATATTATAAATAACAGAATAGTTAATATATCAAAGTATTTAAAAAAATTATACTATATATCACATGAATTGGAATAGATGAAGTACTATTTTGTTAATTGGATTCGAACTTGCATACATTTGTGTATTCACTCTTGATGAACCATACACTAAATCCGTCATTGATCTCTAACTCCCAAGTAGCACAATTTCATAATGTTGTTGTTCAGTACTGATTAAAATATTGTTGTCATACATTGTCATTAGGCTTAAGGCGATATCAAAGCAGAGGTATCAAATGGGTTGATTGAACTGAATTTTGATGGATTAAAATATATTAGTTAATAATGAATGGATTATTGATCCGTTTAAAATTTACTTGGGCTGAAATGGCTTTAAAAGTGGGTCAAAACTCAATCCACTTAAGTATTACTAAATTTTAATTGTTTATTTGTTCTTTTATAAGTTTTAGTACCTAATAAATTATTATTTTTCTTTATTATGGCTGATATATAACATATCAAATTCAAAAAATATCTTTTGAAAATATTAACAAGATTTCTCATGAATTAATTTGGACCAAATATCAATCTAGTTTTTAATACCTGAAATAGATTGAGCTAATAAATGAGTGAATTAATAATCAATCCAAACTTAAATAAATTAGATAAATTATAATTTGATGGACTAATTTTATCACTTGTCAATGTTTAGGAATCAACCTAGCAAACAAGAGATAACAAGACATCACTATCGTCAATCAACTAGCATTTTGTTTCGTTATCTCTTTGGTCTTTTCTAGGTAACTTTTAAAATAAATAAATAATAAGATTGAATTTAATTTCAACATTTCAGAACACGCGTTTTTTCACTTAATTATTCTTTGTAGTCATCAGGTGAATAAGGAATTTCTACTTGCACAAACAGAACTACTATTTTTGTTAAGGACTTTCAAATATAATTCAGCTTACGTGAGCTTGTTTATATCGTCTATT
Source organism: Solanum dulcamara (assembly GCF_947179165.1). Taxonomy (NCBI): domain Eukaryota; kingdom Viridiplantae; phylum Streptophyta; class Magnoliopsida; order Solanales; family Solanaceae; genus Solanum; species Solanum dulcamara. The sequence continues at coordinate 16,281,003 of NC_077243.1, read as the reverse complement.
TTCAATTCTGAATAATAAAAAAAAATATGATAGACTTGAAACAAAAATAAAGCTAGCTAGTATATGATGAATTCTCATAGTACAGAACATGTTTCTTTACTTGTTTATAATTGAGACATAGTTATTGCTATATAAGAATTTTCGAACTTAGCAAAATAAGACATGCAGCTAATTGAGCTAGGTGAAAATGGGTAATTTAACTTTGGTTTTTGCCATATCACACTACTATAATTGATGAGTTAATTATTACAGAATCGAAAATAGTTGATTTAATGGGCTACCATTGAATCAATTATTACAATAATGGAACACCTTGAATTTGAATTAACACTATGATGAGACTAGAAATTTTCGTCCAGTCCATCGTCCCTTTTTGGATATCTATTTAATTAGTAAATGATCCTTTTTTTATTCTATCATAATTTATAGAGCTTTTGGATCATGACTTAGGAATTTCTTTTCATTAAATTGAAAATCTTATAAAAAGAACATTAAATTGCGATTTAAAATTGGGTCGTTTGCACTTCATTTTTATTTGGTGTTGATTTTTAATTTTGTCCCTTGTAATAATTAACTTTCTCGTGGGTACAAATTTATATTTTTAAATTTATTATATTCCACTAGTTATGTCCACGCTTTACATAACTAAAGTGCAAAATCGATTGACAATCCGTCCAAAAAATTGAGGAAAACCGATCCTTATCCGTCAATTTTGATTTTTCAAAAAACAAATTAATAGAAAATTGTCGGACTTTGCATGAAAATGATAAGTTTTTTTCATTTTAAGAACGCGGATGTAATCCCCTCAATTTTTATTTTTTTAAACATAAAATGACGAACAAGGTCGATTTTTGAAGTGCAAACTTACAGTTTAAGAGTATAAATAAAATGACGAAAAAAATTCATCAAAGAGCAGCTTAATTGTGTGGTAGAATTATTCAAAATCATAAAAAAATACCTGATAGTTGATTCCAAGTTCTTTATGTGTATTTCTAAAATGTTAACACTGTAAGTCGATTTTGATCCTTGATTATCCGCCGACCTATTCAATTCTTGAATAAGACCTGCTATTAATGTGGGTATCTCCGTTTCCAGAGTGGGGTAGTGTTAGCTTCTAAAAAACTTTGTCCCACTAATCATAAATCCAATTACTAAAGGACAAAAACTAAAAATTAACTCATTTGAAAAATAAAAATTAAAAATCAACTCATTGAAATGACAAAATAGATAATTTCATGTTTTAAATTTATAGCCGCCAGATAACCATCTAATATTTTATCGATCACGGAAATTATTGTGAGACCTCAAGTTTTAGACATATAATGGGCCCAATAGAAATGATGGTTCTATTTGGGTTAAACCTTGTACTTATTAGAAGTTGAAAAAATTATTGAGGAGAATATTTTTTAATAAATAATTATTAATTTTAGTGATATTTTTTTTTATAATAATATATAATAATATTATGATATATTTGTTATGTATTAAAAGTGAATTATGTATGTAATATAAATATATTATAAGTGTTTTAAAATATATTATATTTGTTTGGTAAGAAATTGACATAATGTATAATAAATGTATTAAAGTGTGTGATAAATATATTATCCATGAATAAAACTTGTATTATAGGAGTTTTAGAAATTATTCTCGCTAATATGTATTAAAATTATATTAAAACTGTATTATAAGTGTATAAGTGTCCAGTGGTAAAAAATATTATTGCTATAAATGATATATTTTCTTAATATAGTATATTTATGTAAGTTTTTCTTAGAAGTTAGAAGTATAACTCTTTAATACTCCCTTCGTCCCATTTAAGTTGTCATGATTTCCTTTTTACTATATGAACTTTGACTAACATTTTAAGATATATTTTTTTTATCAAATTGATATGAAAAAAATTATAACTTATAATACTTTTCGTATATTTTTGAATATCTAATTTTTTTACTTTATAGTATTGAGTTAAACTAATATAATTTAACTTTAAAAATTAATTAAATTGATTTTTAAAAAATGCAATATGACAATTAAAATAAATTGGAGAGAGTACATCAGAACCGTAACATAACACCTTTTTTTTTTGTTAAAAACTTAGAAAGTAAGAATTAAATTTAAATGGATAGTTTTGTCGTATAATGAAAGTTTTCTGGTGTGAATTTGGTCCCTTCAAAAGGATCCAAATGGCCAGTGCTAAAGATAAGATGTCATATGCAATTGACAAAAAGCAAAAGGACTTAATATATAGACAACTTTTAAATTTTGTTAGTAAATTTCATTATGATATTTAAGAATAATAATTTGTTCTAATTAAAAATTTATACATGTGATTAAAATGTTTATGTTAGACAATTTTTTGCTGTAATAGTATAAAATATATTATCTTCTTTAATGTCATGTCAATTCAATTTTGTTTTCTAATGTAGACTAGTGTCTTTTTTTTTTTTTTTTTTTTGCTCCAACTTGTTGTATATTACAATATAAACCTTTTACTATCCTTTATTATGGGATCAAACAAGTAGTACTATATTGTACTATTTTCTTTTGCATGAAGTTAAGAGTATGGTATTCTTCTTTCTTTTTTTTTTAACCACAATAAACCTATCAATTAGCTGCCTCTCGTTCACAATAAATGTCAATTAGAATTTTTGATTGAAGCAAGTCATTATTTAGATCAATTTATTAAAATAGTATATTTTTTAACAAAAATTAAAAAATTAATATAAATATATTTGACAGTAACGTTTTGGATATTATTTTATTCAATAAAGTTTATGGCAAAAAGATAAATGTCTGACGGAGTAAACATACATAAAATGTTACTGCCAAATACGTTTTATTATTTGTTACTCACAGACACATTTTAAGGTGAAAACATTATTGACAATAACGACTCTTTAGAATTCAATAACGGACATCTTATAAGGCTAAAACATTATTGACAATACTGACAATTTTACTCAATTAGTTACGGCCACCATATACCTTATTGTTAAATTATTTCTTGTATATAGGAAGAATTATTTATCTTTTCAGGACTTTCTTTTCTGTTAGATTTTTAATTTTTATCTATTCAAAATTGTTGATTCACGTGACCTAGTTCTACATTTTCCATCATCAACCTTAGCTTGCCTTAGAAAATCTGTTGGTTTAAATGACTACAAGTAAGTATCTGCTCGTATATTATTTTCGTTTTTTTTATAATCAACCTACTCATTCTTTTTCTGTTTCTTTCTTGTCATTTACAAGTAAAAAGAATAGCTATTTTTGTGTTATTATCAGCTCTCTTTTTGACAATTTTTTTTTTGTTTGCAATGCAAGTCGGATTTTAAGACTTAAACTATTTTTGTGTTATTAAAGATTCATTACTGTCGGTCATGGTGTTTGATAATTTTTAAAGAATTGTAACCTGCTACACCTTTCTAATTATCGATTGATTTTCGAATCGATTGAATTAAAAGCAGATCTATAACCTCGATTAATATTTTTCTCGTAATCTTTTAGTACAAAAACCTTGTCTTATAAATAATTTATTGATTTTGTTTTTAACGAGCAGATCTATTACCTCAGTTAATATTTTTCTCACCTTGACTTATAAATAATTCACAATATTAATAGTACGATGATCATATACAGTATTGATTTTGTTTTTACGGAGCAGATCTATAACCTTAGTTAATATTTTTCTTGTAATCTTTTGATACAAGACCATGACTCATAAATAATTCACAATATTAATAGTACAATAATCATATACAGTATTGATTTTGTTTTTACGGAGCAGATCTATAACCTTAGTTAATATTTTTCTCGTAATCTTTTGATACAAGACCATGACTCATAAATAATTCACAATATTAATAGTACAATGATCATATACAGTATTGATTTTGTTTTTACGGAGCAAATCTATAACCTTAGTTAATATTTTTCTCGTAATCTTTTGATACAAGACCATGAATCATAAATAATTCACAATATTAATAGTACAATGATCATATACAGTATTGATTTTGTTTCTAGGGTCGAGATATGAATTCTTTTTCTAAAATTGACAAAAGCATTAGCGTCGTAATCAATAACAATAACGAATGAACACATTAATTAATAGGAAAATGATAAAGGAGGGCAACATCCGATGTTTCTCAAATTTTAACTCTATATAATAATGCATGTAACTAAAATCCAAATTTTATAAAAGAAAGAATAACAGTTGAACCCGATTAAAACTAATATTCATGATGCCAATATTTTTTGTATAAGAAAAACACAAGTAAAGCAAGTGAAAAAGTTGATAAAGAATCTATTGAACATAGCTTGGATAGAAGACATGATTAAAAAAAGGCAGGGATTACACAAATTCCATAGCTAATTTTATATTTCTATTATTTTTTTCAATTTGCAAAAAATTGGTAGAATCTAGATGCATCCCAAAAACGCCCTAATACATTGCGTCTCTGTTCCGAATACATCCCTCAACGTTCTGATACATCACATCTAGGTTTCGGATACATCACTCAACGTCCCGATACATCATGTAATGTGATGTATCCGAGAATAAAAGAGAGTAGAAATTTTTGTAATTTTTCCGAATGATGACAATTTTAGAGAATATGATAAAATAAGTTGTGTATTTATGTAATTTTTCCTTAACGAATCAAAGAATTATACTCGTAAACTTTGGATTGTAATTTCTCGATTAGTAGACTATGTAACACTACAAATACTAAGAATCATACACATAAACTTTGAATTGTAATTTCTTGACCATTCAACTATATATCAGTAAAATCACTAACTCTTAAACTCTAAATTGTAACTTCTCAATCACTTGACTATATAACCTCAAGACCACTAAGATTTGCACTCATATACTCTGAATGATACTAACTTCTCAACTATTGGACTATATATCAGTGATTGTAGCACTACTCAATTTCTAGTTTCTAAGATATTACTGTATATGTTTCCCATCCACTTGAAAAACTTGCCAAAAAAATATTATCAAATATGGAACTATGTGGACAACCTTTATTAATTGTTGTATTCTGGTATCAGAGTATTCCTATTAGGCAGATATTGAGGAAAGATGTGGGCCTATTGGGCTTAGTGAATAAAACAAGTCTCATAAAAATGCCTTGTTCTATCTTAGATCCAAAAAGTATCAACGTCCATCACCTTTTTTTGGAAAACGACATTAAATAACTTCATAATTTATAGGGGCACGTGGTGTCATGTGGTTGCCTCTAGAACAACTTGAGCCCAATTTTGGAAGGCAATAGTTCCCACATGAACCTAACTGAGTTGGAACCTTAAGAGTGTGTCACCAATGATGTCAAGCTAAGAGCACCTTCATTCTTATAAAAAAAATAATGGTAGATGTATAAATCCACAACGGATCGTGTCCTTTAAGTCACACGTTGCTTTCTACCACATCATTTCAAACGAAGTTTTACCATAACATTCCTCTAAGAACCGGTATGTAATGATTCAATCATGAATTAATCTCTGATTAGTTCCGCCATCCCGATCAGTGAATCATTAAGATTTCCTTTTTAATATAATCTTTTGCATTCACAAGTTCCGTCGTTCCCATCACTTCTTACTCAATGCTGATCTTTGAATAGGAAAAAGAATGGATCTACAGGGTCCCAAATGAATTGGCTTATTCGAAAAAGACCTTGTTCTTTGAAAGATCTATCTCTTGTCTGGTACTGCATGGTTCCACTCTGCAAGAACCCCGAATCATTCCAGTCTCCTATTTATTTATTTTATTGAATTTTTGATTTTTTAAAAGAAAAAAAGGCAAAATAATAGATTATCTCTTTTCATAACATAGTGACAAAATCAGAATTTTTACTAAAGAAAATTAAAATATATAAAAATAAATATAATGTCAATTGACACCCAACGAGAGTGTCTCCGCCAGAGAACACACCTATGCCAAGGAGTGGAAAAGTTGTTTAACTTTCAAACCAATGAACAAATTGCATTTTTGTCTTTTCTAATATGATTGATTTTCCTTCAACTGAACCATGGTATATTGGATTTTTTACATGCTGCAACATGAGGATATATAGTCAAAAACACAAATTAAGTTCTGATACAAGTTTGATACTTAATTATTGTGCAAATTTTACATGATGCCACTACTTCTTAAATTTTTTTTATTGAATTTTGAGTTAGGAAATATTTAGTTTGACAAAAATTATAAGAAAGAGTTAAAATTGGAACTCTCTAATACAACTACTTGAATTTGGCTTCTCAATAATTATAGGGAAAAGAACATATCTTCGATTGATCGATCGAAAATAATTATACATATCATCAAATATTTACAAAAAAAATATGCATTATTATTGAGGAGTGGGAGTTGGCCTGTTGGGGCAAGGGGAATAAAGACGAGGCAATATATTCGCCCTCCCAAAAGTGTCAATGTCCCTCACTTTTTTTTTTAGCAAAAAGACATCTTTAAAAATTGCAGTAGAATGATAATTAATATTCTTTATTTTTAATCAAATATATCGAGTTTGTACTCTAAGAATGACTTTGTCTTTGTTAAAGAATGCCTCACTTCTAAAATGAGACTTCTCGATGCAAATGTAGATTAGTGATGAAAAAAGAAAAAAGAGAAGGACGTGTGGAGAATATCCACATTATTACTTCACAGGACAAGTGTCACTAAGTTGTTGTCACTGGTCTGTACCACAACTTGAGAGAATAGTCTAGATGTTTTTTTTTTTTTTTTTTGGGGGGGGGGGGGGTTAGAGGATGAACCTAACCAATATGGAATTGTTGGAAGGTGTTTGAGGATTAGCTCTATGTTGGACACCTATGCCAATTGCCAAGTTGTGGAAAAGTGAATAATCTTCTACCCAATAACGGTCGAATTAAATTGGCTTCTCAACAATCAAACTATCCTATCTTGAGTTGTTGTGTTACTCATGTTCTAGAAATGATAATAAAATGGATCTTTGAGAGCCTTTATTGTGTTGTGGTGCCATACTATATCATGCAGACATTGAGGAGTGGAAGTGGGCCTGTTGGGCTAAGGGGAATAAAGATGAGGTCATATATGAGCCCTCCCAAAATGTCAATGTCCCTCACCTTTTTGTGGAAAACGACATAACCAAATATCATATTAGTAAGTACTGTTTTATTCTTAATCAGAGGTTTTTAGTTTGAGCTTTGCATGGTAATAGAGTCGCATCATGTAAGGGAGCACATTATCTCTCAAAGTAAAATTTCCTAGCACAAGTTCGAATTAGTCGAATTGCAAAGCAGATACCGAATGTCGAATGACAAACGTATATAAAAAGGAAAGAGAAGTATGGAGAGTATCAACATTATTACTTCACATCACGTTCACAGGGCAAGTGGCATTACGTGGTTGTCAACTTTTCTGTACCACAACTTGAGGAATAGGCTAGATAGTTTTGTAAGAGGATGAACCTACCCAAGTTGGAATTGTTTGAGGGTGTTTTGAGGATTTAGCTCTATGTTGACACCTATGCCAATTGCCAAGTTGTGGAAAAGTTAGTAACCTTCTACCAACAACAATAACAAAAAAATACAAACAATTTTTACATCACATTGTAGTCTTTCTAAATGATTGAACCTTCCAATTTAACCATGACATGATATATAGGATCATTGTCCTCATATAATAATTTCATGTACCATGATTAATTACTTGCAATGTGATAAGACTGCTTGCCTTGATCAGTATAATTCGTTGTTTCTTCAATATGCTAACTTATTACATGTTTAATTAGAAGATACAATAAAATAATAAAATGTAATATTTCAAGATGAACTATCTTCAAACAAATTGCAAGTCTATCCTAGACAATGAAATTCAAACTCATGATACTTTCATTCAAGAATTGATTTCTCGATAATTAGAGTGATCCCTTGAATTGTTACCCCACTCACCCTCTAGAGTTTAGACACGTCGATAAAATAGAACAATTATAAGAACCGTTACCATGGTATCAGAGATTTCATATTCAAACCTAAAATAATGTCGCCTATCTTAAGAATCGTTTTATCTCCGATGTGAGATTCCGATACTAGCTCCAAAAGTGTCAATGCCCGTCACCTTTTTGCAGAGAAAGACAATATGAAAATGATCCCACATTATCACTTCATAATTCATAGGGGACACGTGTTGTTAATTACGTGGTTGCCTATACCCACAACTTGATGTATAAGTTGGACAGCTTGGTTTAAAGACAAAACTGAACTTAGCCTGGAACTTGGAAGATGTTTTGTTTGATGATTAAAAGGTCATATGGGACACCTATGCCAAGTGGTTGAAAAGTTAGTTACCTTCAACCTAATATTGTGAGAAAGATATATACGATGAGCTCAAAAACTGATATCTGATTGAATCCAATCATACTCTCTTAATTGCTTTAGGGTGTTGTTCGGTAAGTTGGAAAAGATTTTCTATGGTAGGGACGGAAATATTTTTTAATTTTTCAATGTTTGACCGATTAAATATTTTGGTAAACAATTTCTCTAAAAAATAAGTTACTTAAAAAATGAAGAAAATAATTTCCCTAATAGAAGTGGAAAAAACAAGTTCTATAAGTAATGATTTCAAATTCATCTTCTCCTTTCAATCAACCCAACTCCGCCAACCCCTATCCCATACCGATCTACCCCATATTATTTTGCTAGAAAATAAGTAAGAAATCCACCTTTATCACCTCATATCAAAACACCCTTATCGTACAAGACCAACTTGGACCTTCAATAAAAAATGAGGAAAGAAATCTAGACTGCCTTAAAAAGTCAACACATTAACATAAGAACTCCTTAGATCTACGGTTCAAAAATTTTAATTTAGAGAAATATCCTACCAGGAAACGAAACTGAATTAAGCTGTGTCTCATAGAAAGGTTGAGGTTTACTTATTTGAGACTTTCTTATGTGGGTCACAAATAGTCCTGAAATAAAAAAATGATCTAGAAATAAAATTTTGGTGTCTTTATTTGATTGACAAGTTTGGGATAACTTATCCCACCATTTATACCATAGTGATGAAATAAGTTATCCCACCTTATACTAGAATAATTAATCCTAGAATAACTTATTCCCAACCAATTGACCCCTAACACTTTTAGGCATTACTAGTTAACGCTTCTGGATCTTAATCAAATTAGAGGGATAGCTAGAAAGAGGAAATACAGCAACGTAGACACAGGTGAAGCGCTTCTGGTTCTTCCATATTGCACATTAACCAGAAATTGACAAGGGACTCGGGAGGTGAATGCACAAAGATCACGTTAAACACAATAATCAAAAAATCAAAGCTTCTTGGAGAAAGACTCATGCAAATAACACCACCCAAGACATAAAACTTCATGCCAAGGCAGGAAACTCAATACATGAACAGCACCAAGACTACAAATAAAAAAGTTTGATTGAATATGGTAGAATCCAGTACCCAAAGTTCTAGATAAATCCCGAGTTTCTCCAAAGACACCTATACGATATAAGTACCTCAATGAACACAAATTTCCATGGTCACACTATCCCAATAAAAGAGCAAAGTAACGAGTCTAGCCAAAAATATGATTCAGCTTCTTCCCGCTAAGAAACACGTTCCAATATGCAACACTACCAAGCAAATTACCAGCGTATCAGGATATCTTCGCCTTCGAGAAGTCCATTTCAGGATGCTGCAGTAGATCAAGAACAATATGAGACAAGTCATACACGAAGAACTGGGTAAAGGAGATGAACAAAGTAATAAATGAAATCATGTTTGCACCTCTGCCATAAATTTCTTGAGAATTTCTTGTTTCTGTGTCTCGTCACTTGTTGGAAGACCCATGGATTTCTGTCGCTGATCAAACTGCAAAAGGAATTTCTCATCAAACAAATAGAAGTAACTAGCATCATCACACACTGAGGGCATAAATTACAGCAAACAGGATTTCTCAAAGAAGCAACAAAAGTTGTGGGATGCAATACAATTTCAATTCTAATCTAATAAATGTAACTGACAAAGAAGAGAACATCTAACTCACCCAGCCCATCAATAAAGTTATCCAACGGGAAGAAGCATAGACATCAAGGATGGCTAGGTGGCAGAAGCAACCTAGAAAAATCAGCACTATCTAGATGATGCGTAACCCTCTTTTCTCATATCCTCGTGCCAAGTGTGAGTCAGTATGTTAATTACCAATATTAGCTTCAGGATCACAGGAGACACCATAATCCAATAGAGAGCATGGGAAAGACTGAGATCTCCAAGCAAACGAACTGAAATTTATGAATCTTACCAAGGATAAAAATTTAAGAATCTGAAAAGAACCTTCATTTTTATCTTTTTGGGGTTCAACTAATCCAAGTTATATTCCATTTCGACACAGAATATTTTCCAATTATATGAAGCTTTTATGGCCTCTGTGGTACTAACTTCTACAGTACTTCTCAGATAGTGCTCAAACAAAAGCTTCAAATTTCTGTAGAAACATTTGATCCAGTTTTTGTACCATTATCTTAGTGAGATACAAGTCCATGCAACAATGCTTACAGAACTAAGCTTCAAGCAAAAGTTTTACACCATCATAGAAGGCATTATTTAGGACCATATATGTTGGCACCCAAATTTAGGTGTCAAGGAAAAACTCATAAGCTTGTGTAAAAGTAAATGTGAAAACATGTATAAACTAAGCACACCATAGCATCTTGAAACCACTTCAAATAGTGTGTATAAAGGAGGAGCACATTATACCACACTTCCAATTAGAACAGTATGTTTGTCAAGTGCACAATTCCACACATGACAAGAGGACTTCATCAGAAACAGTAATAGGAAACCAAAAGAGTGCTGTAATTGGATGTGGGATAGTGAATTGCCAAAAAATTGTGATGTACATGATATGCTTAAAGTATGCCAAAACCTATCATGAGAATCAGGTAAAAAGTCCCATAAGCTATTATGTCAATATAGAGGGGCAAGGACACAATTTGGAACAATCAATTCCAAAGCGAGCATATAAGCATATTGATCTTCATGGTGTATAACATATTGATGAGCAATAGAATCCTACCATCATCTTTTCCACGGTTGATCGCGTCTCGGGGTCCAAATCTGACAGCTTGCTACTTTCAGGTTCTGCTTTCTGTGTATCAATTTCAGGTTCACCTTTCACACAGCATTTCCACCATTCCATTTGGTCCTTCTTGGTTAGGAGAACAGAGATGGATTTTTGGTCCTCTGCAAATATGTTAATTCAGTATCATTTGTCCTTAACAAAGATGACCACTGTAATGGACAAGACTCTACAATAGCTTACTTTGGACCTCATTAAGCATAGCTACAAAGTTCGAGAAAAACAAAACAAAAATAGCAAGCCGAACAACACCAATGAGCCAGAAGATTGAAGTAAATCGCAACAAAATCCCAAGAACACCACCTAGCAAGTCAAAAATATGAGCAACTTACCTAAACTCCAGAAACAATCATCAACTTTCACCGGTCGATATAACTCTCCCTGCAAGCACAAGGGAATGGAAGTCAATATATAGCAAATGCAAATGTTGACTATACAATTTAAGATGAAAACACAGACACACAGCAAATAACAACTTTGACAACCAAACTAAAGAATACACTCACATCAATTATTGGAGGCTGTCCCTTTAGTCCAACTTTAAGACGGTTCCTTGATATATCACAAACAATAAACCTTGATTTTGTTCCAGGAGGTACGGGAATATTAACATTTACTTCCTGTAGTGATTGACCCCATGAGTAGTTCTCAAGGTCAAGGCCATTGTTGTTGTTAGGAGCTGCAGGACCTGAAGATATATCATCAGAGAGGGCAGTGAGAAGTTATGGTAATGCAAAACAAGAAAGCTTGAACTAATAGCAAACAGGGCATCGAGACCAATATAAAATACAGAAAATCGTACCAAAACTTTACATGCAATTCAAGATTTACAGTAATACAAACAATGTCATATCATACAATTAAAGTTAAAGTGCCATCGCGATTTACCTTAGTAGCCTATCAAAAGGTATACCTTAGTAGCCTATCAAAAGGTATACACGTCTAAACTGAAAGTAGTTAACGTCCTCTGATACAATATAAAAACCAAACAGGATAATGAGTAAAAGGAGACGACATAAGGACCCCAATATGAAGCTTATTTCAGCAAAATTTGCACAATATCAAGCAAAATCCAAGTCAATTCCTCGATCATTTTGCAAAAAACAGCACACAGACAGAAACTCTTGTTGTAAGGGGCTATTTGTCAATTCATTTAAGAATAAAGACACATTTAATGAGTTAGGCTTCATCTGTTCTGAATGGTTTAGGCATTAAACCATTAAGTACATTTGTCATCATTAAGATTTAAGCACTTAATTGGTCTGAATAGGTATTGATCATTAATACCTAGAGTATAGTTTTAATATCATTAAGAGGTATTCTTGTGTGGATAATATTCACCATCACTAGCCGCCATCAACCATCACAACCACCACCACCACCAGGATTGTCGACCACTATTGCCGCCGTCCACCACTAACCACCTCTGTCATTGCAACTCCTACCCCCGTCTCTGTAGCCGCCGCCACCTCTTCCATCACTACCATCAACCACTACCATCACTACAATCAATTCCTACAACCAACAAACGTTGCCATCACAACTAGCACCGCTGCCAACTACCATCATATATTCCTCAATCACTACCATCATCTCTATCACCTCCAACACTACTATCAGTCACTACCACCACCGTGGTCAATCTCTACTACCAACCACCTCCATCATCATAACTATCACCTCTGCCAACTACCACAAATACATCATTAACCACCACATTCTTCAGCCACCACCATCAATATCACCAACTACTAACATCAACCAACTTTACTATTACAACCACCAACACCAGTACCAATCGCCACCATTATGACAATCACCACAACACCAACCACCTCCACCGTCATAACGATCACCATCATCGTCGCTAACCACTAACAACAACTATTACCATCACCACCACTACTACAAACTATCTTCACCATCACTAACAAGCATAAGTATTCTACTTTTTATCACATAATGATTTTATTATACTAAGTCTTTTAATATTTAATTAATTTTTATTTGGATTATATATTTATAAATAAATTATGTATATTCAGATGTTGAAAAACAAACAGTATTAATCATTTCAGTGTTTAGATATAGAGACAACATGTTAATCATTCAGATGTGCATTCAAATTCAGACGTCTAAATCTTAATGAAAACAAATGAGGCCTTAATCTACCACTTATAATGCCATAATAAATTTTGAATAAACAAACTTTTTCAATGCAAACTGAAAATAGTACATGACTGCGTAATCTGATAATCCAAAACAAACTCGAAATCACCAACAGTTGTTTAATTCAAATTTAAAACAGCTATCTAACTAGTAATTCATACATTATTTTGATGAACAATTTAATACTATAACTTCTAATAATATTAAAAATCCGTACTTGTTGACTAGAAGGCTTTCGGCTTATAGGATAGCTCACCATTCAAGTCAATCACTTTACACAATGCTTGCTGTCTTCTTTCTAGCCTAACTGGTAGCAGTCCCTTTTTTGTAACTAATCATACACGAAACTCGAATATAATTCAAAGTTATTACCGAGAAGTGAAATACCTTCTCTGTCCAACTTATATGACACTCCTCCCACTTAGGAATATCCCCGAAATGTTGATACTCTTGAAAAGTTTGAGAAATAGAAGAGTATCAACATTTAGCAGTCCCTTTTTAGTAACTAATCATACACTAAACTCAAATATAATTCAAAGTTATCACCTAATAGTGAAATATCTTATCCATCCAACTTATATGACACTCTCTTCCCATTTCAGAATATTCCCAAAAAGTTTATACTCTTCTATTTCTTAAACTCTCACAACTTTCAAGAAATCAAATTCACTAAAACTACTCAAAACAATGAAGTTCGACTACTATGGCTAATAAAATACATGTCAAATTTACTCCATCAACACACCAGTTAACATCTTTAATGCCATATCAATAAACTAGAAAGTACCATGGTATCAACAGGACAGAGGGAGCATGTATATGGTTTCAAGTTCATAAGAACACTAAGGATAACTTTGTTTTAGTATTTGTAACAATATACTACAGGAGATACAAGCTTTTTTTTTTCGTTTCCCAATACGATACTACACGAATACAACATCAATTTCAGTTGACAATAGTAAAAGACAGAAGTGCTCTGTATCAGGAACAATAGATTCAGTAAAGCAACAATCACATTGAAGAGCCCAAGTATTCATTCAAATATCCAGAACATTTAATCCAAAGCCAAAACTTAAATTGGATAGAATTTGCCATTGGCCAATGTAGCAGTATATAAACAATCATTCCAAAAGAAAAAAAGAAAGGTGGTTACTCATCCAGTGTATCATAAATTAACTCAATCTTTCCTCCACAGAAAACGTTACCTTGAGAACCATTCTTCTCAGGCTCCTTAACTTCTTTCCCTTTTGCCTCTTTAGCCTCTTCCTTTGCAGCAGCAGTTGCAGAAACAACTGGAACCTCCTCCTTGACCTTCTTTCCCGCAGCCTTTGTGTTTGATGCTTCTACCTCCACTTTCCTCTTGCGCTCCTCGGTTTCCAACTTGTCTTTCACCATGCGAACAACGGCATTGACATCATTAATCAAGGAATCACTCTTGAAGAGATCGGATTCCCGGCCGACGAAGTCGAACACGGCTTGAAGAAACCCTATGGGGTTAGCAGGATCAAGCACAGCCTTAAAGGGCTTTGACGCCGCCGCCGATGATGGTTTGCTATCTCGCTCCTCGTAATCAGAAATTATCGCCATGGAAGATGGGGATTAGGGTTTTGCTGCTGGATTGAAGTATCTAAAGACTGCAGAATGAACAAGTGTAGAGAGTTCTAGTTCAAACGCAAGACACAGCGGAGAATTCCAGAAGACCTTATTTATAATTATGGAAAAAACAATCTAAAAATTTTAGAAGACCCTATTTATAATTCTGGAAAAACAATCTAAAAAATTTGGATTTTAGAAATTTACATTTGTAATGCCCTTCAAATTTCAATTACTAGTCCTATTGATGGTGATTAACAAGTCCATCCTTCTTCTTTTTATTTTTTAGTATCCCTAAAATAAATCCAACATAAATTAAGAATTATATAGTTGATAGGTTAAGCTAGCGTTTGGCCCCCAAGTTCTTAAATATTCTTGACAAGTAATTTTTGGGTGAAGTTATTTGGCCATAAATTTTTTAAAAAATATTTGACTGTTTCAAAAAATATTATTTTACACCTGTAAGTTCTAAAAATTATTAAAAATACATATAAATTTATATTATCATTTTATAATGAACATGTTCCGTTAAAAAAATCTATAACATAATTGATAACAATCAAGAACAATAGAATAACAATATGGGCAAGAGTAATACTTTAATCAAATTAAAAATAAATTGTTCTTTTTTTTCAATCTTATCACTCAAACTATTCTTTTTCGAAGAAGTTAATAACAAACTATTCTTTTATAAAATCTTTCACGTTCTATGAACAATCTCTTCCGACAATAAATAATGGGTATTTTTATAAAATGTAAAAGTTTGGATAATTTTTAAATTTTTAAAACTTTTCAAGTTTCCAAGTTCTAGAAAAGACTAGAACTTGGGAACTTGGGATATTTGCCAAGTATATTTGTCAAGTAATGACAAATTATATGGTCAAACACTAGTTTTCAAATTTTTTCCCAAAACTACTTGGGGCCAAATGGCAAGTGTTTGGTCTTGAAATACAAAAATAAACCACTTAAACGAAAAATGAGAACAAATTACTTAAGAGTTAAGGGTTTCTTGGCTTGAAGATAAGTTAAAACAAGGATATGGTGAGTACAATAGAAAGTATTTATGCAAAAAATATTATAATGTGTGTGCGTGTTTGAAATTTCATGAGATACTCTCTATATTAAGAGAGATATATATGTGATTTGAAATTTCACGAGATGCTATATAACTGTTGTCTTGGAGATAATTCTTAGTCCAAAAACTTTCAAAGAACAAGTTACGTTCTATGGTCAAGAGTTGATGCAGTCTTATTGTGTCTTGATTTATGAGATGCTTTATAATTCTTGCCTTAAAGGCAAGATTTAGACCAAGAACTTCACAAGTTATGTGCAATGGGCAAGACTTGACACTATTAAATTGTGTTTTGATTTATCATGTGCTCTATAACTCCTCTTAGCCCATGGACTTCCAAAAAGCAAGTTAAGCCCCACGAGCAACACTTGACAATATCACATTGTGTCTTGATTTATGAGATACTTTATAACTATTGTTCGAGAGGTAAGCCTTGTTAGCCGAAGGACTTCCAAACAACCAGTTAAGCCCCACGAGCAACACTTGACAATATCACATTGTGTCTTGATTTATGAGATACTTTATAACTATTGTCCGAGAGGTAAGCCTTGTTAGCCGAAGGACTTCCAAACAACCAGTTAAGCCCCATGAGCAAGACTTGAGAATACACATTGTGTCTTGATTTATGAGATACTCTATAACTATTGCCCGAGAGGTAAGACTTGTTAGCCCAAGGACTTTCAAACAACAAGTTAAGCTCCATGGGCAAGACTTGACACTGCCACATTATATCTTGAGTTATTAGATACTATATACCCTAGGCAAGACTTAACGTAGGACTTTAAAGAACAACTTGCGCCTCATAGATAATATTTTATATCATTTTTACTAAGTCTAATTTATGAAGAACACGATAACTTTTGCTTTAGAGGCAAAGCATAACTTAGGGGTTAAAAAAATTATATCTACCTCATGGGCAATAATTACACTATTTCACTGTGTATAACTTATGAGATGTCCCTATAATTATTGCTTCAAAGGCAAAACTTAAACCAAAAACTTCAAAATAACAAGTTATTTCCTATGGGCAAAACTTGACACTACTAAATTGTGTCTTGGTTTATGAGATGTTCTATAACTCTTGTCTTAGAGACAAGACTTAGCCCAAGGACTTTTAAATAACAAGTTGCATCTCATGGACAATAATTTACACAACTTTCACTAAGTCAACTTACGGGGAACACAATAACTTTTGTCTTAGAAGCAAACGTAACTCAAGGGTTTAAAAAATATGTTCATATGTCTCATGGACAACAATTCACACTATTTCACTATTTCACCTTGTGTAATTTCCTGATTAACACAAGGGCTAGTTTCAAATATATGTAATAAAATAATTAGTTTACAATAAATATAGTCATGTTTTATTTACATAAAAAAATAACCAAATAATACATTGACACTATAACTTGTCAAAAGTCATAAAAAGTATACACTGACTATACAATATAACTTATCTATACATGAGCTATATAATGATTATACATTATGATACACTCAAAAAACTGAATATAGCGTAACTATATATGAAATATACAATGACTATTCAATCTCGATCAACTCAAAATTATATCTAAACAATCCCAAAATTTTAATTATGAAATCTTTTCGATATTTCAAATCTTTTGATATATAATTCGCACAAAATGATTTTACGTTTTGTGGTACGTCGATTTTTTTTAAAAAAGAAGAAGAAGAAGTAGCAGCGAAGAAGAAGGAGGAGCAACTTTTGTAAGGAAAATATGTCGAATGGCAATTTATTGTAATAAATAATTTTTTTTAAATGGCTATTTTTTGTATAAAAAATATAACTTAATGGACATTTTGTTTAATTTACTCTTTAACATAAATGACAAAAAACTCTGTTAGCATAAGAAGTCTTAAGTGGGCCAAAAGCCATTGGTGGGATGAACATGTTAGATGTATAATTAGAAATTTGGAATAAAGTTATTATTGCAAGGATGCTATAAAACATGTGCCAGAAAAAAAAAGTTGTGGATGGGATGAATACATTGCTACTACATAAAAGAGAGAAGAATATGAAAATTGAAAGGAAAACTTACATAAGCCACGGAGCGTGTGGCCCAACCCATTTGTTTCATAATACCTGCCACGGAGCGTATGGCCTGACCTCTTTATTTCATATCATTTTCAGTCTCAGCACAGTATGTCAGAACCAATGCAATCAACTCATGTTCATATGATTCACGATAATAACATGAATACTAATTTTTCCTATCTTACATCAACGTAGTCATTTCACATGTTCAAAATAAATCCATAATAACAACAAATCAATTCCACCATTACATGTCATTAGATCACCATTTTATATCCCTCATCTCCATTTTTAAGGCCAATTATACAGCCAATAATCCAGTCCAATTCTCATTACTCTCCAGTACACATAACACGGAAATTCAAGCATCTACAAGCTTAAACTGAGATTTAGAAATTCACTTGCCTCAATTAAATTGAATAATCACTTTAAAACTTAAGCCTTTCGTAACGCTTCCAAACGATCAAAAT
Organism: Solanum dulcamara; assembly: GCF_947179165.1. Lineage (NCBI taxonomy): Eukaryota > Viridiplantae > Streptophyta > Magnoliopsida > Solanales > Solanaceae > Solanum > Solanum dulcamara. Next base: position 16,262,505 of record NC_077243.1, on the reverse strand, counting down.
CTGTTCAAATACATAATCTTCATAAGAATACGAATCAAATGACACCCATATTGCTATATTTATTTTTGGATAAAAATTGGGTCAAAAAGTCATCTTGAGTCATTGGAGTCAAATCTGAAATTTTCTTTCTGATTATGTTCACTCATGATAAAATAAACTCACATGTCAAATTTCAGCTAAAACGGATCGTTATTCGACCTCCAAATCAAGATTTTATGTGAAGAACCATAGGGTCATATTTTCTTATTTCAGCGTTATTTCTCCACCAATATACCCTAAAAATATGTTCATAATCACATGAAAATTTAATAGAAAGAATGAGAATAATTACCTTGACACTTTGAAATAAAAATCCCTATTTTTCTCTTCTCCTTTATTTTTCTTTTTTCTTTTCTTTTTTTTCTTCCTCCGTATTTTTTTTCCAGTTTCTCTGTTCGCGTTTTCTCGTTTACATCTGGCTTAATGCCATCAGATTTATATATATATATATATATATATATATTTTTTCTTTTATTATTTTTTTTATTTCCTTTTTTTTCTTTTTTTTTAAAAATGATTTTTAACAACAAAATAATAATAAAAAATTCATTAATATGAAAATCATGCCACTCATTCCCACAAGTCATAAATTATTTATAAAAGTTAAGGGTTAAATAGGAAAATCAAAAAGTCACAAAATAAGGTCGTTACAATATTTTTTTTCACTGGACATTATAATACAATTTTAGTACAATTTTAATACATATTAGCAAAAATAATTTATAAAACTAATATAATACAAATTTTATTCATGGATAATATATTTATCACATATTTTAATACACTTATAATACATTGTGTCAATTTCTTACCAAACAAGTATAATATATTTTAATACTTATAATACATTTATATTGCATGCATAATTTACTTTTAATACATGACAGATATATCATAATATTATTATGTATTGCTATAGATGATAATAAATAAAAAGTATCGCTAAAATCAGTAATTATTTATTAAAAAGTGTTTTTCCTAATAATTTTTCCAAATTGAAAGTGCCTAAGCCTCATGAATAATCTAGAAGATCCTCAAGGTTAAATAAATATTTCTTGGTGCTGATTTTAATGAAGTTAAAGTAATACAAATGAATATATTTTCTATTGATGATTTTGAAATGCCCATAGTGTGAAATTGAAAATGAACATTCATGGAATATCTATTCTTTTAGTGTTCATATACTCAATTTTTTTTTTTGATTTTCCGTATTGAAATTCGATTATTTTAAATTAGCATTGTGTAGGATTCCATTCGGAAGTAAACGCTGCCTATCAAGAATTTTTCTATCCTAAGGATTCAAACCTGAAATCTCTAATTAAAGGAGAAGCAGTCTCATCCACTGCACCAAATTCTTTCGTGGTCATACTCAACTACTATTTGAAAGAAAGAGTTAAAGTTGGCAAGGGATTAACAAAGATCCATGAGCTTATTATCAGAGTAGCTTAATTGGACCACTAATCATGCCAGAGTAAGGAATATATGCAAGTGCAATTTTTTTCAGAATATCTCTGACATGCATTTCTATGCTGTGTGACATGAAAGGAAGGCGAAGATTATAGTTGTGTGGATTTAAAATTTAAGGTTTATAACTTTTTATGATAATTTTAAGTTGATATAAGATAATAATTGAGTTTACAATCAAAATATTTTAATAAACACAGAATAACTAATTTTTTATGTATAAATTCTTTAATTTCATAAAATAATTATAATAACTGTAATTCAAAATATTTAAGAAAGATGTAATTAATAAAAGAAATATTGATCAGAAGGACTTTTTAAATATCTTATCCACAAATTATGTTTTATGACATCTTTCTCTTCATTAAATATTTATTTTTATTGATGTATTTGTAGTTTTTGAGATCAATGAATATTTACAACTAAGAATAAAATAAAAAGAAATTATCTGAAGCTTTTTAAATGATAAATAATTTTTAAAATTCAAGACAATTAATTTGATACGAAAGAGTAATGATATTGACATGTAGATTAAAACATAGGGAGTTATATGAAAGTTCCAAAGCTGTACAACATCTTGCCAAAATATAAATTAAAAATAGTAAGTCTGGTCATTTAATTTGATACTCGAAATAAGAATAATAATTTAGGGATAAAATTCAAAAGGCATAATACATAAATATGTCATTTAATTTGGTTTTAGTTGATAACTTGATATGTATGCTCTCCATTTTAGGGTGTGCACAAATAAACACTTAAACTTGTATATAATTGAACAAGTAAACAACATGTCCTACATGACATAATACACGTAGGACGCAAAATTATCATGTGGGATATCATGTAGTATGAATGTGTCTATTTGTTCAAGTTTTAAATAATTAAAGTGCCTACTTATGCACTAATAAAATTAGAGGTCATAGCTGCCAGCTTAAATCAAATTAATGGTCATATTTATGTATTATGCCAATCTAAAATTTCATTATTCCATATTTGATTATGGATTTTAATTAGTTCTGAATCCACCATTTGTATTAATGGTGAATGACCATTCCATATAAAAAGTAAAATAAGATAAATACATAAAATATCTTAACCCATGAGATATTTTTATCTATCCCACCTTGCATACCAAACAACTCCAGAAAGTACACTTATACCCCTATGGTGTCTTGTTTAGTGACAACCTCTTTAAACATCTGGAGGGAGTCTTGTAGGTCATCAAGGAGCTGGTATGGATCTGGAATCACTTCTGGGTCTACAGACATTGATATTGTCATTTTATTACAATAACTCTGAAAATGTATTGTCACAGCCTGCAACAAATTCATCATGAAAAAATTAGCTTACGAAAATATGATTGATTCAATTTAATCAAGTTTATCTTGTTCATTAACGTATTTATATATTAACTTAGTTTAATTTCATCAAACTAAGGTTGATACATAACCTAAAAAAATCTTCTCAAAATATTTTCAGATTTCTCTAATACAAATATGAATTGGTTGATATTTTTACTAATATAGTATTTGAAATTAAGTTGAATTTTTTTGTGAATAAAACCTTAATAAACTCCCAAGAACCTATTTGGTATTAGAATTAGCTTTTAAAATAATTGATTTGTGTGAGAGGTGCTTTTCTATAAAATATTTTTAAAGAGTAATATTTATATTTGACTAACCGATTTAAAAAGTACTTAGCAGTATTTTGTACTAAAAAAGAATCAAGATTTCAAAAGTGCTTCTAGAGTAGTAAAATAACATTTTCAAAAACACTTATTATTTTCTTACAAATTTGATCAACACCTCATAAAACTAATTTTTCAAATATTATTTCAAAAGTTAAAAAACAAAATGTATGGACAAATTAAAGATGTCAAAAATCAATTTAAGGGAATATAAAGTTGGTGAGAATATACTAACATAAGGTAGCCCAAAAGTTGTAGGAGCAACATAAGCTAATTTATGCCCAAAAAATGTGATTTCTTCTTGAGGGCCAACCACGTTTGATATTAAAACGGTGGTGCTCGATAGAACTCTCCTTGTCACCTTTGCCGCTACCTTTCATGTCATGCAAAACAATAAGAATAATAAGAATTTATATTAAACTCATTCACTTGCACGTATATATTAGCGAGTGTTTAGTTTGTAGATTAAATTAGAGATAAGTATCAAAAATACATCTGAACTATCTTCTTTTTTTGAGTTTTATGCTTAAATTATTGAGAGTGAGTTTCATACCTAAACTATCATTTATTAGTTTGAGAAACACACATCTCTCTTTTATTCCACTCTCATCATGGTGTGTGTACTACACTCTCTCTTTCATTTTTAAAAAAATTATCATATCACACTCCACATGGACAAAATATTCCACCTTAACAAAAATTAAATAAATTATTAAAATTAGTTTAAATTGAAGATTAAAGTATTATTATCTCCCACAAAAAACCATGATAAAATAAAATTGATATGGCACCATTTGAAGCCCTCTATGGGAGAAGATGCAGGTCTCCCATAGGGTGATTGGAAGTTGGGAAAGTGGAGCCATTGAGGATTGACTTAGTGAGGGATGCTCAAGATAAGAAACATCCAAGTTAAGCTTCTAGTGGTTCAAAGTCTTCAGAAGGAGTATGTTGATCGCGAGGTGAGATATGACGTTCGAGGTTGGTGAGCAAGTACTTCTAAAAGTATCATCCATTAAAGGGGTGATGAGGTTAAGCAAGAAGGGAAAACTCATCCCTCGCTATATTGGTCCTTTTGAAATTCTTGATTGTGTAGGGCCAATGGCATACAGGTTGGCCTTACCACCTACCTTATCTCAGATACACCCGGTGTTCCATGTTTCTATGTTGAAAAAGTACCATGGGTATAACGACTACATCATTAAATGAGACTCGATATTATTAGATTAGGAACTTTAGTATGAGGAAGATCCAGATGCAATTCTTGATTATGACGTTCGGAAATTGAGGACTAAGGAGATCAATATCGTTAAAGTACAATGGAAACATCGTTCAGTAGAGGAAGCTATTTGGGAGACTGAGAAAAACATGTGAGACAAGTATCCTCAACTGTTCGACGAAACAGGTACTACTCTATCTTTACTTTAGCCTTGGTTTCCCTAGTTAGTCACTCAAGAACAAGTGATGGGTAAATTGGTATCTATTGTAATGATCTATTCCTGTCGTTAGGGATAAGCTAATGGGGAAGGATTTTGGGCCAAAAAATTTCGGATAGTAACTTTGGAAAATTTGAGCCTAGGCCAAACTTGGACGAATTCTGAGTCAGGTGAAGTCTAGGGTGATCACGTGAATGATGGGAGGCAAAATCTATAATTTGATTGGATAAACTGATAGCCAAGAAGATACGGAGCATTTACGGCTTCGCAAAATCGTATTCGGGCGAATAAAACTCTTGAAATCGAATTTGAAGTGAAGGGTATAATTTTAATACATCTTTGGAAAGGGTGTATTGAGAAATGGGGGTTTGGAGCAAAAACTCCAAGCTCACTGTTTCTACTGGCAGATTATTCCCGCGAGAACGAGGCCTCCAGAGCGGGATAATTGCGACTTAAGTCGTGAAAAAGATCAAAAATGATTTTTTCTGCAACAATGAGTTTCTAAAACCCCAAGAGGCGTCCTAGGGCGATTTCCATTGATTTTCCACTGGTTTCCACACTTAAGTTAAGGTTTTTACTCCTAAATTCATACTTTGATTCCTACAAACTAGAAGTATGGGTGATAATCATTGGGGGAACTAAAAATCTATGTTGGAAAATAGTCCTATGGTAAGGTTAGGATCATGAGTTTGACCTAGGGAGTAAAGTTGTGTTATATTTCCTGATAGTTAGACCATTGTATTGATCCTTGATATGTATTTAATGTTTTCTAGACTAAGAACGAGAAGAACAAATCCGAAAAGGGATTACTCTTGCATTGTAAGGTTGTGGAAGCTTGAATTTGAGGTAGTGATGGTCTAATTTTCTGTATGTGTTTCATATACTTGTTAAATTGTTTCATGATATGCATGTGTGTATATGAATAGAGAAACATGCTATATTATGGGTGAAACGATCACTTGTTGGATTGTTATTGTGATGAACCTGTTCTTAACGGTATAAATATTGTAAACATTGAATATTCTTGTGATTGTGATATTTTTGAATTGGGTGTCACATTCCGACACATAATTTGAATCGGTTGTCACGTTGTGATACGTAATTAGTACGGGTATCACGTTTTGACACATACTTGAATCGGGTGTCATGTTCCGACACAAAGTTGATTGTTTGTAGGTTCCTTGAGAAGATCCTTGTGTGAAATTATAGCATGTGGAAGACATTGAGTTATGATATTGAGATGTTGTTGACTTATTCAGTATATGTATATGTCTATTGTGTTGAATTTACTTGTTTATGATCCGTTTACTGGTTAACCACGTGATTCTACTAGTATACCATTATTTTTGTATACTAATACTATTCTTGTTCTGCCTTTTTGTTAAGTACAGGGCATATTCAGACGACTGCGGAAAAACCTCAATTAGAAGATTAAGTTTGTTCAAGTTCAAGGGTGAGCTGTTTGTTTCAAGCTGCCATGGACTCTTCCATGTTCTAGAGCCCGTTTGGATGAGGTTAAAAAAAGTAACTTTTATGTACGAAGTACTTTTAGAATTTTGAAGTGTTTAAAGTTATTTTTATAAATAAGCAGTTGAGTGTTTGGATAAAAGTGCCTATGTTAAAAATAAGTGTTTGAATTTTAGGATTAAAAAAATAAAAAGGGTAGTTTGAGAATTTAGTTAAAATATAAGGGATATAAAAGTAATTTCCATGGTCAAACAAAATGACTTTAAGCACTTAGGAAAAAAAAGTTAGAAATCCCAACTTTTCATTTTTGACTGACTTTAAGAACTTTATGGCTTAAAGTTAGCATTAGGCAAATACGTCCAAAAGCTAAAAAGAGGTTTTAAGTTGGTTTTGACCAACTTAAAGCCAATCCAAACGAGCTCCTAGTCCCTTTTTCGGGACCAAGACTTTAGACACTGTTTTATTATTATGTTTTCTTGTGGGAGTGTTTTCCTTTTCTTTTCAAACATTGTTAGAGCTTTGATATAAACGACTTTCAGTTTCCTAAGTTATTTCCGCACTTCTTGATATTTGATCTTTTTTTGCTGAGTTTATGGGGACTCAGTCATTATTCTAGTTTATATCATGCTTCCGCATATTTAAGCTTATGTACATATTTCGATATTTATTGTTGGACTGTTAAAATGATTCTCCCATCGGAGACTTAGAGTGGGTGCCAGTCACAGCGGGTTAGGGGTCGTGACATATTCTTTTTAAAAATAAAAATAATAATACTTTTTTAGAAAGAAGTGGAAAGGGAGTGAAGTATGAATGTTTTAAAAATATTTTATAAAGAAAAATTAAAAAACTAAAAAATTTAGAAAATAAAAGGACGGAGATTGTGGGGAGGGGGGGGGGTGGTGGCGCGTGAGCAAAAAAAAATAATATATTTTTTAAAAATAATTTTTTTTCTTAAAAGTAATATCTTTTATAAAAAATAATTTCTTTTTTGGGGATAGAAATACTTTAGTTTTTAATTTTTAACTAATATTAATAGTTTATTTAATTTTTGTCAAGGTGAAATATTTTATTCATATAAAATACCACGTGGCAAGGTTTTTTCAAAAAATAGAGAGAACTAAAGTATTTTTCTCAAACTAATAAGTGATAGTTTAGGTATGAAATTCACACTTCCAATAGTTTTGGTATGAAACTCAAAAAAAAGGATAATTTATCTGTGTTTTTGACACTTATCTCATCAAATTATGTAAATAGTTTTGTGATGATTACAATTTTTTGATTAATTTATTTTATTTAGAATGCGGGATAATATAATATCTAGTTGGGTAGGATAAAATAAATATACAGGAAAATTTACTTAAATATATCATATTTTAAAAAATATTTATTATTTATAGTTGTATAATTTTAATATATTTACATATAAATGTATAATTCACTTTTAATACATAATGCAGATTATTTATTAAAATAAACCTAATACATTTTAAGACACTTATAAATTATAATTCATCTATATTGCATACAAAATTACTTTATACATAGTGTAACACATCTATATTATTACATGCATTGTTCGTTTTTAATACATAATGCAATTTTAGCTTTTACCAAAACAAGTATAATATATTTATAATATAATATAATTCACTTTTAATACACAATATAATTGCTATAGATGATAAATACTTACTAAATATGGTACATCTAGGTAATAAATAAAATATATATTTAAAAACAGTAAATATTTTATAAAATGAACTCAGAAAGGTAATTTACCATATATATATCACGATAAATTTATAACATTAAACAAACATAATTAAATCAAATTCAACTTAAGCCTGAGATATCCTACTTTATTCTACGTACCAATTTACCCCTAGGAAAACAAGAAGATACTCTCCCATTCGTAATTTACATATCACTACGTATTTGTTTGTGTAATCTAAAGTAAAATTTAAATATTTATAAATTGTGTATTTATAAATTATTTCATTAGAGATAAAATGAGAACATAAAAATTAAAACTTTTTTCACATGTAGAAAGATGACCTTCCTTCTAAACAAATTTAAAATAAAAGTTTACCTAACAAATTATTTAATCCTCGCTCTGATTTTATCTATGTTATTCATTTTTAATATGTTTCAAAAAAAAAAATTCCTCTGTAAAATTGTGACAATTTAATCATTATTTTTTTTACTTTTAATGATATTTTTGTAATTGTACAAATATTTTAAAATGTTAATTACCACCATAAGTTCCAAATATATTACTTTCTAATTAAAATTGCATGTCAATTAATAAATAATAACCTTTAGGAAAAAGTAAAAAAACTGACCTTGGATCCGAATATATCTTGCGTTAACTTAGCAGTGCTAAAAGAGAATCTGGATTCAAGAGAAAGCTTTTTTCTGTCGATAATGGTTTTTGCTTGTCGGATATAATCCAACGGGTTATCGGGCAAGCTAATGGGTATCCGGGTCAGCACATATCCAATTTTATTGCCCCATTTTGCCTTTGATTTTTTCTCCATCATCTCTGCTAGAGCCTACATGCATTAAACATTTTTTTAATTTTTTTTGACATGTTTATATATATTGCTCAGACTATAGAAATTAGAAAATATCGACAAATATGTGTCAGATACCTAAAAGATAATGCACTTTGAAGGATCCGACATAATTATTACTAAGCAATATATATAGTTGGAGAATATTGCAATTAAAAACTTACTAGATGTAGAAAGAACTAAAAGAAAGTAAGACACATTAATTAATTAAAATAGAGATAGTATATATAAAGGGATTATATTGTTGTTACTTTAATTCCAGTAGAAGGTCTGATGTTAAAAACAATAGATCCTCTGAGACGAATGTTCTTGGGAAGATTATTTGTCTTGCTGCTTCCTTTTCCATTCTTCTTACCTGTAGATACACCACATCTTTATTATCAGTAAAAAAAAATTAACATGTAAAAACCTAGAAAGTACAAATTGAACAAGTAATTAATCTGAAATTCATATCCTTAATTTAGGGTAAACTTACGTGGAGGGAGTACTAAAGAGTAAGAAAGATATCACTACAACAAAAACATTTTTTTAAGACAATAAATTTGTATATCAACAAAAAATACTAAACATTAGTTAATTGGCATTCAATAACGCTATAGGTTTTAGCGGCATTTACAAATAGTACTAAAATGTAATTGTCATTAATGATTGCCTCTAATAAAAATATATTTAGCGTTAATTAAGCTATTGTCGTTAATTAATTGTCACTAAAAATCATTTTTGGTACAGTGAATGCACTTTAAACGGATGGAAGAGCTCCCACTGATTAGGGCTGTTCACAGTTTTGGTTAAAACCAAAATCAAACCGAAAATTTAACCAAACCGAATAAAAAAACCGACATTTGGTTTGGTTTGATTTGGTTTTAAATTTGAATAACCGATAATATTTGGTTTGGTTGTTATAGGAAAAAATAACCGAATAAATAACCAAACCAAACCGATAATTATATGCATAGAATTTATAATTATTTATATGTATAATATTAGTTTTTCATAAATAATTTAAGATATTTTATACCTTTTAATTATTAATTTAATATTAATCTACTTATTTTTAAGGCCCAACAATCCAAGCCCAACTCTCAAGCCCAATTATAAATTCTAATAAACACTAAACAACAGTCCAAGTCCAACAATCTAAGTCCATTAGCCCAACTCTCAAGTTCAATTCTAAATTTTCAATTCTAAATCCTAAATTCCTAATAAGCACTAAGCACTTAAGCAACAGGCAGCAACATAAGATAAAAGTTAAAACTTTAAAACCCTAGTATCTGTTTTCCTTTTACATTTCTGTTCCACTCACGTTGATTTCTCACAAAGTCACAGACTCACAGACTAACAGTGAAGGCTCAAGAGCAACCTCAACTCCTCAACCCCAAGTAGAAGATTGTCAAATTTTGAGAAGGTTTGTAAGAAATTTTTCAAATTTTAAATTGATTTTAAGTTGTTTTCTTTTTTGTTTCGAATGTTTAAGTTGTTTTCTTTTCTGTTTCGAACCTCTGTAGGCCGTGAGGAAAAAAGAGCTTCGTAAGAATTTGAAGAATGTTGAGAGAGAATATTTGAATTGTCTCGGCTAGTCATAAACCGAATAACCGAACCATACCGACAATAACCAAATCTATGGTTATTATTTTACTTGGTTTGATTATGGTTTTAGACATTTAATAGCCGATTAAATTGATTTGGTTATGATTTTAATCAATAACCAATCCAAACTGAACCATGAACACCCTTACCTCTGATCCACAAGAACGGATCTACAGTAAAATTATTTTTTAAAGATCATAAAAGAAAAATATAACACGTAAAATGAATCGGAGAAGGTACTGTAATAATTAAGAAGAAGCACGCTCAAATAAATGCATATATATATATAAGAGAGAGGGGGGAAGTATAGGTACAGTTTGACCTAGAGCTATATAAATAGACAGAAGAGCTGGTAAGGTGTAATTAATTAGGGAGTAGTGGAACAAACAAAGACTGACCATATCTTCTATTGAGATAGCGTGAAAAACCAGCTTGTGCCATGCCCATCACTACATCATTAATCGTCTACAAGATTTAACATAAAATTCAAGCAATAAATAAGTTACCAAAAAATGAAAACATTAAAATACGTTGTTAAAGGAAAAATTCAAATCCAAACTAATTAAGCCTATACAAAAAGAATGGAGAATTGTCTCAAAAATCAGTACGTTTTTTCCAACTATATTCTTATACTTCATTTTCCGAATAATGTTATTCAATTTTCAAGAGACGTTTATTAAATAAGATAGTTTAATAAACTACACAATTCTTAATAAATGTATTTTTTGTTAAGAATACACTTATTAATATAGATAGTACTAGCTAGTGGGAGCTATTAATGAGGATCGTAGATAGATTTCTGTAGCCAAAATCATGGCAGTACCTAAACTGCATCAGAAATTAAGACTAGTTATATCATGTATGTATATATAATTTTTATATATACTGATATAATGAAGAAAATTTAATTTCAAACTGACATAGATGTATACAAGTCTTGAAAATAGCCTCTGGCAGAAATGCAAAGTAAGGCTGTATATAATAGACCCTTGTGGTCGGGCCCTTCTCTGGATCCTACGCATAGCGGGAGCTTAAGTGCATCGGACTGTCTTTTTTTTTTTTAATTCCATTTTTATGAGTAGTCCATATTATAACCTTTGATTTTCGAAGAGACTTTGAGAGAGAACACATTCAAGGATCGGAAAGGGTTCATCAAAAGATTACTCTATATATAAAAGATTAAAATTATTGTTTATATATATAATATATGTTGAATCCACTTAATTTTTTCTTGTGTTTACCTTTTTATATTTTTAACTCCTTTAATAAAATCTTGATTCCGCCAATAAACATATATATGTCTTCTTTTATTTAGATAATCCTTAACATTAGTCTCGTACATCAAATCTTTTCACATAAATTAGGACAAAGAAAGTAACAGATAGTGAATGTGCACATACCATGCTCAAGGCATTCTTTACTATTTTCATATCATCAAGACTGATAGTCACGTGCACAAGTCTCTTAGGACTGTGCTCAACCCCAGCTCCTCCTTTCATCGGTGTCTCCGTGTCCTTAAGAAACAAAACAGTAGCCAAAAACAAAACAGCATCCACAGCCGTATACCAAAACACCATACACAAAAACCAAACATAGTAACAAAACCGTCTAAAAAATCCAACATCATTTTTTTCCTTTTTAGTACTTGAAGGTATAGTAGGCAATGCTTCTGGATCCGAAGCTTTTCGAGTGCACGCCAAAATCAAAGAGATAATTGACATGCCATCACCAATAGAATGATGCAATTTTAAAATCCCTATAGCATTTGCTTCAGAAGTTTTAAAGTTCAAAATGTGAACCTCCCAAAGTGGCTTTGTCAAGTCCAAAGGTATTGTCGTTAAATTCGACGTATAGTTCTCCAGGAATTCGTCTGGTGAATCCATGTCCGGGTCCAAATTCGGACATACTATATGTTCTTCCACATTTATCGTCGTTTTCATCCACTTCCTTACACCTTTCTTTTCATCCACCACCTTTTTTTTATTCAAACAAACGAAAATGGTAACATAAGTAAAGGGATCACAAAGAATGAAGAGACGTATAAACTTCTATAACAATAATAATGTCTTTTGACAAGAAGAGGATCCATGATTTGAAGTTTGTGAGTACCGACACTTATTATATATACATGTTTAGTAGATTTCTCAACAACTACATATACAATATCTGGATCAAAGTTACTAAGTTTTGACGAACTAGTACTGTCCATGTTAGCTCCACCCTTGATTTTAACCTGTTGTAGGACAACTTATTTTACTTTTCAGGTTGCCATGAGAGGCAGAGCTATATATGGTTAAGGGGAATCAAACTCCCTTCAATCAAAGTTATATTGCATATATATATATATATATATATAGTTAAACATTTTAATATAATGTTTTTTGAATCACTTTATTAATTTTTGGACGTGCACGTCAGTATATAGAAGTTAAAATAAAAAAAACTAACTTTTCTACGTACCGGTACACTAGAGAAGCGAGGGTGATTGATAAGAGTGGACTCGAGGCCTTTCTTGATGACATCGCGATTGATCTTTGTAGTGCAACCTAAGATGGCAATAATGTGGCAATTGAGGGTTTTGGTATGGAACAATCGTGTAGCTGGACTTGCTGGCTCTTGCTCTTGTTCTTGTTCTATCACTACTACCGTGCTGTTTTTCTGGCCTATTTTGGTCATAGTGTCAATTGGTCTAAGACCAAGGCTCCCCATTGCTTTGTTGTATAGAAAAATTGAATAACTAATTAGCTTTTGTACGTGAAACTGAAGGATGCCTTAAAGAGAAAATACTTTTTTGTTTATTGTTGTACATACATACATATATAAAAATGGCAATGGCAGTACACCTCAAATTGCGTAAGACAAGACACGTTATTTTTAGTCTGCCAAAAATAGCCAATGGGGACCCTACAACTTATGCATCTATTAAAGATACTGGTTAGAAAGTAGAAATAAATGGGCAAACCATACACTTTTAATTCGGACGGTTAATTAATGTTAAATTATTATGAAAAAACTAAAATTTGTTACAAAACTTTGTTACTAAATTACTAGTAACTAATATAATTTTTAATATAACTTTTCACTAAATATATAGAATTTGTGACAAACTTCTTGTTGTTTAAGTAGTGAATATTTAGTCGCTTAAATTTAGACAAAATAAATCTAACTAAAATATAGTATTTTTTAAATTTCATTTTTTGGGGCAAATTTATATCATGTGTGTCTGGTGTCTTCTTATTAATAATAGAACTAAAAAATAATCCTCAATAGAAATAAATACAAGGAAGGACCAAATGCATAGAATATGATATATTTTAAGTTTATTTACTCCTGTTGATATATATGTATATTGACTCTCAATTTCAAGTGATGAGTTTTTTTATGGGTTTTCATACTACAATTCCAAATGTATAGATTCTTGAATATTTGAAATTTATTTACCTATATTGGCTTATGATGATTCTTATTTACATGAAATGGATGATTTATAAAGGTTCTTATATGAAAGTTTGAAAGGTAGTTTTAAAGTGCATATGGTGGGTTGTTTTTAAGATGTTTGATTTGATGTATTTATATCACTCTCATGCATACAAGTATTCTATAAATGTATTTGAAGGTATTTATGAAATTAACCCACCTAGTTTCCTATGAATTATGATAAAGTAAAGTTGAAATAAAGTTTGACTCCAATGAATGTTATAAAGTAAATGCTTATGAAGGGGAGTCTTTATGAAATGATTGATTAACGAAAGGACTTCTTAGCCAAAGTAAGGTTTCAATGTGAAAGGACAATCTTCACATTGAATCAGATGAAATGTTTAAGGTTATGGTATGAGATGTATGACATCCCTATAGGCCGTCAATGCTTTTGAATATTTTTCTAAAAAGGAAGGTCTGATTAACATGGTACCCGAAATACCATCACTGATTATAGACCTAAATTTCTTATAAATCAAGGTTCATTAGTAGAACAGTAAATAGGGCATGGCGACCATGATGATATTATAAACCAAAGATTTTTATGAGCTATTCCACCGATTGACATTTTAAATGTTAAAGTTATATAATGATTATGTTATATTAATGTTTAAATATTATTTCATAGGATTTGACCTAGCACCAAATGTAGCATGTAGATGGGGACTCGACCGAAGGGGTTCTTAAGTAAAGTCTCATGTTGCATTAGTTATGTGCCATCATAGGAGCCATTGTCGGCTAGGCCTTTGTATCCACCAAATGTTAAAGTTAAAGTTAAAGAATGTTCAAGTTGATCGGAGTTCTACCCTGGCAAGGTAGTCTCCCCTGTCTCGATGTAGGAGGCATCGGCCTGCCCCGATGTAGGAGTCATCAGATTCCAGTAATAGCTCGCATGGTCTTAAATGTCAATTATGGTCATCTCCCCACAAATAAAGGTTTTCAAATATTATATACATGGTTGATTATGCATGCATTGCATTATGTTTCATATTATGCTAATGTCCTATTGATTCTTTAAAGTCGTGTATGCCTACATACTTAGTACATCCAAAGTACTAACGCATACATTTTCCTACATGATATCACCATGTAGGGACTAGTGCTCCTTCTCGATCTCCTCCACATGACTAGCTCGGATTAGGTTGAAGATTTCTTGTGGTGAGTTCCATGTTTCGAAAAAAATATTCCTTTTATTCTATCTTATGTTATGTAGAACATTAAGACTTATATTAAGGCATTTCTTGGCACTTACTTTGAGGGTGAGCTAGGAACATGTCTTAGCCCGCCAAGTCTATTAGTAGAGGTATGTTTGGACATAAATAAAAAATATTTTGAAGTTGTTAAGGACTCTTGTTCTATGATAGTTCCCCTAGTCCCATTTCCCCTTTTTATATTTGCTTGTTATTGTATGTCATTATCTATTTAAAGCTAAATGAATTCTAAGAGGCTTGAGTGAGGTACTTTTGGGTGTCTCATTCGTCGTGTCACGTCTAGGCCCTTACTATTATTCCATCACCCTTATAGTCCCCACCTAGCAATCTTAATCATTCAATGATTTCACCCAACCCTCACTAGTTGGTCTAATTGTCTCACAATATAAAGCTCATCCATCTCACTACCACACTTTCCTACTCACTTGAGTTCTATATAACCATTATCCCTATCTCAGTTATTCATAGAGATCAGAATGGTAACACTCTCTGGCAGCTAGAAACCTCAACTTTTAAGTGTATAAATATAGAATAGGATTATACTATATAGATCACATCCAGCCCTAACAGGGCCTATCCTCTTACCCACCAATAAGTGTATCGATGATTATAATCCTCTATATCTAGCACACCTCAAATCAAGAATTTATTTATAGGTCTCAGTCATGGCTCATCTACCACTAACCTTATTATTGTATGAAAATACATAAATCATCAGGTCTTCTCATGGGGCCATCCACACACACATACTTGGCCCTCTCAAGAGACCCAATTCAATCATATTTGTGTCAAAACGTGACACCTGATTCAAGAATGTGTTGGAACGTGACATCCAATCTATATATGTGTCGCAACGTGACACCTGATCCAATCATACCACATTCACAATTACATTCAGTATTCATATCATTTATATCACCAAGAATAAATTCACTACAAAAATAAGTCAGCAAGAGCTCATTTATATAAGGACTAACCTGTCACCTTTATCTATACATGTTTAGGCATATTATAAATAACTCAATTACATATTTAAGATAATTTCAAAAATAATCAGCGTTCACACTACCAAACCTTATGGCCTAACCTCAAAATCTAATAGTTTCACTTTTCTGTACGAGTATCAATGCCTGATATAAATTAACCAGCTGCACATAAACATCACAATCAATAACTTCTTAATTCACTATAGCACCTTTCTACCCAGGTCACATTCGAATTACCCTATCACAATCGGATCTCTGCCCGTAACCTATGATCTACAACTTAGTATATGAATTTTCATTAATTTTCCTTTTATATTACATAGTAGGTATAGGTTTACTACTCGGAAAAAAGAAGCCTAGTCTACCTGGGTGCCAAGCATTCGCGGAGAGATAACACTGCTGAAATCATTGGTTCCAAATATTCCATGGGTAAGACGAGATTGAATTTCACGGGTTGAAGCATTCCAAAAGCTGAGATTTCCTCCCTTCCTCTTCTTCATTCAAAAGCAACCTTTTTGGAGGGTTTTGCAAAAATCCTCGCCTCTAACCTCTACTTGGGAGAAGTGGGGAAATCAAAAAATTTGCGACTTAAGTTCTATCCCATGATTTTCCGCTCGAGCGGCCTTATTCCTGCTCTAGCGGCGCCATCCTGACGAGACCATCTCGCTTTGGTAGGATAGTGGGACCCAATCAAGCTAAATTCTTGTGATTTCATTTAATCAAAATTAACAACGATTTAGGTAGTCACAAGCAGCCTCTGCCACCCTCTCTTTCTCTCCCTCACCTCCGCCTTGCTTCTCCAGCATCTCCTCTCCTCAGCCGTGCGAGCTGCTATCCAGAGAAGACAACAACAACCACATACAAGCAACACTAAATAGCCACCAGTAAACACCACAAAGCCACGCACTCACCACGAAGCCATGCACTCGCTTAACTTTCTCCCTTCTCTCACACCATCTCCCTCTGTTACTCTCTTCTTCTTATTTTCTCCCACTGAACCACCATGCAACAGCCACTGGTAAACAACCATACCCCTTCGCCACTAATGCTTCTTCTCTGAACAACACCACAAAATAAACCTTGATGCCCTGTTCTCGTCTCTCTGTCCACAAAAAATAACAAACCAAACAACGACGACACCACAACTGACTAGGCCTGACCAAAGAGACTCTATTGAGGCCAAGTTTATTTTTTGAAAGACTGATCTGGTTCGAATACTTCTAAGTTGAGGATGTTCAATTTTAAGCAACTAAAGAGAAGAATTGTCTTTGTACTTATTGATGGTGTGGGAGATGTCTCTCTGCCAAGATTTATTTATAAATCCCACTTCAATTGGCCAAAATATCATATCGTTCTTGCTAAAGACGGATCTTACAGATCCATCCCAGGTTTGTTCATTCATCACAAATTCAGTATTTTAGATTTATTATGTGTTTGGGCTGTTAATTTTGTTCAAACTCATTATTTCGTTTGGTGTTTAGTTTGCTTAATATTTTATTAATGCTTATTTGTTTTAATCGGCTTCAAGTCTGCTTGTTACTGTAACACCTCTTAAAATGTTGTATGTAGAGTTTCAATTGTCGATGAAAATGATATCGCTTATGTATTTTTGGCATAACTTTTTATAGGTTGGTTCAAATTAGGTGATTCAAATTTCTGAATAACTCCAATATCTTTACCTACAACTTTCATGATACCATATCTTAAGATTCAGATGCTAAATAGGTCAAATAGATTAATTTTTGCAAGACATAGTATTGTGATGAAAAAGAGTATTTGTAAAAGAAAAATCATATCTCACTGTAGGTTTCTCCAAATTGGATGATTCTTAAACGACATGAAAATAGATTTCTAGATCTACAATTCATATGAAGACACCAAATCCTAATGAAGAAGTTATCTTATTCAAATGCAGATCCGAAAAGGGTATTCCATTAAAAGAAAGTTCATCTCACGAACAATGAAAATATCTAAATCCATTTGAAATCACTCATGACATCAATAGTCCTCCATTTGACATCATCCATTACATCATAATCTTCCATGGAAATTTCAAGATCATCCTTTAAAATTATTTTTATTTATTGTTAGGTCCCTCCTCCACACCTATAAATACCACCTTATTTCTTCATTTTATTCATCAAGCTTTCTCAAGCAACACTTCTCTCTTTACACTTCTTTACTCATTCTCAAATATAGTTTTAGTTTTTAGTAGGGTAGAAATACTATTCTGATGATTCTTATACTCCGGATAGTACACAAAACACTCCGGCAAAGAGAAAAGGCTAGGGGTTCAAAAGTATTCATTGAGTTCTTCAATTCAGAGTAAAGCTTCGGATTCCAGGTATGTAAGACTATTCATAGCATTGGATTGAGTTTGTCTCTGCGCCCAATATTTAGATTCATCGTAATCAAGTTATAGTTGAGTTTTACCCTAATATTGAATTCTAAATGAATTAATTCTTCTTCTATTGAGTTAGATATATTTATGCATTGATATTATTATTATTATTTTTATCTCTCATATTATTGGAATTATTGTTCGTGACTACTTTTCCATGAATCCTAATTGATTTGATAATCATGAATATTTTTACGCGTGTTTTGAGTAAAGATATTGACTTTTAATATTTATTAACAAAAAGAGTAATTTTAATTAATACTATATATGTATTTTATTGAGTCTTGAAAGAGCAAAAGAATTGAGTTTAAATGAATTTAATTAAATGATGTTTTGAGCAAGATATTTTGATGAGATGTAAATGTTGTTTTGAAGTGTAATGATTGATGAAGAGGTAATGAGATGAGTTTGATATTTTAAATAAAATTCCAATAAGACTAGATGATGATGTTAATATGAGCACATATTTTGGGAGTAGTATTGAGAACTGAGTTGGGTAAGAGTTTTATTGACTCAAATCCCAGAACTACGTAGCCAACATAGGATGGAGGCTATACCTCTTAAGTCCAGAAAAGAGGACTTTGATGATTGGATCCAAGATGGTGATGTCCTTTACCCTGGCAATATATTGGATGGATGTGGCAACGACATCACTTTGTTGTATCATCACTAACTCATAAGTGATGGTTGTCGGTTAGAGAAACTCCCAACTGAGTAAGTATTGCTTATTATTATTTTTAAACTTGCATTACATATTGATATTGAGATGATATTGAGTTTTGAGCTGAGTTTTCTTAAGAGGAGTTTCTTGATATCTGCCCTTGCTTATTATTATCTGCCCTTATTTTCACGTCAGTACGTGGAATGTACGAGTATGTAAAATGGCAAGAAGGTAAGGACAGATATCAATAAACTCCTTTCGAGAAAACTCAACTCAAAAACTCAACATTATCTCAACATCAATATGTAATGCAAGTTTAAAATATAAAAATAATAGTAATAAGCAATGCTTACTCAGTTGGGAGTTTCTCTAACCGACAATCATCACTTATGAGCTAGCGATGATACAACGAAGCGATGTCGTTGCCACATCCATCCAATACCTTGCCAGGGTAAAGGACATCACCATCTTGGATTCACTCTTCAAAGTCCTCTTTTGGGATTTAAGAGGCATAGCCTCCATCCTACGCTGGCTATGTAGTTCTGGGGTTTGAGTCAATTAAACTCTTACCCAACTCGGTGCTCAATACTACTCCCAAAATATGTGCTCATATTAAACTCATCATCTAGTCTCATTGGACTTTAATTTAAATCATCAAACTCATCTCATTTCATGTTCACCAATCATTATACTTCCAAAAACATCATTTACATCTCATCAAAACATCTTGCTCAAAATATCGCTTGCTCAAATTCATTCAAACTCAACTCTTTTGCTTTTTCAAAACTCAATAAAATACATATATAGTATTAATTCATATAACTTTTTTTTATCAATGAAAATAATAAAAAGCCAACATCTTTAGTCAAAAAAATGTGTAAAAATATTCATGAACATCAAATCAATTAGGATTCATTGAAAAGTAGTCATGAATAATAATTCCAATAATATGAGAGATAACAATAATAATATTAATGCATAAATATATCAAACTCAATAGAAGAAGAATTAATTCATTTACAATTCAAGATTTGGATAAAACTCAAATATAACTCAATTATAATAAATTTAAATATTGGGCGCATGAACGAACTCAATCCAATGCTATGAAAGCCTTACATACCTTAAATCCGAAGCTTTACTCCGAATTAGAACACTTTTGGACCCCTAGCCTTTTCTTCTCGCCGGAGCATTTTGTGTACTACCTGGAGTATAAGAATCACCGGAGTAGTATTTTTATACTACTAAAACTTAAACTATATTTGAGAAGAAGTATAGAGAGAGAAGAGTTGCTTAAGAAAACTTGATGAATAAAATGAGGAAATAAGGTGGGTATTTATAGGTGGGAAAGAGGAACCTAACAATAAATAAAATAATTATAAAGAAAAATCTGAAAATTTAATGGAATATATTGATGTCATTGATGATGTTAAATGGAGGACAATTTATGTCATGAGTGATGTCAAATGTATCTAGATCTTTCCATGGTAGGTAAGATGAGTTCTTTTTAACAGAATACTCTTTTTTCAGAACTGCATTTGAATAATATAAATTCCTTATTAGGATTTAGTATCTTCAAAAAAATTGTAGATATGGAAGTCTAAATTCATATCGTTTAAGAATCAACCAATTTGGAGAAACCTATAGTGAGATATGAATTTTCTTCTATAAACACTCAATTCTGTCACAGTACTATATCTTGCAAAGATTAATTTATTTGACCTACTTATACTCCGAATCTTAAGATATATTCTTCATAAAAGTTGTAGGTAAGGATGTTGTGGTTACCCAAAAATTTGAATCACCTAATTTGGACCAACCGATGAAAAGTTATGTCGAAAATACAGAGGCTGTATTATTTTCGTCGAGAATTGAAAATACCGACATACAACATTTTAGGGGTTGTTACACCCAATCGCCAGATTGCCGCGCGTTGGTGGCACTTTGAGTGCTTAACGTCTTCTCAAAGTGGAAATATGAACCTCTTACCCATTTTCTCTAAATTTTTAAGACTTAAATCTGTTAGAGTCTTTTAAATTAAGTTTTCTTAATTTTTTTTAAAAATTAAGTGGCGACTCTTTTTTTCTAAAATTGATTTTTTTCTCTAAAGTTGAAATTAATTTTAAATCGCCTATTTCAAACGTAACACATATTAAACAGCACCAGTGCTTAATTTAAGCAGTGAACTTATTAAAATAAAAATGAAACATTATTACTAAGCATAACCATTCAAGAAAAATCATTGTATGGTTATTATTACTAGACCTTATTATATATTCAGTTTCTTTGTCAGTTGCCACTTATATCCAACTTTGCATTTATGGATATATTGAAAATCTCCAATTATTTAGGGAGAAACATTTTTCTCCCAATAACATATTAAATTAATTTTTTTTATACCACATCTGATTTTGCTTGAAAATAATAACACCTTACCAAATTATGTCATTGTGTACATAAATGATTGATACAAATAATAATAATAATATACTTAATATATGATTACAAGTGGAGTCTGAGAAATATGAATATACAAATTTTACCTTTAGTTTTAGAAAGTATAAAAACAATTTTTGATAGATCCTTAATTAAAGAAATAATCTTTTTTCCTAAAAATAGTTTTTGAAAAATGCATAAAAAAATAATCTTTTTTCCTAAAAATAGTTTTTGAAAAATGCATAAGTCATTGATGTTTT
This sequence comes from Solanum dulcamara, assembly GCF_947179165.1. Classification (NCBI taxonomy): domain Eukaryota; kingdom Viridiplantae; phylum Streptophyta; class Magnoliopsida; order Solanales; family Solanaceae; genus Solanum; species Solanum dulcamara. Next base: position 16,240,823 of record NC_077243.1, on the reverse strand, counting down.
GGGGTGGTGGTTGGGCCTCATAAATATGAGGGTGATTTATTTACCTTCATAGGAGGATGATTGGTGAAGCAGTTTTAAAACTTGCTGAAAAACTTACCTTATAAAGTATTAGTAATAGAACTTTCTACGTTCATTAGTTTCTCTTAGTATGTATAATTACGTCACTAGGCAAATATTACTAGTTTAATATTTAATATAACTATAATTTTACATAATTATGAATCACGGCTATAATTTAATAAAATTTGCTATTATACAAATATGAGAGCTCATATACAAATCTGGAAGCAAATTTAGGGGCCCATATATACAAAGCTCTAAAGCAAATTTGTATTTTCTTTTGTATTTGTATATTTCAAGGCTCATATAGAAATTTGTGGACGCTCATGTATATTTTTTTAAAGGTTTGTATTTGTATACAAAGAGAATTTAGAGATTCATATACAAATTTCTAAAGCAAATTTGTATTTGTATATACAATCTTTTGAAAGCCCAATAATGAAGCGGGCAGTGGCGGACCCAGGATTTTACGAAGGGGGTTCAAAAAAAATTAAACACACTAATTAAAAAAGAATGTGCTTATTCGGATTCGAACTCGCGAGCTAAGACAAGCTAAAGCGAAATATTGAACCCCACTTGCCACTGAGCTAGTCCTTTGACTTATGCTCAGGGGGTTCAATATTAAATATATACACATAAATCAAAAATTTTATCTTATATATACAGTGTAATTTTTTAACGAAGGGGGTTCGGATGAACCCCTAAACATGCCTTGGCTCCGCCCCTGGAAGCGGGATATACAAGCGGAGAAGCTCAATTTATATAACACAGCGATATATACAAATAGAAATTGGCATAACAACTGGAACTATAACTATGGAACATAATTAGGCAAGCTAAGGACCCTAATTATATTTTAAATCTTTGCTATTTTTGAAAGTTCCTCTTCATTAGTATTTGTTTAATATATTAAAAATAATTATTTATTTTTATTTTTTTAATTTAAAAAATTAAAAGATAATTTAAAATTTAGTTCCTAATTTATCTTTATTATTAACTATAGTCATGTTTCAATGTATTGAATTTATCTATACTATATTAAAAGTATGAAGACTTTTAAAATGTTGATTGAACTTTGATCCTTTATTAAAAGACTTTGCAATAGACAAAATAGTCATTTACTATAATTCTTATAAAATTATTTAATTATATTTTAATATTTCAACTAAAATAATTAGGAGTTTAAAGTTGATTAAGAGTCTTATACAAATATTTTTCTTATTCATGTGTCGAGAAAGTCTTTTAGAAGTAGGAAACCTATTATTATTATTTTAATATTCCTATAAAAAGAAGAAGTCCAATTAAGGTTGGTTTAACTTAAATGGGAAAAACAACCGTGTAGATTATTAAGTAGTAAACTTATTATAGTATTTACGTGTACTTATTTAAAAAGGTTTAAAATTTTATTAATATTCATTTTTTCTCCATTGATATCCCAGATAAGCTCTTTAAACTATATTTATGTGGTTATGTAACATATGCTAATTTTTTATCAGTTTAGTTCGTCGTTTATTTTTCTTTTAATTTCTTTCTATGGTTTTGAAAGAATTGTTCTTCGTTAGCTTTTTATCCTTTTTTATAGACCATTCAATAAGAAAATTAATAATAGCCGAAGAACACTTCAATTTGTAAAATACAAATTCAAAGCACACAACCCTTTGCAGCTATCCATCCACTCACCTCCACTTGCAAAAAAAACAACAACTTGGAAGTACCCTAATTATTTTTATACATGTCAATTGTTGTGTGAATTTCTTTTATGTATTTTCATTCAAGTGTTTTTGTACTAATTGTAATTTAATTTGTTTCAATTTTTTTTATTTATTTAATTGAAATTGTTGTTCAACGGATTTTTGACTAGGTTCATGACATGAACTTTTGATTTTAGAGTCTTATTTTCGTGAGAAAAAAAGAAAATTGATTCGATTTCGCTTAAATTGTTCACAAGATGGAACAGATAATTTACTTTGTTACAAAAAAATTATGTACTGCTTCTTTTTTGTCAATATTTGTGAGATATTATTTTTTTGATTTTTCATCTGGTGTCCTCTCGCAAAATTATAATAATAAATATTATTATAAATGTGATACAACAACACGATATATAACACTTTGTGAGAATTATATTGAAGGACAAGAGAATTAGAATAACATATTTTGGTGCATTAACATTTAGAGTGTACAAAAATCCTTGTTTAGGATTTTGAAATTTATTTAAGTTATAACTATTAAATTTTAACTTATTTGTTTATTTGTAAGACACAAGAGTTCCTAATATTTAGTACTTGAAAATTGATTAAAATTTTGTGCTTGAACTGCGATATGCTTTAACGGAGCGTTTGAGCACATGATAAAGTATTCTGATTAGACACTTTTTACTCAAATTTTATCACCTCCTTTGATTATACTCATTAGCCTCAACAAGTCATATAATTTTAGGATTGTTTCAAAGGAGGAGACACATTTTATGTGGTTAATTAAACTGTATAATAAACGCTTGAGAATAGATAAAAATAAATAAAAATTAAAAATATTTAATAAGAATATTTTATTATGTGTTACAAATACTATACAACTAATTCAACTAAATCCATCATATTTATGCTTTCAAAAGATATTAAATTCAATCATTGTATCAATATAATAACATTTATTGGTATTATTTAAACTTATGTTGTGTTTATTGTAACATTAATAGCTTTTTCTCAAACAAATTGTTGCTCTTATCGCTTTGTATTAATTGACATAATGTACACGTGCAAAACACGTACTCTAAACTAGTTATTCAAAAAAGTGATACTGTGATATAATAAAATTATCATTTTATTTGTTATTTTTTAAAACGTATGTCAAGTCAATATCAAATACTCCATCCGTTCCTATTTACTTATCAAATATTTCCTAATTTGATTTTCTTTTTTACTTGTAACTTTTGACAAATCAAGAAAGGATAATTTTTTTTTCTTATTATTATATTCTCAATTTATTAACATTGAGTTAATGTCTTTGAAAAATATAATTAGTAAATATGCTTAAAACTTTATTAATTATTAGTAAGGGTAAAATAGTAAACTCATTATACTATTTTTTTTTTTTAATAAGTGTGACGAGTAAAAATTTAATAAGTAAAAAGGAAGGATGTAAGGAAGTAAAAAATGGACAATGAAGAAACTAGTTGCATTAAATTGAATTAGTTGTGTGTGATTGGTAGCATTTAATGTAACGCTATCTAGTCAATGATACTACTTCAATAATTATGTGCATTTTGTATTCTCCCCAGTTTATTTTACTTATCCATATTAACTTCTAACAATTAAAAATTAAGAAGTGTAATTTAAATTAATCTTATAAAGTAGAATTTCAAATTTAAATATTATTATTTTATATAGTTATTTAACACTAAAATTAATATAAAAAAACTTTTTGATTTGTTAAAATAAACAAATTAAAAAAAATTATTTTAATATAAAAATCAAGTAAAATAAAATGAAGGATGTAGTGTTCTATCATTTTTTAGCTTATCTTCTTCTTTAGTTCGATCGGAATGGTCGACCACCAATATTAAAATCAGTTTTGTTTTTCCAAAAATAATATACTTATTTTTTTAATAAAATATTTGATGTGTTTTTATCAAAAAAGAATTTTTTTTTCTACCGTTGGAGAAAACTACAAATTTTTGCTTTCAAAATTAATTTTTTCTAGATAAAACTATTTGATTAAAAAAAATTATATTATTAAACTAACTCTCAATAATTCAATTCATATATCTATCAAATATAAATATGATGCTCTTCTCCCTCTTCGTTTGTGTTGTGTTAACTATTTTTACATGGCTTAAAAAAACTTCGCATATTTTTATTTCATGTTTTAGATTTTAACTAAATAAAAATAGAATAGTTAGTAAAGTCTTTCATAGAATATACTAATCATCCCCCTCTCCCCCGACCCCCACCCCTATATTTAGAGCCTTATCTATATTTGTAATTTGACACTCAAATACTTTTTGGAAAAATTAATCAAACACAATTTATTTCTCAAATAGTTTAGAAAGCACTCCAAATAAATTGGAAACACAAATTGTTTCTCTCAAAACACACTTCTCTCAGAAGTTATTTTAGTATAGTATTTCTAAAAATAATTAATTTAAAAAATTTATAATTATATAGTCGACATTTCAATTTATTTACAAGGGGAAATTATTTCCCTCCAATTATTTCCCTAATTTTGAATCATTGATATTTTCCCTTTTAGTATCCTTTAACATATCTATGATTTTCTCATCCTTCATGTAGACGGTCTATTATTAATCACATATATATATAAAATTTTCGTATAATCAATTTTGCTAGATAGAGCCTAAAGTTAGTAGCTTATGTATCATCTGAATAGTGATCAAACTAGTAGTAGAAATACTTGGTACTACATTGGCAAATTAACACACTTACACGTTTGGGTGATAAAGTACTTGTAATCGACAAATTAAAGCACCAACGATTGTGGTAAATACTCCTTCATCCTTAATCAGAGGTTTAGGGTTCATGTCTTCTTGATATAGAATTGTCTTTATTAGAGAACACTTTACTTTTTGTGGATTCTCCGATGCAAATGTAGATCTAGTCGAACTTCAATACAGTTATCGAAAATCGAATGAAAAATCAAAATCAAAATTTGACAAATTAAAACACTTGTACCTTTTTAAGGAAAAAAAGTACCCCGAACATAGTAAACCTCTCCTTGTAATCGGTATGAGGTGTTGGAGTGATCTTGTGCTAAATTAAGCTATATCCGACCTCTAAAAACTGAGAACGATATATATATATATATATATATATATATATATATATATAGGATTAGTGTATGTAATTTAATTTGTCATAACATATATTTACTGTTTATTTCAGGTCAGCAATTAATAGTATTAAATTTAGGTACTTACAATTACTTTTAGAAAAGGTACACATTTAACTGACCGATCAAAAATAATTGGCGAAACCCATCGGTGGCCCATTAAAATTGGCACCAACTTTCACTTATACACCTAAATCAGGAGATGTTCATTTTAGACACTTTATGTAAGGGTCGAATGTGTCATCTTGATACTTTTTACACCGTTGGCACTTAGAGTGTTTTTCACCCATCTGAGGTGCATAAAAGCTGTTTTTAATCTGATGTGGCATCATATTTGGCCTATAACGGTAATATCTCTCCCATCTATGTATTTATATCCCTTCTTCTTCAATTTTGCCCTAATTCTTAGCTTCTTTCTATGATTTGAAAAAAAATCAGTTTTCTCTCTTCTTCTTTGTTTTTCTCTCTTCCATGTCAAGCTTCTCCTACACTTCCATGTCGAGCTTCTCCAACTCTTTCATGGCCTCTTTGGATGAATGTCGATATTTTAAATATGGTAATGAAGCACTATTAAAGACTTCTTGGACCCAACTAAATTCAGGTCGTAGATTTTTTATTTATAAACTTTCAAAGGTAAAGTAATTCTTTATTTTTCTTAAAGTTAATTATATAGTTAATTGTGGGCTTCTCAATTTTTTTTCAAATTGATTTTGTAGAAAATAGGTGGCTGTGATTTTTTTTATTGGTATGAAGATCAACACCCTCCTCAAGCAAATACGGTGATCTGGGGTTTGTCGAAGAAAGTCAAGGCTTTGATGAAAAAATAAATCAAGCAAGATTCGAATTTAAGAGGAAAATTTATGTATCAGATTCTTATATTTTAAGCTTTACTGCTTCTGATACATCTACAACCTATATCAATACAAGATGTTATGTATCAACCACAATTCAGTTGAAAACTAATACAACAATCTTCAATGTATCAACCCTTAATCTGTCGAATATGTCAAATGCTTATGTATCTGCTATTCTCATGTATCAGATTCAAATTTAAGAGAAAAGTTTATGTATCAAATTCTCATGTTTTAAGTTTTACTGCTTCTTGCTGCCATGTGACCAGGAGGTCACGGGTTCAAGCCTTCGAAACAGCCTCTGGCAGAAATGCAAGGTAAGGCTGCGTACAACAGACCCTTGGGGTCGGACCCATCCCCGGACCCTGCGCATAGCGGGAGCTTAAGTGCACCAGGTTGCCCTTTTTATCAATACAAGATGTTATGTAACAACCACATTTCAGTTGAAAACTAATACAACAATCTTCAATGTATCAACCCTTAATCTGTCGAATGGTTATGTATCACCTATTCTCCTCTATCAGATTCAAATTTAAGAGAAAGATTTATGTATCAGATTCTCATGTATCAAGATTTACTGCTTCTGATATATCTACAACCTCTATCGATACAAGATGTTATGTATCAACCACAATTCAGTTAAAACTAATTCAACAATCTTCAATGTATCAACCTTTAATCTGTCGAATATGTCGAATGGTTATGTATCAGCTATTCTCATGTATCAAATTCGAATTTAAGAGAAAAATTTATGTATCATATTCTCATGTATCAAGGTTTACTGCTTCTGATACATCTACAACCTATATCAATACAAGGTTACAATCCTCAAAGTGTTTATTACGTTATATAGTAAAAAGTATTCAAAGTTGTTGTTGTTGTTACTTCTTCTTTTTATTTGCCATTTGCTGCAACTGGGAGGTAGTGACAACATCTCTATTTTTCTATCTCAAGCCTCTAGGCTTAAAACCAAGGTCTATGCCTGTTGAACTTGCATCCTTAAAATTTAAACCTGTTGGTAGAATTCTTTGACTTGAAGTCCCTGGCTGTTTTTACAGAAAAAGAGAAACCAAAATTAGTAAGTATATACTTGTGAAGATTAGTATGTAACCAAAAGAGAAAACAACATACATTGAGTATTTGAGTTCCACCTGCACTTGTGAATATGTCAAATTCAATATTACTTGATCCACCATATGATGGCTTCTTTGTCCCCCCTTTTGCAGAATCTATCCTTCTTATTTCTTCCAATATCTTCAAAGCCTCTATCAATATCAGCTTCACCTAGTGGTATTTCTTCAAGTACTTTCTTTTTTCTCTTAGGATTAAGATTTCTTTTGTTCCTCCTTTCAGATCTAAAGGATCTCAATTCTTCATTAACATCTAACCCATCTTCATCAGGAATGGCATTTACATCTGAGTCACTACTATGCAGATCTGACTCATTCATATCTGAAACATCCTCAGTCTCATTCACATCTGAAACAGCCTTATTCTCCACATTTCCAACATCAACAGAGTCTGGCCATGCTAAAAGACTAGCTGAAGTTGGCAATTCCTCAAACTCATCAATTTCATGGACCATATAAACATGAAAGTCATCACCATCTATAAAGTCTTTCACATAGTCTAACAATTGAATATCAGAAGTAACTTGGACAAATTCATTGTTAATTTCATTTTGACAGTAAAAACCCTTCACATTTGTGTACCCAAGGTCTTTAGTGTATGAAAGAAACTCGACAAGGCTAAAATAATCTTTATCAATGGCAATGGCAAATACATCTATTTCTCCTCTGTAAGTAGGGTTAGGGTCTGGGATAATATGACCCCCATGATGAAAACATGTTAATATATAGTCGTCCATATCTCAAAAAGAAGACCCCAACTTAAGGAAATACCCAAAAATTTCCTTACTTTATCAGTGCAATTTCCAAAAAAAAACTAGTTACAAAATGCTAAAAGAGAGTGGAAACAACCAGAACATACACTTTCTTCTTCAACAAATGAAACATGCAAACACAAGAAGTAGTTGACAGAAATGTCAAAAAGCCTGGATTGAAGTTCACCCTTGCAATCTCCAACACTTGATTTCAACCTTTAAATCTGAAAATTGGCAACATAAACTAACATAACATTTAATACTAACTAAGAATTGAATGAAAATCAAGGAAGATTGAACTTTCATATTCTTACCTAGGGTTTTGATCGGTGAACTGAAGAAGATGGATTTTTGAACTGAAGAGAAAATGGAGTTGAAGATCAACTTTTGAGCATTTAAATTTAAAGCTAATATGACGTGTAAAGAAGACAGAGTTGGCATGATATAATTGGTCAACTAATCCATGTGGACGAAATTGTAATACACGCGCTTGAGTCCAACGACAGATTATTTAAAAAGTGTCAAGATGACACATTCGACCCTTACATAAGGTGTCTAAAATGAACATCTCCTGATTTAGGTGTCTAAGTGAAAGTTGGTGTCAATTTTAAGGGGTCACCGATGGGTTTCGCCAAAATAATCACAACTACTAACCAATATATACATATATTAAATAATCTATCGGCTAGCTATTTTTGAGCGGGTGATATTAGGCGTATTTATATATCTTTACTTTGTTCGCATTTCTACCATGTTAAATACCCCTACTTATGGTATTATGAAGTATTGTACTAATTGGAGTTTGAATAATGCATGTGTAGATACTTTGAGGACGGAAATTCACTTTTTGAGGAAGAAAATAGTTTGAGAATGAAATTGGAACAATTGGGAAGCAACACGCAAGGCTCAGAGTTAAAGACATAGTGAAAATTGATTGGAGCAAATATTGGCCCGACGCATCTCCCATCCCTCAAGCAAGGGAAGATGAGAAATTGACCAAGTGTTGGGCACCATAGTAGGCGCGCCGCGACCTATATCGAACCTAAATTGACCGCGATGGTTGGACATGGAGCATATAAATAACCCACAAATTCATTATGACTTTCCTACACATATAAATAACCCACAAATTCATTATGACTTTCCTACACATATAAATAACCCACAAATTCATTATGACTTTCCTACACATATAAATAACCCACAAATTCGTCTTTTAGGGGGGAGGGGGGAGGGGGTGTTCAGACTTTGGAGCATTGTGGGAGTCACAAATTATCAATTTTCTTCTATGTTTGTAGTATTAAGTCGTTTCTATGATTTTTAGCATTCGTATTATTGTTATTATGAACCTGAACGACTACTTTTCCTAGTTTTGGTTTGTGGCAAATCATGAATATTGTCATTTGATGATTATTTATGTTCATTTTATCTTGAAGTAATCGATTGTTTCTTTAATTTTGGGTCAAATTGCTTGATCGAAGCGCAAACTCCACCTAGACGGAGATTCATCAGTTCAATCATTTAGTTTATGTCCTAAGTCTTCTATTTTAAAGCGAACACTTATAAAACTAGAAAACTTTTTCTTTTTACTTTAATTTAAGTTTCACCATCACCGTCTTCAAATAAAATATTTTCTACGGTAGCACCATGAATGGCGCATAGCAAAGCAGCGTCCAGGTGCATATTTATTTTCATTATGTCTTTCTTGATTCTGGTTTAGATCCAGAGAGATAAATAACTACAAGTGACGGAGACAAACAATTTAAGTAACAAAAAATCCAATATTTAAAAATTGTATTGAAAATGATTGAAAAGGTGGCTATAATTTGATCATTATGAACAAATTCAAAATCTTTATAGATAGAACACATAATTAATTCCCAATCCTGACATGAATGAAATCCGATACATAAATCAGTTAATAAAAAATAGAAAAAGCTTATACTTTGTCACTTAATATACATGCTCGAGAGAGATTGTTCTCAGACTAGAGAAGGTTTAAAAAGGGCATGATCTAATCCTTAGGATTAGGGCAAGGATTTCCGGGTTGGATAGCTAGGGATATATCTACTTATAATGGTGTTCAACTAAATGTGGTAAATGTATTACATTCTATTTGAATATGCCAGTAGTAGTTTGGAATAATACTACTAGCATTAATAATCCGATTAATTAGCAATCGTCGATAATTTGAATTAAGAGAAAATAGTTTGAGAACTCAATTGGATTGGTGGACCAATCAAAACCTCAGAATATTAATTTCTCTATGTTATTTCTAAATCTTGAAAATCGTGTATTTGATTATTCATTAGCATAAATAAATTAGTTTTTACTTTTTTTCCTGTAGTTATAATCCAAAATCACTCTTGGGGAAAATATTTGGTAAATTAAGTGGTAGTTGTTATGTCTGATAAATTGTTCATCATAAAGTTTTATGAGTTCGATATCATCTGACCCTCCAATTATTATATTATTTGATGACTACATAAGCTTATGTATGCGTTTGGTAGCAACATGATTATAGCTTCATTGATGGAAACTTAGAAATTAATGGCATTATTAGATCCAGCTATTACTATTTCTTTTATCGAGCATTACGTTTTGTCATTTTCGTAGAGATCAGTGATACTTATGTCACTAATTCATCGGGTCACTATTTGACTAGTCTGACTAAACTTTATAAATAATTCACATCAAATTCTGGTTATAAGTTGTCAAATAATCACCTTGTCAAGAACATCTTGTCTAGTAATTAAGCAAATACTTTTCCCATGTTATAATAATTATCCATTATTGACTTGATACAGGAACTAAAAAGCATTAAATAATAGAGGTAATTTTACCAAATCATTCTTATTAAATAAAAATTATTTAAACATTAAAAAATGAATAATATTTATTAGCAAGAATAAAATAGACACATTATAATAAATTATTTATTGATTTTATAAACTAAACACATACCATTCAACATCCCAAAATAATATAGTAGACAAGTAATTAAAGATAAACGAAGGGAGTACTATTACTATTTTATTTTTTAAGAAAGAAAACGAAGTGTCTCTTCGTATGTATATTTAAGGTACACATATCAAATAATCAAACCTGTCGATGGTGATAATTAAACTGACAAGGAAGTCTCTCTCACAAGCGTTAGCTGTTGAAATTATAAAATAATATATTCGTTTATTTTTATTTATTTATTATTTTAAAATTAATTTTTAATTTTATTTTTCACTTTTAACATAACATAATTTTATTTTATTTTTATATTTTATCGTTAGCATTAATTATTTATTTGTTGAATGAACGAAGAGTGTACTAATTTAGTAACCAAAATAAATAACTAATTAATTAGGACTCTCCTATGCTTCAATATTTATAATTTTCGATCTTGCGGCTGACGTACAGATCATACCTAATATTGGATTAATATTTTGATAATCTGTCCCAATCTATCTTTAAATACGATAACTGATAAATTGAAATTGAAATTCATCAATAACTTTTTAAAATTAATATCATTTTTCACTTAAACGCTTTAAATAGACCTTATTCATTTTTTTATACATTAAACACCTCAAATAAAATTTCACCGTGTTATTTTGACACTTTATAGATATCCATGCATAGATTTTTAGCTGGGGAGGCCTTTGACGGTACTGATATATCTTTCTTTAAAGTTATCAGCAAAGACAATTTTAAAACAATAAGGGACACTTTATCATTTAAATAATACATCAATAACATACGCTGATACACATTAAATTTTGATAAGTGAAATTTGGAGAGGATAAAATATACGTAAATTTTTTCATTATTTTATGAAAATAGATTATTTTGAAAGATCCTCGGCTCGAATTTAGCAAATTCAAATACAAAAAAAAAGAAAATTATGTGAAAAAAATATAGCAACTAAGACTGTGAACAACCAAAATATGTAGTGCGATAATCACACTACAAATATTCAAAGTAAAAATTTTAATAATACAACTAAAAAACAAAACAGTACGGAATAGGTACATATGAATAGGTAATACGACGTAACAAAAATCAAAAACTACATATGTATTAGGCTAATAAGACATAAGAAGTAATAAATCAAGAAGAGTGCTTTATTTGCATAATTAAAGCACACGAGTAATGGCAAATAAAGAAATAACTCCAGCAATATTAAGTTTTAGTACTAGAGTAGTACTAGCATTATTTATTTCCTTTTGGTGTCTTGTTTAGTGACAGCCTCTTTAAACATTTGAAGAGAGTCCTGTAGGTCATCACACAGCTGGTATGGATCTGGAATTACTTGTGGATCCACTGCCAATGATATTGTCATTTTATTACAATAACTCTGGAAATGTACTGTTACCGCCTGCAAACCACACAAAGTTCATAATCATTGTTTCGTTTAGCTGAACTCATTAACTTATTAAAATTTTGATTAATATGTAGCCTAAATTAATTTATCAGAATTCTTCTGTAGTATTTTTAAAAATAGACTTATTTTTATTTGAAATGTTACATGTAGAAATATATATATACACACACACTAACCTGAGGGACTCCAAAAACTGTAGGAGCACAAAAAACTAATTTATGCCCAAAAAATGTGATCTCTTCTTGAGGGCCAACCATGTTTGATATCAACAATGTGGTGTGATATAGAACTCTGCTTGTCAGCTTTGCCGCCATCTTCCATATTATACAAAACATAACAATAATAATATTTGTATGATCGTAAATTATCTTAAATTGTATATATAATTAAATACGATCACATAAAATGAGACGGGAAATGACAAAAGAGGAAAAAATAAAAACTCACATCGGTTCCAATTATTTCTTGCAATAGCTTAGCAGCACGAAAAGTGAATCTGGATTCAAGAGAGACCTTCTTTTTGTCAATATTTGTTTTTGCTTGTCGGATATAATCCAACGGGTTATCCAATAACCTAATGGGAAATCGGGTCAACACGTATCCAATTTCATTGCCCCATTTTGCCATTGATTTTTTCTCCATCATCTCTGCTAGAACCTGAACAATGCAACACATTTTCTCTAATTATATGAAAGAAAGTTGAGGCTCAACCAGGCAAAGTTGACGTACCTGCTTCAACAAGGATATTTTTAAAAGAAAAAAAGAATTAATTTTTTTTGGTATCATTTTAATTTAATTAGTGTATAATTTTTTTGAAATTGTGGGACTCAATTTCGAAATATAGATAATTTATTTTAGAGAAAAAATTAAAATAGTATAGTCAAATCTACTTAAAATTTACTAATATCAATAATGTTTATCAGGTAATTCATTTTACATTTAATGAGATAATTTATTATCACTCAAATATGTATAATATAAAAGAAATGCTGTGAACTTAAATATGACATGTAATAAATATAGAACAATATTCTTTTAATATACGTAAAAAAAAGAAAGTGAAATACATAGTAATAAATAAATTTGTGAAAAGGATTGTTTGTTACTTTAAGTCCAGTAGAAGGTCTGATGTTAAAAACAATAGATCCTCTGAGACGAATGTTTTTGGGAAGATTATTTGTCTTGCTGCTTCCACTCCCATTCTTCTTACCTGAACATAGACCACATCTTTATTAATAGTAAAAATTTGAAGTTTTAATTTAAAATCAGCGTCTGCTCATAAAATGCATGTGAACGAAATTTTTGATTTGAAGCTAAGGTTGTAATTATATTAGTATGGAGTACTAGAGAAACTAACCGTATCTTCTATTGAGATAGCGTGAGAAACCAGCTTGTGCCATGCCCATCATTACATCATTAATCGTCTACAAAATTTGATATTTTGATTTTTAATTATACATCGAATTTTATCACATAAATTAGAACGGAGAAAATTAACAGATGGATAGTGAATGTGCACATACCAAGTTCAAGGCCTTCTTGACTATTTTTATGTCGTCAAGGCTGATAGTCCTATGCACGAGTCTCTTACGACTATGCATAACCCCATCTCCTCCTTTCATTGGTGTCTCCGTGTCCTTTAGAAACCAAATAGTTGCCAAAAACAAAATAGCATCCACAATCGTATTCCAAAACAACATACACAAAAACCAAACATAGTAACAAAACCTCCTAAAAAATCCAGACTTATTTTTTTCCTTCTTGGCAATTGAAGGTATAGTAGGCAATGCTTGTGGATCCGAAGCCTTTCGAGTGCACGCCAAAATCAAAGACATAATTGACACGCCATCACCAACAGAATGGTGCAATTTAAGAATCCCAATTCCATTTGCTTCGGAAGTTTTGATGTTCAAAATATGAACCTCCCAAAGTGGCTTTGTCATGTCCAAAGGTATTGTTGTTAGATTCGACGAGTAGTTCTCCAGGAATTCATCTGGTGAATCCATGTCCGGGTCCAAATCCGGACACACTATATGATCATCCACATTTACCCTCGTTTTCACCCACTTCCTTTTACCATTCTTTTCATCCACCACCTTTTTAAAGCAAAAAAAAGAAAAGAAATTGAAACATATAATAAGTAAAGGGATCACAAAGAAATTGAAGTTAATGAGTTTTATAACATATTACTCCCTCCGTCCTATTTTAGTTATCATAGTTTCCTTTTTGAGAGTCAAACTATATGAACTTTGACTAACATTTTAAGATATATTTTTTTATCATACTGATATGAAAAATATTGTAACTTATAGTACTTTTTGTATAATTTTTGAATATCTAATTTCTTACTTTATAATATTAAGTTAAAGTAATATAATTTTATTTTAAAAATTAGTCAAATTGACTTTCGAAAAACGCAAATAATAACTAAAATGGGACGGAAGGAGAGAATATATAACATATTCAAAATTTGGACCAAAAGGTAATGAAGTCGCATTTAATTCCCATGCTAGCTCTACCCCAGGTTTTAACATGTTGTCTCAACTTTTAATTTATTTTACTTTTCAGGTTACAAGTAGGAGTAGAACTATATATGTTGAAGGGGAGCCTTAATTGGTAAAATTGTTATTATGTGATCAGGAGGTCACAAGTTTGAATGTGCGGTGAAAACAGCTTCCTGCATAAACATAGGATAAGACTGTGTACAATAGATCTTTGTAGTTCCAACGTCCGTCGTCCCTTCCTCCAATCCCGCACATAGTGAGAGGTTAGTACAACAGGTTGCCTCTTCTTCTTTTTTTTGTTTTTTTTAAACTTTATCTAAAGAAAACTTTGTAATATATAGACTAGCATTTTTTGAATCCCGTTGTTGATATTTGGACTCGTCACTGATAGCTATAGCAAATGCAAACTTTTGTGAACGATTAACTGTCAGTAGATAGAAGTTAAATTAAAAGAACAAACTTTTTGACGTACCAATATACTGGAGAAGCGAGGATGATTGAGAAGAGTGGACTCGAGGCCTTTCTTGATGACATCGCAGTTGATTTTGGTAGTGCAACCTAAGATGGCAATAATGTTGCAATTGAGGGATTCAGTATGGAACAATCGTGTAGCTGGACTTGCTGGCTCATATTCTGGCTCTATCACGCCCATTTTGGTCTTAGTGTCAATAGGTTTAAGACCAAGGCTCCCCATTGCGTTGGTGTACAGAAAATTGAATAGCTAAGCTTGCAAGTGAAACTAAAGGATGCCTCAAGAAGAATATATTAGTACTCTCTTTATTGGTGTACGTATATATAAAAATGGCAATGACCTAAACATGAAAACACTTAAATTGTATTAGTTAGTCTAGCTAAAAATAGCTGATGGGGACTATACAACTTATTGCATCTTCTACTAAAGATACTGGTTGGAAGTAGGAAGAAATGGGCAAGATAGAAGCGGCTTTAGTGGAGGACAAGATTGGAAAGTAAGACTGAGATGATTCGGACATGTGAATATGAGATGCATGTCTGGATGCCTCAGTGCGCAGAGGTGGGAGAGGCTGACTATGGATGGTTCAGTAGAGGTATAGGTAGACCGACGAAGTATTGAAAAGAGGTGATTATACTGCATATGACACAGTTTTAGCTTATCGAGGATATGATCTTAGATAAGAGGTTGTGGAGGACACAAATTAAGGTATACGTAGAAGGTTAGTAGGTAGCACCGTAGCAGCCTGTTGTCCTCTTAAATGTCCATACTAGCCGTTGTCGTATTGCTTCTTTAGTTTCTTGTCCTTTGATTTTTATTGACTCTTTTCGTTTAAGAAAGAATGACCTAGTATGATTTGATACAAAGTTTAAAAAAAAAAAAAAGACTTTTCAATCTTGTAATCCTAAATTAAAGTAATGTCAAATATACCAGAATGCCCTTTAGTTATCATATTATTTTGGTGTAGTTACTGTCTTGATAATACTTGTTGTTTGATATGCTATTTCTCGAACTTCTTTTTGTGGACTGCTAAACTCACTGTTGAGATGTCCTAACAAAGAACAAGATAGAAAGAAAGAACGATTGCAGACAAACACGATGTGACCATGAAATTTCTTACTTTTTCTCGGAGTTAAACTCTGTTAACAAATATGTTTGGCATAAAATTCTGGTTTCACTTTTTTTCTTAAAGAATTATCAGAAATTCTCAAAAAATTGTTTTCACTCCAAATTACTGAAAAACAACTCTAATTTATTTTATCGGCAAATATAACTCGCCAATTTTCAAAGATTTTTTTTTATTATTATTACAATAAAACATGGTCAAATACCGCTTAATATGTTGAACTACCACGACGAAGAAGCAGTTGTAAAGGACAAACAAAGGTTATAATTAATTAGTACTCTATCCTTCCATCACAAAATGCGTGAAGAAACCTAGACCACCTAACTAATATAAGAAATAGGTTCTTGCATGAATAACATTATAATAAAACGGCAGACACAAAGTACAAAGTTATTGTAGAAAGTCTCCTTGCTCAAGAAAAGAAAAATCATAATCTACCTTTTGTAGAATTTCCAACGAACTTCACTAACTCCAAAGAGCGGTTTTAGATAACCACTCAATAATAAAAAAGATTAACTCTAGTACCTAACTAAATTCACCCAAGAAGTCAAATCCACTTCTTGTTACAAATCTCACTTTCTACCATAGAAAATTATCACTCAATAACAATCCGAAGTAGAAATTTAAATACAAAAACTTTCAGAAAGAAAACCTAACTCTAGTTCTTTTTTTTTGAGTTATTTTGCTCTTAGGATATTGCTTTGCTCTTGCTTGAGAAAGCCTAGATAATATAGGATCTGCAAAAGCCACCATCTTCATGAATGGCCTTTTCCTTAATTTTCAAGAAAACCTAGTTGATATCTACAACGAAAACAATTTGCCCAGCTAATTCTTTTTCTTATAGGAGTCTTATTGCACTCTTTTTTCCTTATTTGTTACCTCTTTGACTTTTAATACTGATTTATGTAATTTTTGCGTCTTCAGTGTTTATGTTATACAGCTAGGTAAACATGCTTCACTTTTTTATTATCAAAACCTAGAACATTGTCATGTAATCAATACATGTCCCTTTTTCTAAGATAACATTCATTTTGAGACGGAAGAAGGTTTTAGCTACTTAAAGCAAGAGTGCATCCCCTGGTTGCACTCCACAATAGATTCTAATTTACTAAATCACATATTTTCATTTTCGGAACAAGAAAAAGAGATGCCGAAAGAGCAGCTGAGAGAAAAAAGCTATGGATTGGATACGAGATAATAAAAGCAACATTTTTTAAAAAATGAAAAAGAAGCGTCTCCTCGTACGGATATTAGTGTTCCTCTTAAATACAACATCATCACGTTATTCTTAATATTTGTAATCTCCTAGCTACTCATAGCTCTGTATACATAATAATGCGCTAGCTGCCACAAAATGCTGTTTGCCTCTTATTGATATTAGTTGGTTTTCTCATAATATATAAATATGTCTTTTAGTTTAATTTTATTTTATATTTTTGTGCTTTAATTTTGGATGTGCACAAAAAGATATTTAAATTTGTATAAAATTGAACAAGTAGGCATATAAGTCTTATGTGACATAATACATATAGTGTAGGAACTAGGACGCAAATTGTCATGTAGGATGCCACATAGAACATGCGTGTCCACTTATTTAACTTTATCCAAACTTAAGTGTGGACACTCAAAATTGAAAGATATAAATATGAAATAAGACTAAATTAAATAACATATTTATGTGTTATGCCTTAAATATATCAACCAACTTCAATATCTAAAATATACGGTACTTTTTCTAAAATTTATAATTTACGTTTTTCTAAGGGGGATAACCAAATTAAGATTGAGAGACTAGCTACCTTCATATGATAGATGAATGAAAACCTCGCAAATAAGGTTAAAAAGATTAAATATACGACTAATTGAGCTGCTAAGATTTCTTTAGAATTCAATAATATTGCTTGATATCGTAGATCTTTCGTTGTTTTTCTTTTTTATTTCATAACGCAACTAGTAAACAAGATTTTGTTTTGACATAATACATTAATATGCTCGTTATTGGCCTCAATTAACATATATGCACTTCAATTTTGGGTGTGCATAAGTAAACACTTAAACTTGTATAAAGTTGAACAAGTAGACACGTCCTATGTGGTATTTACATGACAAAATCACATCCTATGTGTATTATATCACGTAGAACATGTGTGTCTATTGGACTTTTTTCTCCTTGAGCCAATGTTGTATTGAAAACAAGCTCTCTACTTCTTTAGGTGTAAGGTCTGTGTAGACTCTACACTCTCTAGACTCTACTTTGTGATTTTTTTCTTTCTAAAGTTCCATTTGTGCCATGTCCACTCAAGGAAGCTTTCCCGATGTTCGACTAACTCCATTTCAAACTCAAGAAAAATTACTTGGAGCTTCACATGTGCCACTTTGAATTCCAGGACAATTTACAGCCACTTTAATTTTGAAAGTTTTTTTTTTTTGAAGTTTGATCTTTGCATTGTTTTGGAGTTCCACTTGCACTATCCGAACTGAACGAAAATTTCATGTGTACTCAAAAAACTGCAGTTACAAATGAACAAAAAAAAATCATAATGAGTTTTATTTCATGAGTGATTCTTGAAAAATAATAAAGGTAATTAATTTCATAGGAATACCTATTTAAAAATGAACTTAGAAAGGTTCAAATTTCATGAATTTTTTTAGAGTTTAAATTAATAAAGATACATCTCGAACATTTCCTGAAGTTTGAAACGAACATTTGAAACTCCAGAATAAGGATTACATCAGTTTGGGTGGGAGAAATGGAAATAGATGTTTCCATAAGAAAGGAGAGCACCCTATCTACAAAGCATGTCTCATGTAGGAAGTTGAACCTTACTTTTGATTCAAATATATATATTTTGTTCGAAAAAGTTGAAATTGATTCCCGATGGTGTCAATAGTTGTGACATTAACCCAATTTTGATACTTGGAGCTAATTGCTTCTCTATTTTAGTAGCTAGAACAGACTTTATAATAAAAGCCTGGCTTTGATCATTTAGCTGCCAACTTTTATTTGAGCAAAGAGATAATAGATGATTCAATTCAAAACTCTATCAATTAATAGGAATAATATCAATTAATAGGAATAAAATAATAAATTCACTATATCAATCATTGTTTTTTAATAGATGATTCAATTCAAACTTTGACAATTAAAAAAAAGTGAAAGAGTAACTTATATATAACAGATTGAATTACTTGTATGTGATTGGAAGCATTTAATGTTAACCTATCTAGTCATCAGTGCTCCTTCTGACACAACAATACTATTGTTTTCGTTCGTTCATTTTTACATGTTCTATATTAATTTGATAATTTTTTTAACAATAAATAGAATAATATTTTTATTATATCATCATTGAATGTAATAAATTTAATATTTTAAAAAATGTATTAAAGAATAACTATAGTTTATCATAAGAACTAACTAGAAACTAAGTGATAAATTATTTTAAATTAAGACGTTAAAGAATTCGTAGGACTTTTTGAAAGTGTATTCGGGTGAGTAGAACTCTCAATATCAAACTTGACGTGAAATGATTGGTCCGAGATGTTAAGGTTTGAAGATGTGTTACAAAATGAACACTTTTGGAGAGATTTTTGAGAATTTGTCCCATGTTAGCCGCTATAGCGGTCAAGGAAATTCCCATTACAGCGGACAAATCCACTATGGTGACACTACTATAGCGGGATTAGGCCGCTATAGTAGAGTTAATCACAATTAATGCAAAAAATTCTCTAAGACCCCTCAATACTTCACAAGAAAATATTGGGAAATTGTTGGAGCGACCTATGACAAAATTCAGCAGTTTTTCATCAGGGATCGTCGTAAAGGTAAGTTATTCATTTTCCAATTTGGTACGTTGATTCCTATACCTTAGAGATAATATTTGTGGCCCTGGGGTAGGTTTTGGGTTATCCTAAGGTGGAAAATATTCAGGGTAATGAGGATTGTGGGGTGTAAAACTGTTGTTATTGATTTTACTATCGTAATTTACTAGTGTAATCGTAAAATTGATAGTTGTAGGTGAATTATTGATGGGAAAGCCTTGGATGAGTGGAAAGATCGTAAAATTGGCTTGGGGTTTTGGATTGTGATAGCGTCCGATTGTATAAAGGTCATTTGTAGAATTACACAGGGTATGTTATTATTGTTATTGTTATTCAATTTATATATGTCACTAGAAAAAAAAAATTAAGGCCTCTTGATGAATATTGGCTTTAGGCCCCAAATCTTATTGAGACGATCCTGCTTATGTCACTAATTCATGGAATCACTATTCAACTAGACTGACTGTCACTACTTACTTTTTAGTTTTTAATTGACCGAACAACTTAAACTTTATCAATAATTAACATCAAATTCTGGCTATAAATTAAGTTGTCAAATAATCACCTTGTCAAGAACATCTTGTCTAGTAAATAAGCAAATACTTCCTCTATATAATAATAATAATTGTCCATTATTAACTTGATACAAGGATTAATTATTCCGGCTGTCACTACTTACTTTTTAGTTTTTAATTGACTGAATAACTTAAACTTTATCAATAATTAACATCAAATTCTGGTAATAAATTAAGTTGTCAAATAATCACCTTGTCAAGAACATCTTGTCCAGTAAATAAGCAAACACTTCCTCAGTATAATAATAATAATTGTCCACTATTAACTTTGACTAGTCTGACTGTCACTGCTTACTTTTTAATTTTTAATTGACCTGAACAACTTAAACTTTCTCAATAATTAACATCAAATTCTAGTTATAAATTAAGTTGTCAAATAATCACCTTGTCAAGAACATCTTGTCCAGTAAATAAGAAAATATTTCAAATAATAATAATTGTCCACTATTAACTCGGCACAAGAATTAAGAAGCAGTAAATGATGGAGGTAATTTTACTAAATCATCTTTATTAAACACAAAGCATCTAAATATTGAAAAATGAATAATATTTAATAGCAAGGATAAAATATACACATTATGATAAATTATTCATTGATTTTATAAACTGAACACGTATTATTCGTCATCCCAAAATAATATACTCCCTCCATACCATATTAGTTTTCATGTATACTAAAAATAATTATCAATTTAAACAATCAAAAAAAAATTAATTATCTTTTTTTAACTTTACCATTAGCATTAATTATTTTAGAATTTAGAGGCACGTAAATTGGAGTTAAAGATGATCCACGATAGCCGTTCAAAGTTAACTAATTTAATAGCGCAATAAGAATAGACATTAGGCACCCACACGTTCATCTAGTACTTCTATAAGAGGCTGGTGATGAACAAGTTTTATAACTTATACTCCCTCTGTTCCATATTAGTTGTCATGTTTATTAAAAATATTTGTTTTAAAATATTTTTGTCGTTCATCTTTACTTGTCCACTATACTAAAAATAGATGTCCAATAATACTTGTCCAATTTATGAAATCAATAGATAATTTACATTTAGTTCCTAACTTACCCTTATCATTAATTAATAGTCATTTTCCTATTATATTTTTTAAGACATTGTATTTGCTATATTCAAAAGGTTATATGGTAAAATTATCATTTTATTTATAGTTTCTTAAGAATTGTGTAAAGTCAATAATGGACAAGTATTGTTGGATGGAGGAAGTAGTTGTCAATTTAAACAATTAAGAGAGGATTAATTATTTTTTTCCAATTTTTTTTAGCATTAATTATTCTAAAATTAAGAGATACGTAAATAAATAAAGATTAAAAAATTAATAAGGAATATATTAGTCAAATAACGCTTCTAATTAATATTTTCTTAAAAATTATATAAAATTTTATCATAACAACTAAAATGGAACGGAAGAAATATATAGTAAATTGAATTACTTGTATGTGATTGGAAGCATTTAATGTTAACCTATCTAGTCATCTGTGCTGCTTCTGACACAACAATACTAATGTTGTCGTTCATTTTTAATTGTCCTATATTCATTTGATAGTTTTTTAATAATAAATGGAATAATATTTTTATTATATCATCATTGAATGTAATAAATTTAATATTTTGAAAAATATATTGAGGAATAACTAACGTTAATCATAAGAACTAATTAAAAATTAAGTAATAAATTATTTTAATTTAAGATGTTAAGGAGTTTGTAGGATTTTTTGAAAGTGAATTCGGGTGAGTAGATCAACTCCCGATATCGAACTTGATGTGAAAGGATTGGTCCGTGACATTAAGGTTTGAAGTAAGGGTATGCATCGCTTGGTTCGATTCGGTTCGGTTTGATTTATGTATTATCAATTTTTGATTTTTAAATATGCTAAATTTATAACAAATCAATAAGATATTTTTTATCGATTTTTGATCATTAACGATTCGATTTTCGATTTACCAAATAAGAAAATGGTCATAAAATAAATATATGACTTCTAACTTCTCTAACAATTTGGTGCGATGTAATGAAACAAGCAAATCAACTATAAATGCTTTGATACAGTGAAACAAGAAAGATAATGAGAAATTGCATCAATAATAGTAAAAGTAGTACAAAGGCAACATCAATTACATGTTACATCCAAAACATAATATGAAATTTTTTATGTTAATCAAATTACAGATGTTTACAAACTTGCAAAAGTTACAATTACAAACTAATCTTTAGGTTTTGAGAAAAGAGTAAAGATTAAAGCGGTGTGAAGTAATACTGTGAAATGGATAGACTGTGTAGAGTAGTGATATAGCCATATAGTGTCTAGTTAGGTTAATTATTAATATTTAATATATAATATTTATGAAGGCTAAAGTAGTAGATTACTATTGTCTTAATGGATTATCGATTTACCCAATAACTCAATACTAAAATCAAAACTGAATCGTTAACCCAATATTTTATTATAAAATTATTAAATATCTATTAACTCAATAATCCACTAGCAATAACCCAATAATATTATTTTGGTTCGGTTTATCAGTCGATTTAATTTTTACACACCCTTAATTTGAAGGTGTATTGCAAAATGATACTTTTTGGGGAGATTTTTGAGAATCTATCCCATGTCAGCCTCTAAAGCGGTTGACATGCCGCTACAACAGTCAAGGAAATTCTCACTTTATCGGGCAGTTCCGCTATGGCGACACAACTATAGCGGGATTAGGCTGCTATAGCAGGGTTAGTCACAGTTAATATAGAAAATTCTCTAAAACCAATCATCATTTCACAAGAAAATTTTGGCAAATTGTAGGAGCGAACGAAAAAATTCAATAGTTTTTCATTAGGAATTGTCGTAAAGGTAAGTAATTTATTTTGCAATTTGATACTTTGATTCCGATACCCTAGAGACAATATTTATGGCCCTTGGACAGGGTTTGAGTTATCCTAAGATGAGAAATTATCACGCCCCGGGAGGGTACCCTAGACGTGGCCAGCACTAGAAGACCATTGTTGGTCCCCAAGCGAACCACTTGGTCAAATCACACATCCGTTCTCTCAATCAATAAGCGGGAGGCTTAAAATAAAGGAATAATTTAGTGGGCAACTCAAATCATCAATCTAACTCAATAAATAAACGCCAAGGGCCAACAAATCAAGCCTCCCTCTATGTCATTAAAATAGTCTGACAAGAACAATTCAGGATATAAAATACTCAATCGACCCATCACTATCTAGTCTATGAAGCTTCTATCACTACTATCTAGTTGGTACCAATGACAGGTTCATGGCTACCTCAAATCGGAATAGAAAGACTAAATTCGACGCAAGAATAACATAAGTGGTGTCCTCCGAATATAGAGGAGGACTCACCAATAAGCTGAGTGTGAATAGATCTTCAACGGTACGCCTATTGATGATCTCTTAAACCTGTCTCTGCATCATAAAATGATGCAGGTCCAAATAGACGTTAGAACGTGGAATGTACGAGTATGTAATATGGCAGAATGAAACATGTGTCAAGATAGAACAATATCGGTTCAAATATCTCTAGTCATAAAGATAAGAGAGACTCAATCAAGGTGTCATAAGTCTAAAGTAAGGACACAATTTATAGAGAAAACAATCATATATAATCCAATCCAATCATACACAATCTAATTCAATCCAATCCAATCATTTACAATTCAATCCAATCCAATCATATACAATCCGATCCAATTCAATCATATACAATCCGATCTAATCCAATCGTATACAATCTGATCCAATCCAATCATATACAATTCGATCCAATAATAAAGTCAAAGGACTCAACTCAATAGATATGCAAATTAGAATTTAGCAATGTTTTACAATCGAACGCAATCATCAACAATCTCAATCAACTAATCATATCATGCACAATCCACTCAAATTGGGAGTTTCTCTAACCGACAACTATCACCTATGAGCCAGTGATAGTATAATAAGCCAAAGTTGTTGTCACGTCCGTTCATACCTTGCCAGGGTAAGAACGAATCAATAATCATGGATCCAAAACCAATCAAGTCCTATCATGTCAGGACAATAATTTGAGAAACATCCAACTTTAACGGTCCAATCCTCTCCTATGTTTGGCGACGTAGTTATTGGTTCGAGTATGGACTATATTCTTATCCAATTCGGTGCTCAATACTCCTCCCAAGACTCAATATGCTCATATCTATCAAGTGAGTAAAATACTCAAAATACTCATTGAATCTCTTAGGACTTAGTTTCAAATCAACTCATTTAGTCTCATTGGACCCTTTTCAAAACTCAATCAATTTGGTCTCATTGGACCTTCATTCACAATCAACTCATCTCAATCATCAAACTCTTCCTTTTTGAATTTGATACCATCTCAACTCAATGAATGCAGAAAATGTTAGATGCATTTAAAACATAATTTCAACTCCTCAACTCAAACTCAAAATATACATTTTTTAATGTAAAAATGTTCAACTTGTTTATACTCAAAACACTCATGTTCAAAAAAATGATAATTTAGAAACTTCTCAAACTCAACTCATGCTTAAACTCTTTTTAAATCAAAGATGAAAATAATCATTCTTTAAACTCAAAATAATGTATAAATAGTTTATGCAAAAATGTTCACAAATCATTTATTTAAAACTCCTTCTCAGACAATCATGTATACTCATATGACTCCAATCAAATCAAATTATGCAAATCACATATCATGTAGTCATATTAGACTCCAATCTATTTCATCTCAAACATCATCATCAACATACCTATTCATCAATCATTCTACCTATGTTAAAGATAACCATCATTCACATCATCATCAAACATCTTGCTTCAAAATTCTCATTTATCTCTATATTCAATTTCATTCACACTCATTAACAAAAATACATCATCTCCCTTTGTAAGCAATATTTACATAAAAACTATCAATCTCAACCTCAAAATAAATTATAACAAAAAGAAGTCTCATCTTGGGTTCATGTGAATGAATACATGAATCCATACTCTCAACAAAACTCAACTCGAGAACACCATCAATACATATGAATTTATATACAAAAAATTATTGTAGTCAATATGTAATTACGGTTTGTGAAATAAATATGAAAGAAAATTATTCAAGAATTCAAGTCATGAAAATCATCAATCAATTAATAGTATGTGAAGATATTCTAGGGTTTTAGGAAAATTCAAGAAAACGTTCATGGAGGGTTCAAGTCTTTCACAATTTCTATCCAACACATTTGTGGGGCATATGGAAGAACGCAATTCATATTTTAGGTTAACCTTACATACCTTAAAAGCTCCATAGTCTTGATGAAAAATCTTAACTTGAAGAAGAACAATCAAGAGACCCTTTCTTGAAATTCTTGGATTTGTTTTCTTGAAAACCCTATAGTTAGGATTGAAGATTTCTCTTAAAGCAAGTTCAATTTTTTTTTTAATACTCAAACCCTAGTAATCATTATCTCAAAGAAGGGCATTTTAGTCACAAAAACGAAATGGGGTGGGACCCACCTCCGGACCTCGAAAAATTTCGTTCGAAAGATGGAATCGTAGATTCCGTCGATACGAACACAACGAAAGTTATCTCACTCTCAGATTCCATCTATAGCTCCTCAAATTTGCAAAAGACTGAAGTGATCACTGTTCATTGTTCGAGTGAGGAGCTGCTGCAAGCTGAAAAAATCATATCCTTGAGAAATCGGGGATTGCTAAAGATTATAAACAATATTGGAGATGATTCTTCATCCCATATGCCAAGCACAGTACAAAGTTCACAAAAAAATTTAGTCCCAATTGAGAAAAATGCAGAGGCGCATCAGCTCAGCATCGCCGCCAATGCGCCACCACTGCGCCTTCAATTTCCAGCAACCTCCGGCGATATTCTAGCCCTCGCACCATCTGGACTTTGTTCGCAAGGACAAGGCGCCCCGATAGGAACAAAAACCTCTGGCGAAATCAACTCCGGCGAACAAATTGTAGTCGACGCCGGAGCTACGGCAAGCCAAAACGCACAAGATGAATGCCAAAATGTTCCTCAAGCTGTTTTCAATCTCCTCAGTCATGAGAGCCATCTCGAATCACTGCCACACTCTTCGAATTTATCCTTGAGCTCTGACAACAATGGAGTCGCCGGAGCTCCGGCCAGCCAATTCAGCCAAGACCAATACCAAAAGGTGAGTAACAGTGTGGAGAAGGTTTCTAACTATAACACATGTCTCAAATCTATACAAACAAGTTCAAATTCAAAAAGTCGTCAAGACGACTTTGGTGGTGCCGGAGCTCCGGCGAACCAATTGGCAAGAGACCAATACCAAAAGACTCATCAAGGAGTCATGAAGCTTCCAAGCTATATAGAGTGTCTCGAATCACCATCAACAAGCTCAAATTCAAAAAGTCGTCAAGACTTGCATCTCCCTGAAGAACACTGTAACAGTGTTGTTCGAGCTGAAGCTGTGGCTGGTGTATTGGATCATGTTCAAAATGACCAACAAGGAAATAGAATGCTAATATTGGAAGGCATTGAAGAAAATGGTCATGCCCCAAAAGAAATTTCGAAGGGGAACTTCACTGATAAGCAATGGAACAGTGCTCTTGCTGTGGCTCATCCAGGTAAGTCTTCTAACTATTTCAACCAATATCTAGTAAAAAGTGCTGACCATATTAACAATGTTGTTCAAATGCATAGTGACACTGTCGAACCTCATGAACTTAGCTTGCTTGATAATAATGTACAAAAAGGAAATTTAGCTAATGTTGTTATTGTTAAGCCTACTAATTTGCATCTAGCTCTGACCAAGAATAATGAGGAAATTCAGAATGCTACTCACAATGGTGATACTGATCTTGTTGTTAAGCACAAGGAGCAGGGGAACATAATACTTGGTAATGTTGAAAAAAACAAACAACCTGACCAGTTGAACAGGGGGCTCAATGTGAAAACTCAACCTGTCCATAGACCTTATGTTCCTAATAGCAATCCTATGAAAGTGTCTAATAATTTTGATGCTATTAAATCTACTAACAAACCTGCTGCTCTGAATACTGGAAGCAACCTAGGTTCCAGAAACTCAAACCAACTTAGAGCTCCAAGTTTTAATATTCCAACTCCTAATAATCATGTGGTGCTTCCCAATACTAATTTACCTGCAAAACAAACCCAGCACCCCAATACTAATACTCCAACCCCTCCTAATCCTGTCATCCACCAAACTCTGGCTACTAAGTTGAGAGCCCAAGAAGCTATGAAAACAGACACTATTGATATTACACCTCCCAAAATTACCACAAAGCAAGGCTATCCAGCTGTAGTATTTACAGAAGAAGATTTCCTGGTGAAATTGGCTAGTGATTGTAAGTATACTCTAATAGGAAAATTCACAAATACTATGCATAAGATGGAAACCATTAGAAAGGAATTCATCTTGCAAACAGAACTCAGAGGAGGAGTGAAACTTACCCATTTTAACTCTAGGCATCTGTACATAGACTTGGACAATGAGTATGATCACTCTACTGTTTGGTCCAAAGGAAGAATGTACATAAATGGCCAACTTATGAGACTCCAACTTTGGACCCCCACCTTCAAGCCTGAAGAAGAAACATCTCTAGTTCCTATATGGGCTATATTACCTGAATTACCTTGGCACTGTTATCGTCTTGCAGTGGTAACTCCATTACTATCCCCAATTGGAAAGGTGTTGTTCTTGGATTTGGCAACCTACAAGAAAACAAGGGGTAGTGTTGCAAAAGTCAAAGTACAAATTGACCTTACAAAACAAAGACCACAACATGTATGGATGGGGTATGGTGAGGATGAAAATGGAGCAGGAAGGTGGCAGTCTATCCAATATGAGGGGGTGCCAGATTACTGTCAACATTGCAAACATCAAGGTCACACCATTCATGTTTGTACTGTGAAAAGAAGGGATGAAGATAATAAGAAAAAACAAGTTCAAGAAGAAGAAGCAAGAAACAAAGATAAATCCAGCAATGAAAAGAACAAGGAACAACAGAACAAGGAGCTAAAACACCAAGAAGACAAACAAAATAAGGAACAACAAAACACTAGCAAAGCTGGAACTGAAAAAAGAGACCAAGAACATGCAGGTTGGCAAATTCAAAGGAGGAAAGGCAAAAAAGATGGACAACATAACCAACAACAACCACAACAGCATAAAACACAAGTATCCATGACAAAAGGGGAAAGTTCAGTACCATCCCAGCATATTATCAGAAGCAGCAAAGAAGGAAAATCTCAACAGCAGGCAGGTATGCTTAATAACTCTAACTTTAATACTTGTAATATCCAAACTTGTAATGTAGACTCTGGAGTCCAGAGCCTACTCCTCATTCCCCATACAGTATTGGATCCCAGCCCCCATAATCCCATACAGCAGGTATTACATGTTAATGAAGAGAGCAGACCTGCAGACAAACAAAAATAGCAAAATATTACTGCCAGGTGTGCACCAAATACTGGTTTGAATAATGTGGAAAGCAACAAAGCCAATGGAAAAATCCCAGGTATTGACTTAATGCTCCCACAACCCCATGGCTCCCCCAATTACTTTAATATCTTAAATAGTATTAATGTTGTGACTGAAGAAGTCTGTGGAGGTCAGGTTGGAGGAATACAGGAGCAAATCACTAATCTGCAGGAAGGGGAAACCAAGGGGAGGGAAAATCTATTGGTTGACCATAGGAAAGACCCTAGAGCCCCTGCCACCACTATTCCAGCAGAGATAAGGTCCAACATGCAATTGCAATAAGATGATGTTCAACAGCTTTCAGAGGACAGTGATAAGAGAGGTGTTGAATTTCCAAAAAATAGTGAACAAAATACAGGTGCAGTGATTCAGCTACTGAACAATAAATATACTCTTTCTTTGAGTAAAAAGAAGAGGGAGGCACTGAAGAAAAAGATAGGAAAAAAAAGTAAAAAATCTCTGTCTGAAAAGACACAACACAGAGCAGGGATTTATGCTTCACCTCTTCAAATTCAATCCAGCTCTACTGAATTGTATGTGCTTAATAAGAGAGCCATATCAGATGACTTGGAGGATGAATATAGACCTATTCAATCTGAAGATGAAGAGGACCTAGATCAAAAGGAACAAACTCATGATGAGGATGAGGAAACTAGTGCCTCTCCCATTAGAGCACTCGATGATATCACAGATTCTACAACTCAGGATGAAGTGTTGCAAGTCACTGAGAAGCAGGGTTTATCACCCAGGGGTCAGCAAGCAAAGAAGAAGAAGAAAAAACAGAAACAAGACATCTCCACCAGTTCAGATAATGCTACTTGTAAGAGTAGCATCAACACAAGGTCCAAATCCCTGAAACTTTGATGATGAATACAATATGCTGGAATGCAAGGAGTATTGATACTCAAGGTGCCTTGGATAGACTCCAAAAACTCAAGGATTATCACAATTTAACTATGTTGGCAATCCTGGAACCATTTGCTAATCAATCACATCTTAACCACTACAGAATTCAGCTGAGAATGGACAGTGCCATTCATAATCCCAATAACAAGATTTGGTTGTTTTGGACTAAGGATGTGGACTGCACTATTGTAGACCAAGATGAACAACAGTGTACTTGTGAAATCAAACATGTGGCTAATCCTAATTCTCATATTATTACATTTGTTTATGCCAAGTGTAAGGATTACCTGAGAAGAACTCTTTGGGATAAAATGCTGCAGTATGCTGACACAGACAAGCCATGGTGCATTATGGGAGACTTTAATGTGATCACTGATGTTGATGAAAAACTAGGAGGACAACCACACAACATGAACAAAAGCTTAGAGTTCATAAGTGTAATTGAGGCATGTGGTCTCACTGATCTGGGATTCCATGGGCAGAAATTTACATGGTGCAACAACAGGGACATGGAAGTTAGAATTTGGAAGAGACTGGACAGGGCCATGGTGAATGATAGGTGGTTAGAGATGATGCCCATGACTACTGTGGCTCATCTTGCTTCAACAGGTTCAGATCATTCCCCCTATTACTTGAATGTAAGGAGACTCACAGTAATCCTATCAAATACTTCAAGTTCCTCAACTGTTGGGTGGATAATGAGACTTTCCAGTACACTGTTAGAGTCTGTTGGGAAAGACCAGTAGAGGGTAATCCAATGAGAATATTCCACTTGAAACTTAAGAGGGTGTCTAACACCCTTAGTAGCTGGTCAAGGCAACAGTATGGGGACATATATGAAGCTGTCAAAGAGTTTGAAGAGAAGGTAAAGCAAGCTGAAGTTGATCTCATCCAAGACAAGTCTGAGGATAACAAGATCAAGCTGAATCTTGTGAATGCTCAGTACATTAAATACTTAAAGACTGAACAATCCATCCTTAAACAAAAAACTAAGCTTCAGTGGTTTAAGGAGGGAGATGCCAATTCCAAGTACTTTCATGCTATTATTAGAGGAAGGAGAAGAAGATTATTCATCCATCAGATTACTGATGAACAGGATAATACTATTCAAGGTGATCAGAATATAGCTACTGCTGCATGTGACTACTTTGAGAAGATATTTACTGGTAAGGATGATGCTATCAATGAAGATATCCTCAGATGTATCCCCAAATCCATCACAGATAATCAAAACCAAGCTCTTAATAACAGGAGAGGATACATATGCTAAATCCATAAAGTTTCAACCCAAATGGACAATTGGAGACGTTAGTCGAGCGACTTGGAAAATGATAACACTCTCCAAAGCTCTTACTGAGGTCCCTTCTTTATTGCTAGTCTGTGTACATTATTTTTTGTTTGGGCTTGTTTGTTGTATTATTGCAGGTGTCTGGAGTAATATATTAGCATTCTTCAACAACAAATACATAGACAAGAGCACAAAAACAACTTCCAAACACCCTGCAACCTCTAAGCTTCAGCAGGGCAGCAGGTGCAGGGTGTGGAGTAGCATGTGGACTTGTCCAATGCCCCCCAAACTTTGCAGGAAGTTAGAATATATTATTTTGACAAGCCCCAAGAAGTTTCAGCCCAAACGGATAATTGGAGGCGTTAGGCGAGCGACATGGAAACATTCAGCTGCCTTAAGCCTAAAGAGAGGGTCTTTAGTAATTTGGACCCTCCAACTTGGGAAACAAGTCTTCAAACTTTGCAGGACTAAAGGAGAGGATATACATGCTAACTCCATAAAGTTTCAATTCAAATGGATAATTGGAGACGTTAGTCGAGCGGCTTGGAAAATGATAACACTCTCCAAAGCTCTTACTGAGGTCCCCTCTCTATTGATAGTCTGTGTATATTATGTTTTGTTTGGGCTTGTTTGTTGTATTATTGCAGTTGTCTGGAGCAATATATTAGCATTCTTCAACAACAAATACATAGACAAGAGCACAACAACATCTTCCAAACCCCCTGCAACCTCTAAGCCTCAGCAGGGCAGTAGGTGCAGGGTAGGGAGTAACTTGTGGACTTGTCAAAAGTCTCCCAAACTTTGCAGGATGGTAGCATATATATTTTTGATAAGGCCCAAGAAATTTCAGCCCAAACGGATAATTTTAGACGTTAGGCGAGCGAGCTTGAAACAATCAGCTGTCTTAAGCTTAAAAAGGAAGAAATTTGCTAAATGGAAGCTCCAACTTGGGAATCAAGCCTTCAAACTTTGCAAGGCTAAAGTAAAGAATATATATGCAAACCTCATGAAATTTCAGCTCAAACGGATAAGTGGAGACGTTAGTCGAGCGACATGGAAAATGCTAACAGGCTCCAAAATCCTATTTGAGATCCATTCCTCTCTACTAACCTGTATATGTCTATGCTTGTCTTTGGTTACTTGCTGTGTATTTGCAGGTTGTTGGAGACTTACACCAACATGCTTTAACATCAAAATCATAGAGGACAACATCTGCAGCAGCTCAACACCTGCAGCAGCCCAACACCTGCAACACCTGCAGCAGCTCAACACTTGTTTGCTTTGTTGCTTGTCTTTGGTTGACTTTCTTTGCTTAGAACCTATTTGGCACTGCTATGAGGGCTGCAGTAACCTTGGGCTTATATGGAGTAGCACACTCAGCTGGCCAACCACACTCTCTATTATCAGCACACCCCAGCACCAACCTGCAGCAGACAAGGAACAAATCCAATCCACCTATGCCTTCTCTAATAACTCTAATAACACAACACTTGCAGCAGCTTCTTTCTTGCTGGTTCTTGTTTGTTGTGTAGATGCAGATGTCAGGATGAACTCATTAACATGTGTTCCCAACACCTACATAGAGCACAGCACAGATACAACCACCAAAACAAATACCTTCACTAAGAAGCCTACACAAGGACTATGCAGAGCAGCAACTTCCTTCTGGATTTTGTGGTTGTTTGGTTGCTTGTATTTGGCTGTTTGTCTTGTTGGTTGTGTTTGTCTATGCAGGTACCCCAGCTTCACCCCCCTCCAGGAGAATGCATTGATCTCCATGATCAGTCATTCTCAGCTTCACCAATGCAGCTGGCAGACTGCTAAAAGGACTGCAGTATCTTGGGGCTGCTTTGGAGCAGCACCCTCAGCTTGCCAAACACATTCTCCACTACTAACACACTCCAGCAACAACTCCATCAACCTGCAGCAGACAAGAAACATATACAAGTTTGTTGGTTTTGTTATTTTGTGCAGGTGCTCCAAGAGGCCTAACCACCTCAAAACAAAGACCAACAAGCAGCCTAGGGAACCTGCAGCCACCTGCAGATTGGCAGCCTTGGATGCATTCCATCAACAGCTGCAACAGCTCCACCAACTTGCAGCAGCCAAGGAACAAATACAAGCTAATGCTACAGCAGCTTGCACACCTCTTTGGTTGTATCTATTGTTGGTCTTGTTTGGCTGTGCAGGTACAAGAATGAACCACTTCAAACCAAGGACCAACAAGCAGACTAACTACAAAGGCAGCAACAAGGAGTACAGGTCTGCAGCAACCATACATTTGGACCACCATGCAGCTACTTCCTTCCTTTCAACCTCCATAGCTGGTAATCATGATGCTGATACAAAGGCACACTTCACCTGGATTTACTTGGTACGACAAGACTAAAAGGAGCAAAGATGAAAGGAATTTCCCATCCCATGCGAGATAGAAGTTTCGTATGCTTGTTCTTCTTCAATGTAGCTATGTCTGGTACGTAGCATAGTTGAATAGGACTAGTGTAGGTTACTTTTCTTTTTTCTCATGGAAGGGGAGAGTCTCCCTCATTTATGCTTTCATAGTTGAATTGTACCGGGAGGAGTCCTCTCACAGGTTTAATGCTTTCTAGTTATAGTTAGTTTCTTTTTTGTATCGGGGATGAGTTAGCCGACCTTAATAGGTTAGCCAACTTATGAACCACCATAGGATCGGAGGTAAGGTTTATGTCCCCCTCCTTGTATTTTTATTTTGATTATTTATGTTAAGGCTTGGGGGTGTTGCTTAACCCCTGACTGTGCACGAGAGGTGGGAGCCTCGTGTAGGGTCTGTTACCGTAAAAAAAAAAAAAAAAAAAAAAAAAAAAAAGATTTCTCTTAACGATTCATGAATAGATGAAGAAGTTTGGTTTGGAAAGATTAAAATCTATGAAAGAATTACCTTGTTGAAGAATCTTGAAAAAAGAACCCTAACTTGATGCTTTCTTGAAAATTCTTGAGCGTTGATGTTTAGAAGTGAATAAGATGGTTTTTAATGAGGAAAACTGATTTCTACAAGTTTAGGGACATTAGAATAACTCCCCAAAGGGTTATAGTATAAAAATACCCTAAAAAAATATAGGGGGCGTCGTTCGTTTTAGGCAGTGGAGTCTGTGTCCTCTTCGCGTTGCGGATCCATCAAGGACTTCTGCCAAGATAGAGCGTCTCCAGTTAAATGGTCATAACTTTTGACTCCGAATTCACAAAATGCAATCTTGATGGAGTTGGAAAGAAGACTCAAAAAACTTTAATTTGATAGGTTATGATCCACCCAATTAGGTATACTTTAGTATATATAGTCATTTGAAGTTGACCCTTATACGAACTCATCGAAAAACTTAGTCGATAGAAATTCTTGGGAATCGACTTGGTGTTAGAGATCCCTTATGACCCTAAACCACACATACTATACTTCAAATACTTAATAATTGATCCTAACTCATATACATAACTCAAAGTCACCGAGTTCGATCCTACACACACATAAAGAATGGTTCGAGTCTTAGCGGAAAAACAAATTAGGGTGTTATAGAAATATTCAAGGTAATGAGGAATGTGGGGTGTAAAACTATTGTTATTTATGTTATTATTGTAATTTACTAGTATAATCATAAAATTGATAGTTCTAGGTGAATTATTGGTGGGAAAGTCCTAGATGGGTGGAAAGATCGTAAAATTGGCTTGGGGTTTTGGATTATGCTATAATTCGAGAATATAAAGGTCATTTGTGATTGATTTTGTGTTTGTATTATTATTTTAGACCAATATCAAGCTAAGGCATCCCTAAAATAGAAGGCTCATGTTCAATAGAGTATTTAGCCTTGATTCAAGGTAGGTGATAGTTGATTTATTTTTCAAGCTACATAATGTGTGCATGTTAACTGTTTCTATAGTATTACTTGTACAATGCGTGTTTAGGGAATATAAGGGATGAATCTGAAATGAGATCTTTGTTGTCAATCTCATACAAGGAATTTAAATTAATTATTTGTGGCTTTTACAAGTGTCAAGGAATGTATTGTGATTGTGATTATTTGATATCTGTGATTCATTGATTGGCTCGGGTACCACACTCGGCAAATGTTTTATCAGTTTGCTCGGATACCATGCTTGATACATATTATAATATAGTTGCCTCGAGTACCACACGTCTGATACATGTTTGATTGTTCTCATGTATATTTATTTCTTGAGTGAACTAGATTGTTTATGATAATGTTGGACATGCTTCGTGCAATTGTTAAGTCGGGATTGGGGACTTTGAGTCTTGTTGTATTGCTGACTTGGTTTATGACTTGGTTCATGTACATGTTGTCTTAGATTTACTATGTTCTATTTACATGTTTACATTCGTATTTTTGGAGCTAGGCGATGATCTTAACCAGTACACTATGGTTTTGTGTATACCAACGCATTCTCTCCATCAAAGAAGAAAAGTTGAATCACAAGGGTACTGATACTGCATTTAGTCTTTCAATGTTGACTATATGGATGGTGGTTGCTATGAGACCTCAACTGAGAGTCCCACATTCTCTGAATCCAAGGGTGAGATACTTTTGAGTTTCCATGGATTTATCTTTTGATCTTGATCCATTTGTTCTTACTTAGACTCTTGTTCTTTTATTTTAGGATTGCATCCCAATATTCTAGACTTTATAAAGTATTGATACATGATTTTCAAATTATAGGGGGATTAATTTCTCAATGTTTTCTTATGATGATATTAGTAATGGATATTAGTTTAATTATTGAAATTGTTGTTCTAAATTGTTGGTTCATTTTGTGTTGGCTTGGATGATTGATTCTTTCACCAGACTTTTAGTGTGGGTGCCTCTCATGGTAGTTTAGGTCGTGACAAAGTGTCTAAGTAAAAATTGATGTCAATTTTCATGGGATATCGATGAATTTTGCCAATAAAAATTATGGGAGAAAAATAGTTTAATGATTTTGTATATGAAGAAAAAATATATATTTGTTAACCAATTCAACCCAAAAAATAGACAGAGTATGAATATAAAAAAGGTAAACAACAATAGTCTTTCCTAGTGAGTTGTTGTGATTATAATTGATGGACACGATTTCAATACATTTTTTTCCTTTTAGATATTCACACTTATAATTTATTATGTGCATGATATGAAATGATGATTTTCATGTTTAAATTTCAACTATACGCATGAAATTAAATGATGATTTTTCATGTTTAAATTTATGATGTTAATAATTTCATCGACATTTCAATTTATATACATCTAATGACAAAAGGAACCCTTTAGAAGAAAATTAATTCCCCCCTCCAAATTTGCTTTCGAAAATTAAACACTTTCCCCAATATTAAGTAACTGTAACCTGAAAAGTAAAATAAAATAATTGTTAATATCATGATCTGCTATGTATTAATTGATTTTACCAAACGAGCACTCTAAAATTTCAATTTTTGTCTTGAATTGAAAGGCCATATATGTAACGGCCTAGCCCATTGTTATTAAAAGTATTTACGGTAAAGGTATACTAATCTCATCCTTCATAAGACTAAGATCAATTTCTTGGTATGTGAGTGCATTAGTTATGAATTAAGGTCATACGATGCCCCTATCTCAAAGTTAAGTTGAAAGTGTCTTTTCGATTTAGTTTCGAACTTGAGTTTAAACTAGGGTTAACTCCAAATGACTATATCTCTCAGCCTATAATAAATTATGTGACCCATGACCTATCAAATTAAATATCTACGAGTCTTTCCAATGCCACCAAATTTATCTCATTTGGAGTTCAGAGTTAAAAGTTATTTCTATTTTACTGAGCACTGTCCGTGCTGGGCCGCCAGAGCAGGATTTGACCGGCTAGAATGAAAAGAGGGAGTATTTTTATCATCTCTTTCTTCCCTTAGGTGTCAAAATAGATGAGGGTTGCCCTAGAAATACCCAAAAAACTTCTCTAGGCTTGAAGAGAAGGGAAAAAGAGATTTATAACGCAAGAAAGACTACAACCCACGGATTTCAGGCCCATCACATATTTTCTTCTTCCAAAAGGCAGGAATCATGCTATAATCCTTCTACAATTTCTTGGCGCCTAGGTAGGCTAGATTTTCTTAATTGAGTAGTTATAAATTCCTTTCCATTGCTTAATATAATGTAGATTGACGGGAGATTTTATGCCTAGACCCTCGGACACACAGTTTGGATAGTTAAATGATGGTAAATTATTGTTTAGAGTGAAACGTATGTTGTGGATCATGATTATTTTGTGACTAGTGGTAAAGGTCCAATCTTTGAATGTTAATTATGGTGAAACTTTTTAGAAGGTCAATGACTCTTGTGAGATTAACTATAGACAATAGTTGGGTCATAACGGAATCCTAAGACTTAGGAATTTTGAGATATTGATACATATATAGATAGGCTTATATAATAATTGTGTGTGTTTATGATAATTGTTCCCTATGAATTACTTAAGTAATGCGTATCAAAAATAAAAGGTGAATGTGAATGACTTAGTGTTGATAAACCTCATGCCATGAATCTATTTGATTAGTTGTGGTTGTAGGTTATGGTTTAGTCTATATCATAGAAAGACTCGTAATAGTGATTGAGTAATGTTATGTTGTTTACCATGCATTTAATTATTGTGGTTGGGTGATTGAGATATTGTTCTGATTGGTCTATAATTCCAAGACCGTGAAATTCATAATCTTGAGCTTGCTCTATCAAATGTGATACTTTGAACAAAAAAGACTTGATGAAATATTGTTAATAAAGGGAAGGATAAAATAAAATCAATTAAATGACTATTTATGAATAATTGCATGCAATGAACCTATTACTTAATTGTAAAAGTATATGAACTATTTATTGTGGACTGTGATTGTGTTTGTGGTTGTGATATTGGATCAGGTGTTATATTTTGACACATATATTGGATCGGGTGTCACGTTCTGACACTCGGGGGTAAATATATGTTACTCAAAGGGGGTGCCACGCCACCTCGTGGTCTTGATTGAACATCTGTATATACATGTATATTTGTATATATATTTATAAGGAAAGTATAAATATTAAATGTGGAACCCTTATAAATAATGATTGTTGCGGTGCTAGTGATTAAGTTTAGGTTTACCACCATAGGAATGCAAGTTCAAGCCTTACTGTGGGGGTGTATTTTTTTGAAACCATTTTTTATATCATGCAAGACATCGTTAGTGAATTTATTATATAAAGAATTGCAAATAAGTTGATTAGAACCTTAAACCTCTTATAAGTATAATCTTAACTAAACTAATAAGACAAGTCTAAATTTTATATGCAAATTTGGTAATAAATATTAAGTATTATATTGGTCTACGCTGGAGTTTTTGTCATAAGTTACTGTTAAAAGCAGCGTGCACCCAGAGATTCAAAATCATGGATCCGCCTCTGCCGACATATATATAGAATCGGGTGTCACGTTCCGACATATATATTGGATCGGGTGTCATATTTTAACACATATATAGTTTGGGTATGGGTTCCATGAGAGAATCATTATGTGGTTATCATCTGTGAATTGATCTTGACTATATGGGTGATGATAGATAAATTGATTCGATTATAATTGAGCATGTCCATCCTGTGTAATAATTGATATGAAAGGATCGAAGGTCTAAGTGTTAATGTGTTGACTTTGTATTTGAGATTTACATTGTGAAACTGTATATTGCTGTTAAAATGGTAAATTTGTAATGTTCTTATATATATACCTGTTCAAATTATGTTATAGTGGCTAGATTCATCCATATCGTAGGTATGAGGCTGTGGGTAAACAAGTGATGAGCATTTGATATGTGGTTTAGTTAGATCAGTGACTTAGAGTCAAATATTAATAGTCTCCTGTTGGTACATGTGTAAAATAAAAAAGGATTGGGAGAGAATTCGAAGATTCTGTCTCCGCGCAGGCTGCCCTGGCGGTAAAAATTCCATTGTGGCGAGGCCGAAATAAGGCTTAGCTGATCGTATCACTATCGAGTCAACTTGAACAAGTATAACCCAGACTTAACGTGGCCTTACTTATTCAGGAGGGAGAGTGGAGCCTCGAAAAGCACTATTGGGCCAATATATTTAGAGGAGAAGCCTTAGTCCACCTTAATGTTGCCTCGTGCAAGTGAGATGTTAATTATTCTAG
This sequence comes from Solanum dulcamara, assembly GCF_947179165.1. Taxonomy (NCBI): domain Eukaryota; kingdom Viridiplantae; phylum Streptophyta; class Magnoliopsida; order Solanales; family Solanaceae; genus Solanum; species Solanum dulcamara. The sequence continues at coordinate 16,201,432 of NC_077243.1, read as the reverse complement.
GATCGGATATTGGTGTGAAAGCTTAAGAAAAGTAGAATAGTTTGACAAAGTTAGTGAGTCCATAGTTCAGAAACTCGGGATAAAAGGGATAGGCCTTGATCTGATTTAGAATTGCTAGTGGACCAACTAGAAAGGCCGAGAGTTAGACTTGAACGGCTTTAATGAGGTTAATGGGAATGATAAGAGTTTGTGCATAAAGATTTGGCGGTGTATTTCCTGAAGAGCATGTTTTCCTCTTGTTGATTTTTTTATATTATGCTGTGGGTATTGGGTTGGCCGAATAATGCCTATCAGTACGTGTTGTTTGTACTGATACCACTCTTGCTATGTCACTTGGCATAGTCTAGTTGTAGGGTCAGTGATGTTTCTTAAGTGAAGACGAAGATGATTCTCCAATAGTTGCTACTCCTCATTCCTTATAGTTGGAGCTATGTCATTAATTTATTTATAATGTCATTACTTTATTTATACTCTATATCTTTAGAAGCTCTTGTACCTTTTTAAACTAGTATCTTGGGGACGTTAGATTGTTCCTTATAATAAACCTTGCAGTTTTCAAGTTAATATAAAGTGATTTCATATATTATGCTGTGGGTATTGGGTTGGCCGAATAATGCCTATCAGTACGTGTTGTTTGTACTGATACCACTCTTGCTATGTCACTTGGCATAGTCTAGTTGTAGGGTCAGTGATGTTTCTTAAGTGAAGACGAAGATGATTCTCCAATAGTTGCTACTCCTCATTCCTTATAGTTGGAGCTATGTCATTAATTTATTTATAATGTCATTACTTTATTTATACTCTATATCTTTAGAAGCTCTTGTACCTTTTTAAACTAGTATCTTGGGGACGTTAGATTGTTCCTTATAATAAACCTTGCAGTTTTCAAGTTAATATAAAGTGATTTCATAACTCTTTTAGCTTATTATTTGTATTTTATTAAACTTCCACATGTTATTTTTGTTTATGAAATTAAGGCTTCTCCAACTTAAGTGTTAGAGTAGGTGTCCGCATGGTCCGGTGGATTGGATCGTGACAATATACTACTTTCTCAAACCTACTATGTATGTTCTGATTTTCATCATTTATATATGTACACGATCATTTATTATTAATCTAGGATATCACATAAAAATTCATTCATTATTGATAACAGTATAAAATAATATATATTTATATATATAGTATATATAATTTTTGCATAACTAGTATGTGAACCATAATGCCCTGGCATTGTGCTTTGTCTGTCTGGTAAATAAAGAAAAGGCATGCAGGGAGAGTCAAAGAGCAGTACATAGGGGTGTTGAAAGATCATAAACATTAAATACACTGTAAAATTAAGACTATATAAGAAAGAAGAGATTGACAGTAGGGGACTCTTAGAATTAATTTAGCAGAACAGACATAGTTTTAGTATATATGGCCTTTCAATTCAAGACAATAATTGAAATGTGACAGGCTGACAGCGATCGTTTGGTAAGATCAATTAATCCGCAACAGATCATGATATTACTAATATAAAGGTTCAATACTGATTAAGCATAGTTAAAGATTGAATTATTTTTAATATACCATATCAAATAATAGATAAGACATAATTTCAACATATCTAATCTCAGCATAATCTCTATTCATTGCTATTTTCATATACTCTACCAAACCGCCCTCTAATGCATCATTTAAAAACACTTGTACGTTGGAGTGACTCCTATGCTAAATTAAGCTATATCCTAACTCTAAAAATGGATGATATATATTGAGTTGGTGTAATTTATAATATATTATAATAACATATATTTTCAGTTTATTCAAGGTGTCATCAATTAATATTATTAAATATAACTATTTACAATTACTTTTGGAAAAAGTTATATATTTAGTTGCTCGATAAAAAATATTTATCATTGCTAATCAATACATATACAAGATTTGTTGGCTATTTTTTGGGCTGACTCTTATATGTTCAAATTAATTTCTCCCTACTTATAATTTTTAGGGCGGATGCTAAACTCGATATATATTTTTAAGAAGGATCTATATAGAGGATGAATGGTACACAAAGTTGTTGAATATAAACTCTCGGAGAAATAAATTATACATGATACTATTCTTCCTCTAACTAGATAAACTATACGTTTCAATTCTAATGAAATACAACTATACGTGAGGAAGTGTGTCGACGTTGTTAGGAGGTGCGAGCGGTTGGATTTAGGGGTTATGCAAAGGGGTGGGGTTAGATCGAAAAAGTATTGGAAAAAGCTAATTAGACAGGATATGACGCAACTTCATATCACCGATGATATGACCCACGTATTAGGGTAGAAGGCTAGTAGGAGTAGAATGTTGTTTTTCCTTGTGACGGTTTAAGGTTGGTCATAGGCCTAGTTGTGCTATTATAGTTGTGTTGTTTCGATTATCATATTATTTTTCTACTGTTATTATTTTTGTCTTGTAGAATTTACAGTGTTCTTCGTTTTAGCTGTTATGCTATATCTATTATTTTTCTCTCTTACTTGGGGTTGTTACATTTAAGCCGAGGGTCTTTTGAAAATAAACTATCTATCTCCGTGATGTAGTGGTAAAGCCTACGTACATTCCACCTTCTCCAGACTCCACTTGTGAGATTTCACCGGATTGTTGTTGTTGTTACTTCAAATTGCTCATAAAAATTCAAAAACAACTCTAATTTATTTTATGGCAAACATAATTCGCCAATTTTCAAAAAATCATTCACTTTAAAAATAAAAATATAATTATTTTTTTATTTTTATAATAAAACATGATCAAATACCTACTTAATATGTTGAACTACCACAACGAAGCAGCAGTTGTAAACAGTGGCGGACTCAGGATTTTTAATAAGGGGGTTCAAAATCTGAAAAAGTAGACACACGAACTAGCCGAAGGGGGTTCGACATCTACTATTTATACATAAAAAAATATTTTAACCATGTATAAATAGTATAATTTTTCGCCGAAGGGGGTTCGGATGAACCTCCTAATTACATGCTAGATCCGCCCCTGATTGTAAAGGACAAAGAAAGGTTATAATTAGTAGTCGATCCTTCCATCGCAAAATATGTGTCCCTTTTTCTAAGATAATATTTATTTTGAGACTAAAGAATAGTATTTTTCTTAAAAATGAAAAAGAAGTCTCTCTCCGTAGGTATATTATTGTTCCTCTTGACCATAACATCATCATGATGTTCTTAAAATTTGTTGTCCCCTAGCTAGTCATAACTCTGTATGCATAATAATGAGCTAGCTGCCACAAAATATTATTTGCCTCTCATTGATTCTGGTTGGTTTTCTCATATTAAATATATCAACCAACTTCAATATCTCAAATAGACAGCGTTTTTTTTATTAAATTTATTATTTACCTTTTTCTAAAGGGGATAACCATATTAAGATTGAGACTAGATACCTTTTCTAGAATTCAATAATATCTTTTTTTTTAAGAAAAAAAGATAAACTATTGGAAGTGTGAGTTTCATACATAAATTATTATTTTTTAGTTTGAAAAACACACCTCTCTTTTTTATTCCATTCTCATTATGATGTGTGATATATTCTCTCTTTCATAAGAATTTGTTAGAATTCAATAACATTGCTTGATATCGTAGATCTTTGGTTGTTTTTCTTTCTCTTTCATAACACAACTTGTTAACAAGACCTTGTTTTTTTGGAATATATAATACATTTATATGTCTGTTAATTTGGCCTCACTTGATATATATGGCATTCAATTTATATAACGTAGAACATATGTCTATTTATTCAACTTACATAAATTCAAGTCTCTACTTGTGCAAAATTAAGGGCCGTTTGTAGTTGGTTTAACCTACACCTACTTCTATACTATGTTAGATTTGCAAATAAGATAAAATTATTCATGTATTAATTTTATACAATGTTTGGTTGGTAGATTTTCAAATATTGTATAAAAGTTATTCATGTATTTAATTTATATGGTGTTTGATTGCCTTTTTTTATAATCCTACATAACTAATATTTGCATAACTTATGAGGGGATCTATGTATAATTTATGTGTGATAAAAAGTAAAATCAGTTATACGTGTATTAGTTATACATTTATTAAAATAATAAATTACTCATTTAACCCTACCAATTTACTTCTAAATGTATATTAATTTACAACAAATAAAATAATTAATCATATCATCATCATCATCATCATGTATAATTAAAAGTGGGAAGTTTCCAAATTAAAAATTGCATTACGAAAATGTCCTTATAAAGCCATAATATTTATGGAAAAATGTAAATACATTTTACTTATCATATTCAACATTATTGTATATTTATAGACAAAAACACCTAAAAAATTAATATGTGTCTTACGTAATTCTATTTTCTTTTTACTAATAATTATTTCATACTATATATATATATATATATTAAAGGCTAACTATTAGGTTCTCCGTAACGTGACATAAAGACTCATTATTCTATTTCGAATTAATATTTATTTTTTATTTACTTTGTATTGAATTTTACATATATTAAATGATAAAATGCTGCACACATACTTCTATCATCTTAAATGGATCTTAGATCTCATTTGTTTTCATTTAATAGGAATCTGAATTTGAATCATCGAGATTATTGCCTATTAAGTGCATTTGTTTGTTAAATTTTTTTACCACTTAATGACTCTTAAAAGGTCTGATTCGGTCGGATCTAAATTGAAGTCCTATAGCCATTCAGTGGTCTTTATTAAACTATTTTAAATGCTTAAACAACAAATGATACTTTTTTCTACAAACAACGGTCTATGAATATACATAGTTTAATATAATTTGGATATATTATTTAATTTAGATACATTAAATTATAATCAATTATATATTTCATATTTTTATTAGTTTAGTGATCATATTATATTATATTTTCTCAAATATACTATTGACGTAAAATGACAATAAAGCTAGAGGTAGAAAAGTCACAATTCAGTCTATTCGGCCAATTAATAGTATTGTAAGAAGCACTGGCGAAGTCACATACGATCGAGCGGCGTCGATCGACACTTTTTTATCAAAATATTATATTATATATTTAAATAAAAATATTTTATATATATATTATATTAATACTTTTTGATTTTTATGTTATTTAGTTTTTTTATATTTTGATATTTATTAATCGAAATTATGATTCCACCGTTAATACCAAGTTCGCCAAGAATATTAAGGTATATTTTAGTGTTGTGGGATAGGCTAGACGATCCTACCATTTTTATTTCTTATCATGACTTTGTTAAAATGACAGTAAAGTTAAAGGTAGAAAAGTCACAATTCAGTCGATGACATTGTACGAGGTTTGTTAAGAATATTAAAGTATATCTTAGTGTTGGGGGATGGGCTAGACGGTCCCCTACCATTTTTTCTTCTTAATATGACTTTGTTAAAATAAAAATAAAGCTAGAGGTAGAAAAGTCACAATTCAATCGATCTGGCCATACCAGAAAACATAAGCTGTCAGCTCATATCTATCTCTGCCCCTCGATCGAACAAAAGCCGTTTGATCCTATATAAAAACGCGTGGTTAGGGAGTTCATCTAAATTTTCTTAAATGAAAAATTATATTATTTATATATATGATTAAACTAATTTTTTATGTATAAATAATAAATGTTAAATTATCTATAATTAATTCATGTGTCTACTATTTTAAATTTTAAATCCCTTTATTAAAATAATAGACGACCCTACCATTTTTATTTCTTATCATGACTTTGTTAAAAAGACAATAAAATTAAAAATAGAAAAGTCACAATTGAGTTGTTCTGGCCAATTAATTGTATTGTACTATGTTCATCAAGAATGATATTGACTTATCAATGCAATGGCCGTTTTTGTGTCATTATACTGAACACCAAAATGTACAATATTAAACACAGAAATGTACACTAGCTAGTAGAGAGTATATATCATGGGAGGCACCACCAAGGATTATAATGGAGTGGTAAATATTTTTTTATTCTTAATTAAGATATTTTGGATTCGAGTCTCCTTGGATATGGTGTCACTTTTGTTGAGAAATACTTTACCCCCCAATGTGGGACTTCACGACGCAAATCAGAATTAAGTCGGGCTCCTATATTAATATCGAACGGGTGAGTAACCAAAAAAAATATCGGGGGAGGCAAAATCAAAGTCAATTCGCCCAAATTGTCTAACTCCTTTTGAGTTTGGATGGGTTATTGAGTCGCCCATTTTTATTAGTTCAATGCATTTAAAATCTGATCCATTTCAACTCATTAAATATTGGGTTGATACGTAACCTAAATTGACTTGAGAGAAATTTTATCAAAATACTTTTAAAAGTTTTTTTAAAAAAATTGATATGCTATGTATAACCATAATAATAAAAAATTATTAGATATTAAAATATTGTAAAAAAACAAATAAAACAATTAAAACTTAATAGAAATTTAGTTGCATAGGGTCTTGATCCATTCTATAATCTATTACCCAATCCATTTTGATCCAAACAAATTTAGACTGAATTGAAACTTGACTTGTTTATTATCTTGATCTATTATGATCCACTCAATTACCACTCCTAGTATATATAACAACAACAACAACAACAACAAACCCAGTATAATTCCACCATGTGGGGTCTCGGAAAGGTAGAGTGTACACAGATCTAACCCCCACCTTGAAAGGTAGGGCGGTTGTTTCCGAAAGACCCTCGACTCAAGAGAGGAAAACAAGATAAAAGGTCAGATAGGGACAAGCATATCGAAAACAAGATGAAAACAAAGAATAACAAAAATGAGAAAGTCATGATAGAATAGTACAGAAAGAAACTAAAAATGACTACGTAACTAGGATGAGTCATCCCCCGAGTTATACAAAAACTCATGTAATATACTAAAGGCAGGTGAAATTGTAACGATCCATTAGTTCGTTTTGAGTATTAGAAATTTTTAGTTCATAAAAGACTCATTCCGTAAATTTTTAATTAGGTATTTTGGACTTTTTGATAATTACGGTTATTTAGTTGAGGAGAATCCTTCAATAATTTATTTAATTAGTGTGTTAAAGTGTTAATTTAATTAATACTCTATACCAATTATTAAAGGAAAATGATAGGGTTTATAAATTTTTATACATAATTAGTTGGAGCAAAAAGAAAGAAAAAAAATGAAGAGAACAGCGACGAAGAAAGAACGCAGAAGTTGGGAAAAAAATACGGAGGAAGAAAGAAAAGAAAGGAGAAAAGAAAAATAAAGGAGAAGAGAAAAATAGGAATTTTCATTCCAAAGCGTCAAGGTAATTATTCTCATCCTTTCCATTAAATTTTTATGTGATTATGAACATATTTTTAGGGTATATTGGCGGAGAAACAACGCTGAAATAAGAAAATATGACTCTAGGGTTCTTCACATGAAATTTTGATTTGGGAGTTGAATAACGATCCATTTTAGCTGAAATTTGACATGTGAGTTTATTTATCATGAGTGAACATAATCGGAAAGAAAATTTCAGAATTGACTTCAATGACTCGGAATGATTTTTTGACCCAAATTTTAATCCGAAAATAAATATATCTACATGGGTGTCATTGAATTCGTATTCTTACGAAGATTATGTATTTAAACAGATTTTGATCATTCGAAAGCGTTACGAAAGACTCAAGTTTTAAAGTGATTATTTAATTCAATTGAGGTTTAACCTTAGTTTTGAAATTCAAAAAATATGAGAGTTGACATGTTAAGTGACATCATGATTAGGAACATGTTTATAGAATTGGGTGAGTTATTGGGTCTAGGTTAAATATATATATAATATTGGTGTACAGATTAGTTTACTTATAAATATTATATATTTGATAGATTGAAATTGGTCTGAAGCATTGAATAAAGGAAAGACATTGGTAGATTATCTTGCTTTACTTCGGTTCTTCGGTTGAGGTAAGTTATGGTTTTTATTCTATGTCATAGATAGACTCTTAATAGTGATTGATATTCATTGAGTAATGTGTGAAGTTTACTACGCATTTAATTGTTGTGGTTTGGATGGTTGATATGTTGTTGTGATTGGTTTGAAATCCCGAGGCCATGAAATTCAGAATCTTGAACTTGCCCTATAAAAAATAGTGTCTTGAATATAGAAAGCTTGATGAAATATTAATAATGAAGTGGAATATAATAATAAAGAATGATAAAGTAATTATATCTAGATCGGGTGTCACATTTCGACACGATATATTTGGATTGGGTGTCACGTTTCGATACGGTATATTTGGATCGGGTGTCACGTTCCGACGATATGGTATATTTGGATCAGGTGTCACATTCCGATACGGTATATTTGAATCGGGTGTCACATTCTGACACGGTATATTTGGATCGGGTGTCACGTTCCGACACGATATATTTGGATCGGGTGTCACGTTCCGAGACGGTATATTTGAATCGGGTGTCACGTTTCGGCACGATAATATTAAAGGAAAATAAATTAAAATGACTTAATACTACCCAATTTCCAATAACTCATTTTTCAAAAGAGTGTGATGTGGAGGCATGAGTCCTACTGTGTGATCTTGATATTGTTGATTGCTTATGAAATTGTTCATTGTGTTGTCACTTGATCTTGATCTTGTTGGTTGCCACATGTCAAGTGCTACGGTTGATTTCTCGCTATTACTTATTGCATATTGATTCCTATTTTGAGTCGGCCGATGATACCTACTCAGTACATGTTGTCCTGTACTGACCCCTACTTGTATCTTTCTTTGTTTTATTTGTGGAGTGCGGCGAGTTTTTCATCGGCTTCGACTCGACTTCAGTTCTAGTCAGTCTCTAGTTCATCGGATTGTAGGGTGAGCTATCCGTCTAGCTGGCGATGGAATCTCTTGTCATGGCATGACGTCCTTAGTTTTCGGACACACTATGTTACTTGTTTATTCTAGTGTTGATATTTTCAGAACTAGTTTTAGAATTTAGATGTCCTTCATGTGATGAATTTCAGATTTTGGGAAAACGTATTTAATTGAGCTTCCGCATTATTGTCATATTTATTAGTTGGGGTTTGTATCGTTGGTTCTCCCACCTTGGAGGTTAAGTGTGGGTGCCACTCATGGCCCATTTTGGATCGTGGCAGAAATAATGAAATATTTCTTTTATTTTAAATTGTTTATCTAATTTTTGTTTTTGGGGAAAAGGTCCATAAATGATTTTAACTATATGAAGTTGAATAAAAATATCCTCAGTTGTTTGGTCTAAAAATATTCTTATCGTCAATAGTTTGGTATGATTTAAAAATGTCATTTTTGTTATTTATGGATCAAAATATCCCTTTACCAAATAAATATATTATTTCTTTTCTTTTTAAACACATTATTCTCCTAATAATGATTTTTTAATTAAAAAATATGTATCATACTTTAATTTGGAAAAAGATTAAGAAAATAAAAATATTTTCTGTTTTATCAACCAAAAAAATTCATTTTCTAAATAAAAATTAGTGATAAGGCTACTATGATCTTATAAGTGAGATCTATATTATCACTCAAAAAGATACATGAAATTATTCTACTTTAATTATTCAAATGAAATTAAGAAGAAAAAAAAATAGTTCCTACTTATTTATTTGTTAAAGTAACTTTTTTTTAAAAAAAAGAAACTAATTGGGTTCTTTGACAGTAATATTTTTATTAGGAATAAAATATGTTTAAAACGACAAAACCTATTATATTTATTAGGAAAGGGACATTTTTTCCCTATTAAGTAATAATAAGAGAAGTTAAGTGTCAAAAACACATCTGAACTATCATCTTTTTTTGAGTTTCATACCAAAACTATTGAGAGTGTGAGTTTCATACATAAATTATCATTTATCAGTTTGAGAACACACCTTTTCTCTTTTATTACACTCTCATCATGGTGTGTGTACTACACTCTCTCTTTTATTTTTAAAAAAATCTCACATCAAATTCCACATAGACAAAATATTCCACTTTGACAAAAATTAAATAAATTATTAGTATTAGTTAAAGTTAAATATTAAAGTTTTACTATCCCCAAAAAAAAATATTATAAAATAAAATATAAAATATTTTTCTTACTCCACTCCAACCCCCCCTCCCTTCCCCTTCATATAAAAATTTAGATATTGTTTTAATTTTTTAAAAGAAATAATTCTATCCCACCCATCCACCTAAACTTTCTCTTTTGAATTTTTTCTCGTTTTGTGTTATATATATATATATATATATATATATATATATATATATATACACATACATACTTGCCGCAAGATTTTTTTGAAAATAAATTTTTATTTTTGTTATATTCGGTATACAAGTAGAAAAAAATATTTTCTAAAAATATATGTTATCTAATACAAAATGAGAAAAACATAAAAAAAAAATTAAAAAAAATTAGGAGAGGAGGTTAGATGAGGTGGGAAGAATTTTATTTTTTGTTAAAAAATAAAAATAATATCATTTTTTTAGAAAGAAGTGGGGGAAGAGGTGAAGTCAGAATTTTCCAAAAATATTTTATAAAAGAAATTTAAAAAAATTCAAGGGTGAGGAATTTCCAGAGGGGCGGCTGGGGGTGGGGGACAGGGGGGAGGTGGTAGAGTTGGGTGAGAAAACATTATGGTCAAATTTATTTTTTTCACTCATTTTCTTGTAAAATTTATCAGATGCCCCATTTTTGTTACAAATACAAGAAATAAATTACAATATAGTAGCAAAAAATTTAATTTTTTTACCTTACTTTTTTCTTTTTTTCCATCCACACTTTTTTCTTTTTCTCATATTTTTATACTAAAAATGAAAGAATTTTCTTAATAAGAATAAAAATAATAATAAGAAAATAGATTTATAAGAGATACTTAAAACTCAAATTAGTTGTTGAATAAAAAAAGTAAAAAAATGATGTGTAAGAAAGATCAAATATACCTTGAACTTTGTTAGAAGGATCGTATATACCCTTCATAGATTTGTTTTAAAATAAAAAATAAAAAATATAAATTTAAAATTAATGTTTTTACTTTCATTAGATAATAATGATATATGTGAGCCACTTTTATAACTATAAGAATATATGTGAGTTAGTAATAACTTTTTTTTAACATTTGAATAAAAATGCTCCTAATACAAATACGACACAATTTCAACAACCTGTGCTGCAATTCAAAACTTTAACAAGTAAAAATAAGAATGAAAAGACAACTTTGAGCTTCAATTCAAATAGCTACACAAATAGTTATCTATTTAGAGGTGGGGTCGATTCTCTTATAATTATATCTATATTTATTAGATATTAAAGAATTTCAAAAAAGATGTTAAAATATAGGGGTATGTTCGTATTGAAGAAAAAAATATTTTTCAGAAAACGTTTTCTAAATTTTTTTTAATGTTCAATTAGTCAAATATTTTGAAAAATATTTTCTCTAAGAAAACAAACTCCTTAAAAATGAAGAAAATAACCTAATAAAGCTCTGCGGCCGCTAGTGACATTTGTAACGACCCATTAGGTCGTTTTGAGTACTAAAGCCTTTTTATTTCATGAAAGACTCACCCCATGAATTTTTAATGAGTATTTTGGACTATTCGATAACTATAATTATTTAGTTGAGAGATAAATTTAAATAATTAATTTAATTAGTAGGATAAGTTGATAATTTATTTAATACTCTATACAAATTATTAAAATAAGAGGATAGGGTTTATGAAGTGTAGTAAAAAAAAACATATTAGAAAAGAAAAGGAAAAGGAAAAGGAACTCGGCGGGTGGCGAACAAAAGAGAACAACGATCCAGAGCTATAAGGACTGCTCTGCACTGAAGGTATGTTAGATACATAATTTATTATTATTATATTATTATTTGGATAGTAAAGAAATTAACTTGCAATTGAATTGTCAAAACAAATAAAATACTAATTAAAAAAAAAGAAGGAATGCCGGGGGTAGTTAATGCATAATAGTGATAATAATGAAACTTAGGAAAGTAATAGTTAGAGATTATATAGTATTATATACATATAGGGACTTACAGGAAGCATAATGTTGAATTCTAGAGATTATATATTATTATATACATAGAAGGACTTACGGGAAGCATAATGTTGAATTCTAATTAAAGTAGCTATTGGGAAATCATTAGTTCATGCCAATAAGATAATTGGAAAATCTTGCACCCATGTACATGTAATTGGATCAAGCTGCAACCTGTTTTTCTTGTACAGTAACACTACGGCCAATTGTAAAACGTGGCTTCGGTTTTTATTTCCACATAATTATTGCATTATAATTCAAGTTTTGGTGTATTGAGATAGATAATTAAATATTAGGTGTATTATATTACCTAAATACCATTAAAGTTATGATATTGGAGAAATTAAGACTTGACACTAGACTTGGAATTTAGGAAATTGATTAAAGAGTTGTGAGAGTTTTTGGGCATTAGCCTAGACATATAGTATGGATGTCTACGAACTCGTTTACTTATAAATATTATATATTTGATAGATTTGAAACGTTTTGAGGCATCGAAGAAAGGAAAAACATTGGTGAATTGACTTGCTTGGATTCGGTTCTTCGGTTGAGGTAGGCTATGCTTTTTATTCTATATCATAGATAGACTCTTAATAGTGATTGATATTCATTGGGTAATATGTGTGAAGTTTACTACGCATTTAATTGTTGTGGTTTGGATGGTTGATATGTTGTTGTGATTGGTCTAAAATCTCGAGGCCATGAAATCCATAATTTTGATCTTGCCCTATCAAAAATGGTGCCTTGAATAAAGAAGGCTTGATGAAATATTGTTAATGAAGTGGAATGTAATCATGAAGAATGATAAATTAATTATATTTGGATCGGGTGTCACGTTCCGATACGGTATATTTGGATCGGGTGTCATGTTTCGACACGATATATTTGGATCGGGTGTCACGTTCCGGCATGGTAATATTAAAAAAAAAATAATTAAAATGACTTAATACTACCCAATCTCCATAACTCATTTTCCAAAAGAGTGTGATGTGAAGGCTTGAGTCCTCATGTGTGATCTTGATATTGTTGACTGGGTATGTAATTGTTCATTGGTTGCCTCCTGTTAAATGTTATGGTTGATTTTTCACTATTATTTTATGTATATTAATTCCTATTTTGAGTCGGCCGATGATATCTACTCAGTACATGTTGTCCTGTACTGACCCCTACTTGTATCTTTTCTTATTTTATTTTGTGGAGTGCAGCGAGTGTTTCACCGACTTCGACTCGACCTCAGCTCTAGTCAGTCTCAAGATCATCGGATTTCAGGGTGAGCTATCCTTCTAGCTCGTGATAGATTTTCTCGGTTACGGCATGGTGTCTTCAGTTTCAGACACATTTTGTTATTTGTTTATTTTAGTGTTTGATACTTTCAGACTTAGTTTTAGAAGTTAGATGTCCTTAATGTGATGACTTTCAAGTTTTGGGAAAACATATTTAATTGAGCTTCTGCGTTATTATCATATTTATTAGTTGGGGTTTGTATCATTGGTTCTCTCACCTAGGAGGTTAAGTGTGGGTGTCACTCACGGCCTATTTTGGGTCGTGACAAACTTGGTATCAGAGCCTTAGGTTCGGTGATCTCATCACACAAGGACATGTCTAGTAGAGTCTTGCAGAACGGTACGGGGACGCCTTTACTTTTCTTTGAGAGGCTACGGGACTTTAGGAAAACTCTATTCGTTCTTTCTTTCGTGCTATTACTTGAATCCAATTGGTATCTAGGTGATACAAATTGGTATCTGACCTTCTTCACTTTACTTTCACAGATGGTTAGAACTAGAGCAACAAGAGCACCTGAGCCTGCTGTTGGGGCTGTAGGTAGAGGAAGAGTAGCAACGAGAGGCCGCGGGAGAGGTCGCGGGAGAAAGCCCACCAGGGGCAGGGTCCAGACAGCTGGGCCAGCCAGGGAGAGAGCAACGACCCCTCCACCGGTTGATGAGGTAGTTAGAGACGATGTTGAGGTGGAGGAGAAGCGGGTTCATGAGAGAGAAGCACCACCCCAGCCTACTCCAGAGATGATCCACCAGGTTCTCACTTATCTCAGTGGGTTATCCGACAGGGACAAGCTTTCCCAGCACCTCATACCCCAGGAGTTCAACATGCAGCTGTTATGGCTCCCCGCATGACTTCATTGGGAACAAGAATGTTTCCTCGATTGACTACAGGGTCAGTAATGACTAGTGACCAGCATGATCTCTTTGTTAAGTTCTTGAAGTTGAAACCCCCAGTCTTTAGGGGTTACTGAATCTGAGGATGCCTATGATTTCCTTGTTGATTGTCATGAGCTGCTTCATAAAATGGATATAGTATAGCGATTTGGTGTTGAGTTTGTGACATACCAGTTTCAAGGAGACGCCAAAATATGGTGGCGGTCTCACGTGGAGTGCCGACCAACAGAGGCACCACCTATGACCTGGGCAACCTTTTCTGACTATTTTATGGAGAAGTATATTCCCCGGACCTTGAGGGACAGGAGGAGAGACGAGTTCCTGAATATAGAACAGGGGAGGATGTCTGTTATCGCTTATGAGGCCAAGTTTCGTGCCTTAGCCAGATATGCTACTCAGCTTTGCTTTAGTCCAAAGGAGCGAATTCGCCGCTTTGTGAAGGGATTGAGGTCATATTTACGGATTCCAGCTTTACAGGTTGCTGCTTTTGCCAAATCTTTTTAGGAAGTGGTTGATTTTGTGATAGAAATGGAGGGGGTGAAGCCAGATAACTTCGTTAAGGAGACAACGTTCAAGAAGTTTCGTAAGGGAGGTGAGTTTAGTGGTTTTTACTCCAAAGGACAGAGTTCTAGAGATTATTCGACCCGTCCTATCCAGTCTTCATTGCAGGTTTCAGATGGAGGTCCATTAAAGACTAGTCAGCCTTTTTCTAATTTTGGGGGTTATCTTCAGTCTTCTTCGTCTTCACAAAGACCCACCCTTGACCCTAAGACTTGTTACGGATGTGGTGAGCCTGGACATATCAGAAAATATTGTCCAAGGCAGAGTCACGCTTGGTATGATCAGGGTTATAGAGCCCCAGCGGCTAGAGGTGGAGGCGACGGCTATGTTAGGGGCCGTCATTCTAGAGGACGTGGTAGCCAAGGTCGTGGTGGTCGCTAGTCCGGCCGGGGTGGCGGGCAGGTTGGAACTACTGGAGTACAGTCCGGCAAGGGAAATGGTTAGACAGGCGACAGAGCCCATTGTTATGCTTTCCCCTGGAGGTTAGAGGCAGAGGCATCTGATGCTGTTATCACATGTACTCTTCTAGTCTGCGATAGCTTGGCTTTCGTATTGTTTGATCCTGGCTCCACATTTTCTTATGTATCTTCCGCATTTGCTGATGGACTTGATTTACATTGTGACTTACTTGACATGCCTATTTGTGTTTCTACACCTATTGGTGAGTCTGTGCTAGTTGAGAAAGTGTATAGGTCTTGTCTTGTGATATTTTTGGGGAGCAGAACTTATGTAGATTTGATTATTCTAGAGATGGTTGACTTTGATGTAATCTTGGGTATGACTTGGCTCTCTCCAAATTTTGCTATCTTAGATTGCAATGCTAAGACTGTGACATTAGCCAAGCCTAGGATGGATCAGTTGGTGTGGGAGGGTGACTACCTTCCCGCCCCAGTTCGGATTATCTCTTTTCTTCGTGCTAAAAGGTTGGTGAGTAAGGGTTGTTTAGCCTTTTTAGCACATCTCAGGGATGATAGTTCTGAAGTGCCATCGATTGAGTCTATTTTGATAGTGCGTGAGTTCATGCATGTTTTCCCCGCAGACTTACTGTAATGACCCGTTAGGTCATTTTGAGAATGAGTCCTCCTCCTTTCAAACGAGACCCTTCCCGTAAAATTTTAATTGGTTATTTGGACTATTCGGTAACTTTGGTTAATTAGTTGAGGGATAATTTTAGAGAATTAATTTAATTAATGGACTAAAGTGTTAATTTATTTAATACCCTAAACCACTTTTCTTATATTTATTAAAATAGGTTAGTAGAAATTGTAAATTTTAATACATAATTAATTTGAAAAAGGAAAAAAAAAAGAATTATATATATACATATATTCTGATGGCCTAATGCCATCAGATCTATCGAGAAGGAAGAAAAGCACGCCGCCGACGAACACACAAAAAAAAAATCGGAGAAAAAAAATACGGAGGAAGAAAGAAAAGAAAGGAGAAAATAAAAATAAAGGAGAAGAGAAAAAAATAGGAATTTTTAATTCCAAAGCGTCAAGGTAATTATTCTCATCCTTTCCATTAAATTTTTATGCAATTATGAACATATTTTTAGGGTATATTGGTGGAGAAACAATGTTGAAATAAAAAAATATGACCCTAGGATTCTTCATATAAAATCTTGATTTGGGGGTCGAATAACGATCCGTTTTAGCTGAAATTTGACATGTGAGTTTATTTTATCATGAGTGAACATAATCGGAAAGAAAATTTCAGATTTGACTTCAATGACATAGAATGAGCTAGTTCCTGAATTTTGATATATTAAAATAGATAATTAAATATTAGGTATATTACATATTATGAATTACCTTAAATTTATAATATTGGGGTTCTTGGTTGCTGCTGCAACATGGGTGTAATTCTTTGGAATTATTGGATGACTAAATATTTGGCTACATTAGTGACTAATTAGGAGTAAAAATTATACGAATATTATTAATTGTTAATTGGAGGAATTAAGCCATAACTCTAGACTTGAAATTTAAAAAAAAATATAATATTTGACTTATTAATTGGCATCAAGATTTAGGAACTTGATTATAAACTTGTGTAAGTTTGGGGTCTAGGCTAGACATGGGTGTTGTTAGTTTTGAAATCTTATTGTGGTTAATTATTTGTTTAGATCATACTTATTTGGAAACCCAGCGAAAAGGGAAGGCTCGGGTCTCGGAGTAATTGCGTGATTATTTAAGGCAAGTGAATTTCTAAACCTCAGTTTAAGCTTATAGATGCTTGTATTTCTGTGTTATGTGTATTAGGAAGTAATGAGAATTAGACTGGATTATTGACTATATGATTGACCTTTAAAAAATGGAGATGAGGGGTAGAAAATGGTGATCTAATGACATGTATTGGTGGAATTGATATGTTATGATTGTGGATTTATTTTGGACATGTGAAATGACTATGTTGATGTGAGATAGGAAAAATTATGGTTGTTGTCATATTATTATCGTGAATTATATGAACATGAATTGATTGCATTGGTTCTGACATATTGTGTTGAGATTGAAAATGATATGAAACAAAGGGGTCGGGCCACACGCTCCGTGGCAGGTATTATGAAACAAAGGGGTCGGGCTACACGCTCCGTGGCAGGTATTATGAAACAAAGGGGTCGGGCCACACGCTCCGTGGCAAGTATTATGAAATAAAGGGGTCGGGCCACACGCTCCGTGGCAGGTATTATGAAATAAAGGGGTCGGGCCACACGCTCTGTGGCAGGTATTATGAAACAAAGGGGTCGGGCCACACGCTCCGTGGCAGGTTACATGGACAGAAATGTCCCCCATGGGTTCCGGACTGTGATTCAGCGGATGTGTACCGATAGGACAGACATGCATCATTTCATTGCATTGCATTGCACCTTTCTGACATTTGTGAATTTGTGTTTACCCCTATATTGCTCTGTGTATGTTGAACTTGACTTGGTATGATTCATTGATGAGAATTTGTGGACTGTATTACTGTTGTTATCGCACAAGTGTAGAGTTAGGCTGATTTTATGCAGGTTGTAGTTAAGGAGGTTCGGTTGGGAGGACAGGAGTACTTGTATCTATTAAGCTTTGCTTAGTTTTAGTTATCCACTTGCTGAGTACCGTGTTGTTTGGTACTCACCCCTTGCTTCCACACTTGTGTAGGTTGTGAGGCCGGACTTGTTTGATCTCCTAGTGTTTCCACCACATCTGAGGCTATCATTTCGAGTGTTGAGGTAGCTGTTACATCCATCTAGCGGACACCTCTTACTCTTTTATTATGTTTTAGTCCTACTCTAGTGACAAAGACATTGTGACTGTATTTTCTTTCGTACTTCGGTAATTTATTAGTGGCTTGTATACGTGACAACCAGTCTTGGGGGATTTTGGAGATTATTTATTTGTTTTTGACTAATTTAAACCTTATTTTATCTCAATTACTTCCGCATTTACTTTTCGTTGAGTTTTAGGCTGACTTGTCTCGGTGGGTTGAGATGAGTGCCATCACACCCGAATTTGGGTCGTGACAAAGATGGTATCAGAGCCCCAGGTTCATAGGTCTCACGTGTATACAAGCTGAGTCTAAGTAGAGTCTTGAGGATCGGTACGGAGACGTCTGTACTTATCTTTGAGAGGCTATGAAGACTATTAGGAAATATCATTACCTTTTGGTTCTCTATCGTGCGTCCTTGATCCGGTCTATTTTCTATTGCCTCACTTCATTCTCTCACATATAGTGGTGACTCTTGCCTGATTCTATGTGTGTGTAGTTGAAATACCATCACATGGTCTAGATCTAATTTGGAGGTGGAAGTAATAAACTTATGAAAATAGTGTATGGTGAAACTTGTAATGCACGGTGATTTTAAAAGAGTAAGTAAGGTTATGGTTCAATAATGTAATTTGAGGATATGGTATAGGAAGAGGAACAATGGTATGGAGGATTATATGAGTCTTATATTTCTGGATAGTGGTTAAGAATTGAGAATGATGCTTGTTTGGCCTACCTGATATTTGAAGTGGTTCTACAATTGAGAATGGTATAATTAGGGGAATGACTATGTTGTGAGCATTGCCCTCAGAGACTACAGACCGTGAAGTTCGTCGTGAAAGAATGAGTTACATAGTGAGTGATGAGAATGATTTTGTGCTAATCGAGATCAGAATTTCTATAGCGATTTGATAGGATGGATGTATATCAGGAAGGGTTATTATAAGTCTACTACCTCGGTACTTGTGATTATTTGGTTAGGGTTACAGGTTGTGTTGCTTCTGCTATTGATCTTACCTACTGAAGGGTGATATCGATTTTGACTAGAGACTAAAATGTGTTGGTAATGTATGACAGTTACGTAATGGATAGAAATGTGTAGACTATCTAGGTATGATCTTTACAGTGGGTATGATGTATTCTAGTGGTGGATCTATCAAGCTTTCACGGTGTGACACTATTGGCATACAAAAACCAATACATCGATTATCAAGTGTGATTACTAACTACTTAAGGAGTTATTAATTGTATCATCTTCTCATATGATGAGATTTGATGTTGCATTCACATTTGAAAATCCAACTAGTGTGTTACTACAGACGCTAGGGTAAGCATTGTTTATAAGAAAGATCTTAGTGGTGGATTTTGGTATGATTAATGCGTTTAGGTTGTGAAGTGTATCCCTAAAATTCTAAGTGAGGACTTGTAATTTAACCGTAAACTCCAAAGGAGTGGATCGATAACAGAATGATAAGCTTATGGATAAAGAAAGTAGCAGTGAGTATACTTGTGTGAAGGCAATTAAATTTTTTAGTGAGAGTGTGTATAAATTGGGTTATTACATTAGATTTGGTTGGTATAACTGGGTTTAAGGTGTCTTGTCAATTGAAAAGGTTGACTTCGAGATGATGACAATGGTTATTGAGCATAACGGTAATAAGATTTTGTGATGGATTATGATACGGACACAATCATACTTTAAGAATTTTTGGTTAAATAGATTCAATATGATAATAATGACTTGCATGTATCTAAATTATGGTTTTTTTACTATTTGGTGAGTGGCGTGGTGGTATGGAAAATCGTAGAATGTGTTGAGACACCGCTCGGATAAAACTGAAAGAATCTAGATTCATAAATGAAAATAATTAGTGAAATGTAGTTTAGCCATCGAAACAAGGCGAGAACAATTATATTTACTCTGGTTGTAAGGGCAGAATGTATCTTCAGAGAGAGTGGAAAATTAAATTTAGTAACACGTAGTTCTATTTATTTTGCTCTATTTATGGTGGCAGTGTTATGTGTTATTCATATGGGTTAACGATTATTGGATAAGATTTGAGAAATAACTCTATAGGCATTTGACTCAAGTGTGGTAATAAGTTCTTTTGTGGTTTCGAGTTTGATAACTGGTATAATTAAATTTTAATGAAGGATACAATAAGATTAATGGAGAGGTGATCAATGATAGCTAAGATGCGTGAATTTATAAAGATCTTCAATGTATGAGCTAATATTGATAGATAATGGAATTGGGTTACATGGATGAAATTCGAAATTCAAGTTGTTCATTTTAAGTCTACATTATGGCGGTAGGTTTCGTTAAAGTATAGATCGACAAGATGAAAATTGATCGATCACACGGGATACTGAGCAGTTGAAAGAACTTGTACAGGGTTTGAATTGTAGAGTTTATTGCTTTTGATCATTAAAAGGCCTAAGAAAGGACTTCACTTAAAGTTTTGATTCAAAAGAATAAGATTGGTAAATGAGTTAGCAAAAGGAATAAGAGTCTGGTATATTAAATAGTTCAAGGTATTTAAAATTTGCTTCATAGAAAACATCTAAGAAATGATAAAAAAAAATAAGACACCATGTATAGATCTTTAGTTCAAAGTTGAAGATTGTACGAATTTCCGCCCTTGTGTTCAGATATGACTATACAATGTTGAATGGTTCGACACAGACTTATGAGGGAGGTTACAACGACTTTTCTGGTGGTTTGGTTTTAGTTTGAATAACAAATAGTGAGGTGTCGAAGATTATGTGTTTTATGTAAGGTTAGACTCTCAAATTATGGTAGGTGACTTATAGATGCACTACAAGATGGGATATAGTTCTTCATGGTTATTAAGGATATCGAATTGGGTTGATACTACTCTGTTGATAGATTATACGAACCATTGTGATGTGTTACATTGGCACTAGAGGGTAAATAGAGGCTATGTGCTCATAGTATATAGAATTATTCAGGTGACCACGAATTTCTCTAAGTTTTGGTATGGGGAACATACTGGTTGATTGTGGGTAGCAAAAAAATCAAAATGATGGAGTCAGATGAATGAAAATGTTTGATATGAGCACTATAGAAGAAGTATCTTGTGTTATTCGATCTTGATTTCGTACATTCTTATATAACTACCTATTTTATTTCGGACATGATTTGAAGTATGATTCGCTCCTTATGCCGACAAGTGTTTCTACTTCGGTGGATGGATCTCTAGTGGTTGATCGGTGTACCGATTCTGCGAATTCTTTTGATAGGGTAGGATGCTTTTGCAAACTTGGCTATTTCAGTTATGATAGATTTGGTGTTGTAAGGGATTGTTGAATTATAATAGTGATTTTGCATGCATAATTCTTTTTATAAGAATTTGTAGAAGAGCTACCATGAATACTTATAGTTGTCCGACAGTCTTAAGGTTCAACTCTCATCGGGGTCTCGTTCTGGCTATGTATGGTAGAATGTGGGTGGCCAATGAGTCTAGTGTTACCGCTCTTAAGGATTGTTTACAATCACAACTACTGATCTACCATATTCGATAGTGTTATTAGAAATTTTATATGCTTGGGTGTATCGCTCGCTAAGAGGGTATTCAATCATTTCATTCTTTGGGTTAGATAAATCATATTCTCCAGTAATGAGTACCTAATATCTAAAGATCAGATTTGTATAGCTTAAGATCGTGGAAAGCTTTGATAGTGAGAATGGAATCTTAACAAAACCTATGATGGTTTGCACATTATGAGTATATGGTGGTTGTTCAAGTTCACTTCTGGTTGTAGCCGATATTAATTTAGAACTTCATCGTAAGTATGTGAGAAAAGACTCGCCTTGGTGGTTGTGCTATGATTCAATATGTTTTGATTTAAATGGAATTCATGGGTTAGTTTGTGGCTTGGTAATCACTCCTGATTAGTAAATCTATCAAGGTTTGATTCAAAAATTCAGTTCTTAGTAGTTGATCTTGATAGAATGGTCTTAAGGAGGATCTCACTTGAAGGAATGAAAACTGACTTTTGAAGATTATAACTCAGGCTTTTGGTAACGTTGGTTATTTTTTTATCTCCTTCTTTATGTTCGAGGACGAACGTGATTTTTAGTGGTGGATAATGTAATGACCCGTTAGGTCATTTTGAGAATGAGTCCTCCTCCTTTCAAACGAGACCCTTCCCGTAAAATTTTAATTGGTTATTTGGACTATTCGGTAACTTTGGTTAATTAGTTGAGGGATAATTTTAGAGAATTAATTTAATTAATGGACTAAAGTGTTAATTTATTTAATACCCTATACCACTTTTCTTATATTTATTAAAATAGGTTAGTAGAAATTGTAAATTTTAATACATAATTAATTTGAAAAAGGAAAAAAAAAAGAATTATATATATACATATATTCTGATGGCCTAATGCCATCAGATCTATCGAGAAGGAAGAAAAGCACGCCGCCGACGAACACACAAAAAAAAAATCGGAGAAAAAAAATACGGAGGAAGAAAGAAAAGAAAGGAGAAAATAAAAATAAAGGAGAAGAGAAAAAATAGGAATTTTTAATTCCAAAGCGTCAAGGTAATTATTCTCATCCTTTCCATTAAATTTTTATGCAATTATGAACATATTTTTAGGGTATATTGGTGGAGAAACAATGTTGAAATAAAAAAATATGACCCTAGGATTCTTCATATAAAATCTTGATTTGGGGGTCGAATAACGATCCGTTTTAGCTGAAATTTGACATGTGAGTTTATTTTATCATGAGTGAACATAATCGGAAAGAAAATTTCAGATTTGACTTCAATGACATAGAATGAGCTAGTTCCTGAATTTTGATATATTAAAATAGATAATTAAATATTAGGTATATTACATATTATGAATTACCTTAAATTTATAATATTGGGGTTCTTGGTTGCTGCTGCAACATGGGTGTAATTCTTTGGAATTATTGGATGACTAAATATTTGGCTACATTAGTGACTAATTAGGAGTAAAAATTATACGAATATTATTAATTGTTAATTGGAGGAATTAAGCCATAACTCTAGACTTGAAATTTAAAAAAAAATATAATATTTGACTTATTAATTGGCATCAAGATTTAGGAACTTGATTATAAACTTGTGTAAGTTTGGGGTCTAGGCTAGACATGGGTGTTGTTAGTTTTGAAATCTTATTGTGGTTAATTATTTGTTTAGATCATACTTATTTGGAAACCCAGCGAAAAGGGAAGGCTCGGGTCTCGGAGTAATTGCGTGATTATTTAAGGCAAGTGAATTTCTAAACCTCAGTTTAAGCTTATAGATGCTTGTATTTCTGTGTTATGTGTATTAGGAAGTAATGAGAATTAGACTGGATTATTGACTATATGATTGACCTTTAAAAAATGGAGATGAGGGGTAGAAAATGGTGATCTAATGACATGTATTGGTGGAATTGATATGTTATGATTGTGGATTTATTTTGGACATGTGAAATGACTATGTTGATGTGAGATAGGAAAAATTATGGTTGTTGTCATATTATTATCGTGAATTATATGAACATGAATTGATTGCATTGGTTCTGACATATTGTGTTGAGATTGAAAATGATATGAAACAAAGGGGTTGGGCCACACGCTCCGTGGCAGGTATTATGAAACAAAGGGGTCGGGCTACACGCTCCGTGGCAGGTATTATGAAACAAAGGGGTCGGGCCACACGCTCCGTGGCAAGTATTATGAAATAAAGGGGTCGGGCCACACGCTCCGTGGCAGGTATTATGAAATAAAGGGGTCGGGCCACACGCTCTGTGGCAGGTATTATGAAACAAAGGGATCGGGCCACACGCTCCGTGGCAGGTTACATGGACAGAAATGTCCCCCATGGGTTCCGGACTGTGATTCAGCGGATGTGTACCGATAGGACAGACATGCATCATTTCATTGCATTGCATTGCACCTTTCTGACATTTGTGAATTTGTGTTTACCCCTATATTGCTCTGTGTATGTTGAACTTGACTTGGTATGATTCATTGATGAGAATTTGTGGACTGTATTACTGTTGTTATCGCACAAGTGTAGAGTTAGGCTGATTTTATGCAGGTTGTAGTTAAGGAGGTTCGGTTGGGAGGACAGGAGTACTTGTATCTATTAAGCTTTGCTTAGTTTTAGTTATCCACTTGCTGAGTACCGTGTTGTTTGGTACTCACCCCTTGCTTCCACACTTGTGTAGGTTGTGAGGCCGGACTTGTTTGATCTCCTAGTGTTTCCACCACATCTGAGGCTATCATTTCGAGTGTTGAGGTAGCTGTTACATCCATCTAGCGGACACCTCTTACTCTTTTATTATGTTTTAGTCCTACTCTAGTGACAAAGACATTGTGACTGTATTTTCTTTCGTACTTCGGTAATTTATTAGTGGCTTGTATACGTGACAACCAGTCTTGGGGGATTTTGGAGATTATTTATTTGTTTTTGACTAATTTAAACCTTATTTTATCTCAATTACTTCCGCATTTACTTTTCGTTGAGTTTTAGGCTGACTTGTCTCGGTGGGTTGAGATGAGTGCCATCACACCCGAATTTGGGTCGTGACACTTACCAGGTATGCCACCTGATAGGGATATAGATTTTTGTATCGATCTGGAGCCCGATACTCGCCCTATTTCTATTCCACCTTATAGAATGGCCCCAGCTGAGTTGAAAGAGTTGAAGGCCCAACTTCAGGAGTTGTTGGGTAAAGGTTTTATTAGACCGAGTGCCTCTCCTTGGGGTGTTCCAGTCTTATTTGTAAAGAAGAAGGATGGTAGCCTTCGTATGTGCATAGACTACAGGCAGCTGAACAAAGTGACTATTAAAAATAGGTATCCTCTTCCTCGCATTGATGACTTATTCAATCAGTTGGAGGGTGCTTGTGTTTTCTCAAAAATTGATTTGAGGTCTGGTTACCATCAGCTAAAAATACGGGCGACAGATGTACCGAAGACAGCTTTTCGAACCAGGTATGGACACTATGAATTCTTGGTAATGTCTTTTGGGCTTACAAATGCGCCTGCTGCTTTCATGAGTCTGATGAATGGAATCTTTAAGAAATATTTGGATCTCTTTGTTATTATTTTTGTTGATGATATATTGATCTACTCAAAGAGCAGAAAAGAACATGAAGAACATTTGAGAATTGTTCTGGGATTGTTAAGGGAGAGAAAGTTATATGCCAAATTCTCCAAGTGTGAGTTCTGGCTTGATTCAGTGTCCTTCTTAGGGCACGTGGTTTCTAAAGATGGAGTGATAGTGGATCCCCAGAAGATTGAAGCAGTAAAAAGTTGGGCAAGGCCCACTAATGTCTCAGAGGTAAGGAGCTTTATTGGTTTGGCTAGCTACTATCGCCGGTTCGTCAAAGGATTTGCTTCCATTTCTTCCCAGCTGACCAATCTGACCAAGCAGAATACTCCATTTATATGGTCGGACGAGTGTGAAAAGAGCTTTCTGAAACTCAAAACCTTATTGACTACTGCACCGATTCTTGCCCTGCCAGTAGAAGGTAAGAATTTTATTGTTTATTGTGATGCATCATATTCTGGTTTAGGTGCAGTGCTAATGCAAGAGAAGAAGGTAATTGCATATGCTTCAAGGCAATTGAAGGTGCATGAACGTAATTACCCCACTCATGATTTAGAGTTAGCTACAGTTGTATTTGCATTGAAGCAGTGGAGACATTATCTATATGGGGTAAAGTGTGAAGTGTATACAAATCATCGCATCTTACTGTTGACACCCAATTTTGACCCTCCACAACGTAATAATTTAAAAAATAAAAATAAATAAATAAATAATTAAAAATTAAAAGAATATATATATAATAACGAAATATGTATACATTATTATTTTAAAATAATTTTGGCATATATATTAAATAATTCTTGACCATTAGTATATACAAAAATTGTCTTAGAAAGATTATTTTTATAAATATTTTGTTAATTAGTTTGACCTAATTAATAGACTCACATTTCAAGTTAATTAGTTTAAACTTGAGTTAATTATTCTACTTTGTCAAAATTAAGAAACTTGTTAATTAATTGACATTTATCCATCTTATTCTAGCCTCTTCAAATAAATTGAAATAATTAGATTTTTTATAAAACTCGAAATATTTTTCAAGTTATTTTGAAATAATTTTGTCATCTTTATTGTCTTAAGATAATGTATATAGTTTGTATTTTATTATTTTTTAGTAATATTCAAAATTGACCCGTAAAAGATTTTATTTATTTTTAATAATTATTTCATAAATTAATTAATTAATTTTACGTTTTCATTTCTTTCCCTAAATAACACATAATTAATTTTATCTTAACAACATTTTTAATTCTTCCATTAATACTACAGCATGCAAATAATATATATCTTTCCCCTCATATTCCAATACTATTACTAGTCTAATATACTCACCCCTTTCTATAAAACAATAAAATAAAATATATATATAATAATAATAATAAAAAAATACTGCCCACCACATTTTGTCTCTTTAAAATTAAAAGTAATTAATTATATATATGTATATTCCGAAATTCAAAAAAAAAATAATATTAATTAATAAATAAATAATTAGTTTTATTCTTCCGATAAAATAAATATAATATATGTATATATAATAAAAAATCCAAGCGTGCACCCCCTTCCCCATATATATTCTTCCGAAATATTAATAAAAAAAAATAATAATAAAAAATAAAAAAAACTGACACGCGTGCCCCCTCCCCAAACCCTATATTAATATTATATTAATTAACCCATAATCTTTTGTCCCCTTTTCAATATATATATATTCATCCAAATTCCTTCTTTTTTAAAAAAAAAATAAAAAAATAAAAATAATAATAATAATAAAAATATATAAAAAAATAATAATAATAAAAAATAAAAATGTGTATTCTTCATCCGAAAAATAAATAAATAATAAATATATTAATTTCCCATCAATATATATATATATATATATATATATATTGAAAAGGGTTAGTGCCCTTGAGATGGGAGAGAAATTGAAGGATATGAGGGCCTGGGATAGTAGTGGGGATGCGAACGATATGTGGGATAGGACAGCTAGTTATATTAGGGTTGTAGCAAAGGAAGTGCTAGGAGTCTCGACAGGCAGTCGTAGTCGGCATCGAGGGGACTGGTGGTGGAATGGAGAAGTGCAAGGGAAAGTGGAAGCAAAGAAGGTGGCGTATGCTAAGTTGATGGAGAGCAACGATGAAGTGGAGAAGTGGATGAATGGAGAACTGTATAAGATAGCGAGGAAGGAGGCGAAGTCAGCGGTTGCAACGGCAAAAATGGCAGCTTTTGAACGTGTTTATGCTGAATTGGAAGAGAAAGGTGGGGACAGAAAATTATTCAGGCTAGCCAGGTCCCGGGAGAGAAGGGCACGCGATGTGGATCAAGTGAAGTGCATTAAAGACGAAGACGGAAAAGTATTGGTAGAGAAGACCCTTATCAAACAAATATGGCAGTCATACTTCCATAAACTTTTGAATGACAAAGGGGACAGAGAAATTGTGTTGGGAGATTTGGAACATACAGGAAGGAGTCACGATTTTGGGGGTTGTAGGAGTATTACGGTCGATGAGGTTAAGGATGATGTTTGTAGGATGCGCTGGGGAAGAGCGATCGGACCTGACGAGATCCCTGGAGAATTTTGGAAGAGTGCGGGCTCGGTAGGTTTGGAATGACTGACTAGGTTATTTAATGTCATCTTTACGACGGCAACGATGCCCGTAGAATGGAGATCGAGCATCATGATCCCGCTTTACAAAAATAAAGGGGATAGCCAGAGCTGCGACAACTATAGAGGTATTAAGCTTCTAAGCCATACTATGAAAGTGTGGGAAAGAGTGGTAGAGATGAGGGTGAAGAGAGGCGTGTCTATTTCAGAGAACCAGTTCGGATTTATGCCGGGACGCTCAACTACAGAAGCCATCCACCTTATGAGGAGACTAATGGAGCAATATAGGGAGAGGAAGAGAGACTTGCATATGGTGTTCATCGACTTGGAAAAGGCTTACGATAAAGTCCCACGAGAGATACTATGGAGATGTTTGGAGGCTAAAGGTGTACCTGTAGCGTACATAAGGGTGATCAAGGACATGTACGAGGGTGCCAAAATAAGGGTAAGGACAGTAGGAGGGGACTCAGAACATTTCCCAGTTATGATGGGGTTGCATCAAGGATCAGCTCTTAGCCCGTTCCTATTTGCCTTGGTGATGGATGGATTGACGCGACAAATTCAAGGTGAGGTGCCATGGTGTATGCTTTTTGCGGATGACATAGTCCTCATCGATGAGACTCGTAGCGGAGTTAACGCTAAGCTGGAAGATTGGAGACGCACCTTGGAGTCTAAGGGGTTTAAGCTGAGTAGGACCAAGACAGAGTACCTAGAGTGCAAGTTCAGTGAGACACCTCAAGAGGTTGGCGCGGAAGTTAGGCTCGGGGACCAAGCCATCCAAAAGAGAAGTAGTTTTAAGTACCTTGTGTAATATCCCTTAAAAACGTTGTATACGATGTTTCAATTTTTGCCTAAACATGATACAGTCTCTGTATTTTAGTCATAACTTTTCATAGAAATATCCAAATTGAGTGATTCAAATTTTTGAGTAACCACAAGATCATTACCTACAACTTTTATGAAGACCATATTTTAAGATTCGGAGGTTACGTAGGTCAAATAAATTAATCTTTGTAAGGTAGGATGCTGTTACGGAAATGAGTGTTTATAGAAGAAAAATCATATCTCACTGTAGGTTTATCCAAATTGGTTGATACTTGAACGATATGAAACTAGACTTCCATATCTACAATTCTTATGAAGACACCAAATCCTAATAAGGAATTTATCTTATTCAAACGCAGCTCCCAAAAAGAGTATTCTGTCAAAGATAACTCATTTCACCTACCATAGAAAGATCTAGATACATTTGACATCACTCATGACATAAATTGTCCTCTATTTAACATCATCCATGACATCCATATATTCCACTAAATTTTCAGATTTTTATTTATAATTATTTTATTTATTGTTAGGTCATCTTTCCCACCTATAAATACCCACCTTATTTCCTCATTTTATTCATCAAGCTTTCTCAAGCAAATCTTCTCTCTATACACATTCTCAAATATAGTTTTAGTTCTTAGTAGTGAAGAAATACTATTCCGGTGATTCATATATTCCGGGTAGTACACAAAACGTTCCGGCAAGGAGAGAAGCTAGGACTCAAGAGTGTTCATTAAGTCTTCCGGTACCAACTAAAGCTTCGGTTTCCAGGTATGTAAGGCTTCAATGAGAGTATTCCTTCCACTCTCATGCCTAAATTATTTTGAGTATATGATAAATTATATTTATTTTCTTTAAGATTTACTCTAAGTTATGTGAGTATTTATCCATGGGTTCTTCCACCCATGTAGTCCAAAAACTCTTTCAATTAAATCTCTCAATTTCAAGTAATTTTCTTATGGATAATTCTTATTTTTACTTAATAGCATGAATCATGGTTGAACTAATGATTATTGGTCTATTTTGATGCAATATTATTTCATATGTATAAATTGATGGTTTGCAAGTAATTTCTCTATTTATCTCTTTAAAGGTTCTTGAAATTAATGGTGGGTTGTTTAAAGCATGATTTTTAATTAATGAATTTTAAAGTATTTATGTATATTTATTTACATACATATTTGCAAGTTGAAGTGATTTGATCCACCTAGTTTTACTATGTTTTTAATAAAGTTTTACTTGAAAGCTTTGACTCCAAATAAATGTTTATGAAAACAATATCTATGATCAAAAAGGGAGTCTTATGAAATGAAAGAATGATGAAATGATATGAATGATGGATTCTTTATGCAATAAGGACAATTCTTGCATATTTGAATTATCAAATGTTTTAATGAGCTATTCTACCGAATATAATGTTTGAATTCTCAAGTTATATGCTATGAATATTTTAAAGTATTAAACTATTCCGTGGGATTGACTTAGCACCGAATGAGGCATTGAGGTGGGATTCGTTAAGGGAATCCTAGTAGCAACCCCTTGTCTCATTAACTATGTGCCAACATAGGAGCCCTTGTAGGCTTAGGCTAATGGATCCATAAATAGCCCTTAAAGTTAAAGTTAAAGAAATGAATGAAGTTGACGGAGTTCTACCTGACAAGTAGTCTCCCCGGCCAACGTAGGGGGTTATGTTGGATTCCATGTAATAGCTCGTATGGTCTTAAATGTCGGTTATGGTTAATTTCCCACAAAATGAATGTTTTAAAGGATATCCATATGATTTATTATGCATGTATTACATTATGTTCCATATTACATAAATGTTATAATATTTTCTCAATGTTCATGCATCCTTACATACTTAGTACATTCAAAGTACTAACGCATACTCTTTTGCCTACATGATATCACCATGTAGGGATCGCTGCTCCTCCTCGTTCTCCTCCACGTGGCTAGTTGATATTTCATTGAAGACTACTTTTGGTGAGTTCCCATGTTCCGGGAACAATACTCCTTTGTCTTTCTAGCTTATGATATGTTAAGATATTTTATTATGGCATTTCTTCTATTATGATTGAGGGTGAGCTAGGAACTTGTCTTAGCCCCATTAAATCTAATAGTTAGAGGTATTGTTGGACATATGTAAGTTGAAGATTTATTATTATGATTTCCGCTTGTCTATTTATCATTATTACCTATGAAAGGCTAAAAGAATGCTAAGAGGCTTGTTTGAGGTACTTTCGGGTTCCTCATTCGCCATGTCACGTCTAGGCCCTAGGCTTGGGTCGTGACACCTTGGTTCTATCATGCAAGACAGCGGAGAGATCGACGAGGATGTCACACACCGTATTGGGGTAGGATGGATGAAATGGAGGCTCACCTCCGGTGTGTTATGTGACAAGAAGGTGCCACCACAACTTAAGGGCAAGTTCTTCAAAGTGGTCGTTAGACCAGCTATGTTATATGGGGCGGAGTGTTGGCCAGTTAAGGTCTCCACGTGCAAAAGATGAAGGTTGCCGAGATGAGAATGTTGAGATGGATGTGTGGGCATACCAGGAGTGACAAGATTAGAAATGAGGTTATTCGAGAAAAGGTAGGAGTGGCCTCGGTGGAAGACAAGATGCGGGAAACGCGACTGAGATGGTTTGGACATGTGAAGAGGAAAGTCCCAGATGCACCAGTGCGGAGATGTGAGAGACTGGCCATGGATGGTTTCAGAAGAGGTAGGGGTAGGCCGAAGAAATATTGGAGAGAGATGATCAGACAGGACATGACGCATTTACGACTTACCGAGGACATGACCCTGGATAGGAGGGTGTGGAGGGCACACATTAGGGTAGAAGGCTAGTACATAGTCTCGTTATTCTTCCCTATTCGTAGGCGCATTAGCACATTACAATTCCTTGTGCTCTCATTTCTGCTATTTCTGTTACTATTTATTACTTTCAGTACTTGTGATTATTCTATTTTATCTGTGATGCCTTCGTTACTTATTTTCCTATAGCGCTTTGAATTTCTTAATCTTATCTGACCCCCTTTTTATGTCTTTTATTGAGCCGAGGGTCTTTCGGAAACAGCCGTCCTACATTGGTAGGAGTCAGGTCTGCGTACACTCTACCCTCCCAGACCCCACGATGTGGGATTTCACTGGGTTGTTGTTGTTGTTGTTGTATATATATTTCTTTCAGTATTTTTTCTTCTATTCATCCCGCATTATTTTAATATTTCGCCCCATTCCGCATTATTTCAATATTCTGTCGCATTATTTTAATAAACCGCCCATTAATTATTATTTTCCGTCGTTCCGTATTATTTTATATTTTCGCCCGTTCCGCATTATTTTATTAATTTTCCTACTACACATTATTTTAATCATCCATTTTTTTATTATTTTTATTCAATCTCCATAGAGGGATTAGACAGAACAAAAGGGGGGCTGACACAGACAGGAGAGGAGAGAAAACGGAGAGAAGCAGGGCGGAGGAATTGGGATAGATTTTTGGCATAGACAAAAATCCTACACTCGTATTCAAATATATCTTACAAAAATTCTCGAATCTTCTTTCTGAATTTGCACTTGAATTTACTTAAAAACGAGGGTAGATTCATGACCAAATCATCCCCGTTCACTGCCCTACAACAGGTAATATTTACTTCATGTTCCTTTGTTTTTTTGTTGTTGTCATTATGCTTAAATATTGTCCTAAAAATGCTAGCTTCCTAATTTCGTCATTCTTTTCTTGTTTGCATGGACACTTTGGGAGCAAAAATAGAGTCTTGATTTGAGACTCAATATAGTTGTCATCCCCTCACATGGAACCGATATCTTAGACCTCTCGAATAGCAAATAAAACAAGATGGTTTCACTCGGACCCAATTTCACTTGCTTATATTTTCAGCATTTTGTTTATTATTATTATTATTATTGTTATTGTCGTTATTATTGCTGCTCCTGTTTTTATCATTATTGTTGTTATTTATTTATTTTATCGTTTCATTATTATTATTATTATTAGTAGTAGTAGTATATTTATTTACTGTTATTATTAGTATTTCCATTATTATCATTATTACTAGTATATTTTATTTACTGTTATTATTATATTTATTATTATTATTATTTTCGTTATTAATATTATTAATAGAAGTAGTAGTATGTTTATTATTATTATTATTATTTTTCATTATTATTATTACCATTATTATTAGTATATTTTGTTTACGGTTATTATTATTTTCGTTATTAATAATATTGATAGAAGTAGTGTTTATTATTATTATTCATTTTTATTATTATCATTATTAATAGTATATTTTATTTACTGTTATTATTAGTATACATATTTTATTACCGTTATTAATATTTTTATTATACATATTTTATTACCGTTATTAATATTATTATTATACATATTTTATTACCGTTATTAATATTAGTATTATTGGTATACATATTTTATTAGTAGTTAGAGTTATATTTTTATTTTACTGTTAGTATTATTATTAGTATTTTCATTATTATTAGTATGTTTATTTACTGTAGTGTTTTTGTTATTATTATTATTATTATTAGTATTAGTTTCTTTATCATTAGTATTTTTTATTATTACTATTGCTATTATTTTCGTAATAGTATCTTTATTTATTGTTATTATTATTATTATCATTATTATTATTTTCCTTATTATTATAATTATTAGTAGTATTAGTACTTTTACAGTTATTATTATTATTATTATTATAATAATAATTATTATTATTACCATTTTCATTATTATCATTATTATTATTATTATTATTTTCGTCATTATTATTAGTAGTAGTAGTAGTAGCAAATTTTTAGTTGCTATTGTTATTATCATTATTCTTTTTTTTATTATTATTATTGTTATTGTTGTCATTATTATTTTATTATTATTGTTATTATTGTTATTGTTATTATTATTACTACTACTACTACTAATACTACTATTATTACTATTATATATTAAAATTGCTTATATGATTTGAATATGTTCTCATTTATGTAATAGCTAACATTATATTAGGCATAATATTTACGATCGTTTTTATCTCATTTAAATGATTTATTCAAATTATCCCTCCTTCATTAAATCATTTATATACCAAATCTATTTCTCTTATAATTTTTTCTAAATGTTTTAAAGTTTATATTTCTTTCAAATTGTTTAATACCTTGATTATTGTTAAAACGCATTTCTCCAAAGTTAGTCAAATAAATTTCAAATCGTCGGACAACCGCATGTTAGCGGTTATTTTAAGTGCTAAAACCATCTTAAAATAGTAATATGAACCTCGTACCCTTTCCTCTAAATTTTTAAGACTTAAATCTGTTAGGGTCTTTTAAATTAAGTTTTTTTAATTTCTTTAAAAAATTAAGTGGCGACTCCTCTTTTAATAAAATCGATTTTTTCTTATGGAGATGAAATTAATTTTAAAACCTTGTCCATTTTTCGACATAACACTTACAACATGTGTTCACTCAAAAAGACTTGAATTTGAGGCAGAGGAGATGGATGGAATTGTTAAAGGACTATGATATCACTATTCTTTATCACCCAGAAAAAGCTAATGTAGTTGTCACGCCCCGAGAGGGTACCCTAGGCGTGGCCGGCACTCAGAAACCATTTCTGACTTCTAAGAGAACCACTTGGTCTCATTTCTTATTTATTCATGAGCGGAAGACTTAAGAATACTAATGTGGGCTTGTCATAATCAAAGGAAAAATAGATAATTATTAGAAGAAGTAGTTTCTAAGGAGAACTACTCCGATTACATCATCAGACTCTGTCTATGAAGCCTCTAATACTCTTAGATGGTGCCAATGATATGTCCATGGCTACCTCCAAAGAAACATCACACTCAATAATAATAAAAGTATAAGGAGTTCCTTCGAATACAAGAAGGACTCACCAAATAGCTGAAAAGAAATGATCTTCAACGATGCGCCTATTGAGGATCTCTAACACCTGTATCTGTATCATAAAACGATGCAGGTCGAATGACGTCAGTACGTGGAATGTACGAGTATGTAAAATGGCAGGAAGGTAAGGATAGATATCAAGATACTCCTCTCAATAAAACTCAGCTCAGAACTCAACATCATCTCAACATGAATATGTAATGCAAGTTTAAAATATAATAATAAAAATAATAGTAATAAGCAATGCTTACTCAGTTGGGAGTTTATCTAACCGACAACCATCAATTATGAGCTAGCGATGATACAACGAAACGATGTCGTTGCCACATCCATCCAATACCTTGTCAGGGTAAAGGACATCACCATCTTGGATCCATTCATCAAAGTCCTCTTTTTGGGACTTAAGAGGCATAGCCTCCATCCTACACTGGCTACGTAGTTCTGGGGTTTGAGTCAATTAAACTCTTACCCAACTCGGTGCTCAATACTACTCCCAAAATATGTGCTCATATTAAACTCATCATCTAGTCTCATTGGACTTTAATTTAAATCATCAAACTCATCTCATTTCATGTTCATCAATCATTATACTTCCAAAAACATCATTTACATCTCATCAAAACATCTTGCTCAAAATATCATTTTCTCAAATTCATTCAAATTCGACTCTTTTGCTCTTTCAAAACTCAATAAAATACATATATAGTATTAATTCATATAACTCTCTTTTTATCAATAAAAATAATAAAAAGCCAACATCTTTACTCAAAACATGTGTAAAAATATTCATGAACATTAAATCAATTAGGATTTATGGGAAAGTAGCCATGAACAATAATTCCAATAATATGAGAGATAACAATAATAATAATATTAATGCATAAATATATCAAACTCAATAGAAGAAGAATTAATTCATCTAGAATTCAAGATTTGAATAAAACTCAACTATAACTCAATTATAATAAATTTAAATATTGGGCGCATGGACGAACTCAATCCAATGCTATGAAAGCCTTACATACCTTAAATCCGAAGGTTTACTCCGAATTGGAATACTCTTGGATCCCTAGCCTTTTCTTCTCGCCGGAGCGTTTTGTGTACTACCCGGAGTATAAGAATAACCGGAGTAGTATTTTTATACTACTAAAACTAAAACTATATTTGAGAAGAAGTATATAGAGAGAAGAAATGCTTAGGAAAGCTTGATTAATAAAATGAGGAAATAAGGTGGGTATTTATAGGTGGGAAAGAGGGACCTAACAATAAATAAAATAATTATAAAGAAAAATCTG
The DNA here is from genome assembly GCF_947179165.1 of Solanum dulcamara. Taxonomy (NCBI): domain Eukaryota; kingdom Viridiplantae; phylum Streptophyta; class Magnoliopsida; order Solanales; family Solanaceae; genus Solanum; species Solanum dulcamara. The sequence continues at coordinate 16,165,628 of NC_077243.1, read as the reverse complement.
AAAATTTAATGGAATATATTGATGTCATGGATGATGTTAAATGGAGGACAATTTATGTCATGCATGATGTCAAATGCATCTAGATGTTTCCATGGTAGGTAAGATGAGTTCTTTTTAACAGAATACTCATTTTCGAAGCTACGTTTGAATAAGATAAATTCCTTATTAGGATTTGGTTTCTTCATAAGAATTGTAGATATGGAAGTCTAGTTTCATATCGTTCAAGAATCAACCAATTTGGAGCAACCTACAGTGAGATATGAATTTTCTTCTATCAACACTCAATTTCGTCACAGCACTATATCTTGCAAAGATTAATTTATTTGACCTACTTATACTCCGAATTTGAAGTTATGTTCTTCATGAAAGTTGTAGGTAAGGATGTTGTGATTACCCAGAAATTTGAATCACCTAATTTGGACCAACCTATGAAAAGTTATGCCCAAAATACAGAGGCTGTATTATTTTTGTCGAGAATTGAAATACCGACATACAACATTTTAGGGGTTGTTACAATATCTCCCCCTTGGGATCATTCGTCCTCGAATGAAGATGAAAATAGGAGACATAAAGAATGAATATCATCAATACATCAACTCCGATACTCAAATGGTTAATGACTCAAACTCAAGAATAAACATCGACTCAAAGGTAGAAGTAAGGAATATTACCTTGAATATCGTCATCAGAAGGCATAAATAGATGAGGATAGTTAGCCTTCATATCTTCTTCAACTTCCCATGTAGCCTCTTCAACAAATTGATTTTGCCATAGGACTTTGACAGATGCCACTTCCTTAGTTCTTAATTTGCGAACCTGACGATCAAGAATTTGAACTGGAATCTCTTCATAACTCAAACTCTCTTTCACCCCAATGCTCTCAGCTGGGACAACAAGTGAAGGATTTCCCAAACACTTCTTAAGCATAGAGATGTGAAACACGGGATGAATAGCAGCTAATTCTGGAGGCAACTCCAATTCATAGGCTACGTTACCTACCCTCCTCATAATCTGATAAGGACCAATGTAGCGGGGACTAAGCTTCCCTTTCTTTCCAAATCTCATCACACCCTTCATGGGTGAAACTTTCAAGTATACCCAATCGTACACTTCGAACTCTAAATCTCTTCTTCTAACATCAGTGTAGGATTTTTGGCGACTTTGAGCAGTCCTCAACCTCTCTTGTATGGTTTTCACCTTCTCCATAGCTTGGTGAACCAAGTCTGGTCCAATCAACTCAGCTTCACCAACTTCAAACCAACCAATTGGTGATCTACATCTCCTCCCATACAGAGCTTCATAAGGAGCCATTTGAATACTCGAATGGAAACTATTATTGTATGCAAACTCAATAAGAGGTAAATGATCATCCCAATTACCTTTGAAGTCAATGACACAGGCTCTTAACATATCCTCCAAAGTCTGTATCGTACGCTCTGCCTGGCCATCTGTTTGCGGATGAAAAGCAGTACTAAGGTTCACTCTTGAACCCAAGCCCTTCTGAAATGACTTCCAAAACTGAGCAGTAAATTGAGCTCCCCTATCAGAGATGATAGACAAAGGAACTCCATGCAGTCTAACAATCTCTCTAAGATATAGTTTGGCATAATCCTCTGCAGTGTTCGTAGTCTTAACCGGCAAGAAATGGGCCGATTTGGTCATCCTATCCACAATCACCCAAATAGAGTCATGTTGTTTGCGGGTTCGTGGTAAACCGGTAATGAAGTCCATATTGATCATTTCCCACTTCCATTCCGGTATCTCTATATTCTGAGCCACTCCACAAGGCCTTTGGTGCTCAACTTTAACTTGTTGGCAATTTGGGCACTTGGACACAAACTCTGCTATATCTCTCTTCATTCCACTCCACCAGTATACTTCTCTTAAGTCATGATACATCTTTGTTGAACCTGGATGGATGGAATACTTAGAATTATGGGCTTCTTTCATGATTATCTCCCTAATACCATCAACACTTGGAACACATAATCTTTCTTGATATCTCAACACTCCATCTCCCCCTTTGGTAAAAGCCATTACCTTCTGCTTGTGAACCTCATCCTTCAGTTGAAGAAAAATAGGGTCCTGATCTTGCTTTTCTTTCACCTCTGCAACTAGAGATGATTCAGCTCCATTTCGTACTATTGTACCACCCTCACTAGAGTCAATAAGTTGAACTCCCAAACGCGCAAGTCTATGCACTTCCTTTGCCAACTCCTTCTTTTCCTCTTCCACATGAGTTGTACTTCCCATAGATAACCTGCTAAGAGCATCAGCAACTACATTTGCTTTACCTGGGTGGTAGAGAATGCTCATGTCATAATCCTTGAGCAACTCTAGCCATCTCCTTTGCCTCAAATTCAACTCCTTCTGGCTGAATACATACTGCAAGCTCTTATGGTTTGTGAACACATCCACATGTACACCATAAAGATAGTGACGCCAAATCTTAAGAGCAAATACCACAGCTGCCAACTCAAGGTCATGAGTGGGGTAGTTCCTCTCATGAGTCTTAAGCTGCCTGGAGGCATAGGCAATGACCTTACCTTTCTGCATCAATACACATCCCAACCCAACTCTTGAAGCATCACAATAGATTACAAAACCATCCATTCCTTCGGGTAGGGATAGTACTGGAGCAGTAGTCAATCTAGCTTTCAACTCTTGAAAACTTTTCTCCAAGCATCAGACCATTGAAACTTAGCCTTCTTCTGAGTCAGCTTAGTCAATGGTGAGGATATGGATGAAAATCCCTCAACAAACCTCCTGTAGTAACCAGCCAAACCTAAGAAACTCCTTATGTCGGTTGGAGAGGTGGGTCGGGGCCAGTTCTTAACTGCCTCAATCTTTTGAGTATCAACTTGGATTCCATCCCCATATATAATATGACCTAGGAATGCTACAGACTCAAGCCAAAACTCACACTTTGAAAACTTAGCATACAACTCCTTCTCCTTAAGAGTTTGAAGGACAATCCTAAGGTGATTAGCATGCTCACTCTTACTTCTAGAGTAGACCAAAATATCATCGATGAAGACAATTACAAATGTATCTAGGTATGGCTTGAATACTCGGTTCATGAGGTCCATAAAAGCTGCTGGAGCATTTGTCAATCCAAAGGACATAACAAGAAACTCAAAATGACCATAGCGGGTTCGAAAAGCCGTCTTCGGGATGTCACATTCTCTCACTTTCAACTGGTGATAGCCTGATCTAAGGTCTATCTTAGAGAAGCATGTGGCACCCTGAAGTTGGTCAAATAAATCATCTATTCTGGGAAGAGGGTACTTATTTTTAATGGTGACCTTGTTTAGTTGTCGGTAATCAATGCACATTCTAAGGGACCCATCTTTCTTTCGCACGAATAGGACAAGAGCGCCCCAGGGTGAGACACTTGGTCTAATAAACCCCTTATCTAGGAGGTCTTTCAGTTGTTCTTTCAACTCTTTCAACTCAGCAGGAGCCATCCTATAAGGAGGAATGGAGATAGGTTGTGTATCAGGAAGGATATCAATACCAAAGTTTATCTCTCTATCAGGAGGAATTCCGGGTAGATCCTCAGGAAAGACTTCAGGAAACTCATTCACAATGGGAACTGACTCAAGAGATGGAGTCTGATCATTAATATTTTTGACTCGAACTATATGATATATACATCCTTTAGAGATTAATTTTCTGGCCTTAAGGTAGGAAATAAATTTACCCCTAGGCACTACAGAATTCCCCTTCCACTCTAAGATAGGCTCATTTGGAAATTGAAACTTGACAATTCGGGTCCTACAATCAACTGAAGCATAACAAGAATAAAGCCAGTCCATACCAAGAATCACATCAAAATCAACCATGTCCAACTCAACTAAGTCAGCCATGGTATCCCTATGATAGATTGACACAGTACAATTTCTATAGACCCTCTCAGCTAAGATAGAATCACCAACAGGAGTAGACACACTGAAAGGCTCAAGAAGACACTCAGGAAGGATCTCAAATTTACTAGCCAAGTAAGGAGTCACAAAAGATAATGTAGCACCCGGATCAAGTAATGCATACACATCAAAAGAAAGGACTCGAAGCATACCAGTAACAACATCGGGTGCGTTTTCTTGGTCTTGGCGACTACCCATAGCATACAGACGGTTGGTTCCCCCACCTGCACTTGAAGCTGCACCTCTATGATTACCTCTATTCTGTGGAGCTGCAGAAGAAAACTGAGCTCTACTACTTCCATCTCCCTGCCTTTTTAAAGGACACTCATTCTGGAAGTGACCTATCTTTCCACATCCGTAGCAAGCATTGGTGCCCACACGACACTCTCCCAAATGGAGCCTCCCACATCTAGCACATGGTGGTTTTCCTCTAGAACCTTGAGCCATACTTAATTGGGACTGAGAACCTTGAGATCGAAAGTTTTGGTGACTTAGCGATCTCTGATCATACCTGGTATTAGGTGTAAAAGCATTTGTTGGGGAAGGTGCATAATTGGAAGACCTTTTCTGAAAGAAAGACTTGTTACCCTTCCCTTGCTTCTGCTCATTCTCATGCCCAGCAGACTTAGCCTTCTTGCTTAGGTGTTCTTCTCGGTCTTTTTTCTTGTCATCCTCAACCTGCTGAGCATACACCATCAATCTAGAAAAATCCATGTCAGAAATCATTAGCATTGCCTTACATTCTTTCTTTACATGTTTGCCTAGGCCAGAGACAAACTTCCTCATCTTAGACCTCATATAGGGAATCATTTCTGGGGCATATTTGGACAATTGAATAAACTTTAAACTATATTCTTTCACAGTCATACTCTCTTGCTTGAGGTTCACAAACTCCTCAACTTTTGCTTCACGTAGCTCTTGGGGAAAAAAGTTATCAAGAAATGCTCTTTCAAACTCATCCCAAAGAGCAGGCTCTGCATCTTCACCTCTACTTTCTTCCCACTGGTTATACCAGACATTTGCGACATCCTTGAGTTGATAAGACACCAACTCAACACCCTCAATCTCTGTAGCATGCATCGCTTTTAGTATCTTCCACATCTCATCAATGAAATTTTGGGGGTGTTCATCAACGTTAGAACCCGTGAAGACCGGTGGATTCATTCTCAGAAAATCTCTGATCCTCGTGGCAGCAGACGACTCTTGATAACTAGAGCTAGGAGTTGGTGAACTCTGGCTACTATTTCGAGCAGCCACCAACTGGGTGAGCATAGCAATCGCTCCTCGAAAATCATCCTCAGAAGTAGGAGTGGTCTGAACAGTAGGTACTTGGGGTACCTCAGTAGACCTTGCAGGTCGGCCCCTAGTTCTCCGTGGAGGCATCACTGACTGTGGAACCTCAGTGCTAGGAGCGTTCCTCTGACTGGCTGAATGTTTAGGAGGCATGTCTGAAACGTGTAAACGCACGAATTAGAAAGAAAGCTTTTATAGAGTTAAACTCTATCGCACGAACTCAGATTATGAAAGAAGTGAAATAATTCCTAATGTCCTATAGCTTCTTGATTATAAGTGTGGTGCACGACACACCTATAAACAAGACTCTACTAGACACGGCTTCATAGACACCCTAGGACTCTTGAACTCTAGGCTCTGATACTAAGTTTGTCACGCCCCGAGAGGGTACCCTAGGCGTGGCCGGCACTCAGAAACCATTTCTGACTTCTGAGAGAACCACTTGGTCTCATTTCTTATTTATTCATGAGCGGAAGACTTAAGAATACTAATGTGGGCTTGTCATAATCAAAGGAAAAATAGATAATTATTAGAAGAAGTAGTTTCTAAGGAGAACTACTCCGATTACATCATCAGACTCTGTCTATGAAGCCTCTAATACTCTTAGATGGTGCCAATGATATGTCCATGGCTACCTCCAAAGAAACATCACACTCAATAATAATAAAAGGATAAGGAGTTCCTTCGAATACAAGAAGGACTCACCAAATAGCTGAAAAGAAATGATCTTCAACGATGCGCCTGTTGAGGATCTCTAACACCTGTATCTGTATCATAAAACGATGCAGGTCGAATGACGTCAGTACGTGGAATGTACGAGTATGTAAAATGGCAGGAAGGTAAGGATAGATATCAAGATACTCCTCTCAATAAAACTCAGCTCAGAACTCAACATCATCTCAACATGAATATGTAATGCAAGTTTAAAATATAATAATAAAAATAATAGTAATAAGCAATGCTTACTCAGTTGGGAGTTTATCTAACCGACAACCATCAATTATGAGCTAGCGATGATACAACGAAACGATGTCGTTGCCACATCCATCCAATACCTTGCCAGGGTAAAGGACATCACCATCTTGGATCCATTCATCAAAGTCCTCTTTTTGGGACTTAAGAGGCATAGCCTCCATCCTACACTGGCTACGTAGTTCTGGGGTTTGAGTCAATTAAACTCTTACCCAACTCGGTGCTCAATACTACTCCCAAAATATGTGCTCATATTAAACTCATCATCTAGTCTCATTGGACTTTAATTTAAATCATCAAACTCATCTCATTTCATGTTCATCAATCATTATACTTCCAAAAACATCATTTACATCTCATCAAAACATCTTGCTCAAAATATCATTTTCTCAAATTCATTCAAATTCGACTCTTTTGCTCTTTCAAAACTCAATAAAATACATATATAGTATTAATTCATATAACTCTCTTTTTATCAATAAAAATAATAAAAAGCCAACATCTTTACTCAAAACATGTGTAAAAATATTCATGAACATTAAATCAATTAGGATTTATGGGAAAGTAGCCATGAACAATAATTCCAATAATATGAGAGATAACAATAATAATAATATTAATGCATAAATATATCAAACTCAATAGAAGAAGAATTAATTCATCTAGAATTCAAGATTTGAATAAAACTCAACTATAACTCAATTATAATAAATTTAAATATTGGGCGCATGGACGAACTCAATCCAATGCTATGAAAGCCTTACATACCTTAAATCCGAAGGTTTACTCCGAATTGGAATACTCTTGGATCCCTAGCCTTTTCTTCTCGCCGGAGCGTTTTGTGTACTACCCGGAGTATAAGAATAACCGGAGTAGTATTTTTATACTACTAAAACTAAAACTATATTTGAGAAGAAGTATATAGAGAGAAGAAATGCTTAGGAAAGCTTGATGAATAAAATGAGGAAATAAGGTGGGTATTTATAGGTGGGAAAGAGGGACCTAACAATAAATAAAATAATTATAAAGAAAAATCTGAAAATTTAATGGAATATATTTATGTCATGGATGATGTTAAATGGAGGACAATTTATGTCATGCATGATGTCAAATGCATCTAGATGTTTCCATGGTAGGTAAGATGAGTTCTTTTTAACAGAATACTCATTTTCGAAGCTACGTTTGAATAAGATAAATTCCTTATTAGGATTTGGTTTCTTCATAAGAATTGTAGATATGGAAGTCTAGTTTCATATCGTTCAAGAATCAACCAATTTGGAGCAACCTACAGTGAGATATGAATTTTCTTCTATCAACACTCAATTTCGTCACAGCACTATATCTTGCAAAGATTAATTTATTTGACCTACTTATACTCCGAATTTGAAGTTATGTTCTTCATGAAAGTTGTAGGTAAGGATGTTGTGATTACCCAGAAATTTGAATCACCTAATTTGGACCAACCTATGAAAAGTTATGCCCAAAATACAGAGGCTGTATTATTTTTGTCGAGAATTGAAATACCGACATACAACATTTTAGGGGTTGTTACAGTAGTGGCCGATGCCTTGAGAAGAAAAGCAGGGAGCATGGGAAGTTTAGCTCATTTGCAGGTTTTCAGACGCCCATTGGCTAGAGAGGTTCAAACTCTGGCTAATGACTTTATGAGGCTGGAAGTAACGGAGAAAGGAGGATTCTTGGCCTGTGTGGAGGCAAGATCTTCATTTCTTGACAAGATTAAAGAAAAGCAATTTGAGGATGAGAAGCTGAGTCGGATTCATGATATACTCTTTCATGGAGAGGCCAAAGAGGCTGTGATCGATGAGGAAGGCGTCTTGAGGATTAAGGGGCGAGTATGTGTACCCCGTATTGATAATTTAATTCAGACTATTCTTGTAGAGGCTCATAGTTCAAGGTACTCTATACATCCTGGTGCAACCAAGATGTATCGCGATTTGAGACAACATTATTGGTGGAGCAGAATGAAGTGTGACATTGTTGATTTTCTTTTCCATTGCCCTAATTGTCAGCAAGTAAAATATGAGCACCAAAGGCCTGGAGGGACACTTCAAAGAATGCCCATTCCTGAATGGAAGTGGGAAAAGATTGCAATGGATTTTGTGGTCGGCCTTCCAAAGACATTGGGTAAGTTTGATTCGATATGGGTGATTGTTGATAGGTTAACTAAGTCTGCTCACTTCATTCCAGTCAAGGTGACTTATGATGCAGAGAAGTTAGCCAAATTCTATATTCGCGAGATTGTTCGATTACATGGAGTTACGATTTCTATCATATCAGATAGAGGTACGCAATTTACTTCTAACTTTTGGAGGACCTTGCATGCTGAGTTAGGTACTAGATTGGATCTTAGTACTGCATTTCACCCTCAGATCGATGGGCAGTCCGAGAGGATAATTCAAGTGCTGGAGGATATGCTTCGTGTGTGCGTAATAGATTTTGGTGGTCATTGGGATCAGTTCCTACCCTTGGCAGAGTTTTCGTATAATAATAGCTATTATTCGAGTATTGATATGGCTCAGTTTGAGGCATTATATGGGAGGAGATGTAGGTCTCCTATTGGTTGGTTCGATGCATTTGAGGTGAGACCTTGGGGAACTGATCTTTTGAGGGAATCACTAGAGAAGGTGAAATTTATTCAGGAGAAGCTTCTAGCAGCTCAGAGCAGGCAGAAGGAATATGCAGACCGAAAGGTCAGGGACATGGAGTTTATGGAGGGAGAACAAGTATTGTTGAAGGTTTCACCCATGAAGGGTGTGGTAAGATTCGCTAAGCGAGGTAAGCTCAGTCGGAGGTATATTGGGCCATTTGAAGTTCTTAAGCGTATTGGAGAGGTGGCCTATAAATTGGCTCTACCTCCAGGTTTATCTGGAGTGCACCTAGTGTTTCATGTATCTATGCTAAAGAAATATCATGGAGATGGGAACTATATTATTCACTGGGATTCGGTCTTACTTGATGAGAATTTGTCTTATAAGGAGGAGCCTGTAGCTATTCTTGATAGGGAGGTCCGCAAGTTGAGGTCAAGAGAGATTGCGTCTGTGAAGGTCCGGTGGAAGAATCGTCCGGTGGAGGAGTCCACTTGGGAGATTGAGGCTGACATGCATGGAAAATATCCACATTTGTTCGTCGAGTCAGGTACCATTTTCTATCCTTACTCTTCTTTTGACCGTTCGGGGACGAACGGTGGGTAAATTGGTATCTGTTGTAACGACCCATTATGTCGTTTTGAGTACTAAGGCCTTTTTATTTCATGAAAGACTCACCCCATGAATTTTTAATGGGTATTTTGGACTATTCGATAACTATAATTATTTAGTTGAGGGATAAATTTAAATAATTAATTTAATTAGTGGGATAAGTTGATAATTTATTTAATACTCTATACAAATTATTAAAATAAGAGGATAGGGTTTATGAAGTGTAGTAAAAAAAACAGATTAGAAAAGAAAAGGAAAAGAAAAAAGAACTCGGCGGGTGGCGAACAAAAGAGAACAACGATCCAGAGCTATAAGGACTGCTCTGCACTGAAGGTATGTTAGATACATGATTTATTATTACTATATTATTATTTGGATAGTAAAGAAATTAACTTGCAATTGAATTGTCAAAACAAATAAAATACTAATTAAAAAAAAAGGAATGCTGGGAGTAGTTAATGCATAATAGTGATAATAATGAAACTTAGAAAAGTAATAGTTAGAGATTATATAGTATTATATACATATAAGGACTTACACGAAGCATAATGTTGAATTCTAGAGATTATATATTATTATATACATATAAGGACTTACGGGAAGCATAATGTTGAATTCTAATTAAAGTAGCTATTGGGAAATCATTAGTTCATGCCAATAAGATAATTGGAAAATCTTGCACCCATGTACATTGCACGTTAGGTAATTGGATCAAGCTGCAACCTGTTTTTCTTGTACAGTAACACTACGGCCAATTATAAAACGTGGCTTCGGTTTTTATTTCCACATAATTATTGCACTATAATTCAAGTTTTGGTGTATTGAGATAGATAATTAAATATTAGGTGTATTATATTACCTAAATACCATTAAAGTTATGATATTGGAGGAATTAAGACTTGACACTAGGCTTGGAATTTAGGAAATTGATTAAAGAGTTGTGAGAGTTTTTGGGTCTAGCCTAGACATATAGTATGGATGTCTACGAACTCGTTTACTTATAAATATTATATATTTGATAGATTGGAAACGTTTTGAGGCATCGAAGAAAGGAAAAACATTGGTGAATTAACTTGCTTGGATTCGGTTCTTCGGTTGAGGTAGGTTATGGTTTTTATTCTATATCATAGATAGACTCTTAATAGTGATTGATATTCATTGGGTAATATGTGTGAAGTTTACTACGCATTTAATTGTTGTGGTTTGGATGGTTGATATGTTGTTGTGATTGATCTAAAATCCCGAGGCCATGAAATCCATAATTTTGATCTTGCCCTATCAAAAATGGTGTCTTGAATAAAGAAGGCTTGATGAAATATTGTTAATGAAGTGGAATGTAATCATGAAGAATGATAAATTAATTATATTTGGATCGGGTGTCACATTCCGACACGATATATTTGGATCGGGTGTCACGTTCCGGCATGGTAATATTAAAGAAAAATAAATTAAAATGACTTAATACTACCCAATCTCCATAATTCATTTTCCAAAAGAGTGTGATGTGAAGGCTTGAGTCCTCATGTGTGATCTTGATATTGTTGACTGGGTATGTAATTGTTCATTGGTTGCCTCCTGTTAAATGTTATGGTTGATTTTTCACTATTATTTTATGTATATTAATTCCTATTTTGAGTCGGTCGATGATATCTACTCAGTACATGTTGTCCTGTACTGACCCATACTTGTATCTTTTCTTGTTTTATTTTGTGGAGTGCAGCGAGTGTTTCACCGACTTCGACTCGACCTCAGCTCTAGTCAGTCTCAAGATCATCTGATTTTAGGGTGAACTATCCTTCTAGCTCGTGATAGATTTTCTCGGTTACGGCATGGTGTCTTCAGTTTCGGACACATTTTGTTATTTATTTATTTTAGAGTTTGATACTTTCAGACTTAGTTTTAGAAATTAGATGTCCTTAATGTGATGACTTTCAGGTTTTGGGAAACCATATTTAATTGAGCTTCCGCGTTATTATCATATTTATTAGTTGGAGTTTGTATCGTTGGTTCTCTCACCTAGGAGGTTAAGTGTTGGTGCCACTCACGACCCATTTTGGTCGTGACAACATTCTATATTGATTGTATCTTCTCTACCCTCCAATACACCTTATCTTTATATCCCCCACCCTCCATAGCCCTCGCCCCCTCCACCCGACACCCCTACCTTCCCACCTCTGCCTTCCATAATATTTATCTATATTATATACAAATGCTTTAGGATAGTAATTTTTGCTTGCCTATCGAACACAAATTTTTTTAAAAAAACATTGAAAACATTTTTCTTCATACTCAACACACTAATTCAAAGATTAGTTTTTTGATAATCATGGCTTTTATGTTAATAGGGTGAAAGTTTTATGTTTTTCTTTTAGTAAATATAATTATGTGACTTAATTTGATAAAAAAAAATCATACTTATGTGATTATCCTAATTCAGGACGTTGTTCTAAAGCGGAAGGGAAGACTATTGTGTGGACAAGATACATTCATGCGTCGTTGACATGAAAAGATATTATTTTCCTACATTAAATAATTAAGAAGATAAAGTGAAATTTACTCTTAATTTTATAATAAATAAACTTTACTAAATATCTATTTTAAAATTTAACTTTGAACTTCCAAACGGACATAGGGATACGATCTTTGGAGGTGGACATTTTTATGATAGATAAATTACCCATTAGGCCATTTAAAGAAAAAGAAATACATTAAAGTAGATTAACTAGGTGCAAATTTGACATCAACGATATTTAGATATATTAAATTTATAGGAGGTGGTGCAATCGATGAGACTGTTTTTTTTTAATCAGAGTCTCAATTTTGATCTAACTTGGATATGAAAAAATTCAGCTTAGTAGAGTGCGCTTTTCTAAATAAACCCGGTATAAATTTGGATTAATCGGCCTTCAAGTGGATATTAATGGATGAAAAATAAAATTAAAAAACTGAAGATATATTAAATTTAATTTGGTGTTGGCAGATCCTGAATTCTTATTTAAAAAGGCAACCCCTTGTATCTTTTCGTAGGTAAATACATGTCGGCAATTTTTTTGTGCATAATATATGATCAAAGTCAGAAGGCAGTAGTTGTCATGTTAACCTTCATTTCTCTTTATATTTAATCAGATTGACTCGATATTATATTCCTACTAATTAAAGTAATGCAAAATTTGAATTATCTGGTTATTGGATTTAATAGGACCTGTAAAAAAAGATCTTAACATGAACTTATATTTGGATGCGTAGTTTTTACAGTTATTTTGTTATTTTTTTTATCTATTTATGAAATTTAGTGCGATCTTTTGAAGCGTAATTTTATTACTATTGTTTGGAGCAGTTTTGGTGTTACGGTTTTTGAGATTTGATGATAGTCTTGGTTAAATCTCTTTTTTCACAGTTCAAATAATGAAATCGCCCAAGTTTTTAAAATATTTGTCAGAGACACAAAACATTCATTTTTGACAAACTTAAAAGATCAAAACTGTATAGGTGAATACTTAAGGGATGACATTGAATCCAGCCAAACAAATAAGGGACCATTATTGCCATTTTTCTCTTTTATCGTTTACTAAACCAAAAACTTTGGTTATATTCCCACTTTAAATGTTAAAACGACTCTTTCCTCCTCTATTTTCTTTTCTTCATTATTATTGTAGCAATTCTGCACGTCTTCTCTCAAATGGGTACGATTTTGCTTTTGTGCTTTCGAATACTCAATATATATACATCTTTTTGTTGATGATGAAGGGAGTTCAAGCCTTGAAAACAACTTTTGTCAGAAATACAAGGTAAGATTGCGTATAATAGACTCTTATGATCGAACTCTTCCCCAACCCTGTGATAGAAGGAGCTTAGTACATTGGGCTACCCCTTTTTTTTTCTTGTCGATGATATAATCCATGTATGCTTACAACTTATTGGTTAGATCTTGCTTAACATTTGTCAATTAAATTTGTTTGATTAATTATGTGTGTTTTTAACTTCAACTAGTTTTAGTATATTGTTTCATCTGTTTGAATTTGATTCTAATTCTCGTTGATGATATAATCCATTTATGCTTACAACTTATTGGTTAGATCTTGCTTAACATTTGTCAATTAGATTAATTATGTGCGTTTTTAACTTCAACTAGTTTTAGTATATTGTTTCATCTGTTTGAATTTGATTCTAATTCTTGTCTCATATATATGAACAAAATTGATAATATGGTAATTTATGTGGGTGGACTGCTATTTCATATAGTAACTTGTATTTCTTGTTTCAGTCTCTTTCATTTCCATATTTCTGTATATACTCTATTCCCTTTAGATTTATCTGAGGAATGATATTGAATATGTTATTGTTGTTTTTTGCTACAGATTCTGATAGTACATTTTAGGCGCTTTTCCTTTTGAGTTCTAACGAGAAGGCAAATTAAGAAAGCTTATTTTGTTTTGATGGCCTCCGAGAAGGAGGTTTTCAGCCTATCTGGACCATTGTACCTCACTACTATTGATTGGTAAGCCTCTTTTCTCCTTTATCTTTGCGTTTCCATTTACTGCCGTTGATTAAAGGATGGATTTGACTTGTGTGTCCCTTTGGACGCTGTTGCTTAAATATCACACGTCATGTTACAGTGAGAGATTGAATTATTATCTCCATTTATTTTTACTTGTTGAATATTGACTTGATACATTCCTTTAAGGAGCAATAAATAGAATAATAAATTCAATATTTTAGAAATTAAGTGATAAATTCTTTTGATTTTCTAAACTAGATAAATAAAAATGAGCATTTACTTAATATAGTGAATAAATAAAAATGAATGAGGGGAGTATATAGTCTTAAGCAGTCGTACTTGGCCAAAAATTTGAATTGATATGTTAGTCTCAATATCTAACTTTAGTGCTTAGCATTGCGTCAATTATCGGTACTTAGCCTTGTTATATAGTGTTTTCCCACTTTTAGGCCACCATGTCTCGTTATTCATACTCCATTTGTCAGAGTTTGGGCGTGAACAAATGTTGTATATAATGTCCACCCATTAGTTGAGAGATTGGGCCAATTTATCGTTACATAATTTGAACAATACACGATGGAATAGAATCATAATTCTAAGTAGAACCCCTTTTTACGATATGTTAAATAAAGTGGAATCAATCACGTAATAGGCTCAAACCCTTTCCTTATGATGATTCATGCCTTGTTTGTGCCTTAAGAACGTCGTATGCAAATGAATTCATTTTTGGTATAGAATAAATGGACAAAAGCCGCATGCAACAACTTGAGAAGGGTTGTGCTTTGCTACTTTGCTTAAGTTTCCATCAATTGTATTTATCTACATGGTGATGAATTTGTCCGTTGACAAGTCAGATGAGGCCCCATAAATTTGTCCGCATATTTTACTTAAACACCTTAACTTATCCTTGTACCTATTAAACATTTTAATTTTAATAAATATATATTTATTAGACACAAAATGACAATTAATAAAAAGAGAAACATGCGTGCATCTCAAACGCACAGACATGAAAAATGGACCAATGACATGTTGACATGTGGCTATTAAATTATTTTTTAAAAAAACTCTATTTAAGTAATCCAAAAAGAATTTTAAGAAAACAAAAATTTATCTTTGAATTAACCCACCCCCACCTCCACCCCATCCTTTTCTTCTCCCTCCGACTTTCCTTTCCAATGAGGAATAGTTTTGCAATGAGGAATATTGGAATGGGGAAGAAGACGTTCTTTCCTTTTTTTTAAAATTATTATTATTATTATTATCTATTAATTTAGGTGTATAAGTTGAAAAAAATAAGAAATAATATTATTTTTAATTGATTCACGCGTTTAAGGAGTGTGAAATACACTTTTTTTGCCATATTAGCATTTTGTGTCTAATAGGAATCACTTTTGAACATATAAGGTGTTCAATAGTTACAAGGCTAGGTTAAGATATCTAAGTGAAATATGCGGACAACTTTAAGGGGTCGCGTATGACTTAAGCCTTTCTATAAGCATAAAGATTTATCGTATAATCAAGTCATGTAAAATTACATAGTTGACTCTAAAATTCTGAATCAAGTTTTCTTGTTTCACAGGAGAAATACATATCATAGGAGGTCCGTATCAGCTAGCTTAGTGCAGAGTGTGTACATTCTTGAACGTGACCGCCAACAAAATCGCCAAGGTCCTAATGCCCTTGCTCCACCCTGGTGGGAATTCTTTCAATTTCATTTAATCCAAGTCTTGGTAGATAATGAAGACCAATCTTACTTCGGCGCCATTTTTGAATACAAATTTCCAACCTCCCATCTCCGCAACAAAACAATACACAATAATCCTAATCCTAATCAGAATCAGAATCGGAATCCACCAAAGTATGTGATTGCCTTTCGAGGCACAATTGCCAAAAAGGGTAACAGATCACAAGACTTCAAATTGGACCTCAGACTTATTCGCGACAATCTTCACAATTGCTCTCGCTTCCACACTGGCTTGCAAGTTGTACAAAACATCATTCAGAATCACGAGGTCTCAGATATTTGGCTAGCCGGACATTCCTTGGGCTCTTCAATTGCGCTATTAATCGGAAGGAATATGATCAAAACAGGAATTCATCTCGAAACATATCTTTTCAATCCACCATTCACATCACTTCCAATAGAGAAAGTCCTAAAGAACGAGAAATTGAAACACGGAATCCGCATTGCTCATAGTGTGATCACTGCAGGACTCGCTGGCGCCCTCAACAGTCACAAGCCAAAGCCTACACATAAAAGTGATTCATTTACTCTGTTGTCTTCGTGGGTTCCTTACTTATTTGTTAATCCATCCGATCCTATATGTGCGGAATACATTGGGTATTTCGAGCATAGGGAGAAGATGATTGCGATTGGGAAAGGGGAAATTGAACGAATTGCGACGCAGAATTCAATAAGAAGTATAATTGGGTATGCAGCAGGAAAAGATCAATCGGAACCATCACACTTACTTCCTTCAGCGTTTGTTGCGATTAATTTGAGTCCTTCACCAGATTTTAAGAGAGCTCACGGTATACATCAATGGTGGAAGCCAGATTTACAGTGCAACTATAAACTATACCAATTTCAATGAGATTTGGTTAATCGAAATGTTGGACACAAAGTTAGATCATAATTGTCCATTAATTTTCAGATTAAAAATATTCATCTTTTTAATGTATTTATTATGAGATGGCACAAATATGAGAATTTTTTTATTTAATTAAATAAGTAACACTTGTCATCAAACATAAATAATCTGACCTATTTGATTTAACCCAAAACAACTATAAACCATTTTGTCATTTCAGTTCTTTTGATATTTCACATTTTGCGACTGAAAGGATTAAAAGACAATAATATCTTCTTCATTGATTTTTGATTCAAAACCGATGCAAACAAGTTTCAATCGATTCTTGATCTACATTCAATCTAGCTTCTTCATTTCCATAACAATGGTAGATACTTAAAATTAAGGGGAATTTTCGCATATAGCCATTCAAAAATATCTAATTACAATTCGTAATTATAGTTATAGCAACATTTGTATAATTCACACGATATTTGTATACATTTGTATAATTCGCTATACAATTCGCATTTTTTGTATAACGTTTGTATATTTCGCTATACTATTCATGCACAATGTTTGTATAATTCGCTATACAATTCGATTTGTGCACAGTGTTTGTATAAATCATGCGAATTATACAAAATTCAACTATATAATCACGCGAATTATACAAAACTCAAACTATAATTACAATTATATATTTGCCGCGAGCCATAATTAATTCAAACTATAACTATTTAGCTAATTAACTAGTATATATTTTCTTATCTGCATAATTTTCCCTAAAATTAATCCGGCCTATTACCATCTATTTAATTAAAATCCCACATAATATTCTCTCAAACGAAATCTTTTAGATTATAAATATCAAGATAAAAAGGTCATTTAGTAATAGTTGTAACGAAATGGAACAACCATCTGGACATATTCCAGGAAGGCCTAATGGAGGCCCAGTACTAGGGATGGGAATGGGGTGGGGCGGGTTTAAAGTTAGGCGGGGTGGGGAGGGTTTAGCGTTATGCGAGGCGGAGTGGATGTGGGGTGAGTTAAAATAATTATTATTAAAATTAATACAGGTCGGGTTGCGGGTTTATGCGGGTTTAAGGTATCTAATAGGAATCCGAAAAAAAATAAATCTTTGTAATTAGTAAAAATTAAAGATATAAACTTTTTATATTAAACTTTGATTTTAATTTTAACTTCTTCTTTTTTAAAAAAATTAAACTAGACAAATGTTAATTAGAGTTAATTAGCGATTAAGAAATAATTGTTGAAATGTTAATTAGAAATAATTAATTAGTTGTTGAGATATTAATTAGCGGAAAAAAAATTACGAATTTTATTTTTCATATTAAACTCAATTAAAAAAGAAAAAAACATAAAAATTTATGTAGGGCGGGTTGAAAATGGAAGGCATATATGGGGCGGGGCGAGTTGAAAATGGAAAAAATTGTTATGCGGGGGCGGGGTGGTTTAAGAAAATTGCAGGTTGAGCTCAACCCGCCCCGTACCTGCTCCGCCCCGCCCCAATGCCATCCCTACCCAGTATGAGGCCATCAGAGACCGAATGTTGAAAAAAAGATTTGGTAAAATTTGTTTAGCATACAAATTTTGGAAAAAATATCTACATACACAACTTATTTTACCATATTCTCTAAAATTCACTATCATTTGAAAAAATTACACAAATCGCTACTCTCTCCTATGCTCGGATACATCACTTTACACAATGTATTGGTCGGATACATCACATTGTGTGATGTATCCAGACGTAGATGTATCAAAATATTGAGTGATGTATTCGAAATCGAGACGCGATGTATTGAGACTTTGAAGGATGTATCCGAAATCGAGATGCGATGTATTGGGACGTTTTGGAATGTATCCGAATTCCACAAAATTTAAGACATTTTTATAATTTGAAAAAGAGTAGGAATAAAATGTAATTAACTCTTAAAATTATGAGATTTGTGTGATCCCTGCTAAAAATTTGGCAAGTCTCCAAAAAAAAACTCAAAATCCCAAAATCTAAATAAACAAATAAATGGTTTCGGGGGTTAAATATACTTGTCAAGTTCTTTTAAATTCTTAAACCTTGCTCCAAAATTTTTATATCTTTTTATTTTTTTTAAAAATCCAACAATTATGACTCCAATTATAACTATATCTACACAACACCCCCCAGAGTAACAGTTTTGCTTTGTCTTTTAAGTCATCTAATCTATAGAAATATATGCTTGTCATGAAAAGATTGTTCGTGAAAAGTGTTAAAATTATATTAAAGAATAAGTAGTCCCTATCATTGTTATTATTTGATCTTAACTAATTATAATTTGACGAATTGTAATAGTTGTTAATTGTGTTATTAATAATTTTTATTAAAATATCATGTTATGATTTTTGGATAATTAATGTATTATCTAGTTCATTATATAATGATAAATTTGTATAAAACTTATGGATATTTTTAATAGGTTTTAGAATTTATGGGTATAAAATTATGAATCATGTTTCATGTTTTGTTTTTAAAAAAAGAGTGAAAAAAATTTCCCAAAAATTATGATCAAACACATATAGAAATTTCAATCCAAACTTCACTCAAATCTGATTTTTCAAAAGTATTTTCAAAATTTATAATCAAACAGAGTATACTCTGTAGTGAGATAGCAGTTCTCCTAATCGACTACTTATTATGATAATGAACATTCCACGTTAGCGTGCTAAAGTGAGAATTGCTCAAATCTAACCAAACTGAAGTGCATTTCACGTTTTTAATTTTTTAAATTTACTTCTGGGATCGGAGAAAGGATGGGGATTTCAGTTCTGATATTTTTATTTATCATTTGACACAGTTATCTGAAATATCATGTCCCATAATGCCTCACCCATCAAAAACTCTCACATGCACATCAATTTATGAATTATTATTTCTTTATAAAGAAACAAAAGTGGAAACAACTTTAATTTTTATGTATGATAATATCGTTTTAGAGTACAATAAAGAGAACATCATATGTATCACTCTTTCAAGCACTTATTTTACGTCCAATAACGTTAGGTATTCTTAAAGTCCGACTAATTCAAATTAATTTACATCTATTATAGTATAAGACTTTCAATTATTTCTTCGAACCTCGGGACTACCAGTAGCTTCGGTTGTTGAATCTCGTGCAAGTTAGGTTGTGGTTGTATTGGCTACAAGTTAAATTGACAAATTCTATACACACTTCTCACATCTCGTCTATCCACTATTAAATTAAATTAAGTATCATTTCATGAATAATTTCTATGTTATCATTCTAGTTTGGAATTAGGGGTAGCACCAATTACTATGAGAAATATTACATCACTATTCCATGTTGAATTATATGAAAATATAAATAATGAGACATCTTCATCGACAGTGACCCCTAACCTTCCAAGCTAAAAAAAAATACATAATCCGTATATGGTACAATTAATTAATTAAATCGATATAGATTGGTGGTTATCAGACAAGAAATGAAACTTCAAGGTCTATTCAACCCTATATTTTCCCAAAAGAATTTGGATTTTCTTAACAAGAACCTCATTAACGTCAAACGTTATTGAAGGGTGTGTAAATATATATATATATATATATATATATGTCATTATGTATAAACAACTGCATGTTAGCTTGTCGATGTTACATATTAATTAACCAGACTGGAAACTAAAATCCAATTGCATGTTAATTATTTGTTACGACTATTAATGTTATCCATTCGCATAATAAAGACAATTTTGGTGGCTGCTTCTTTGTTTCCTTAGCTAGTAGCGTCGTGATGATATACAAGTTATGTGGAGTAAAATAAATGCCACATCTATATTGTGAATAAAAAGTCAAGGGACATGTGCAATCAAAACACAAATTACAAAGTGTATTATATGTCAAATAATATTTCTCCTATGAAAAACTCTTCACGTGGAGGATGGCTTATCAACATCCACAGAGTATTATAATCACCTAGGAATTATCAATATCTATCGAGAATTATTACTTGAATAGAACTGTGATTTTTTTTTCTATTTCGTTTTGACTAGCCAAGTCGGGATATTCTACGTTTAATGATAAATAGTAAAGTTATGAACTCAAGTTAGCAAAAAATAAGACTGAGATCGGTAGGAGCATTACTGGTAATTGCTAAGGTGCTTTTTGAGTCTTAACCATTAACTAGCACGCATCTCTAGCTCTGTTTCCAACCTTTCATTTAACATTATTATATATCATTTCTATATGCAATATCTCTTATTAAATCTTGCTATACATCCAAGCTTTCTCCCATCGGTGGTTGGAAGCAAAACTGAAACTGGATATAATTGCAATGCAATCTTCCATGTGTAAGGCAGAAGCCCACCAAAAATGGCTTTTCAAAAATGGGTGATCAAAAATTTGAATTACTATGCCTATCTTGGTGGTCGTTACTTTTGATGGTCTTTCTTTTTGGATGACTCGTCTATGTGCTCTCATTTGTCTCATTGTTTATCTAGTAATCATTCACGAAGCACTCGGCTGAGATTGTTGGAAAAGAGAGGCAGGGCCCGAGGCACTTGCTAACAAACATGTGGGACAAAACTGACTTGAAAAGACGCTCTACTTGAAAGGCATGCAATGGCTTTGAGGGTACTAACTGTGATATATGGGTAAAGAATCCTTTCACTTGACTAGTTAGTTAGGATTTTTTTTCTACGATGTTCGAGATTTTTGTCTCGCAAAGAGTGAAATGAGATCTTCTTGGAATAAGGTCATTGTAACGATCCATTAGGACGTTTTGAGTACTAAGACTTTTTATTTCATAAAAGACTCATCCCGTAAATTTTTAATGAGTATTTTGGACTATTTGATAACTATAGGATCCCGTTTGGATGGGCTTATAAGTTGGTTTGTAAGCCCTTTTTAGCTTTTATGTGGTGTTTGCCTAATGCTAACTTTAAGCCATAAAGTTCTTAAAGTCAGCCAAAAACAAAAAGTTAGGATTCCTAACTTTTTTTTTCTAAGTGCTTAAAGCCATTTTCTTTGACCATAGAAATTACTTTTATATCCCTTATATTTTAACTAAATTCCCAAACTATCCTTTTTATTCTTTTAACCCTAAAATGCACATCATTTTCCTCATTTCTTCCGCTGAAGTCCACCAAGAATAGAGACGCCAATAGCTATGGAAATTCCGACAGTGGAGACGAGCTTGGTGCTCCCACAAGCTTGATGCTCCCACAACTGTCAATGTTGAAGCTGCTGACATATTGTGAAATCTGATTTTGCTTTCATTTCTAACAATTTTCTCTTTTGTCGATCTTGAGATTTCTTCAATTTGAGTGAGAGAGAGAGAGAAGGGGATTGAAGAGAAGACGGAGATCAACTTCTGGAATTCTCCCACCAACAAGATCCATCTGCTTCTTCCTCTTTCACTCCACAATCTCTCCATTGTAGATCTCAGAAATTTCCTTTTGAGGTAAGTTAAATCTCTGCATATCTTCATATTTGAGCTTCTTGTTCCTCTTTTTTGTTGCATGGTATGAAAAGAATTATTTTTTTGACAATTTTGGTTAGAACCATAATATTTCTTTAAAGGATTGTTCATTTGGTTGTTTAATTACTGCTTTTGTTAGTGGTACTTCATAGTTTCATATTTGAGCTTGTCGTTCCATTTGTTTGGTTGAATGGTATGAAAAGAATCAATTTTAGACATTTTTGGTTTCATTTAGTTGTTTATTTTCTGCTTCTGTTAGTGGTACTTCATAGTTTCGAAGGTCGATATACAACATGCTCTCTCAACTAATATTCCAATTTTAAGCTTTTCAGTATATGTGCAAAATCAAATTAAGGCATATAGTTTGAAACAGAGGGTTAAAGAACCATTTTTCATAAATATGTGCAGATATCAATTAGAAAAAGTGTACTTTTTATATCTCTTGATTGCACCAACAGAAACCTCCACATCTGCCAAAAAAACAAACAAACAATTATTTGAAGTATAAAATATTTGATCTACAAAGGATCGGGTTCTTCAAGAAAGATGAGCAACTCACGATAGTCGTATATTTGCTGAGGCCCTTTGTAGAGAAGAGCTCAACTTTCCACATTCATGCGGAAATAAATATTATCTAGTTGATTCAGGATATTCACACATGAAAGGATACATGGCTCCATACACCGCCCAAGGGAGAAATCCAATCCAATGGGTCATTGAGACTGGGCTTGACATCAAAGACAGAGAAAAACGTATAAGCGCAAAAAAGGAAAATTGCCAGTCTTCGGCAATCCAGCGACAAAGTCAGGAAATAATGTAAGATATCACCTAGCTGAATTTCACCGCGGTGCAACTCGACAATTGCGAGAGCCAAGAGGATGCATTGAGAAATTTAACTATTTACACTCTTCTTGTAGAAATGTAGTAGAGCGCACATTTGGCGTTTGAAAAGCAAGATGGTTTAATTTGAGAGACATGCCATACTATCACATTGACACACAAAGGGACATAGTACTTGCTACTATGGCCATTCACAATTATATTAGAAAGAAATGCAATGTGGATGATGCATTCCAAACAGCCGAGAATGAGAGCTATATTCCATCTGATGATTCTAATGATATTGGCACAACTTCAAGAGCTAACAATGTAGATGTCGAAGATGTAGGAGAACAAAATAATGTCTATTGGATGGGGTTTCATGATATGATTGCTAGTGACATTTCTAATGCTTGATGCCTATATTATATGAATATTTTCCACTTCTTGTATATATAGTGGAGTGGTTTCGGTTGAAAATATTTGTAGATATGATCACCAATATTCTTGGCCACATTTTCGACCTTGCAAAAAATTTATTTGAATTACGCAACTACTCTTTAATAGTTTCCAAGGCTCTTTTCTCAACAACAACGTCAAAAGGTTTCAAAGGTCCTTTTATGCAAAATTAATCCATCCTATTTTGTGAACATGGAAACAGAGTATCTGAATGATTGCATTTTGGTTTTTGATTTCGTCTTCAACTTTTATTTTTCAATAATCGGAAACCATATTATTTAAATTTTGCATTATAATCCCTAAGGGTGAGTGCCGAGGGGAAGGAAAGTAGTTAATACATCAACAAGAAATTAACTTATTTATAAAAATGTTTAGTTAATAATCGAATGATACCACATTTTCTCCTTAAGTAACATGTATTTATAAAAAATTAACTTAAATAAATATTTTATAGTGGAAGTAATTTTATATTATAAATTACTTTTGATTTAAATCAACTTTAGAGTTTAAAAATCTTTTAAATTAACTTATTATGGTGTTAACAGCTTTAAGGGTATTTCAGTCATTTTGGCAGAAAATAAGTGCTTAACAACACTTATTTGCCAAACACATCAACAACTTATTTTCAGTATAAACACTTTTATCCAAACACTCAACTGCTTATTTATAAAAATAATTTTCAGCACTTCAAAGTTCTAAAAGTACTTCATATATAAAATTTAATTTTTTAAGCTCATCCAAACGGGCTCATACAAGTTATGTGGAGTAAAATAAATGCCACATCTATATTGTGAATAAAAAGTCAAGGGACATGTGCAATCAAGACACAAATTAAAAAGTGTATTATATGTCAAATAATATTTCTCCTATGAAAAACTCTTCACGTGGAGGATGGCTTATCAACATCCACAGAGTATTATAATCACCTAGGAATTATTAATATCTATCGAGAATTATTACTTGAATAGAACTGTGATTTTTTTCTATTTCGTTCTGACTAGCCAAGTCGGGATATTCTACGTTTAATGATAAATAGTAAAGTTATGAACTCAAGTTAGCAAAAAACAAGACTGAGATCAGTAGGAGCATTACTGGTAATTGCTAAGGTGCTTTTTGAGTCTTAACCATTAACTAGCACTCATCTCTAGCTCTGTTTCGAACCTTTCATTTAACATTATTATATATCATTTCTGTATGCAATACCTCTTATTAAATTTTGCTATACATCCAAGCTTTCTCCCATCGGTGGTTGGAAGAAAAACAGAAACTTGATATAATTGCAATGCAATCTTCCGTGTGTAGGGCGGAAGCCCACCAAAAATAATTTTTCAAAAATGGGTGATCAAAAATTTGAATTACTATACCTATCTTGGTGGTCGTTATTTTTGATGGTCTTTATTTTTGGATGACTCATCTAAGTGCTCTCATTTGTTTCATTGTTTATCTAGTAATCATTCACGAAGCACTCGGCTGAGATTGTTGGAAAAGAGAGGCAGCGCCCGAGGCACTTGCTAACAAACATGTGGGACAAGACTGACTTGAAAAGACGCTCTACTTGAAAGGCATGCAATGGCTTTGAGGGTACTAACTGTGATATATTGGTAAGGAATCCTTTCACTTGACTGGTTAGTTAGGACTTTTTTCTACGATGTTCGAGATTTTTGTCTCGCAGAGAGTGAAATGAGATCTTCTTGGAACAAGATCATTGTAACGACTCATTAGGTTATTTTGAGTACTAAGGCTTTTTATTTCATAAAAGACTCATCCCGTAAATTTTTAGTGGATATTTTGGACTATTTCATAACTATTGTTATTTAGTTGAGGGGTAACTTTAGATAGCTAATTTAATTAATGGGCTAAAGTTTAATACCCCAGACAACTAATTTTATATTATTAAAATAAGTTAGTAGAATTTGTGACTTTTAGTATACAAATTAATTAAGAAAAGAAAAAGAAGCCAAACCCTAGCGGACAAACTGTCGAAGCAAACATTGCACTTTTTGCACGTAAATAAACGAAAATTTTCCACTACTATTACATTATTGTATATAGCTAATTATGTATATAGAATATAAGACATTCTATTATTATTATTATCTATAGTGCATTTAGAAGTTATGGACTTATTAATGTTGTTGCTGTGCGTGGGAAAATAAAATTTTGGAGATGAATTTTTAAGGAGTGGTTACTAAGTAATGATTACAAGGTATAGGTAATGATGGGACAATGATTGATAAGGGATACAGTGGTAGTGAATGTGAAACTAATGCACTGTTAAGGATTGGGTTCATTCGTTCCTTTGTGGTTAGAGTTGCAGATGATGTATTTAGCTTCAATCGTGGATTTTATTGTCACTTTATGATTTAAGTTTTCAATATATTGATTTATGTAAATAAATAATAGGTGTATTGTATTCTATGAATATAATTAGATTTATGTTATTGGAAGAAATTGAGGCTTAACCCTTAGCTTGAGATTGAGGAAATTAATTATAGATTTAGGTGAATTTTTGGGTCTAAGCTAGACATATACTAATATGAGTATATACGGACTCATGTACTTATGAATATTATATATTTGATAGATTGAAAATATTTTGAGGCATCGAAGTAAGGAAAGACACCGGTGGATTAGCTTGCTTGACTTTGGTTCTTTGATTGAGGTAGATTATGGTTTATTCTATATCATAGATAAACTCTTAATAGCGATTGATAGTCATTGAGTAATGTGTGAAGTTTACTATGCATTTAATTGCTGTGATTTGGATGGTTGGGATGTTGTTGTGGTTGGTCTGAAATCCCAAGACCGTGAAATTCATAATCTTAAACTTTCCCTATCAAAACTGGTGCCTTGAATAAAGAAGGTTTGATGAAATATTGTTAATGAAGTGGAATGTAATAATAAAAAAATGATAAATTAATTATATTTGGATCGAGTGTCACGTTCCGATATGGTATATTTGGATCGGGTGTCATGTTCCGGCACAGTATAGTTAGATCGAGTGTTATATTTTGACACGATAATATTAAATAAAAATAAATTTAAATGACTTAATGCTACCCAATCTCCAATAACTCATTTCCCCAAAGAGCGTCATGTGGAGGCATGAGTCCTCATGGGTGATCTTAATATTGTTGATTGGTTATGTAATTGTTCATTTTGTTGTCACTTGATCTTGATCTTGTTGATTGTCACCTGTTAAGTGCTATGGTTGATTTTCCGCTATTACTTTATGCATATTGATTTCTATTTTGAGTCGACCGATAATACCTACTCAGTACATATTGTCCTGTACTGACCCCTACTTGTATTTTTCTTTATTTTATTTTGTGGAGTGCAGTGAGTGTTCCATCGACTTCGACTCGACCTCAGCTCTAGCCAGTGTTCAACACATGAGGTTCCAAGGTGAGCTATTCATTCTAGCTCGTGTGGGATTCTCCCAGGCATGACATGATGTCTTTAGTTTTTGGACACATTAAGTTATTTATTTATTCTAGTATTTGATATTTTCAAACTTAGTATTTTAGAATTAGATATTCTTGAAGTGATGACTTTCAGGTTTTGGGAAGACGTATCTAATAGACTTTAGTGGTTTTATTATCTCTTACTCTCATAAGTTAACCTTCCGCATTATAGTCATATTTTATAAGTTGGGTTTGTATCGTTGGTTCTTCCACCTAGAAGGTTAAGTGTGGGTGTCACTCATGACCCATTTTGGATCGTGACAGTCATAGCCGTTGGATTGCCCGCAATTGGTAATGGCACAACCAGAAGAGGAGTAGGGGTGACAAGATTAGGCGCTAGGTAGCGCAGAGCATCTATATAGGGTACAAAGGCAATGAGAGGTGCTAACCCGGCCACCCAACCCAACAGGTCAGGGGCAGGCCAACCATAGGTTCGAATCCTGCCACCTTTCTTGTGGATCATCCTGTGGTTACCGAATGATGAAAATAACATAGCAGAAATTTAGAAATGAGCACGAAATATTAATATATAAATTGTTTCATTATTTGTTATTTTTGAGATTCAGAATTATTTTTTAAAGAACAGAATAATTATGTACGTTCAGAATTATATTTTATTTACTAATATTTTCTGTATTCATCTTCCTTGTGATTTTGGAAGATCAAAATCTTAGTGAGACTAAAGTCATATATTAAAAAAAATAACAAAAGGTAACATAGACAAAGTCAACACATCTCTTTAGCATCTACCCTTTCCATTTAATGTGAAATATATATGCGGGAAAATTATGCAATTAGGTAAAAAACCCAACTTATTTAGAGAAAATAACCACAATTTAAAAAGATTATTAAAAATTACTGTATTTTGATTTTCATAGGAAATTTTATGTTTTTAATTATCTCCTAAATTAAATCCTATTTTGATTCACCTCATTCCCACTTTCTCTTTTTAAACAATCCCGTTTCTCTCTACTCACTTTTACCTTTCCTGCATATATCTCCATCATTTCTTTCTCATTTTTTTTTCAAAATGGAAAAAATATATAAAGGATTTCTCAAAATTCCCCTATATCAGGCGTCTTCATTTGTGGGTAAGTATTTTTTGAGATTTTTTCGACATTATTTAGGTTTGATTTGTACTTTCTTGGGCCTTTTATGTATTTTAATGTCTAGGAATTTCATTTATATCCGTTAATTACGCTATTGTTTAGTGTTTGTTTTGTATTTCATATTTAATCCATATATTCTTTTTGCATTTTAGTGTTTTATACAAGTCTCAAATTTCAATTAGGATTAAGCTAAAAGAAACCTCCAAGTTCTCCTCCAATGACTAGCGAAAGGAGGATAACACGAGGTATCCCCAACAATGTTCAAAATTTAGGTGCTTTTCCATCATTTGATCTATGTATTAATCAAGGTTACTGAAAAAATGTAGGCATTGTTGCTCAGTTGTATGTAGAGAGCAGATCCAAGAATCGTCATGTGAATACAAACTTTGAGGGATACAATTTCTACTTCAGATACAAATTATTTTTGGAATACAAATTGTTTTGTCAAAATACAAAAATAATTTGGTAATATGTATGTATAACGTTTAAAATACCAATTTGTTTGGAAATACATATTTGATAATTTGTATATATGATGAATAGGATACAATTTTCTTATGAATACAAATCTGATGAGTGGAATGCAATTTTCTTATGAATACAAATCTGATTAGTAAAATAATATTTTTTTATAAATACAATTTTGTGGATTAGAATACAAATATGTTATTAATGCAATGTAATCATTGTTGTGATGGATACAGATTATATATGTTTTATAAGCTTGAATACAAACTGCGAGGGATACAAAATCTAATTCGGATACAACTCATTTTTTGGAATACAAAATGATTTTTGGAAATACAAGAAAAATTCCAATAATCTTCACAAATTCAACACCATTTTTGTATTATTCATGAACAACGAAGATGAACTGCTCCAAATCCATTAGCGATTTTGATTTTCCGATAAAACAATGATGATCCGAAGGTTTTTCAATTTCTAGGAGGATGAGTGATGATAAACTGACTGTTAGAGTCTTGCGTGTAACTGCAATGATATGGGAGTGATTTTATCAATTTTTACCAAGTTGAATGAGTTGTATTCCGTGATTTACTCAATTTAGTTATTTGTACCTGTATTTTATTGTATACATCTGATCAAAGAATACAAAAATTTAATGGATAGCAAATAAAGTATTGTTATTTCACATAAGTAGTGAAAGTATAGCTAAGGGGTACTATTTAAAATTTAATGTTTGCTGTTTGTGAAAAATTTCCTATATAAGCCTCGTTTTGCCCCAAGTTTCTAAATATTCTTGACAAGTTATTCTTGGAGAAATTTTGGTGAGATTGCACCATGCGTTTAGCCCCAAGTTTTTCAAGGTTTTGGTGAAATTTTAAAAAATATTATTTTGTACCTATAAGTTCTAAAAATTATTTAAAATACCCATAAGTTTGTATTATTATTTTATAATGAACATCTTTCATTAAAATAAACTTTATAACATAATTGATAACAATTAACAACAACAAAATAACATTATATACAATACATTAATCGTTTCATTTAACATATACTTAATGATCAAAAATTAAGAGGGTCGGTGAATATTTTTATAAATAAGTTTTATTTAAGAGGGATTAATGATATTGGTTGATCATATTAATGGAGTAAATTGGTAGTAAATATTTAGTTGGAATTAATAAATGATTGGTGTTTTTATAAAATACAAAAATTTGGGGTTATTTTTAAATTTTTAAAACTTCCAATTTGTTCCCAAGTTCTAATTTTTTTTAGAACTTGGGAACTTGGGGATTTTGCCAAAAATATTTACCAAGTAATGGAAAATTGTATGGACATACACAAATTTTCAAATATTTTTCAACTTTTTCCCAAAAAAAGTACTTGGGGCCAAACGCTACCATAGTATTCCCTCTATTCCATATTAATTGAATTTTTGAGGGATTTTTCATTGTTCAAAGTTCAAAATAGATGTTTGAAACTTTTTTTTATATTTGTCATTTCTTTTATTGAATGTTTATATTTTCTAGGAGATAAATTCCAATACTTGCAAAGTTATATTTATGATACGAAAAAGGGCATAAAATGTCCTTGAACTAGTGAAAAAGGTATAAAAAGGCTCCTCATCCATCTATTGGGCCTAAAATGCCCTTGACATCCACCTTTAGGTCCAAAATCCACCTTTTCTTTAACAGAAAAAGGCATTTTAGGTCCAATAGATGAATGATAATATTTTTGTACTATTTTCAATAGTTCGAAGCTATTTTAGGCCTTTATAACAAAATTTTAATTAAATAATTTGAATAATTTTTTTACACGTGGCGGTCATCTATTGATACAATTTAATTATTTAAAATTAATTATAAATCAAAATTTATTTAACAGAGTTTTAATTAAATAATTTGGATAATTATTTTAAACACGTGGCGGCCATCTATTGGTTACAATTAAAATTAATTATAAATCAAATTTATTTAACAAAATTTTAATCATAGAAAATTACCTAAAATGCCCTCGAACTATTGAAAATAGTACAAAAATGTCTCTAATCCATCTATTGGGCCTAAAATGCCCCTTTTCATTAAAGAAAATGTCATTTTTGGACATAAAGATAGATGTCAAGAGTTTTTTAGACCCAATAGATAGATGAGGGGCATTTTTGTACCATTTTCAATAGTTCAAGGGCATTTTAGGCCCTTTTCCGTTTATGATTTTACAAAGGGCAATAGTGAAAAGTATGTGTAACGACCCATTAGGTCGTTTTGAATACTAGGGCCTTTTTATTTCATAAAAGACTCACCCCGTAAATTTTTAATGGGTACTTTGGACTAATTGATAACTAAAGTTATTTAATTTAGGGGTGAATTTAAATAACCAATTAATTAATGGGCTAAAGTGGTAATTTATTTAATGTCCTATACCACTTGTTCAATACATATAAAAATATATTAATGGGATTTAGCTTTTATTTATTTATTAATTTATGATTAGTTGCCCTAATTAATTAGAAAAGAGAAAAGAAGAGAGGGCGATTACTGCTACGGCGTGGAACCCGAATTGCTTCAGGTAAGCATTCCATAATACAATTGAAAAATTTGTCTCTTTCTGTTGAAAGATTTCAACTAGTGAGGGAGATGATGCAATATCACATGATATGGTTAATGTTCATTGGGCCAAAAAGAAAGAAAAAAAAATGGAAAGAAGACAAAGTGTTACTTCCTGTTGAATAATTGTATATAAGAAACCTTAATTTCTGTAAAGGTGTAAATGGGTAGAGGATATTATATTATAATATTAAACTTAAATTGTAAAAAGAACTTGGAAGTTAGCATGCGTACTGTTGGAAATTTTTTACAAGATTTTGGTCAATTGAATAATGATTATAGGCTAATATTTAGGGTGATGATATATATTAAATTCTTAGTTAGGTACTGCATTTTGTAGTTAAATTCTTTGTGTAATTTGGGTTTGATTTCAGATAATCTCATAATTATCACAATTTAATTCAAGTTTTAATATATTGAGGTAGGTAATTAAATAGTAGGTGTATTGTATTATATGAATACCACTAAATTTATGTTATTTGGAGGAATTAAGACTTAACCCTAGGCTTGAGTGTTAGAGAACTGATTTTAGAGTTCGGTTTGTCGTGGGGTCTAGGTAAAATATATAAATAATATTAGTTTCTATGGACTCAGTTGCTTACGAATATTGTATAATTAATAGATTGGAAACGTGAGGCTTTGAAGGAAGGAAAGACATTCGTGAATTAGCTTGCTTGGATTCGGTTCTTCGATTGAGGTAGGTTATGGTTTTTATTCTACATCAGAGATAGACTCTTAATAGTGATTGATATTCATGGAGTAATATGTGTGAAGTTTACTACGCATTTAATTGTTGTGGTTTGGATGGTTGATATGTCATTGTGATTGGTCTAAAATCCCGAGGCCATGAAATCCATAATCTTGAACTTGCCTTATCAAAAATGGTGCCTTGAATAAAGAAGGCGTGATGAAATATTGTTAATGAAGGGGAATATAATCATAAGGAATGATAAATTAATTATATTTGGATCGGGTGTCACGTTCCGACACGGTATATTTGGATCGGGTGTCACGTTCCGACACGGTATATTTGGATCGGGTGTCACGTTCCGACACAGTATATTTGGATCGGGTGTCACGTTCCGGCACGGTAATATTAAAGGGAAATAAATTAAAATTACTTAATGCTATCCAATCCCCAAAAACTCATATTTCAAAGAGTGTGGTGTGGAGGCTTGAGTCTTCATGTGTGATCTTGATATTGTTGATCGGTTATATAATTGTTTGTTGGTTGCCACCTGTTAAGTGTTGTTGTTGATTTCCCACTATTATTTTATGTATATTGATTTCTATTTTGAGTCGACCGATGATACCTACTCAGTACATGTTGCCCTGTACTGACCCCTACGTATATCTTTCTTTGTTTTATTTTGTGGAGTGCAGCGAGTCTTCCATCGGCTTCGACTCGACCTCAGCTCTAGTCAGTCTCCAATTCAGAAGATTTCAGGGTGAGCTACCCTTCTAGCTCGTAATGGAATTTCTCGGTTATGGCATGGTGTCTTTAGTTTTCGGACACATTTTGTTATTTGTTTATTCTGGTGTTTGATATTTCCAGACTTAGATTTAGAATTTAGATGTCCTTAATGTGATGACTTTCAGATTTTGGGAAACGTCAAGTAATAGATTTTAGTGGCTTTTGTTATTTCTGACTTTAATAAGATTGAGCTTCCGCAGTGTTATCGTGATTTATAAGTTGAATCGTTAATCTAAGTTGGGGTTTGTATCATTGGTTCTCCCACCTAGGATGTTAAGTGTGGGTGCCACTCACGGCCCATTTTGGGTCGTGACAAACTTGGTACAAATTATGTTCTTGAATGTTTTTCTTAATATGTGTACATTGTCTCACAAATTCAGTTAATATGAAATAGAGGGAGTACTATATAGACTAAATATATAATTAAATATTTTGAACTTGGCAAGATATTTTATTTGGATTAGAAGTGGCTGTTCGGTTATTTCATATGTTTTTTTAAAAAACTTTCATTCAATTATTAATTTTTCAGTAATGCGTAGGGGTGTACATGGACCGGGTTGGTTCGGATTTTTTACAAACCAAACCAAACCATTTATGTCGGGTTATTAAATCTATAAACCAAACCAAACCAATAAAAGTCGGGTTTTTCGATATCAATTTTTCTCGGATTTTTTTGGGTTTTTCGGGTTTCTCGGGTTTTTCAGATTTTTTCGGGTTTCTCATAGTATCAAATAAAAAGCACAGAGCAGTGCTTCTTAAAAAGAGTTCTAGTACAAAATATCAACATATAAGATGGAGGCACAACACTGTTTGAAGTTTTAACTTTATAATATAACTTTATAAGATAAGTTGTTTTTGTATATTATTTAGATGGGATACTCAAGTCCAAATCTAAATGTAAGAAAGAAAACAAAAATTATGAAAAAAATTTAAAAAATATTTATAAATTACATTTTAATAAATATTTTTATGTATAACATAATTTAAAAGTAGTATATCTATAATCGGGTCGATTTGGGTTTGGTTTGACTTTTTTTAGTTAAAACCAAACCAACCCTATAATGGTCGGGTTTTTTTTTCAAACACCAAACCAAGTCAAACCAAACCACTAGTCGGTTTTTTTTTCCGGTTTGGTTCGGTTTGTCGTTTGGTGTGGTTTATTGGTTTGTCTTGTACAGCCCTAGTAATGCGCATCAAATATCAAATCAAGCTACTTCGATTCAGTTTGAATTTTTTCAAGTTTGATTTAATTTAATTCGATTTTTAAAATTCGACTACTCAGTATCTATGAATAGAACATGAAGAAAAGATATAAACTAGATAGCCAAAAAAGAGTATTGTGAATTGGGACTAAATTGTAATGACCCATTAGGTCATTTCGACAACTAGAGTTTTTTATTTTATAAAATAAAAAACAAATCATTTCATAAATTTTTAATGGATATTTTGGACTATTTTATAATTACAGTTATGTAATTGAGGGGTAACTTTAGATAACCCATTTAATTGATGGACTAAAGTGATGATTTAATTAAAATATTATATCACTTATTCCATATTTATTAAAACAAGTTAGTAGATTTTTTTTCACTTTTAATACAAAGAAGTTTAGAAAAGAAAAGAGAAAGGGTGAATACACAAAATATACCTGTGCGCGGCTGCACGAACACAAAACAAAAAGGAACCAAATTTGATAAGGTAAACTCTAATTTTGTAATGAATTCTAAGATATATATTGCATAAAGTAATATTATTATATTGGTGTAGTAAAAGGAGTTAAAATTTCAATTGTTGTAAGGTTGGATTTGCAAAGAGAAATATTATTCCTATTGGCTAGTGTAACAAGGGCTAATGGTCATTATGAGGTAACTACGGCCAATAATTGGTCTATGATGACCAATGGATGTTATATTATAGAATAGGCATACATGCAACATATTGGATAAAATATTTCATAAATAATACTGATTTTCGTATTTTAGTATGGGTTTACATAACTTGGTTTTGATTTATGATTTTCTTATAGTTATCAAATCATGATTCAAATTTTGATATATTGGGATAGGTAATTAAATATTAAGTATATTATATGATATGAATACCATTAGAATTATATTAATGAGAGAAATTAGGACTTAATCCTAGGTTTGGAATTAAAAAAATAATTATAAAATTTGGTGGGTATTGGGTCTAGATTAAACATATACATAATATTTGTGTCCACGAATTTGTTTACTTATTAATATTATACACTTGATAGATTAGAAATGTTCTGAGGTATCGAAGAAAGGGAAATCACTGGTGAATTAGCTTGCTTGACTTTGGTTCTTCGGTGGAGGTAGGGTATGATTTTTATTCTATATCATAGATAGACTCTTAATAGTGATTGATATTCATTGATTAATGTGTGAAGTTTACTATGCATTTAATTATTGTGGTTTGGATGGTTGATATGTTGTTGTGATTGGTCTGAAATTCCGAGGTCATGAAATCCATAATCTTGAACTTGCCCTATCAAAAATGGTGCCTTGAATATAAAAGGCTTGATGAAATATTATTAATGAAGTAAAATGTAATAATAAAAAATGGTAAAGTAATTATATCTGGATCGGATGTCATATTCCGACACGGTATATTTGGATCGGGTGTCACATTCTGACACAGTATTATTGGATCGGGTATCACATTCCGACATGGTAATTGTCACGACTCAAAATGGGTCATGAGTGGCACCCACACTTAACCTCCTAGGTGGGAGAACCAACGATACAAACCTCAACTAATAAATATAACAATAACGCGGAAGCTCAAATAAATACATTTTCCCCAAAACCTGAAAGTCATCACATTAAGGACATCTAACTTCTAAAATACTAAGTCTAGAATGTCAAACACTAAAATAAAATAAGTGACATAGTTCGTGTCCGAACACTAAGGACATCATGTCGTGACTAAGAGAATTCATCGTCAGCTAGAAGGACAGCTCACCCCGAAATCTTATGAACTGAAGATTGACTAGAGCTGAAGTCAAGTCGAAGCAGATGGAAGACTCGCTGCACTCCACAAATAAAACAAAGAAAGATACAAGTAGGGGTCAGTACAGGACAACATGTACTGAGTAGGTATCATCGGCCGACTCAAAATAGGAATCAATATGCAATAAGTAATAGCGGAAAATCAACCGTAGCACTTAATATGTGGCAACCAACAAGATCAAGATCAAGTGACAACACAATGAACAATTTCATAACCAGTAAACAATATCAAGATCACATAGGAGGACTCATGCCTCCACATCACACTCTTTTGGAAAATGAGTTATTGGAGATTGGGTAGCATTAAGTCATTTTAAATTGTTCTCCTTTTATATTACCGTGCCGGAATGTGACACCCGATCCAATAATACCGTGTCGGAACGTGACACCCGATCCAAATATATCATGTCGGAACGTGACACCCGATCCAAATATACTGTGCCGGAACGTGACACCCGATCCAAATATACCGTATCGGAACGTGACACCCGATCCAAATTAATTTATCATTCTTCATGATTACATTCCCCTTCATTAACAATATTTTATCAAGCCTTCTTTATTCAAGGCACCATTTTTGATAGGGCAAGTTCAAGATTATGGATTTCATGGCCTCGGGATTTCAGACCAATCACAACAATATATCAACCATCCAAACCACAACAATTAAATTCGTAGTAAACTTCACACATTACTCAATGAATATCAATCACTATTAAGAGTCTATCTATGATATAGAATAAAAAACCATAACCTACCTCAACCGAAGAACCGAAGTAAAGCAAGTTAATCCAGCAATGTCTTTCCTTTCTTCAATGCCTCAGACCAATTTCAATCTATCAAATATATAATATTTTTAAGTAAACTAATCCGTAAACACCAATATTATATATATGTTTAACTTAGACCCAATAACTCACCTAATTCTATAAACACGTTCCTAATCTTGGTACCACTTAACATGTTCACTCCCATATTTTTTGAATTTTAAAACTAGGGTTAAACCTCAATTAAATTAAATAATCACTTTAAAACTTGAGTCTTTCGTAATGCTTTCGAATGATCAAAATCTGTTCAAATACATAATCTTCATAAGAATATGAATCCAATGACACTCATATAACTATATTTATTTTCGGATAAAAAATTGGGTCAAAAAGTCGTTCCGGGTCATTAAAGTCAAATCTGAAATTTTCTTTCCGATTATGTTCACTTATGATAAAATAAATTCACATGTCAAATTTTAGCTAAAACGGATCGTTATTCGACCCCCAAATCAAGATTTTATGTGAAGAACCCTAGGGTCATATTTCCTTATTTTAGCATTATTTCTCTACCAATATACCCTAAAAATATATTCATAATTGCATAAAAATTTAATGAAAAGGATGAGAATAATTACCTTGACGCTTTGGAATGAAAATTCCTATTTTTCTCTTCTCCTTTATTTTTCTTTTCCCCTTTCTTTTCTTTCTTCCTCCGTATTTTTTTTCCCAGTTTCTGGTTCGTTTTCTTGTTCGGTTTGTCGCTGCTGCTTAAACTTATATCTGACGGCTTAATGCCATCAGATTTTATATATATATATTTTTTCTTCTATTATTAATAGGTATTAAAATTAATAAATCCTATCATTTTCCTTTAATAATTGGTATAGAGTATTAATTAAATTAACACTTTAACCCATTAATTTAATTAGTTATTTAAATTCACCCCTCAACTAAATAATTATAGTTATCGAAAATTCCAAAATACTCAATTAAAAATTTACGAAATGAGTCTTTTATGAAATAAAAAGCTCTAGTTCTCAAAACGATCTAATGGATCGTTACAGTAATATTAAAGGAAAACAACTTAAAATAACTTAATGCTACCCAACCTCCAATAACTCATTTCTCAAAAGAGCGTGATGTGGAGGCTTGAGTCCTCATGTATGATCTTAATATTGTCGACTGGTTATGTAATTGTTCATTTTGTTGTCACTTGACCTTGATCTTGTTGGTTGCCACCTGTTAAGTGGTATGGTTGATTTCCCGCTATTATTTTATGCATATTGATTTCTATTTTGAGTCGGCTGATGATACCTACTGAGTACATGTTGTCCTGTACTGACCCCTACTTGTATCTTTTTTTGTTTTATTTTGTGGAGTGTAGTGAATGTTCCACCGATTTTGACCCGACCACAGCTCTAGTCAGTCTCCAGTTAATCGGATTGCAGGGTGAGCTATCCTTCTAGTTGGCGATTGAATCTCTTGTCATGGCATGGTGTCCTTAGTTTTCAGACACGTTATGTTAGTTATTTATTTGGTGTTTGATAATTTGAGATTTAGTTTTAGAATTTAAATGTCTTTCATGTGATGACTTTCAGGTTTTGAGAAAACGTATTTAATTGAACTTCCGCATTATTGTCATATTAATTAGTTGAGGTTTGTATTGTTGGTTCTCCCACCTAGGAGGTTAAGTGTGGGTGTCACTCAAGGCCCATTTTGGGTTGTGACAAAAATGAGCACAAATCTAGTTATACCATCAAAACTTTTGAATAAAGCTCCCACCCATTTGATGTTTAATCTCCATATTTGAATCAACGAAAACATATACGATCAATACCAGCAAGAAATTTTCCTACTTCGAAAAGAAATAATATCAACCATATCAAAAATGGCACATGCGATAGAATGGATCCGGAAGTCAAGGATGTTGTACGGATATAAAATGACTTAATTCGAATAAATATCCTGAAAATTTTAAATAGTTTACTATGTATTAAACATGTTGTATAGGAATAAATGTGAGTACATGACTAATATATTTGATCAGAGTGTTTTGCCCAAAACTAATACTAGATTGGATATATAGGCACAAAAGTACATGGATGTTGCCGTTAATTGGAACATTTCTTGAATCATGAAAATTACCGTACGTTGTTCTTTTTTTAGGTTCCATGTATTGTCTTAATTCTACTGTGTGTTTGTGTAGCTCTAAGAAGAATACAATATAATATAGTGTGTGTATATATAGTCTAAATTAAAACATTGAGTCAACATTTCGGGGGTGGAGGGTTTCGGACTTCGGTATGTTCAATTTTTTCATATATTCAGTTGGTCAATTTTTTTGAAAAATATTTTTTCTTAGAAAACAAGTTCATTAAAAAAAAATGACTACGATCTAATGAAAATAGAGAAAATAAATATAATTTCACAGGTTACCACATTGCTTGTATTTTCTCCATCCTTCAACACACAACATCTTCGTGTCCATTTCTATAGCCCCCATCTCCACTACTCCACATTCGTATCCATCATTCACACGTTTTATAATATTTGTTCAGATTATATATGAATACACTTAAAATAATATATTTTACCTACATACAAAACACAAATAAATAAAAAATTACTTATTTTCAAGAAAAAACATTTAGGATCCCATATGCTTTATTTTAAGTAACGCAAATTTATTTTTTTGACTAAAAAAAAAAAGAGACTTGTTTACCAATCGACTGTTCCCCTATTTTAAAGGGACATGTTGAATCTAGACACAAATAAAAAGGCGTATTATGTGACCAATAATATTTCTCCTATGAGAAACTCTTCACGTGGAGGATGGTTTATCATTTATCAACATCCATTAATCACCGAAACGGATTGTGGTGTACTAATAGGATTATTTCATCCTTTAATAAAGTTTTGATTTTGAGTTTTGAGTATGATTTTTTTTTTATTGAAAGCGTTATCCCCGAATAGTTCCTACAGTATGTTGTCTAAATTTAGTTAGGGCTCCAATATAGACTCCGGATATTGAGTGAAATTATTAATCAAATAACAACTATATATGAATTATCTCTTGACACATTATTATTTTGTAGTGTATTAAAAAAAATTATCCTTTAATAATTAAAAACAACTTACCTTTTTTTTTGGGACAAAATGAAAACAACTTGCCATTAAAATCTTTTTTTATCTTTAATAATTATTTTGTGTCAAAATATTAAATAATTCCACATAAATTAAGTCGGAAAGAATAATCTATTTGAGTGTGTTATGTTTATGGAGGTTAAAGTGGGACCTACATTAATTATTACATTTTCGACTTTCTTTATCTTTCTCGAAGTGACAACGACTATACATATTTAGAGAGTTACTCAAAAGGCAAATTAAAGTTGTGGGAAGTTTGTGAATTGGAAATATTCATTTTGAGCTTAGACACGCACATGGATGACTCATAACACTACTTTTTTTTTTTAGTTCAGTAAATTAGGATAAGTGCAATTTAGGACAAAACATCAACACTTTTGTCTGCAATTTGGCTTACCAAACTATAGTAAAGACTAGATATTTATTATTATTATTTTCTAAAAGAAGTAGTACATATTTATGCAAATATATTATTGTTGGACTATATTAAACTATAAAGCAGTACTAGAAAAATCATTACCTTAATTTCTAAACGAGTAACCACTGGATCTAGATAAGCTGCTTATGTTGTCTTTACGAATGTGATCTATCACTATAAAGTTTATATAAAATTCATTCATAATCCATTATCGCGTTAAATAATTTGAAGAGAGTTTAACTAGTACATTTTGAAGTTAGAAATTATTAAAATTTTGAGTTTTTAAAGTTGAATTGTGTCTGGACGAAATGAAATTTCTATTAAAAGCTGGGGCACAATGAAAATACTTTGAAGATAAATTTTTAAATTATAATTAAATTTCATGATCAATCAAATATTTGCATATAATTTTTTTAAAATCTGATCAAAATATTTATGACCAAATGCTAGTAAAATGGTTATAACAACAACCCAGTGAAATCCCACAACGTGGAATTTGAAGAGGGTAAAGTGTACGCAGACTTTACTCCTACCAAGGTAGGACGACTATTTCCAAAAGACCCTCGGCTCTATAAAAGCATAAAAAGAGGTCAGATAAGGTTAAGAAATTCAAAGCGGTATGGGAAAACAAATAACGAAAGCGACACAGATAAAATAGAGTAATCAAAGTACAAAAAATAATAGATAATAACAGAAATCAGAGCACAAGAAATTATAGTGAGCTAATGCGCCTACTACTAAGGAAGAATATAACGAGGCTATGTACTAGCCTTCTACCCTAATGTGTGTCCTCCAACTTTTCTATCTAAGTTCATGTTCTCGGTAAGCTATAACTGCGCCATGTCCTGTCTAATCACCTCTTTCCAATATCTTTTCGGCCTACCCCTACCTCTTCTGAAACCATCCATGGCCAACCTCTCACACCTACGCACTGGGGCATCTGTGTCTCTCCTATTCACATGCCCGAACCATCTCAGTCATATTTCACGCATCTTGTCTTCCACCGAGACCACTCCTACCTTGTCCCGAATAGCCTCATTTCTAATCTTGTCGCTTTTGGTATGCCCACACATCCATCTCAACATTCTCATTTCAGCAACTTTCATCTTTTAAACGTGAGAGGCCTTAACTGGCTAACACTCCGCCCCATATAACATAACCGGTCTAACCACCACTTTGTAGAACTTGCCTTTAAGTTGTGGTGGCACCTTCTTGTCATATAAAACATCGGAGGCGAACCTCCATTTCATCCACCCTGCCCCAATACGATGTATGACATCATCGTCAATCTCCCCGCTGCCTTGCATGATAGACCCCAGATACTTGAAACTACTTTTCTTTTGGATGGCCTGGTCACCAAGCCTAACTTCCGCGCCAACCTCTTGAGGTGTCTCACTGAACTTGCATTCTAAGTACTCTGTCTTGGTCCTACTCAGCTTAAATCCTTTAGACTCCAAGGTATGTCTCCAATCCTCCAGCTTAGCGTTAACTCCGCTACGAGTCTCATCGATCAGGATTATGTCGTCCGCGAAAAGCATACGCCATGGCACCTCACCTTGAATTTATCGCGTCAATCCATCCATCACCAAGGCAAATAAAAACGGACTAAGAGCTGATCCTTGATGCAACCCCATCACAACTGGAAAGTGCTAGTAAAATGGTTGCTCTCCCTAATTATATTAGGGCTATTATTGGGGTTCTGTTATACTGACAAAAAAAAGGAAAACTATCTAATTACATATAATGCGAATTCACTTGGATATAATATAATTAGAATAAATTACACCTAATTTTGATCCATTTATTTGAGATATATCTATTTGGACACGTCATATACATATATTTCAATGTGTCAAAAACGTGTATCTCGGGACCAAAATCTGACACAAATGATAATTTTGAAAACTCATAAGAAGGCACATAAATAAGCTTTAAATTAGTGAAATTTGTGTTGTTTGCCAAAAAAATAATGGTTTTGGGCCGAACAATTAAGGTCGGGCCTTGAAATATTCCTTTTTAGCTCAATTTATATGTCATATTTTTTTAAAACTATTTTAAAAAGAATGTCATAATTTTTATTTAATATAAAAATTTATTATATTAAAAAATAATTTATAATTACATAAATATTTGTAACTTGTTTGACCATAATACAAGCCAAACATTGTCAGACATAAACGGGGAAAGAGGGAGTAAAGGGTTAACGTATTCTAGAGACTAAGGAAATACTCAATGCGTTTCATTTTACGACTGTGTGTATATCAAAAATAGATGTATTATTTTATCGTCTATTTTAGTAAAATAAATAAATTACAAAGCGAAATGGAGAAAATAGTATAGCAGAAATAAAAAGAACCAAAAAGGTTACATTATTGTTAATGTGTCAACATCTCTCTTCAATTCCCCAGCTAGCAGTTGCCCTTTCCATGTCATGAAAAAGATGGAATAAATTCCCCATGGGCATTTTTAATCAACTGTGTTCTACCCAAAATTACATAATTTGTGATTTTTAATTATGATAGGATGAATAAAAAATATTTTTAATTAAAAATTTTAAATTCAAGCTCTAAAATAATTTTTAAAAAATCCTATGAGAGAGTATTTTCCCAATTAATAATACTTCACATGTATCAATTTATGTGACGCTTTTCGGATTTCAAGATTCAAACAAGTCTATCTTTGACCGTAAATTTTTCAACTTTTAAATATTTTGAATTATCAATTATTTGAATTATTTGATTCTCAAAATCCTATGAGAGAGTATTTTCCCAATTAATAATTATTTGAATTATTTGAATTATTTGATTCTCAAATTTCCAGTCAAACTTAAATTATTTGATTCTCAAAAAATAAAAAACGCCACATAAATTGAGATAGAAAAAATAGATTTTATACGTGAATAATTGAGATTAATCGAGGTCTCCAAATGGATATTAAATACTGAGTAAATATCAACAAAAAAAAAAAAAGAGAGAGCGCAAAACGAACACAAGCTTTAGTCGCAGGGACGAAGCTATAGTATTGCTTACCAATTCGATCGAATTCATTTGATTCCAATTATATATTTATCTTAATATATATATATATATATATATATATATATATATATATATATATATATATATATATATATATATATATTAATTTAAGATTCTATAATTTGAAATAACGAGAATTTCAAATTCATAAACCTCATGATTCGACCACTGTTTAGTAGTGCAAGTTGGCATGAAAGTCGCATGTTGGAGTAAACTGAAGTGTCACGTAAATATATATATATATTGATCAAATTTGAAAGTAGTATGACTACTTGCAAAATTTGGAACTAGAACATGGGGATAAATTAGACTAATAGACTTATAAATAGGGACAAAAAGAAATACATGAAATTTACGTCAATTGGAACACTTCTTGAGTGGTGAAAATTGGCATTGCTTCTATAACAAACTCTCATGCCCTGTGACTCATTAATCAATGAATATACAAATATTCTTGCACTTAATTATATGTGGTCATTTCAAGAAATAGCAATATCTATCGTGATTTCTGCATGTAATATATACTCTTTCTGTCTCAAATTATCTAGTTCAGTTAATTTTCATTTTTTTTTAAATAACAGCTCAATTAATTAACTATCTAAATTTTTATCGTATTAGAGATGACGAAAGAATGAGACATCCACCAGGACCCGTACCGAGTGATGTCTATTGCATTTACCTTTTCACTTCTGGAGTGCTCAAATAACTTCTATATTACCAATTTAATTTCTTGTCAATAATACAATGTTAAGAGAAACGTTACTTCAACTTCTGTCCTAGCAAATTATGTTTCAAAAAGAATATTATA
The DNA here is from genome assembly GCF_947179165.1 of Solanum dulcamara. Lineage (NCBI taxonomy): Eukaryota > Viridiplantae > Streptophyta > Magnoliopsida > Solanales > Solanaceae > Solanum > Solanum dulcamara. The sequence continues at coordinate 16,122,050 of NC_077243.1, read as the reverse complement.
TTTTCTTGTTTTAAAATAATTTTTCCTTAGACTCATTTTTTATGTTTAAATTTTATAGTCAAGAAATTTTCATAAATAACAAAGATTTGAAGCATATTTATGATAATCAACTACATTTTTTATAATTACTATACGTGAAAAAGTTTTGAAATTTGTCTAGTATCTTAGATACAACCTTTTGAAATTTGTGTTGTATCTTGAATATAGCTTTCTGATCACTTTATGCAATCCTCACTGATACAATAATTTCATTGTATCTATTCACTCAATTAGGTGTATTTGTTTGCTCGTTTTACTTGGATATACTGTATCTATTTGCTCAACCTAATTTATTCAAAACTTTCTTAATTTTGCTAGATACAGTGATTTTAGGGTAAATCGATATGTATAAGATTCAACTTTCGTTCGAAGAGATTAACAAAGCACTCAATTATGTAGGATACATTGATACAACCTAAACCTTTTTTCAGATACAACCCCAATATTTTTTACGTACAACTTGAGTTCAAACCAAAATTTGGAAATTTAGCAAAACACTGCTGTCACATTCAAAAACAAAACTCCTAGTCATTACCTTCCTGGAGGGAGGGGGTTGGGGTACAACAATCCTCCGTCCGACTATTTTTATTTATTTATATTTGATTTGACATTTTTCTTAAAAAATAATAAATAAAATGATAATTATATTATATTACTTTTGACTATTATAAGTCATTTAACTCAATGAAAAATGATTAATAAATATTTAATAATTAGAATAAAATAGCTATAAAATCTACACATCAATAGTAACAAACACAGGAATACAAAATTCTTGTTCTTGGAGCTAAGATGTTGACTTTGCCGTGCAAAGAGTAATAAGAGAAAAGCCTTGATCTTTTCTTGTTGTACTCCTCAAACTCAGAGATTGAAGATCATTTTACGCGGCAATAGAGACAAAATCTCTATATGTTGATAGATACCCGAGAGACTCAGTCCTTGGGAGAAAGAAAGGAGACGACATTACTCTCAAAAAAGTGCAACCAATCTTTCCTTCCCAATATGAGCGTCCGCTGTAAATTATTTCTTATTTATTTGAATTGTGCAGGTAAAAATAGACATGTATTTTTAATATAAAAAGAAAAATAAAAGTGGATAGCGGGAGAATATATAGTTTAAGCAAATAATAATTGCTAATTGTTTCATGGTTATGACTTATGACTAGGTTATAAACTATTTCAAGATATCAATTTACAAAAATGATTTTAATCAAAACTGAAATTAATAAATTATAGCTACACGTAACATGAAATTTCAAGGAAAGATCGCAATTTTTGTTTTCCAGTTATTGTAAAAGAAGATTGTGTAGACGTCCTAATGAACATATGCTTAAAATGTCAACAGTCAATCATACAAATAATAATGTCATAAGTTGGGAAAATAAACCCGTGAAAATGGTACCATAAGCCATACAATTTGTACTTCTCCTGATCAACTTAATATACAAAAATAGATAATATAGTAGAGTGTTTTTAATCAAATTTGTCCCTTGTTTATGCCAGTAGATTTATTTTGATTTTTGAAATATAACTCTGATTTATTTAAGTATAACCGATCGGACTCCATCGATTTTTCTAGTTTTTAAATTTATTTTGTTAGTTAAATCAAAGGTGCTCCATGAATAAGGGATAATCTTGGCTAAAAACTTAATGAATAGAAGATGGCAAAACAAAATTAGAAAAAGTAGAGACAAATTAAAGTAATTGACTGAATAAGCAAAAGTAGGCATGAAAGCGCGTCATATTTTCCTAGTTAATTTTTTGGATCAAGAAATCTAACCACTAATTGCACTTTAATTCCTTTGCTTCTTTCACTTTTGCCACTTTTTCTCCTATGTGTTTTTCCCACCACAACAATCATGGATTGTGACTCAACCATCAAATAAGTACTATATACATTACCTTCAAACTTAATCCATAAGGGATCATTTGATATGCGGGGATAAGGACAGATATGTAACACCCCCAAAAAATTTCCCTAAGATTCGGACCTTTCTTGTGTATGTGTAGGGTCGAACTCTATTATTGTGAAGTATATGCACGAGTTAAGATGAGTTCCCGAGTAATTGAAGAGTGTTAGAGGCGATGTGGGGTCACGAGGGACCCCTAGGACCAAGCTAAGTCCAAAAGAGTCGTCGTTGCTAAGTTTTAGGATGAGTTCGTTTAAGGGGTCGACTTCTAACGACCCTATCTTTTGAAAGACGATAATCTGGGTGGACCACGACCTATTAAATTAAAGGTCGTCGAGTCCTCTTTCCAACGCCACAAAGAATATAATTTTTGGAGTTCGGAGTCAAAAGATATGATGATCCTAAGACGAACTAGCACGACAGGAATTTCAGGCCTGGGTTGCAACTGCTGAAAATCTGGGCTTGGCGCCGCAGAGGCGCGATGCGCCACTATCGCGCTAGGAACAAGCCTCAGTAGTTTGGCCCCTGGCGCGGCACTCCACTACGAGGTGTGTAGGGTTTTCAAGCCTATTTTCCCAAAACCCAAAAAACTTGGGCTTGGCGCTGTAAGGGCGCGATGCGCCACTATCGCGCCAAGAACAAGCCTCAGTAGTTTGGTCCTTAGCGCGATGCGCCACTAGCAGATGTGCAGGTTTTTACGCCTAATTGACTTGGCGCCGTAGTGGTGCGATGCGCCACTATCGCGCCAAGGGTGTTTTTGGCCTATTTTCCAGATTTTGGAGAAAGGGCAGTTTGGGAATTTTCCCAAATTATATATACTCAAGCCTTGAACGTTTTTGGACCATATTTTCAGCCTCTCTCTCTCTCTCTAAAAGCCCTAGAAAATTTCCCTCTCTTCTTCTTCTTCTCCAAATCCTTCTCCAACAAGAAATGCCTCCAAGAGCTTCAAGATTCAAGCTTTCCATTGAATACCCAACATCAAGGTTTTCTTCAAGTCTTCTTTAAGGTATGTAAGGCTACTCAACATATGGGTTGATTCCACCCATGTGCCCTACACTTTCTTTGAGGTTAAATGTTCATAAGAATGGAGTTTCTTGATAGGCCTATGTCCAAATGAGTCTTGTCATCCATTAATGTGATTCTTGTTATGTTGATGTTGTTGAGACAAGAAGTTTCTAGAAAGAACCTTCATGTGAGTATGAGTTGATGAAGATGAGTTGTTAAACATGCTTTATTAATTTTATTAATTAAGTGGATCATGGCAAAAATGCTAATCTTCTTAAATATGTTGTTTATCTTGAATTGTTGATTTAAAACCTTGGAATTGTGATGAGTCCCAAAAGATTTGTTAAATGAATAGAGGAACGATTGGATAGATTTGTATGTTGTTATAAATGCATATTTAATCTACTCTTAAAAAATACGATTGGGATTGATCGGATTGTATGATTGGTAGAGGTTTGATTGTGATAGAGTTGATGAGTTGATAAGGTTGTAATGAGACTTGTCGATATGATTTGATTGAGTTGATTGGATGGAGTTTTATGAGCATTGAGTCTTGGGAGGAGTATCGAGCACCGAATTGGGCAAGAGTATAGTCCATACTCGAATCCAATAACTACGTCGCCAAATGTAGGAGGGGATTGAATCGTTAAAGTCGGATGTTTCTCCAAAATTATTGTCCGGACATTATAGGACTTGGTTGGATTGGATCCATAATTGGTTGATTCGTTCATACCCTGGAAAAGTATGAACGGACGCGGCAACAACGTCGGTTTATTGTACTTTCACTGGCTCATAAGTGATGGTTGTCGGATAAGAAAAACTCCCATATAGGTCTTGATAGTACTCTGAGTCGGATTGAGTTAATTTGTATATGATTTGGTCCCGTCTAAACTATATTCTTGCTTAGACTTAGGACGCTTGTTGAGTTGTATTTCTTTCTGAGTTGAGATTCCCGAGTTGATTTGGTTCCTTCTGATGTTGTTTCATTCGGCAATTTTACATACTCGTACATTCCATGTACTGACATCATTTGGCCTGCATCGTTTCATGATGCAGAGACAGGTACCAGAGATCATCAACTGGCGCACCGTTGAAGATCCACACACTCCCAGCTAGTTGGTGAGTCCTCCTAGTTTTCGGAGGATGTTGAGTTTCTTGTATAGTTTTGTGTTGTTTCCTTTATTTTGATTGTTGGTAGCCATGGGCTTGTCATTGACACCTTCCAGATTGTTGATAGAGGCTCCATAGACCGGAGTGTAGAAATGTTGGATTGTTCTTCGAGTAGTTCTTTTATAACTGTTTGTCGATTTGATAGTTATTTGGCCTTTGGCCCTGAATTATGAATAGTACTTCATTGAATGAGTCTTCCGCTGAGAGAATGTGTTTGAATGAATGAGTGACTGGACTAGGTGGTTCGCTTGGAAGCCAGAAATGACTTTCGAATGTCGGTCACGCCTAGGGTACCCTCCCGGGGCGTGACAAGATAAGTTTAAAATTTGAAATAATATTTTTATGAGTTTGGTCGACGGTATATCGTCAATCAAATGTAGTATAAATTTTATTTCAGACTTGATTATAGTCTATTCTACTTTATCCTCTTTAATTACGGATTATTTTATTTCATCTTCTGTATGAGATAAATTAGTCTAAATATTATAATTCCAAGGTAATTTAGTTTGCATACCAAAAGATTCCAAGTGTTGTATACACATTAATACCTTCAAAATTAAACTACTTAAAATTTTGGGTCAAATTTAGTGTTACGGTATTATAAATATACTCCATCCATTCTTATTTACTTGTCAAATATTTTATAATTTGATTTTTTTTTACTTATCAATTTTGATAAATCAAGAAAGGACAATTTTTTTTTTCTATTATACCATCAATTTATTAACATTGAGTTAATGTCTTTGAAAAATATAGTGAGTAAATATATTTAAAACTCTATCAATTAATAGGGGTAAAATGATAAACTTACTATACCAATTACTGTTTTCTTAATAGGCATGTCAAGTCAAAATTTGACAAGTAAAAAAAAAGAAGGGAGTATAAAATAAATGTATTCTGACCACTCTATTGGGTCAAAACAAATTCACAAAAATAATTATGTACTTTCAATATATAATCAGAACAAGCAAAGGTTTTATGTTCAAGTGTCATTTTCATCCATTAATAGTATATTTTCACTTAATATATTTTACTAAACTTCTAAAATTTGGTTATTTTTGAAAGGTCGGAATGACCTTGGAGACCTCTGTACTTGACTTCGTTTGTCAGTTGAACCCTCCTACTTAGTAGTTTGATAACTGAGCCATTAAACCCATTAGAACACAATATTTCAAACCCTTCTAATCATTGACCGACTTATGTGGCGTTGAGTTGGATAAACGTATGAAAGCACGCGTTTTAAAGCGAGTATATACATAATTTTAAATTCAAATTATTTTTAAAAATAATAATTAATTTTAGAAAAAAAAACATCTCCTTCAACCACCCCTACCCCGCGCCCAACTTTCTTCTTCTTCAACCTATCTTCTTCCGCATCCAATCCCCAAAATTCTTCTCCTCCAGCCCTTTTTTTCTTCGAATTCATCAATCACACCCATTCTCCTCCTCATCTTCTTCTTCTTCCTCAACTCAAAATCCCATCCCATAGCCCCTTCGTTGGCCACCCCCTTACCTCTCTAATATTTAGTTTTCTAGATTTTAAAAATATTGGTACCATTGTTTGTGTTAGTTAGTTTCAAAGAAGAGGTGTGTGTATGGATTAACATGAAGGATGATGATGGGTATTGAAAGTTTTTTAACTTCATGGATGAATTTGAAAAAGCTTAAAGAACAATAAATGAGTCTTGTAAATTTGTGAAATTAATTTTAAAATGTGATTGATGCTCATTGGATTTCTGTTGGTAAACTTGTAGTTGAATTTTCAAGTCAAATGGGAAGAATTTCAGTTATTTGGCATGAATTTGGTGTTGAATTTATGAGTAATATGAAGAAGATGGCTATTTGAATTTTTTCTGAAATTTCAAAAGTGCCTTATTTGATTTTTTATTTTTTAAAATATAACTTCTTATGTGTCATTAAAAATGATGTGGAATGTCACATGAAGACGAGTGTATTACACGCACAATAATTGGATGAGAAAAGGATTTGAATTATTGTATTCTAATGATTTAAGGGTTCAATTGGCAAACTGCTAAGTAGGAGGGTTCAACTGACAAATGAAGCCAAGTATAGAAATCTCCGAGGTCATTCCGTGTTTTGAAAAATTATTTTTTTAGATAGCTACAATCAAGATTCTAAAACTGTTTTTTCTGGAAAAAACATTCTCATGCCTCCTTTGAAACTTCATTATGTAACGAGAGAAGCTTTTGCCAATTTTTTAAAATTATATTAATGCATTGCATTCTTTATCGAAATACCATCTATTTAATATTCTCTTCATTTAATTTTATTTGTCCAATATTAACTTGACACATTTTAAAAAATAAAATAAGTAGAATGACAATCTTACTATATCATCGAAATACCATCTATTTAATATTCTCTTCATTTAATTTTATTTGTCCAATATTAACTTGACACATTTTAAAAAATAAAATAAGTAGAATGACAATTTTACTATATCACTTTTTGAATATAATAAATTCAATGTATTGAGAAATAATTATGTATAATTTATAACAGGTAATTTGAGTAGCTTAGTTGGTGGTTGATCACAATTTAAACTTTCACCTTACGTAAACAAGTAATGTCCTCCTCTTTTTCCTTTTTTCCTAACCATACGTAAACAAAACAAAAGTAATTATATATAGAGCCCGTTTGGATGGGCTTAAAAAAGTAAATTTTAGGTATGAAGTGCTTTTAGAACTTTGAAGTGCTAAAAGTTATTTTTATAAATAATCAGTTGGGTGTTTGGATAAAAGTGCTTAAATGAGAAAAATGATGTGAATTTTAGGGTTAAAAGAATAAAAAGGGTAGTTTGGGAATTTAGTTAAAATATAAGGGATACAAAAGTAATTTCCATGGTCAAAGAAAATGACTTTAAGAACTTAGAAAAAAAAAGTTAGGAATCCTAACTTTTCATTTTTGACTGACTTTAAGAACTTTATGGCTTAAAGTTAGCATTAGGCAAACACGTTCAAAAGCTAAAAAGTAGCTTTAAGTTGGTTTTGACCAACTTAAAGCCCATCCAAACGGGCTCATAGTATAGACACATAAGTTTTATTAGATTGAATTCATATAAAATTTGAATTAGATCCATGTTCATTTAGGTTGAATGATTAACTTGGACTTTACAAATTAATTAGTCCCTTTTAATAAAGTGAAAATTTCACAAATAACTACTATAAAAATCTTAATAGGTCGAAGTAGCTACAGTTTAGGTAATTATATTCCGTAACTATAGCTATAACAGTTGTTTGTATAATTCACAGACCAATTTGTATAATTCGCTGTGAATATACAAATCCATTTGTATAAATCGCTAGCCATATACAAACAGGGTAAATATATACAAATTATGTACTTATACATTCTAAGAATTTTTCAAGACTTATACAGATCAAATATATTAATATTATAATTATATACATGGTAGGGTAAACATATACAAAATCTGAATTTATTCAATTAGGAAATTCTGAATTTATACAAATAAATTTTAAATTTATACAATTGGGAGCTTAATAATATAAATTATGGATAATTATAGTTATGTATATTAATTATTGGAAAAGATTTGCCTCGAGCGGGAATTAACCTAAATTATAGTTATGTATATTAATTAACTAGTATATGTTTGCTAATTTGTGTCATTGTCCCTTTAATAAATTCAAGTCCAAAGTTCATTACACCTTGAAGTCCGAACCCATACCATGTGTCATAGTGACTAGGCATTAAAGAACAATAAGAAGGCGCGACATGTTCAATTGATGTGGCAGTCCTAGTGAAATTCAAGAATCAATCACAATGCACCAAGTGTTAAAATGACATATTTTGGCGAATCATAAGCAATCTTGTACACCCTTTGCAACTGTAAATAGGAGATAAACATGAAATTCAAGGGTATTCTGAAAACACTTTAACAATCATTCAAGAAGCCTTGGAGAAACTCATAACATCAAATACATAATTCTTTGAAAAAGTGTTCAACAAAGTTCTTTTCGGAGATCAACCCAAAGCGAAAGTGTTGTCCGACGTTTTCAGAGATCAGATACATCTCAAGAATGTTAGGATCATCCTACATTAGAGAAACACACTGTTGACGGTCCTCGAATCACAAAAAAAATAGGAGAGAAGAATCAAGAGAGTAACGAAATTATACTCACAAATTCATCAATAAAAATTATATTTTTCTTTTATTTATTTTGTTTACAGTTAATTTTCAGTGCTACAAAAATTTATTGTGAACATATAGTTAATAACAAGGATAAGTTAAAAATTAAGTGCATAAATTATCTCTTGATTTTTTTTAAAATAAAAAAATAAATATATATATGTATTTTAGCATATAGTGAATAAATAAAATTAAACAGAGAGTATTATGATTTTTATGGCCCTTGGAAGGGGTCATCTATATTGGAATATTAAGACATGACTAGTTTCAGAATTTAAATAAACTAAAATAAATCATCCCATATATACACGACAGTTATCACTTTATGTGACAACTCAATGGTAGTGGCTAGGGGTGGCAATTGAACATGTTGGGTTAAGTTTAGACGAATCATAATGGGTGAAGACAGTAATTGAATCAAGATCTATTCCAACCCAAATTAATTAGCGTCAAAACTAGTTGGGTCAAAATAGAGAGTATTATGATTTTTATTGCCCTTGGGAGGGGTCATCTATATTGGAATATTAAGACATGACTAATTTCAGAATTTAAATAAACTAAAATAAATCATTCCATATACACACGACATTTATCACATTATGTGACAACTCAATTGTAGTGGGTACAGGTGACAATTGAGCGAGTTGGGTTAAGTTTAGAAGGGACATAATAGGTTAAAATAATAATTGGGTCAAGATCTAACCCAATCCAAATTAGTTTGGATCAATATGGATTGGGTCAAAATGGGTTACATAATGGGTTATATGACGGGTCAAGACCCAATCCAATCCAATTTTTACTAAACTTAATTATTTTATTTATTTTTTTAAATTATTTTAGTACCTAATAAAATTATTTTTTTCTTTATTATGGCTATATATAACATATCAAATTGAAAAAAATATATTTTTATAATTGTTTTAACAAGATTTCTCATGAGACAATTCCCATTATATATCAACCCAATTTTTTATATGTTGAAATGAATTGAGTTAATGAATGAGCGGCACAATAATCAATCTAAATTTAAACGAGTTGAATTTAATTAAACGGATTGAATTTAATTTTGTCACCCCTAGTAGTGGCACACTCTTTGTTGCAGTGGGGAATTAACTCTCTGCTGAAAAGTAGGGCTGGGCATAAAATACTGAAAATTGAATTATCGAATTATCGAATTGAACCGGCTATTTTGGTATTTCGATATTCGATAATTCGATAATTCGATTCGATATTTGGTACTGAAATATAAAATTTGGTATTTCGGTGTCGGTATTTGATATTTACAATTATACCGTTCGGTATTCGAAAAAAGGCTGGACATAAAATACCAAACACCGAATACCAAAATTAAATGACCAATAGTCCAATTCTATACGTCTGTAGGGCCTAAAGGAGTAAAAGGCTAAACGCCCATTGTAAAAATATTAAGTCACACCCAAATCTCTAACCCTAAGAGTCTTAAGACCTTCAGTACTTCACCACCTTCATCTCATTTTTGATTTCCCTTTCTATTCATCCAAATCGGCAAATCCTAACTTGGACAACAATCGTCTTCTTCCAAATTTCTCATCCAAAGCCTGTGATTTCTCCATCTTAATTTCTTATTCTACTTCATCTTCGTACGGTCGAACCTCCTTCTTCTTCTTCTTCTGTGGACCGTGAGGTGACTGCTAAATTTTTGTTATACGCTGTTCTCTGTCTACTTACTTGGGTCCTTTCTTGATTTCTAATGTGGCATCGGAATGTGCCTTTAGCACCGGGGGCGTATTCTTGATTCATTTAGGAGTTCTTTGACTTCAAAATTGATGCAAGCTGTTATTTATCTTCAAGATTGGCGTCTAAATGAGCCTTATCTCATAAATATTGAAGAAGATTTTAATGATCTTATGAAACTCGAACTTGGTATGTTTTTCAGTTTTTTTATTTTATTTTTTTATTTTTTTATTTTTTTTACTTAGTTTAATTGTTGACACATTTTAAATTCTTTTTAGATATGGATGATAGCTCAAAAGATTCTGTCGTTCTTGATTTGTAATCGCAAGATGCCTCAGGTCAGGTATAAGGCTCTGAATTTTCATTTAATTATTCCACATTAATCTGTCGAATATGTCGAATGGTTATGTATCAGCTATTGTCATGTATCTGATTAGAATTTAAGATGAAAGTTTATATACCAGATTCTCATTTATCAATCTTTAATGCTTCTGATATATCTACAACCTATGTCAATATAAAATGTTATGTATCAACCATAATTCAGTTGAAAACTAATACAATAATTTCATGTATCAAGCTTTACTGCTTCTATCAGATACATAAGAATCTGATACATAAGCAACTTTACTGCTTCTGATAACATAAAAATCTAATACATATATCAACCTTTACTGCTTATGTATCAGAACCATAAGAATCTGATACATAAGCAGCTTTACTGCTTCTGATAACATGAGAATCTTATACATGTATCAAGCTTTACTGCTTATGTATCAGATATATAAGAATTTGATACATATATCAAGCTTTACTTCTTATGAATCTGATACATAAGCAACTTTACTTCTTCTGATAACATGAGAATCTGATATATGTATCAAGCTTTACTGCTTATGGATCAGATACATAAGAATCTGATACATAAGCAGCTTTACTGCTTCTGATAACATGAGAATCTGATACATGTATCAACCTTTACTGCTTATGTATCATATACATGAGAATCTGATACATAAGCAGCTTTACTGTTTCTGATAACATAAGAAGAATCTGATACATGTATCAAGTTTTACTGCTTATGTATTAGATACATGAGTTACAATTTTACTGTTAAAAAACTAGAGTTTGATAAAAGCAAATTGATTTGTTTAATTACTAAGCAATTTTCTTGAATTCCTACCATATATTACTTCAAAACAGCCAACATGGGGTAATCAGTTGTTTACTTATTTCATAAACTGGTATAAATTTTGGCTAACAGATTTCGTTCCCTTTGTTTCATACTCAATGATCAACAAAGGGTCTGTGGATTTTCTTTCTTGTTTCTAAATCAGAATATATTAGAAAGAGTTAATCTTATGTGCTTGAGAAATGGATTGATATGTTGTTGTTGGACCTTAAATTTTCCAAATTGGAGAAAGTGATGTACACAACTGTTGCCAGAGAAGTGAATATATTGTTGCTGTTACTAATTACATTGACCCCTTGCATAGTATACTTGCATTCTAATACAATGGACTTCGACTTCAATATGGTATTACCAATACTGTACCGAACCGAAGTTTGATTTACCAACTATCGAATTACCGAACTGAAGTTTGAAAATTTGGTATTTGATATATACTTTGAATTACCAATTACCAAATTATCAAACCCGAACTTTGAAAATACCGAACCGAATACCGAACGCCAGTCTTGCTGAAAAGGTTCTAGAGGGAACTTATCTTTGACTTATAATATTTGAAGTATTGCTCGTTTAGTTGCTAGGTAGAAAATGAATTATTATAAGTCAAAATTATATATTATTTTTTTATAAAATAAAAGATGAATAATTAATAAATTTAGTGCCATTAATATTTACATAATTTTTACTCAGGTTTTTGCGGTTACAACAATAATATACTTAGTGAAATTTTATAAATGAGTCCTGGAGATGGTAGAATGTACGAAGACCTTACAACTATCTCATTGAGATAGAGAGGTTGTTTCTGAAAGACCCTCGGTACAAAAGTTACAGCCCTAAGTACTAAAAAAATAATATATAAAGTAGGGATGTTCAAAACTGAACCGAAATTGATAAATCGAACCAAAATAAAGTTATTAATTTATCGGTAATGGGTTATTGGTTAAACAGTTTCGATAATGATTTTAATTTTTTTATTATCGGGTCATCGGTTCTTAATGGTTTAAAATTTTTTCTTAACGGGTTAACCGATAACCCAAAAGTAACATAAAAATTTATATTTATTACCATTCGATATATAAAGTCCTTCACTTAGAGTTTATTTTCCATACTTTTATTTCTTGTTGTCTCAAACTCTTGGTTATTATACAATGTTTTACATTTGCTTTTGAGCAAGATGTAATTTATCAACTCATTTGCATGATTCGTTTGGTTTGTCATCTTGTTTCTAAGTGATTTTGAATGATTTTTTTTGTATCAAATCTTAACAGTTTAACCGATAACCAAATCGATATTGATCAATAATCGATAAATCGATAACCGATAAGCCAATATCTTAATGGTTTTATAATGGTTTGGCATGTCTACAACCGATAACCGACAAGTCAAACTGATAAACATCAAAACCGAACCGATTGATACGCAGCCATAATATATAGCATAATGAAAAATCAAAAAGTGATGCAAATTTTATAAGACAAGAACAATAACAATAGCAAAGTAATGTGATAATCAAATTTGCTTAATGACAATCTAAATCTTCATCAAATGAATTCAAATTTTATAGAAAACACTTTAGATTATTTTCAACAAGTAATTTTCATCCCAAATTTCTCATAAATATCAAATTTGAATAAATTCAGTTCTTCAAATTTATTCAATAATATGATATTATGTTTCTAATATAATTTACACCGTCAAATCTTACATAAATCACTATTAAGTGAGCTCCAAGTACAATCACAAATAGAATTTATAAATCAATTATCTATCAATAGAAACTTATAATTTTCAATTTTAAATTGAGTCTTCAAAAATATGAACTCAAAAATTTCAACATTGAAGATTCCTAAATATTTCCTCCAAATGCAGAAAATAAGGATGAATTCGCTACTTGGCAATCAAAGGGCAATGGTGAACGAATTGAAATAACTCTGAAATAAGCAAAGAGGAAAAGAAAATGTGTGACAAGTATATGTTTATTAATGCTCTTTTAACACGGGAAAATAGTTATCACAAATTATATATAAAAAAGGGGTAGTCCGGTGCACTAAAGCTCCCGCTATACGCAGAGCCCGACCACAAGGGTCTATTGTACGCAGCCTTATTTTGTATTTCTGTCAGAGGCTGTTTCCAAGGCTTGAACCCGTGACTTCCTGATCACATGACAGCAACTTTACCAGTTACTCCAAGGCTCCCCTTCTTATCGTAAATTATATATAATATGAAACAAATCAATTAAAAAATAAAAATATGAGCTTATTTTAATTATAAACTTGAATCAAGTAATAGACATTATATATAGAATCTAAAAAACTCAAAAAAAAATATTACTATTACTTTCTTTCCCCTTTTGGCATTTGCAACCAGGAGCGGATTTACGTGGAGCCCAGGGGTTCATTCAAATCTTCTTCGTCAAAAAATTACACTATATATACAAGGTCAAATTTAGATCGTATAAGTATATATATTAAAATCAACCCTCTAAAAAAATGTGAGAAGCTTAGCTTAGTGGATAATGGGTTCAAGAATTACTCCTACGTCACGGGTTTAGGGTTCAAGTCTTACGCACAACAAGTTTTTTCTCCTTTTAAATGCTTTGAAAAATGGAAAGTCCATAGTAAAGACTTAGTTGGGCTCAATTTTGGGGTTGAATCTTCTTCTCCTTTTTCATTATTTTTTCTATTTCGTATATTTCTTCATTCTAATTTGTCTTTGTTTAATTTATCAGACACATTCTTTTATTTTTTAATCTTCTTATATCTATTATTCATTTTATTTCAATGTAACTCTTTTTTCATGTACTAACCTAAATAAACTCTTTTAAAAAATGATGAATTATATTAAACTTGAAATTGAGATAGAAATATAATATATATTTTTTAAAAGGTAAATTATATGTAATTGAATGAAGAAACTTAAAAATCGTCAATATTCTTTTAACAATAATAATTTAATAGAATTCATGGAATTTCTTTTCTATTTTAAAGAGATGTAAACTAAACGTATTTTATTTCTTCGTTATTTGTCTTTTTTCACAAATGATGATTAACCTAGTAAATTAAACTACATATGAATTAAAAAAATTGACGATGCCATTTATTTATCTTCTGAATATGCATTATAATATTAGTGACTCTATTCTTACACACTTTTAGAGAATCTTGACGATTTTCATAGTAATATGTAATTGAATAGATACTAATTTAATATTTTTAAAAAAGTGTAAAATAAAGTAAAACATTACAAAATAAAATTATAAAAAGCACAAAAAAATTTAAGAATGCTCGATGGAGCAGGGTAAAAGTAGGAAGAAATACTTAATGCAATTTGATAAAATAAGTTAAATTTACCAGGTTAAAGTAAATATTTTTCTTCCCCGTCTAGCAAACTTTTTCATCCTTTAATTTTCATGTGCTTTAGGAATTAACTTTTTGTCACGACCCAACCTCGTAGGCCGTGCTGGGTGTCCAAGATGGACACTCGCGTATACCCCTATTAACTGTAAGTAAACCTGTCGCATGATTACGCATTGGCACAACCTTTCTCCTGAGGGATCACAACTTATCATTTAGGCAACATACCACATAAGCCGACGAGGCTATCATAACATGTGGGGTTGTCCCCCTATGTACATACACGCGAGCTGACAAGGCTGCCATGACGAAGGGAACGTCCCAAAATATGATTCATATGGACATAATCGAACACGCATATATACACAATCCACACACATGTGTACAGACCTCTAAGAGTATTAACGATAACATATGGCGGGACAGGGCCCCCGCCGTACCCTTGAATGAATAATATACACATCAGAAGGCCAATACCAAAAGCTAGGCTCCGATACAATGGATCTTTTCCCAAACCACTGTGTAGAATCCTAAGCTGGCGGATCCCAAAAACGCACGTCTGTACCTGCGGGCATGAAACGCAACCCTCCGGAGAACGGGGGTCAGTACGATATATGTACTGAGTATATAAAGCATAACATGTCATAATTGAGACAACAGCTGAAATAGGGATGCAGGCAACAAGTGTAACAGTTAACAAATCACTATACCTGCACCTTATGAAATGAGGGCATGTACATCTTCCTCACATACCATACCTGGCCCGCTGTGGGACTCGGTGCTATAAGTGTATCACTATATTTTATATGCATGTCTATATACTGTATCCGCCCCTTTGGTAAAGGACTCTGTGAGTAATCATCTCATCATTTATCAGGCCCGGCCCTTCATGGGATGTGGTGAATAATCATTTCATCATTTATCATACCCGGCCCTTTATAGGACGCAGTGAATAATTATTTCGTCGTTTATCATGCCCGACCCTTCATGGGACGCGGTGAATAATCATTTCATCATTTATCATGCCTGGCCCTTTCATGCTATGCGGTGAATAATCATTTCATCATTTATCATACCCGACCCTTCATGGGATACGGTGAATAATCATTTCATCATTTATCATATCTGGCCCTTCATGGGACGCGGTGAATAATCATTTAATCATTTATCATACTCGCCCCTTCATGGGACGCGGTGAATAATTATTTCATCATTTATCATGTCCGGCTCTTCATGGGATGCGGTGAATAATCATTTAATAGCATGCTCGAGCAGAGTAGAGAGTAACCATATGCAAGTAAAATCACCGTCTAAGATTCAAAGAAATAGTCAAGTGAACCGTCACTTAAAGATCAGGATAGTACTTGTCTTAAGTACCCTCTAAAGGTCATTGGGGATCATATTAAGTGAAGCCTCAAGCAACATAAACGTGCATCAAGATAATGCTACACAGCTTATGCAATCAGAGACATTTATCATCACAGAGTCTTTAGAAATAGGAGCTTACGTACTCAGTCACTACTCAACATATAAAAGGCTCGAGGGTAGTAGTTCAACTACTTTAGGACTTCTAGCATTCAGGAGTGAACACGAGTCATGAGTTATGTCCGAAACTTATGAATGGAACTCCCTCTAAACTCATATCATATATCAATTCACTTACATTTAAGACATTCCAAAAGAAAGGAGAGATAGATTTTACGTATACTACCCTTCATCATATAAAAGCCTTAAAAGGCAATAACTCAACTATTATAGGAGTTCTAATACCAAGAAGTGGGTAAGAATTATGAGTCATGCCTGGAGTTTTATGAATGAAATTATCCCCATATTTCATATACAAACCACTTATGGCTAAGACATGCCAAGAGAAAAGAAGGATAGCTTCACATACTCATCACTTTCTAACGTATGGAAGGCTTGAAAAGCCCTAGTTATATCACCGTAGGATACCTTAAATAATTAATTCATGGAGCGAAATCGTAGGACTTACCTTCTTTCTTCCCTTGGCTGACGCTACTCTCTCTAGTTCTTAGGGTTTCTTTCCTTTTGTTTTAACTTAAAGTGGTTGATGACTTTGTCATCAATACACTTGTATATACATCCTTTAAGAGGTGACACGTGTCCAACCCTCATTGGACCAACCAATCCATGCCACCACTCCAAGGCTGCCACATGGCAGCGTGGGTCCCACCCCCAAGTAAGTGCATCACCTACTTAGTCCAAGTAGGTGCTACGCCTCTTTTTTCCTCTTCCATGGGTTCGTAATCTCATCTCACTTTAAGAGCATACATACTCCTTGCTACTTAAGCTCGACGTGTTCTCAAGTAGCTTAATTACGTAGGACATCCAAGTTTGTAGCTTACGCAAGTAGGTTGAGTACCACGACTCCTTATTTGGCCTCCAACTCCTTCCAAAGCCCTCTAGACCTATTTCCAACCGTCACTACGCACGTAGAACTTCATAGATAGCATGGATCACATGGCAATCTTTTAGGAAAAAAAATATGCTCCAATGTACAAAAGTACGGAGTATAACACTTATGTAATACATTTGATCCACTAAAAAAAAATTATCAACGTATTTTGTTCTCAGTATCTTTGATTAGTTTGATGTTTACTTTTTTAATCCAATGAAATACTTATGGTTACATGTACAAAGAGCATGCTGAGGGCCTACTACAAGTACTGCACACTTGCACTTCCACCTAAGCTTCTTCTTTATACTTTGAACCCCCTGAACAAAAATTTTGGCTCCGCCACTGTTTGCAACGTGCAACTGCATACATTGAGATTTAGAAAAAGAATATCATTGAAAGAAAAGCAGATCTTTTGATACTGAAGTATAATTCGAGTGAAGGGACAAAAATATATTTAAACTAGAGATAAGTATCAAAAACACATTTAAACTATCTCCTTTTTTTGAGTTTCATACCTAAATTATTGAAAGTGTGAGTTTCATATCTAAACTATCACTTATTAGTTTGAGAAATACACATATCTCTTTGATTACACTCTCATCATGATGTGTGTACACTCTTTCTTTTATTTATTATAAAATAAAATATAATATATATTTTACCTCACTCCACGACTTTCTTTCACCATACCCCCCCCACCAACAATTTTTTAGTTTTATTTTTATTTATTAAATATCTTTTATAATTTTTTTAAAAAAAATTCTAACCCACCCTACCTAACCCTCCGCTTTCAATTTTTTTCTCAATTTGTGTTAGATATATACATATGATTTTAAGAAAGTATTTTTTATTTGCCGCAAGATTTTTCTTAAAATAAAATTTTTATTTCTGTTATATTTGGTACGCAAGTAGAAAAAAATATTTTCCTAAAAAAAAAATAAAAAATAATAATATATATATAACACAAAACGAAAAAAAATATATTTTAAAAAATATAAACTAAGAGCGGAGGATTAGATGGGGTGAGTATACTTTTATTTTTTAAAAAAAATAAAATATTAATATTTTTAGGAAGGAGTAGGGAAGGGGTTAAGTATAAATTTTTTAAAAGTATAAAGAAATTAAAAAAATTTAAAAAATGAAAAACCTTGGTTTTTGGAGTTCGAAAGAGAAGGGGAAGAAGCGGGGTAGAGGAATTGGTTGAAGGGGATTGGGGGGGGAGGGGGGGAGTGAATAAGCAAAATATTTTAATTTTTTTAAAAAAAATAATTTCTTTTTAGGGATAGAAATACTATAGTACATAGCTTTTAACTAATATTAATAGTTTATTTAATTTTTGTCAAGGTGGAATATTTTATCCATGTAGAATACCACGTGGCAATGTTTTTTCATAAAAAAGAGAGAGAAGATAGTGTGTATTACACACGCCACTGAAGTGTGTTTCTCAAACTAATAAGTGATAGTATAGGTATGAAACTCACACTTTCAATAGTTTAGGTATGAAACCCAAAAAAAAGATAATTTAAGTATTTTTTTGACACTTATCTCTTTAAAATATTATGATTTTTGAGGTTCTTGTATTTATAGGTGTTTAATTCTTCTTTTTTTTTAATTTGAATTATCTATTATCAACTATTTATCAAAATACATTTTAACTATTAATTGTTTTCTTTCCTATCTGATATATTATCATCGTTTAAATAAGAAAAGTAAACAACAATTGAGATACATTTTAATAAATATTTAATGATAGTTAAAATAGGAGATTCGCATATCTAATAATTCAAATATAAAATTTAAAAAATTTGAATGCTTTAAATGTGTTTTTGATCGTTCCCTCGTATACTTATCTGCGGGACAGAAATAAATTAGCATACGAAGTTTCATGGGGCTCCAAGTGTCAAAGTTATATAGTTATAATTTTTTTTTTGAAAAAATTATCAAATTACACACCTTATATTTCTATATTTTTAATTATTCCCCACCATTTGTAAAAAATTTAAAAATTCTTCTGATACATACGAGTGACGCTGATCCTTTTCATGATACATCGCTAGTTGATACAAACCAAACACACAATGTATCAGTAAAACATAATTTTTACTGCTATTTTTGTTGTGTTCATGATATATTAGGTGTTATAAGCTGATTCATAAGTTTTATTGATATTATAATGTTTGATTTGTATCAACTAGCGATGTATCATGAAAATGACTTATGTATCAAATCGCGATGTATCAACGTCATTCGTATGTATCAAAAATCTGGAAAAAAAAAGAAAATTCGGATAATTATCAAAAAATTGGAATAAATTATAATTGAGCCTTTTCACCATGAAATTTAAGTAATCATCCCTAATTTTTTGCCACTCCTAGACAGCTCAAATTATTGATGTATGAAATTTAATTTGAA
This sequence comes from Solanum dulcamara, assembly GCF_947179165.1. Classification (NCBI taxonomy): domain Eukaryota; kingdom Viridiplantae; phylum Streptophyta; class Magnoliopsida; order Solanales; family Solanaceae; genus Solanum; species Solanum dulcamara. Next base: position 16,102,667 of record NC_077243.1, on the reverse strand, counting down.
AGAAACATATTGGACAGGTGTTTCAATTTTATATGCAAATCCTTCTAAAACCTTTTTCTTCGTTAATGATGTAGCAGCTACCAAATATACCCAATGAACAATTCTAAATAGTTTAATTTTGTCCTCTATGACCATTTGTCATTATCGTTATGTTTCTTAATTTAAAAATATCATTTAACTAGTTAAATAATTTTAAAATATTCTTTTTACTAACCGTTGATTCAAAAACATAAATAAATGAATTTTTACATAACTATGACTCAATAGATACTATTATTTAATCAAAAGTAATGTAGAGAAAATACTTCTTATTTTTTAAAAAACAAGTAAATCCTTTAAGGAATATGTCCAAACCAAAAATATAATATATATATATATATATAGTATAATATAAATGAGTACCTCTCTGTCCTAATGTATGCGATTATATTATGATTTGAAATGTTATTATAGTTACAACTTATTTCTAAAGCCTTTCAATGGTAAAATCACTTTTTATGTAGTTTATGTTACTTTGTTAAATTTTATTTCAAGAAAGAGTTGAAGAATGAATATCCAAATTAGAAATAAAATCATATAATTTGACTAGCCTTTCATTTTATTAGGACGGTGGAGTATTTTTATCGAAAATTATACAAATTGAACCCATTAGATTAAGTATTTATTCAAATTAGATCCAACTCAAATTATTTATCGGACCTACAACCCAAAATATTTAACTGCTTGCCCCCTTGTTCTATTCACAGAATCATTGTTTCTTGATGCTTGATATCATCGGAGTATATAGATACTCTGATTGTATTTATATATTTTGATAGTATTCTTTTCACTGAAACAATGTTTGTTATATATATATACTTTAATGTTATCAAAGAGTAACTGAATAGTATTCTTTTTGATACCATCAGAGTGTATATATACTCCGATGATATCAAGCACTAAATGCGAATTAGCAGTTAAAAATAGAGGGGTATAAAAATAAAGAAATTACTGCTTGTAAATAGTTTCCCTTTTTGGGATCCAAGTATTATTTTCCCTATTTTTATTGATTCGGTTGGAACATACAAGTACCAGTCTACTATTAGTTAATCGTAATTAATACAAATTAAAGGAAAATGGAAGAAAGGTAATTAATTTTATTAGATTAGCGTTATATTACTACTAATTTTATTAGATTAGCGGTTATATTACTACTCAGATAGGAGGATGTATCTGCATTTATCTAAGAAGATGTAATTAATACAAATTAAAGTAAAATGGAAGAAAGGTACTTAATTTTATCTTAATTTTTTAAAATAATATTTTGTGGAATATTTTAACAAGAATGATCAATATTTTGAGACAAAGAAAGTACTAATTAAACTGAAGATATAGTTTCCTAATTCTTGTATCCAAATAACTATTTCTAAATTTAAGGTTAGAAGACCAGTACTCTAAAATCAACATAAATCATTCCCAATCAATTTAAACATGAACATATTTAGAAAAATAATTACTTCAAATAAAGAAATGGACAGCTCATCCACTTTTCTAGACAACTGTCAATTTCAAATAATTGCAATATACAAACAAGCGTTTTTGTTATTCATTCAACGTTTGGAACTCACATCACTCATCATAATCTAATTAATTTGATTTGCTCACCATATAGGACCTCTCTTCAGAGGTAGAATTCCCTACCAAAAGGAAAATTCATGTACAAAGTTTAAAATCGAGGCCAAGATGAATAGCTTTATCCATGGTACCATATTATAATATACAACAGCTAGCCTTAATTATTAGACATTAGAATATATATGTATGCTCCTTTTTTGAAATTAAATTAAAGACCTTTGGCAAAAAAAAAAAATTAAAATATTATCTTTTTCCACGTAGGTGGAAATTATAGCTTCCATAAGTTTTTATTCTTTAACTTATCCAATGTTGCAACTTGCAACATTATCATATTATCCACAAACAAAAGAGAAATAAAAATCAAAGTAAAGCTTTATTATATTATTCACAATTTGGCAGATCCCTTCATCAAATTTTTTTTGACATACACTTATTATGTATATATATTTTATATACTATAGTACGTAAGCAATAGAAAGACTAAAAAGTGATTATTCCATTTTGATCAACCAAGAGAATAAGAATATATCCAATCTAGCATAATGTGCTTTTTATCGTATGGCAAAGGCAAAGCTAAAGAGATAGGCAAGTCAATTAGCAATAGGTGTAAAAATGAAATTTATAATATAAATTAATGGGAATTTCCCTTAATTGTATATTTCAAAGGGAATATTAAATTTAATTAAATTAAATTAAAATGAGAATTCGACAGTGTTAAAATTAAAAGTATAAAACTAGGAGTGCATTTGGCTGGGTTTTTAACTTACTTAATAGACAATTTAATACTGTAATGATTAATGAGTAAAAAATTCACATAACCAACCAATAGGAAGGAGGGGGAATAAGAGAGTGAACTCATTAACACAGGAATTTTGTGAAAAAGTTAGGTATGTTAAAAAAAAAAAGATTTTAAAATGAATTTTTATTTTGTAAGGCACTTCAATATAAACGAGACAGTTTTCTTGAATGATATATTTTTAAAAATAGTTCTTTTTTCTGCTAAATATTATTGCATGTCCCAATTGATTCAACAATTGAATTATCGAACAAAGTCCATAATAAAAGTTAACATTAATATCTATTTTTATAATTTTTTGCTAGTATAAGCGTATAATCACTATATAATTTGTGTACACATTAATTATATATTTGTAATGTATTTATTATATACTGAATATATCGACAACAACTACAACTATTCAACTAAGCTGGTGAAAAATCCAGCTTAGTATCATCCCTCATCCTAAAACTTTACTCCGACTCCTTCGTTTCAATTTGATTGTTACTTATTATTTAAATGATTAAAATAAATTTTCTTTGATCATAAATTTCTCAGATGTTTTCAAAATATTATAAATTGTTAACTATTGTAATTTATAGTACTTTTTATGTAATTTTTAAATATGTCAATTTTATTATTTTTTAAAAAATGAATTCACATTATCATCAATTAATTTAACTCTCGTAATCTGAATCAAATCACATAACTCGAAACAAAAGGAGTAACTTTTAACTCTGGTAAAATATATGGAATGATAGTTATTTGACTATCAAGGTATCATGGAGAAAAAAAAAAAGATCTTCTAATTCTATAAGTCGGCAAGGTTGGTGAAACAAAAATTAGACTCCACCAAACAACACTTTTTTCGTTGATAAACTAACTTAAACATGGACTTAAAATCATTATCTGTTGAATATAAATTAAATACCACACATTAAATAATCAAATAACTCGAAAGTGACTAATGAATTTGATGAAATATTGATAAGTAACTAACCAACCATTCATGGGATTGGCTTCCCTATAGTGTCCCACCACTACATACAATTGTGTGACTTGCCCTATTTTGATTGTAACTTACACTCAATATTTTCAGGTACATTAATTATTTGTGTTATTAATATTACGCTATCTTAGCTAAGCCTCAGATCAGCTGTACTGGTCTTGTCCCTTTATTAATTTGTTATAAAATAATGTTTGGCTGGACATGGAATATACTTTGACACGTTAACAAAAATAATATCTGAAAATTCACGTTTTACTAGAACAGGGAAATACAACATACTACAAAGGAATGTGGTGCAACTGAGAATTTGACAGGTTTCGATTTTGAATTTTGGTAAAAATATAAGAGTTTAATTTTTATATGTTGTCAGTGTACTGAACTTTTTATATCATCAAGTAATTTTATTTTTTATATAATTATAATTTATGATTAAAACATATTAAAGAAAAATTGAATCCTAATCATAAAATTAAAATTCTTTCTTTTTCAACATCATTTACTACATTTTATGTTTTTCATGGTTTTCAGCGAAGTAATTTTTCAACACCAATTTTTTTTCACTACAGAATGTTATTTATTAAATTATTTTTATTTATTCTAAACATCATGGTAAATCAATCACTAAAGTAATTCTTCAACCCTCAAATATTATGAATCTTAAAAGGAATAATTTTTTATTGTCTCAAATATCTAATTTTTTGAATTTTTTTTATGTTCATTATGAATTGTTGTAGTTCCGTATGAATCAAACTGTTAGTAGCCATAATATTCCTAATTAACACTCTGACCCAGAGTTCTTCTTTGGTGTGTATCCTTAAAAGTGTGAGATAATTTTTTGTGATATCGTCATCATTATTGGTTATTACAATATAATCTCTGATTAATTTTATTTTGATTACTGGATTTTTTTTAAAAAGACTTCATTTTATTCTATCTTCCTGGTGGGATAATTTCGTTTTTTTTTATTTAGATCTCACAGTTTTTCACTTTATTGTGTTGCAATCGTAATGGACACTGAAAATTGCTATGAGAAGATTCTTGTGTAAATAAACATTACTTTCAATAATTGAAAAAAATAAATATAAATCATTCTTTCAAAAGAAGTTCCTGATAAATACAACACAATGAAGAATCTATAGAAAGGGAAGGGATCGTGGACGTATGGGTTCGAAAAAGTTTAAAAATAAATAAATTGAGGAGCTATGAATACGGGGGTTTTCAAGTGAGAGAGATTAATGAGAAAAATAAAAAGAATAAGTGTTTGAATTTTGAAAAAAGAAAATATTTAGAAAAAAATTGGTTACCGGTTGTAGCATTAAGAGAAAATAGTCAAATGCACCCCCAACCTATTGTCGAATTCTCAATTACACACCTATACTTTACGGGGGTCCTATTACCCCCTTAGACTATTTTAAAATGAAATTAATTTCACCCTAGATGCTGAGGTGGCAAAGAGAGTGTATTCACTTTCTCAAAGAGAGTGAGAGACAATTTTATTTTATTAAACTTTAACTTTACAAGTATTTTCCCTTTTCATATTAAGTTTCTGATTTTTTTAAAGATTATGTTACCTTTTACTTTTATTTATCTTTTCTTTTTTATTGTCTTTCTCTTCTTTCTTTTCTTTTCAACACTTCGCCGGATTTAAGTTGCCGGAAAATATGATCAACTCACTTCACCGTTCAGTTATCACTACTGTTATCTCCTTCCTTTCTTGTTTCAAAATAAATTTATTTTTCATTTTCACACTACCATTTTTGTTGTTACTAGGTCGGAACCTCCACCTTCTTTTTCCAGATCTAAAAATTTCCCGACTATCATTATATGTTGTTATTGAATTTTGAGTAGTAGTAGATTAAGAAATGTTTAAAATTGAGACCGACAAATTAGTTGCGTTCTAAAAAAACACATTTTGTTGACGATGACCATGATAACGAGATTAAAAGTAGCAAAAATAATTTTTATACTGCAAATCACAAATTTATTTTGGGCAGCCTCAAATTCGATTTAGCAATATTATCATTACCCGTCGGATGAAACTTCACTAAAATTATATAAAAGTAAATAAATAGAAAAAATAGAAGAAAACAAGAAGAAGAAGGAGTGATGAGAAGAAGGTAATGTGCTCCTTGGTTTCATATCAATGGAGAAAAAAAATTGTGAAAGAAAAGGAAAAAAAGATAAAAAAAGAAAGAGAAAACGAGAAAGGGATATATAAAAGGAAAAATAGAATAAAGACAATAAATAATAATTTTTTAATAAAAATAATATAATATTATGTGGGAGGGCACGTGCAGATAAATTTTTAATACAAATCTGGGTGTGAGTTTTTTAGTGGGTATATATTATACTTTTACAAAGTTCAGGAGGTAATAGGACTCTCGTGAAGTATAAATGTGTAGTTGAAAATTTGGCTATAATTTGGAGGGGCTTTTGGCTATTTTCTCCAAAATTTAAATTCAAAATATAATTTTATCCTTTATAGGAAGTGTTTCCTTCAAATGGGTCATATAAGGTATGAATTTAAATTAATTAAATTTTAATACGAATATCAAATATCGAATGAAAAAAAAATAAAAAATGATGATGCATTGACCCTTGCCTCAATCATTTTTGTGCACAAGTAACTCGATTATCCAACGAAAAGACGAGTTAAATATAGTTATTTTAAGAGAATTCCGATTTTTTAACTTCAAAAATATTTTTTGTTAATTACATTTCAATAAAATATTCTAAATCTTTAATGGGCATAAACTAGCTGCCACCGACCTGTTGAACCTTTTTCCACTTTTGCATCTTTTTCCCTATCTTGGTTTAATTTTGCTCTAAGAAAAGCACTTCAGTAATTAGTGGGTTCTTTCTTTCTATCAAAAGGGAGAAATGAACTTTTGACAACTTTAAAATAGTCAGTTTTGGGATGAATTCCTTCTGTATTAAGAGAGGATTCGAATCTTGAATTAAGAAAGCATCGATATGCACGCGCGTGCATATATATATATATATATTATCGTCTTGTTTTTGGTGTCCGCATGATTATATTTATGTTCGATTAATTTAAATTTGCATCGTATAAAATTTATTAAAGTAGCAATCTTTATTAAGAATATTTTCATTCAAAGATTCAAAACCAAAATCTCTATCTTATTCATTTCACCACACCTCCATAGTCGACTAGTCATGGGTACACACAATTGCCACAAAGAGCAGGGGCGAAGTCAAGTAGCGCCGAGAGGTTTATCAGAATGAAAGATACATTGTTAATTATTTTTCTATGTATATATACTAGATGTTGAATCTATTTGACTTCTTAATGTGTTTATTACTTTTTCATACTTTGAGCCGGTTTAATAAAAATTCCGACTCTGTCAATGAGAAGTTACCATCAAAAAGCCACCTAGCTATCGACGTAACAACATCTAAATTATGCAAGAGATTGGGTAAAGTATGAGAAATCATATGCTTAAAGTTTGGGATCAAAAGATTATAAAGAATCTCATGCCCACTGAGTATACTAAACTAAATCCTTCCTACCTTACCCACTTCCCCTTCAACCATGAAAAGAAGCATTTATAAAGCTCATGAAGGAAAAACAAAACAAACAGTTTTAAGTGGCAGAAGAAAATTACATAGTCCAAATAAACAAGTGTTTTTGTCTCTAAAATAAATTGTAGTATTTACATTGCAAAAAGGATACTTAGAAAGTCAAAATTAGTCAATATCATACAAAATTCTTTTCTATTAGTTGACAAAGAATTAGCCCTTTAAAATAAAAATAATTAAGAAGACCATACAGAATGTGTTTGGGATTATTTTGTTTTAGCTGGTTGTTGTATGAAAAAAGTTGAATATTTAGTCAATCATACAATACTAAGATATATGTTTATTTATGTAACTACTTTTATAGTAGTACTTTACAAGAGACATATATAGCACATAGAAATATCAACGGTATCGGAATCTCAAAACATAGAGGCTGAAAAAAGGAATCTAACAACTCGGAATACCAACTAGTACTTCACCCGGTCTTATTATTATTATTATTTTAAAATTTTAAAATATAATTAATTAGTAGTCCACTAGTTTTGTTTTTATCCTTACAAATATGAAAGAAACATTAAATTATTTTGGTATAAATTATCCCGCCAGTATAAATGGTGGGATAAATAATTGAAGGATTATCTAATACCTCTAACCAAACGTAAAATAAAATAATCATGTATGTTATCCTAAATTATTATACATTGTATCTCACATCAAACGACTATTAAGCTACAAGCTGGAACATGTTAGCAGCCATGAAAGATCTGTTCTAACTCTGAGGATCAACTTTTATGATTGAAGAATATAGAGAAAAGAAGAAGAAGAAAATCTGGGAATGAACACACTTATTCCATTACCCCTCTTGAGATACAACTCTTGAGATACAACTCTTGAGATACAACTGAGTACATTATATAGTGAGATATCTAACTAATTCACAGTAACTAACTAACAAACTCTAACAAACTTTATAACAAAATATCTTAATTGGTTAATGGCTAATTTGCCCTATCAATAGTAAGTTTGAGTTGGTTTTCACTACTCAACACCCCTCTTCAAGCTGATGGTCTAACCAGGTCTTTTACACCAAGTTGTTCTAACAAATATTCATGGTGTGCCTTTCCCAAACTTTTGGTTAGAATGTCAGCTAGTTGATCTTTGGTAGATATATGATTAGTTCTGATCACTCTTTGTAGAATTCTTCTACTTACAAAATGACAATCTATGTCTATGTATTTAGTCCTTTCATGAAAGATAGAATTTGCAGCAATTTGTATTATTGCCTTGCTATCACACATTATTTGAACAGGAGTTTGTACTTTAACCCTAGTTCCTTGAATAAACCAGTCAAAAAGGTGATTTCAGCAGATGTTGATGCTATGCTTCTAAACTCAGCTTTTGCTAAACTTCTAGACACTGTCTCTTATTTTTTGGACTTCCATGAGATCAAGGCTTCCCCAAACTTCACCAGATAGCCAGTCACTGACCTCCTAGTTTGTAAGCATGCTTTCCAGTCTGATTCACAATAGGCAGTTAGGGTATTTGTAGATTTTGCAGGCATAAAAAGTCCAAGTCCAGGTAATCCTTTGACATATTTCACAACTCTCAAGGCTGCCTCTATGTGTGAGACTTTTGGACTATGCATGAACTGACTCAACACTTGTACTGTGAATGCTAGGTCTAGTCTGGTCATAGTCAGGTATAACAGCCTCTACTAAGTCCTGCAACTTATAATGAGCTTCAATAAGATCCACTAAGTCCCGATTCTTCAATGAGCTCCAAGGCATACTTTCTTTGAGACATTACAATTCCTTTCTTTGACCAGGCAACTTCTATGCCTAGGAAGAACTTCAGCTCACCAAGATCCTTTATCTTGAACTTGGTTTGCAATTCAGCTCTTGTTTGACTGATCAGCTTGTGGTTGCTTCCTGTAACTATGAGATCATCAACATACACTAGTATAATTGTGATATCACTCCCATCATGCTTGGTGAATAGTGAGTAGTCAAAGTGACTTTGTTTAAAGCTCATGTCTTCCAAGGCTTCAGTTAGCTTCCTATTCCACTATCTGGGAGCTTATTGAACTGGAGTTTGTAGACCTTGTTAGAGTCCCCCTGTCTAGCAAACCCATCAGGAAGTTTCATGTACACCCCGTCTAGAAGATCTCCATTCAGGAAGGCATTATGGACATCCATCGGTTAGAGGAACCAATCCTTGGAGGCTGCAAGAGTAATGATTGACCTCACAGCGACTATCTTGGACACAAGAGAGAATGTTTTTGTGTAATCTACCCCCTCCTTCTGGCTGAACCTCTTAGTTACTAGTCTAGCCTTAAATCTTCCCACCTCACCTGAGGCTTTGTACTTGACTTTGAAGATCCATTTACAACCTATAGGAGACTTATTTGGAGGCAAGTCTACAACACTCCAAGTATGATTGTCCTCAAGAGAAGCAATCTGCAGCTGCATGGCCTCAACCCATCTAGGATCAAGAGAAGCCTCCCTGAAGGTCTGAGGTTCATAATGAGAAAAGTAGGTTGATAAAGCATTCTTGTAGGAAGGGTTGCCATTATCATGAGTGACAAAGCCAGATATAAGATAGGCATAGTTGGATGTCCCTTAAGTGATGGTGATATAATGTTGCAACCAAGAAGGAGGCCTGTTTTGTCTAGTAAACCTTCTTGCATCAGGCATTAATGGTGATAAATCAGAGAGATGAGGCATAGAAAGTTTGGGAGTAGTTGTATCTGAGACCATTGAGATAGGTGGATACACCTCTGAGATAGGTGAATCTGAGTTGCCAATGTGGACATCAGAAGATAACAAGTCTAGGACTGGAAAAATTGGAGACATGGAACCTTACATGTGTTTGAATGGAAATATGTCCTTCTTAAACACCATATTTTTGCTCACAAAGAATGATTTATGAGATAGATCAAAGAGCTTGTATCTTTTTTGTGATGGTGAGCATCCCATAAGAACTGTAGGTATTGCTATAGAGGCAAATTTGTCAAATACCTTGGGACTAGATGCATAACACATACATCCAAATACTCTAAGATGGCTCAAAAATTAGGAGAGTGTAAGTACAATAACTCATATGGAGTTTTGTGCTGAATGACCCTCGAAGTCTATTAAACAAATAGACTGTAGTGCTTACACATTCACCCCAAAACTTTAAGGGTATTGCTGACTGAAGCCTTAGTGACCTGGCCATTCCAAGAATTATTTTGTGTCTCCTGTCAGCTACTCTATTCTACTAGGGTGTATATACACAAATGGTTTGGTGATGAATACCAAATTCAATGAGAAGACCCTGAACTTCATTACTGAGAAACTCACAGCCATTATCAGTTCTAAGAGTTTTGACAGATGAAAAGAACATATTCTACACTTTATTGATAAAATTTCTCAATACTACAATAGTTCAAACTTAGAGTAGGTCAGAAATATCCAAGTAAACCTGGAGTAATCATCTACTAGAGTTACAAAATATCTCTTATCATCATAAGTGGGCACTTTATATGGACCCCACACATCACAATGTAACAACTCAGATGTTGAATGGGATCTAGTAGTATTAATAGAAAAGGGAAGTTTACGCATTTTGGCTAAAGGACAAACAGTGCAGTGAGGAGACATAATATGAGCTAAGTAAGATCATTATGTTTGCTTAGTACTTCAGTCGGAGCATGTCCTAGTCTTAGGTGCCACATGTAATTTGAACCAGTGAGTTGGCTAGTTGTGTTATTAGGCTGATGTTAAAAGGAGAAGCAAGACTGAGATTGAAACATTGAGCTGCCCTTCAACATATAGAGGCCTTGTTGTTCCCTTCCGGTCCCCTTCACCTGTCTAATGTAGAGATCCTGAAAAATATAAAAATTGAGAAAAATATTATTGAACACTATAACTCCTTAGTTAGTTGGAAAACTAATAGGAGGTTGTATTTAAAATCAGGTATGAATAACACATTGTTGATGTTCTAATTATTAAACACACTAGAATTTCCTATGTGAGATACTAAGACTACATTCCCTATTGGAAATTACATTGTGTTCCTGTCCTTGTAAGGAATAGCTTGACAGTCTTTCAGCATTTTCAAGCTTTATGTCATGTAATTGGAGGCACTTGTGTCTGTTATCCAATTGGTATTAATGTAATTGGTTAGTAGAGAGATCAGGATACCTGCTGCAACAGTGCTAGAAGAAGAGCCATCAGGAGGTCCTTTGTTCACTATATCAACCACCCGTTGGTATTGCTCAGAAGTGAAGTAAGGTCTGACTTGATTGGTTAGTGAATCTCTGTTGCTTTGCTGAAGTCCAACTTGCTGCATTTGAGGAAAGATTCTTAGATGTTGCATGGGCATATGAGATTCATATGATGGAGTGTATCATTGTGATACAAATTGCTGCATTGGCATTTGATGGCCTATATGTTGTGGCAAATGACCAAAGGTAGGCCCACTTATTCCTGCTCCTTTGGTGAACACATCAGCATGATTTCCATAGAAATTTGTCTTACCTCCAAGATTAGATTGGTGTTGTGATATCACAACCTTCTTTTTCTCTTCCAGTCTGGAGAATAGCCAACAATTCTGTAGCAGTTGTCTCTTGTATGACCTTTATAACCACAGACTTCACAGATCACTTGAGGCTTCTTGCCTTTGGAGCTTCCACTAGATCCTTATGAGAGAACCTACCATTGCTTAACAATACAACTCCATCTCCATTGTTACTGATTTGAACTGTTTGTGTGAAGTTTGCTAGAGTTCTCTGACTCTCCTGATCTACCAGCATTGAGTATGCTTTGTTGAGACTTGGAGTGATACTCATCATCATGATCTGAGTTCAAGATTGAGAATAGGACCCATTCAATCCCATAACGAACTAAAGCAACCTCTGATATTCAAAGTGTTGAAGGTAGCTTTGAGATTCTAAACATGAGCACCCTGGACAAGGCATGATAGCATCAAACTCATCCTAGAGATCTCGCAGCTTAGAGAAATAGTCTGCTACTGTCACTTTTTCTTGTGTGAGAGTGTGAATCTCTCTCTAAAGAAACAACACTCTCGATCCATTTACCTTATTGAATCGTTCCTTTAGGTCCTCTCACACCTTGCTAGCATTTGATGCACACACAACACTGCTTAACAGTCCTGGTCTTACTGAATTCATGATCTATGAGAGTACTATTGCATTCACTTTCTCCCACTGATCATGGTACATTGGTGGAAATTGAGACTTAGGATACCTACCATCCACAAATCCTAGCTTACTCTTGCCTAGCAATCCAATTCTCATAAATCGACTCCATAGTGCATAGTTGTCAGATCTCGTTGATTGAAGTGAGATGAGAGAACTACCTGGAGTGTCTATTGGCTCTAAAAAAGAGAGGATGATTGTGGTCTAGCAGAGGCACTACTTGAACCATTGGTATTGGATGGACATTGTCTCCATTGGCACTGGTTTGTTCATCTTCGTTTTCCATTACTGTTGTAGATCCCCAAAGACTTGAGATCTTCTGAGATTAGCTGGTTCTGAGGATGACTCGCACTTTAGATCAACTGTGAAGACTCTGATACCATGTTAGAAGCCATGAAAGATCTATTATAACTCTGAGGATCAACCTTTATGACTGAAGAATAGAGAGAAAAGAAGAAGAAGAAAATCTGGGAATGAACACTCCTATTCCATTCCCCTCTTGAGATACAACTAAGCACATTATATAGTGAGCTGTTTAACTAATTCAAAGTAACTGACTAACTAACTCTAACAAATTTTATAACAAAATATCTTAATTGGTTAATGACTAATTTGTCCTATCAATAGTCAGCTTGAGTTGGTTTTCATCACTCCATAGAACAGGTCAAAAAAAATTCCATTCAAAAGTATTCTCCTCCTTTCCAAAACGAATCACGAATGTCAGAGTCAGTTTTAGTACGATTCAAATATTTATTTATAATTTCTTTTAAATATAAAATGTACTACAATAAAAGTATTGTAGGAGTATGCTTTTTAATACATCGGAAATAGCACTAAGCTAATATTTTATATAATTACGAAAACTTAAAGACATTATGGAAACGGCAGGTAAACAATTTTTTTCATTTTTTGGCTCAGTCAAACAATTATTATGTCATATTAAATGGGAAATATCGAGTACTATATATAAGTGAATGCCTTGGTTCGAGTTTTTTTGGATGCGGATTCGTCTTTGTTAAAGAACGGTTCACCTCCCAATGTGAATTTTTTTTACGCGAATCTGAATTTAGTCGGACTCCAATGTTCAAGAAGAGAAAAAAAAAGAGAGAATTGACACTCCTTGTAGGCTTGAATTCTGAACTGGCCAATGTTGGAGGAATTCAATCAGTTACTTCACCGTACTTTTCCAAAGTACATTCTATTTTGATACTCATTGTACTTATGTATTTAGAAACTTTAAATTCATTTTTTTTGTTAAACAACTGGCATCAGTTATGTAGATCCCAAAATAAATTATTTCTTGTTGTTCTTACTTTCTAGTCCAGTGTTTTTTTGTTTTTTTTTTATAGTTAAGAGAATTCTTTTAAATGCCTTTTTGAAAAAAAAAATCATTCTTGATAGTTGAGATTAAGTAGGCATGGGGATTACATAATTATAGTATGTACATACAAAAAGTAATACAATCTTAACTGTGTTTGGTCCCACTTCATCCTCAAAAGTCATAAACTAATGACTAAAAGTTCATTACCAATAATTATACTTTCTAAATCAATCAATGTGATCTTTCATCCGTCATTTAAACTTGAAACCTCAAAATAAATATTAAACCTTCTAAACTACTGAATCAATACCTAATCATATATTCAGAGAATTCAAAATTTTTATATATACATAAAAAATAGTTTAAAATTACCTTATATATACCATGTAATTTTTTATCAAAATATTTACTTGAACACTGTCTCGACCCCTTATATCCGTCTTTGCAACTCAAATATATAAAAAGAGGAGGAGGGAGTAGTAAGGAATTATAGATTAGTTAACCAATGGATTATTTCTAATGAAGTAACTAAACTCCACTAGAAATATTCTTCCTAAGAAAAAGCAATAAAGTACTACTACAACTTGCTATTCGTCATTCTTAGCACTAATGTAATGTATGAATGGATAAAGAAAACAAGTGCTGAAAGCTACTTACGTATTTCTATTTTCAAATGTATAAAAATGAAAAGTTTTGATTAAGAATGAAGAAATCTCGTTATAAATTCTTCTGCTCATGGGAACTATGCTCCTTTAACTAAGTAATCACTACAGTCATACACTACACTATAAGTCGAAGCCAGCTAATTTTCTCTTCTCCCTTAAGACATCGACTTCACACCAACCACTAAAGAATAATTTCTTCTTAATTTCCATACTCACCGCCCAATATATACTCACAAATTCCTCCTTTTCTTCCCCACACTCTTCCACTCACTAACTTTCATTTTTCTCATTTTCATTCAATTCATAAAATGGGCTATGGCCGTCTAGGAAAATCGGACCCCGGAGAAACCTCCGGCAGGGTAATAATTCCAATTCCCAATCCCAATCCCCGGAGCTCTAAGATTAAAATCCTAGTAATTTTGGCCACTGTACTTCTAATTGCTTCTGCAATTTCCGTTGCGGTTTTGGTAGCTGTTAAGCACAAGGCCGGAAATCGAATCGATAAACCAAGTCAAGCTATGGCGCGTACCTGTAGTCGTACTCTGTATCCATCTCTCTGTCTCAATTCGTTGATTAATTATCCTGGAGCTAGCTCTGCTTCTGACAGTGACCTCGTTCACATTTCCGTCAATTTAACTCTTCAGCGATTTGGTAAAGCACTTTACATAGCTTCCGATATCAATAACCTTCAAATGAACCCTCAAATAAGATCGGCGTACGACTCTTGCCTTGAATTGTTGGAAGAATCAGTCGATCTTCTCTCAGACTCTTTAACATCTGTTTTCTCCGGCGATGGAGATACTCCGACGGGATCTACACAGGACGTGATGACGTGGCTCAGCGCAGCTCTCACGAACCAGGACACATGTACCGACGGCTTCGTCGACGTCACCGGGAATGTGAAGGATCAGATGTTGGCGAACCTCAAGGACTTGTCTGAATTAGTGAGTAATGCTCTCGCTATTTACGCTGCCGCGAATGGCGACGATGATTTCTCCGGGATTCCGATTCAAAATCGTCGGCGTAGATTGATGGAATTTGAAAAATATCATGACGAATTTCCAAAATGGATGTCTCGGAGAGACAGAAAATTGCTAAACAAATCAGTGTCAGCAATTCAAGCTGATATAATTGTGGCGAAGGACGGTACCGGAACGGTGAAGACGATAGCGGAGGCGATAAAGAAGGTGCCGGAAAAGAGTAGTCGCCGAACCATAATTTACGTCAAAGCAGGAAGGTAACAAGTAGTTGGAAAAGTGAAAAACTTTTTGATTCACTTTTTGGTAACGTATCTAATTCCCCTTTTCAATTATATTTTTAAGAATAAAAAATAAAAATCACTTACGTGGCATAGTAAACCTTTTCTTCAATTCTTTGTCGTAATCATTAACCAATTTCCCTTGTTTTAATCATTTTATTGTACTATAATTACATCTTCATTTATGGGTGCACTTGACTCGAGTTTATTTTTTTTGTTACCTAATAAGATTATATTAAATATATTATTGTAATATTATACTATAATTACTTTTTTAGAGTTATTTTATTTATTATATTATAATAATAAATAAATGACAGGTATGAAGAAAATAATTTGAAAGTAGGGAGGAAAAAAATGAACGTGATGTTCATAGGAGACGGGAAGGGGAAGACGGTGATTACGGGAGGAAAAAGTATATCCCAGCATATAACAACATTCCATACTGCCTCCTTTGGTAAAATTCTCACTCCTCGATATTTCGTTTATTTTATTTGTAATATTTTTTTTTTTATGTACGCCTTTTTTTTTTTTATAAAAACATATTACAGCTATTTATTTAAATTGTAATGTATTATTATTATTATTATTATTTTCTTTTTGTCATATTAATTTTTCTTAATATTAATTGCGTAAAAAAGGAAATTAATAATTAATTATGTCTTAATTTTCTGAAATAATAGGAATAGTAATTACTTCTTTAGTTTATGTTTATTTGGTCATGTTTGACTTGACACACTTCTTAAAAATAATTTTAAAATGATAATTTTGTCATATCACTCTTAATTATTATAAGTCATTTCATTGATAGAGAAATGAATAGTACTTCATAATAAAAGTAAAATAATAAATTATATCTTGATTTTCAAATAAAATCAGACATTTTTTTTAATATTATGGATAAGTAAAAATGGATGAAGAAAATAGTTTGAATTTTTTCTTTATCAGAAAGTAATTTTGGAATAGTTGCTTTTAGTAAGCAAGGCAATTAAAATGGACCAAAGAGTGTATTTTATCTTTATGTTTAATACATAGTCAAACACGTTAAATTTGTTGGAATATTTTATTTAGATATTTAAATTAAGTCATATTTCAATTAAATATCTTATTTTTTAAAAAATAATTTACACATGTTTTTTCAATTAAGAGGTTGATCATGTAGTAGACCTATTTTTATTTTTGGCGTTGCGTGAAATTAAAATTTTGGAAACGTTAGGCACGGGCAATAGTGGATGCAGAGCATGTGGTAGAAAATGCCCGTGCATTTGATGGCGTTGAATTGTTATAAGTTAGGAGTATAACTAAATCCCAGTTAATTAAGTCTCCTAGCTTAGCCCTCTGCACTTCTTCCGTCCTTTAAAGTGGCCCACCTCACCCAAAAAGTATTTAGGGGCTGGAAATTTTACATGTCCAATCCCATCTCATTTATTACATGCAAAATCTATCAAGGATAGCGATATGACCTAACTAATTTGGTGGTCACAATATAAAGAGGGAATATCGCTATTGTAGTAGGATCATAGATCGAGTCATGACTCATTGCCCATGTCCTTTGATTTCTCTACCTTTGTGTTTAACTTGATTATTTTGTACACCTCTAATATCTACCATAGAGATGTTATATATGTTTGGGGGGAGAAAAACCTCGTTTTTGGTATAGCGGGCCCCTCGTGAGAGGCTCGCAAAATAGGATATTAGCTCAGTGATATAGCACGCCCTTGATTATTGTGAATGAAATAAATACAGTGTTATGTTATAGTGAGTTAATTACTATACATACAAAAATGCTACTATTTCAGTAAAATTTATTTAATTTATTAATGAACAATGCAGCTGCAACTGGAGCTGGTTTTATTGCAAAGGATATGACATTTGAAAACTATGCTGGACCGAACAATCATCAAGCAGTAGCCCTACGTATCGGAGGTGATCATGCTGTGGTTTTTCGCTGCAATATTATTGGATACCAAGACACTCTTTACGTGCATTCACAGCGCCAATTCTATCGCGAATGTGATATATATGGGACAGTGGATTTCATTTTCGGCAATGCAGCAGTTGTCATCCAAAACTGCAACATTTATGCTCGAAAGCCCATGCCTAATCAAAAGAATACCATCACTGCCCAAAACAGGAAAGACCCTAATCAAAACACTGGCATTTCAATCCATGCTTGCAAAATCGTGGCAACATCTGACCTCGAGGCGTCCAAAGGAAGCTTCCCTACATATCTAGGCCGACCATGGAAGATGTACTCACGAACAGTTTACATGTTATCGAACATGGGTGATCATATACACCCGCGTGGTTGGCTTGAGTGGAATGGTAATTTCGCGCTGGACACATTGTATTATGGTGAATACATGAACTTTGGGCCAGGGGCAGCTTTGAGGCAACGCGTTACTTGGCCAGGGTATAGGGTGATCAAGTCTGTCGAGGAGGCCAGCAAGTTCACCGTCTCAAAGTTTATTTATGGATCGTCTTGGTTGCCTTCAACTGGGGTGTCTTTCTTGGCAGGGCTGAATACTTAAAAGGAAGGTATAAAATATATAAATATCAAACAACTACTCCAGAATGGAGATTTATGGTTTTTGCAGTTGGTATATAAATAAGTATGTCCCATTATTATTTAATTTTCAAAGTGCAATAAATTATAAGCTGTTAAGTTGCAATTTGCTTTATTGGTGAACTGACTAAAGAGAGAGATGCCTCTCCATTAAATGACAAATGTTGTAGTTTCCTTTTTGTTGTAAATTAGAACATATTACATACTAGTAAAAAGTTATTGGTTCAATTGAAAAGGTGCCAGTTTTACATTAAATTCTATTGATTGAGTTTCAAAATTGATGGTGACTTTTGTGGATGTGTAAAAATGCGTAGAGTTAACTATGAACTTTCAATAAAATGCATAGAGTCCCGCGTATGAATTGTCTTTGGTACTGAGTGCTTTACCCCTTTCGGCAGATCCGATAATCAGCCCCCAAAGGCCAAAGCAAGCACTGGAAATGGGTGGAAAACCAGAAAAATCATATGCACTTGGACTTGTGCTGAAGTAAGTAAAGCTAGCTAGAAGCTTAGTAAAAAGGGTCTCCTATTATAGAACTTGATCAAATCCTTTAGTTTCCCTTGAAATGGTACATAGATAGGAATATGATGCTGACAGAACAAAACCAACTTACGGTGTTAGTGCTCTCTGACTTTTCTGAAATTTAAAGTAAACATCTAAGAATGTCAAGGGTCCCAAGGCATATAATAAAGGTAGAGTTGGGGAGATTGATACGTTTGGTAACTTACAACGAAGGATCGGAAGTGGATGATTTGATATCCGTCGAATTCATGCCAACAACAACATACCAATGTAATCCCACAAATAGAGTCGGAAGAGAGTAGAATGTACACATATCTTATTCCTACCTACGAAGAAATTGGTAAAATGACAGTTGTAGTCTCTGAAATAAATGCATAGATGCGTTGCAATATCTTCCAACCCATGATGTCAAAATTAATTCATCATATCATGAGTGGTGGAGGGGACTGCAAGTTCAATTCCCTATGCGGATAGTCATGAGTCCAACAATCATATTTCCACAATAGCAAAAACCTAAACATTTCAAGTTAGAGGCCCTACGAACACCACATTGACATCCACCATCAAATTTAACTACGTCCGTCGAGATACATGGACCATAATAATGATTCACCTCCCACCTTCCCAGATTTAAGTTTCAACCAAGTAATTATTAACATATGCACAAAATTTACATCTTTCATTCACATTTTACTTAATCAGGTCATCAAGACGTCGATCTATGATGAACGATACAGACTGCAAGAATGCTGCCTCACTGGTTCCTGGGAGCACACCCTCTTCAGCTTCTTCAACAATCTCCTCAATGATGGATTCCTTTTTTAGTGTTTCCCTGCACATGATTCTTCCAATCGCAAAAGGCGTGAGACCTCTCTCTGCACCTTTCTTCAGAAGCATAGTAGAGATACGAAGTACACGTGCACACGCAAGGGACATGGTCCAACCATGAGACTTCAGAAGTTCAATGTCTTTCTCGGTATCAAGAAAATTTATGTATGCAATTGTCTCAGCAGAGTAAGGTTGTTGTGCTTGGGGCCAGTAGAGCCAATCAAATGTACAATCTTCAAACTGCATAAGAAAAGGGAAAATTGGAGGATGGGAAGGGGTAAAAAATGAGAACGGAGACACTAACGGAAAAGAAAAATCAGGGCACACGGAAGTTGTCTTGATTAATGCAATCACATTCCACAAACTGGAAGATAACACAAGAAGCATAGGATGAAAGACTGAATCAACACCTAGTGCACCATATCTACAGTGAACGAGCAAGACGATGAATAGCAGGGAATACCATCTTAGCCTATATCATACTCCTCATACAACACATTTTTGGTAAAACCTATCAGAGAAAATATAAACATCACCACAGAAGTGATAAAAAGGCCTGAAATAGACCCAGTAAAGGGAATCAGATGAGAAGTTAGTTTACAAGCTGGGACACTTACAAGTTACAACTAAAATATATTCCAACTTACCAGATTTCGGTAAAAAGAAGTTTCACACATTACTACGTGCTTCTATTTGGTAAATATAGGATGCTGAGTTAAGACACTTACATTTTCAGGTAAGCAGTAGCCATGATCAATTGGAATAAGCACAAGCTGACCATCCTTGTCATCTTTCTGAACCAAAATGTTTCCAGCATGCCTATCTGCATTAGCCAACCTTATGTCCAGCACCGAAATCCTGTGTACATCATCAACAGGAAAAGCACGAGGACCAATATCTTCACAACTTCCACAGTTCTTCATGAACATCTGCAGTGACCCAATCTTAAGACTCTTTGATGAATATTCACAGCCTTCAGCATAGTTGAAACCGGTATGGAGACACTTGACCATAACTGTGGGAGGAACCCCAGCAAATCCCTTCTCATCGCTACAAGCTGAGCGAGGTCCCGACTTGGGATGATCCAAAATATATGCAGCAACCTCCCTAAATGCCCCCTCTCCTACACGTGTACCCTTCTTCAACCCCTCACCATCTACAGACAAGGGCAGCCCCTGGGGATTATTCACAGCCATAGGCTCCTCGTCTGTTGGTTTAAAAACAGAGACATAATTCTGAGCACATGAATCAAGCATGAAATAAGCACCCCCTGATCCCTTAGAAGACCTAATGGGTTGGTGACCCCTGGCTATCCCATCGAAAGTGCTACCAATCAGCTTCTTAACCACTGGTGATAGTGTGATCTTAGGATTGACAATCAATGGTTCCAAATTAAAACTTCTTGGCACAGTATTGAGTGCAACAGCCTGAAGCCTCTCTTGGAGTTTCTCTGCATCAGACCCTTTCTCATTTGATGCTGATGCTACAACTGAAACTTCAAAATCTTTTTGCACGGCTTCAGCCTGTACTTTAGCTGATTTACGCACCAACAAGTGAATCACTGCATCATTGCTTTTACAAATATCATTTATCAGCCTCTTATCTTCTAGTTCCTCACCATCAAGTATTAGTTCCTGTTTACTAAGATCATGAAAACCTTTCTCCTTCTTTGCAATCTGCTGTTTCACATAACCAACATTTCTTTTTCTATCGACATGGAACTCAAACTCCTGACCACACACTGTCCTAACAGTAATTGCTTGTAAATCAGATAGCCGAAGAACCAAATGCAAAATGTTACCATCAGCGACCCCATAGTCCCGCACACAGGAATTGTTCCGAGCCAACTCCTTTCCATCAAAGACAAGCTTCTGCTTCTTCACAAAGAAACCTTTGAATGTCTGGATTTTAAATTTCACAGAAGCAATCGAGTCGGACTCCTTAACACGCAAGGGAATTACAGACCCACCCACGGTCAAAAAAATCAAGATCGAATCATTCGACCTGGAACCATATTGTCCTGCCAAACAGCTTGCTAAATTCAAATTATCTTCATACACTGGACTAAGCGCAACCGTAGCAATAGACATTGTTCCCTAAAGGTAAGGACTTCTTTCCCTGCAAATCAAATTTACTCATCAGAGTTGGTATGTGATAAATAATTGGGACGCATCATACTTGATTAACCCGTCAACAATTACGGAAGCCACAAATAAATATAGTTTAAAATGCTAATACCTCAGAACCTCACAAGTTGCGGCTAAAACTAACACTGCAGTTAGAGATTGAAACAAAGATGCCCTCAATGGCCAGGAATTCAGAAGAACAAAAGGAGAAACGTGGAATTTAAGATACTGCAGCAAAATCTGTAGTGTCAACAGCAAACCAGCACTAGAACTAAGGTCTAATTCAGAACCAAGTCAGACCTCAGCTCACCATCTATTAGCGTTTTCACAAACAACACCATGATAACATCAACTATTTATTCAAAGATTTTATTCTCCAAAAACGGTAGTAAGAATCACTAGGATTTAGTCTCCCACCGACCGAATATAAGATGGAACACAGAAAAAAAAATTAAATATGTTAAGCTTGTTATCAAACCGTGTTCACAACTATAAATCAAAAAAGTTGAAGAAAAGAAAAATATTTCGAGCACATAATTTTCTTGTGCATCTTTATGGAATTTAATTCCTTCCCTGTTACCAAGGTACTTGAATTAATTCCTTCCACAATAGGACGGATAAACTATTTTGCAATAGTGACAATGACAATTGCAAAATTTCAACAAACTCAAATAGCGGAGTAAATCACAAGCCGCTTATTTTGTTTTGAAAACAATGCAGAATGAGGGGAGAAAGTTTGCAGTCTTTTGTTTTGTTTTGGTGTCCAATTTGACGCAAGGCTTTTAAAAGTGAGGCAGAGAGGTGCAATTCAAAAGGTGCCTTTTTTTCAGATAAGGATGCGTTAATTCTACGGTTGTCAGTTTCCTAGTTATGAGTTGCGTTTATAAGAAACTCATTTGGATCAATGAGAAGGATTTCCTTTTCTTCTTCCTTTTTTCCAAAATTTGTTATATAGAATTTAGGGTTTTTGGTTTTAGGCCTAGACTTGAACATTAAAATGGTGAAAGAAGGTCTAGTTGGTCTGGTAAACTCATTAGGTTTCTATCTGTTTATCTATCAGATTGCTGCAAGTTCAACTTATGTATTGAGAAATGTCATTCTCTAACAAATAAACTGTTGGTATAGAGTTCATTTTGCAGTCAACAAAAGCAGATCTAAAAGCTCTCCATTCCAATTACGGGTGGATGTCAAGATACTGATTTTATTGGCCTATGGTTCTTTTCATGAATCCCCTTGGCTTTTTTTTAGCTTCCATTACTCTTTGTTACTTGACATTTTCTACATTTCTTTATATTCGGGAGAACTAGTTAATATGTTGCCACAAATCAAATTTTACTCATTAAGCACGGGATTAATTATTCCAAACAAAAATGTTGATAATCAGTCAACAAAATGACAAATATACATCATTTTGAAAAACCAAAACTTTGGTACAAGAATTGTTTCTAAAATTAATAGCAGCAACTATAGATTTCAGACAAATACGCCATGAATAGCCAAGAATTAGGCACAGCAGAGCAGAGACATGGAACTAGAGGTAAATTTTTAGCAAACCCCCAAGTGCAAGTAGCTAACCAGCAAAATAACTAAGGTTTGATTGAGACTGAATTCAGTCACCATCAGCTCACAAACTCTTAAAAGCAATTTCAGAAACCTCACCAAGATAACACCAACTATTGTTCCAACTGGGGGTGGCAATGAGCGGTTTAGGTTGTATTTGGTCTGGTCAAAATGGAGTATATCACTAGATGGGTCATTGCCCAACCTCGCCCAAAGATTACTAAATATAACTCAAATATTATATTTGGTAGCAAAAATAAATTTACTAGATATACCAATATAGACATCAACAAACTTTCTCAACAAATCCTATTAATTAAATCTTCTCATTTAAATATTTGAACATAAAGCTACTTGTATAAAGAAAATACTTTACATGGAACAATTATTACACGTAAGCCAGTATTTACGTATAACCATATAATCACAACACATAATAATGCATACTTACACTCAAAGGAAAAAACCAATACCTTGGAAAAAATTATTACCTACATGAAATTCAATATCTTGGAAAATTTTGACAGATAATTTCTGTGTCATTGTTAAATTAATAAGTCTTCTGTTAATTTTAGAATTAAATTTGAACAATTATAGTATCATTACTTCAAAAATTTAGAGAGAAAAAATAACCAATCATATTAAGTCACTAAAAGAATTGAAATCTAGGCTTAAAGTTGTCCAGGAATCTTCAAAAGGAAAAATGAAGAAGCATAAAGTCACTATAATAAGTAGCATTAAGTAATAACTGAAGATAAGATAATCTCAATTTCCTCTTAAATGACAAAATACAAAAGAGGGAAAAACAAACATTCACGTAAAATAGGTACCTTCATGGGTTGGATTTGGGCACTTTCATGGGTTGAAATGGGCTATGCCCAAATCAGCCCATCAGAAAATTGCATCATTGCCCAAAACCGTAAGTTATTGGGCGGGTTAGATGGGCTCGGGCCATTTTTTCCACCCCTAGTTCCAGCAAAGAGGACCAAAGAGAAAAGGGGTTTCTGGGGTTAAAGCAAGAAACAAAGATACACTATGGGAACATGAAAGCGAAAACTCTTTAATCCAAAAATGTTAAGAAGCTAACAAAAATGTTGTTTTCTGATAAGCAGGGGTGGACACACATTCCCCAAAGTTTTCAAAAGACTCTCGACTCAATAAAAGCATAGAAAGAGGTCAGATAAGGCTAAGAAATTCGAAGCGATTTGGAAAGCAAATAATGAAAGCTTTACGGATAAAATAGGCTCTTTGAAACTAATCTTTTGTTAAAATTTTCCTTTTGGAGTGATAGTGTATGAATAGGGTAACAACATACTTGTCCAGTTTGGACTTTGCGCCCCTTAAGAAACATTGATTAGTATGAGTAGTTTACCACAATACCCATATTAATTGATGTTTAATCTTAGGTCTTAAGAAATGATTTGGGAAATTATGTTAATTAATGCTACGGGTAAAACATGAAGAAAAAAAATGTGTTTCTCTTGATATGCTTATACAGTGGACAAGTAAAAGTGAACGGAGGGAATAGAATATCAATAACGACTGTGAAATTTCTTGAAACATTTACTTCCGTCAATTAGTAGCATAATGATTAACATTTATGTTATGTTTATTATTGAGAATGAATATTTATGTTAGTGTTTATTTCGACAACATTTACGAAAAATCCTACGTACGCCACTGCTGATAAGGATGTGTTTATTATGCAATATTCAGTTCCCCAGCTACGAGTTGCGTTTATTAGAAACTCGTTAGGATCCATGAGAAAGATTTACTTTTTCCTCTTCTTTTTAATTTATGAAATAGAGTTTAGGGTTTTGGTTTTAGGTCTAGACTTTGAAGTTCAAATACTGAAAGGACTAGTAAATGCAGTAGAATCATGAAGTTTCTATCAGTTCGTCAACCGCATTGCTGCTATTTCAACTTTAACATTGAGAAGCATCTCTCTCTAACCAAATTAACTGTTTGTATAGAGTTGTCAACAAAAGCAGGCAGATCTCAGTTCCAATTCTGGAATTTTATTGGCTTATGCTTCTTTTCATGAATCTCCCTTGGCTACTATTTGCCTTCCATTACTCCTTATTACTATACATTGGCTACATTTTGATCAAATTTTGCTCATCAGATTAAACACAGGATTAATTATCCCAAACAATCATGTTGATAATTACTCAACAAAATCACAATTAAACATAAACTTACAATTCAAAATTGCTACTAAAATTAACAGCAGCAACTACAGATTTCAAACAAATATGCCCTGAATAGACACATCGGAGTAACCCTGCATACGAACTAAAGTTCAATTGAGATCCGATTCAGTAACCATCAGCTCACCAAATCTAACAATTTTTCCAGCAAAGAGCAAAAAGGGGATTTTGGGGATTAAACAACAAACAAAGATACACTTAACTATGTCCTAAAAAATAGCGCAAAATGTGAATTTCTTACCAGAAAGAGAACAGAAATCAAAGCAAACCTTGAATCTCTTCGCAGATTATCTAATATCCATTGTGAATTTTGCCCTCATCAAGTTTCCTTCGATCCTTTCTCCAACTATAATTTTTCTCCTTTTTTTTTGCTCAGTAGAGCGGATTTTAGCTTAAAGGAGTAATGATATTTATGATGCCCTCCATGCATATATAGAAAATGGAAATTTTACACTTTTCACCGTAAGAAACGGGCTTTGTTTTTACACTTGGTTGAATATTCTAGAACTTTAATACGGGTATTATCATCTTTTATTATTTAACTTAATCTCGATAAATATTTATTTACTCTAATTTTGAATGTACATTAGTAAACATTTAAATATGTATAAAATTAAATAAATAAACACATGTTTCCTACATGATATAATACATATACATCGCTACGTAGAATGATTGGTCAAACTTTATACAAGCTTAACACCTCATTTGGATGATTGTTATACATCGTTACCTTAATATTTTCTTCTCAATTTATCTTTACTTATTATTTGAAAATCTTATTTTATCATTTATCCTACCTTTTCATAATAGTTCTTCGAACGATACAATATATTCAAACGTAGTATTCATTAAACAATCCAGTATGATACATTATGAAACAATACGTAACAACCATCCAAACAGAGTGTAAGTGTGAGGCCTATGTATACTCAAAGTTGAAAAATATAGATATTAGTTACGTCCAAGTTAAAGAACACATTTAAGTATTGTGTTTTTTTTTCTTAATCTTTTATTGAATTGCTTATGAACTCGTTACTAAGAATTAGATACAGCTCAAAAAGCTTAATTAGAAGAGAGAGAATGAAAACAAAAACTAAGCTTCTTTTACATTTATTAATATACCAAATAGATGAATGCATAATATCTATAATTGTTACTATTTAATTATAACTAAATAATTCTATATACTTAATTAATGTGGATAAGTACTTAACCAAAAGTTACTACAGGTCATTACAAAAAAGTTGAAAAGAAACAAAAATACATATGAATAAGGGACAAGGGATTCAGGTCTTTTTTTTTTCTTTTTACCTCGAGTGAGAGATGATAATTTCATTTTTTTCCACCCTAAGTGGGAATCATTTTTAAATTGTATTCCCTTTGTTTTATAACTTGTCGTTTTAGCTCAAAAAATCTAATTCAAATTAATTAATCATTTTAAGAATTCAAGATTAAAGTTATAATTTTTTTCCAATTTTACGCTTAACATTAAAGAAGTATGCACAATATTTAATAGAAAAATCAGTTTGTTTATATTATTTTTAGTTGCATGAAAAAATTAGAATTATAATTAAAATGGAAGGTGAAGGTTATTACCTAATGTGCATTGAGTGCTCATCCGAAATAGAGATTATAACAATCGCAGATTATCCTGATGTTCTTAAAAAAAAAAAAAAGAGGAGTAATTTTTTACCCTTTTAACTTGGCCAACAATGACTGTTAAAAAAAGGCAGGTAAAAGCAACAGAACTTGGCCACCAAGACATGTCTGACATGGCAACTACGAATGATTGCCAATTGTATTTTGCCAAGTGAGCAAAATTTATATTTCTCCTATTAGGTGAAGATTTGATTACATTATCTTAAAAGGAATATTTTGGTACGTGTGCGCAGGCGCGGATCTAAGGGGCGGGAGGAGTTCACCCCAAACTCTTCGGAAAAAAGTACACTATATCTATAAGATAAATTATTTGTATTTTATGTATTTATATTAACTTTGAATCTCTTAAATAAGAAATAAAGTGTAGCACATACCTCAGGGAATAGTGTCTTTCAAATGAACCTTTACGTTCAGGATTTAAATCTCACTATATAAGTATTATGGGATTCAGTATTATATTTTTATCTTCTATTATTTCTTTGCATTTAATTTTGGAAACAACCCCTTGTTACCCGGCCCAATTCTTCACTATTAAATATATATTATTATTATTTGAAAAAAAGTGCTGAAATAATGGATTTAGTCCCAAAAAAAGCAATCAGTCCAAAAAATCGATCTTTTGAGTACAAATCCTGGCGGAAGTGAAAATTTTGGATCCGCTTAGGGGGTGGGGAGGAATGTCCATTAAGTACTTGTCTATTTCTTTTTCTTTACCTGGAATAAATTGCATCAGGACCATTAAAATATTTGAAAGTAACACCTAATTCACTAAAATTAAAATGGTTGTGATTAAACTGATTAATGTATGTTCTTGTTGTAACTAATATTTATATGTATGTTGTGTGGAAATATACTCATTTGAAGTTAACTTAAGCAAATTCCTTCCGTACCCACTATTTTATTTTTGATATCCAATCAACACAATTTTATTTCTCTTTGGTTTTGATACTAAGCTAAAACAAATTACTCCACTACATTTTCCACCAAACTCACTAAAAATTGCTGAAATTTAATCCAAAACGTGTATGTATTTATATGAGAAACAAAATAATCTACCTATCAACATAAAGAAAAACGGAAAGTTCAAATTTAATTTCTATGAGTTTTATCTTTATGATTTTAGTATTGAACTCGTCATATGGATTTATATCAATATATATTTCGCACCAAAAATATTGAATTGA
Source organism: Solanum dulcamara (assembly GCF_947179165.1). Classification (NCBI taxonomy): domain Eukaryota; kingdom Viridiplantae; phylum Streptophyta; class Magnoliopsida; order Solanales; family Solanaceae; genus Solanum; species Solanum dulcamara. The sequence goes on along the minus strand of NC_077243.1, from coordinate 16,074,624 downwards.
AATGAACTCGTACCAAATACATAAGATGTTCCCTTGATGTGGAGAACAAAGACTAGGTCACCCCAAAAATCAATGACAGAGATGGTAAAAACCAAATTTCTCCACAGGAAGTAAAGTGTTGTATTATTTTTGTACATCTGGTAAGCTAAATGGTACATGGCAGCTATTTCAGTTAACACAAACAAATTTTATTATCATGCCTACCTTTCTTCTAGTTTTATAGAGAATAGTAATTTTTTTTCTTCTATAATCAAGTGAAACATGCTGTGTTGAACTGGAAATGAGCCCCAAAATCTTCTCAGAACAATGAGCTAGGCCATTCACAAGCTCCTCTCAATGAATTCCCAAATTCTCGCCTCCATGTATATACGGTCTCTCAGTCTCCGAGGCGTGTGACGTTCATCTGGGAATATTAACAACTCATAAGGCTTTCCAGCTGCCACGAGTGCATTAATAAGCCTAGCAGTGTGCCTAAAATGCACATTTTCATCAATCATGCCATGCACGAGTAAAAGCTTCCCTTTGATCTTGTCTACGTGGTGCATTACGGAGCCCTCTCGATAGGCTGATGGATTTTCAGATGGTAGGCCCATATACTTTTCTGTGTAGAATGTATCATATCCGTCCCATGATGTGACCGGGGCACCTGATACGGCACATTTGAATACCTCAGGGTACCTTGCCAATGTCATAGCTGAGAGATACCCACCGTAGCTCCATCCATATAATCCAATGTGGCCCTGTTTTGCAAGCCCTTGTTTCTGGAGCCACTCAGCTCCTGTCAGTTGATCGTCAGCGTCAACGAGGCCAAAGTTATGTTTCAGTGCACCCTCGAACATGAGTCCTCGTCGAGCAGTGCCTCTATTGTCCAACTGTAAAAAGTTGAGCAGTTAAGTTCGGAATGTCTTTTTCTTTACCTTATTTATTCTGTATTGTCTATGTTAGTCCTAAAGAATCCCTAAAAACAAATATAAACAATCTCCTTCAATAAAAACTACAGGAAACTCAATTTAGAAAATAGACAACAGACAAGGGACAATGGTCTCCACATAAAAGTCATGTTTGGAATCCAATTTTTGGGCCCTAACTATGGTTGAAGGACAAGATCGGCAATTTTAGGATAGAGAACAAGAGATGTTTATAAAAACAATCAGACTTCAACCCCTATTGAACAAAACTGGTATGGCCAACAACAACTGCAGGAATTCAGATAAAAATGCGTATGGACGAGAAAGATAAAGAGGAGCAAACCTTCCAAACTAAGATGCCTCTGCTTCTTAGATACTGAGCTCTCATGTCGACTGTGTTTGTCCATGAGTCACACACAAGCTGTACACTGGGACCACCATAGACTTCAATCATAGTTCTGTATGGAGGAGGTCCAAACTTCATTGGATCTGGTTTGTATAATGCCCCATACAAAACAGTTCCATCCTTTGCCTGTATCTGAATTATTTCTGGTGATTCAAGATGGAGTCTTTTGGATTGTGGAACACTGACCGGTTGATCAAATAAATGCATAATCAAGTTTCCATCATGCAAGGAGCAGAGTGAAATTTTGGGAGGTGAGACCAAGGAATCATGGATATCTATGAATCTTTGCATTTGATGATCAAGCACAACTACATGTTTTCCATGTCCATTAGTCAATCTCAAAGGGGACTGCAATGGACTGTTAGCATCGGGGAACAATTTAGCACAGTAAAGGTGAGATTCCATAGGCCCGTCCAAAGTTCCTGTAAAATATACAAAGCCAGTAACTTCATTTACACCCGCAACTTGTTCAACCAGCCAATCCCCTTGAGTTATTGCTCCCAAACAGACTCCATTTGTGTCATGAAGATACAAATGTTTGAACCCTGTTTTCTCGCTTGCCCAAATAAATGCACCATTAGTACTGTTGAGTCCTTTGTCCAAAGGTATAAAACAATCGTGAATATTGACCCATGTATCATGTTCTTCAACCAATATTACATTCCTTTGCCCTGTCTTGATATCAAACTTAATGATTTTCAGTTTGGATTGTGATCGATTCAAGACCTGTGCAGTCAGAATATTCCCATGCATCCAATTCACTCTGGCCAAATATTCCTCGTCCTCATATGCTTTGTCCATTACACCACAAAGAAGATCCATCCATGTTATTTGACCTCCATTAGCTGAAACCACTCCCAGGCGAACTTTGACATTTGGTCCTCCGACAAAAGGGTAAGCATGGTCTTCCTGTGCCTCAGGACCAACAGAACTTTTACCTTGATGCATAATTCTGAATAAAGGTATACCAGATGAATCAACTTGTGTGAATGCTATATATTTGCTGTCCAGTGACCACCAGTACCCATTTTTCCGTTCCATCTCCTCCTACAATCAGAAAAAATGAAATGTTTTCTGGCTAAGACCAAGAAGGTGACAATTGAAGCATCTTGCAATAAGCAAGCAACCCCATCCATAATACTAGAGCTCTAAACGATACATTTGCTATTTGCAGGTCAAAATTTCATAACGGCTACTGAAAGTGCTGGAGAAATATTAGTCAGAATTATCACAAAAAAATAGTTGAAAGATTTAGTGGAATTACATAAGTTGCTCCTCAAACTTGTCCAGAGAACTTAGTTACGCACTTTAACTTTACGGGCATTTCTTTACCCCCTATTCTAATATGAAGTGAAATTAATACTTCATTAATATTTGACATGACATAAAAGTGTTGTTAGCTTTCTGGAAGTGCGGGAAAAGGAAAAATTAACACCAAAATGATCCAAACTATACATATGTCATCTTCTAATTCGATGACATTAATTTTACTTAATTATATTTTTCTTAAATATTTTATTTTTCATTTTAGGTATTCTTTTCCATTTATCTTTCTTATTCTTTTCAGTTTTCTCTTTCTTGCTTTCTCCATATTTTCCCGATGCTGTCTCCCCATTTCCCCACACCTCCATGCCATTCTCTGTCTTCATTGTTTCGTGGTAAATAAAACTAGTTGATGGGTTAATATTTACACAATATAATAAAGATCAAATTTATTTCTTAGAAAATTGGATGTGGGTTTGATAGGCCTGAAAATGTACATGCCGGGGTCATATTTTTATGATAAAATTGACGTCGTGTATGTTTTCTTTCTAAAACACGAACTAAAACACTTTTATCAGATTCCTTATAAATCAGAATCTAAGATTCAAAAGTAGAGATTGAAGCCGGGTCATCTTCACATGAAAATTAAATTTCGGAGACCTTGCTTTCCTCCATATATCTCATCTCTACATTACCCCGTTGAAAAACCCTTTGAATTAAGGGTGAGGTGTGTGTGTGTATTGGGAATTTGATAAACAAAAATTAGTCTACTATAAATGTGAAGCTGCAGATATGAAAAAAGAAGAAAAGGTAAGGAAAGAGAAAGAAAAAGGTTTAAAAAACAAAGGAACAAAAAAAATTGATTAAAAAAAAGGTGGTATACAACTGTCAAGTGCGTATATAACACTCATGTACATAAATCTGGGATTGTGTTTGGAAGGAGGTATTAATTTTACTTTAGATTAGAATAGGAGAAGTAATATATTTCCCGTAAAGTTAAAGCGCGTAACTGAGTTCACAGAACAAGTTTGAGGTGCAACTTATGTATTTTCTCTAAAATTATTTTTTAGCTACATCGTACTTCTATGTCAAGATGTCAACTATACCTGAACTTTGGAATAAAGCTTCCAAATTTTAACAAAATAAGTTCAAAAACACTAGATCCAAACTAAAGGAAATAAGGATATCAACCATTTAAAATACTTTCTCCAATCACTTGACTATGTTTATGTTCATTTCCTTGCTCAGAGAAAATAACTTTTTGAACAAGCTTTATGGAGATATTCATAAACATAGGTCTTAAAGGTAACGTTATTTACTAAAACAGGTAAATGATGAAATGTCAATATCAACGTCAAACAGGATACTTTTCCCTAAACTAGTAATAATAAAATATCGATACCGATCTCACCTGAGCAATGTATTCAGCAAGCCCATGAGTCTGCAGATGGGAAAAAAAGGAAGGCAAAGAGGATTAGTATCAAATTAATTTAATAAAACACCATAAAACTAAACAAAGTAGCCAACACAATATGCATGGGAGGTTTTCATCTCTAGAAGGTGACTCTGATGAAAAGAAGGATTCAGATACGAACTCTAGCCAACACAGCTGTTAAATGATAATTTCCGTTAAAAGAAGAGATTCTTGCAGATACTCAATGATTTCATCTTCACTGTATTCCTTTTTTTTTCTTTGTACCTTGACCATCCCACTCGTTTTTCTCCCTCACGCAATAACTTATACTCTTGCTATAACCTAAAAGGTTTCTTTCTACAACCATCAGTATTACATTAGTTAGACTTATTACATATGTACAGATGTAATAGTTTATGTATTAGTGTCTACATTAGGTTAACATGCCATACAATTCAAGATATTTGTCTTCATGCATTCTCCTCATCTTTCTCTCGTATTCTCCTCACTCATAGATTGAGAGTGCAAGTGATGATAAAATTTCCATTTTCCGAAAGAATCGTGATAGTGTCAAAAAAAAGTACAGAATAACATTTATATCTAAATCCAACTTGCTGTTCTAATTTAAAGCTAAAAGAAATACAACCAATGTGAATGTTAAAAGATCATAAGAAGAGAGACAAATTAACTAGTGCAAGTTGTTTCTCAATGTTTCTGGGTAATGCAACTTGCAAGGGGCTAATAACAATCCAACACCTCAAATGAAGAAAAGATTCCCTCCATCGTCTTTTAAAGTGTCCCTTTCCCTCACTATGCTATAACATGTTAGAGGTAGGGCTTTTTTTCCAATGAGTGGAGTCGCGTTCCCTTCATTGAACTGTTTCTAATATGCTTTTCATTTTTGATAACTAATTCCATTTTGGTCTGTCTGTAATTGTTAACAAATAAATTTTAGCTCCTTGAAATTGCAGCTCATCACCGCAGTGTGTTCCACTTAGATTTTTCAAATTTAGTGAAGATTTCAATGAAATTTAAGGGGGTTCACCATAACTAATTAACAGCGGGAACGACATGCGCTTTCATTCCTCAATCCATTGATCCCTTCCTTCATATACCTCTCCCCCCCCCCCCCCACCACCAATAGATAGAGACAAATAGGAAAAATTGAACCACGTCTACAAAATGCCAGTACCATGCAGCTGCTTCAAGGCCAATGTGATGCTCCTTGGTTAGATGACCACATAAAATATAAGAAAGTCCCAGGTTAAATACAAAAAGCTAAGACTCTAAACTCAAACCTAAAATAATGAACCTTTAACTTCAAATTCCTATTTGAACAACTTTTTATTGTTATTGATCCATTCGTATCATTACTAAACTAAAATAGCTTACTCAACCTCGATGATTGCTTATTCATAGGCTATTATGAGTTCAAGACATGCAGCTATGGTGAAATTAGTAGACACGCTGCTCTTAGGAAGCAATGCTAATGCATCTCGAGTTGAGTCTGAGTGGCGGTATACCATCTTCTTAAAAGGATAAATAGATCTTATAATGAATTCAATTCCCGATTTCCATTTTAGAATTATGTAATTAAGGGACTCTTCTATTTAAAGATTTTTTAATGATATTCTCAACCTTAGAGCATATATTAACTCGCATTTCCTTTTTGATTGTTTCAATTGTAATTACAATTCATTTGATAAACTTTGTAGTCAATGAAATCGTAAAACTATATGACCAAGTATCAAGGTCAACAAGATGGACCAAATAAACGAATCACTGCACAAGGTTTCTACTTGAGCTACCAAATAATATGTGACAAGGAGAGGATGAACAAGGCATAAATTAGCATTAAAACTATGACATATGATGCACATTACATGTGAAGAGCAATTAACTTCGTTAAGCACTCATAGCAATAGATAAGACATAATTAGCAACAAGTATCTGGAACAAGTCCTTACTATAACATTGCCATCGGCGCCCGTTGTTAACTGATTAGATTCATGGTACAAAAGATTTAACACGTGCAACTCATTATCTCTCACATAGGCAAGCCTGGTACCATCAGGTGAAATATGTGGATCCAAGACCGGCGAGGAGGATGTACTTGCTATCTTAAGTTCTGGTTCTGCATTCTGATCCTTCAAGTATAACTGTTTTACATATAAAGTAAACTCTGATTAGATCTGATAATTGGAGAAAAAATTTCAAAGAATCAGTTTGGACCCCCACAGAGAATTAGAATGTGTTAATCAAAACTCAAATATTTGAGGACTACAGAGGCCAAAAGAAGGACGATATATTAAGCGGACTAGTATAGAAAGAAAAATTGCCACTTATTTCAGATAAACCTGTTCTAATTTTTTACAACTTAAATTCTTTTTTACACCAAAAGAATGCTTTTACCACTAAATAATTACTCCTATATAATACACGTCATTAGTGAGGTTGTGCATGTATGTTAGTTTTTTCCATAGAAAAGAGTATCGGGGGGTTGGCCCAGTGCAGAATATCCCAGCATTTTAAGGTTTCGGAATAGACAAAAAATGAGAGAATTTCACAACTGGCAGACAACAGCTTTTTTTCTTTAATTACCAATTGCATCAACAAGTAATTCAGGAGTTTATAGTTCAGTTGAACAATACGGATTGCATTAAATAGAAAGTGAGCACTAAAACTTACATGAGAAAAGATAACTTACTCCAGCAGGTAGTGGTACCATAATGACCTTCCGTCTTGCGCTTGCCTTAACCCACTCATATCGTGTTACCCCTAAACCACGCTCCCTTGACCTTTCCCTTCTAAGCTTCTCTTCAGCAGATAAGTTATTCTCGTTGAGTCCACCATCGGGTGGACTAAAGAACAATTCGTGCCTTCCACTCTTGAGATCCAATACAAAAACCTTTCTACATAGATTTTGGTTTGGACTATACAAATATGTAACTAAACTATCATCTGGACTAAAACCTATAGACGTTGGTGAACCACAACCAGGCAGAGGATACTGCACTATATCTTCAACAGGAAACAAGATGCAATCCTCTAGAGGCTTTGCAACATTTGTATCAGTCCCCGGCATCTCACTTGAAAATGATCTCGAACGTTTCAAACACTTGTTTTTACTCGAATTTGTTGATTGCATTACAGATTAGGACAATCCAAGATTGTACAATTCACACATTGATCCAATCAATCTCACAATTCTGCACAAAAACACGATATCAATTCAATCTAATGCTACCAGTTCTTCGCCAAATTACTTCTCACACATTCTACAACAAGAAAACAAACCAAATAAAGAACTAAAACAAGAAAATAGAAAACACCCAGTAGTAAAATAAACCAAATAAAGAACTAAAACAAGAAAACAGAAAACACCCATTAGTAAAATAAACCAAATAAAGAACTAAATCAAGAAAACAAACCATTTAAGAACTAAAACAACAAAAACAGAAAACACCCATTAGTAAAATAAACGAAGATTTTAAAACAAAAACAAATAAAGTTGCAATCTTTACACTACCAAAAACTGTTTAATTCAAGAACATAAACACTAAATAGAGTAATCAAAGATTTATAAACCAATCAATCTGTAATAAGTGATTATAAGAGATTGAAAGAACATGCCTGAAAGTGAGAAAGTGGGAAATCCAATCGGATCTTTTTTAGATTCTCAATGGACAAGATTCGGATTCATAAATTTGGGTTTTAGTTTCTGTTGGAAATTTATAAACTTTTCTGAAAAAAATAGAATCGGAGATTGTTGGGTCCAAAACAAAAATGTTGAATTGACTGCAAAAATATCGTTTTATACAGAGGAGCGTGGGGTAACGTGGGCGCGTCGGACAAGTTTTTCTTGCTGTGCATGATTGCAACATACACTTGTCATTATGAATGGCTAAAAATTGATTCAAATCAAAAAATTGAATTAAATAATTAATTTTATTTATATTTAGTTTAATTTCATTTTATATTTTTAAAATTTAATAATTTTTTATTTGGTTTAAAAATATCAAAGAAACAATATATTATATACATATTTTTTTATAATTATATACACATAATATATTATTTTTTGTAAAAAAGCTCAAAACAAAAAGTACAGCAAAAGGCCAATTGAGTACAAACCCAAAACCAGCAAAAATAAAATAAAAGTAAACAACAGTCGATTCTAATTTCCTGTTGATGGGTAAAAATCAAACCTCTTTAAGATTTTCTGGGCTGTAACTTACAACGAGTGATTGGCGGGTTGTTTGGTTAGCCTCTCTTGCTAACTAATTTGTGTCTATTCCATCACTCTGTCTTTTGGTTTTTATTTTAGGATAATTAAGTAAAATGACCCCTTGGTCATAAATTCTTTTTTCAAAATAGCTCAATTATCATTTTTTTATCAAAAATAATTGTTCGACACTTTTCAATTATAAATGAAGTATAATACGCATTTTCTTCATCGCCTTCTTTGGTCTTCTTCTTCCGATCATTAATGACTTCTTCTTCATTCCTTCCTCCTTCTTCTTCGTTGTTTTCCTTCTCCTCCTCCTTTTCTTTCTTTCATGTTCAAAGTTCAAATTTTAAAATCAATATGCCCTAAACGTGAATCGTTTTGAGTGAATAATATATCAAAAGAGACAAAACATTGAAAGAAGCTACTAATCGGTTATTTGGCCTGATCGAGCAACTATGAACAGTTATCGCCTACATAACCTACCCCCAGACCATATCTAAAATTTGGGATTGTTTATAGGAGATTGAATTGGTTGGGATTAAAAAAAATTGATATGCAATGTAGACTTTATCATATCAACAATATAGATAAATGTATATATATCTCTGATATATAGTTATACATCATTAATACACGAATATACATTTTATATATATAAAACCATTTTGTTGAAAGTATTTTTTGTTGCATGTACATACATATCGCTAATTTTTGCCTCTTTTTTTTATGTAAATGAAAAATTGGGTATATTTGGTGCAAATGAAATTATTTTATTATATATTTATGAAATTTACCATTTTATTTTCATGTATGATTAATAACTGAACAATCGAACAAAATCAATATCTATCAAACCGATAAAAATATATATTATATTTAGTTTAATTCAATTTTAATAATTTAAAAATTGATTAATTTAATTTTGGTTTTAATTTTGACCACTAACCCACCAACCTAGTAACACCCCCCACTACACACTTGACATTTACGAATTTCAAGTTCTCCTACCTCAAAGGTTGTGATATATCCTTAATTAGGAAAAAAATGATTCAAGTTCAGCACTTTAAAATTCACTGTCAAATAAATTAAATTAGTCTTTATGCATCAAGAATCAACATTACTACTTACTAGATATAACACTTTTTTTACATCTTATTATTTGACAAGAAAAAAAATAGTATTTTCATCACAAAGAATGCTGTTTCTCAAAGATTATACATACATGTAAGTACTTGAGAAGTGAGGAGGGAAAACGGAACAAGCCGTGTCAAAAGTTTTAGCCTAGCGCGGCGACGAGATTTTGAAGAACTATAGGGCCCATTTGGCCATGTAATTTGAAATTTGTGTTTATTTATGACATTTGAACAAAACTTCAAACTTAAGCAGACTAGCATTTGAACATGGCAGAAAACTGATAGTTCAATCTTGTGTTGCTTAACTTCCAAATAATTCAATGCAAAATTTGATGTCTTTCTGATTCTTGACCTCTTTGCATTTCTGTTGCATCGCCAGTTTGGAAGAGATTACCTGATACGACAGACCTTCAACTACGCGTGTTATATGCTAAAAGCATGAGTCTAGACTTCCGAATCTTCCACCTCAGAGCTCATCACAAAGCTAGGAAATGCTAAAGTTATATCCCTATAATAAAAGCAAGGCCACTTATTAACGAACATTAATGCAGCTCGATGTTTCAACATTTCAAGAGGAAAGGGAAAAAGATAATGCAAATATTCAAGCTGCATTAACAAACACTAATGCAGTTCGATGTTATAACTTACTTGAGATATGGAAGGGTCATATTCTTTAGAAGAGAGGGATTCATTGAAACAAACTCCTTCCACTCTTCTTGATCTATCTTTCCATCATTCTTTTTATCTGCTTCATCAAATGTCTGGTGCACAAGATAAAAAGTAGGTGGTCAATATGAACAGCAAAAAGGCACATAATTAAACATCTGAGTAGACGATCATGGAATCGAGAAGTCAACCTTATCAACAATCATTTCAACTATATCATCTGAAAGAATCAAGTCCGATTCATTCAGCAGCGCCAAAACCATCTCTTTCAGCTGCAATTAAAACCAAGCAAGCAGCGAATATTACTAAAGTTCATGACAAGGGAGTAAACCAGTATAAGTATGGTTGCAACACCTACCTCTTCTCTCTCAATATACCCAGTCTGCCTTAGATCATATAATTGGAATGCAACTGCAGAAAGAATCCACCGTACGTACACATTAATAATGTTGCAGAAGAGGTTACAAAAGATCATGTCTAGAATTCTAAAGCTGTAGATAGTGAATATAAGTCATGCAAAATCATTCCCTACATGCAATTTTATCGGCTACTGGTGCATTTGGATGGAACACACTCAATGATCTGACAAATTCTCCAAATTCAATCACTCCATTGCGCTTGAAATCAAATAGATCAAAAATCTGCATAATTCCAGGAAGAGAGGGAAAGAAAAACTCAGCAAGTATAAGCCAGATTAAAGCCAAAGAATGGTCGGTTGAAGCAGAAACGATATACCAAGACATAAGAGTTGTAATGCTTAATCAGCAACGCGGAGAATCCATTTCAAAGAAAAAGTGAATCAACAGAACTTACCCTGTCTGCGAAAAGATTTCTCCTGTTTTGGTTCTTGAAAATTGCCAGCTGAAATTCTTCCTGATGACGGAGTGGCACAGAAGTTAATAGGTAACTCTATTAACATATTCTAGGCGTAATCAAAGAGTTCAATACTAAGTAAATTTTAAACGTAGAACTCTAATAACACATAATGATATATGGTTAATAGTAATGGCAAGTAGTAGAGAAATTATACCTTGTGAATTAGTCCATCATCAATTATAGAGCTGCTTATTTTCTTGAATAGCTCATATAATGCTTCAACTTCACTCACCGTAACTGCAATGCATAAACCGTTGAACAGATTGATTAATTGGCTGTTTGGGATTTGAATAAAAGCAGACCATAACTTGCTGCTGGTGTCTGACTATGAGGCTCTACTGCAAAGAGGAAATCTAGAGGTGTCTGAATGACTTCTTAAGAACCAGAACTTGAGGGCGGGGAAAAAGCAGACATAACAAAACTGAACGAAAAAAAAAAACCAGTTTGCTAAGGATATGCATATATACTCACAAAATGTCTCAGCAGCGAGCAGTGTTGGCTCCTCGTAACCAGGGGTACTGTGTCGGCAGATTTTTGAGTGAAAGCAGCCCATCAAAAGACAGAGTTAACAATAAAATGTTGTTAACGGACAATATATCCAATATAGTGATACTTCATTGAACAGCTACCTGACAATACAAATACAATCTCAGCAGGAATTGAGCAAATAAGTCATGCATAATATGTCGAAGTCAAAATGATACAGCAGAATAGCAGAAAGAAGGCAATCATTAAGCATCATCAGAGAGAGTATTAAAATCTAAGTAGGTCCATCATCTATCAAGCTTTGCACCCTCTTAACACCGTTTTAAGAGTATTCTTGGACCATTTTAGCCCTACAGTGTGAAATATACCCTTAAGAGTGCTCTGAGAACTACAGATTTGTGCTACTTTGTCAGGTTCAGGATAATCACCGAGACATCAAATGTATAGCTTACTTAAATAAGCTAAAAACAAGAATATAGAAAAAATGATCAAAGTTTCTAGCTCTAAGCAATTGCCTTCACTCATGTTGGCAGAGTCCATTCAACTCAGCAAGAGATTACTTCAAAACTTGCATCTTATTTCTTCAGCAGCACTATACCATTCTATTTTCGCAATTAATTTACTTAGCCTTGACAATGCAAAGAGATTTGGTTATGACCTAAACACTTTTTTTCTTTTCACAAATAAACTGAGATACTAATATTTATGGAACTAAAATACCATAGCTCTGAAAGAAAATAAATTACAGCAAACATAAAAGAGAAAAGAGGATGGCTCTAAACAGACAAAGACATTAACACACAGACATAGAAAGCTTGTTTGCAGTCAGAGACCAAGTTTAAGGGCCCAAATGAAATTACCATAGGAACATTGTTCAAGTCAAAAATTCAGATGGGACATAGGTAGAAAAAGATTATTACGATTACGAAAAATCTATACTACAAGGGGAAAAAATAGAAAAATCCATCTGTATCGAGTGGAAGGCAATATACAACAACATAAATCCCACAAGTAGGGTCTAGGGAAGGTAGAGTATATGCAAATCATATCCGTACCTCATGGAGGTAAGGAGACTGTTTCCGAAGACCCTTGGCTCGAGTATAACATATCAGAATAATGAAAAAGGGGAAATGACAGTGGAGAAACAAAGCAACTAACAAGGAAACAGTAACAACCACAAAATAATGCTATAACCTAAACTCAATCAAACAACAAATGATGGTGGAATCAAAAGCAAGACTCTATAAGAAAACGGCTAAATCCCTCAAAAATCAAGAACGATCTTCACACCCTCCTATCTAAGGTCATGTCCTCGATAATCTAGAGCTGTGTCATGTTCTGTCAATCACCTCTACTCAATACTTTTTCGGCCTACCTGTGACTCTCCTCTTACCCGCTATATCCTGCCAAATGTGTAAGCAAATCTAACCTCTTCTCACAAGCTAGCTTCTTGGAGTATTGAGAATATTTAGGAAACTTGATCACTAAAAATGTGATCTTTAGCTATAAATCAGGACATAAAACTAGATTCTGTTGCCATTGATATAAGGGACAGGCTCTATCAAGATTCAAGATTATGAAAATGCTTGCTGAAATGGAAGAAAGATTTAATTACCTTATGTTGCATTGCTCGGTAAACTGTGAAGACCAAAGTTCATAATTAAGCGCACAGATTTATAGCTTTCTTAAAATCAAACCATATATAAATACTTGTTTAAGCCGAAAAGGGTAAAGATGAGTCAAAAAAGTAAGGAATGACTCACAAAGACATGATAAAAACAACTTCAGGTAATGAAGGAATGTCTGTATTTTACATTTGTATATATGTGAAAAGAGAAGTGTAGATATAGGTTGGTTGGAGATGGCACCACCTTTTTATTTAGCAACTGCCGCCCTAGAGGCCGATCGAAATAAATAGAATCTATATATTTTGAATTTATTGAAGACATGATAAAAGTATCGAAAAAACAGAGGTTTTAGAGGTCGCGGAT